>NC_084771.1:18112914-19369164 GCF_028858725.1 Colius striatus
TCTAGTTGAGCTGACACTTCAGTGCATGTTGCTGCTTATGCACTCATACTGTTAGATCTGCATTGTCACCAATAGGCTGGCGCTCTTTGGCATGAAGTTTGATTTGTAAATTGATACACACAAGGACTTTCAATTTCCTTCTGTTTTCGGAAGATCATAGATTATATTAATAGATTTTAATTATTTAAAATCTAATTTTTGATGCTTTATTTCTTAAAGTATTTAAAGAGATTTTACTAACAATCTCCTTTATGATATCTATGGAACAAAGCCTTTTAAGCACAGTGCAAACAATTTATTATGTGTCATACAAAACTTTATTTAATTTATTGAAAATATTAGCTATTTATTTTAACTTGTAAACTCAAGAAATCTGTAGTTCATAGAAATCTAAATTTGTATCAAGTATTTTGTAAAATACCCTCTGATTTACCATATTTTCATATTATTCTATTCAAGTCCAGCCATTGCTTGCCACTTTTTATTGTAAAAATATATAATTAAATAGATAGTATACAAGCATATTTTCTGCTATAATTTCTGATTCTATAATAATTAAGACAGCTGAGGAAGGAGGAGGGAATGGACTTCATTACAAAAGCTTTTCTTCACAGCACATTTCTTGGTAGGGAACGTTTTAATGCAGTAGGGATATACAATTGTAACAACTACTGTTATTTGAGTTGCTTTTATACATGCGTAATGTACTCATGTTCTGTTTTATGTGATATAAAACTCAAATGTTAACTGGAGACTGTGGAGCGTGGGGAAAGCTCGTGTCAATTATACCATAATCAGCAAGCATTGTAGTACACTCCATCACGCACAGAGCACAGCATAATGTATTCTGCTGTGTGAATAGACTCCAAGTAGCTGTGGTTATTTGTGGAGTGCTATAGCTGCACCAACTTTCACTCCACATTTCAGATTTTATTTTTCTAATTCCATCACATAATTGACAGTAAAAGGTAACAGGAATTAGTAATGCATCATAGGAAATGAAGGGAAGGAATCACAAGACAGTATTTCTATAGTAATTTAAAAGGTCAGAAGAACTGTTAACAGTGGATTCTACTTACAAGTAGGAGCCCTGTGCATATAAATGCAAATGTTATGAAATGTGGAGGAAAAGCTTGTTTTAATCAGGAAGAAATTGCTTGATAACTGGAAGATTCACTGACTAAACATCTGGTGCAGAAAAAAAGTGCCTATCTATAGTGATTTTTCAAAAGTATCCTGTAAAGATAGATACAGGTACAGGAAGCTTCCATATGTAGCAGAAGTGGCTGTAACTGCCTCTATCAAAACTGAGGCTCAGCACAGGCTTTTACATCTACTTTATAAATATGGGGTTTTTTCCTCCAAGCTTCTGGTTTTTGAGAGGCATTGGTTCTGTATGGTTACATGACAACACTGAAAACGTGATCAGAGAATCATCAATGATGCAGTGCTTTGGTGTCTGAGATTCCTGACCATCACCATTAACTTTATTTAGAGATTCCTGTGTCTTGGACTTCAGCCTAAACTTAGAGTTGAGCCTGTTTTTTTGTTTCCTCCAACCTCATTGTAACAATATGCAGATGTCTCTCTGCTAAATCTCTCAGAAATGGTTGTTTAAAGAATTGCAGGATAGTCCCTGTGCTGTGCCTCAAGGATTTATCTTGGCTTCCCAACAAAGTGAAAAGATAGATAAGCAATGCAATCATCTGAAATGGAATTGTCATTGAGTGTTTTAGTGCTGGAAGGGAAGAGTGGGAAGAAAAGGTAGTACTAGAATTGAAGAATAATGTCCAGAATTCCCAGAGATTATATTCATTTTGATTTTCACTTTTGAATTCGTTTTGATTTTGTAGTTGTTACGCAATTGCCAGAGGCACTTTACAAGTTCAACAATTTTAAATTGTCTGTAGTTTTCATTGTCTGTAGAGAATCCCTGTGTATTCAGGGTGAAACCATAATAGCTCAGAATGCAGCATAACAATTTCTTCATAGTACTTCCTAAAGATAATTAGTTTCAGATTTAAGCAAATTAGAAATTATCTTCTGGGTTGCCTTCTGAATGTGAAATAGGCTGATCTTAAGCACTTGATGCGCCTAAAATCACCATGATTATAGCTCTTACTGAATGACTGCATGTTTGGTTAACTGAGTTACTTGTTAAATTTGACTGAAATTAACATCAAACTCTGGTGTTTTCAGTATGAAAGCAAAGCAAATCCCAGTAAGGTGCTCACATGCCAACTGCATCTCATATGCAAATTCTGGATATAGTTTAAGGTTTGATTCATTATTTAATGTAGCTTCAGCAATTCGAGATCACCATGGCGCTGATCTAAATTTATTAGAAGTAAATGTGAATGACCAGGTTAGGTACTCGCTGAGTACGTGATCATCTTACTTCATTGAACTATCATTGTTGTAGGTAGATCCTGAAGAGCTTCTACTGCTTGTCAGGGTGCCAACAGCACTGATACTACGGCAATTTTTCTAGAGTTGTGTAAAAAATGTTTTAAGTTATTTTAAAGAAGGTTTATCTGGACCTTTTGTCTCAGAATGCTAAATGAAAAATATCATCTATACGATACAGCCAAATAATAAGATTTGATAAAGGAAAACATGGAATCACTCATTTAGAAGAAGATATTCATGAGAAGCAGAGGGCTGAAAAATGGAACAGGAAGAGTAACATGCATAGACATTTGTTTTTGTTACTATTCAAGATAATTGAAAATTATAATATTAATCTCCTGCTATTAAAGATAGTTAGGGTTGCTGCCACACAGCATTCTAGCAGAAATCATCTGGAATAAGCCATTCTCTGTTTATTAGTTGCTAATAAAATGCACATCTAAATAATTAGAAAACACTATCTCACCGAAAAATCTAAATTGACATCAGATATCAGTTAAATTTGTTGAGGGAAAGGTGAGAGATGATGATACATTCATAGACTATTGTAGATGTTTAATTTTGTACTAATTCCTCTTCCTAGAGTTTCAGAAAACTTAGAGCTTTGAATTTAGAAAAAAGATATAATGAACAGTTTGTACACATAAATGTGTACAATGGAGAACTGATACTAACAGAGCTTGATTCCAGTGCATTTCAATTGTCATTTGAAACTGTGTATAAGTCTGCATGTGGAAACAAAATATAAACTGACCAGGAAATAAAAAGCATCCTTTTTTAGATATGATTGTTATCTCCAAGTGAGAGTGAGTTATAGTATAACCAGGGGATTTTAACTAACAACATGAAGTCACTGTATAAGCTAAAGCCCATTTGAGTTCTTCACAAAGTCAGGTCAAGCAGTAATCCCCATAAGAGCACTTCCATAGAGCTGCAACATCTATTACTTAGCGCAGTCTCAGTTCCATAAAAACAGATTTATAAAGTGAAAAGTCATTTCCTTATGTAATTCTTTTTTAATATATTTTAAAACGGTCATCTCCTAATAAGTCATGCTTTCAGTGTAATTAACAAGTAACCTCATTTAGCATCTAACTGTATTAAACCCAGTTTATGACAAGTGCTTTTCTGGAAACGAAAGTGGAAACATACGGATTGTATAACCATAGAAATGTAGGGCTGAGAGAAATCCCAGGGATCATTGGTGCCTAAACTCTCAGAGTACCATGTAGACCTCAGTATTTTCCCAATCTCTTTTCAAACTCTCTTGCAAATCATGTTGCAGCTGACCTGTGTGTAGATCCTTTAGAAAAGAAAGAGTTGCATCTAAAAAGCATCTCAAAATGTCTGGGTGGATGCATTTTCTGGCAGTAGTCTCTATTACAGCGTGTCAAAACAATTGTTCTTTTTCATCTGAGTCATATATTAGCCAAAGAATGTTAAAACTATTCAATCAGGCATTTACTAAAAAGCTTCAGAATTATTTTAAAAACTCAGTAATTAGACCCATGCTGCGATGACATTGCTTTTCTGATATTACTTCCAATTGAAGCCCAGTTTCAGTGCACAACTTTCATTAGTTGCTCTGTGCAAATTAACTGGGAAAGAATGCCGTATGGTTTCAATTATATTTTAATGGGAAAGAATAAGTTATTTTCTTTCAGATTGTAAGAGTTAGTAGTAGAATATGTACTATGCATAAAATTGGCTTTGTAATCATTTGCATTTGGAGAAGATTGGTTTGCAATAATTTATCTTTGTGAAGGGCTTATAATCAACTAGAACTTAGATTTACATAAGTCTAGAGTTATTTTTAAAAATACCTGTAATACAAAGTGCAGGATAGTACCTTTTGATGAGTACTATTAGCTAGATTCTGTGACTTGAATGGGAGTTGGAAAAAGCTTTTAATCTGGAGGATACGATAGAAACAGATTAACTGACACTAATGACTGACAGCAGCTAAAAGAGTTTCTGTCTTAAATATGTCTGCTTTGGTACAATGTGAAGTACTGAGAGATGTAACGGTTAAATTATATTAAAGTTTAAATTTTAAAAAATCTCAACTCCTAAAGCATTCTAATGAAAAATAACAAAGTCCTTGAAATTCTTATGAGTGTTCATCTGTAGACAGAGGTTTGAATAAGAAAAGGAAATTATAATGCATGTCAGAAATAGTAACAGTTTCTCTTAACTTTGTTTTGTTTATTTATGATTATTAAATACCTGTTTTTGTGAATTTTCTTGATTAGATTGTGGAGATTTCTATTTTTAATGTGATTTCCTCTGTGTGAATATAGAAAACTTCATTGTGGAGCTTTTCATGCAACATATAGACATTTATAATCTCTGTGAAAACTGCAATTTTCTGGCCAGCTCAAGGAGACCTTCATGATACATCCTGTATTGCTTAAACGCAAGAAATTATCACTAAAACACATTACTATGAAGTAAAGTATTTTCATTTAGTTGAGGTATCAGCTACCTTACCGTTCAAACTTAGGATGAGGCTACACCTTGAATAATGTGTCAAGTGTTGGGCCCCTCACTCCAAGAGATGGATACTGAAGCTGAGGAAGGGTCTGGAGCACAGATCTGATGAGGAGCAGCTGAGGGACCTGGGGGTGTTTAGTGTGGAGAAAAGGAGAGGGGAGACTTTCTTCTTTTCTGCTACTAGCTGACAGGAGGTTATGGCAAGTTGAGGGTCAGTGGGGATATTCTCCCAATAACAAATGACAGGCCTCCAGTTGCACCAAGGGGAGTTTATATTGTATACTGGGAGAAATTTCTTGACCAAAAGGGTTGTCAAGCACTGGAAAGGCTGACCAGGGCAATTGTGGAGTCCCCATCACTGAAGGTATTTAAAAGCTGTGTAGACGTGGCACTCGGGAGCGTGGTTTGGTAGACATGTCAGTGCCAGGTTAACAGTGGACTCAATGATCTTAAAGGTCTTTTCTAACTTAAATGATTCCATGATTCCGTGTCTTCATTTAAAATTATTCTCTCTTTATACAATACTTGAGTCACATGAGAAAAAATAATGTAACAAGAATGCTGTATTTAGAGTAATATATTACATTTTTTTCAAATGTTAAAATATCAGAAATCCTAAACAGCTCTGTTCTGGCCCCTCACAGTTTTTTGCTGGGCTCAAGTATGGTGGTTGCGGACTCAATGTAGTATAATTATTGCACTATTCCTCTTCTATACCCATGATATGTCTACAATACATGAGCTAGATGAGATATGGAGTTAGACAACCATTGAAAAACAATTCATACCCAGACTATATCTACATTAATTTTGATAGCTCTAACATTTAAAAATGATTTCATGAAATGTATTGCCAACATTGGAGTATACAAGGTTCCTTGGTGTAGGAAGCTGGCTGACGAGTCTGTAAAATTTAACAGCATTTCTTGCACTTGCTTGTTTCCATGTTGCAGCTGCAGGTTGTGTTACCACAGACAAGTTCGTTCTAACTGACACAGTAAGCACAAGGATTAGCGAAGCAGGCTGAGTTGTACCACATAGGGATGACTTACTGGCTGCTTGCCCTAGCTCTCTACTGCTCAAGAAAAGCATATTCTCTTCTGATCTGGTTTTCCTCCTCATGTTTTACCATGGAGTCATCGTGGCAGTGACTCTGGATCTGCTTTTTTATTCTGGTTACCAGTCCTGATTAGCACCCTACAGCTGCACTGATGGTACTGTGGGCAACGTCTCAAATGTTCAAGGCCAGCACGTAAACTCATGCTGGTTATGTTTAACCTTGTTAAAATCATGCTACTATGGGATAAAATGGACCTCAGAAACAAAATATCTTCTTTCAAAAAACAAACAAAAACTAGTCAGAAAGCAAATCTTAATTATTTTGTAGTTTTTCTACCATCCTGAATTGCATTTTCATTCTTATCAAATGATAGTAACACAAGCAGTGGTAGTTTTGGTGATAATCCATATTGCGGATGTGGCCATCAAAGGCCATCTCTGACTTGCATCATGGAGGCATTTACCCTAACCAGATTGTGTGGTGAATTATTTTGCTCAAAATGCAGTGATTTGATTCTCAGATGGTAATGATCGCCCTTCTCTACCAAGAATTAGACATCTCTGCACCTACATGATTTGTCAAAATTTCACAAAGGTTTGTGCCACCTCCTCTTCCTTTCTGATAGGATGCACAGATTACCTCCTGTGTCCTCCTGGAAGATAATTCCTACTTCTTTTGCAGGCTTTAGTGTCAAGGATTCAGTAAAATGTATAATTGCACTCTAAATAAGCATTCAGTGAAAATAAAGCACATTCAAGATTGAAATGGAAACTCAAGGAAACATTCAAATAGTATTTTAATAAACAATTTTAATCTCACTAAGAAAAGGGATGATGAAATATCAGTTCCATTTAGAATAACTAGTTCTCTTAGTTATCTTTTGTCTCATTTGGAGTTGTTCTTTATTTCTTTAGTGGTTTCAAATGTACACGTTGCTTTTAACGTTAACACTCTACATATTCACTGCATTATTTTATAGTATAAAGCTCAGTTGTGTATTAAAAAGGAATGGGTAACTGAGGAGCATAGCTTCATGCTACCTCATTTCCAATGGTTATCACCTCTTGTTCTGCTATTTGTCTGCATTAGCAATTTTTGTAATCGTTTCTGGTAGGTAGCTTCAAAGGATTAGAAATGTTTTTTCACTCTATAGTCAAATGGAAATATTGCCATTTAAAATGAGTTGTTCATTCTCTGTCCAGAAACAATGTTGTGCCACTTGAGTTAATGGTGAAAAGTGGATGCTGTGATTATCCTATGACTAACAAAAGGGAGGGAAAAAAAAAAAGGAGGAAAATTGCATCAGTTACTCGGGAGAGCATCATTGAAATATACAGGTAGATATAGCAACCCTTTACTGTAGCTCTTGTGTCAAAGCATTAAGGGATAATAAACTATCAGCATTTAAGTAAAATTGACAGATTATGCACTTCTGTTGGCACTCATACAGATACTGCAGAGCACACAGATTGACCTGGGAAAAGAGCATCCCCTGAAAAATTAAATGGGAATGGCAGAATTTAATAGCTGCAGTATCAGAGACGATACTTTTTCAACTCTAGAGAAATATTAGATGTCAAAATAGAAGTATGAGATGGGTCTTTTACTGAAGATAGCAATCTACTTGTTTTAAGAGTAAAATAGCAAGGCTTACTTGCTCAAAATATTGCTAGGCAAAAGCTTCTGCTTTCAGGACAAGAAATAAATCCAGGTACTAGAGAGCTTTAAACACAAAGAAGAGCCTGACGAATAACATTTTGGTTTTTAAATCTTTTTGATAACTTCAGTGATTTGGGACTTACCTGGGCAGGTCTTATAGCTAACATACATTCAGACTGTATCATTTTGGGAGACATGTTTCCTAGATAAAGAAAAACAAAAAAAAGGCCAAGCTGTTTTTTCCAGTGACAAAGTAATGAAGTGAAATGAAACAGAAACTTGTGTGTGTGCATGCATTAACACACAGGCACAAATATCCAAAGAAAAAAAATAGTTTTTTAGCATTTCTGTTAAGCAGCAGATGTTGCTACTGGAGAAATTATTCCATTACTCTGTTTTTCAACGACTTTTGTTTTGTAAAAACACGTGTAGTTAGTAATTATGTGCTGTTTTGAAGTTAGCCTCTCTAGCACAGCTTTGTCAGGAAACAAAGGCAGATTTGGGCTGCTCACTACCCCACTAGCTTCCACTTCTCTATTTTGGAGCTTCTGCATGTCCATTACCAGCCCATGTAGAGTGCAGTTCATGCAACTCAATGTGCTATCAAATGCTGCTTTCTCAGAACCATGCTCCGTCCTCACTTTCCCTTCTGCACACCTTCCCACCTGAATGGCTGTTCCTTCTGACAGTAATTTTGTGGGATGATTCACTTCTAACGAGGAAGATATGTGAAGCCAATCTGGCACAGATAAAGACAGATTTTTTTGGTCTTCACAAGAAACTTATCCTATGGCAGTTGTTGTATTTATTGTATTAAGCAACAAAGTGTTGCTGTTGTGGAAAATCTAGAAATTTGTAAGGGCTGAGTGCATCTAAATATCCAAATAAGAGATGAAGAAGGAAGTTGAAGTAAAACTTTCTTTTCAAATATATTATAGGAACAAAACTTGCAGTATTGAACTCTTGTAAGAATGGCCTAAACTATCCTGATACATCTCAGTTTTTTATATCATTTAAAAATTAAACAGAGATTAAGTCATTTAATTATGCCATTATGCAGTAGCTTTCTTTGAGGAAATATCATTCCCTGAAGTACAGAATTAATATCTTTGATTTTTGTTAGAGTAAAAAAAAAATACGTAGTCAAACTTCAGGGATAGAAAAAGATGATAACTGATAATAACCTTGTCTAGTTTCCTGTCAACACTCAAGTATTTAATCAGAAACTTGCCAGAGTTTTGTTATGTAGAACTTTAAATAACTCTATGGAGCATTTTCCCTCATGAAGTTTGGAGGTAGAATTCCACACTGTGGAAAGTCTAACATACTTCTAATAAGTTTAACATTTTTTCTAATGTCATTGAATACATGAACTATGGGCTATAAATATTTCCTAGCTTGAAACAACTGTAAAACACTTCCACTGTGTTTATTTCACTCTTAATTCATTGTCAGCTGAGCATTTAAAAATACTTCAGTATTTTCTTTTGTGATGATCTTTCCTTCTCACTCACTACATTTTTTTTAAGTTCTTCCCAATGCGTGGTTTAAATTTTTTTAAACTTGTATGATGCTTAGTTGTTTAAATATATCATACAAGCATGATATCATATATCATACTTTCTTGACTTGTTTTATTCCTCAGAGAACAGCTTCTGTTTAGATGTGTTTGTTCTGGTGAATTGTTACCCACATGAGATCTTTGTCAGGAGGATGGAGCCAGGCTGTTCTCAGTGATGTCCAATGATAGGACAAGCGGCAACGGGTACAAGCTGGAATATAAGAGGTTCCAAAGAAACGTCGGGAAAAACTTCTTCACTGTGAGGGTGAGGGAGCACTGGAACAGGCTGCCTAGATGAGTTGTTGAGTCTCCTTCTCTGGAGACATTCAAAAGCCACCTGGACAAGTTCCTGTGTGACCTACTTCAGGTGGTCCTGCAGGGGTGTTGGACTGGATGATCTTTCAAGGTCCCTTCTTGCTTGTTTCCTTCTTGCTTACCCTTTCCTCCTGTTAATCCTTCTTCCTGACTTAAATACATTGTAGATATGTGTTTATTGCCTGATAGATCCAGATGACAGAGATTGTGAAGCTTTATTTTTTAACAAAGACCATAACATTCAAAGTGAGATTCTCTAATTCTGACAGTATCTGTTTACAGACAATAAAAAAGGGACTGCATCCCAAGGGAAAACTTGTGTGCATCAACTTCATTACGTTAACTATATTAATATAATCCCAATGATGGTTTGTGTTGAGATCATATATCCTGAATATAATTATAAGTACTCCTGTGAGATTCTTTTGAGGGACTGTAAAGCAGTCTTGCCTTCAGGGATACTTATTTACATTTGTGAGCATGTGTGTTGTATACATTTTGTGTATAGACATGATTGAGTAAAGGCTTTTGAATCAGAATTAGAACAATTCTGCAATCATTACATTTCTCTTGGAAGTGAATTCTGCACTGTAAGTCTGATTCTGTGAAACTTCTTTCTTTCATGGTTGTAGCTGATTTTCATGGGTCATTATGTGGAAAGAGGAATTGGAGCTGCTTGAAACTTTGGAGATATTGGATATTTATTGACCTGGTTTCAGTTGGGATAGAGTTAATTTTCTTCCTAGTAGTTGGTACAGGGCTTTATTTTGGATTTTGTGTGAAAATAATGTTGATAACACACTTCTGGTTTTGCTGTTGCTAAATAGTATTTATCCTAAGTTAATGATTTTTCAGTTTCCTGTGCTCTGCCAGTGAGGAGGTGCACAAGAAGCTGGCAGGGAGCATGGCCAGGACAGCTGACCCCAGGTATCCAAAGAGCTATTCCACACCACAGAATATCATGCCCAGTATATAAACTGAGGGGAGTTGGCTGAGAGGTGGATCGCTGCTCAGACGTCAGTCGGCGGGTGATGAGCAATTGCATTGAGTATCACCTGTCCTTTCTTGAGTTGTATTTATCTCTCTTTTTATCTTGCTTTTCATTATAATTATTATAAGTTATTATTATTTTCATATTTTTATTATTGTCATATTTTAGTTGTTAATATGTTCTTATGTCAACCCACAAGCTTTATGGCTTTTTTTCACTGATTCTTTTCCTCTTCTCATTAAGACAGAAAAGGAATGATCGAGCGGCTGCACAGTGCTTAGCTGCTGGCTAGGGTTAAAATACAAGTACTAAGAAATCTTGAACTAAATACTGATAGAGTAAGAACTCCTCAAGTAGTTGCACAGCGTCTTACCTTGATGAAAGGGCCAAGTTTTTTTAGTGTATGTTCATATTACCTTTTTGCTGCAATGCTCTGTATAGTTAAGCTTTAGTACAATCTTCAGTCTGAGTGATAGAGAAAATGGATGGGTTTTATTTCTGTTCTTATTTGGTCACCAAGTGATAGGAGAGAGAGAGAAAAGGTGCCCTTCAGTTATTAGATCATTCTATTGCTTTCTGATAGATACTCTGAGTAACGGTGGCAAGATCTGAAAGCTCATTTTATTTCTACTTACATCTTGCCTTGATCCTTCTAGGAAGCAGTTATTTAATTCAAGAGCAAATTTTGGCTTAACCTTAGAAAAAACTTAAAGGATTATATGTGTTCTTGACCTAATGGAGAGTTGCTGAGCTGGGGGTAGACTGAGCATTGTTGTTGCTCCAGTCTCACCAAATGTATCAGTTCCTTCACAATTGGTAATAGTCTGAAACGAAGGACAGTAAATTGGTTTGTTTCTCTCACCATTTCTTGGTATTGGAATAGGAATTATTTATGAACTGCAGTGTATAACACCATGGAGCAAACACCTGCAGAAACATCCTTTTGTTGCTGTTTTTTCTTTGGGCTGTGCTAAGGCTACAGTGATGCTTCTATAGTCTGATGGTCTACAATGCCCCATCCTGCTAATGCATAGCTCTGGGTGAATCAATTCAACAGTGCTATTTTTCTATTTTTTTTATTACTCTTTTAAATAGTAACAAAAATAATCATCAGGTATGGTACAAGTGAAGGCCCTTAGGTTTGGTGCAATTACAACATAGAATATATCCAAGAACATAAAAATGAAGTTGTAAATGAATACAATAAAATAGACCTTTTGCTGCAACTTAAAAAAAAATTAAAGAGAACAAAGTAGGAAGAATCGTGGTACCAAATAAAAATATCTGAAGTCTTATTAGAAACAAAAGCTGACATTGCATCACTGTTGTTTTTTACCAAATATTTTAGTATTTTATCTTATGCCACCATCTACTGGACATTAGATGAAAGTGTTCAGTTCACTCACCTGCAGAGTCACAACTAAAACTTCAAAATCGTTTAAGAAATGCTACAATGTCATAAGGTTTTTGCATAGATGTCAATCCAGGAATAGATTTTTTTTTTTAAATGTCATTTTACATTAACATAAAAGTGAAAATTAGATATCATGACAGAAGTTGTTCCAGAATCAGATGTTTTTTTTAAAACTTCAGCCACTAATATTTACATATGTAAATATTATTTGGCAATCATCACCTGTTGCTAGAAACTTTGATGGAAACATTAGAAGTTTCAGTTTGTGTCTTGAGTTTGTATTGCAGGTTCACTGTAGCACTTGTTCAGTTGGTAATTCATAGAACTAGTACTCCTTGGCATGAGTTCACATACTGCACATGCCACATCTAAAGAATAGTGGTTTAATGTTAACAATTTATGTTACCCTTACCTTCTGTTTTTTTTTAATAAACTGAAATAGGGAAGTGCCAAAACATGTATCTTAAAATGCCAAGACTTTAGACAAATTTCTGCAGAAATTAAAATCAATTACTATGAATTTGAGAGTTTGGCAAGCATTTTCACTCACTGCCTATGAGAAATTGGATGAAACAGCACTAAGTTCTACATGACTGGGGAGAAATTAGGCAATTCTTCTGATGTATGGATGTATTTCATGTGACTTCTAAAGCCTACATAAACACACAGACACACACAAAGCAAATCTTAAGTGGCTGAGCTGGGATGTCACTTCATCCTTTTCACTGGTAACATAGGAGACTCCTCCAGCTCTGGCTATTACTGCCTTTCCTTTTCCGGCTGGTTCCAGAGACAGGTCTTTTTTTCCAGAAGGAGCAGCAGAATGAAACCAGTAATCAGCTTTCTGGAAAATTTCTACCAGCAAAGCCTTTTTTATTTTTAAAATGTTGTCCAGAATAAAGTAGGAATTTGGGCAGTAATTTCTCTGTAAAAATGGCCCTCCTGCTTCACTTTGTCATGGTTCTTTCCCCAACCACTAGTAATGGATGCTATTTCTCTCTCTGCACAGCATGGCATGTTTGTCCTGTGGGCTCTGGTATTCCCAGATGCTCAGAGTTTGAGCATTAGGCCTGTGTTTGAAACAGATCCTTGGTTTCACATGGGAGGATGCAGGACACTTAGAACACTCATTTGAGTTCAAGAGTGGGTTAAATTGTCACAATGGACAGAACCACTCTGACTTCAGTAGACCCCCTTGAACTTAAATCAGTAATTCATTAAAGGAAATTGAAGCTTTTATTACAGACTTTAATTTCCATGTTGCTAAACTCACAAATGAGTATATGAGAGTCCATTCACTACTACGCATGAGTAGCTCATTTGCCTCTCTCAGTTCCGTCCCTTGGCCTGTGCCCTGTCAATTTATAAAGTGATAGCAGCACACAAGCCTGTTATCACTGTGGCAGACTCCCCATAATAGTTTCTATAGTGATAACTGCAGGGCTCCATGGTAATGGACACAGCCAATTAATTTCCTGTCTATCCTTTCTCCTTGCATAGCTTTACTAATGCCAAAACTAAATGTCAAATAAGAGTATCTTCTGTTTTGTACCTCTAGCTTAGAAATCATAGTTAAGTGTAAAATCTAACCAAACATTACATCTCCTGAGATTTCACGTATGACTAATTACAATTTGAAAGCATATATGCTTTTAATTAAGCTCTATTTTTTAACACACAGTAAATACTAAGGACTGCAATGGTAAGTACCCTTAGGATGTCAGGCTGGGAATTCAACTCTAGAAGTTGATCTGATAAGAGAGGGGGGAGTATTCCCTCCATGCTGTCTTTGCAGGCCTTACCTGAGCTAGAAAGTAGTTTTGTGTTAGGTTTTTAAAAGACTGGAGGATATTCTTGCAGTCACACACCTCACTAGCAATTTGTCCTGTGGTGAATGATGATGATTTGGCATGATAATGTTCTGTCCAGTAGCAGTTTTGTGATATTTGCAGTGGAAATTAAACCAGTCTGATGCTGAGCCAGATTTGTAGCTAAATTGTTATTCCTTGTGATAACTGCTATTGCTTCCCATTTGTCATTGCACCGAGCTTGTACATGCATCACTCTGACAGGTGCTCTTTACGGCAGCGTTTCTGGAAATAGGTCAAGGAGGTTGATGGGTAATTTGTGCTTGGAAGACCAGAAAGCATGATAATGGGAAAGGAGGTGATTTTGAGTGGTTCTGTCCAACAGTTCATTGATCTACTAGTGTACATCACACATCGTGTAGATCAACGACATTTTCACAGGCACTAAGCTGCCAGCCCCACATACAGCATTGTATCAACCATTTGCTGATTCCTGACTTGAAAATAATGTCGTCTTTTTTTTTTTTTTTAAACTTTCTAGGAAAATGATAAATAGAATATAGATGGTTGTTTAAAGCCATTAGGTTAAGTCCAAGGATATTTTCTGGAAAAAGTCATCAAGGTACATTCACTACTCTGAATTTAAGCTTTCATTATTGCTGCAATAAAAACAGAGATATCACAGAGTACATGGAATTAGCGTTAATGACCCTTAACGGGAAACTGCAATGTGAAGTTGATCAGGATACGTGGATGATTTGCATATAAGTGACAGTCAATAATTGTTCACTAGTAATTTTGGAATTAAATTAGTAATATTCACACAATTAAAGTTTTAAGTATGTAGTCACTTAAGTAGGATCAGTCTGCAAAACCCTTCTGTCTAAAAGGATCAGATTTGAAGAATGAAGTCTTTCATCAAATGATTAGTTGGATCATTTGGAAAGGCAGCAGCATAGGTAACTGAAATTTGCAATTATAAACAGTGAAAGGTATGAGAGGTTTAAAAGCTGATGGATACTCTTCAAATATTGCCTTGCCTCTACAATGCCCAGTGACCAGTTTTGCTGTCTTTGTTTACATTAACACCTTCATTTGCTGTCATCTGGGCTTTTAAGCCTATTGAAGGTTTGAGTAGACATATATGGATCTCCTAAAACTTCAGTAGTTGATCTTCAGCCCTAAGGGAAGACAGTCAGGGCATCCTGCAATTAAATGATTTAGATCTAAAAGAAGCTGTTATTTACATCCTATGCATAAGCATCATCTGATCAGGCTTATTCATGAGAAAGGCACTGAAGCAAAAACTCACCGGACTGCCACTTCTCGCAGGGCTGAGTATCAGCACAGATAGCAAGTTTAACTGCTTGCAAAAAAACCCTGACACTTTTTTATTTCCTTTTCATTTTCCAAGTCATAGTATAGGCTGTGAATTTAAAATGTTATCTGTCAGAAGGTGGTCTTATATGTGGACCAATATCTTGTACTAAGAATGGCTAAAATTCATAATGATTCTTGAAGGTAAATGTAGGTAATACTAATTGTTTTACATCCACATTTGTTTTTCTTTCTTTCTTTGGCATGAAGTACTTTACCAAGAAAATAACCTTGAAATACTGCTAATGAATTTCCAAATACGTAAAGAATGTGATCAGAACTGTATAAATATAAAGAAACATTCCATGAAAGGGGTTTTTGTTTTGTCTCTTATATTGCATTTTTGCTCCTGGGCAAACTCTAGACAGAAGAAAAGCACAAAATCTTCAGAATCCTCAGAGAGACTCACAGCATGTAGGAATAGATTGCTTAGCAGAGCAGAACAAGTATTTGTTCAGTTGTTGTCATGTGTCATCCCTCTGTTGGGAGCCTTAGAGTTCAGACATGTTCCTCATCTCCATTGCAGCATGCTAAAAGGTGACAGGGAGTTTGCTGAAGATGCGTTTCCTCTTTGGAGCCTTTTGATATATGTTGCCCAAATGGCCTTTGCAAGTCTCTGGAAGCATGTCTTGTTTTACCCAGTATGAGATTTTTAAAAATGTAAGTCTAGAAAACCTGTTAGGCAGTCCTATAGCCAGGTTTTAAGGATGTTCTCATCTGTAAGAATTGCATGCCTTGTTGCATGTTAGAATAATTCATGCTCATCTCTACTGAGTTTTAAGATTGAAGGTATAGATTTCTTTAAAATTGGAGTTTGCAATAATGAAACATTAGAGAAGAGAAAATGTATTAGGTGGCTGCTTTCGTATCTCACTTTATTTGCACTCATCTTACTGCAGGTTGAACTTCCATGCAGATTTCTAGCGTTCAAAGTAGCTGCTGCTTCCTTGTTCAATACAAAAGTGGAGAGGGGTGCAAAAAAAGCAGAGAAACCAAGATGTTTCAGACCATGCTGATCTGAAATGTCAGTTTCTCTTACTTCTGAACTATAAAAGCTTCTTCTCTCTTTCCTCCAGATCTCAGGAAGGAGTCATGCCTTTATCCTGTCTCCTAGGACATCTTTCATTGTCCAGTGTGTGGTTTGCCTAACATATACAGGTTCTTAGGAAGGTGCTTTTTTCCTTGCTTTTACAAATTCTCAGAAATACCTTGGTAGAATTTCACAACAACCATGGTAGTGAATTCTTCTCAGTGTCATAGAAAGACCAAAGGTGGGATCAGAAATGTAGAAATTTTTCTTTTGTGTGATGTCCTTTCTCTCATCTCTATTGGATACATTGAGAGGTCCTTACACACTATACTAATGAGACTGTCATAAACATGGAAGGGCACGTGGAAGTGTGGTGCCCTGAAAATGGTTCAGAAAAAAGAAAGCTCTTTTCATTTTGGTTAAAAAACTCATTTTCCTTTAAGATATTTTATGGGAAGCTTGCTAATTGTTGCATAATATGTTTTTGGAAAAGAGAAACAAATTCATAAGTGTTTTTATTCTATTTGCTTAGTGAAGCCTTAAATGGTTTTACGACAGAAAAATGGAAATGCTAAGAATATCCTTGTCTACCAATTTGCGTTGCTTAAATACTTGGAATTGAACATTTAATAGTAATTTATTTTTTTTTAAGTATTGCAATAAGCTATCTGTCACTGAAGCAGTCATGCTTCACCTGAAAGTACAGGTATTATTAAGCACCTGTAAATGAATCGCATGTACTGAGTACACATTATATACTTAGCTGTCTTGAAAAGACAACACAAAATAGTACAAATTCCTGTACATAAGTAATGTGCTGCTTTAATAATCTTTTATTAAATAAACTTTTATAGTTTCCTGTGAATCAGTATCCTCATCTACAATGGCCATTGCCTGTCAGCTCAGTGTGATCTCTGGGAATGATTGTTGATTTTCTCTACAGTGGATGTCTTCTCTGGAACACATATTAATTAAAAAAAAAAAATGTATCTTGAATTATATCTTCCTAAGGTGCACTTCTATGGGAAATGGTAAAGGTTTTGTGTGTTTAGAATAACTCTTGAAAAATGAAAATACAAATTGTCTCACACAACAATTTCTTTTTTCAAATATCCTCTAAGTATATTTATGTACATACATGTATTTATATGTGTCTATGAATTGACCATAATGCAAAGACATGATTTATTTGTATTTTTACTTGAGGTATTATAATCTAGTAAAACCTTCAGGACTGATGTAATTGGAAGTAATTAAATGTTTAATTTTCAATATTAATATAAAATTTTCCACTTGATCACCAAGAGTTCAAGATTCATGGCTATTCAACTAGCAGAATCACCCTTCTCCAAAAGAGAAGCTTCAGATATTATTATGAAGGAAACAAAGGGCATATTCTGAATAAGGTAAGTGAAATGAATGAATCTGTCCAAACTTTTGTGATCAGAAACCATTTTATTATATCTAAGACATACAGTATAATATGTGTGTTAGAAGAGAACATAAATTCTTTTGACATAAAATTCTACTGGTTAATGAAAACAAGCTACAGATGAATGGAAACTTCTACTGAATGCTCTGTCAATCCCTTGCCATTTTGAGACTAGTTGGCAACAATAAATATGGAGAAAAAGTGGAGATCTTTCTACTCAATTTTACACATCGTTTGCTGTACTTGTAGTGATTTCATTTTTTAAATGGACATTTTCCAATGTCACATGCAGTGGTTTGGAGAAAAAAGTTAGTCTAAAAGTTGAAAAAAAAAGTCAAATTGAACAACTTTCTCAGTACTGGGCCTGCTAAATCAATAGGTTCCAATACAGTTATAAACTTTTTTTCATGAGAGTCGAAGACACTTTGTTTCAAGCATACTGTTTATTAAAGGATGCATATGGAATATTTCTGTTTCATGAAGCAGGCTAATATATAGACTTAACTTTATTTGTTACATAGAGGAGGATTTACCAATGAGAGTGCTTGTGCTGAACATGGCTTACATTGTGCTGTAACAGTGAATCAGCAAGGCAAAGTAAGTATGCTATCCTGAAACGCCAACTAGTTTTTGAGTACATACAGTACACTTTTTGTGTATCCGTTAAATCTTATTTTAATTGGGAAAGTCATAAGATATTGTCATTCCCTGTTACAGCTACTCGTATGATAGCCACCTACTAGTTCTGAGAGTGTTTGGGATATGATCCTACATGTAATTGCCTATATATAGTATAGCTTATGGAATATTATTTTTTGGGAAGGAAGGAAAAATTACTGACTTTCGTATATCTGCATTTTTTCAGAGTCATAACATTGCATATACAATGAGAATTTTCTGTTTTCCACATAGACTGTGTAGGCCAAGAACTCAAAGACACATTACAAAGTAGTAGTAAATACATTTTGTTACTTCTAAAACTAGATATTTTACATATTTTATTGTTGGAATCGTCTCCATTTTTAACTTGTATTATTTCTTAAAGCCAAAAATTCAGGAAAAAAAAATGCAAGTGTTTTGGGCAAGTCTATTTTAGCCTGAGTATGTACTGATCACATTTATTATGTTGTTTGAGCACATTAGTTTTCATAGAAACTGCTGGAAGCTTTTATGAAATGACAATGCTTGTACTTACTGAATATAATTTTATTCTTTTTGAAGTTCTCGTCATGCCAATTTTCCGTGCATGTCTGTACATACTTTATGAAATTGTTGAGCAGTCTTGTGATTCTGAACTTGAGAAATCCTCTGCCACGTCCTTGTGTAGAGACATGTGGGTCAATAATTAATGAAAACAAAATAAAACTACTGCTGACAGGTGAGCTTTGAAAAGCAATCTTAGCGATACATATAAATCTCAGTAGATATTTCACCATTGATTCCCATCATCTTTGTTAGCATCCACAAACATTTGCTTGAAGCTCTAGAGAATTTCTTACACCTTGGCTTTGTCAGGTTGGAAAATATATTTACAGGTAACGTTTATTTGAAGCTTTAGAAAGCTGAGAAAGAGAAAACATTCTGTAGGATTTAGATTACTTTCTGTTTGTTGATTAGATTTTCATTTCTGTAGTACATTGCTGGGGAGCAGGGAGACAAAGTTAAGGTGTTTTTAATAGTTATTCATTTCTTCACAATGTCTTCCTTTTAAAAATAACAACACAACTACTGTTTAGGCTCACTACAAATATTTTGGAAAGATAAATGTTTACTGAATTATGTTACCATTTAATGATCAAGTAAGTTAATATATCATCATCTAGAATTTAAATTACTACAAAATACTGTAAACATTTTGAGAAAATAACTTTAGATATTTCTCTGTCCAGATTATCCCTCCAGGAACCAATAAAGAGACACAGGTTGATTATAGAAGTTTCTTAAATCTTATCCACTGTATCATTCAGTTATTTTACTATTTGATGTTTTCATAGATTTTCTTAATTTCCTGGGTTTTTTTCTTTCTTCCATATGATTTTACTGGTGAATAACTTGGCTGGAAAACTTAATCCTTTTCTTGCTTCAATGTTTCATTTCAGTGATTTGGGAGATTTTGGGGGATTTTTTTTTTTTAGTATGAAAATGTGTTCATACAAATGTTTGCAAAACACTGAATGAATTAGTGACATCTTAACTCATAGGTTACTTTTACATATATTTAAAAAACCATAGCACTCTTGGGTAGAAAATGTTGCATGAATATCCATTTGATTTTGTTTATCAATCTGTGCTCATAATGCCTGTCAATATCAGGAGTTTTGGTTAACTTGTATTCCTAAGAAAGGAATTGTAAAACTGAACCAGTGTTTTGTCCTTCATAACAATTTCTAAACTCAAATTCAAAGCAGAAAATTCAAAACATGTTAATTTATGTGACTTTACAAAAATCTACCATAAACTAGGAAAGCATTAGCCAAGTGCTCAAAATTTGACTGCATTGTAATTTATGCCAATAGAAGGTCTGCATTAGCATCAGTGAGCTACTGCTAAGTGGTAAGGTCAGTTGTGCATTTCATACTTCAGCTGCAGAGGAAGAATTTTATTGCTTTTCATAGTCATGGTGCAATGAGAAAGGTGCTTTATGATGCCACAGGCAATTAATTGAGGTACATTACCTAGAAACTAAAAAGGTCACACATGGAACATAATTGACACCTCGTAACCCCTATTAATGATTACAGAAATGCAAATTAGTACTTTTCAGTTTCAAACAAGTAGTATAACTCTTCTCCAGCTCTGAATTATGTTTCCATTTCCTTAAAATTTTTACTCTTTAAAATGTTTCATTTACCTTTTTAAAAAAGTTACCTCAGTCTACATTAAAAATTCTACATGATATAAATTATACTATTTATAAGAAGTCCATTAAGCTGCAATTATGTTTCTATGTAATAGATATAGAGTAGGAGAAAGACCAAATACAAGCATAACACAATGCTTCAGTAACCTCTCTTCAAGGCTGTGTGTGATAATACATTTTCTATTTTATGGGATTTCAGAAAACCCTTTGCTCTTCCTTGTGAAGATAAACTGTGAAAATCTAATGGAATTTAATGTACTGGTGAATAAATTATAGGCTTATTGAAAATCTCCTGATTTTGTTAATGTGTACAAAAGGAGTGCAATCCTAACACAAAAGGATGGGAAGATATTAATTCAGAGTTTGCTACTGAACTTACTCTAATCTTTCTGTCCGTTTATGTGTGGCCACTTACACGGTTAGTGCATCGGAGGTCAAATTCTACTGATTTTACTATAACTAATGTTACAGCTTATTGGTACTTTCTGCTGCTGTTATTAACAATTACATTGTTGAACTGACATGTTGAACAGCATGAACCCAGTGTATGACATCAGACATCACTGAACTGTGAGAGTTCCTTGCCTTGTAGTCAGTAACTTTTTTAATGCTGACCAAGACCAAAGAAACACTCACTGGAGTGTGAAAATTCTTTAAAACAGGATTTCTGGTTTTTAATGTCTTGATGTAGTTCCATCAGAAACTTAGATGCTCTGTTGCTTTTCTGATGCAAAGACTCTGGAAGAGGAAGATTAGAACACAATTGTGCCAGAAGCTATTGCTCCTTGCCAGCACTATGAAATTTCTAGGAAAGTACACCGAGACAAAAAAAACTTTCGTGTCTTGCATTGACCAGATTTGTCTGATGTGTCTTGATGTCTTTCACGGAAAGCAGAGGTTGGGCTCCTTTTGCACTGCATTTTCACTGATGTTATTAGATTGCAGCAAACCTAAATGTAGTCCCCAAGCACCTTCATTATGGCCCCGTTGGTATTGCAGACATTACAAAACAAATGTAAAGACCAATATGGCGTTTCTTGAACTTTCTCAATTTCTCCCAAGAGCCTCTAAGGAACGGTCATGCACATCCAGCTCTCCATCCTGATCTGTGCTATCAGTAATTAAATGCTATGAATTACAGACTCCTCAAACTGTTCACAGAATGTAAAAAGAGAAGTGGTTCTTAAGTGTGCTTCAATATATAGACAAGCAGTGCTTAACTCTTTCAGAGCAGTGGTTTGCTGGTTTCTCATGGTATGTAGTCTTTGTTCAGCAGAGAGGCTTATTGCACCAAGACTTCAGTGGCTGAAGTGAATGAAATTGTTGAATGCCACCGTGAGAGAAAAAAAACTTCAGTGGTTGTGAACTGATATAGCTACATTTGGCTTGAGTAACCAACAGTGCTGAGAAACTTCCTAATTGTGACTGTAAAGATAATCTTTAGTAGTTTCTGACCTTTTCAAATTTTTACCCTGCAGAAATGTTTTAGAATAAGACCATTGATTTACTTGCTTTCCCCAGATGACTGGTATGTCGATTTATTAAGTCATTTGATGGAAGAATTATTTCTAAGGATGTCTAAAACACAGGATTGTGCTAGAAACAATATATTGTTTTGCACTTTAAAATTATATGTATGTTTAACAGTTTAAAGTAAGTAGCCTTCTTTTAATGGAGTTTTTAGCTTTCCTTGGTAGATATCTATCTTATGATGCAGTTTGAATGTTGAAGATAAATGTTGCAGAACCCTCACCTCAATTGTTGGTAAATAGTGCAGAACACCACCATGGCTCATTTACCCTTTGATTCATTGTGTTGTTTTTTCCCCCTTGTTTAAAAGTCATGAAAATACTTTCTTTTGTCCCTTCCTTCTGTTTAAGACCATAATGACTGTGTGCTTGTATTGTACAATGGTGGTGAGGAAGACAGCTAAAGAATTTCCCTAAATGAATGATGTTTTTGTTTTTTAAATCCTGAACTTCTTACTGTCTTGTGACACTAATCTTCACTCTTTTCTCTTTTCAAAACAAAAGACTGCGGAAGTCCAGGGGGCATTCAAGCTCTCATCAAGTATTAAAGTTATTAAATAAATAAATAGCATTCTTAGAATTGTAGCCCACTGTTAGAGTTTACAGGTACCTGAAAAGTAATTTCATTTAGTAAACATGAGAAAGATTTCATGGCAGTTTGGATTTACTTACATCATCATTATTGAGTTACTGCAAGTCAATTTATTTAAATAAAAATGCAGTAGAAAGAACTACTTTTTCTTAAAAATGTTATGCATTTCCATATCCTAATTAGTATATCAAGTTTTAAGGTGAGTTATCTTCCCAACCAAATCCCTTCTCTTGTTAGCATTTTGAGTAAATGCTCGTCTCTTCCTTCTTCCAAATACGAGTCCACTGTAAAAGTACCATACACTGACACTATTACTCTTCTGTGAGAGCTGTGTGCATCTATTTTTTTTCCAGTAATAACATTTCCTGCTGTTAAATCTGTTATTATTGAGACACATAACAAGATTTTAAACTTTAAAAAACCCATAGAAGTAACATATATGCAGTCAAGGATATGGTGTATCTTTGTTTCTTTCATTTAAAATGCAGATTCAGACCTATTTCAAACTTTCTATATAATCCAGACTTCAATATCTCTTGTGTTGAAGTGCAGATTTTTTTCCTCTCTCTTCCTTTTTGCTATCAGTCAGTCTGCTGTTTGTGGCATTTTTTTTCAAGTAAAAATGAAATTACTTATATTGTAATTCAAGATCATATTTTAAAATTTATTTGGTTTATAGAGCAGCTTGGAGGGCCATTACAGATAAACTGGTGAGACTGTGACTTTCTGAGATATCACCTTTGGGAGATTAAATATAAAATTTGTCTGTACCAAGTTACAAGCCTATTGTGCCTGCCACTAGAGAGAGATGAAATGCCAGGAGTTTCAAGTTGCAGGCAGATTTAAAGATATAATGTTTGATGCAATACAAACTTTTCCTAGGACTGAAATGCAAGAAAATCTCAAGTTTGTTTGTTCAGAAGGGTTACAGTATATGTGAAGGGGTTTTTTACTTTTATTAAATGGTTTCAGTCATAGAGTACATAATCTCAATTTGAATGACTGATTATTCTGGTATTGGTTAATAAAATATTAGAAGTCAAAAGAAGTCAAAATCATGTTTTCTTGTTTGCTAATTCTTCTCAAATAATTTGTTACTTGTTTTTTCTTACTTGATTCTTATTAGCTATCCACAGTGAGAGTTTGAGTTGCACTTTTTCTTTTCACTGTTTCTTTTGGCACTCACAATTTCAGATGACTATAATCTCAATGTAGGAGTTTACACCTAAATTAAGTTTTGAAGATTTTCCACACTGGTTGCTTTTATTTTGTTTGTTTATTTTTTATAAAGTCTTTATTCTCCTCACAGAGCCAACTGTTTCTTGGCTCTCGATAGTGGTAAAGATGTTGTTGACTGTGAGAAGTAATATACTTCTTACTTATAGTAATGTTCACTCACTTCCTATGAAAACTACAAAAGGGGACAAGCACCCCTATGAAACGAGTGAGTATCTCAAATTTTCTGAAGCTAATGTGAAATTCTAATATGACACTAGATTTGCATATTTTCATTGTGTGATAACAGAAATTACAGCTCTTTGACAAAAGACTTAACCTACACACCACAGAAGAAGAATCACATAAGACCTTAGCTGTCATGACCTGGGTTCACAACCACAGGAACCAAGGAACCTGCTTCTTTTCTGATCAGCTAATCTATACAGAAATAGATCATAGAATGGTAGGGGTTGGAAGGGACCTTTAGAGATCATCCAGTCCAATCCCCCTGCAGAAGCAGGTTCACCTAGGTCAGGTCGCATAGGAACATGTCCAGGCGGGTCTTGAAGACCTCTGATAACAGTATTACAGAAATAAAGATGACACATTTCAGTGTTGGTTGTAATTAACACACCTTCAATCTACCCAATCTTAAACCTGGAAATGTGAACGACGAATCTACTTGCGTATGGGAACAGAGTTCCAGTCATAGTAATAACAAGTTTATCTTCCTAGTGAGTTAGATTTTGAAAAAAATGAGAAATAAACTAAATAAATAAACAAATTCATTATTTTACTACGGCAATGTCTAGAGTATGAGGCTGGCAACAGACTGGAAAGAGGAAAAAAAAATCACAACAGTAGAATACTTATCTGCCAGGTACATAATATAAAGTTGTCTTTTTTTTTTATGAACTGTATCTGTACTTTTCATAGGCCATGAAATTTAGAAAATGAAATCTGTTTACCAAAAGGGTAGGGCAGGGTGTGATGTGTATAATGGAGATTTATTACTCCACAAACCACAGAGTTTGAATTTACTTTACATAACAGCAGTTTCTAATGGAAGAGTAAATGAACTTTTAACAGTGGAAAAGAAAAACTTTTAATATGCTACACAAAAGGTATATTTGAAAATCTCTTTTCGATTCTTGCAGTGACCCTCTAAGTCCTGAATCTAGCAATGTGTAAGGTATAAAAGAAGTGATTTTAACTGTTGCTTTTGAGAAGTTATTTTCTCTTTCCCTTTGGAGGTATTACATATATCACATTGCACTGTTGCTCATTCATTGTATTCAAGTGCAATATTTCATGTAGCTGATGTTGCATGTCCAAAATGCGCACCTGGGAAATAATAGGGAAGAATTTTGAATGCAGTATTTTATTACAGGCTGATTTGATCAGGAGCTGATATTTTTGGTGGTTGTTTTTTATTGTGTTCTGATGTACTAAACAATTTCCACTGGAAGGCGGTAACTAGTATCTGAAAAACAAGAATGTAGCTCCACACTCAGATCAATAGGTTATTACTTGTAATTATCAAACAACATCTAACCCAAATTCTACAAAATCCAGTGTTTATACACTCTTAAGAGTCTGTTCTCAAGTGAGAATTTGAGAATGAAACATGTAATTTTGCAGTACATTTAGAAACAAATAGACAATTGTTTGACAACAAGTAGATAATTCTAGTTAATTCTTCTTTGAAACATACTCCTTTGGTCAAGGCTGGATGTGAGATATTGAGGGACTTATAACAAATTCTTCTCTCGTATATCTTTTTGCCTGCCATTTTGGGATGATATGAACATGTGGGGAAAAAAGTGGGTTGCCTCAGTATCTACTATGAGGGAAAATAAGTGATCAAATTACATTAAGACATCTCAAGGTTGTTTCCCTGGGAAGATTTTGTTTTTAAGAGTAATTTTTAAAAGTAATATAAATAAATTATGTGACTATAAACCTTTCAAGATAGTGACAATTATTGAATCAGTTTCCAAACACTATTTCTGAAATAACTGTAGAAAGAGTTTGCTTTCATCTCTAGCTACAGTACATTTATGACAAGTTGCCAACATATGTAGCAAAACTTGTGTTCTATCTCTCTTGAGAGCTGAACAAACTTGACAGTCCTGAGAGAATTGTAAGGGCTTTAAGATGGCAGCCTAGGAAAGAGAAAAAAAGAAGGAAAAAAAAAGGCTTGACTGTGAACAAAAGAGAACAAATACAAGGATATAACAAACAAAGTATATGTAAAGTGAAATTCACAGAGGCTGAGGCTGATGTTTAAAATTTAAGAAAATTCTATCACATTTTGAATTTTGTTGCATTTTAACCAAGAATCAGTTGAGACTCTTAAATCACCTGCTGCTAAATGAAACATAAAGCTCTTGGCATTTAGTCACTATGAATTTTAGCTCCAACACTACATCTACATGCCAGATTATTGAAATGTGAATAAATATGCAATTTTCATCTCAAAGATACTAAATATAGTGTGAAACACATTCCAAACACCACATTACTTTCTGATCTGACAACATTATTTAGATGGCAGGAAGAAAGCAGGAAAGAAAAAAAGCCTATAACAAATACTCTTTAAATGGTGTTACATCATCATTGCTTCTGCTTTGCTTCATGGTCCTTTTGCTTCAGTATAGTAAATCATTGAAGTACATTTTTATATTACATTTTATCATATTTATAAGATGAAATGGACTTCGAGAGGTTCTTCAGAATTTCTCTATCCTATCATCTTCTAGTTTTCTTTTGGTTTTGTTTGGGATTTTTTCCTACTCTTTAGTGTCTGTTTTGGCTCCTGACCTATTCTTTGTAATCTTTCTCATTTTTATAGAATGTTGGTAATGAAATGTGTACAATGTTGCCTGGGAAAAACATGCCACAGTAATTTTTCTTTATTTTTAAAGTGTATTTGACTCCATCTAGCAGCTGCAGGCCCCTTTTTTTTCCCACAAAAGAATCTGATTACTAAGTGTGATTAAAATTATTTTTTCTTTATCTGGCAAACTGTTTTTTCGAACTGTGAATGTGACAAGCACATGTTTTTCAGAGTATCAGTGTAACACTCAAAGTTGTAAAGACACAATCATCACAAGACTTTTATTTACTATTGTTCAATACAAACAGTATAGAGTGAAAGAAACTAATGAGGTCTTTGATAATCAATTCTTATCAGAAATGTCTTGGGCAAGATGTGGTTTTTCAATTATCATCAGTTGTTCAGTAGCTGTACACATAGGCGTTTTTTTCCATGCAGAAGTGCTGATTTTATCTTTATTTTAAGAAATATTAACTTAGATTTGAATGCTTGAAATTAAAATGTTCTGATTTGGACTACTTTCTTGACAACTGGCATTATTTTATGTGGTTTCACATGTAAGCTTTGTCACATAACTCTTGGGCTAAATCTTTAGAAGGAAAAACTATGAGTTAGGAGAGCCAGGCAGTTGGTATGCAGAGGCCTGGGGAATTTGAGGGCTACAAAGGAGGGATGATGCCCTGCTTACAGAAACAAATATTAGGGTTATGTGAAGTTTTCTATCTTTCATGTGAAGCACTTTGTTTTCCCCTCTCTCTCCTTTTTGTGACTTTAGTAGTATGGAAAATACGGAAACACAATAAAAAAACTCTTTATGTTATGTTTATGATCCCAATGTCCTTGCTTAGAAAGTCAGGGAAAAGTGATGTGGGATAGCTGGCAGGTTGATTTGGGCTAATGGGCCAACTGGAAAAGTACAGGCTTCGCTTCATCCATCTGTCCATGTCATTGGCTTTTCATGTTGAGCCTTTGGGACTAAGTAAATAGTTTTTATGATTTATGCTCATCTGAGCTTTTTCTCAAAAGGAAAAACAAACAAATTTTTCAACGTGCCAGAATCACAAGACAGGCACAGGACCACCCACATCAACTGTGGCACCGGAAACTTGTACAAGGGGTACTTTGTTCTAACTTTGTAACTTTGATTCCAAAACTGCTCTTAGGAGGCCAGAAGTATGTCTGTGTATCTGGTGAAAGTGGAGACGTAGAAGATGACTTCACTGAAAAATGTAGTCGACTCTTGAGATTATAAAATAGGAAAGAGTTTATATCTAAAGGATAAATATTACTACAAGAGCTTCACATACTCTCAAGAAGAGACAGGATTCTCTAAAATTTGTCACATAGCACCATCTTCTGAGAAAACTCTGTATTGCAAACTGTTAAGCCTAAACTGAATTCGTCAATTCATTTCTTCAATTTACTGCTGACAAAATTCCTGTAAGCTTTGAAAATAGGCTCTTCAGTCCTTGGTTTCTGCAGTTCTAAGATATCTAGCACTGATCAACTGTGACTGTGATTTAAACTGTTTTATGCAAGAAAGGAAAAATTATACTCTACTTTTGCCAATGTTGTTGCTCTTCATATTTTCTGCACTGTGTTATAAAAGGTTTTCTGGGCTATATATTTGGCTACTATATAGCAATTTTTTTGTAATAATCTATTTTGCAGTAGAAGAGAGAGATGCTTATGATGCTTCAAAGGTTGAAAATTATGTGATTGAAGAGCAGCAGTTTTATAATGGTGCAAAAATTTATGTGGTTCTAGAAAATCAAGAGCAAAAAAAGCCAGAACACAAATGCAAGGAAATTTCTTCCAGTGACCTCATAAAAACTGAAAACAATATGCATCCAAAACCAAAAATCTCACAAGAAAGGTACCTTTTACAGATGAGAAAACTTAGTTAGAGATGAAAGTCTTACAGGTGTGTAATTTAATAATATATTTACATATCAGTCATAATTATTCTATAGAGTACTTCATTCTCAAGGAAGAAGAGGTTCAGATGATGTCAGTTAAAGTTAGATGGTTTTCTGTTGATTGTTGTGACTTCTACTTGTTGTTTTAATTTGTTAGAATTTACTCAACTTCTTTTGAGGAATTTTTTTCTGCAAAAGGGACAGTCTTCTTTTACTAAGTTAATCTATCTGGTAACAAAATGTAAATCTGTCACATATGCCTTGACTAAGGCACTCTGGTTTATTCTTTTGTTTATATACCAAAGTGGGATTTGTTGGTTTTTTTTTTTTCTTTTCCATAGTTTTTTCTGCCTACATTTAATGAAGGAGACAATACAAGGATTTGCCTCTCCAATGGATCAAGGAATGCCACCTAAATTACAGGAACAAGAAGGGGTAACAAAAAGTAAATAGGGGATGAGTCTAAGGTCATGAGTCTAAGCAACAATTACATCATGTAATAACCATGTGAAGAAATATACATATAGAAAGATACAGGATTAGACTCATGTGACACTTCGTTTATTCGTGTCAAGGAAATTATGCTGGATATTCCTTCCAGGCATGCACATCTTATTGTCTCCTTTCACGTAAAAAGATTTTTTTTTTTTTTAGTCCTCAACCAATTTAGCATGTACTGTAGAAAAGCTAGTTTTGTAAATTCCTCAACCAAGAAGGCAGGAAAAAAGAAGGTGACAGCATAATCTGATTGACTACATAGCTCAAATAAGCTTCAAATTTCCACATATCTTCTTGGCTTGGTGGACATACTGTCCAAAACACACTAGCCTATTAACCAGCCCTGGGTATGGAAATGGGCCTAATTCCTCCTTCTCTTAATGTGACTATGGGGTCAGGGAAACGATTTTTTCTGTGACAGTCATATATAGCCGTAATACTGATTTCCTACCTTTCAGATGTGTTAGGTAGGTGAATACTCCAGTAACCCAGTTATATTATTAACATCCAGTTCACACAGAAGTTATCGCACAATCCAAATTAGAAAAAGATGGTTTAATGGCCAAGGCTTAAAAAGACTTTAAGAGAACATAATGATTGGGGGGGGGGGGGGGGAGAAAATAGCAAAAATAATAGTAATTTTCCCAGACATAGTCATAATAAAAAGCACAGAGCAGTACAAGGTCAGAGCTAAGAGAAGATATCTCTCTCTACACCTTGCAAGTGAGCCAGCTGTGCATGTGGCTGTCAGGGTACCTAATAAGCAAAGATGCTACATAACTGTTGCACCTACTCATGTTTAAAGAAACAGAGGAAATGTGAAGGGATGACACCACATCAGGGAATATTTCTAGTGTTTCCTCACACCTAATAATGTCTAAACATCTCCTAATTCTCTCCAGTTTGTTTTTCTTCTACCTTCCTTTTAGGAGTCCAATTTCCTTTTGTAAATTGGTAGTTTCCTTTTACGTGATTTTTCACTGCTGTACAAATAATATGGAAGAAAAAAAAAAACAACCTAAACCAAACTTTAGTACTAAAAACACTGAGACACTTTTTTCTAGAAAATTCTGTAGTGCCATTTTATTACTTGAATTAAAGTGTCAGTCAAATTTTATTTTGATGTTTTCTAGCACTTGAGATTTTAATCTTATGATAATTCTTGTCACCATTCTAAAATAGAGCATTTTGACATTAATTTATTATATGAGTGTGTAATATTCCTCTTATTCCTTACAAGTTGAAATAACTTTTCCTGTCAACAGCTCCAAATAGGGTTGCCAGTCTGTGTGCAACCTGATCCCCAGTGAGACAGTTGCACATAAAAGTACCATGTAAATAAACAGGTACTTCATCATTTCTGTTTTCTGTGACACCTTAATAGCAGATTTCTCAGTATCATCTCTTCAGACAGATTTTTTTTTTCATTCAAAGAGAGGGGCATGCAGAATTAGTTCTCCACATATGCTTTTTACATCCATTCTTCCCTAAGGTGATCTGTTTAATTTATAAGGTTCCATTCAGATTGCTTCCTGTCTTTTTTTCTGCTTTATACCCTTCCTATCTTTTCCCATTATCCATATTTACCTTTGTGTTGTTTTCATAACAAGATACAGCCTTAAACTTATAATTTGGAAAGTGTACTAGTTACCATAGTCATGCCACAGAAATTTCTAGAGCATCTCATCACATAACACAATACATATATGTAAATATTCACATACTCTGCCTCAGTGGTTGTAGTTCATTGTAAGAACAGCCACTGAATTTATCAAACTAAGAAGCGTACCTGCATGCTGCAAGTTAAAAGAATACTGCAATTTTTCTTTTTCATTCTAGTTTTTAAATAAGTAAACCTCATGACATGATTCTTTAGAGAACAGTAAAGAAATAGAGAAGTGTAGTTTTCTTATAGTCTTTTTGAGACTTTATTAAACTATGGAAATAGTGGTATACTTACACATATATTTAAGGGGATTGTTTAATTTTCTAGATGTTTTTCCTAAATATCTGATGTCTTGTTTACTGGTAAAGCATTTGATCAAGTTTGCAAGCTGAAGGAGGGATAAAGGCAGGATACTTCTATATCATCTCTGCATTTGCAAGCCATGCGGTCCTCAAAGGCTGATCCTGTTTGTTTGTGTGAAGGTATTCACCCATAGCTTCTCTTCTTCAGAACTGACCTCTTCTATGCTCAGGTCTTCATTTTCTTTCCTTACCTACCTTCATTAGGTTTTTAGAGATGGCTTTATATTTTGTAAACTACTGTACCCATGCCTGTTTTTCTCTCACTTGAGGCTGTGTTGTCTTCTTTAACCCCAAGAAAGCTTCAAATGTCATGCAAAGGCTCTATGAGAAAGACACATTGGTACTGTCAGTGCCTATTCTGATGTGCCTTCTCCGTGTATCTTGAAATTCTTTGCACGTTGTTTATAAAATTTGTATTTTGTTTTAAGAATGAGTATTCAATATCAGTGCTTTCCAAACAAGAGAAGAATAAATGAGATTTTACTGGTTACAGGGATATGCTGTTATAGGAGAACATGAGAAAAGTGTGATTTAGAGCTTGAATGATAAGCAACACAGACTTTCTCCTCCTGGCCCAGGTAAGTCTTTATTTATTTAAAAGAGTGCATATGACTTCTGTATGACCAGAGCAGAGTGGGAAAAAATGTTAGTGTTTTTATTATTAATATTTAAAAGTTAATATTTACTGAAAAAATATTCTCTAGGTAGGTGGCCAGACAGATTCTCTATAGGGAATTCGCTGTAGGGATTCTCTACAGGGGAGAGAGAGAAAAAAAAATTAACATCCACCTCACATTCACAAACGTCTTACTATGCAGATTCACCACCAGCCCTGGATATTGACCCCTTGCATTTGTTTCAGATTACTGTTATTGATTTGATGGGAAGTAAAAATACCATCCTCTTCTGATATGAACTCTGCAGCCCATTACCCCCTAGCTGGTTTAGGTTTTGTTCCTCATTTGCTTGGCTCTTTGTGTAGGTTTGGGTTGGTAGAGGGTTTTGTGGGGTTTTGTTGGGTTTTTTTTTCTCTCCACAAAAGTAGATATAAAATGAAAATACTTGTAAAATAAAGTCCGACCCACCAGGACAGTAAAAGATTTGGTGCTGACCTAGAAGCTCACAAATAAGTGAAGGTAGTTGTAAGATGATACACTGATTTGTTTCTATCGTAGGGCGGCCTCATGTAATAAATGGCCCCAAAATAAATCATCTTACAGTGTACTGTACTTTTAGCTCGCTATCAACTCAGGTTGCTAAGGGCTGGGGTATGCAAGCCCCTTTCACAGAAAGGGTATCCTGACATGACAGTAATGATAACTGGTTTTGACTCAAGGAAAGAAAAAGGATGAACATTAGCTAAAAAGAAGTGCTGCAAGGATAGTAAATTTCAGTGTATGTGGATCAGATGCAGTAAGTCCATTAAGGTAGGTTGTTTTGTTCTTTTAGAGCTCATAAATGGGATTCATACTTCTGTATTTTCTCTTATTGAAAAGATGTAAAATAAAACCCACAAAGTTCTTAAAATATAGTCTAAATTTTCTTAGCAGAGAAAGTAAAGTTTATTGGAATACGGCATGCTATATATAAACAGCAGATTTTTCAAGTTAAAAATTTTTTCCTTTTATAAATATGCTTATGATACTTCCCCTTTAGAAGCATTCAATAGGATTGATACTATAATTTTTTTTAAAATAGCATATTGCTGAATTCTGCAAACACAGTATTCTAGCAGGAAAGGTAATCTACATATTCAGAAAATTTTCATGTTAGGAATTTTCTGATACTGACAAAACAACAACATAACAAACACTAAAGTGATGCTGTCCAAATATTGTGCTTTACAGCATAGAATATCTTACATTCATTTTCTAAAATACACTTTCAGCACATGAAATTATTTAAAAAAAAAAAAAAAGTTAATGAGAAACAAATTAAAACCTTCATTAGAAATTGGCACACAAAAAGAAAATATCATGCATGTGGAGGAATATTATGTGCTGCTTTCATGTGATTCTTTTTCTGTTCTTTCTTGATTTTTAGCATTCTCTTATTTTAAAATAAAACAAAAACATGCTTATGTAAATGGTATATAACATCACACAGTGGATGTGGTTTTTTTCTTTACTATATTTCTACTGTACATGAGAGAAAGCTGGTAATCTTCAGCTGAGGTCAAAGATTGGCATATCAATATGATATAGAAATTTCATTTTGTAAGTTATATTCAAGGAATGTAATTGTATGATTGTTTTAAAATGTGATGTGTGGTGATTATTCCAAGAATAGTCAAATTAGTTTAACATACATAGACACATGGTTAGAGGCAAAGACAAATTCGTGAATAACCTGAGACACTGATCAGCATGAAAATATCACATATCTATGCACTGTGGAAATAATTGCAAGTTACATTAGCATTGTGTTTTGACAACAAAGGGGTTTTTTTTCTGTTGGCACATACTTAATAGCGTAAAAATACCTTAAACCTACTATCTGTTTAACTTGTACTATTCAATTTAATACACTTGTAAAAATGGGTATTCTGTCACCCTACTAGCAATGTTGAAGGTTGAATAGCAACCAAATTCTATGTCTCTCTGATTTAATTTTCTTATAGTAATTTATATCTGAATACAGACATTAACTTACTGCTGAAGAGAATATTCTGTTGTAGGTGATATTTATGGACAAATATTTCCTTCTGTGCAGTTCTCTGTTGAAGGTATTTGTTATTAATTTTCATTTACTTAAAATAGAAAAATTCTTTTTATAAACATTAACATTACTGCCAACATAGAAAAGAAAAAAGTTTATGAAACCTTATACATCCATTTATCACTTTACTACTGCATTTATAAATAACAGATGTACATTTGTAACAACCTGCAGCATTTAAACATATTATTTAATTTGCACATCAGACATATTAAAATAATTATGCAAAATTCTCTGATTTTTGTAATGCAGGAAGACACTTTTGTGCTCTAATAGGGTAATGGCTCGGATGTGAGTATTTTATAATGGAGGGCTGCTGTGTATAGTCTGTACTGCTTTCTGGAAATATTTCTTATCTTCCTGACTCAGTCATCATGAAACTTCACTCAGTTTAGTTCCACCATATTTATAGCTCTCAGGGTAACTTCACAACAACAACACATGCACCAGCCCTTCCAATATTGACAGGAACTTCCTAAAAAAGGGGAGAAAAGGAAAAGAAAAAATGAAGAAAAATTTTTAGTATACTTTTATGGATAAGACTAGAAAAAATTGCTTTCAGATTAAAAGGAAAGCAAATTATTTATTCAAACAAACGTACTGCTAAGAAAATTAGATTTAACTAGGGCTCTTTAACAGAAGCTGAGAATTACAGGAGTGTAGGTTGGTGATGCTGCTCCTAACTTTTCTAGAAGACCTGCATATCCTATATTCTAAAACCACGAATTATGTAGCTACAAACAGATCTTGACAGCTTTAAACATCTCTTGGTCTCAGTGGTGATGGCCATAAAAATGAAAACTTGAAAGTGGCTCCAGTAGAGGGCAATGCTGGCAAACAGACGCTAGCTCTGGCCACCACAAGTTTAAGTGCTTAAAGCACTGAAAGGTTTGTGCAATCTGTTTCATTTGGCCATGCATTGCCTGCACCCTTTAGTCTGAAAAATTTTATTCAACTATTTCATAGGAAGGGCAACCAGTATTTTTTAAAAGACTAGCTACAGTATTATTGCATCCTAATATATAACATGTCACAAGAACAGTGGTAATTTTGCAACATAACATTTTAATCCATTATTCAGGCAGAATTCTTCTCATCTGCAGGGAGAATTCCTACAATTTATTAGGCATTTTTTCCTGTTACCTCTGTCCACTCGTTATTTTGAGCATCATAGGACTCCACAGTATCCAGGTATGTATGGCCATCATAGCCCCCAACGGCATATAACCTGTCTCCCAGGGGACAAATTCCAACAGCATCCCGAGGAACACTCAAAGGGGCCACAGTTGTCCAAGCATCTGTTTTAGGATCATACCTAGGATGTTTTATGATGAAATTTAGCAAAATACATGGTAGAAACATATTTCAAATTTAAGTTACTGATACTTGTTCATTTTATAATGTCTTGTAGTTCAGTTTACATGATGAACTAATAAAGAGAATGATGAGTAACATGATTGAATATTTAATTTAGCCACTAGAGGGGTCTTCAAGAATGTGTAAGATACTTGTATTTTCACTTTTTAACTAGTCTCTCCGTTTCTATCAGATTAAACAACTTATATATTTTAAATATAAATGAGGCCTGAGGGAATGCTAGCATGGCTATCAGTTGACTCAGCAAAGTTATTTCAATATATTCTTTTTTCTTTCTCCATAAAGATATTTTTTTCATTTTCTTGTCAGAACTAATATTTTCTGAAAAATTCACTGTAGAAGAAATTGAATATCTCATGTAGTAGATGACAGTTTGTGACACAAAATGCATGATAGTGATTTACATCAGTGTTGATTTTGTTTCTGAAACAAGCTAAGTCAACTTCAAATGTATGTTCAAGTGAATTCCAGGGTAGTTTTAGCTTTATACCACCTAACTAAGAACAAAATTTAGTCATTGTTCTTCAGAACAAGTAGTTAAATATTTGCTAAGTTTTCCTTTCTTGTCCCCAAATGACACAGGAGTATCTGTGTGTACCGAGGCCCATTATATAGCCAGAGGAGTTGTCCCAACTCTAAATGTTCCTTTCTCATCCAGGGCTCGAGTAGAAGAGGGAGTTGGGAGGAATTTGCTTCTGAGAGTTAATTGTTTTGTTATCACAAGAGCCCTGGAAATCAGTTATTCGCTCAAAATAATTTTTTTTTAAGCATAATATGTTTTACAAGCACAACATTCCAATTGTGCAGAGATTTCCCTTGCTGATATAAATGATTTTATATTTCCTTCCTGGAATGTAAAAAAAAAAAAAAAAATCCCTTACCTTTCTACACAATCAGAAAGTCGAGAGCAGTGGTTGGAAGCAGGTGCATCGTGACCTCCCACAGCATATAAAAACCCATTGTAGGTTGCAACACCAACACCTCCTCTTCTCTTAGACATTGAAGCACATATACTCCACTTGTTTGTGTGTGGATCAAAACATTCCATTGATTTCAAGCAGGAGCTCCCATCTCGTCCACCAACAGCATATAGTCTGGGATAATTACCAATAAGAAGGGAAACAAATAAGAGTCTTTATTGTCTCATTTTAATAGGAATTTTATTTTGTTAGCTTCATTCAGACCACTTTAAAATGATCCTTATGCTCGTTATTTGCTATCTTACAGTTATGCTCTGGAACTTTCTTTTCACAAAGGGTTTATGTGCCATATGAAGGAAGTTAGAGTCTTCATATGTTGTGTAAATTTTCAAGCAGTCACATACAGAAATTAAGCTTAAAAATCCATGTCGGCTCCTTTTAATGCGAGCTATAGATGGAATTTAATTGAAAGATGCATATGTTTGAAACATGGGTAGTATTCCCTATGACAGGCTTATGGAGAAATTGAGATCTTTGTATCACACTTTTTCCTGTACTGTTAATATGTAAAAGAACTTTAATACTGCCATTATATATAAAAAATAGATATAAAAATATATTAAATATGTTTCCTAAATGTTTGGTTTCAAGATCTGCTGGACAGAAGTCACCATACAGAAGTTACCATACAAGTATGTCATCTTGTCTCTTCAGCCTAAAGACACCTAGTGAACAACTTGAGATTTAGAACAGGTGATGTCAGGAGAACACGTAAGAATAAATGGCAGAAATCCACAGTAAGAAGCATGAGTATTTTGTGGCTTTTTGTCAATAAATTTTACAAAGTCTGAATTTCTTTTGTATTTCAAGTTAACTTGGATGCTTCTAGTCTCTGATAGTGTGCATACTGTATGTAATAGCAGACATGGGGGTTGGACTAGATGATCTCTAAGGGCCCCTTCCAACCTTACCATTCCATGATTCTATGTTTAGATGTTGGATATGCCAGTTATTCAGGTCTTTTTCCAATCCTGGCTACTGTTTAAAGCCATGAAATTGAATTTACTTACTACAATTAATTAAAGACCCAGGCAACACATGGAACTTGTCCAAAGTCACCTAAAACAGATCAGTTGAACTTTGCTTCAGAAGAAAACTTCAGAAAGTTTTTGTCCAGTGACAGGAAAATGTTTTAGAAAGCTCTGATGTATAATTTCACTAGAAAAATCTTGATCAGTGATAGAATAATACAAAAATTCTCGCACTCTCTCCTAATGTTTAAGAATGAAAGCAAGAGTTAAGCTGTGCAGTTCAGTGCTTAACTCATAATAATCTTGAGGATCTCATTTGTTTTCTTTTCACATCATGCTATTAGATACAGCCTACTTGTTTACACAGCTTTCACAGAGAGTGGAAATCACTGTGTATACAAACAGATTGATTGGGATTTTCTTTGTTTTCTATAATGTGTCTAAAAACCTGGTGGTGTTTCCCGTTGTCTAAGTAGAGAGCAAATATGCCATTATTTAATGATGTTTTCAGTAGACTATTTACTGGTCAAAAACATTGCTCCACAGAATCTCAGTCTTTTCTGGTGGGGTTGGATAGAAAAAAATATGATGTGACTTAGGGAAACAGGAAAAGGAGAAGCATTCTGCTTAGTTAAACTGCAGTAGTAGCACTGAATGATGGGTGTTTGATCTTGGCTTCCCCTGGTATGCCAGAAATGACGTCACTAGACTAGCAGACATGATTTAAGCCAGGCTGGAGACAGCTTGTATCAGGAGTGGTTGAGAACAGAGTCAGGATCAGGTTGGATTTCCTCTCTGACAAAGTAGTTTCCTGCATATCACTGTGGAAGGTACCAACAGGAGTTTCTGGTGAAGTTTATGCTGAGAACATTTCCTCTGAGATACAACAGGGACTCGAATAGGCAGTTCTGCTTCTGTTGCACTTTAGAGTTAATGATTAAAATCATGTCATGTTTGAAAGCAAAACCCCAACTGTACACATTTGAATTTTCAAATATTGGTTTGCTGACATCTGTTTCTGCTCTTTATCCTTCTCTTTCTCTGGAATTAAAGAAGTGAACAGGAAAGCTAGTAACAAAGTTTCATGATAAAGCCAGTTGTCTGCCTGTAACTATAATATTCCCAGCCTCTACAAACTGTAATTGCTAAGAGCTTTCCATAGATTTAAAGAAAGGTGGGCTCAAGACACAACCAATTTAACCTGGGTCCTTTTGGAAGGCTTTTGTGTTTCTAGAGCTAGACTCAGTTGCTGAAGAGGGAAAATAGAATTCTGTTAGGCATTAATTTATGAATTGTTCTTCCTCACACTGAAATACAATTACTTTTGAATAGGAACATACAAAAAGGTATAACACATTGTTCACTACAGGTTACACAGGAGATTCATACGTGTGTCTGTTCCTATATAAAAATGCTTGAGTACCTTAGAATGATACTGATGTCTAAGTTTTGAAAATCTAGTTCAGAAAAGCAATGTACAGTGAACATATGATCTCAATGTATTTAATTAATAGATAAGGGGCAGAGTATATCTGGGTAGGATAAGACTTATAAAAGACTGTTTATTCCATATCTAATTATGAAACTTGTCTTCCTTTCATTGAACATACTGCATGCTTACCTTTAACTTTTTAAAAATTATTCTTGCCTGTAAACTTTAACATATAAGTTGTGGGTACATGCAGGAGGTGTACAATGAGAGGAATTATTTGTTTCTATACACATTCTTTTAAATGCTGCTTCCTTAGAAACAATGATTTTTAAGATGTAAACATAACCTTGGAATATTCTTTTAGAGTAGCTGATGTTATATCTCTGAAAGTTATATTCCAGGTAAAATTCTGATATGCATGTAATAGCATTTTTAAACTACTGCATCTTAAAAGAGCTGAAACATGTTTAAAACATGACTGTAATTGAAAACAATTTACCATACAACACAGGAAATTCTTTTCTTTCTTATTTTTGTTCATTGTATTTTCTCTTTGTTTTCTTGAGGTGGTTAATTACCATAAGATTGAAAAGAAAATTTAAGAAGCTGTATTTCCAAGGAAGGAAGTAAATGAAAGCTTAGAGTTTTTCCTGTTGACATACTTGCTATTTAATGCTGCAACCCCTACAGTGCTTCTAGGGGTCGACATGCTAGCAACGTAATTCCATTGCCGTGCTTGTGGGTCCCATCTTTCTACTGTATTAAGGTAACTCCATCCATCATGGCCACCAACAGCATACATGGGTCCTTCAAGCATTGCCACTCCTTAAAAGATAGAATTAAAGACAAATTACAGTAGTAATTTCAGTGACCAGTAGAGTATTAACTTCACGCTCTAATTCCGTGTGCAGACAAGCAATTTCAGTGGGTATTAAACTATTTAAAAGCTGCCTTGTTGTTTGGCAGAATGAACAAAGATAAAGAAAATACTTCAAATACAGTGTTTTTCTGGATAAGCATTATCTTTTGCCAAAAGATTAGAGGAAAGCTGCTTTAGTTCTGATGTTGTCTTCTTGGACTTTTATCTCTTCCACTTCTGTTGACCTTGTTCTGAAACAAATTTGAGCCCCTAAATGAGAAGAAAGACGGGGTTTTGCCAGGCAATGAAAAATATGCCCAAATCAATCACCTATCCATATTCTTAGCCAGCTGAATCTCTGTAGTCCTGCCAGCCTGAGTGCGTGGGTAGCTCGCCGTCCTTAATAACTAAAGTACCATAACATTTTAATGCCTGTAAGGGGAACACGCTTTTGGATAAGAGCTGGCTTGTATGTGTTGTCCTTGAGGCACAGGAGAGTGAACTTGGCTGTGTCTGCAAAGCTCTGTGTGGACATATCCTATGTCTTTGTCCTTCTTCAGAGAGAAAGGCTTTGGTGTCTCCTCTTTGGGGAGCTGCTGCCGCCGTTTGTATCCTTTGTTAGGTAAGGCAAAGTGTTTGAATCTGTCTTTTCAGGCCTAAATATACATGGCCTGATTTTTTTTCAAAAGTGCTAACTCTCCACAAAATCACATTGAAGCTAATAGGAACTGTAAGTGTAAGGCAGCTTTGCAAACCAGGCTGATGCACAGATATAAGCTTATCTTTGGGCACTCAGATTTACCGCTGTGACCTATTTGTTGGGTAGAATTGTGCTCCTGCAGTTAGTAATTATAAAAACTTCAATGAGAATTTTTTAATCAGGTTTGTCTTTTTTCCCTTTGTTATAAACTATTGTTTGCTTTCATGAATTTAACAGCCTAGCTGGTAAGAACCCTACACTGTACTTTCTCCACCAAGTGGAGGAGAAGGTAATACAGGCCACAAAAGTTAACGAGATAATTCTGGATTAATATTTTTCTCTTCTTGATGAAAATAAAGGTATTTTACATTATTTGAACTTACCCATGTTTTCAAACAATACCTGTTTCTGTAAACTGAAATCATCATATCCTTTCTTCTACAGTCTCCTCAACTGTAAACTTATCCTTAGTTTTTTAAAGTTCCAGAAAGAAATTATAGATTTCATGTTCATATTATTCATTAACCATGAATAATACTGATGATTATTGTGAAGTAAAGACACATAGATCCTAAGTCATGGTAGAGCTCTGTAAAACCTTGTAATTACAAGGTTAAAATTAGGTAAGTTGTGTTTATTTCCTTACCACATTTTTTTTTCCATGTGAGTAATTTTTTTCCATGTTTGGTACCTGTGGGCTTAAGTCACAATCGTAAAAATAAATAAGTAAAATAAAATGGATTGTTGCTGAATTGCAAATACAACTGTCAAATTGGCACAGGAGTTGATTATTTTCATTATTACAAATTAAATATCGCTGTTATTAAATTATGAAAATAGAGAACTCTGTCTGCATGTTATCAAATGCTTTAAAAGGTTACGTTCACAATGTTTGTGTCAATCAAAATTCCCTTGTACACTTTGCAAGGTATTTGCAATGAAAGAGAACCTTTTACCTAGACCATGTCTGTGTGTTGACATAGGAGGCATTATAGTCCAGACTTTGGTGATAGGGTTGAAACATTCAACAATGTTAGAAGTTTTCAGACCATCTCTTCCTCCCACAATATAGAGCTTGTTGTCAATTACTGCAACTCCAAACTGTAGTCGTCTGCCATTCATAGTACCAATTTGTATCCAACTGTTAGTCCTAAGGTCATATTTTTCAATTGTAGTGGTACCTGTTAAAGACAGTAAGGGTTATGTGACAGCCATGAACTGATCAGTACCCAGCAGTCAGTAGCCAGGCATTGATATTCTGTGTGTGGATGTTTCCTGTGGCTCCCTGAAAACTTCAGTTATGAAATGTGAACTTAGTGAGAAAGTTGCATTAATCACATGCAAATGTGATTGTCAAATCTATGAAAATAAACTAGGAGCAAGAAGGTGCAGGATTACATGCCAGAAAATGTTTGTAATACTGAAAGTTTTCAAGAAAAGTTAAATCTGTTACTCATTGAAATACGGTAAGGGTAGCTTTTTTGTGGTTTGGAGGTGGTTTTTTATGTTCTTTATGAATGTAGTACCTCACAGCTATGTCCTCTTAAATCATGTTGTGATATCAACAATGGAAAATATATCCATATGCCTGTTTGTCTTAGTACTTGGGCTTGCATCTTCAGGAAGGCTTTGGATATTTTCCTTTTAATGCTGGTGACAGGGAGAAGACTGATTTGTTTGTGAGTATAAACTTGGTTCCCACAGGCAGCTTCCTTGAGGTTCGCCTTTGCAGCAGCCTTGCAATAACTGTTTGTCTGCTGCAATATATAAGCTGTATTTTCAATTTTTTCAGGTCACTGAACTTCTCATAGTATTTTTATTGCAACTATTTATGAGGCCCAAGCTCTCTGCCATTCCAAACTGACACTTTTTCATGCACTAGCTCCTGTTAGTCAGCAGCTGTAATTGCTCCTTTGAGAGCTGATTTAGCACAATGGGGAGATGGCCGAGTAGCAACCAAGGTAGAAAAGGCAATTGCCAGTTGCACATACAGTGCACCCTGGAGCTTAGCTTCAGCTCAGCTGAGGGCAACCCTAAGAGAAAAACAGTCCTGCCTATTTCTTGACTGGGATTTGAGACCAGAGAAGTAGTATTTCGAGAATTACAATAGGCAGTTAATGGCTAAGGAATGACTTACAACAGCCAAGTAATAAAGCAATAAAGCAGGTAGTATTTTGTTTACAGATCTGCTAGAGGTCATCTGCTATACTCATTTCTTTCCATTTTGTTAGTCTATTTGCTCTTCTTTGTTTTGATTCCCTCCCATTAGTTCTATGTTAATATGTGAAAGCCCCAAAGTTTTCAGCTTCAAAAGTATCTCACAGCTAACTAAAAAATGGGAAAAATAGGTGAAGGTGTAACAGTGTGTTCATACATACCCTGGAGGCTATAAATGTTATGGAGGCTGGAAGGCAGGTTTTGAAAGTTAAGGTTTAGGAACATCCACATTTTTCAAAATACCAGCCCCAAAGAAGCTCTTTGATCTTCTTTTGATTGTTCAAAGCTGATATTTGGCTTCCTATACCACCTGAGATAAGCACAAAGCCAAATCTACCATTCCCTGAGAGTTTTCTTTATCACAGAAAGCATACTATTGCCAGAGGTGGTAGTTAGTCCCTTCTCAAAGTTGTTCCAGTGAATTGTTGTCTCTTAGGTGCTGTTTCCTTTATCTTACAATCCACCACAGGCTCAAAGTGAGTGGGGAGGAAAGGAAGTGCTGTTCTCCTTAACCATCAAAAGGCAAAAGTTCAAAACAATTGGCTTTATTCCAAGGTAGTAAGTAAAAGAGGGATCAACAGGAAGTGCAGATGTTGACTGAAAAAAGCCCTTTCTCTTAATAATCTTTACTCAGAAAAAAATATCACAAAAATTAATTCTTATTTTGGTAGGAGTTAGTTTAAAGACTATCTTGGATTCTTGGTTGTACTATATAAGTCATAAATAATCACTAATGAAACTATACTAATTGCTATTGTTGAACTTCATTTTGCTAAATTGTCCTAGGAATGAGTGTTTTCATGTTGTGATGGTGATGAATGGGTATTTTGCACTTGATTTGATTGCACAGAGATTGTAAGGTGTCACAGTAAGATCTCTCATATAGGAAAAAATCATTCATCAGCAACTTTTTGCAAACCATGAAATGAATTAGCCTCTTTGTGATTCTATTAAAGTGAACTCACACAGCTAAAAGTAATACTGTTCAGCAAGCTGCTAGACTTTAAACTAATTATAGTTCTTTAGCTCCAAGCTGTGGGTTTGAAGTTAAGGTTCCTGCAGAAAAATATTTAATATGCTGCCTACTAAATATAAAAGTGTAATGTGTAAAGCTGTAAGCTGATTGCAGTTGTGAAAATCAAGTAATAAAAACTGGAATACATTTCTAACATTTAACTTTCAACTACAAACCTGAAAAAGAAACTCTGTGTAGGAAGTCCTGAAAAAAAGCTTCACATGCTGTTGCACTCATAAAAAAACACAAATATTTCCAGGTGAAGTTTTATAGTAAGACTTGATGAGATTTAGCTAAGCATTCTCCATAGTTCACTTTTTTTTTTGCTTTAAACATTTTTCCAGCCTTTTAACTTTGACCAAAAAAGTGGAGCACAGGGTTCTGAAACAATGCTAAATAATCACAGAATGTGATTATTCTTTTTTAGTTCTGATTTGTAAATCATTATACAAATTCCTTCCAAACTTAATTTTGAAATCACCATCGGAATGAAACTTCTTTAGTCTGAACTTCAAGATGCATATATATAATTTACAAACATGATTCTTGCAGCAAGGAGCACCTAAGACATAGGACTGTGGTTTGTGATTTTTTTTTTTTTCTACCCTCTTTTTCTTCCATAAGTTGCTGGTTTCCTAACAAAAATCTTTAAATAGGTGTCATATATTCTCTAGGTATCTGTAATACAAGTAATCAATACAATAATTCATTTCTGAACTTACCTTTAGTGGCATCCATACCTCCTACAGCATAAAGTGCACCCACTGTAGATTTTCTAGGCTTAGTTCTAGGACTCTGCATCATAGACCGTCTTTCTGGTAAGAGATGGTACTTCATAGCCTCCATAAGAAGTTTCTGACACTCTAGGTCGTCTGCAAACATTGGACTATTTTCTAGATCTGCTAGTAACTAAGAAATGAAAAGTAAGAATCTTATATATCGCTAGATCATTAAAATTATGTGTGCTTTAGTAATTACAGTATTTGTAGCTACAAATACTCATTTGCAGTTCACCTCTCATTCAAGCTTCACTGGAAACACTACTTTAATGGAGACAAGACAATATAAATATAGGTTAAAAAGTCTTTGTGCGATATGTTTGCTTTATTTTTTCCAAAACTTTCTTTGCACCTTTAGTAAAGGTTAAAAATTAAAACGTAGTACCGCACTCTCTAAATGCAAAACTCCTTTTGATGTTGAGTGTAAGAAAATCTAAAATGTAGTAATGGACATCTCTGAATGTTAGAATATACTAAATTTTAATAATATATATTAATATATTTTAAAATATATTAATATAACTCAATAAGATTGAGTATTTGCAGCTTCAGCCACAGAGATCCATAAAGTAGCTGTAATGTCCTATCAGTTTTTATATTCTTACAGGCTTTTCTGATGAGATATATAAATTCTTCTATGACATGGACACAGCAGTGTCAGCTTACTATAAAACAGTGTTTCCATCTCTGGAGCTTATTTGATGAAATGACTCTTTAAGTCTTAAAGGACAAGAAATGTCAATGCATAGACAGCAAGAATCTAGACCTTTTTGGTGTTTTCAACTTTTTATGGCAACAAACAAACAAATATGGTGCCTTATCTGTCCTGCAGCTTGGTAAATATAAATAAATATTTTTGCATGATACCTAAGTTGCTGTGTGCCTAGAGGAAAACTACTGCTGTTGTTACCCAACAAAGTTGGTACTTCTGTAGTGCAGTGAGACTGACATTTTTATAAAGGAAATTTTGAGATTTGTGATTACACTGACATTGTGGGATTTTTTTTTAAACCCATGTTCTCAAATAGTAAATATATCTACTATGTTTATTATTTTTAATAAATAAAAATATCTACTATACAGTTAAAAAAAAAAGAGGCAAAAAAAACCTAAAAAGAAATCTGAAAGTAGAACTTTTCCACAGAATTCTTTTCCCTGTCTAAATGGTGTTTGAGGTAAGCATTTCAGTTGGTAGCTATGTTTCCTGTTATCCCTTAACATTCATACCTGAGGGGGAAGTAGTGGCAGCCTAATATAAGAAAGAAGCATTCCCAGGTCTCGTTGGCGGTTTTGCAAATCATGTCTCACCCACATCATTAATGCCTGGAATATGACTTCTTCATCAGGGACATTGATGTCATCGCTAGACAAGAGCTTTGCAATTTCATTAGCAGGGAGCAAGAGAAACTCCTGGTTTTTTATGACCTCTGTGAAGTGTTCCTAAAAGGAAATTTTAAAAAAAGTATATTTCAATGCCCTTATGATTTTCACTCCTTGAAATAACATTTACTTAGGTAATGTAGGCTTTGCATCTGTTTCCTTCCTGTTCTGTTCTATGGTATAGGGAAATGCAAGATATATTCTAATGAATACTGAATCTTTTTCTGCCATCGAAGGGAGATTTTAGTTGCTCTTTGATGCACTATTCTTGCAGAATGGAAAAAAAATGCTCATCTTCACACTGCTGATGTGTTTGTCAGGTTTCTTGTTAGTGTGTCCTATCTTAGGGATTTTCCACTGGCAGTTTTGTCCATCAATGTGATCTTAATACTTCAGCTTAACAGAAGCACAATTTGAAGATATAATGTGTATCTTAAGAATGCCAAGTGGGCATTCAAATAAACTCTGTTACTTCTGTTACAGTCAGATCCAAAAGTTTTAAGCAAATTACATTGAAACCTTCCTATCATTTTTCAATGACCTGTGCCAGCTGTTGACTGTATGACTGCTTGAAGTACAGAAAATACAACAAGGGAAATTAAACTCACTTTTCTAACAGTACTTTTGGGCAATAAAAAAATTGGACAAGTTCCAACAAAGAGATGTTTGTCTTTAAGCCATTGTTACAATTCAACTCCCTAGCTCCAGTAAAGGCTATGAATATTAAATCTCTAGAGTCAAGGAATTAATTCCATAAAAATAATATATTGTACAGTTCAGTTACAGCAATATTAGAATCAATAGTAAAATATATTAAGCAGCTTGCTTGTGCTAATTCCAAAGGAAAAACAACATTTTTTTGAGAAAGATTTTTTTTTTTTTATGTTACTGTAAAGAAATGCAAATAGGAATGGATGTCTGCATTTGAAATATAAATTTCCATTTATGTACCTGGAAGTAATAAGTCTTATTTGTGAACCAGAATAAAACAGGGTAGGTGAAGAAATATTAGTAATTTATATTTTTATTATTCGATTTCAGTAGTTTTTAGTTTTTAGTTTTCTGTAACTCATCAAGAATACCAAGGATATAAATACAGAAGTATCTGTGATTAAAGAAGATGTTAACTTTGCTGTTACGCATATCCTGCTTCAGTATTTTGTGACATTCAGAGAATAGGAACAGGAAGGCCAGATCACATTTAGTTACAAATATAGCACAAGATGTTTATCAGAAAAAGCTCTATCTGCACGAAAAGATACCAGGCAGGAAATTGTTAATACTTTGCATCAATGACTAAAGTAATTGAAGGGGAAGGTCTCCATTGTGTCTGTTTCTATTGAATGAATGTGGTGTTTATAGCTGAGCTTCTTCTGAAAATATTTAACTGCTACTAGTTTGTTTGAGTAGTCTTTATATTTACAGTACAACTTTATAGTCTTTTCCCTAAGGTACACATTTTCAAGTGGCTGAGGTTAGCATGAAACAGTGTTTTAGTTATCCTCTTCCACAACATTTGCGTGTGGATGTACTGTTATGATGCCATATTCTCCAAAGATTTTTTAATATCACTTCAAGGATTTAAAATTAACTTTTTGTTCAGGTTATTTCAAAGAGGTGCAAATTTCCTCTTTGATCCAAATTTTCAGTAGCTGTAAATTTGGTGATTGTTTATGACATGTAAGATTGTCTTCCGTGACAGCATTCTCAGTCTCTGTTATATGTAAGATTCTGGAGGCAGTTCTAGAGGTGGAAATGCTCCTGGTCATTTTCAGGAAGACATAGTGTAAAGCCTAGATACACAGCACTGCTGATTCTCATGGATTCATCATGATCCTTCACATTAGACAGTGTTCTTACAGTCCCAGCTGTCATTTCCGTGACACAGTTTTAAAAAACTGTACAAGTTTAACTCCTAGGGAAGACTAGAGTATGCAAACAGTTAAAATATGTAAACAAAAAAGGCTCTCTTATTGTCTGACATGAAATCATTTGTCTAACCATACGATTTTATTTCAGATTTGTAGAAATTGGGCCAGTGAATTTTAATGTTTAAAGTTGATGTCCATATTCTAGGGCTGGAGGGAGAAATGAGGCAACAGTGAAGGGGGAAAGTTCCTGATTTAGGCCAAGTACAAAATAGTATGGAGTGGCAAGGTTAACATTATATAGAGGCTGATCCAACCTCTTTTTAACACCCTTTTTCAAACTTTAAAATATATAAGGAATCTGTATTGCTGCTAAACAAGCCATTCATTAGTATGACAGGAAGGAGCACAACCAGTGCCCTCAATCTGCACATGCCACTCTCATGTATTTCAGCATGTGGAAGTGTACAATCTCTTGCTGGAATGCTCTCAGCATTATGAAACCTCTAAACTGGTTTTGACATACTACACTAATATTTCAAACATAAAGCTGCCATGTGTCTCCTAACAAGTAGTAATTTTATACCTATTTAGCTGTAGCAGTTGCTATTGTTTTTTTGTTGAAAGTTGCTACAGCACATCTTGTTACCCTGAATATTTATCCCTTGATTTAGTTTCACAGCAAGCTATCTTGCCTTCTCTGTTTCTCACGCTCTGAATATTCATTTCTTGCTTTGAGCCAAAGGAGGATTATGCCGCAGTCAGGAATGTGTTTCTTTTTAGCATTTCAAATCTTTCCTATACATTCTTTAATTTTGTTCTTTTTATGTGGTTTTTCACCTTAAAATTAGCTTTAGAATTTTCTTTGTGTTGAATCAAAAGCATAAGAATGGGCATTGCTGTTTGCCTCTTGATGTTAGCCATGTTAAGGCCCTATTACATTTTTTGGAAGAAATAGTAGCAATCAAATTTCAGCTCAATCAGTGTGTCCTTCTACAAGGCCAAATTCTGAAATGAGAAACAGCAGAGCTGAGTATTTGTTTCTGTAAGCATGCATTTTGCTCTCTCCAATACTTCTGTAATAGTCACAGTTATTAAATTTCTCTTTGAAGACCAAGCTGGGCATAGATATCCCTGTGCCAGGGACTTCACACAGGTCACCCTGCCAGCATAGGAAAAGCAGAGCCACTCCATCAAGTCTTGGAGAGAGCAGCAAACCTGAGCCCCACTCCGCTGGCTCTGCTTCAGCAAAGCAGATGTTTTCCAGGAGAATATTCACACTTGCTGTTAAAATTATAATTGCAAAGCAGTTAGATTGTTCATCTTACCATAGTGTACATGTGTGCCACCTTTAGGAGCTCTGTGCAGCCCTGGGCATCTCCGAAAGAGCGAATCCCCAGGCAGTTGGAAGGGTGGAGCTGCTTCATGAGGAAGTTGCAGCATACCTCAATAACCTGGGATAGCTGGAGGAGACAAGCTGCAGCTAGCAAACTTTCTATAGTGTCTTCCTTTAACTCTAGAATACCTGTGCAGTTTGCATATAGGGGGGGAAAAAAAGTTTTCATCATTTTCTTTGGTTTTTTAATTACTTAAAAGCTTCCCACTCCCCAATTTTTGTCCTCCTCTGAAAAATTTTGAAAAGTGTCCTGTGATTCACAAACTCATTTTCCTTTCTTCATGAAAGATTCTTTAAACATCTGGTTTGACAAACTGAAAGGATTTGGTGGATTTTGAATACAATGATTAGAACATTTTTATTGGAGCTTTAACAGTATTAGATCTGATTTTACCTAAAAAAAAAGCAAAATAAAAAGAAAGGTGATTACAGGAAAAAAAAATCCTAAAATTCATGTATTAATTCATAAAAATATATGTGATAAGTTAATATTTCATACCAGAACTTCAATATCAAAAGCTACATGATGACAGCAGTGTGTGCAGGAAATCTGATTTCTTCCATTGTCTACTTGTGCATTTAATTTTTTAATGAAATTATTACATGATGTTCATAGATAGATTGGAAGGTGTTAATTTAATAAGATCTTTCATTCTTGCTGCTTAGTGGATGACTCAGTTCCCTAGTTGATACACAGCCCTAAAATCCTGTTCTGAAAAAGATCTGTGGGGTTTTTTGACTGGTTTTCCATTTATCATTGTAACATCCAATTGCCATAGAAATACTTATTTTCCAGCTTCTTTCCTGTGAAACAATGATATGCAACATCTCCATTTAACACAGGGAGAAGGATGGTAGTGACAGATAACAATCAAAATTATAATGAAAATAGAAACATAAGAGGTTTCTTGTCCAAAGTTCACTTCTGATTTATTTCAGTAGAATAAGTAAACAATTCTGAAAGTTATAGCTCTCATCTCTGAAAGTCACATTTATATTTTATTGCCTGGGAAAAAGATATCTTCTAACCTCCCCATCTCAGAATTAAAACAGTGTTACTTCATTCAAATAGCAATGTCTTATAGGACATCAGATGACAAAGATCCAGTGAAAGTTATTGGTAACAGGGGTTCAATGAAAGAATGGATCATTTCACAAGCAAATGTTAGAAATTCAGAAAGTTTTATTCTGATCAATTAAGTGCTGTTACTTCCTGGGGGAGGATTTTTCTCTGAGATTTAGGCATTTTTTTGTCACAGGCCTGCAACAGCTTGGTAGGGGACTAAGGGTTTCCCTTTTACCTTTCTGGCTGGAGTAGCTGCCATCTGCATTGAGAGGCTTGCCAAACAGCAAAATGTGCAGGCTTCCAGGATCCACAGAGATTTGAATAATCTGGATGTTTCTAGTTGTAATATATACTAACATTGCAGTTGTGCTCTACAGATTTTTCCTGTTCCCTATAGGGCAAATGAAAGGTATTTCACAGTTCTCTGACTTTGTCTTTTTTGACTATTTGGTTTGACTGTTTCAGATAAAGGACTAAATGTGAAAAATGGGAGGAAATAAATCAGGGGAAAATATAAATACAGTATTCTGGGATTACAGTAAAATATTTATAAGATAAAATCTCTGATTTTTCAAGATAACACAGATAAACCTCTTCCAGAATGTGGTGTGATCAAACTCCTGTTTTCTCTGATTATTCCCATTCAAAAGTCTTGAGTGAGCCCAACAGCTGCTACCCAGATAGACCATTTCTATAGCTACTCATGACAAGAAGGTTCATAGTATACTCTTCTGTGTCACTACAGGAGCTGGGCAATAGGCAAAATATGTTCTTCTCATTAAAATTCCTGAAATAATTTGTATCTAGAGTCAGATATCCAGTATTTATTTTTATGTTCACTTTTCTGCATCTTCTACAATAAGTTACTACATAAGCCAGTAATTTTCATTCATCCTCTCTAGGGAAAGGCCAACATCACCTATGCATGATTTATGTACAAGTAGGAAATTGAAAAAGTGACAATTCTGTATGCATTGAACAGATTTTTATCTTCCTTTACAATAATGATGTGGGTATGAAGAATTACCTGTGTAGGCATAGTGCACCAAAGCTTTTAGTGCATCAGGGTCTACTCCCTCCATCTTGATCTCCTCTTGTTTTGCTTCCCGCACATCATTAGTAAACATTGCAGCAAAATAGTCAGACACTGCACTGAGAACCAACCTTGAAATAAAAATGTTTTAGGAGGATTGTAAATTACTTCATAATCTCAATAGCAACCACAAAATTCAGTATTATTATATAATAAATAGTATGTGCAATAGAAATGTTATCTTTAGCATAGGCTTCAAATCTGTTAGCAGTGAGCAATAAAGTTTAAAGGGTAATTTGTAAACTAATTTTTTCCCATAGCACTTGTTTAGGCAGATTTTCTTCACTGGTCTCACTGCACATTGACAGCAGCAAGAAGGGAAGTTGGACGATATCAAAGGTTCATATTTGAATTTAACTCTTTTTGAAATAATGAATTGAAACGATCACACCATTTTAATCTATTGTTAATCAATGTCTAATTATAGCAACTGAGACTCTATAACTAAAAAGGATAGACATAAATTAACCTAGCATTTGGAAATTGCAGGCTTTAAAGCCGTGTAAACAATAGTAGGAAATGTACCTGTGAGCTGGAATCTTTTGATCTCCAACTATAAGAAGAACATCACACAGCTGCTTCTGCTGCAGATAATTCTCCATTTTGCGGAAAGTTTGCTCTGCATGGTTTGTAGAATGGAAATACTCATCTGAGCCATTGGTGTTCATTCCAAGCAGTGAACTGCTGGTCATTGACAGTCTGCAAGGGAAAGAGGAAGGATGATGAGCATTAGAAGTGCTGAGTACATTCTTCATACAGTTTTTGTTCAAATGGAAGGGCAGAAGTATGTAAAATTATAAAGCTCTTATCATGCTGATTTTACTATGCCTTCTTCCTTTTTTTGTTTTTAATATCTGCAAGTTTTCATTGATACAGCTGCATGTAAGCTGTAGTTTGCTACAGATAACTGTAGTAGGTGTTGCTACTGAGTTTTCTACTTCCTATCAGTTTTGAGTCAATGCATTGTTTACACAGGATTGATGAGGTAAACACAGCCTCCTGACAAACAGAGTAGGAAAAAAGACTATTTTCTTGTGATACCAATACTTAAAATATCTTGTGTGATGAATTTTTGGATATCAAATGTCTTTAGATCTTCTGTTTTTCTTCATAAATTGAACATTAAATTACCTTGCTAAATGAGAAAACAAATTGACAAGGACTAGGTAATTCTAGATGAACTTACAAATAAAAAGTCAGTTAGAACAATATGTTACATAGCCCTTCGAATTTAAATACAGGTAATAAAGACAAACTAATTTCTCTGTCTTTCATGGTAACATGTTGACTAAATGGATTGCTTGTCTTTGATACTGATCATACATATACAAAAATGATTTTGAGAGACAAAATCTCCTAATGAAATTAATATATTAAATTTAGCAAAATATTGGGTTGTATTCACAGTCAAACATCTAATTCAGAAAATAGGGGGAAAAAATTAGTAAATCAAGTTGAATCAGTTATATTGTCAGAAAATAGAAGTAAGTTGGATCATACAAAAGATCATATAGCATTAACTAACTAATCAGGATACAGGAGCAATAAATAGAAATCAAATTGTAATGTAATGTTGAATTGAGGCACAGCAGAGTTTTCTGTCACCTCTGCAACATAAGTTACTGTATATTGATGCTTTTCAGAATGGTACAGAAAAAAATCATAGTTAGTATGGTTATTGTGTAGTTGGTCTTTCCAGACACATCTCTTGTTTCCATTTGAAAATCTAATACAAAGTTTTCTGAATTTCTGTACTGCATTAATAGATGTCCCACATTCTATTTGAAATAGGACACCTTTTGGGCACTGGTATGTGAAAACCTTATGGCATACGTCCCTGGCATATTTGATGTCTTTCAGATGCACCAGAGTTTCATTCAGGCTCAGCCTCAACAAACTCACCGGGTATGTTAAGTTCATTTATGATTTTTATGCACGCATCACATGAGAAACAGGAGACCTGATGCATCTGAAATCTTCAGATGCACTGCACGTGTGCATGGTACATGCACATGTGTTGTTGTCAGGGCAACATCAGATTGTGCTACTAATTGTAAACACATTAAGATACACCAAATCAGTGAAATAAATTCTCTAGCTTTCTTTTGAAGCTCCATATTACAGTTTCAAATGCATTTTCTTTAAAGAAAAAGGAGCAAATCAAGTTCACCTATAATGGCTATCCCTTGTAGTTTACAGCTTACATAAATTAATTTGTCTCAGAGAGTTTACTGACTATACTTTTTTATTTGTTTTTCTTTAATGCTTCATTGAAAATGAGAAAGCTGCAGGATTGGATTATATGCTCATTAGTCTTGCATCAGCTACTGGATGCTGAATTCATATTCTGTAACATTCATGTTTTGCTGTTTATGTTCTAAGTTTTCTTTAACATTTTTCAGAAAAATACATTTTTTCAGATTTATTATATACATTCTAAGTATTGTATTTAAGCATGTACTACATTGCATTTATCCTTGATGTTTCCAAAAATCAACCAAAATTATACTCAACCCGTCCCTATTGAAAATACAGGGTACTAGTTTCTTGAAATAGTTCCCCATGCTGTGTATATATTTGTGGGCAGAACAATAATTTCTAAGATCCAGATATTTACAAAAAGACTTCAAGTCTCATAATTTCCTTCAGTCCCGGGTACTTTTCTCACAGGTTTTTTACAGTGGCCTTGAACCACAGCAGAATACCACTAACTTAATTAGTTACTTCAAAGCAAAAGTCTTCATAAAAATACTGGAAATAAAAAAAAAAATCTATTCCTTGAAGTTTGTAAATATTAATAATTGCTGATTTATCATCTGAAGCTGATGCAATATGATACCTATAGCATATTATAGAAAGGAAAGATGAGTTGCAGGCAACTCAAATATTTCATTCAGAATACAGTACTTTAGTGAACTAAAGAAGACAGATTAAAGTATTTTAAAGAAAGAAGCCAGTAAAAATACCCTTGGGTCTTATGCTTTTATATTGTGTTCTAATGAGGGATGCTGTGCACTGTAATACAAAGATAAGAAACTTAGCTGCAAATGTGCTAGTATGAATATGTCTACCTGTCATGTCTTGTCCTATGTAGCACAAGTTAATGTGTTGAGAACAATGCATTAAGAGAACTCAAGATTCCTGTGAACCTATTCAGAAGGGAAGCATGTAGAAGATGGAGAAATACTTCAGTTTTTAAATATGTGAAACTTCAGACTAAATCTGAACACTGAGTAATACAAGTTTCCAAACATGCATTAGTTCATTAGATGAACAAGAAATTAGTTTTCTACTCAGTGGGGAAGGAAAATTATCAATGAATTGTTTTGATGAATCAGAAATCCGAATGGCTTAATGTAATTTTCACATTAGTGTTCACTAGGATGCCAAGTTGTGCTAACACCATTAGCATTAGTAATAATAACATAAGAACATGAATTACCCCAGAGAAAGCAGAGATAAATCTATGTTTAAATGATTGTAAAGTAGCTGAGCTCTATGAATTTCATCTTGGGTAGAGAGCCAAGTAAAATAATTTCAGCTTTCCTGTAAGGATTTGTGAAGGATAGTGAAAATATGGCACTGTTTTTAAAAAGAAAAACCATGAAATTTTGAAATGGACACTATAAACTGAAAACTTGAAGATATAATCAAAAAGCATTAAACGTCTAGACAAGGAAATAAATAACAGCCAGCATGGCTCTTCAAAACGAATCATGTCATTGCAACTGTTTGTTGTTGTTGTCAGGATAACAATGTTTACTGGGAGAAAAAACATTAGTTGTCAGAAGTCATGTTGGCTTTTGGATGACTTCTGATGTTATTTCAAATGACATTTTCAAAACTGAGCTAGGATGGTATGTTTTAAGTGTAATAAACATAAGAGATCTCAATAACTTGTAAAGTTAGGCTTGAAAATTGTCAGGGATTCCCTTTCAAAGGCAGATAATGTTCTGAATGTATTACAAACAAATTCTACTTCTGATACTTCTCATATGATAGAAACAGAGTTTAATTGTTAGTGAGTCATAAACTTTTGGGGAAGAGAATTTAAATTCAAAGTGCATTTTTGCACCTGTCCTTACTGAACTGTAGGCATTTTTTTCCTTTTCAAAGACCTGCTAAGAAATAACAGTTGAGGTAACAGCTAGAGTTGCCATTTATAGCTAGTCCATTTATACCAGACTCCAAGCTGTGACTCAAAAATGGTATTGAGGAGGTAAAATGTCATTTTTTTTTCTTCAAGAGAATCAATATGATGAGCTTTACAATTTGTTCCAGGCCTACAACTCTTCAAATTTCTGAATTTTGTTAAAATCATCTTTTGTCTTCATAAATACTCTTCATTAATCATCACAGCACTTTTCATTAATCAGTATAGAAAGGAGAAATTCAATTTTCCTCATTATATAATTAGCACATGATAAAACACAAATGCCCTTTATTTGCCATATCTTTTTTAAAATTCAGTATATTCTTAAAGTGTTTCATTAAGTGTGTCTATAGCCAAAAACCACAAAGTAAAACTTAATAATAAGGAAGATAGAGGCATAACATTGCATGAAAGCCAGATGATGAAGTGTAGATTTTTTATTTTATTGTTCTCAATAAGGGTATTCTTTTTATTTTTTTGATGACTGCATCTGAGTGTTTCTCAAATGTACCTATTTAACCTGTTACAATCTATAACCTGCTCTATTATTAACATAATAATATAACCTGCTATAACCCATGAAGTTCTGTTTAATCAACTAACAGTCCAGTTATCAGTTTCAACTATAGACACTGGCTTTATATCACCTTATCTCTGCACTGTAAATCAAACAAGCTATCAGTAGCAAACTGGATACCAGTTAGAGACATTAGACATCCTAAAGCCTTTATCACAGTTGAAAACAACAATGTGACTTCAGCTCTGTGGTGCACTCTGTGCTTTAGCAGTGACAAGGCCTGAGACAAAACTGCAACTTCAACAATTCCTTTTGTTTGTGTAGCAATATTTACAAAGCAACTCTTTTTTTTTTTCTTCTCTCATTTGTTTCTGCGTATTCAAGAAAACTGTAGTTAACCCCTACATAAGCAGACTCCTATGCAATTGTTGGAGATTCGATCCCTGCCTCTTTAGCAATGTTGTGGCGTTGGAGATTGAGAGATGCTGTTTTCCTACATGAAATCATAGGACTGTAGCATCTGTTAGAGATAAAGTACATTACTTAGCTGAGGAAAAAGAAAAATATTTAAATTAGGCAGCCATTTCCGAACACAGAAAGAGCAGTGATAAAGTTGATGTAGCTGTGCTAATTCTTTGCTGATATAATTGTACCACATCAGTAACAGTCCCAATATTTGTCTTAAAATTTCTGTGGCAGTTGTCTTCTTTTCTATGTGTTCTTTTTAAATAATAACAGCTAAAGATTGTGTTTAAGATTTTAGGGTATGGGTAAAAAGCATTGATACAAAAAAGTATGGAAAATTGTACTATATGTCGATGGCTGCTGACATAGTAGAATTTGTCATCTGCTCACATGTAATGTTCCCCAGGGATCAGTGTTGGGGCCTGTTTAGTTTTAACATCTTTGTCAGTGATGGATAAACAACCCCTCTGGATGAAAGGATTGAATGCGTCCTCAGTCAGTTTACAGGTGACACCAATCTGGGCAAGGAGTAATGGAAAGAAGCTGTAACACAAAAAGTTCCATTTAGACATAAGGAAAAGCTATTTTTCTGTGAGGGTGACAGAGCACTGACACAGGCTGCCCAGGAAGGGTGTGGAGTCTCCTTCTTTGGAGGTCTTCAAAATTGGACTAGATGATCTCTAAAGGTCCCTTCCAACCCCTACAGTTCTATGGTTCTATGTTTCTATGATTCAGTTGTGTCTGGTAGGGCTGGGCTAATGGTTGAACTTGATTTTAAAGGTCTTTTCCAACCTAAACGATTCTGTGATTAACATGAGGTAGTAACAATGACAGAAAATGATGTAATACAGGAATAAGCAATCAAAATACATAATTATTTAAGTTAATGGAGAGACTACTGACTTCTATCTAAACTGAAAGTTCATGCTGACAAATCCTTTGGAACCTGGAGCTCTTGAAATTGTTTTTAATTATATTTTTCTATTGCTAGTATTAACATAAACCTGCCACTTTTCTCAGTTGGCATTAGTTGAAATAACTTTTTCCATTTGGGTTTAAAAGTACAAGTGTGTATGTCATTAAACACAGGAGCTTCAGTTTACCACTCCAAGTACTGTAGCTGTTTTAAGTTTTGTTCTTCCCTCCAGACATGGTAATATACAGATGATGCTATTATGAGTCATATCAAGATGAATTTGGGTTATGATATTTTGAATTCTCCTATGAGTAGAAAGCACAAATTTGATAGATATTTCCACTGGAAAACAAAGGCTACGTTCAAACTGCAGATCCCCATATATATGCAGGACTGTAGGAGCAAAAATCAGCTGTCTTCTGATACTTGATGACTATTTGGATTACACAGTATAACTAGGGGCTTTATTATAGTGACGTGTCAGTGTAAAGGTTTGTAATATAGTAGGAGTTTTCTGTTTAAATAATTATTTTCTTCCTGATTCAAAATAATCTAAATGTGAAACTTAACTATAAAAATTATAATGGCATGACTTAAGAACATCTATTTCTGTAGCAAGAGATACTTTCTTAAAAATTGGAGTTCTGGCAATACTAATCAATCTGGAGTGCACATTGCCTGTATGTCCATAAGTGTATTATTATTATAGATCTTTGTCTATATTCGTTGATTAAGTGAGTATCTCAGACAAAATCATTTAAACTAATGCTGTCTTAAATCATCATTCAAGTACTTTAACCTCCAGGAGAATTAATACTGTGTTTAATTACATTATGTAATAGAGACTAATAACTGTGTGATACATTTCAGGTAAAGAGTACATTGACGTTTCCCATGCAAGACCTAATATAACATAAATTATGAGGAATCATAGAGTCATAGTTTGGGTTGGAAGGGAGATTAAAGATCATCTCATTCCAACCCCCAGCCATGGGCAGGGACAACTGCCACTAGACCAGGTTGCTCAAAGCCCCGTCTAACCTGGCCTTGAACACTTCGAGGCAGGAGACAGACACAACCTCTGGGCAACCTGTGCCTTAACACAGACTCTTAACAGTACGAGAAGAATTCTGCAGTTGCCACTGCAATGCATGATTTCTAATCTAACATTTATATCACATGACTTTGTAGGGGGGAAATTAAAAGTCGTGAAGGAGAAATTCAGTGAGGCTGACTACTTCTTTCTCAACCTTCCTGGAGCTAGTGGTAATATTATTAGAAAATTAAATAGCATCTTTCTAAAGAACAAAAGATGATGTGACCAGAAGGCATGATATAGCACTATCTCAAGCTGTCAAAATTTACAAAACTAAAAGTAATGACTAAATGCTGGATAAGAGCTTGTGGCATTTTTATTTAGAGGACATACAAAACAAAACAGAAGCCATGGGCAAAAAAAGATCAAAAAAAATTAAATCCAAGTGTGACTATTGCCAGTTGAAACAAATTAAGTCCATGTTTCTTACCTCATTAAGAACCTTTCAGAAAGACTCCTGATGGAAGAAATTGTGGGGAAAAAGACCTGCTTTCAGAGAATCATAGAATGGTGGGGGTTGGAAGGGTCCTATAAAGATCATCTAGTCCAAACCCCCAGCTAAAGTAGGTCCACCTAGATCAGGTCACACAGTAATGTGTCCAGGTGGGTTTTAAAAACCTTCAGAGAAGGCTATCTCCCTGCACAGCCTGTGCCAGTGCTTTATGCTATGTTTTTGGCAAAAGCTTGGAATATAAAAGTATTTTTTAAAAAAAAAAGAGGTGAGGTGGTTCAATCTCCAGTGATTCCATAATCTGCTGCTTTTATCTTGGTCATTGACTTAAACTTTTACTAACATGTTAGAAATATTTTAGCATTCATTATTATTTGCAGTTTTGATAATGTCAGAAATAAATGCCCACTGAACATCTAATATGCTTGCTCAGAAAAGCAGGGCTTTGAGACAGGAGTTTAATAGCTTATTAAGTAGACTAAATAGGAGGAAACCTCTATTCATGAATCCATAGCATCTTTGTAAGATAGAAAGAGAATTGTCTTTACAACCTTTACAGATAGGATAATCAATCTACTTTTATTTGACTGTATCAAGTGTATTTAGCACTTTCAGAACTTGTCTTAAGATCTGTGCTTTTGATGCTGTTGGTGACTTGGCATTTATCCTGGCAGGTAACAGTGATAACTGCTTCAACGAGCCAGGGTATGTGTCAACATCACCTCACTGTAACTGAATTGGAATAAAAACATGAAACCTAATTAAAAGTAGTATATTAAATCAAAAGAAAAAAAAGGAAAAGACTGAAAAGTACAAGTGAAACTGATATGAACCACAGAAAATATCCCTTACTGCTTATGACAGATTTTTTTTCCTGGAGTTCCTGTACTGTTCACTGTTCTAGGCTGAAGGGAGGGAAAATTTCATTATAATGTGATCTTACAAAAAAAATCCAGAGCAATTTTATTACATTTATTAAATAAAATGGGTATTTAAACTTTTGCTGAGGTTATAATATAACAATAACTAAATGAAGCATGTGATAATATGCCAATATTGATATCTAATATTGGTATAAAAACTCACATCTTTCCTTATTTTTTTTCTGCCTCCCGAAGAAGGAATTATTTATTTAGGCTGCCTTCAGTATGGTTTCATAGAATCATTGAGTGGTACAAGATATGCCTTGAGACTATTCATCAGGTTGTATAGTCTCCATCCTTAGTGGTTCAAGTCCCAGCTGGATAAGGCCCAAAGCAACCTGGGTTGTTCTCAAAACTGACTCTGTTTCAAGTAGCTTTTTGTGCTAGGGACTTCCTGAGGTCCCTTCCAACCATTATCCTGAGATCTTATGATCCTATGATTCCTGGTAAATTAAAGAACTGGAAAGAAGTGGCTCACTTTATTGACGATGTCAATTGGAGTGTAAAAAGGCATTAAGTAGATTGATGTAAACACTTACATTGCATTCTAAAAGTTTTAAGGTTGTCCTGAAAGCATTCAAATTTACTTAGCACTCAGTGGAAAAAGTACAAGGAAACTTTAAACAACCAACTAGTAATTGAGCTTCATATTGAATGAGGAAGTAAGAGACATATATGAGCTTCACTGCTTTGTGGCATCCCACAGGAGTTTCTTGCTGAGCAACTTTATTGGCATATTGTAACACCAAGCCACTCTAAATGTCTTTTATAGATGCATTGGGGATCCTTTAAGTGAACAAAAAAAAAAAAAAAAAGTTAAGACAAAAAAGTAGCCCTGACTTACAGCCTCATTCATTTCTGTGCTTTTGTCACTGCATCATTGTGTTCTGGTTGAACAGTCTGACTCTTGCATGATCATAACACTTTAACTTTCCAGGAAGCTGTCTTACATTGCTTGCAAATCCACTATGACAAGATGTATCAAGAGGCTGATATGTCTGTACTGCTGGCTGATTTTACTAGGTCAAGTATCTCAGGCAAAAAGATCAGAAGTCCATCGTAAGCCACTGTACTAGAATGTAGAAGACGTTATGGCATAGGAGGAAATTTCTGACTTTGCCTGTAGTTTTTGATAAACTGAGTTACCAGGAGGATAGACTGGAGACAATTCTTCTGTGAGTGTCCTCAGACAGTATGAAAATCATTACTTGGAACAAACATTTTAATCTTTAAATAGCTCTAAAAGATGGGTTTTTTATGGTTGGTTTAAAACTCTTGATATAATCATAGTTCAAACCAAATCAGCAAATTTTCTGCAGAAAACTGTAGTTTTGATGTCCAAAATAACATAATTAATGTACTTTCTAACAGGAATCAATTTCTGTCTCTTTCCTAAATAGACTAAACCTATTTTGGTAGTGCTAATACCCAACAAGTCTCTGACCCACTCAACAGAGGCAGGTGTGCCCCTAATCAAGGTAGACTGCAACTGCTTTCCCAGATGGCACCTACCTGAGCACTAAAGGGGTCAAGGGAGAATGCAGGACACTGTGGGAGTAAAACCTTCATGAAGCAGGTTATATAATAAGTTTTGGCAAGCCACATCTGCCCAAGGGTCAAAAGAGTGGGCCAGGACATGAACCCCAATGAACACAAACCCCAGTGGATCAAACAAACCCCAGTGGATCAATGTTTAAACAAATGTCCTCCCTCTGGAAAGAGAAGGTTTTAATTACAAAGCATTTGACTTATCCCCACAGTCCTGGCAGAAATGAAAAGAACTAACTTCCAGCAAAGATGCAGAACATGACTAAGATAAAATTGCAGAGATATTTTTGTCTGCATGATATTCACATCTCTGTTTCTTCACATTCTGAAGCATTCTGAAATGGTATGACATGGAGATACAGAGCTTTCCTGAGCATCTGTGCTAAGTGAACACTGTGAAAGAGGTTTCCTTAGCAACGCAAACCATATGTAATAGCTTGAAATAGCTTTTCTCTAACTCCTAGGACTTCTTAGTGGTTGGCTCATAATTTCCGTTTAAATCAAGGTATATTTGCCCAGCTCAAAAAGGTTCTTCATTTTCTCAACTTCTATTAAAGTGAACAGGCTTTGAAAATGCTCATTTCTTGCAAGAATGCCTCCCTTCCTCTTAACCTCTAATTTATCAAGTAAACTGAAACATAGCAATGGTGACAGTGGCTGTGCACTTTGTGAAAGATATTCCCTTTGTTTGCCATTCAAGACAGTTTATTATATGTATATTGGTGGTCTCTATTGCTTGTAGTGACAAGAAACTTCTACTTAAAGTAGTAGACTTTAATTTTTCTGATATTAATATCATCAGAAGATAAATTGTGAAACTATATAGTATAATGCCTCAATCATAATGTGCATGTATTCCACTTTGTGTTTTAGTAGCAGTTAACAGACAAATTCTGATATTTGATAGTGACCAGTTCTTATTTTGTCTTTGGGAAAATAGGTAGCAAATATTATTTAACATGAGTAAACTCTGATAGCAAGAGGCAAAGTGACTTCTCTGAGTTTATAAAAGAAGCAAGCAAAAAATCTGAGATATAAACCATGGGTATTGATTTTCAGATCCCAATGCAGGTAGTCATCCATTAAAAAAGTAAAAAAGTCAAGAGTTGGCTGAGAGAGCTTGAAATTCATTAAATCAAATGTTAATATACAAGTAAGATATCTAGATCCTTTTCCAAAACTTCAAAATATATGTAGCAAAACTGGAGAAAGAGACAGATATCAGACATTACTTTCTTTCACAATAAATGTTTGTGTAGACTATATGGGCTTTAGCTGGAAAAACAATGAAGCAAACTTAATTATGTACTCTGTGTGCTGTTTCGTTTCTAAATAAGGCAGCCTTGTGCAACTTTAGAACACAGCATGAGAATACAGTGACTGTTTCCTGACAAAACATTTTTAAACTGTAGTAATTTAGATACTATACCATATATTTTAGCCTCAAATGAAGTCATGGCTACAAGGCAGGGTGTTCCTTTAAATATCCTGATATCCTGTTATTACCTGTGAGCAGTAGACATACTTTTAGTGAAATATCCTGACCTTATATAGAATGGAAACAGGAGAATTAATGAAAGATGTTTTAGTACAATAACTATTGAATGGGAGAATTGTGGAAGCAGACAGGTTCTAAGGTCTTGTTCTATCTATTTTCATTAGCTTTGAGCTGAGTTTTGACTATTAAATATTTGCTTGGGAAAGAAGGGAGGGGGGTGAACTGGGAGAAGGTTTGCTGACAGAGCTGTGGGAAATTCTTGTCTCAGTGTATCTGAAGTCATAGTCACTGAGGTGGAGTCTGATTTCACTGAGGAGGAAATTTTGTTATAGCTTTGTTTTAGAGATTATTTTTTAGTTTTATTTTCTATACTTACTTTAACTCCTTCTGTGAATCCTGATAGTACTTCAGCTTCATTTTTGTTTTCATTTAGCCTGCAAACCTACAGGTATGCCATATACAAGCTATATTCCTTATCATCTGACATAGTCATTCTCTAAATATATAAACATTATTTTAGTCTAGTGAATGAAAGCAGCCAAACTAAATTGGTACACATTGAGCTAACTTAACTGTCTGACTAAAACAAATCCCTTTATTCTTTTAAATGTGGTGTTCCTCATTACAATATTTTACATAATTGAAAGTAAACAATTGAGCCACAAAACAACAGTAAAAATAATTCCAGAATGCTGACTAGCTATAACTTTCAAACCAAGCAAACTCCCCCTTTTCCAAGAAACTTCAACAACCATATGCTTTCCTCTTAATTTTACAATCACATATGCTCAGTATGTCTGTAAAAACTGTTCTGCATTGGTCACATGTGCTTAATCATCTCCTTAACTTTTTCTGGAGACAGTAAGAAGTGACTTTAAGAATAGTTAATAACTCTTTAAAAAGTAATTTAACAGCTGTCTTTGCTGACAGCAAGCTGTATGGAGTGGAAATGAAAAGATAATTGAATCATAAAGAAATTGTTTTGAAATGAATGGAATTGTCCTAGTTTCTTAAATTGCTATTAAATGATTTTTTTCCCCTTAGCTGTAATAATTCTTCTTTAAAAGCTATGCATGTTAAATGTAAGCCTATAAAATACTGTGTGTTTTCAGTAAGTCATATTATTTCTCAGAAGTCAGGAGGATGGAGCCAGGCTATTTTCAGTGATGTCCAATGACAGGACAAGGGGTAACAGGTACAAGCTGGAACATAAGAGGTTCCAAAGAAACACAAGGAAGAATTTCTTCACTGTGAGGGTGAGGGAGCACTGGAACAGGCTGCCCAGATGAGTTGTGGAGTCTCCTTCTCTGGAGGCATTCAAAACCTTCCTGGATGAATTCCTGTGTGCCCTCCTCTAGGAGGTCCTGCTCTGGCAGGAAATTTGGACTAGATGATCTTTCAAGGTCCCTTCCAGCCCTTGAGATTCTGTGATTCTGGTTCCATGATTAGGTATCAAAGGCAAATTTCCTTGGTTACTCTCACATCTTTTCTCAACTACTAGTTATCTCATGTACTATATGTGCTATTAGTTATCTCATGTGCTACATGTGATACTCTGTTCAGTTCACAAGTAAAACTAAATTAATCTCTGGCACTAGCAGATGCAGCACCTCAATTATGCCAATGGGTTGTTCATCACCCATCATTGCCTAGAATGTCTCCCTCACTCCCTTACTGCAAAATGCTCTTCACTGCACTAAAGCACTGAAAGGACACAGAAGTTGTTCAAGCGTCACTTCTGAAAAGAGATCAGCTGCAATATTTTAAATAATGTATTTCAAATGTCTGCAGTTTCAAATTTATATTTTGACCTTTAGTTAAAGGTTATCTTTAGAAGACAATTAGATTTTGCCTGTCCCTGAGGTACCAACGAAGCATTTTGGTTATGCATAGCAGACTGGCATAAAATCATCTATTTAAAAGACACTGACAAAATATATATTAAATTGTTACTAGTATTAAAGAAACAGAAAAATTCTCCACAAAACAGAAACACAATTTCTCTTCCTAGCTCTTATGCCTTGCCAAATTCTGCCATGTAGAGGTAATATAATTATCTTTCTCAGCACTTAGAAACAAAAAGAGAAGACTAACCACAAGAATTTGTCAAGAATAATGTCAAAAGAAACTAAAGACCTTCATTAACAGGTTATAGTAGGCATTACAGAGAACAGAAAATAAGTAGTTGTCATTTATGTCTTGGATATGAGTATATAATTTCCCACTGTCTCATATCAGATAGTACTGAGTTCAACCTGAAGTACTCTTTGGAGTAAGCCATTATGGAACTGGTGTGAAACAAGTCTTAAGAGGAGTGGCTGAGGGAAGTGGTGATGTTTAGCCTGGAGGAAAGGAGATAGAGGGGACACTTTCCAACTCTCTGTAGCACCTGGACAGGAGGTTATGGAGAGTTGGTGCCTGGTCTCTTCTCACAAGCTACAAGTGACAAGATAAGAGGAAACAGCCCCAAGTTGCACCAGGAAAGTTTTGGATTAGATATTAGGAAAAATTTCTTCACTGAAAGGGATGTCAGTCATTGGAACAAGCTGCCTACCATCCCTGGACATATTTAAAAAACATGTAGACATAGATGTAGCTCTTAGGGACGTGGTTTAGTGGTGGACATGTTAGTGCTGAGTTAACAGTTGGACTTGATGATTTTAATAGTCTTTTCTAATCTAAATGATCCTATGGTTTTTAGTCAGAAGGACATATAAGTAATACTGCTCTCTACACTAGAATTTTTTATGACTCCTATTATGGAATAAAAGGCAAGTTTGTACGAGGTTGTCTCTAGTGTCCTTGGGTATGAATGTGAAAAAGCTGCAATGACATTGGAGTTTAATAGTGTAAGAAGATGGAATCAGAGAATCCTGCAAATGCCTCATTTTTCAAATGTGCTAATTACTAGCAGATCTCATTGATTGCAATTCATTGTGACTATTTGGAACTTCAAAACAAAATGGAGGCCCAAAATGATTTAGAAGGATAATTTCAAAAGGATGAGGCATTATTCTGATGAGACAGAAGTATAACCAGGGACAGATATAGATAAACATAGATAGAAGGTTGCTTCTCTTTATTTCTTCTTCTCAATATCTCATTTCTGTCCAATCAATCAATTTGCAAATTAATTCATGTGTGGCCTTTACTGGATGCTATAGGTGAAGAGAATGGTGACTTATTTAATGACTTCTCTTGGTACATATTTAAGAAATTGAAGCTATGTTATGTCACCTTTAATGATCTATTTTATCGTCTTGGAAGAAAATATTAATTATAGAGAAACTCACAGCCATGAATCATTTTGTAAATAATTTCTTACCAATTCAGCTTTTTAAGTTTGACAGGTTTTGACCTACAACATGCATAAAAACTTTTACTGATAACTTTACAGAAAATAGACCTATTTGCATATAACAATATAAGGTACATACATTTGCAACTTTTCTAAAAGCTTCAAATTTAAACAGCTGAAGATCTTAAATTTGATTTAATATCAAGGCACAAAACTTCATGGAGTCTTAGTAGAACGTTTATATGTAGCTGGAGAAAACGTCATATCCTGTTTTAGAAGACAATATCTCAGTACTTTTTAACCTTCTTCACTTGATAGTTTTATTTTGATTACTTTGTGCTCTTTATTTTTCTTCAAAATAAGTTGACTTTTCTACTACAGCTAAATTGACTTATATTTTTTCCAGTAAATTTGTACTGTCATTCAAAATGTTATACTAAGAGTATGTTTCCTAGACATTATAAATAAATACACTAGTAAACATAAAGAGCTACTTAATTTCTACCTTGCTGATTTTATTCAGTAAGAATTTTATATTGTTTATATAGACCACTACTTCTGTTTTCAAAATGACATTTTGGAATGCATTTTTTTTCTGCTCAGTCTGCAGATGTTCCCTATACCACATGTGCAATTTGAAAATAGTTGTTAAAAATACACAAACTATCAGCTTTGTTTTTACTGAGAGAAACTGTAACTTCAACTAAGATACATTTGTATTTAAATACAGTGCAAGAAACCCAATTATTCCCGAGGAATGACATTAATCTCATCAAATGGTGCAAATAATCATAATAATGCTTAATTAGAGTCCAAGATGGGGTAAAGGTGGGGTAAAATTATTAAAGTATAAGCTAATAATACTGAAACCAGTTTTGGAAAAAAAAGCATAAGAATTTAAAAGGCATGCTTAATAAAATAACTGGTATTAATATTTCCTTCTCTGTATCAACATCTTAAATATAGCTCTTCCTTTGTGCTTACACCTTTAAGGTCTCTTAACTGTAATGTTTTTTCACCTGACCTTGCAAAAAGTATTTGGTTTAGTATACTAAACAAGCTGTGAAAAGAATGTAATTTCAAATAAACCTTAAAAAAAGGCAAGTAATGATGTTTCTTTGTCACTACTTCAAGGTTAATTATACTTGTCAAGAAGGCAGTAAAAAAAAAAATCAGTGACAAATTTGACAGATCAGTGCTCCTCCAGCAGCTCCCATTTGTCAAAGTTGCACCCATTGATAAAGTCAGAATGAGGACAGCATTTCCAAGGGCTCTTTTTCCTCATTGCATTTAAACACAGGATGCTGTAAACTGAAATAGAGGCAATTTGACAAACTGGCAAGTTTTATATTTATGCAAAAGTTATGTAATTATGTATTTAAGCAAAGATTAAAATTTAATGACAATGTTCCTGTTTATTTTTTTTTGCATGAATGTGTTGTTATTCATTTGAGTGTGGGTGTGCACTTATATAAAGTGAGACTAATGCAGTAAGAAACTGGTTAAAAACAGACAGTTTCAAGAAATAACTTGGATAGAAGTACGGCTTTCTAAGTGCAGACTTTAAAACTCCTACCTCTCTGCAGATTCATCTGAATTTTCTTCTGTAATCATCTGCAACTCCTGTGTGGTTTTACTTGAGTCTTCTTTGACACAGTTTTCCTCTGTGCCTGTTTTGGGATTATCCTCATTTGATCGAAGCTGTTCTATGAGGTTTTGTTGATGCCAGGTTTGAATAGATCGGTGGTGCACTGGAGTTGGACCTGGCACAGGTGCCAGTATATTGTGGTGGACAGGACTGCTGTTTTTCTTCAGCCCATTTCTGTCCCGAGAGTGGTTCTTCAACCTGTTCTGAACCGATGTCCCTCTGTGCTCATATCCTTCCTGCTGATGGCAGCTCCCCGTGCCTGTGGAGCCTTGCGAGGGGTGACTGAACCACCTCCAGCGGAGCCTCAGGATCTGCTTCACATCAAACTCTTTCTTTCCAGATACTGACATTTTTTTCCAGGGAGAAAAAAAAAAAAAAAAAAAAAAGACAAAAGCCTATTCTTTTCGAAAGGAAATGGATTCTTTGTTATCTCTTGTGTTTCAACTCCTCTTCTTAAGAAAAGACAACAAAAGAACAAATACCGGTAGCTCTCTCCCTCTCTCTTCTGATTAATATACTGCAAGCTCTTCAAGCCGATGCTAAGCTGCTGCTAACTGTATAGGTGGGAATCCATACTGACAGGATGATGAGGTCAGACCTTAAACAAGTAAATCAGCTTAGCACAGGAAAGCAGCAACCATAACACTACCCAGCTGCTAGGCTTACACACTCACAGCACTATAGCACGGCTCTCTAATATATAACCTAGCCTCACATGATCCTAAGGGATTCTAAGCTGCAACTTAAGATGCAGGAAAGCACATACAAATAAAGTGACAAGCATTTCCATCTCATAAGGCTGGTTTTTATCCATCAAGCTTGTTAAAAGCAATGCTGCATTTCACAGAAGGTTTATAGAGAGTTCTTTTATAGTCTTCGTGCATAGATTTTTGGTAACGACTCACTGTGAAACTATCCTACAGTTCATGTGTCTCCTTAAGGGGTTTGCATTTGTTTATCTTGCTGTGTAAAATTCCTACAAATGGCCTCAGTGTGGTAGCACTTACCTAAAGGAAAGAGGCAGCAGTTGAATACATGATGCAGAACTATATGTATTTTCTCATCTCATCATTGTATTTATTGATATAATTACAGGGGTATGAGTACAGAGGGAGGGAGCTCATGCAAATCAAGAGATGTGCTCCCTGAATGACTGTATCTGTGGAAAACAGTGTTTCCTGGCTAAGTGCCTGTGTAAACACCCTGTGTGCCATCCTGCTCTTAATTTCTCACGGACAGTGAAATGAGAGTGATTTTTTTTTAAAACACCTTTCTTCTGATGGTGTCCAATGTAACATGTTTTCAGCAAATTTAACAGATGATATATATTCACTCTCATTTATTTATTAATAGGCAGGGCTGTGAGAAATGTTCCCTGTGTTTCCACATGTAAATTGAAAATAATTCAATGGACTGGTTTTTTCTTCTTATGTTATATTCTTCACAGTTTGCCACTGAGGATCAGTGCAACTATACATAGTGTGATGAAATTAAAAGATCTGTAACACAGACTCAGTAAAGAGAAGACTAAGGAAATATCAGCCTTTATGCTGAGCTGTTGAGCTCCTAACCTAATCATGGTGTTCAAGCAAATGGTATGCAGTATCACGGACTGGATGTATGCGAGATTAATTACAGGACAAGTGAAGAACAGCAAAATAGTTGAAAGATATTATAATATTTAGATATACGGGGGGAAGAAAAGACTAAAAAATAAAACCTATATGGAAGAGCTGGCCATAAGAAGGAAGCAGCTGAGGAAATATTTGGTGGACCTGGCCAACATGTATTTGGTGTTACATTGAGGCTGAGCTATGGCAATATTGTACATTAACATGTGATTTTGATAACAGGGTAGACACAGAACAGGAAAAACTTGGTGGTAGGTTAGACTCCTTTCTTATATAAAAAATAACTACTTGGGACTACTAAAGCACAAGCCCCAGCAAGCCTAACTGCAGTGCTTTGGCATAATTTCTCCCATCACTGACCCCAGTCATCTGCTATGGGTCACTGTTCTTGCAGCAGTTGTGAGAACTCGCCTGTGCCTTGGCTGCTTCAGTTCAAATTCAACAGCTGTAGATCCATCAATGGCTGGCTTATGCTCAGATACCAGGCTCTGGGTCTCAGCAGCACTGATGCAAGAACCATTTTGTTCTCCTGCAGTTCTTCCCAGCTCTGTGATTTACACAACAGCAAAGACTGCCACATTGTCACATACAGATATCCCAAATTGCTGTAGTTCTCCTATAAAATAATACTCTAATAATATGTCATTAAACAAACTGTATTCTGTAATATTTACTTTAGAATGATGTGAAAGAAGGATTTCTGTGTTAGAATATCAGGCTGCAATTGTTCTTAAAGGACCATATTTTTAAAGGACTTCATTTTGTATGTTATAAGAATGGAGGAAAACTAGAAAACTTGTTCAGCCTCTAAGAAGTTGTATATTGAGAAGAAGGTATGTAAAGGCTTGTTTGTGATTTTAATAGGGGGATTCAATTTCAGCTTGTTAAGAATATAAGCTAATACAGAATCTGCTCCCAAACTTCAGGGATTGTGAAGACTTTATACAGAGTTTGGTCTCACCTAGAAAAATGTTTGCCATAACAGCATTAGTTTTTTCCCCTCACAGTTGGAAATTTCCAAAAAACAGGATTTAGCCAAGGCAGCTGAAGCATATGATGGATGAGGGAAGGCTGCTGGTTCAACTTACTGGAGAAAAGGCTCAGGTGCATCTTGTTTTGCTGCCTTTGGGTACCTAATGGAGAGTACAAAGAAGCCAGAGCCAGGTCCAGTGACAGAGCTAGAGAAAACAGGCACATGGGAAAATCTGAGTAGATGTATGAAAACCTTTATACCCATAAGGGTGATCAAGCAAGTGGGAGGAGGTTGTCAGAAGAGGTTATGGCTCCTTCCACAGAGAAAGTGAGAACCCAAAGGGACTTGATGCTGTGTAACTGCTCTATCTGGACTTCTTTGAGCAGGTGAGCAGAGTAGATGAGCTTTAGAGCTCCCTTCTAACCTGTCATTCTGTAACTGTGTGGTGTACTTGGGAGAGTTTGGGGTGTTTACCTAATGGCTACAACAGACACAAGTAAAACAATTGCAATGTCAGTTCTGAAAAAGGATGCATTTCCAGAAATCTCAGCTCGTTTGGTAGCAAAACAGCTAAGTATCAATGCCTGCAGTTGTTAAGTTTCTAATTGTTCATTCCATAGGAGGCTTGCTAGTAGTTTGAGGAAAATGAAGCCATTATTCTCTGATAAACCCTCATTTGATCCTATGAACACATGCTTTTGATCTTTGATCAGGGTAGAAAATTTCACTAAATACTGGCACAGTGGCATCTAGTAGGAAACTGAGCATCATTTGAAAAGGGTTGTATAAATGTGTTGAACTTCCAGATAAATTGAAAGAGATATATTAACAGTAGCGGTCTAAACAGGTGTTGTTAATAACTTTAAGATTAGAAGTGTGTATACCTAACATAATATTTGAATTAGCAAATTATAAAATTGCTTTTGTTATCATTTACCTATAAGAACACATTTAGAACTTTCTGTCACATACCATGTTTTAAATAGGCTTCAAAAATTATTTTCAGCTAAAGCTGAATCCGATGTTCATCTGCCACCAAAACATCTTTTAGGAAGGAGTTTTCTAATGCATGTAAAAATGTCTGGATTTTCTAGTTGAGAACTTTAGGGAGAGGGGATGAGAACTTAAGCAAGTGGAATGTACTGAATGTATTGGTGCGGTTGTGTAATGCCCCACAAAAAGAGACATAGGAAATTATTTCTTACTCTTTTTCTGTTTGATCTGAGCTGGTAGCACACTGCATGTATGAAAAGCCTATCAGAAAAATTCCTCTCTGTTCCCACGAGCCTAGCAAATAATTATAAGAAGAAATCATCTAACTTCCTTGTAGAATAATTAAAGAAAGGTATTATTTACAGAGTCTTTTGCAAGGAATATTGCAAGGACTAGGTTGTTGGCAAGACCTAATGACGTAGATCTTCACTGGATGTGAGGCAGACTAGAAAAGAAAAGATTTTATTAATGAGAAAAAAGTATAGCTTTGGACCAGAGGTCTTCAATGCCAGGCTTATTGATCGAAGTGGGAAAAATCTGAACGAGACAATCACAAAAGCAAGGTAAGCAGGAAAAGTTTTCTCATTTGTTTCAAGCGATTTGATGTCTATTCTGACATCACCTTTTTAAAGAAAAGTCACGTTAATTATAGGGCCATACCAACACATTCTATAGTGCTTGCATTTGGGGAAAACATCATAATTAGATCCACATATCTGCATATTGTTGATAACTGACTGAAGTCCTGTGTAAAAAGCTGTACACTCTCTTCCCGAACACGATTCTCTGGAGTATTCACAGCTTGTGTACTCAGCCTGTGTACTTACACTGCATATGAGGCCAGATAAAGAGAACAAGAAGTTGAATATTTTTATTACGCTGTTTTGAAAATAGTGCTTCAAAAGAACTCCCATTAGTCCATCATTTGTAAAAGAGATATTCCAGGAAACATCTGCATAGCAGAGCACCAACAGTAACAAAAGTCCAAGTTAAATGGAAAGGAACATGACAAAAACAAAAACAAATAGCTATAATTAAAATCTGCAGGAAACTTCAACTTTCTTCTTTTAAAAGAAAGCTTTCAATCCCAGCAAACACAAATCAGTTTGAGACAATCAGTTACTTTAGATACGTCCTACTGAAGGAGGCAGTGGAGATGATCCAGTTAAGGGAAAGTGTTGACACATTTAAATGCAATTGCTTCCTCAAATAACTGGGAACTGTACTACAGATTGCAATCCACCTACAAAGTTGTACACCAAAATTGGAAAAGAATCACAGAATTTCTGTAAAATCCAAGGAAAAAGAATGTGAGAAATAAGCTCGGTATGAGTAAGTCTGGTTAAGATCTTGCTAAACAGGAAGAACATCGTCACTCTCAAAATGAATAACCAGAATATTGGAGTGAAAGAAGAAATAGCTAACTAGGGAGGACCTACCATGAACTAGGACTTGAAAGTGATGACACTGAGGATCTAAAGTAAGCTCAAACACGAGACTTGGAAAGAAACTCCTGTCCCAAGTAAAAAAAAAAAAGAGATAAAAGAATGGAAAAATATGGGTAGATGCAAATAAGTAGAGAAATTATTCATACTGATCTTTATAAAATTCAGTGACATTTGAGAGAGTTTTCTTGATTTTTTTTCAAAGTCTTCTGCTCAAGAGAAACCAATTGTTTCATTACTTATTTCATTACCTACTGATAAAATCAAGGGCCACAATACAACATTATTAAAAAAAAGAGATAGGAAGGAAGAAAAAGACTTTTTTTAGGGATTTTCAAAAATTATTCCGGATTTGAGAGATCTGAGAAACAGAAACTCTTTACAAGGCACAGCTACTTGTGTTGAACAGTTAAATATACTGTTCAATTTAGAAAATCTTGTCTAACTTTCCTGTTTTCCTAAAGATTTACTATGGGTCAGATGACAGAGGTCGCCTTCCAGTCCCATCCACTCTGTGATTCTGTGTTTCTGTCCAACACAAACAAGGAAAATGGTACTGTAAATGTGCTGCCGGTTTGGAGCATCCTTTTTTTCAATCTGCAGGTATGTGACACAGCTGTAATACAGCCTTCAGCAAAATCTCTTTCTTTCTGCTGAAGCAGTGACTCTCCTAAGCTCTGCCAGCTGGTAGGACAGTATGGAACAAGGTGTGCTGGGGGCAGTTTGCCTCAGCTCCTTCCCTGGCTATTTATCAAGTCCACAGACTTTCTTGAGAGATCACATGCATAAACTCATGGAATTTTTAAGAAAATAAATTATGTAGGTCTACTACTCTCAGATAGAGTCTACCCCTTCTGAAGAGTAAAACTCCTAACTGTCGAGAAGGACTAGCAGAGCCAGAAAAAGGCAATCTGTAGTTTTGCAGGTACAAATGACACTTTGTATGCTACTATAAGCAGAGTAAAAAGTTAATAGATGAGCTTTGATGTTTTTTCCAAGTGGCTTAAAAAAGCAGCTTCAATCTTAAAATGACTTTAAATATACTCAAGCTGAAAAATTCTTATGAAATTTTCAAGATGAAATTTCTAATTTAATATTGATTTTCTTTTGGGAATGAAAATTGAATGTCTAGGAAATGTGTTGCTCTGTATGTCTCAGAAACAAGTATTTTACTGCATGAGTTCACAACAATTCCTATTGCTTTGTTTTCAGTTTTTACTAATTAAGTGAAAACGTTGTAGTCCACAGAGTCATTAGCCTGAATTTAATTACTTAAGAGTATTGTTTGTTTAGCTTGTTAGGTCTTTTATTTTACTTGGCAGAATTTAAAACAATTATTTAACTGATCTTTATTGAAGGGAAATATGACTTAGACCTATTTATGACATAAAATTGGAAAGACATAAAAATTCTCTTCTATGCAAAGTCCATGCTATTGAATACAAAACCAGTAATTGTATTTATAATAGAAAATCTTAAACTGGATTTTGAAAAAGAGAAGACATAAGAGGAAGAATTCTTTTGCAGCCACTTTCCTACTCCTAACAAGTACTGTTATTGAACACCTGAGAACACAATATAAAAAGACATGACGTATTTGCTGTTACTAATAAATGTGAAATTCAGATAAAAACATGACATGCATCATTTATGGCTTTAAGATGATCAACAACATACTAATTAATCTGTCACTTCACAGAGTTGGTATAAACTATATAGGCTAAAACTTATGTTCACAATGTTACTAGATCCAAAGCAAGCCCCTAAACCAAAAGAGAATGGGATCTTGACAATCAAGCTTAATCATTATTAGCATAAAAACTGTTACAAGTCACTGAGTGATACACTACAATAGCTAAAATATATAGCTACTGCAAATAATGTGAGGATAATCTCTCAAGGAACTGAGGAGGATAGTTAAGGCCATCATCAGCAGTCCAAGTTCAGTTCAGTAGTGATATAGTGACATAGTTTCCCTTATTTTTGGTTAGTCTTCAATAACATTATTCTATATTATCCTAATACAATATTTTTTTTATCTATAGAAGATATCACATACAGTATTCTAAATGCTTTGTCACAAAAGGTTTCAAGCAAGTAGCTTTATTCATTTGTGTCTCTTACTAGTTGTTATCTGTTTCAGCATAACTTCTAGTATTAACCTACCAATATTAGGTTGCCTTCTGTAAGGACTCAGTGTCTTGAAAGCTCATCTCTTTAAGTTACACCACTTCCTTCTCAAATTTAGTATTTTGTTTTACCACAAGTTTGACTTGCTCAATGTAGTTTGTATAAGATGTGTTGTGGCATCTATTGCAGTCTAAAATAAAAACAAACAACCCTTCCTGGTACTTCATAGTTAATAAGAATCCACAAAAGAAATGTGTTGATATCATTAAACTCTCCATATAAGATATCATGTCTTTGCAGTGTGAGAGGACAGCTAGCTTTTGTTTTCAGTATAACTTACTTAATATTTTCAATGTTGTTTTCTGGAAACTGAACAAAGTACTTAGAAAAACGTGTTTTAGAAACACAGGAAACATCCCCTTTCCCCTATTAACTCTAAGTGGCACACAGACGTCACACCTCTTAGAAATAAGTGCAAAGTTAATTCCAATGTTTTCCTCTCTCAAGTCAGAAAGGGTCTGTCATTTGAGGGGCTATTTGGAAGCTATTTTGTCTGCTTGTTTTTAAAGTATGCTACAGGTTCAAGTACTCCAGAACAAATTATTTTCATTCTTCTGTCACTGGCCCATAATTCTCCTCTGCAAGAGCGTTGTCTGTGGAGTTTGAAGTAAGGTAAGCCTTTCTGTTGCAAGAGAACAGATCTGAACAGGTCACTAGCATGATGCATGCACGAATGAACCTATTAGTCCCATATTGCAAAAACCTTGAACACTGTGCACGCAGCTATGATCTGAATATAGTTTGTCTTCATTATTGCTCATGTCTAAGCTGTTTCTCAGGAAAAAAAAATCCATACCAATTCATATGCACTGCCATACAATTGGAAATTTAACTATGTGCTGTGAAATACAAACCACTGTGTTGCAATTGCATTTTACTGAGATGGCATTCTCCTTTTTGACAGCAGTATTTGCTGTTTACTAAAGCAGTTATTACAAAGGGAAACTAAAGCAAATGCAAGTATATCTGCATTGTTTATTAGATGTCATTAACTTTACATTGCTTCCTATGTGAATTGAGATAAACTTTTTTTTTTACTAATTCTCTGAATAAAAGAGAAAGTAATTAGGTACACAACATGATTGTGAAAATATGGTGCTCAGAACTATGTAGGTATTCAAAACACTACTATTTATAGCTTTTATGTAAATCTGTAATAGACTGTATCACAGAATATCACATCCTTACCTTTTTGTGCTACAGTGTCATAGAATAATTCTGGTTGGAAGGGGCCTTGGAAGCTGTCTCTATCACAACCTTCTGATCAATACAGGGATAGGTATGAGGTCACAGCAGGTTACTCAAAGTTTTATCTGCTTTCATCTTGAAAACCTCTAAATCAGAGATGTTAGAACTTTTCTGGGAAACTTATTCCAGTGCTTGACTCTCTTAGTAGTAAAAAAATTTTTTCTTATAACTGGTCTGAACCTCCCTCGTTTTAATTCATGGCCACTGCCTGATACCTTTCCTCTCTTACCATCTCAGTCTTCTTAATGACCTTCCTGTTGACACTGGGAGATTGCTGAAAATGTCTCTTCTCCAGGTTGAACAAGGCCTGTTCCTTCAGCCACTCTGAGCAAGTGCTTCAGCCCCAACCATCTTGGTGATTCTTGGTAATCCTCTGCTGAACTGAACTCACTTCAGTTTATCAATATCTTCTTGTGCTGTTGGTATGCAAACTTGGCAGTATTCTGTATGTAGTCTAATGAGTTCTGAGTGAAGGAACAATACTACTTACCTAGGAAGTAGTATAATGGAAGATGCAACTTGTGTTTCGTACATGTAACAACTCTACCAAAACAAAAATTGATTCTTAACATATGATGACATATATTCCATAACTGTAAATGGATCATAATAGTTACATTCATGTAGAAAATACTTAAATTTTCTGCTTATCCTCTGATAATAACAGCCCTTATTTATCCACCAATTATTATCACAATGGAAAGGATCTGGCATACCCTCAACAAAACCTAGTATTTAGGTTTGACATTTGTCAGTATAGATCTGTATCATACGCCACTTCAAAGCCTTGACAGAATAAGGGCTAACACCCAAGGTCAGTCTTCTCCAGTAAGTTTTTGAATGGGATTCTCATTCATTGTCTCTTAAAAACTGATAAATGTTGCCTTTAATTTCCAGAGGAGGCCCTTGACTCTTATATACCCCGGGAAAAGAGTGTACCTGCCAAATTCTTTTGCTTTAAAATACTACATGCAGCTAACCTTTGAAATGTACAGAAAAAGCTTTGACATGCAATTGCCTCTTGATCACTGTTAGAGATTGGAGTTGGCTTTTTTTAATACTTTATTTCATAATGTCATGTTTCATGTTACTGAAAATGTTATGGGAGAAACCAGTGGGAAAAGAAATGCTATTTGCCTCTCCTTACTTAATAATTCCTCCTTACTGATCCATTTAGGTGTTTGTTTCTCTCTGAAATTGCTTTCTGTATGCTGGGACAAATCACATTGTTTTTCTGCCTGGCGCAGTCTAATCATTTTGGCTTGCAGGCCTCTCACATAATAGCAAGTACAAGCCACAGAAAAGGCATTACTGAATTACTAGGACATATGGTCCTCTTGAAAACAACACATATTTTACCTTTAAAAAAAAGGAAACAATACAGAAATTCTAAAAATCTCATGTGTGATTCCCATCACTTATACATCACAATCTTTAATCACATTCTTTACACAGTCTTAGTAAAGTCTAAGATGCTTTAATTAAAAAGTAAAGATTACTCTGCCTGTTATTTTATACCAGTATAAGAATTACTTTCATTTTGCAACAACCTGCAGTATTACAGTAGCCTTTTCACCTAGTTCTAAAGTTGAGAATTCTTTATTATTTTTGTCAATATTTTAATTAACACTGCACAGAACTTTTAATACAACTATTGATGATGGGGTTTTTAAGTTTGCTTGTGGTTTTTAGGTTTTAAATATAATTATATGCTTACAATACATTCATATGAAGCACTAAATGTTGAAGAAACCTGTTAATTCTACCTTTTTTTAAAAATTCCAGGAGCATCAACTAAAGCCTAGTGAAGGAAATGTTGTTTTAAAAAGTAAAATAAACCATAGAGCTAATAATCAAATTGATGACCAGAGTGCATTTTAAATTCTTTGACAGAGTTTTTTCAATTGATACTGAGCTGGGGTGAATCCAAGATCTTCAGCATCTCTAGAAGTTCAGTTCATGTAAGTCTAATTCTTACAATAGTTTACAAGTGAAAATGGTGACAAATAAATTCTTTTGCACAAAAGAATTTAATTTACACGTAATGCAAATGTATTGTTTATATCAGTAAACTTATATTCATGTATCTATTGCACTAACCAAAAAGTTTTACACAAAAAGCTGAAAAATAAGAGGTCCTTTTTACAACAAAGACTACTTATGCAGTCTGTTGAGTACCTCTTAATGATTTGATGACATTTGTTGCACATCATCTCTCCATTCTGAACACCCTTCCATCCTTTAAAACCAAATGAGGTTTTTTTTCCTCCCAATGTCTTGCTTCAGATAGTAAACTATTTTATATGTATAGTTCATCTTGCCATTTACTTGTACTATGTTGTGTGTTGGTAGATTCTCTGATGAAATTTTCAACTACATGAAGATAGTGGATTTTAGTAAAATACTTAAAGATGTACAGCTGAGCTTTGTATAGAGAGCAATGACACATTTTGTTATCCAGTCTAATTGTAGATATTTAAAATTCCAAAGCTAGTCTTTGGATTACAGTTGGACTTGATGATCTGAAGTCTCTTTTTGAATGTAAATGATTCTATGATTAATCTTATTAATTAATTTGAGAGTAGATAAGAATTATAATTCTCTCATAATCTGTAATTCCTAAACATACTGTTGTATTTTGTGTACATTGCACACATCCTGCAATCTTTTTACAATAATTACATATTGTAAATATCTGGACAATATTTTTCATCTTCAGTAAAGAAAGTACGAAGTCAAAGCCTTGTCTCTCAGAGGCTTGCATCTTTCAGGAAAAAATGCAGATTCCTGATACTTTTTGGTTCCTTCTTGGTAAAATTCTTTGGTCTATATCTGACTTGCTCTCACTACACTACGTAGACTGACTCTTTAACAGTTTTGCCCTTTTAGCTTTTATTATAAGTCTTAGTTTGCCATTAACCTATGCTCCTGTCCCCTCAATACTCTGAGGCCTTGATGCTGGAGTAAGGAACCACTGCCTGGCTTCATTTTTCTGCATGTTTTCAATCTGTTTGAGAGAATTGGAGCAGCTGAGGAACCTCCACCTGCTCAGCTGGGCCTGGGGCAGTTCTGTGGGGACAGCCCCAAGCCATGGCATGCGTGATGGGGAAGACCCTGCAGAAACTTGAGGGTTCCAGGGAAGGGATGAGCTCTGTGGGTATCATGGGAGAGATGACAGAAAGAGAGCATACAGAATTTATTTCAGTCTCCAAAATGACTACAGTAGATGGAGCAGAAAGCAGGGCAGGAGAGAAGGTTCTGCTGTGCAGTAACCCTGCTGAGAAAGAAAAATGATTTTTCAGTATTCAGGTCAGTATAAGCTCCTCTCACAGGTCTTGTTTGGAGAAAGGATTTTAGGCTCTTCACCATTAAGATCATTCCATATCAGGAGCCTGAACTGATAGAAATGAAGCAGCCCTGTCAGATTTTTTACCCTTCCTTGTGGCAGATATGTAACAGCCTCACTCCCTCACCCCAGGGAGGGGGGAAAAGAGGCTTCTCCAATCCTGTAAAACCGCTTTATGTATACCAATTGTTGTTTATTGCCAGCAAGTAGTTAACTCATCAAGCTAGATATGCAAATCGGCTTTTGCAAGATTGAGAGCCACGCTGCAAAAGAGCTGTCTTCCTTAGCTATACATGTTAGTAGAAGCTGTGTGTAGGAGATTGTATCCTGAAAACTAAACACAGGCTTGTTTTGTGCCTATGTTTAAGCAGGATGGGTAGTATATATTTAGTACAAATACAGTATTTGAATTCTCAGCATGTAGGAACTAATAGTTTCAGTTACTATGATATTTAAGGATAGGCTTTACTTTGTGTCATGGTTTTAGAGCTGTTCACAGAACTGTTAGGAGATATTTTTTACAAATGGCACTGATATGCAGCAGGAAAACATAAAAGTAAAGGGGGAAAGTCACAAAATCAGAGTCAAAAGTAACAAGTGAGTTTTAGGCTTTACAAATTTTAATTAGTGTTGATCAATTGCTGCTGATGATAATGATACTCAGCCCAACCCAGGTTTTGTGAATTAGCAACACAGGGCAAGCTTTACAGGACATATATCAGCTGAATCTCTCAGAAGGAAGAATGTTGGTTTGAACTATAGAATTCAGACTTTTCAAACCTTCAGATTCTGTTTGTGTGGCACCTGAAGTTATTACCATGCAAATGCACTATTCCTAGTGGGAATGAGACACATAAGAAATTTGACACAGATTTGAAACCATTTCAGCCTCAGGATTAAAAAAACATGCTTGGAAAAAAAGAAATGAAAAAGAAATATCAGATTCTTTGTTGAAGCCCATTTAAAATACTCTGACAGCAGCGTAAAAGGAAGTAAAATGGGCCACAGCTGCAAACTTAGTTTTTAATGAGATAGTCTGAAATGGGAAGATCAGGCACCTAGTCCAGGTCAGTGAAAAATTGCCCTTCCATTATGTTCTCTTCAGGAAGCTTTAAAGTATTTGAAATAGATCATGCATTTCCCTCTAAAAGAGTCAGCAGTGAGGTAACATTTTCTATTGACAGGCTATCTTTCTTTAACTGAAAACTAAACTTTTTTGTTCTTTTCTTTTCCACAGTTTTCCTGTCATTCCTATAAAGAATTCAGTGCTAAATTCCACAGCATGATTAAAGTCTTTCCTTAGTTTTGGGGGTTTTTTTAGCTCAAGGCAGTTTATTCTTTATTTTCTCTGTCGTCTTGATTTTGCTCAAAGCCAGTTTTGAATTTTTTATGTATTACTTACCCCTAGGCTGGATGCACCTTTACCACCTTTTCAGTTTAGCAGAGGAGTATGAACACAACCATGTGGAAATTCTGGTGGTGTGATATGTAATCCACACAATTTCATTAATAGTCTAACTAATATAAATAGTTCCATTTTAAGTTTGAGGTGGTCTCCTGAATTGCTTGTTCTTAAAGCAAATAAACATAATATGGTAACTTAAAAAAAAATTCCTCAGTCAGGAAATCATACAGTCCACCAGTGCAGTCCATAAACTGTTTGGTCCATTCTTTTTCAGTCCTGTTGAAAACCTATTAGGTTTTCAGTGGTTCTCCCCAACCCATAAATCTTGCCAGACTTCTCTTATTTCTTAATCATGTGACATCAAATGTCAGTTTGCAGATTTTGTACAGTAATTTAAAATCAGAGATACACAGTTTCACGTGATTCCTTGTGCTATACTATAAGCTCAGACTTGCTTTCTTGGCTAGTTTATGGTACAGCTCATTACTTAGAGTTGTGAAAACGTTTTTGACTGGAAAGCAATAAGCTTACCTTGTTTTCAACAACTATAGACTACGTTTTGCTCTGCTTTATTTGCCATGAAAATAAACATAACAAGATAGTTTCTATACTTCCTGTAAGTATTTGGGGTGAATTTCAATTTCTCACTTGTTTCCTTGTAAAGGTACAAAATCAAGTCTTGTGCTACTATAGGTAAGAAACAGTTCAATTCTTCACAAGCAAAAACAATCTGTCTATAAACTGTAAAAAATTACTGTAATATTATGTACTGGATATGTTTTCAGTATCTTTGATGTAAGGCTCTAAGAAGCTCTTCAGAAATCTTTTTATGATTTCTTAGAAAATTAGATGTCTTAGATTTCTTAGAAAAGTAATATGATATTGTCTTTGCTTTAGAATATATAAATTACCTTTATGCTCTCTTCTTCTCTCATTAAAACATGAACCAGAGAGCAGATTACCTCAGTAATTAATTTGGCCTGACTGTTGTCCATGTCTGTATATGTGTATCATCCAGGAAGTACTTGAGGACACATTACTCTTGACTGAATTGACACTTAAAAAAAATATCCGTGTTCCCAATCCCTGTTTATATGTCAAACCCAATCCTTGTCTGTTCTGTTTCACTGGGTAACTGATACCTAGCAAGTATATATCCCTGACCAGAAGAAAGTCTCAAAAGTAAATGATGCAGTATTTCTGTCTCATCAGTGCCATTTGCTCATAATGTTAGGTAGAGTAACTTAAGTGGAAGGATATTTGAGGATATTTGATTTACTGGAAATTAATGGAATGGACCAGAACAGATAAGTGCAACTCTTAAGTTACATAAATTTAACTCTTAAAACAAGGTACTCAAAGAATTTTACATAGCTTTTCTTTATCTAGTGTATATTTGCCCAATACGCTTTATATTTCAGAAAAAACTTGTTGTCAGTAAATTCATTTGGGTAAATTTCTTAGATGATAAGAAATAAAGAACGTGTTTAGTCATTTCTTTAGTCAAATGGACGAATGTAATGCAAGCTTGTCAGGCTGTGTCTGTGTTTTCATAGATGGCTGATGCCAATAGGAAATGCAATTCTGTAAGCACCCCGATTTAAAGTTAGCCTTAGCTGTGAGAGAGCAGAAGCTCAAAAGTTTTGCGCGCTTTCATCAACTGTTCAAATGATTCAGGTAGATAACTAACTATATTAAGGATACCTATAGTGGTTCTGAGATATATTTTCACTGGTTTATAATCAGGACCACTAAGTAAGTATTCTCTCATGCTTGTATCAAAAAAAGAACTAAAAATCCACTTTCTTATTAACCTTGTAACACAGCATGTCCAAAGTTAGAAGCTATCTGGTAAATGTGTCTTTCTAATATATTATATATAATTTATGTTTATTTGTTAAAAAAATTTGAAATGTCAGTGAGACATTGGCAGGTCATTGAATCAGTAATGAAAGAATTTTCTAAAATGCCCCAATTTTTGTTCTGTTATGGGATAGGATGCAGTTTATTTTGCTTTGAAAAGCTGTGAATTAATCTGCTAAAAATCTACTCATTTTTTTAAATGGCATTGCAGGCACTTTTTTATTTTAATTCCAGAATATATTCTGAAAGGTTTAAAGTGATGTCTTCTCTGATCTGAGTCTAAAAAAGCTCTTAGTGCTCAAAGACTTCCAGAAACCAGTGGTACTTGTGGACACTACTATGTCATTAGAATCTGTACATATTAAAGTCAGAGTAGTTTCTTAAAGTTACTGTAGAGGAAATAATGTGAGCCCTAAGAAGACTTCTTTCAACTTGCTTGTGCATGTGGAACATTGTCCTTGAACTTTCCTCTCAAGATTCAAATGCAGAAAGAGATGGAGCAGAGCAATTCTGGGTTTAGTCATTTATTTTTAAAATAAACCAACCGAGAACAAGGTATTTCACCAAGATGCTTCTTTAAACAATTGTGAAGCAATCTGATTTATATTTTATGCATGAATCGAGCAGACCTGTTGAGCTTTATGATATTTGTCCCCATTACATTTATTTTGCAGCAAACAGATCTTCATGATCTAAAACTTTTGGAGAAAGCTTTATATACCACAACATGAAATTGTTAAAGGCAGCTTCCTCCTACTTGGTAGAATTTCACCATTCATGTTGTGACTAAATTTAATTTATTTGTAACCCATTACAAGACTTTGGTATAGTGATGTTATCTGCTGAGAAGCACTCTAGTGATACAGATTTCTGTATCTCTTTCATGTTCTGAAAAATAGGCAAGAGCAAAAGCTGGATTTTTGCTTCTAAGAAGCCTTCTGAATTAAGTAGGGCACACTTTTTGCAGATTGTCATCACATTCATTTTGATTTCTGCTCCTCTTTTCAGAGAACACAAACTGCCTCCTTTACTTATCAAAACTACAGCATGATACTGGTCTGTACCGCAGGATTCTCAAACTGCTGAACAGTACAAAGGTGCTACACAGGCATTTCTTTTCTAGCAGGAAAAAGCAAGATATGCAAGGCAGACTGTGTGTCTTGAAATTCGTCTGCTCATGCCTTGCCAGTTGTAGAGATTATTGAATTTGCCTGACAGCAAACAGTTTGAGAAAAATTCAGAGGTATATCCATCACCAAGAGGGATTTTGAAGATGATGAAGATCTTTCTTATCTGAAATGCCAGTGATGGTTAAACTGCATCTCTTATTTTTAGCTGAGTCCAAGTGTGGGCCCTTTTTGAAGATCAAGGGGGACAAAAGTTATATACTGTATCTCCTATCACTCTGTCTAGAGTTTTTGAGTTGTTGCAGATCATTGGATATATTTTCATTGTGATATAGTTTAAATATATGTCATCTATTTGAGAACTTAGAGCTGGGAGATGAAAACACAAATTGAAATGCTTTAACATTTGCAATATAATGCTCAAAATGTGCCATCACTGCAGTTTGTGAATGATGTTCAAACCCTATTGTAAATTTAACTCATTACTGCTATATCTTATGTATTAATACAGCTATTTCATAGGTCAAGAGGTTTTTTTCCAACTCCTCTAAATTATGTAATTAACACGAACATATCTTCTGACTTTTTAGAACTTCCAGGAAACTGAAAAATTAGTTATTTGTAAATTTCTAGTTGGAGTTTTGCCGAGGTTTGCAGGTGATTGCACAGGGCAGTGAATAAACATGCTTTGAAAAGCCTTAGTAAAAGAACTGCCTATAAAACTCTGTTACTTGCCTGAGACATGGCATTCATATCTTCTACATGTTTGCATACAAGTATTGCATGCTTGATATTAAGTCAGACAAATTCATAGAGGAAATATAACATTTTGATACATGAGAAGCCAATATTGTGGTCAGAAGGCCTGGAGTAATAGCACTGGAAGTAAACGCTTTCTTTCATGTGGGATGGATTTTTTAGATAGTATGGTTGTGGGATTGCTTTTCTTAATAAGAGCTTAGAGATTTTTTTGGAAAAGACCTTGGTTTGAGATCAGCCTTTAAACTTGAGCTCCAAAATTTGGCAGCAGGCAGAAATGTTGCCACGGCAACCCATTATCTAACACTGTATTACTGAACCTCCTGCCAGTTCATCCACAGTTGTAATGCTGAAGGCAACCTTAGAGGGTATTTTATGTTCTGTCTGCTGAAGCAGTTCAGCAGACCCTTCTGAAAATAGACTATGATTTGAAAATATAAACAGCTATCTGGAAAAACAAACAAACAGGAAAAAGAACAAATCAGAAAAAAACCCCACCTTTATAAAAGTGAATGAATGCACTCTTCTAGCTAATTTTTGTCATTTTGATTAAACTATTAGGTGTTTTATAGTGAGCAGAGGCATTTCACAGACATTTTAATTTAAGAGGATGAATATGTGTTTTGTTCTAGGATAGCCTCCAAATTTAGGATGCTCTCATCTTCATTTCATCTGCAGAAGTCTGGGAAGGGCTGTCCTTAAGGAAGCGCAGTCAAGACTGGAATCCAGTTACAATAGAGTTGTCCTCAGGCCAGGTACTAAAGATTTTCAGTTTGGAGTAAAAGTTGCTCTTTAGGCTGGCTTCAGAGAAAACAAGCTAATCTATAGCCTGCTTTCTCAAATCTTCCTATGGCTAAGACCAACACCATTTTACTGGTCAAATGGAGGGAGTAATTATTTCATCACTGAAAAAAAATATCAGAAGTAGTCCTGTAGTATGAAACTAGCAGAGCCTAGGGTAACACAGCAATACTGGCCTCTGCAGCCTGTGTTACCTGTGTCTTCTTGCAGCAGGAGATGCAGGTTGCTAGCAGTATCCTCAGTCCAGAAAATTTTTAACATCTCTTACAGTGTTATCTGTTCTTTCTTATATTTTTTGACAAATAAGCACACTCTGAAAACATATAGCACAAATTACATGACCTGTGCTCATATCCTCAGGGTTCCAAATCTCAAGGACTTTTTTCTGTAAGCATGTTATTGTTCTGGAAATATTTGTGCCTATTTTGGTATTCCACTTGCCTGACTTCTATGTGAAGAGGTTATCAGCCTAAATACCTCACTGTTCTGCATCTCTCTGTGACTGCTTCCTAAACTGCTTCTTTGTTTTTGAAATACTTGCACTGCAATATACTTGTCAAAATGTGAACAGAAAACAAGCCTAACTAGAAATGCACATCAAATAATGTGAAACTGACAGTTTCATTCAAATTAATGATGAGTGGTACAGTTTGCCACAAGCATCAGAGCTTCCAATAACATTTTCCTGCTGGCAGGAAGAAAAAACAGATAATTTTTTTTTTTTAGCTTGGATGGGTTTTTTTCCTCTCACTGGTGTGAAAGGAGCAAACTTCAATTTCTAATTACACAAATTCTTTTGCTGTTTATCTATATAATTTAGTTAATATTGATACATTTTAATAAAATACCATACCTCTTATGACATTAAGCTTTCATCCATAACACAAGATTAAAAGTCACCTGGATTATCAGTAAGACTCTACCTCTTTTTCAATCATTTGACTTTTCTACATCTAAGTAGCTGAAAAATTTATATATGTACAATGTGTCTTATATAATGTATATAAATGTTAATATATTAATATATATTACATAACTTTTACTTTCTTGTATGTTTATATATATATGTAAATTTTAGTATTTTAAGATAATTTTGTGGGTGATCTGTGTGTGGAGGAGTATTTCTGAGAATTTATCTTTCAAACCTACTACCAAATTACTCCTTAAGGCTGAGAGAGTGCTATATTATGTACTTGAGACTGAAGCAGAAGAGATACCAAACGTGTGGGTCACTGGCAGAATTTCTGTTTGATTACAGGTACTGCCTACAAGAAACAAAAACAAAACATAGATTTTTGATGTGAAGGTAGTAGGAGGGATAGGAAATTTGTTGGATTCCATACTTTTAAACACTTTAAATGAAACCTGAATTCCACTTGAATTTCATTCTCAGTTTATTCTGCTACTTAGAAGCTAAAAACCTTAGTGATAAAATTGGAATATTTTCTCTGAGTTATAGAAGAGCAGATGTGTTTAATGTAGTCTTAGTTTTCTAACTTTCATTCTGAAGGAAACAAAATCTGGAAACGAAAAGTTGGCTTTTTTTTCTGAAAACATTATAAGATACTGTGAATATAGAATTTTATGTATCTCTATGGTGTAAAGCTATACATTAGCTCTACTTAAGCAGCACTGAGTAGAGGAGCTAAGTCACCTTTGTCACTGCAGAATTTTGAGCCTACTGAAAGCTGAAGTAGCCTTAGAGCTGCTCTGGATTTGGTGAGCCACTCTGGGTCCCAGAGAAGTCTGACAAATGCTGCTATCATGCTACAGCATTTATACTGATAGTGAGGGGCTCAAGAGCAGCTGACTCAGAGCTGCTTACCTAATCTCAAGGGAATCTCCAGCTGACCAAGTATGGCTTCTTACACTAAATAAAGCATCCAGGATAGAAGCCAAGGGCTGGCATGTTATAAATCGCATTGCTTAGATCAGGCTTTCATTTTTTCCCCCTTTTAACAATTTTTTTACATGGCTGTTTACTACATAGCTAAACTGACTAACCCACCAAATACAAGTGGTCCTATCAAAAATTTGTGCTTGTTTGGAAACTGAATGTATGGATCTTCTTTGCTCCATTGGGCAACTGGGGATCTAGAGGAGAGCAACAATCCTTAGTAAGCTTCTCTTCTCTTAGCCTCTCTTAAGAGAGAGGTATTTTATATTAGTGAGGATTATCATATAGAATACATGGAAAAATAAAAGGACTTGCTGACATGGGAGCTAATACAAGGCTGCCAAATTCAGCAGCTTTCCTAATGAATTGAATGCAGGTATGGTAGAGTATAATAAAAATACACTGTCTGTTTTATCCTTTAAAATTTACTAGTTTAGTTTCTATAGCAGTTACAGTATCTCTCGACCTACAGCTAGTGTTTTGTCTGGGAGAGTCATAGCCTGCACAGCTTGAAATTAATGAACATCTCAGCAATGGACAAGGAGCAAAGATATTTCTTTCTGCACTGAGGATCAAACAGAACAATTTTCAAATGCTATCTTCTATGTTAGATGGTGTCCATGCAATCACTCTCCAGTTCCACGAAATCGTGAAAGCTGTGCTGAGTTCTGGTGTTGTGTGGAAAAGGATAGTCTTAGACACAGGAAAATTCATCATCTGCACAGAGGCTGAGGCTGCTTGGGACAGCAAAATGACCATGTGAAAGATAGGCTATGAGAGCTAGTAAAGCCAGGATGACTGGAGCCAGTAGCGTGTCTTTACATGCAGTCATGTTGGTGACTCCAAGAGCTGGGGAAGCTTACTGAAAGGCAATAATCGCTTCTTACTTTGCATTGGGACTGAGTCTCTTTTTTTTTTGGCTTCATATTCAGCCTTTTCCCATCTCTCACTGTACGGGCCCCTGCTCCTTATTGCTCCTTGTTGCTTTGGAGCAATAAAACTGTATTTTGCTTTTTCACTGCTGAGGGCCTGAGCCAGCTCTGAGACTGTAAAGATTTTATCTGCAATAGCAGCTCTTGGAGGAGAGCAAGGATGAGAAAAAGTTTCTCTTGCACACTAAGGCAGATTCAATGTGTCTTGGTGTAAAATTTATATTACCTTGTTTTAATTCATGTTTCAACTAAATGCCCAGTAACATTTAAATTATTTTTGCAGTTCTCACATTTATTCAGTACCTATAAAGAAAGCTCCTACTAAAGCAGAAGGTAATCTGGGTTCAATGTAGTAGATTACTGCTGGACTATATCACAGAATCAATGATAAGTCTTCATTTGTTGCATTTGTAATGGGTTTGAATATTTAGCATAACTTGGTTTGCCAGATTTTTAATGATGCTACTACTATTTAAGATGTTTTCTTGTCTTCAAAAATTAAAAAACCATACTGTTTTAGACATATGTTCCTGCATACGTTTGTAGTTCCATTTTTTGCATATATTGGTACTTAGTTCTGAACCTTGGGGGAATTAATGTTTATAGTCACTGTTTGAATTCAGTTTAGCTCTGATTCTTAAGCCTTCTCCTCTGAGAGTAAGTGGAGGAATCCAAAGGAGACATAAATGGAAACAAAGACATGAGAAGAAAGAAAGGAAGGTGATGGCAATAATAGCACACCTTTTTTTAGATCAATGATTTAGTAGTACAGAGGCGGTTATGTGCTTCAAATACTTTGAATACTCCATATTCATTTTAAGTTGTAGAAATACAGCCTTTTTCCATTCACAAAATGAATTTCAAACCATGAAATTTAGTCAAATAAAATACCTAAATTCGCCACTACAGTTGAAACTACCTCTCATGTTGTTATAATGTTAAGAGATTGAGCATCTCCCAAACACCATGAAATTTCAAAAGTGAATTGAAAGGTTTTGCACACCTAGAGAAAACTCGTGGTATCTTTGAGAAATGTTAGATATTTGTTTGCTTCCACAATATTCCATTTCTGTGACTTGCTATTAAAACTGATCCTGTTCATGTGTTTGAAAGATATGTTTTTTTCCTTCCTAGATGAACAATATTCAGCAATCTCAGAATGGAAAAAAATGGTAATCTGGTAAACACTGAACTGTTTTATTTCTCCTGGTTCCACTATTCTGTCAACTGTTAAATTCTGGTGAGCAGTAATAAACCATGTGTTTACAATGACATATTTGACAATGATGGTATCTTACAGTCAGATTGTGAGTACACTTACCAATTTGTGTAATAAATATTTCCACCATATTTTCCATGTAACCTGACATGGGATCATTACTCTAAAGAGGAAATGCTCTGTATTTAATTCAGTAGGCAATTTTACCTTCTCACATTCCTCCAGAATGTAATTTAAATTTGAAATGTACATTTAGCAAAAATATTATGATGCCAACATGTCATTCAACGTTCCTTGCCTGTTAACCACAAAATATTGTTTCCAAGATGTATCAGTAGATTAAAGGGAAATCTAATTGATAACCTTCAGCATTCAAAAAATAGATTTCTGGTTTATTTTTATAAGCTGTATATAAAGACTAAATTCAATTTTCAGCAGCTACATTTGTATTCTGACAAGCAGAAAAGCTATAGGTTTGTGTAATTTTTTTTTGTCCAAATGCTGTATGTTCAATCAAAGGAATCCATTACTGGAGTCAATAAAGAGTGGGTTTTAATACTAAGCATGTCCATTTCATATTAAGTGTATTATTCTGGCAGAAGAATATTTTCATCTCCAGATCACAGCAGAAGTAATTAAAATTCAAGGCATTAATTATACTTTAATTAAAGCAAACCATATTTCATAGGATTGTTTTGGCAGTGTGAGGAAGAAGTCTGTCTCCTCCACAGCTAGTGAGGTAGTTATGACAAATTATAAAGTCACTGAAGCCAAGTAGAATTGTTCTAGTCAATTAAGTGCATCTGTGAAGGAATATATATAGTACGTAAGCAGAGGGAAAAATACAACAGTGTTTTAAAGTTTTTCAGCCCTATGTAGCCATTGTTCTTTTTTCTCTCCATGCAATCTTAAATCCATTGGTTGTGATTGGAACAGTGATTCTATGTTAATATGTTAGACATTAATAACACAACCATTGATCTGTTATTTTAAATTTCTTTAAATGACATGGCTCAAAGTACCACTTCTCTGTATGAGAAAGGATGTTTAAAAGCAGAGAACAGGCTAAAACTTAGGGCATACAGGGCTTTGAAACAAAATGGAAATGTATGCTTTCCTTCTTTGTGTTCATCACTTTCTTTTAAAATATTTTTACATCCAAGTGTAGATGGAATCTATAAATTGTTGTGATTTTGTGATCAGAATTGACATGCTGTTTCTTTATATCCTGATTTTTTTTTTTAATGGGATTTTTTTCCAGCATGTAAGTAAGTGTTAACTACAGAGCTTTTTTATTACTATAGGCCAGGTTACACAGCAGGTAGACAGCAATTTTCCTGAATACACTACTATGACCTACAGGATTGGAACAGAGACTGGTATGTGCTGGAAATAGGAGAGAGGTACTGCAGCTTAGTCCTTCGTGAGTTGCTTCCCATCTCCGTGTTTTAAAGTATGAACTTGAGCAGGTAAGAAAAATAAACATATGAAATGACTATTGGGATTTGCAGCCTCCAATTTGTTTTGGTATTTGTTTTAGAAAAAAAAAAAACAAACAAAGTAGAAACAACAACAACAAAACCCCTATGAAATAAAAGACTTTTTGGTTACATCTGAAGTCTTTTGCTTTCACAGTGGTGATGATTGGTATACAAGTAATAGTGGGCACAGTGAGCATGTATGAACATAGGTTGCTAAGATCATTTAGCCAGTGGTGAACATTTAACAACCTCTTCCACAGGCTTAATGAATTGTAGACAAGACTTTGGATCTGGTAGATATCTAACTTCTATCTTTACTGAAATTAGGGAAGTGAATAATTAATACTCATGTGACTACTCAAGAGGAATGTCATTCTCTTGCATAGTAAAGAAGTCAGGTGATACCAAGACATGTTAAAATGAACAGGTTATACAAAAATGTGTGAAGGGCTGATGTGTGCAAAGCATGGGCAAGGCATTGATCATGTCATGTTTATATAGCTGGAGTATCTAAGTTGGAAGAATGTATTCAACTTTGATAAATGGGAATAATTTGAGTTAGCATGGAGGTGTTAATGCTATGTCCAGCATATTACAGCTTAGTTAGCTGTCTTCCTCTGTGAAACAAAGAAGTTGCTGAGTTGGGTTTACTGTAAACGACTTTGTTAGTCATGTGGATGATGTTTCCTATAAGTTAGCTTTTCCTGGTAAACAGAACTGTGGTACTGTCAAAGGTATTTCCTAACAGATTGGCATGGATATTTTGGAAATCTATATAAAATGATTTAAAGGTGTACTAGACACTTATTCAACTTAATATAACTGTATGTAAGTTTAAGTTACATCTGAACTTTAGTCTTTAGTGCATGAGCAGTGTTACTCAAATTTGACCCATCCTTCTCTAGTTGCATTTTAATATATAATGTCAGTAAGTCATGCTAGGAAAAGGATGTGGGGTTTAGCAGAGTATTTGTCAGGGTTCACTAAACAATTCCTGTTCTTAAAACTTCCAAGAAATTTCTAATTAAGTACACAAGTACAGAAGCTCATTATAACATTTGCATAATGTATAACAATGGCTGCAGAGGGATTTGAACACTGATGCTTAGTAATATGGAACATTCCATATTATTTGTTTTTCATAATGGTCTCAATTATTTCCCAAGTTTCTCATACCTGAAGGTACTTAATGAGTGAGTCTTACTGTGTTCAATGAAACTGAGTTTTTTAAGTGGAAATTGCATAAAAGATGCAAATTGAAGTTAAGCTTTACAGTCTGAACTGTCTGGGGTTTTTTTCTGTGCTATTTATTTGAACCTACTCTATTGTTAAAAGTTTGATGCAGTCCTTTTGTATGTTGCATTGATTCTCAGTTTGTTAAAAGTCTATTTTTCTTTTGGAAACGGAATTATTTACTGAAAGGTCAACATATCTTTTTGAAAATTGATCAGTTATTTCCTCTGTTATATTTTAAGTTTTCTGAAGCTATATAACATGGAAACATCATTAAATTGGAAGCTGTTATCAGCCTCATTTCAGATGAAATCTATTCCTGTTAAATATTATTTCATTGCCAATGCACCTTTCCTACAGACGAAGCACTTCCTCAGAGAGAGTTTTACCAGATGAACTCTTTACTTGTGCTGCTTAATGATTAAGTCTGTTTTCTTAGATAGATCATATAAGACTGTAAGTAGTCACAGCCTTGAGCTGGTAGTCAATTGGAATTCTTAATGTCTCCTCTCCATGATTAGATTTGGTTTCAGATACCTTCAAATTAAAACAGATACAATAATGAAAATAATCACTCCCTCCTGGGCTACAGAAAGTAACTGAAAAGTCTGATTCTCTGTTCAGTAGATAAGGTATTTGTCTTGGAAGAGTTATGTAGATTCCTACCCACTTTCCAAGAATGTGTATTTATTGAGTAATCATAAGGCAAGTCATGGCTAAGGTTCATCTCTCCAAGATAAGCTCCATGACTGCTGTGAGCCTTGCTTCTCTCTTTGTCTATTTAGTGCACTTGAGTGTGCATTGTTCTAGCTACAGGAAGATTCATGACACTTGTCCCAGAGCAGTTTATAATCTGATGGTGATAACATTTAATGACAGTATACAGCCCTTTCCTAGGAAGATAGCTAAGAAGAGCATAGAATAAGTCATCACACTTGTGGGGAACAATTTAACCACTTAGTTTTTTATGAAAAGTAGGCACAAATACTGCTTTTCCTACTCTGGTCTATTTTTTTATGAGAATTTTTCTGGGCACTGGCCTCATATGGATGTTCTGTTTGGTGTGTTCTAAGTACCAGATTCTTCCTTCCTGAAGAACAGATTGAAAAACACCCAGTCTGAAAGCCCTGATGTCTTTAGTATATAATGAAAACTACCCAGTTCTTCTGAAATATTAACATCGTGTACAAAGCAGTTTTTTAAATTTGTAGAGAGCTTCATTTTTAAGAGTAAAATGGACTACACATAATTTTTCGTTGCTCTTCCTAAATAATCACTGCATGAAATGTACCCCCACCCCCTCAGTAAAAAATCAAAGTGCATTTGGGTTTGGGGTTTTTCTTCCTTTATTTTGATAGCTATATTTCCCTCCTTTTTTTACCCTTCTTTTCTGGTGATAGTTTTGCAGTAATCGTTGTATTGTGTGCACAATGAAAGTATCCAATCTTAAAGAACATATATATAGGAATACTTTTTTAAACACAATTGGTTACATTTTCATGAAACATTCTTTCAAATTCAAGCAAATGCTCTCAGAAACTTTGAAATATTACTGGAGAGAAAATCAAAACGCAGAGGTTAATCGAATAGTTAAATTTTAAGAGTTTTGAGCAAAGCTTTTTAATCATGAAGAGCAATTACAGGGCTGAATATTTAAGTCTAATATTTTGTGTTAACATATTACTCCTTACTGAAATTATTTCCTATACTGTTTATCCGATGGCTCTATATTGATCCCCTACTTTTAAAAAAACATTTGTTGCATCTTGCACAATGGAAATGGACCTTTTGGATTAATAGAGCTATAGGATAGTTTTTCTAGTCAAGTCCTTTTTTTTTTTTCCCTTCAAAATCTTAAAACTGCTGTTTCAGTCATATACAGAATTCAAAACTTTCCATGAAAGAAAAGGTTCAAGGTCGCTCTTCAAAGCCATATAAAATATTAAATTAAGGGTTAAAGGGGAATTCTCAAAATGGAAATGCAGACAGAGATGCAAGATGTTTAGCCACGTGAGAGTAGATAAAAGGCTATTTCAGAGTGAAAGCCTTTCCAACATGTGCACACGTGAGGATGTATTAACAAGACTGCAATGCCTCTTTGGATATGACTCAGAAAGCTGTTTCTATTTAATTAGACAGGAAAAATGTGACACAGTCATGCTACGTGCCTTAGAACAAGAGAGTTCATCAAATTGCATTGAATGTTAGAGCTTTGCAGAAGGAAAAATGAACCATAAACTTGAAAGGATTTATTTTAGAAAACAGCACTTTCTCTTTTCCTTTCTTTTTATAGTGTTTGCATTTTTACTATTTCTCATATCGTTATTTCAGCCATTTTCTTATTTCTGGAACTGGTTGATTTCAGTTGCGTTATGGTCAAAGATAAAACTGTCTGTGAAGTTAGCAAAGTCTGTTAAATAAGCTGTCAAAACATGAACTGTTTCATACCTCAAAGCTCAGTAAGAAGGACAATTTTATAAAACATAAAGTCTTTTAGTGTCACCTTGTTGAACAGCCTGGAGATAGATAGTATATAGCTAGTGTTCATTATGATGCATCTGTAGGCTATTCAATTTCAATAATTAATGGTAAAAGAAACATCACAGTCTTAGCAAAACCGGCATGATAAAAGGGAAGGTTTTTCTTCAAGAAGATGTTTTAAATTAAAATGAAATATTATAAATGAGGTTCAGAGTGTCATAGTAGGATTTGGGTAGATATACGTAAAACATCTTCTGCCTAGTAGGGAATCCTGAGTTTCAGATATGTGAGAGAATAGTAATTTGGATGAGAACCTCATGTACTATAGAGCAAGTATTGGACTTGCTATCTTTGCATTTCTACCAAGAGCTCTCTTCTGAAGTCTGACTGAAGGTAATTTTTCATTTGATGAGACTTTCATGTTTAATTCAATTACATATGTAAGCTGTATCTCATTTGTACACATCATAGAGTAAGAACTGACTGAAAAGTATGAAAATTAAATACTGATTGTAACTAGAAACGGCAGGTCTTGTATTTCAGTAGGAATAACTTCATCTTAATAAAGCTAGCAGCTCTGATCATCAACTTTTTCTTTACAATTCATCTATTAGAACCTGACTTATGTGAAAGTCAAAGGACAAACTGAGACTAGAGTTGTCTTGGGTTTTTATTGACATATTTGATTTGAGCAAGTTTGCTTGAATGCCTCCAAGCCAGAGAACATTAAGGTGAGATGATTTGTAAATGTAAAATGTAAAAGATTAGTAGTGCCTATAACTAAAGGAAACTTTTTTTGGGGGGGTAACAGAATACTGGCAAAAGCAGTAGCACTTAGAACTGTGATAGTAGTACCAGCCCATATTTGCTGAAGCAGTGATGAGTACTGTTTTTAAAATAATCCAGTGATTCCTTGCAGAAGTTTTGAAATTTTTAAATACAATAATATTGTTTGAGTACAAAATTAAATGGTATTGCTTTCTTCATGGCAAATAGAAATTAATGTTAATCAATATTAATTGAGCTAATATTAGGATCTTAAGATGTCTAGAAAGAAAAAAATCTTTCTGTTGACTGCTTATAGAAATGTCAGTAGAGAGTAAGGGACAAAGCTGGAAAAGAAATATAGAATGTTAACCCTGTAACTAGAGAGTGGATGGCAAGGCAGCTTTCTAAAAGAGACAAGGACCAAACCACTTCTAGTTGGATTTGTTTGTTGGGCTATTCTAAGATCCTTCCATATATCACTTTGTAGTAAATTACTGCAACCATTTGTCCCATATGCAGCACCATAGCACCACACAACTCTTTCTGGAGACCTGAAAAGTATCTAGATGCCAGTATCAAGAATCATTTAAACATGTACACAAATATGGCAGGTTTTTTCCAGAATACTTTTCAAGGAGAGGCTTTAAAAGACATTATGCCAATGAGTGAATGTATGATTCACTTGCTTCTTGAATACTAGGTGCTGCTCTGATTCAGAAGTAGGAAAGTAGGGAGTTTTTATATGAGAAATAATTAGACTCAGCACTCCTACCAAAGGGCATTAGGGATGAGAAAATGGAATGAAGACTTAAAAAGAGATTGGACAAGTTTACAGAGAGATAATCATTAGAATTACTGAATACAAGAAACATGTCTAGCTCTTTGGATGTTCAGCTGCATGCTTGCTCTGCTGTTGCACACTTTCCTAATATCCACATTTGGTCACTGCGAGAGGAAACCTTTGGCCTCATCCTTCATGACTATCCTCTTGTTCTCATAGTGGCAGACCCTGCTATCCAGTTGCTCAGTAGTTTGAAGACAGACTTGAATAAAACAAGAACAGTAAAAGATTTCAGTATAAGAGCAATCAAAAATAGTGTAAGAACAGAAGTAAATGAGAAAGTCTCACATTTCTATCTAATTTCAGACTGAAATTTATGGAGTGCAAAGAGAAACTCAAAGAAGCTTTCACAGTGTAGAGCTATTGGTTTAACAACACTCTCCCCCTCCAAAAAAAAAACAACCCTGATGTGTTGAATTCTTGTATAAAAAATGGAACTTGTAGTTCTTCTAAGTTCCCTGAGTGTAAGCCATGTACATTTTTTAAATGTATAATCTGTCAAAAAAAAATTAGGTCAAGCAAAAAGATCTGTGCACAAGTCACATAATACTTACTAAAGCAACAAATGTGTCATATTTAAGTTAAAAAATCCAAAGCATAGCAAAGGAGGTATCACATGTTTCTTTATTTTTTAAATCCTTCCTTGACTTCAGAAATATTCATTATAATTTGTTTTCTATTTCTTGAACAATGACATTGTTCAAGCCAACAAAACCAAATGAAATAGAAAGAGGGCAAACAAAATAGTTTGGAGTACTAATGCAAGGATTCCCATTATTTTCTTTACTTTCTGCTGAGTCCAAAGATTGCTGCTGTATACGTTGTTATCCAGACCAAAGTGTTCCTAAGTGGCTTTAAGTTAGACACCAGCAGAAAATGTCAGATTTTCTGTCCTTGAACAGATTCTCTTCTGGAATTATTTTTGGAATATTTCTGGCTGAATAAAATTTATTTAGCCCTTACTATCTTTTCTTCAATTGTGAGAGTGGAAAGAAAAACAGAAGGAAACGTTACTAATCATGATAATAACACTAACAGCACTAATAATTGTAGAAATCCTGAAACCATCTTCTTTGGGTCTTTATTTGTTAATGAAGGCCTTTCTATTTAAGGATTTCTTGAACTGGAGGTTCCTGGAGCTCTATTTGCAGCACTGCCCACCTGCTGGCATGGGAAGTCTATGTACTCTGAGGTTGAAGCTGGTTGAAATAGTGGACAAAAGTCCTCTAGAGCCTGTAATGACTGAATGATCTTGGGGTTTCAGTTACTTGTCATAAAGGTCATTCTGCAGTATTTGTAGTACTGGAATACTTTACAAAGTCTTTAGTGCATAGAGAAAATGTGTGCCACTAGCCCAGCATGTTCAAAGCAAGAGACCAGAGGCGGACATTCTATTTTCAGATGGATAAAACAGAGAAATTTTTTAAAATATCATTTTTTTTAAACCCACACAGAAATTCCAAACCAAAACCCAAACCTTCTCTGTACCTATTTGTTACTATTTGCAACAAGAAGCCAAAATGTATTCATGGTTTCATTCCAGTGACAGATTTTAGCTATTCATGTATTTCAATAGAATAATCTGCACATGCTTCATCTTGATACTTATACCCTTGTTTATAAACACAGTTTCTTGATGATTATGTAATTCTCTAAATCAGAAACATTGTGAGATCAACTTGGAGAGTTTTTTGAAACACATAAAAATTATCATTTAGCTGTTAATGTTTGTTTAAATAATACAGATACCTTTGGAACAAACATAAAAGCCTGTCTTAGTTTCCAGAAATAACTTTGTATACATGAAACAGATATATATTGCATTTTGAAAACAATTTTTCCCCAAACTCTTACAGTTATATTACAAGAAATACATATCTCTGACAAGAAAGAAATAGCAGTCTATTCTCACGTGTTTTAGGGTAACAAAAGGTGTATAATGCTAAATGGATAATATATTGTAGAGAAAGTGTTGCCAGGTTTGTACTTTCCTTCCACACAGTAATAATGTTTGCTGTGTAAGATGCGAATGAAACTTTTTTTTGTTTGAAATTTCTATGCTACATATTAATGTAATCAGTTAAGAAATACATCTACCAAAGTGCTGAGAAAAAGCTGGAAGAAGGAGGGAATTCTTCAAAACAAGCTGTCAGGAAGCTGTTGTATAGTCTCTTCAAGATAGTAAGCTTGTGCAACATGACTATAAGAAACCCAAAGGTCTACTGAAGCATGAGACAGAGACTTCTGTCTGGCTTTTAAAGATAGGCCAGGCTGGAGGAGGTACAGAAACCCTGACAGCTTACAGAAAAGCAGAAACACATTTCAGGGAAAAAAATCTCCAAGTAACAGGATGAAGTTTAGAAGTTATTGGTGTGTTGATGCTTAACATCCTTTGCCAAAGCAAGGACAACAGGATAGTTGGGTTGTGTATACACTATAAACACTAGAACAGCTGAAAGGCTGGATTTATTAGCTCAGTCATGAGCTGTTCACAGAGCTTTGTGTTCAGCATATTGTGTTGTGAGTTCAGCAGAACAGAGCACATTAATTCTGTGTGATGATAATGAACGCTCAGAGAAGGGCACAAACAAGATGAGGGGAAGCATGGGACACACAGTAATGGCTTCGTAAGCATGATGTCCTTTCCTGGGTCTACATTATGTTTCACAAAGACATTAAAATAGGTTGTTTCCAAACACAGAGTTTTCTAAACTGAACAAATCCATTTAAAAAGAAGCCAGCTCTTTTCCTATTACAACATGATAATAACAGTAACAGCCCTACTGGTCCCTTTTAAAATGTAGTGTAACATATATAAATCTATTGTGACTTAATGCTTCCCACAGCATGAAGAGAACCAACAGTCAATTGAAATGCTGAAGGAGAAATTAGGATGAAACAGATGAAAGATGTGCAATTTTTTTTCTTATCAAGGAAATACTGCTTCAATCAAAATATATTTAAAAGAAGAGTCAATTAGATGTTTATATGGAGGGAAAAATTATAACTTTCAAAAAAGGATTACTTTATTTCTTAGAAGACATTCAACTGTTTGATTCCTCTGGGAACCTAATTGTCTTTCAGCAATTCAGTAACAGATACCTGCAAAATAATTTTAGTATCTATTTAAGCAATACAGGATTTAAATATCTCCTTTCTTCATTAAGATGTTTCCAAACCCTAAGTTATAATGAGGAAGTAAATCCCATAGGAAATAGGTTCATTCTATATCAATCTTTTTGTGAATAAGGAAACATAGCTTCATTTTTGTCCTTTTTCCATTACTATAATTTTTATCAGACTTTGATGCATAACATTAAAAACCTGAGGCTGTTAAATGATTGTGTACTTTACATTCCAGAGTAACATACTAAGATAAGTGTTCAAAATTCTGAGATGAGGCACTTTACTGGTCAGTCTTCATCAACACAGTTACCTGACTTTAATATCAGCCACATTCTCAGTGAGAAGAAGCTACAGATAAAGAAGCTCAAGTGTAAAATAATTGCAGATAGGGAAAAGCAGTGGAAGATCAGTTTATATCTGCGTGTATTTGAGTACAAAAAAAGTGATGGAACACCATTTTTTTAAACTGCAAATTGGCAATTATCATTTCTAGCATCTGATAGAATAAAAGTGAAAGTGTGAGCAGAAACTCATACAGTACTTAGAATGGAATCTGTATTTAATGGGCGGATTAGAAGGTTGACCATTTTCCATAGCGTAGACTTGCTGCTTTTTTTTTGGGACATGCTCACCCGAAGAGGGACACTATCTACCAAAATACTACTTGTAAGAATGGTATTAGTGCTAGAGACCTAGTTAAATACATTTTATACTATAAATAGTCTTAATCTTGCTAAAGAGTTCTTAATGGCTTAAAAACACCCCAGTTTTAGGATGAGAGTAAGTATCCAAGAGTCAAGGATAATTGTTTGTAACTTGCTGTTAAGGCATTTAGTATCTTTAGTAAATTACATCATGGCATGTCTTATGTATTTGATCTTACTTCTTGCAGATTTTATTCTACTAGGAATAGAAATGGAGATAGACAGTAATTCTATTTATTACGTCTTCCAGTTCTACCATAATTTCTTTATATGCAAGCCTTGAAAATGTTTGTGACCAAATAAATGAGCTCTCAATTTGTGTACAACTTTTCTAGTGCAGTAAAGTCAGTTTCAAATTAATTATTTTAAATTGGTATATTAAAAAATACCTGTTATCAAACTATGTCAGCAATGCTGCATTCATTTTCAAGGCCCTTTTTTCTGACTATCTCAAATAATACTCCATAATGCATTAGGATTTAAGGGAACTCGGTTTTAAGCTTTTTATGGTCACATGCCTAGTATTTTTAGACAAATACTCAAGTTAGACTTCATAGCTTACTTGCTGAAATAACTTATTTCAAGCTTGACCCGAGTTTACTTCCATATATTAATTTCATATGAAAGGATTAAGATTGGCCTTTGGAAAGCTATCCCACTTCCCTTAATAAGACACCATTCCTTTTCACAGGCAGCTTTGATCTGCTCTAAAACCATGCAGCTTTTTCTTTCTCTAATAGAGGTTTTCTACTGGATATATACTTGGGAAACTGATATATTCAAATTCTAACTTAATGTGTAGTGAAAGACTGTAATGCATACAAGATAAATAAACAAATATTAATAACTTAGAATTGGTAATAACAATAATAACTCAAAAAGCTGAGTAAAATATGAATAATAAATGCTATGTTCCAAAAGGTAAAAATATTGCTGTCAGCAAAGAACAAAATTTCTTTAAAAGTATGGAAAAACATGTTTAAAAAAAGCCTCCAGTCATTTTCTAGGGTTGTATAGAATTACTTCTTATGTGTTTGCTACCTCTGCTCAACTTTACAGTATTTCCTCTTCCTAACACTATCACACTGTTGGATACTCATTGCCGATCACTCTATTCATGTCCAGTTGCTTCACTTATACCAAATGGTTTAGCATTGTCAGGAGTGTGATGTCAGTAAAGGTCAAGTTTCTGACCTGGCTTTCTACTCATCCTCTGCAAGGTGCTCGATCCTACTGAGGAGCAGCTAAAAAGGAGGAAAAGTTCTGCAAGACTGATACAGAGAATGAGCTAGATAAGAGGAGAAGGATGGTAAATTGAAAGACGTTACAATACTGCAGCCAGGCACATTGAGGGAAGTGATATCCTGAGTGATTTCGAATGACAAGGTTTTGAGCCAATTTTTGTTAAGTCTGAATGAAAAAGAGCTAGTGGAATGTTGAGGAAAAGGAGCTAGTTTAACAAAATAGTTAGGGAAAAGGACATTCCTTTGTATCTAACCCTATCAGACAATAAAGCCACACCAAACCCTTTTGTACCAGGTTGCCTGTGAGAGTCATGAACTATTTTGCTCTCCCAAACACATGACCTAATGTAACTCAAAGAATGAGAAGAACATTTCACTATAGTAGAAATTTTTATTCATCTTTTCAGCCCACATCTAAAATGTGATACTGTCTAGTCATTTTTTACAATATAGATAAAGCAGACTCTCCTGATACACATCTGAGATGAGTCATAAAGAGATACATCACCATACCTCAGTCTGAACCATGTTGCCTTCCTCTGCAAGACAGCAAACCATGTAGACTATTTGTTCTCTTGTACAATTTTTAAGCTTATAAAAGTATAAATAAATAGAAAAAAACACTTCAGTCTTTTTAGAGAAAACGCTGTTGTTTTCTAATTTTGTTTCTAATTTTGGTAAATATGTGCTGGTGATGATTAAATACTGCTAATGAAAATTTGATATCTAAGCAGCTATTAAAAAGTCATCTTTTTGCTTTTAGTCTCTCATGTTTTTCTGCATCTAATTTTATGCAAATTTCATTTTAGCTATGATTTCATAGCTGACCCTGCTTTGTCGGGAGGGTTGGGCTAGATGGACTGGGACCTCCAGAAGGCCCTTCTAGCCTGAATTGTTCCATGCCTCTAAATTGTTACACTTGTAGTTGCAAAGATCCATAAAATACACTGGGATAATCCAAGGTTACCCTGACAAACAAAACCTTTAGATTTGTTGCAGTTAATAGGTTTTATGTCTTTCTCAGTGACTGTTGAATCCACTAATTTATGGATAGTTGTTGTGTAACAGTAAAGTTTACAAAGAGCCTTAAAAATGCTGTGATCTTTAATTATGCACTATCTGCTTGTATTATTTGTATTGATCCAGCACTGGCCATTTTACATGGAGTCACCGAGTAAAATCAGGCCACTACTCAGTTCAGAGAATAAGTCATGTATTTAACAATTCCTAGAGTTTCATGAAAAGTAAACAGACTGCTGCCTTAAGATACTGATTTTTGTGTGTGTGTGTGCATATTTTTGCAGGTTATTGATAGTACAGAGTTATTTGCAGTATGCACTTCAGAGTGTTTGAGAGAAGGTGCTATGTTGCATTTGCATACAGTTAAAAATGACTGTGTCGGCCAGACGATCTGCTGCTATAAAAGATGCACATATGTACTCTTTAGTAAGATAAAGTGAGAGGGATGCCAGTTCTTCCATCCCATTGACCTTGTTCAGTGAGCCTGATCTAGATTGTGTTATACCAATCATCATAGACTTGGATCTGGTTGTAAATGTAATATGACATACAGACTTTGATAGAGCTGATTTCCCCTTCTGGGTATTTACACTTTAGTCTGTGGGCTAAATTTGAGGGCCATTCTGTCTAAAAATTCTCTACACTGAATATGCAGTGTAGAAGACAGAGAGAGAGAGAAAAACCCAAAACTCCTCCAAGGAATGGTGTTACTAGATATTATTATTCCTTGGATATTTTCTGTGTAATTTATAGTATCTTCAGCTAGCTAATGGAACAAAACTGACACAGTCTTATTATTTGACAAGATAATTATCCAGCATTCAGTAAACAAAGTTTTATGTAAAGCCTTAATATTTTCTTAAGAGAAAAAAAAAAGTAGACAATCCTGTTCCTTTTCCAATGTTACACACTTTAGATTATGGAATTCTGTTTCTTGATATTGAAGTCAAACAACTAAATCCTGCCTCACCTTGTTGTTTTGAAGACTCATTGCATCTAACTTTTTAAAGATGCTAAACAGCTACCATAAGGACTACTTTACTCTTGTGTATTCTGTGGCCAAGTAGGTGCTGCTAAGCTGTGAAAACTAGATGTTGCAAAGTTTGGTCCAGCATGAAGTGGCAGAATGCTGTGACAATTTACCACCACCTAATAGTCTTTAAAATATTTTAGATATATCATTATAGGACAATTATAGGATGCTGTCTTCTAAGGTGCTTTATTTAGAACCAGTAGAGAACAGTACAATAATGTAAAAGGAGTTTAGCTGGGAATTTTATAACAGCTACATGTCACGTGTATGTGTTTTATATAGAGATTGCTCATGTTTCCTATGCCCCAATAGTAACTTGTTTCTTGTTCTGTTTCTTCAGTTGTTTCCCATATCCTGGAATCACTGCCTATTTCCAAATAGAAGACAGTCAATTATCTGAGAGTTAGACTCATAGTTCTTGTTTTCCTGCCCAAGAGTATGCTCATATGAATACAGAAGACTTATTAGATGTGATGTTTTCAGTAATCGGTCCTTGAAATGATACATTATCTCTCTCTATGCTGAGTGTTTTCTGAGGGGTATTTTGATTGTTAGTGTTTTGACAGTAAAGCTTTAAGTGTACATAGAGCTGATGTGTTCTTGTTACAGTCTGAAATTGTTCAGGTTCTAACAAATATAATTAAATCTCTTAATTGTAGGGCTTAAAAGCAATAAATATATTTACTGTTTTTCACAATATATTTGCCAACAATTAATAATAGATATAATCAACTCTTTAAAAATGAACAACTAAACTGGTGGTTCATACAACTGAACCTAAACCTTGTAGTTATTCATGCAGTATTTATAGGAAGAGTAAGAGGATTACAAACTTCCTCATCCCCTTAATATTCCCAAACTTATTCTCTGAAACTGATCCAGTGGGGGTCAGCTCTACTACATAAGAGAATTAGGCAAGATTAGTTCTTTTTATTTACATTGACAGCAAGGTGAAGGGTTGCTTGTTTTTATAAAATAAGCTCGCTTGGATAAATTTAACTCAGATTTCTCCCTTTGCATAGGCATATGACTGGTTAGCTGTCATCACTACCTACGTAGCTTTAAGATATCCAGTGTTTAAAAAAAGATAGATCTATTCATATATAAATATCATGAAACCTGGAAGTAACTTGATTATTTTCTTCATGTACACAGCTTCTCCCTTTTTGACTCCTTCCTCCCTGTGAAGCCATTTGGCTTATCTATCAAAAAAGTTTATAAGTGCAGCATAGAAATTAGTTCAGCACTTTTGCATTTACTGAATTGAATTTAGTTTCATTTATTGAAATGGAGGAGCTATGATACACGTTGGCACTACAGGCTGACCTATGCTTTAGAGCAGTTCTTGAGTGACTCCCCATGCTGCTCTCCAAACATGTTTTACTGCATCCTTCTTCCGCACAGGAGGAAATCATGTGGTGCCCAGCTCTATCGTGCACTCAGGTTTCCTTTCAAAAGAATAGCTGGAAAATAAGCCTATACTATACTACTCCGGTTAATCGCTCCCCATGAGCACAATGGGCAGGTTCAGGGCTGCAGGGCTCCACTTTTGAGATGTGGCTGTGATGCACATCTTGGAGCCAGGGCTGCCACACTCATTGTGTAGCATCTGCCTGTGCAGAACCAGTACATACCCAAAGATCTGGCCATACAACTCAGAGATCTCCTCACAGTATTGCAAAGTATACTGAATTACAGAAAAGGAAATAAAGCCACTGAGAACATCTTTAATGCTTTCTGAAGTGACAGTACCTCCCGACTAGTTTGTATAATTTCTCTGTCCTTTTTCAACTAAACCAAGATTAAATTGCTACTGCACTTGTGCAGAATTCAATTCTCACTATTTTACTGTCATATTTATCTGCAGCAGCCATGGTCATTTTATCATTCTTGATGTAATCAAGCTTGATGAATGAGATACTTTTAAACTGTTTTTTTCCACACTGAGGAGATGCTTTAAAAAGATCCACTTCCTCCGTTGGTGTACAAGATATTAACGCATACTTCAGAAATGTTCTAAGCATTTAGGCATGTGAGTACACTATCTAGATGAATCCTTCTTAAGTCATTTATTTATTTATATTATGAATTAAGGAAATTATGAGGAACACATGGTACTGTAGTTTAAACCAGAAAGCACTGTGAGGGAGAAGATATGAACAGTAAACAATGGAGACAGGAGAGCAGGTATACAAAGACAAGCACTCAGTTGAGAGCAAGACTGCAATCATGGTAATTGTTTTCCTAGCATATTGCTTCATCCTGGCCTGAATTTTTTTTTTATATACTCTTGATACCAGACATTGTAGGACATATTCAGTTTGCCTGGCTTTATAATCCTTTTGAGTGCAATTCAGAACAATGTGACTAATTTACTTGCCCTAAATCACCCTCTGGAGGAGCCTCTCTTTTCCACTGAGGCATCTAGAGAGTTTAGTTTCATATTATTGGTATCTGGAATTAAACAGTGTGAATATTCAGTATAATGTACTTCTCTCCCTTTCCTGCTGTGTTTTCAGATAAGCCTGGAAAGCATCTGTCAAACTGAGGACATTACTACAATTACAGTAATATTTTCTTGAATACAAACTCAAGGAGATGGGAGTCCAAAAGATCATGCAACTTTAATTGCAGTAGCTATGATTTCTAACATCCATTTTTATCTTTGAGAAAGTTGGGGGATTTTTAATCAAAGTGGATATGGCTGAAGGAAGGGCTGTTAGCATATTCCCCTGTACAAGGACTTGCTATTCCATTCATTTGACCAATAATACTATCATAAAGATACTAATAGTTAATGTTAAAATAAGCCTATATTTTGTCTTTGCTGATAGAAGCAGCTTTATTACCTGTAATTAAGGCATTATTGATATTTAGTGTCTGTATAGACAAGTATTTCAAGGTTAAAAATGCAGAATTCAAAGCACAATCTTTTTCTCTAGCCACACAGAAGCTTAGTGCTGCATATGAGGAATACATTTCTTCTTCTCCGCATCAGCTACCAAAAGGACTGCTCCACCCCTCGCCCAAACACTGGGAGATTCAGAAGTGATACCTTTCACAGAGGTATACTCTGCCCTTTTATCTTCAGAGACTGCTAAGATTTTGACTGAGTCATTAGTAGTTCTCTGCAGGCTGTAAAAAACAGCAGTCAACTGTTACAACATTTCTAAGATGTATTGTTTCCGTGATAAGCTCATGGTTTTCCTATGAGTTATTCCAAAGGCTCAAATAATAAACATTCAAATTATATGTCAAGATAGGAACCAAATTAAGCTTTTTATCCTACCTTTAAGAAGTTTGAATTGGACGTAGACAACTTTCAGATAATGGCACAGTGCTGCAAAGGGATCTTGAGTTGTGGAAGGCTTTAAAACGGTAAAATTGCTAATACAGGAGTATGTTTTCTCACGTTTCAGTGACAGATTATTTCAGAGAACTTTCTAGCCCATTTCCTATTTCCTTTGCCCTTGGTCTGCTGAGTAGTATTTGCATTTTTCCCTAAAACAGCATATCTCCTCTCTGGACGGAAATTTCTGATAAATGTTTTCCGTTGAACTTCCTTCCACATCTACATTAAACAACATCTTTGCCAAGGATCATTTCCTGAGATCGCTGCTCTCTGCTTTCTCAACATGTAGCCTCAAGGTTGTGTCGTGCCTGCCCACGACCACTGTGTATTACTTAAGACTGCAGGAAGTTTTGCAGTCTCTAAATACAATTACTTCAGAAACTGTTCCAGAAGTTGTTACCTTACTCTTCTATAGGGGCTAACTAATTATAACCTTCATTCCATTTTAATTTAATCTCTCAACTAATTCTAAAATACTGAATGAAAAATCAGTGGCAATTTGGGAACTGACAGTGGAGATGCTTAAACTGGAAAAGGCTGAAATGGGATGATGTCAGATAGAAAATTCCTCTTAATTTTTATTTCTTGCTTCTAGTGTGGTTAGAGACATGTCCCATCAGGGTACAGTTATGTTAAAATATATTCAAATAGTTTTGATCTTTTAGATACTATCTGATCTGTACAAATTTTAGCATTAGCACTCCTTACTAAATTTCTCCATGAGAATATGATAGCATTTTTCCCTTTCTTCCTACATGAGGACTGTAATAGCGATATGCTGTGTGAAGTACAGTGTGGGTTTTTTTCAGAAGCTGAGGTCATTTTAATAGAAACGTGATGGAATCCTGTGTGCACCTCTGACATTTTTTTGTCTGTTCACTTATTGTCTTCTGAATTAACATAGCCAGGTGAGAAAGATAAATATATCCTTGAATTTCATTCCTGCTTTCTGTGAAGCACATGTCAAAAACAGTGCCATAGGACTTAGCGCAAAGCACAATGTAAATGTAAGTCACTGGAAATTAAGAACCCAGTTTTTAAGTAAAATTACCAAACACCTTAGCAAATTTCTCCAGAAATCTTATGCTTTTTGGAAATGTTAGAAAGATTTCCTACGAGATAATTGCAAAGCTAAGAAATAACAATTCTTGACAGGTCATTTGATAATGGCTTTCATTTATTTTACAGAATAATATTTGCCAATATACCATCACTTTCAATCTGCCCAAACCATTTTCTGTTTAGGCTCATTGTCCTCTGAGTCAAATTGTGTAATAATTTGCATTTATAACATGTAAAATTTAGGATTTCATGTGCATATGTCAATGACGGCTAATGATTTGTTAGAGTTTTGCCATGAAAATAAAATTGATGTGAGCTACGTTTCTGTTGGAGTGAAATTTAAAATTTTAAAATTTGTTAAAGTAATCCTTTCAAGACAACATATGAAAGGTTGTTCAAGATGACATATAAAAATTTGTTAGCTTAAATTTCTCTCCAAAACATACTTCGTTAACAACATTAAGTTAGATCTTGACTGTCCTGTAATATTTATCAAAAAGACCTATCCTGAAAAGTTCTTCTTTTCTAAAAAAGTATTGTTTTTAGAATAATTCTTGTTCTAAATTTCTCTTCTGCTGATAAAAACATTTAACTCCAGAGGAATGCTAATCTGTGCTGTTAGATATGGTTCTCCATGTATTGCCCAAGTATTGGACAGACATTAATGAATTTTATCAGAAAACTTGAATCATTTTTCCTCTACAGAAAAAATTAAAAATTGCTTTTAAATGTGGTCTATGAGTACATTTTTCTTTGAAGAGTTTTATAAAGTGTTATATCTAGTATAGTGTGTTTTAGAGCATATTGTGATGCACATATTCCCTCAAACTCCTGGGGCAACTGATAAAAAACCTGTAGTGCTGGTTTACCAAGAGTTATTTTTTAAATCTTAGTAATTTATCTTGAAGGACTCTGTAATCAATATTATATACCACTGTGACCCTGCTGCTTTATTACACTTTTTATTCAAGTGTGGAAAGATAAAGTATTGATTTTTGTTTGGTTTGTGTGCTGTAAAAACAAAGGAGAAATGTCATTTTTGAGTACCAGGGGTATTTGGCCATTGTTTTATTGATTTTAAATTACATAAAAGTTATGTAAGGCAATAGTTTAAATTGCTTTGGGGAAAAATAAATGCCATTGAAATAAAAAAAATGTCAATACCATTGAAAATAATTTATAGCAAGTTCATCTCTTCCACTAAGCTTTCAAAAAATCTTTTCTGATTAGATTCACAGTAATGTAGTATAGATAATAGTACACAAACTTTAACACTACATTAAAAAATAGTACAGGTCTCTATTTTGGTGGTTCGCCATAATTTGGGCTTTTTTTAATGCTTTTGATGACATCTCTTTTGGATGTTGAGTTTGGTGACCGGCATCTCAGTATCAGAAAAAAACAGCAAAGATGCTCCTGATCACTCTTCTTCCCAGCATATCAGCTATATGCATATCACTGTTCATTTTCAGTTCCCTAAATGATTGTCTAATCTTGTTAATTGTCTATCTCTTTTTATCTCTGCTACCTGTCTCTGCTACTTTTTTTTACAGTCTTTAGAATGCTTTGAATCCTGAAAATAGCAAGAAGCATTTCTGTAATGTGGTGATGTTGTTACTATCTTCTGGTTTATTACTAAGAAAACTTGTAGCAATCACCAGGGCTGCCAGTGCAATCAGTAGAAGATCTAATATGCAGACTTAGGACCGTGAAATATAGGAACTCATAGCAAGATTGTCATCAAATATAAATATCTAGAGAAAAACAGAAAAAAATAAGGCGAGGGGGGAAGGAATATCAATATAATCTCCATAGGTAGCTCATCAGACTAATGGATTTCATTCTTTTTATTTGAAAGCACAGAATTAAATATTTATCATTTCCTGGGTCCCTTATCAATTTCCTTGGGAAAATTCGTGGTCTCCTATTTCCACATTTCTTCCTGTTTACTTATTGTAGTGTTTTGGCTATGCATTATTAACTAAGATAAGTTGTGAGAAAGATTACATCTGGACAACATAGAAAATTTTTGGTTTGCTGAGCAAACAGAAGCGTCTGTATACTTTTAAATTCTTACTCAGCTGGAATGGCACTTGTTTGTTTTGTTTACAGAAAGAAGCTGTTTACTTGTTTTAAAAAGTACTGTCAAAGGGCACCTCCAGTGGTTAGACAACTTGAATACCAAGGAAGCTTCAAATACTGTAATTACTGATGGATGATGTCTGATTTCTTCTCAAATGCTTCTTCCAATGGAAACTCCACATTGTGCTTCATGACAATTTTGTCTGTCTTTAATAACTTTTTTTTTTTGTCTAGGGGTAAATAAATTATTTTGGTGTAATTTAAGCCCATTATTTGTTTATTTATTATTTAAACCTCTATGTATATTTATTATCATTATTATTTCTTTGTTTATTCATTTATTTAAGCCTCTATGAACTTGTCAATTATTCCCTTTTTCTTCATGAAAGTATTTGAAAGTTAAAGATATCTTCTCTTATTTAGCCTAAGGTAAACCAGATTCTTGCAGTCTTTTTTTTGCATGCGTTTTGGTCACTTATGAGATACTGAAGGCCTGAATCAGTCTCCCTCCTGTAGGTGAATCTGCTTCTGCAGAGGGGTTGGACTAGATGATCTCTAAAGGTCCCTTCCAACCCCTACCATTCTATGATTCTAGGTTTCCATGCATTATTCCAAAATCATACCTGCAAAGGCTTTACTGAGTAAGCTGGGGAAAATACGTTGTGTCTTGATTCAGTACTGATGCCTGTCTACCTGAATATGCTGTTCATCCATCTCAACACAATATTCTGCATAATGTGTTCTGCATAAGGACCTGGAACTGCATTTTAGATTCTCAGGTTGTGAGAACACAACACATTAAAACTAACTTCTCTAAGAAACAACCCCTAAGACTTCATGCTTCACTTACCCCATTTTTTTACAGTATTAATAATATAATTAAAAAAAAATTAAATCTGCCATTTTTTAGATACTTGGTGTCTTGCAGCTCTTGAACTTTTAACATAGGAGAAAGGAAGACGCGTGCTGATGAGAGATTGGAAGATATGCTCTGGTATAAATGCTTTATAGTGGGACAGCTTCATAGTAGAAATAATGTACTAGAAGAAATTCCATACTTAAGTGCATTTGGAAGTAAATTTGGTACACCTGTGCTACAGGAATCACAGTGTTTAATGGTCTTTAAGCACATTGATGTACCGTAAGTTCAGTTTTTAGTAAATGAGATGGGGGATATATTTTCTGTGCATACTGCAAATGTGGTGTTCAGCAATGAAGTGCAGTCAGACCATAAAGTCTAAAAATAAGAAATATTTTTATAGATTATAGTTCTGAATTTATATTTTCCTCTCTTTCACTGTGTGTTCCAGAAATTTGACTAGTCAGGAGTTTCTGTAATCCCAAATGCTAAGAATTTATCCAGTATTACTATGAAAGGGCTGTCAAAATTGGAAACGTGGGTGTAGATTCTTATATACATAGTTACATATGTATATAGGTACACAGTTACTGATATGTATATATATACTGTTTAGAGTTCCTCAACTTCACAGTTACTTACCTATATATATATATATGTATGAGGTAAGAAAATTCTGCAGAAGTACTCAAATTGAAGGTTTGAGATAATGGGCAAAGTAACCACATACCTATTCATTTCCTTCTAGTTTTCCTAGCCATATGCTTTCTACCCAGCAAATTCAGGTCATCTAATGAGGCTATCAAACTAACTTACAAGTTGTTGTATTCTGGTGATCAAAATCTTGCTATGTGTCAACTGGGTAGAAATTAGCATCTGCCATCTGTCTTCAGTGTGATAGTTATCATCACATTGCCGATGTGGGAAAAAAAAATATCCTGTGTATGTATTGGTAGATAGAGTTGGATTTCATTTCTTTATAGCTGTGCTTGGGAAAAAGAACACAAAAAATATTGGTAGTATGAACTTTCAAGATCAAGATAGCCCATGAATAGAGAAGAGCATTTTTAATGTTTAAGTTGTTTCTTTTGTTGAAACACAACATGAAAATTTTATCATGAAAAATTATCAGTACTCTCCTGTCATAAAATAATCCTCTGCAAACTATTTTCTGTTATTTCCCATGTTGCTATTCTGTTATATTTATAAACTTCTCCATCATCTTGGCATACCTAATTAAAAAAATATTTCCCAAAATGACTTTTTATCTCTAGGTAAGTTTTTATATGTCCATCAAAAGTTATGAAAAAATGGGTAAAAAAATATAATCACTTTATGCTGACATCCTGACAATCACTTTATGCTGCAAGGACATACAAGTGTAAGAATGTTTGAAGGAGGACTTGAGTTATTGAGATAACATAGGGGAATGGATGAGAATTACAGTGAGAGAAGAAAGGAAGCTTCAAGACAGCCTGATGAGGAAGAAGATGAATTTTTAGACAAAGGGCACAGTGAAAGTCTTATATTATGTGCAGGGAAATAGCTTCCTTCTCCCTTGCTATTATTATAATATCACTGTTACAGTCAGAAAAACGTGTCTTTTTATATCACCATTAATAAATAGGTTCAAAGATGAGTCTGCCATCGGTTTCCTGTCTAATGCCAGTAAATTGATGGATTGGGAGTTTTGTCTATTGATGAAAGACGTATATCCTTAAAAGGCGGTGTCTACAGATTCTGGACTGCCTTTTCATTTGTAAATAATCTAATTTATTTAAAAGTAATAGTCATTATAAAACAAAATGCTTTTCCCAACAGCTGTTCTGTGTCTCAAAACCATATCTGAGTGTTATTAAGTATATATCAAAGAACAACCTGGCTAAATTTGTAGTGAGTGGAACCTGATTTCTTTCTCAGTCTTGATGTAATACCATAGCTGTGTTACAGTCCATATTGTAAAGTAGAATTTTACATATAATAAATATCTTAGAACATTGTAAAGCATTATGAATCAGGCAGCACACTGAATTTGTGTCAGCAGAATTTCATAGCTTACATTTTTTAGAATGGATGTTCTAGAAGCATGGGATTTTTTTCATATTGCAGTGTGAATAAACATTGGTTGCAAAGGTTTTACCACCTATGAACAGAGAGAAATAATATTCTGGAAGTTCACAGAGTCTAAGAATAAAAAGCAGAAAGTTATAAAATACCAAATTCCTGTAATGTGACAAATTGATTGTTTCTTACAGCACCATGACTAGGTAAGCTGCCATGGCAACTATTGCAAAAGATACATTCCCTGATAAAATTTCATTTCAAATTAAAGATATATTTAGGAAGGGCTTGCTTCAGAACCATACTTTGTAAATTTACATATTTCAGTACCAGTCATCAAAACATTTAAATTCCAGCATTGTAGGAGGCTTTATGAATTCAGACATTTCTTCTGTACTACTTCAATTTGAGATTGTTTTCAGATGGTTGTATTCTGAGGGACATTCTGTTTAATTCTAAGGAAGGCAATGGTTTAAACAAGGCAGAGGCATTTTTTTATGTTAATTCCTGCTTCTGCCATAGTACTATTTCCTATTTGTCTAGCTAATTTTCTTACCTCTAATACTGACATGGTGTTATTTAGCAACTTGGGAACAGTGTTACCAGTCAGGCTGAATAAGCCATAATTGATTGGCATTCTTACAAATGTCACATAGCAAAGGAACTTAATATATCTTTTTATTGTAAATGTATGAACACAAACAGAAAATGTCTTATTTTGATTTAAAACTCTGTCTTGTATCAGAAATATTGTTACACTTTCTGTTATCTTTGTAATTTAGGCCCTACCTGGGACTGTGTACCTATATAAAACCTTTGTAGATTTTGATTCAGGGGTTGTTCTTGGATGACTTTTCATTTTTAACTGAAGGGGTCCCTCTGCTGGATCGTTTCATAAGTCACTGCACAGCTTTTTGGGGGGAGGAGACTAGGTTTGAAAGTAACTGCACCATCAGTAAAATAGGGCATTTCTGTAATGATGCAAATAAATACTCATTACATAGTGAATGCAATTGTCTCCACACGATTTTCAAAATTAGTTTTATGAAGACATTTCCAAGGAAAAGATTGCTTAATGATGTTTTAATATAAATGAAATACAATATAAGGTAATAATATTTGAAGAAAATTAAAAGGAGGGTAATATATCTCTTTTAAGTACTTATCCTTTTTTTCTCTTTAAAAAAAATCTGTATTGGAAGGAGAATTCTGAGATAAAAGTTATCTGAGTGAAGTAATGTTTATTTAGAGCCTAATAACATTTATGAGTTAGATTGTCTCTGTCAAAGACATTTAGAAGAGTAACGTGAATTTTTAATGTTTTTTAACATTATTTTGAATTTTTATGAATATGAGATAAATATGTTCTAAATACAAATACCAGAACTGAGCTGGGATTTCAAAGATGTAGGTTCAATTTTAGCTGGTTTTGATCAGAATTTCTGTAACTGAAAGCTGAAACAGCAATAATAATGTTTGAAATGCATAGATAACTAGATAGATAATGCTTCAACAACATAAGAAATTCTATTGAATTCTTTAGCTGTTTTGTAGTTTCCCATTAACATATGAAGAATTTGAGGGCAACTCTTTTGAAGACTTTGAAGAACGACTTATTGAAAAATAAGAGTATGGAATTTTGAACTAATCACATACCAATTTCATGCTGCATATGATAAGTATTCAAGTTTAAAAAATATTATTTTTCTGTTTAGCTCAGTAAATTGAGCCTGTAATTGCTGTTACACTTTTTTGGCCAGTAATAAAAGTGCTACAGTTCTAAACAAATTATGTCCTCTTCTGGCTCAGTCCATTGAGTTCTTTGGAACAACCATACACTGTCCTTCTCTAAAGACATATCTTCCTCCAAACCAATCTTTGAGTCAGCTTGCATTCAACATGGCAGCCAGTTACATTATAAACCAGCCTCTGCTGGAGCACATGGACTTGTGTATATTCATGACACCTAATGCCTGACTTCATCTCTGCGTCCTGCAGCTGTGACTTTATACAGTTTACTTGGCAGAATGACTGACACCTTCTCAGCAAATGATCACTCCCCTACTATCACTCTTTTCTTTGGAGATTTGATGTAGAGTATCAGGAGTGTGTCAGATATATACAATTCTGTCCTCCTCCACTGATGAGAATACTCACAGTGAGCACATTCATCAGAGATTGGGAATTGAGCAATTGGCTCAGGTCAGAGGTTTTTTGAGTAGTAGTTCCTTCACATCAGGATGTTGACACTTTATATCCACAGCATATGTGAGATTCTCCTGAATAACCACAAACAGATGAATACAGACATTTTTACTATCATGTGTCACTAAATTAATAAGGGAAAGTAAGTTCATTCTAGTCTGATGAAAAGCAACAAAGATGTGAGTGTAGAAAGTCACTTCTAGTCAATTCACATACTCCACTCTTCCAATTCTCTTTTGAGCAATTTCAACAGGAATCCTTGTCCATGTCAGAAGCAAGCTCCCATAACTCCCACAAATAGAGCTAGTTAGCAATAACTTTGTGTAGTGGTTTTGCCTGGGCTAGTTTTTTTGGTAGTGAGGAGGCTACAGGGATGGCTTCTTTGAACAAGGTGTTGCCAGAAGCATCCTCTGTAGCTCATAGGTTTAGGGCCAGTCAATTCTAAGCTGGACCTTGCAGCTGACCCAGGCCTGGCCAATTAGTGATGGGGGTAACACCTCTGTGAATAACATATTTGAGAAGCAGAAGAAGTTATTGCACAGTTACTAAACTGCAGCAGCAACAGGGAGTGAGAATGTGAAAACATCTCGACAGACACCAAGGTCACTGGAGAAGGAGGGGAAGGAGGGTGCTTAGGCCCTGAAAGAAAGACTCCCCTGTGACCTGTGGCGAGGACCATGGTGAAGTGGGTTGTCCCCCTGCAGTCCATGGAGGACCACTGGGAGACAGAGATCCACTCGCAGCCCATGGAGGAGCCCACGCTGGAGCAGGTGGATGCCTGAAGGAGGCTGTGACTCAGTGGGAAGCTCATCCTAGAGCAAGTTCCTGGCAGGACCTGGGAGCCCATGGGGAGAGAGGAGCCCACACCAGAGCAGGTTGCTGTCAGGACCTGTGATCTTGTGAGGGACTCAGGCTGGAGCCAAGGATCATAGTGTTCAGTCACTTTACACAATTTTGGTGTGTAACATCATTTTTTCCTCCATTTTTAGTGCCTAAAACCCTACTCATAAAACCCTTTTATCAAAAGGGTTTTTTTCAAATTTGGCATACAGTGTTTTAGGCTTGTCCTTGATTCTTCTTGATCTTATTTTCTCAATTATTATTGACTCAATCCAGGTTAGGATATACAAAGCCAAAAACTTGAAATAAACTATTGAACACCTCAGCATCTGTGCTCTATACCACACTGTTCTGTATGCTTCCAGACAGCACCACAGTTGGGCTTTATGCTGTCAGATGTTCTCCTATTCTATTTCTATTAAAATGCTGGCTGCAGAAATTTTAAATCATTTTTTTAGTTCTTTGCATTGCAATAAAGGTGAAAGCAGAAATGGATTCAGACAACAACAGACAACAGGAGCTGTGGAGCAGTTTGGACTATTCTGCTACCTAAATGTTATTACATAGAGTAAATAACCTGCCAGAGTGCATGAAGATGAAGAACCCCCTCCTTCCACCGTGCCCTCGACTCCAACAGTTGTCTGCTGGGTGAAAACCATCACCTCTATATGTTTCTGTTCTATCTTTCCTATAAAAGTAAAGGTCAGGAGGTTCAGGTTGGAGAGAATTACCGTTCTACTGATCAGTATGTGCCATTATCTCAACTCTTCAGAGCATCAGCCAGTTTTTTTGCTATTTCAAGACCTTTTACCTTGATAGCAAAGGAAAATTCTGCATTCCAACATAGAAATACTTCACAATAGCATGGCAAATAATCCTCTGGTTACGGTAGACCGTACATTTCAAGATATCATTTTGCATGGCTAATCTCCACTCTGAAATAGCTCATTGTATTTGGTATCATAAATATGTAATAGGAATCAAAACAGTGTTTTTACTGCTCCCTCTTTGGTTGGTTGCAATTTCAATCAGGAGTCAGTTATAAATGTAGTCATCAAAAATAAATCAGAGTAGACATCTAGAGTAATGTATGTAGACTATAATTTTCTTCCATATTAGAAAAGAAAACCAAAACACCATAGCATTTAGGAAACACAACCTACTTTGCTTCAGAACTTCTAGAAGGAAAGTGTCAATCCTCTTTGTTTAATCACCATCAGAAGAATTCAGTTTCCACTGTTTGATATGTTCTTGCCTGAATTTACTGAGAAGAAGAGAACATATCAGAAAGGAGCAGCAACTGATTGTGGAGCAAAAGCTGAATACTGTTCTGTTAAGTCTCCTATGAGTTTACATTTGAAGCTGGATCATTAAAACTGTTTGACACTCATTAGAATTTTCTTTTGAGACATCCAGCAAGGCAGTGTGTGCATAAAAGATTCCTCAGCACTGTTCAGTCATACTGGGTACTGCTGCCCCTGGAGGGGAAAGTTAGCTAAATTAAAACAGCAGAAATATTAGAGAGTACTTCTCCAAATATATGTTGCTTACTCCTCATTTGATGTTTCTGGCAAAAAGGAGAACAAAGACAATGGAAAATAGGTAAATATAGTAGATACTGTTTCTCCTTCCCAGGCCTTGCTAGCCACCATCTTCCCTCCCTCAGATACCTTTCCCTGAGGCACCACTGGCTGCTCAGCTGTGGGCTGTGGTGGGATTAGTTGGAACTGGCATGAAGCAGCCCTTCCCTCATTACCACTCTATCAGCTGCAACCAATCTTACTCTGATAAGGGCTCCTAAGGCTTTCCTGCTAGCACCTGTGAAGGGTATTCCTTGTAATCCCATGAGCACGCTGGCTCCTCCAGCTCTGCTAGACCTTAGGGCAGCTCGGAACTGCCTTCACTTGAGGGCCTGGGTGGGTTCAGCACCTGGGCTGGATGCACTCCAGAGCATAGCAGGGTTCTGTCAGGTACAGTCATTTCTGGGAAGAAGACTTGCTGGTGAGTATCAGTTTCAATTAGAAGATATTCATTAATTATTGGTTTCTTCAAGTTCATTTTCTTGTCCTTCTACCTGCTCTAACTGCTTAAAGTTTGGGGAACATAGTTATTTACTAGCAAGCTTTGTCTGTGGGAAAGTAGTTTTCCTGGACTTGTGAGAAAATCTGTAAAATTTGAAAGGGAATTGTTAGACCCTTTACTGTTGTCACTTCTGTAGCCAAGATCATGTAGCAGAGGCATCAGAATGTAGGTGTGATAGAAATTATCTCTTTAGAGATGCATAATTCTCATTAGAATTTGCAAAACAAGTAATTACATAGCAAATGAGAAGAGTAAGAAATGTGAAATTCGTTGTGTGGGTTTGTCTTTGATGTAATAACTCTCATCCAATTAACTGGATTTAGAGGAGGACTCTCTGAAGCCCCAGTACAATGAAGAGCTTGTTTAGCTTCAAGCATATTCCGAAGTCCCTTTACTGTTTGTGTATGGGAAATGCTGTTTTGAATTGGAACTTTAGCATGTAATTTTATACTCCAGCATTATAAATATCAAAAAAAATCTGGTATATGTTGAAGTGATGTTGAATGTGTTTATTTCGTGCCCCAAAAACTGGAAAAAAAATCCGTCTTTTTTCACCTGCTGATGAAGCTGGACACTTGAGGCAAACTCCTTCTTTTATCGAGAATCAACTACTCTTACCCTTGCCTTTGTTCTTCTTTTGTAACTGGTTACTAACTCTGACACAGAAAGGTAAATAGGTTTATATGTCTAAATTGATAAACCTAAGTATAATATTGACATTTAGATTTAGAAAGTAATTCATAGTAAGTTTAGACTCAAGCTTTAAGTAATCTATAATGAGTTGACGTTTGTCTTCTCTTATATTTGAAAGTAGTGACATTTTTGTTTTCCATGAGTACATCTATATAAGCCAGGTGGGATTGATAGTTGTCATTTTCACAAAGAGAAATTGATTGAGCAGAAAAAACATGACAGAAAAATTGTTTATACAGATTCAAAGTTGTATTTGTTGTATAGACTATAGTAAGAATAAGATTACTTAAGATCAATTAAGGTCAATTACTTCTGAGATAGAAATGAGAGACCACAGCAATTTTTATATCAGTAGCTGCATTTTACAATTAGCTGAAGTTGTAAAAGGAGTATCTGAAAACATATAGTACCTGTCCTGCATTAGAATATTGTGTGCTATATTATTGGGATACAGTAATGCATGGGATGTGATAAAGGAAATTTTAAAATTGCTGCTCCATATTTAATGTTTGAGGTTGAAATCCTCCAAAAACTAAATTGCAATGGAAAAGTTCAGACAAATACATGTGCATAGTTGGTTCAGAAAGTGGTCATGAAGACAACTTTCTGTTAATGCTGAATATAATAGGAACAATGGGAAATTTTCAGGGACTTCAGCAAACTAAAAACTGCAGGTAGATAATTAGTGCAGTATTTTGTAGTTCTGTTGGAAGGCACACACTATTCAAGTTCTCTAGTATCCCTGCTAAGGCATATATTATATTTGTTTGCATTTCCTTGAAACAAAAATTTCTATTAAAGACAAGGGTTTCCAAAAAGGGAGGAGGATAAAAATAAAACATATAAATAGATATCTGTAAAAAATAAAAGACTTCTCCAATGATAGATTTGAAGCAGAAACAGAGATGGTAACGCTGTAGGTGACAAGAGAGATGATGAAGTGAATCAGTTGGGAATAGTTTGTAAATGAGGAACTGTGATAATAATAACTGATAGCAGGATACTCATGAGTGGAGGCCCAGTCACAGAAGTGCAGCAACTGTTTAAGGAATGACAGAGCATAATGAACATACAAAACAAGAAACTGTTCTTTATTTTTCAGGGTGGTCAAGTCCAGAAAGCTTCAGTGAAGGAGTTTAGGCTCAGAAAAACTATTTAAAGGTGTGTCCTTGTGGCTGATATGCTCCTAGGTACAGATATTCAGCTATATGTAAAACAGCTACTAACGGAAACAGGAGACTGTAATAATCAAATAGCTCAGTGGTTTGGTTTTTTGTTCCTTTTTTGATTCAGTAGTTCATCTTGGTTTGTTTTTCTTTGAAGTAAGGAAAGAAAATTTAATGCAAAAATACAATTCAGTAAAAAATAAACAATGAAATACTGTGAGGAAATGAGCAGCTGACAGACATAGTTTACTGTGATTGAGAGGCAACATTTATCTCCTTGTGAGAAGAGCAGGTTTGTAGTCATATGTCTCAACAGAAGGAGAGCGATAGTGGAATATCCCCCGAAGCAGGGGCATTGGAGCAAATGAGGAAAGGAAGTATGGTCTTTCCTAGAGAAGCGAAGATTTTCTTTCTTGACCATTTCACAGCCTGGGGTGAATGTGATAGAGATGTTTTTGCACAGCTGAATGACACATTAATAAACTCTGCAGAGCAAACAGGTTTTACTCAGATATCCATATGTCAGATGTGTTTCTGGACACCAGTAGCACCAAGGCAGCTCAGTTTTAGCCAGACTTTTTCTCACAGACTTTATACCAAGCTGTGATTGTGTCGCAAAGACCATTCAACTGTACTGTACTATTTAGCACTCTTGAAAGCTTTGCTGGCTTCATTTGTTGATTTTTCAGACATCTGACGTGGTTCCGTAGGAGTCAACCTTTGGGGATTTAGACTGCTTTTGAGCAGAACCACACAGATATTTGTGCAGCACACTACACTGGTTTTTTTTGAGGTCTGTACTACCAGATGTTTTCCCCATGTACCACAGCATCCACTGTTCAAGAGAAGAAATGGTGTATTTAGGAATGCTGAGAGGGTCATAATATATTGGTTAATTTTATTTCTGCTTGATTAAGTATTTAAAGATGTTTCTAATTTTCAGGCAGGACCTGGGGGGGGAAAAAAACCCAAAAAGTCAAAAAAACAAAACGAAAAACCCTGCTGCAAGTTTATTAATGAAATGGCTACCTGGCAGTGACCTAGACCTGATGAGGAAATAGTATTGAGAGTTTTTAATTGTTGGAGAGCCCACATAAAAAACTGAATCATCTGCAAAAGAGTGATTTATTGAAAATATTTGGTAAGGTTACCCTGTATTTCAGTTATTAACAATTTAGAAAGACTTTTCCCTGGAACCTTCTAACTCAGCATTCGTATGCAGATACAACATTCATGCAGATGGAGATTCTTTGATGTTGGGTGTACTGGTTTGGTTAAGTCACATTAGTGTGGTCTGCTGTTTTCAGTTTTTCATGTCAGATCATAAGATGGTTTTGAGACCCCTATCTATCCAGCTATTTTTAAAATAAAGACATAAAAAAACACCAGAACTGATTAAGTATCTCAAGATCCTGCTAAAATCTGTTGCCCTAACAAAAGTGCTAAGGATCCATTGCCCGAAATAGGGATGGAACAAAGATTTGCAAACATTCAGTGAGATTCATGTGTCTGTATCCTTGTTCTATATTTTCATTTAGATATATGCATTTATTTTATAATGTTAAACAGTTTCTTTTTCTAAACTATGAAATATTTTGGGTAGATTTGAAATTAGTGGAATATGTAAAACATAAAAAAGGAACTTGACTGAATTTTGTGTTGGTTCTTAAGCAAGATCTCAAGACTAGGTACAGTTAAGTATAAAATAGGGCTTTAAAATTTGTTATTTTCATTGGCTAGTATTAAAGGAAAATTTAAAATATTTTCAGTTACCCTATTGTTCAATATCTCAATTTTTTAAGCAGCTCAAACTCCTGATACAAAGCATTCCACACTAGTAGCTGTAGAATTAAATCAGTGTGAGTTTTTTCTTTATATTTCCCTTATATTACCTAGTATGAATGAGCAAGAGACACAATAAAGGCTTTTAAAACATTTCTCCTTGATAGCTGAAGAAAATGTGCAGCTGAAAACTTTTTCTGTTGTTGTCTATTTCTCATTCTTCCACTAGAGGGTGGTACAATATTTTAAAGTTTGAATTTTCCTTTTATTTTCCTTCATAATGTTTTAACTCCTATCAAAAAGTATATCAATTTCTAAAAAGGTGGTTTGCATAGTACTGTACTCTCCAGCTCCAAACTTTATAAGTTAGAAGAATTTTCACACCTTTGCTAGTAGATCTTGCTTTCCTACTTTTGTGTGTGTGAAATTGTTTGTCGAGTATTTTGAAAGGTTTTGTCTGGGAATTGGCTAGTGTGAGCACTATCTCAAGGTGGCCATGCAAAAAGGGAGACATTGAAAAATTACATCAATAATCTCTCCCAAAAGTCCACATGGCACCTAAATTTAGATTCTTCTGTGTGTATGCATATTGATTTTTCATTAAGTGGCAGATGATTGATTTATGAGTGTATCTTTAGATAGTGATGTTCAATTTTTCTGATTATTACTGCAATATTGCTCAAGACACCTGGAACTGAACTTAATTTTCTGCTTTTAACTGTTTTATAAAGTTAAATAATAATATTAAAGAAGAATGGAAAGGGAAAGAAGATTATGGATATTAATGCACTTTCTGTTACTTCTTGTTTTCTATAATTATATATGTATTTCCAGCACAGTAATATTATTGGAGTAAAAATATCCTTCACATATTATGTAGAAAGGGGACTACATCATGTGACTCCATGTAACTGATCATCCAATATTATTATTTTACTGCAAACTTCTGAGAATGTGTTGTACAAGACTTAGCTAGTTTTGCAAACATACTTTTTACTGTTTGATGTACAACGTGCATATAAGCACATGTAGAAAAAAACCTTATATTATCTATACATAAAAACAATACAGTTATATTTCATGTATAGTTTGTTGGAGGTGAATATCTTCCTATCAGTTTACATTAGTATATTTTTTAATTTCGTTTTGACAATACATGATGTTTACATGTTCTTTCACTGCCTTTAGGATATTTTTTTTCCCTACCTTAATCAACTATTCAGATAAGAAAAGTAATTGGAATTCATTTACTATCATTATTGTGCATATATATATTATATTATAATTATAATATCCTAAAAATATTCTTTCTCATCTGGGAGATGTTCCCCAGTGTAAGACTGGGGAAACTTTTTGTAACTGAAGTATTACTTGGTGAGTACAGTCAGATTTTTATCAGTGACATTCTTTTCTCTAAACATTGTATTGACAGTGCTTCAGTCGGCCTTTTATCTACTGGATTTTCAAGTAACTCATGGTAAAGTTCAATAATAGTTTTTTAAGCATATATTGCAAACAATATGGGATTAATATTTTATTTATCCTTTAGTTGAAAAAAGAGAAATATTACTTAATTTTAACTAGTAATTGCAAGCTGCAAGATACTATTTGATTTTTCATTCTTGAGTCTTCTGTATTTGTATTTAATACCAATTCCTCAAATAAGAAAACATGTCCACTTCTATGGAGTTTCTTAAATTGTGTATAAAATCTTGTAAATTGTTGAGCAATATTTTGACTGTTGTAATAGGTTTATATCGAAGCACTCGTGGGTGAGAATCTTAATTGTAAGAAAGGAATATTCGCATCTAAGAAAAAGCATTCTAGCATAGTAGTGTAATTATCTGCCTTATAGTACATCAGAAGAAACATCCTCTGAATCTTCGGCATTGTTTTATTGCCATTTCGGTGGCTTTTGGTAGGTAGGCACAGAATTAGAATGTTCTTCCATTGTAAATTAGCTTACCCTTCTTTAACCTTCAGCTGCCAGAGTTACTTGTTTGGCTTTGCTTTCTTGTTTGTTGACTGACCAAATTCTCTTTTCTCAATGACTTCTGAATTATTTTGCAAAGCTTTTTTGACTGCTTTATCTCCCATTTCATTTCCTTTAATATCTACACAGGCTGGAATCCATACAAAAATGACATTGTTGCTGTGACATATTACCTTATTATAGACATCAATAATTTCCAAAGCTATTCCTACTCTAGTGATTGAAATTTCTAGGATGATATCAACGGCACTTAAAAGATCTGGAGAAGTGACAGATTGTAAAGGTTGTACTTTAGCAATCTAATTCAGTGCCATCGGGATAGCAAATAACTCAGCAGTATAACCAGATAACTAATCTAACTGACTTCTTCAACCTAAATTCACACATATGAGCCTACTAAATCCTATCCCAATACAATCTCTAGAAGGAAAATGGAAAACAAAATAATACAGATTAATACAAAAATAAAACATTAGTCACAATAAAATAATTACAATTAAATTTTTAGTCAAGTGTGGTTTTGCTGAGAAAGTGAAATTATATCACGTGATATCAGCTTGAAGAGCTAAACATTTGACATATAACTGAAAATTTTGGGTTTTAAGAAGTGAATTCTTTCTTTGTTTCCCAGAAACCCCTTGATATACTTCTGAAGCTTTATGCTTTCATTGCTCAATTACAAAGCTGAATTTGATGGCCATAAGTCATTATTCAGTCGTTCCTCTAAATATTTAAATCCTGCAGTAAATGTCTAATTATTGAAGATATGGAGGTAATGAACATTCAGTAACTTGAAAGAATTCATAGGTAATTTAAATTACCCACTTCTGTGGATATCTGACCTGAAAATTACCCTGTGCTTGTGCTGAAGTTAGACTAGGTAGTGTTGTGTGTTCTTCAGTTCTGACATTTCATTATGTTGTCACCTTGATATACACAATGGAAGAAGAAGCAGTTTTAAAAGGAGGCTTAACTATACATGCTGTTCCATACTAATCTCTTTCTCTTTTTTTCTTTACGGTCTGAAAGGCTGCCTTTCACTTATGTGATAACGTTAGCCTATACAGGAATGCTAATTTTCAAAGTTATATACCTCAATTTATACAATGTCTGTTACACAATCTGCATCTTCAGTTGAGTATCTTCATCCTAAATGAAAGCCTTTGTTTGAAAGAGCATTTTAGCAAACTGCTGCTCTCTTGCAAATAGTATCATAGAATGGTAGGGTTGGAAGAGACCTTTAGAGTTCATCTAGTCCAACCCCCCTGCTAAAGCAAGTCCACCTAGATCAAGTCACACAAGAACACATCCAGGCAGGTTTTGAAGACCTCCAGAGGAGACTCCACAACCTCCATAGGCAATCTGTGCCAGGACTCTGTCTACCTCACAGTGAAATTGTTTTTTCTTATGTTTAAATGGAACTTTTTATGTTCCAGCTTCTTCATTACCCCTTGTCCTGTCGCTAGATGCAATAGAAAAAAGGGATGCCCCAACCTCCTGACATCCACCGTTTATATACTTATAAATATTAATAAGATATCCCTGAAGTGTACTCTTAACTAAAAGTATACATTGGAGAATTAAGAAACTTATGGCTATGTGTGTATGTTGAACCTTATTTTTAAAAATATCACAGGCAAGATTGCCTCTTTTTTTAAACAGGATATTATAGTATTTCTGTGTCTATAAATACAACGCATAAAGCTCCTTATTACCAAATGCTTTATTAACATCGGAAGACAGTCTTATGACATGATCTATGGTTGATTGATTTGCCTGAAAGCCACTTTAATACTGAGGAAGAAGATTATTCATCTCTAGAAAGAATGACAGTCAACAATAAATCATTTCCTCCATCTTCTTACATAGAGATGAAGTTAAGGCTATCAGATGATAAGAATCTAAATCAAAGTATGATCTGGATTTTTTCTTTCTTTTCTTCTTTTCTGAATAGGAAACACATAAGATTGCTTTCCTGTTTTTTATCAACCTAATGTTACAAATATGATCACTACAGATGTGACAAGCAATCAGAAATTTAACCACAGTGGGAATATGGGCTACTTGTAGCCTAAGTTTAATTTCTACTTGATATTTAAAATCACTTCAACTTGTTTTATAATCTAATATACTTATGAAATCAATCAAACTTAAGACATGTTTCTGTAATACTAAGGTTGAAAGTGTGATTTAGTAGAGTTTTGATTTGTGGTTTGTTGGTTGTTTTTATCTTTCTTTAGAGCTTCTTCGCTGAAACATTTTGGTGATTCAAAAGTTGGAACATTTATGGAAAGGTTTTATTCCTTTGTGCTTATATAGCTTTTGAATTTTGATATGTGTATTTTGCCCTCCCTATACTAGTAACATTTAGCTATAATATCCCATAGAATTGCCACAGCAGCAAAGCTGTAGCAGCAAGATGTTTTCTAAGAACATCAGATATTTAGAGATGTCAGTAGAGTCCTTTACTTTGCCTGTCCTCAGGAAAAAGCATTCAAGCACCAATCACATCCTGAATTTCAAATGGATTCAGGAATTTAAAATCTCATATGAAAGTAGGAATGCTCAGTTTTGAACATTTTCATATCTGGTTAGCCATGACTGAGAAAGTTTACTAATGAAACTGCAAGTTGCTAAACTGAGAGCATCTGTTCATGCACTGTTAGGGTTCGGGGAAGCACATGAAGATCATAGAAGATACAAATAATAATATTGCTGTAATATATTTTTTTTTAGTATTATAATGTTAGTTTCTCAAAATGCATATTAACATTATTTTAATATTAATGTCCTTACTGCTACCTATTACTAAGTAGGCTAAAAGTTAGACTTCCTGGCAGACATAGTCCACTCAATGAAACTAAGGCATAAAAGTTTTCTGTTTTCCTAAGTTTTCATAATAGACTTCTATTTTATAGCTACTTCAGGGTGCCATGCTGTACTACTGTTACTCAAGAAGTATTTAGCACTTTCTTAGATTTGTGAGTGAAAGTCTGTGCAAGCTTATATTACATCTGTAGTTTTTTCTATGGTTTTTGTTAACTCTGTTCAAGGCTAAGTAGATTAACTGAGAGAACAAGGATAGAAATTCATCCCAATGGGTAACTGACCAAAGCAACATGCTAGGTACCAACATCATTAACCAAATGTAAAATTTTAGCCTTAATATGCAATGACTTTTTTAATGTCAGGTAATAGCCATTATTCTAGTTGAAAGAATGTTTCTCATATATGCCAAGTAATTTTTGATATTTCAAAAATACTTCAGTCAATCTACCACTAAGTAGCTTTTGCTTCAATATGGGGAGAGGAGAGAAAACGGTTCATGCACTTCTTTTCTTTCATCATAAGATAGACATGCTCAGTTGGGAGAAGGAAATCCAAGAAAATCTTAACACAAAATAAGAAGTGCATTAATTCATCTTGTTAACATTACCCATCCATCATGAGTATGAATATCTATACTGTTCAAATTTAGATAAGTTTGTGTTGCATTTACTCCTGTCTCCATTGTTTGAATTTAGTGCCAACAAATTTGTTCTTTCCTGCCTTGCAGTCTATGGTGTAGTTTGTGTCACTTGTTTTGGTTTTGTTTGTTTTAATTGGTGGATTTAGGTTGGTTGGTTGGTGTTTTAGTTTTGTGGGGTTTTTTTAAACAAAAGGCATGGACACTTCTGGCAAAATTTTACCTTCATTATTTCAAGGGTTTTTATTGTCTTTTTTCTTGCTATGGAATTTAGATAATTCAATGGATTAGGGACTTCTTGGTAGTCTTATTGCTTCGGTTTCCTTTTTTAAAAATCCTTATTGGTTTTAGTATTCTGAAAGCTTTATTGAGGTTTTGATTTTTCTTACTTGACTGTTGTAAACCCACTTAGCATTGCCTTATCAAGTGCAACTAATTAACATCAAAGGGATATTGTTATTCATTATCGTTCTATGATCAGTCATGTATACCATATATGCTGAATTGGCTCTTTTGAATCTCATTCAGTATGCTTACTTTAAGTTTCTTATAGATTGCCTTCTTCATTTGCACAGTACTACAGAAGTTAATATGCATATGCATTTAAGTGGAAAATTGCCTCTTCCTGAAGAACCATCAGACCTGTCTATTGGCATTTCCTGTAAAATATATCCACAAATATTTCACTGCTAACAGGAAAAGCTTGCCTGTGCTGCTTTATTTCCCTGGTCCCTCTTGACTTATTGGGTTCACAAGCAAAACCCAGCCTGCACATTTCTGTGAGATTTAATTTAGCCTCATAGGGATCTGGTTTCCTTACATGTGTTGCTACTGCTAGGAGAGAACTCATAGACAGGAAAAGAGATGGGTAGGTACTATAGCCACTTTCGCACCAGATACTCTTCTACTCCCAATGTGTCAGTGCAGAATATACTTTCCAGTTCCTGAAAGAAGGGGATGCCTTGTCTCTGAAACAAAACTTCAAAACTGCAACTGTAGTTTTCAATTTTTGTTTCTGTCCATACATCAAGATAGATCTGTTCCAAATATTCTAGATGTTTAGAAAAAAGAGTTTTTCTCATAATTGAGAAGGGAGTATAAATCCTACAGAAAACAGTATAATAATTCTCAAAAGTTAATGTACAGTTTCACACTAGAAATAGCTTTTCTGTCATTTCATAGAATCACACACAGGCCTGTCTCATGATGTACTGAACTACCAACTCCAACTGCAGAAGTTAGGCTAGTTTTTTGTTAGGGATGTTGTGACTATAAATGCACTTCTTTCCTGTATTTGCAGCATGTTTATATGCTAGGTTTATAATTTTTATGCCTCTGATGTCTCATAGTTTCTTCAAAGTGTATTTACATGTGCATTTATTTGTGACTGTATAAGAAGAACGTTGTGTCTTTGGCTCTTTCAAATTCAAAATATCTGAAATACGGTAAGGTCTGTGGTGCAGCCTGTAAAAATGGCACTTTTCTATTATAAAACTGAGATTGAGTTGTTCCTTGGAGCGTTTGGAACTTGATGGACATTGTTCATTGTTACAAAAAGTGACAAGAATGTCATTTGTGCTAAGATGATGTAGATTTTGAGGAGTATCTACTTCATGTGGAAAAACTACTTTTTTGACAATTTGGTATCATGTCAGGCAGAAAACACACAAGTTAAATTTTTTAAAGGATAAAAGGAAGAGTATTGTACATGTATTAATGAGGACTTTTCTAATTTTGCTTGAAAATGAAAAACTGTTTTAAAAAATTGCCATGCTTTACTTTCAGGTAGATGTAATAGAGAGGTGCTACAAGTACTTCTTTTTTAATTTTAGTACCTCAGTAAGACTATCTAGAATTCCAGTAGCTTCTGAAACATTTGAGGACTTGTAAGTATGGATCAATAATTAACCATCTGTTTATTTATAAAATACTGTGAATCAGTTTATGGAAAAAAATACCCAAAAATTCATGTTGTATATTAGTGAGTTTCTTGACTCAAAGAGAATGAAAACAAATTAGATTTTAATAAACCTCTGATCAATATTTTTTTAAAAAAACAGAGGTATTAATGCATTTATGTCTAAAGCTTAAAATGTGTCCACTGTTTGAAACATTACGTACATAAATACATCAGAACTTTGTAATTCTCTGGACAAATCAGTTTTTAGTATTGCTCAGTTAGGGGGTTTTCATTACCATTAACTCCAGTATCCTTTTCACTTCTCTTGCTTCTCATCCATTTCTGTCCCCGTGGTCTTGTGATATTTTGTCACATTAGAATGAACTGACTGTTCTTGCTGTTTGCCACCTCCTCCTCTCATTCAGTCTCTGGAGTTGGATGACTTAACCTGACTGTGTTAATGTCTGTTAATCGTATGAAAAATAGCAGAGCGTGGGCATCTTATTTCCCCCCTTCCCCATTTGAGGATCTTTCTGTACTGCTTCCCTTTGCTATCTGACGTGGGCTTCTGGCATCATGCTGTTAAACTATAACTGCCAGAGGAACTTGCCTTAGGCATTTCTTCCATGTCATCCACTGCATCCCATCGAAACAGAACTCTTCATCTTCACCAGGAATATACTTCACCCAGCTCAGAGTTAGGGGTGGGCATAGAGGATTTTTTTGGTATAGTGGTTTAACCCCAGTAGGCAGCTGAGAACCACATAGCCACTTGTTTACTCCCCCCTCAGTAGGGTGGGGAGAAAATTGAAAGGGTAATATTGAGAAAACTTGTAGGTTGGCATAAAGAAAGTTTAATAAGTAAAGGAAAAGTTGTGCATGCAAGGAAAGTAAGGAATTCATTCACTACTCCCTGTTGTCAGGCAAGCATTCAGCCATCTCCAGGAAAGTAGGGCTTCATCGTGTGTAACAGTTACCTGGGAAAACAAATGCCTTCACTCTGGACATCATCACTCCCTCTGCCACCTTTCTCTCACCTTTTATTACATGTCATCATATGGTACAAAATATCCATGGGATCAACTGTCTCGGCTGTGTCACCTCCCAATTTCTTGTGTACCCCCAGCTATTTGGTGGTGAATTAGTATGAAAAACAGAGGAGTCCTTTTTTTCCCCAATTCCAGATACTGGATCTACTTGAATTTTCATGTCTTTTGCTTACTTGTTATAACATACATCACACAACAGTAACATGTCATTAATGTTTCCATGATTTAGTATTCCCAGTTGAGAAGACTGCCTCCCTGATATCTCATTACCTCTGGGTGTATGTTCCCTCTCTGTAGTAGGTATATTAAAAACTCAATTGTTCTCAAATTCAATGAATTGAACATGTTATCAATTTTAGATTTGGAGTGAGTGGTGGTGTCTATTCATGTGACTCAGGCCCTGAAACATATTCACTTATTTTGTGTTTTGAATGCAAGAGACATCTTTTGTATTCTTTTTCTGGGTTTTTTATAGAAAGAAAAAGAAAAAAGTCACTTCCAAAATAAGTTCTTACTCATGTGTTTTAGGCAGTTTTAATATTACTTGAATATGCAGGCAAAATTAAGGTTTACCATGTAAGTTTCTTCACAGTACCTTCCTTTAAGACATCATTACTTCAGCAAGTATTGTGAAGTAGGTTTCAGGTTGTAATGTCAGTCTGCATGGTCTGTATGTTATGTAAATCATCCTTTTTTTAACATCCTGTATGTATATATAGCAAACCTGGATATTTCTGATATCAGACACTATGGAATAAGGTTAGAAATAATGTTGTTTTGATGATAAAAGTCATTCTTATTTTTCATATAAAATCTTCTTGCAAGTTGGTTATACATGCAAGCGGAATCACACATGCTCTGGGAAAGCAGATGAACTAGAAACAATTTGACTTTGAATGTATATACCTGTTCCTTGGCCAAGCTGCATTCATTAGCCAAAAGTAAACAGAAAGAAAATGGACAAGGAAAACAAGTTCACAGCAAATTCAATATGTAGGTTTAGAACCAGCATGAAGGTTGGATAACAAGCTATATTTGGATCTATAAAGTTAGATACAAGTCTGCAGGTGATTTTTGTAACCTTACTGTAGTTCTTCAGGAAATGCACAAAGACCAGAATATCTGTGGAAAGTTTGTGTGAGTTCTGCTTCAGTATACCTTGAAACATTCCCTCTTGAAGTAATACATAAAGGACCGAATGTAAGAGACATTTAATTAACACTGAGAAATGCTGTTTTACATGAATATTATCTCTCTCTGGCTAATGTATACTTTTGCAAGAAGGTATCATCCATGACTAAAATCAAGAGATAGTAGAAAACTTATCTATGTTAGAAAGTGTTTTAAAAACCCTGGAAACACTGTGAACAGGAGTACTAGCTTCATGTAAGTCAGGCCACAGAACAGCATCTGAGGTGAAAATAAAAGATGCATAAAGAGGAAAGAAATGTCCTCACTATTTTCTTACTATTCAATACAAATTTTAGTTAACTTTTTATGTATTTCAATATGGCTCATTGAACCTGCACTTGAATTTTAATAGTTTACCAGTAGAAGTTGACATACTCAGTCAACTTACTGTCTGTAGAAGGAGTACTGCTTCTTCATGTGGAAAACAGAAAAAAGTGAATCATTTCTGTTAAATATTTTAGTTGTCATAAAAATCCTATATTAAACGTGGTGCCTGCTTAGTCTCTTTTTTTGTTTTTCTGTAAGTTTGGAATAAGTCATCTCATATTTTGAACTGACTGAAAAATGTAATTTGACATTTTTAAAATTAGAACCGTCATGGTATTTAAAGATGAACTTAAGCTCTACTAATTCTATTAAACTTCAGGCTGCCAATGAGTTATAAAGTCTAATTAATCATTTTGTCAGCTTTGCCTTCTGAAGCTAGTCAATATAAATTTGAATAAATAGGAAGCTGTTGACCCGGGCACCTCTGGATGTTCTGAATAAAGATGTGCCAGTAGTAAAATAGTCTAACTACAACATATTTTGTCTGCTCACAGTATGCACGAATACAGGAGGGAATTATTCAATGCTAACCTACAGGCAGGGTGGTCAAATCTTAAATTATTTACTTGTGGTGATAAATAAAGGAATGTGTGTAGTAGTTTTTTACTTGTTTAATCTAGACATAGTGGTCTTGAGGATAAAAACTTTTTAGTCAAAGTTTGTCGCTGACACTGCAGTGTGACATGTCACATCAGGTTGCATCAATAGAGCCATGTTATGTAAAAGTAATGAAATGTGACTGATAGAACCCAAGATACTGTAACATACTGTAACATAATGTGTCAGCATTTCTTTAATGGAGCCTTTCAGGAATGCTTTTTGGTAAAATACCTTACAAAATCAGTTACAGAAAGCAATGAAGACCTATAAAATATCTGTGCTCAGTTGCTGTAAGAAACTTGTGAAATACTCTAAAGAAAAATTGTTTCAAATAATTTTGTAAGCTGCATATCTCACCTGTGAAATTCCATGAAGTATTCACATCTTCCCAGATAATTTTGTAACTGTATCTTATAAAATTGATTTTCTGATCCTACATAGGAATAAAAATTTGCCTGCATATGATGCAAGATGAAGTTGTCATAGCCATGCTGTTAGAAGTTTTGTCTATCCAGTAGGAAAAAAAAAACAAAACAACTCATATTTGTCTAATATATTCTAAAGATCTGGGAAACCTCTTTTTCATTAAAAAATAAATAAAGATCCATGTTCCCACAAAGTGATTATTTACTTTGCTGGAGGTTGGATCATATCTTTTTCTGAATATCTCACTAAGCTTTTGAACCTGAAAGCAGAATAGCACTCTGTGAAGGATGTGACATATAAAACACCATTGCCACTGACATCCTTCTTCTGAGGATGAAAGACAGTGAACTGTTTGTCTTCAGCAGATTAACAGGGAAGGTTGTTTTTGTTTGTCTGACTGGTCAAGGACAATTTACAGTTCAGTTACTCTGAAGGAAAGACTTGTTGATTTGAGAGCACTCCTATTATAGCTCCAGGTAGAGGATGATAGATTTAGCCGTCATTGTGATAAACTGCAGCCTATACGCCAGCAATACACAAAATAAATAAAACACTAGTAGATCTGTTTGGTTCAGCTACTTAACAGCAAGTGCTGGCATGTCAGTGTAGGCATCTTTAGTGAAGGTACCAAGGTTTTAAATGTTCCCTCTAGCCCAAACATAGCTTGGGCTGAGTATATTTAATAGTTGCTGGGAGCAGGAAAAAAAAAAAAAAACCACAAATATAATCACAAACTTTTCTGTGCAAAAAATGACTTTTGAATCCCATCAGATCAAAAGTAAGTTTTATACTTCCTACAAAATACTCCTACTTTACACAGTTAAACATTTTTCCTAATTTTTTATCTTTAAATTTCTGAGTCAAAAGTTTTCAAAAGTCTAGTTCACCACTCTTCTGTAGAAGGCTGTTCTCTGTAGATAGCCTGTTCTGGAACAATCAATGAAAAGTACTGCACAAATTTCTTATTGGTCTAATTGATCTATTAGTTCAGTTGCTTATCTGATTGGGTATTACCCTTAATAGCCATTAGCATTCCATTAGAGTAATCTTGTCAATTTTTAATTGATTATAATTTAAGATGCATATTCAATACATATATGTAGAAACTCGTGTTTTATTTAGTGATGGGAACTATTTGCAATGCCACTGAGCTTTAACTAATAGGGATTTTCTGCTGTGTGATTTTTTCTCTTGGCATTATGAGATAAATCATTGTTAACAGTACTAATTCCACCATATTCTAGTCAAGTATACCACTCTAAAAATTACATTTTAAATGAAAAATGTAGAAATAACTAAATAGAAAATATCTTGATATGATTTCCCTGTATACCTGGTTCCGTGCTCCCCTGTGGAGGAGGGGTGTATAAGCTGATCTTGAATTTTCTAATATGTTGTGGTGCAAATTACACTAATTCTAGCACATAGATTATATCTGTGTACCTACTTTTTAATTCAGGGAGATCAGGTATTGAAAACGGGGAAAAAAAGGTGTCCAAAACTCAAAACGTAACTTCCATTTTTCAATAAGATATGGTGTTTAAAAAACAAACTCTCCAAGTGACACCAGAGCAATTAAAATAAGAGTGAATATGTGCTGTCAGAAGTGCCACCTGGAGAGAAGGGAGCCACTGGACAGGTCCTATCCCGGAGTCTGCAGCGCTGTGTGTGCTGATCACAACTGAGGGCACCTCTTTGTTCCGTCTAGTGGTTAGATCAAGAAGGAAGGGTAAATGAGTCCTTTGTTACTTTCACCTTGCAGTTCAAGCATCAGAGATGAGATCTAGTTTGAGATCGTGTGTTCAGCTTCCATGTAGTTTGCTTCCAAAAAGTAGTTCTAGCTTTATGTGTTTTGAGATGGGTTTTGGGTTTTTTAAACACTCAGATTTGCAAAAATACCTCGGAAGTTAATGATAAAACACAAGGTGAGTTTCCCTCTGAATAAAGACTGTACAGATTTTTTGGTGGTTTGTATTCTTCCTTTAGTGTGATTGTTATCTTCGAGATCCGTTCTTATCTGCTTAAACACCGTGAAATTACCTGCTGATTTAGGAAACAATGGCTTTGTGAAAATGCCTTTGAAATACAGGGAAGTGGTAATTGTATATGAAGTAATCTGACACACAAAAACATATGGAAGTCCCTTCTTCTGCCCTCCAGAAAAGCTATGAGAGCAGGAAATGAATGTGTTGGTTTTTTCATATCTGAGGCTTGAATAGAATAGGTAATGTTATCGAAGGAAATACTACAGTGGAAGTAGTGGAAAAATGGAAATGGAAAAACAAACTAACAATGGAAAAACAAACCAACAAACAATGACTAGAATGTGTTTTATTGAATAAGATATTGAATTCTATATGACTGCACAGGGGAACAAGCCTTAAAAATTGATGAAGATTCCAATATACAAGGTAGATGGTCTTTCTTGAAGGTAGTGTGTCCTCACAGACCTGCAGAGAAATAGTCATAAGTTTATTTGTATGAATGTGAAATGAGATTAAGTACTTGAAGCTTAAAACTTCATAAACACTTTAATATTTACTTTTACTCTAAGAGTAATACAAGGGGAAAATAATGGAGAATCCAAAATGGTCTTGTCAACTCCCTTGCCCCTTATAATGAGAATGCACGGAGAGGAAATCTTAACTGAATTATACTGTTCACACTCAGTACAGAAAGCTTTAAAAACGACTTTGAAGAATGGAAATAGCAAATACATTTAAGATAACTGAGTAGAACTAGAAGAGGACTAAGCCCCTCAGTCTCCCAGCAGTGCAGCTGACAAAGATGTATTTAAGGGTCTAATATCATTTAAAATGAGGAAATTTCTATATGTTTGAAAGTCATCCTTTAAAGTGTAGCTCATTTGCAAATCACTGTGTACTTGGTGACAGTCTAGGAGGTTTTTCACAGTTTAGATGACATTTAGAGGATTGCTACTGTACAGGAAGATGCTTTAGTTACCCCTCCAGAAGCAAAATGTGTACAAATGATACCATTTGAGAATAAGGTGACTTGGCAACACTGATGTGATTTTAATGGAAGAATTACCTAGGCATGCACATTCTGTACCAATTGCATGAGGACATTGTAAATGCATTCTGGTTGTATATAACTTATTGCTTTTACCTCTGTGATTAGAGAAAGCAAAGAAGTCCATCTCTGCACTCAACAAAATTAGGGAATCAATTTCATGGAAGGAACAATAACAAACAAACAGAAAGCCTCTATGCTAATACAGAAATATTCACATTTACAAAGTTGTGCAGATTAAGCAAAAAAGTTTCTTTTTTGTACTGTGATATTTCATTTTGCACTACAGGCTTTTAGGGTTATTAAATGTCTAGATTTTAAAGCATATTTCATCAAGTGAAGCACTATGCAGGAGCCAAATACTGGTTTTGGTACGAAAGCATCACTCTCACTGATTTCCTGATGAACTTTTCATTCATATTCAATAAAGCAGTGTTTGACTCTGGAGTGGTCTGTTGTATAATATAGAATAGCCATTGGAATTCTACATGCTTCAAAATTATTTTAATGCACAGAGTCACTGAATATCTCTTCCTTGTCAAGGACAACCAATTAGATATCAGTTAATCAATCTATACACCTCAAAAAAGAGGTACAAAAACCTAGATGATACAAAAAGTTCCAAACAAGACCTGTAAATTATAGAGAGAAAATAGAACTCAAAGCTAACGTCTTGAGTCTGAAACACATATCTGACATCTCTGGATCAGCTGTGAGTAACTTGCAATGCATATGCTGAAGTGTGCCCTAAGCACTTATGGAGTTTCAATGACATTTCTTGGAAATGTGGCACTTTGATGATGCACAGCTCGTGATTTCCCATAACCTGTGGATGTCTTTGAGGAAGAGTTAACAATTGGTTCCCAGATAGCTATTTTCTGACCTAAACGATTTTATTTTGGTGTAAACTCTTAATCACTTACTGAATTGGGGGTAGGGCTCAGGTTTTCCTAGGTTTTGAGGATTTTAAATTCCAAACCTCTCTTTCTATATACTTGTGGGCACTTTGCAGCATTTTATTATTTGAAGACAAAGTAAGCTTTTCCTGAACTCCCTCACCATGTTCTTTGTGCATGATTTTTCAGGAAAATATATATGAGCATATTTTGAAGAAAAATCATAAGCATCCTCACTGTTTTGGGGTTTTTTCATATTTCAGATTTTTAAACAGACAGTTTAAGCAATGAATAGGTGATAGAAGCAGTCTGTGTTCATACTTTTAAATCTCCTTTGTTGTTAGTTTGACAGGTGCCTCACTATCAGAGGTCTGATAGTATTTATTTGAAATTCTAATTATCTTGCAGCATAGCTATGGAGTTAAAAAAAAATAAGCTAATTGCAGTTGGGCTTGTGAGCCTATTTTGAAGTTCTTAGTTTAAAAAAATCCCAAACAAATGAAACAAAAATATATTAAAAAAAGGAAAAAAAAATAAAGGCAATCAAAAGATTTTAAATAAAAAGAGAAACTGGAGGACACAAAATAAATTGGCAAAAGGGCATCAGCAGGTAGCTGGATACAGACACTTCATCTGCTTTCAGGCAAATGATGCTGTGCCACTGTATTTTTTTAGTTCTACTGTCATTCCTGAGCCATCCAAAGAAAATACGGTGGTATTACTGACCAGCTTCAAATCAGATGACAGAAGAAGAAAAACTAAATACATGAAAAATAGTTTCATTTCTCATGTATTTTCAGTTGCAAGTACACAAAGAGAACAAAAAGTGTATGTTTATAACAGCTACTCTTTGCAATAGAAATAACTGTGATTTTTAAATTATTGCCATGTGACATCAGTTTATTAAGCATTGCATTGCTCTCTAGTCTTCTGAAGGCAAATAATCCTAACTGTAAATTTTCACTAAATTTTTGATCCATGACATAGAAGGGTTGAAGTTAGGATTTCACCTGGAAAAACAACGTCTAATACCCTAAACTGCTGTTACATACAGTTATAAGAGAAGGAATGTTCACATTTTTATTAAAATCTTCATTTTTGTTCTTCAGAAACAGGGACTGTATGACACTACAATGAAAACTTTCTTTTCAGTAAGACTTTTCCTTATGGCCCGAAACTTACAAATAGTTCGTCTTTGACCATTTTTTAAGCTTTGAAATTATGTTCTGTCACCACTAGGGAGCAGCAGATGACATAAAAACGTTCTCATTACTTCACTTCTAACTGAAAATAAGCGCAGAAATTGGATGATTTCTTTCATTCGGTAAACTCGTCGGTTTCAGATATGTTCACTTTTAATTTGTTTGAACAGTTGTTATTTTAGAAAACTAAGTAGTTGCCTTATAGGTAAAAAGAGGAAAAGAGAAGTTTCTTTTAATGCCCTCTGTATAAAGTGTCTTTCGGTGGATAAAATAGGGTTTCTTTCATGTTCAAGCTGCTGCACAAGAGACTGAAGGCTTAAATTTTCCTCTGATTGAGTCTCAATATGAGTTATTTTTTGCTATCTTCTTATTCTTTAAATATCTTTGTTATAAAAACACCTAGAATTAAGGAATATATCTATGTCTTGTGAATATTTTTACATGTTATTCAATTCCTATCCCCCTACTTATATTTGCACCCTGAAGATAAAAATGAAGATTCTTTAGAGAGTATACTAAAACCAAATATATCACATTGATGATTTTTGGTCTTGCTAAACACTAAATATATGTGAATAATATAAGAACAGTATGTACACAAAGAAAAAGATTAGACATCTAACATGGTCCAAAGTTTCTTGTGGACTAATGGGATAAAATAGGAAAAATACTGTTCTCTCTTTTTGTGGCTGGCAGCTGCTAAACTATGGAGTCATTTTCCGATGAAAGTGATGGATGCTCTTCTTTGGAGTCATTTAAGAGTGGACAGAGAAAAGCTCTAAACAATATACTGCAGAAAATAATCTTGTGATGACAGTAAGAGAGGCTCAATCACCATATTTCTTGCTCTAATCTCTTTTTTTCTTCTGTCACTTAACTGGAGTATGTAAATGATAGATAATAAAAACAGGAAACTAATTTCTGGGCTGTGCAGAAGATGGCTGTGACACAGTCTTTGAGTTTGTTTGGGACTGTCGGTAGATTTTGTGAGTGTTTGATTGACGGTGGCGTTTGCTACTGTGTTGAGACGTGTACCATTGCTTTGGTCAATGTGTGGCAAACACAAGATATTAAGATATGGATGGTTTAGGGGCAGCTGCACACAACCACCAGCACACCAGTGCAGCACTGGGTAGACATGAGAGAAGAGGATGTTTGAATTCAATGAAAAGACATTGAACTCAGCTATCTGGCGTTTCTTCCGAGTGTCTTGTATTTCTGAATAATGCTATTAATACTAGTATGTTCTAAAACATAGGTATTTGGCTTAAGGCTTCAGGTGATTGCTTAGATTGAGAAGACCTAACTTTTTAGAAATAGCAATAACATATTTATATAACCAGTGCTCCTTTGTGTATTTACATTTGCAGTAGATATTGCTAGATGTCAAAATGTATCTCCAAAACACATCCTTCCAGAAAAACATGAGATGGTATTTTTGAAAGATACGTTATTTTTCTGTCTTTTGGTGAATATATAAGGCAAAAATCTACTTCATAATAACTTTGGAGGCTGATTCTTTTAATTCTTTGTGGACTGGAAAAACACTGCAGAAGGCATGTTTTGAATATCAGCACTTCAAAGGTGACGTACCTAGTCCATGAGGCAGCACTGATGGCATATTTTGTCCTGTCTCTCTGGTACATTAGGCAGCCCTAAGGCAATTGATAGGCCTGTTCAGATCTCACCCAGCTAACCTTCCCATTTCTGCCTCTTTCTCATATGTCACACACGTAGGAAATGCAGATCACATTTAAATGTTTTCCAAAGCATTTCTAAATGTTCCCATTTATCCTTTTCCACCTAGCTTACATGCTTAACTAATCTCACTTAACTAGAGCCAACGTGTTTAAAATTGTTGAACGTATGGTAAGAGATATATGTAGATGTATATTTTGTCTCTGAGTAACTACTGCCCATGAAAACTAAACCAATGTAGTGAATGTGCACTCAGTTTTACAAAAGTGTGCAAAAAGAGATTATGGTTTGAAGACTATCAACTGAAGTCTACTGGGAAAATCTTGATCAGCCAGAGCGAATCCAGCCCATAACATCATCTCCCATAATGGCATGGCCCTTTCCAGCTTCAGCTTTTCAGCTGTGCACTTTGCTTTCCTCTTCAGAAGAGCTGTTCATGGCAGACGTGAACCCAGAGGTGACAACTTCATAGATTTGGTTCCATTTGCTAAGTGTTATAAAATGAACATTTCCTCAGTTACCTCCACCTTGGAGTTTATACGACACTTGGGTGCAAAGAAGGAACACTCTGCGGAGTTACTGCTTCATCTAGAGTGACAGTTTAGTTATTTCGGTGTAAAAAGAGAGATACATAAAAGAGTATAGTGGAGGGAACAATAAGCAATGAGAAGTTACTGAAAGTATCATCAGTTGATTCTTTCTTCCACCAAAAGGAAAAATAGTCAAATTTATCCATTTTCATATGCCACGCATGAAAGTGATAGGGATAATTTACGTTCACACTTATTTTGATAGACAGTGAATAGATAGATGGTGAATTCATTTTTTTTTCCTTGCTAGCCATCTGTATCCAAAAGCAGGAACATTAGGAGCATGGCAAATTATCCTGTTTTGGGATGCAGTTGTAAGTCAATAGAAAGGTAAATGCATGGAAAATATCTGAAAACTGACCATAAGTTTGTGGATGAGTTAGAATTGCAATGAATACAAACTATTGAATTCTATTGAATTATTTATGGAGTGCCAAGACATAAGATTTCTGTCATTCTGTTGACTGTGTTATAATTAGAATAATTCTGGCATCAAGTTGCACACAAACCCAAAATAAATAAGATCAATCAGAAGATCATGATATTGAGTGAAAGGGCTAAAGTATGATGAATTCCTAATATATGAAGGGGGAAAAAAAGCTTCAGCTGCTCTGTTAAGACAGAATGCTGAAGGTGTTGGAATTTTTTCACTGACACAATGGTACAGACTTCATAAAATATTTAAATATTTTATGCTTCTTCCTTGTAAATCTAACATGGAATCATCACTGACTATTGTAGATAAATTTACACATGTAACTGTGACTGGCCTTAGTAATGAAGCTGCCAAGTCTGAACACTGAAAGGGTTCTGTGTTCTCACATGTATCTTCATACACCGTAGTAATAGGAGCATACTTTGTAACTAAGGGTAGAATTTTGCACCAGCACATCTAGTGAATGTATTTTCCCATTATTCTTTTTTTTTTTTTCATTAAATTTTTTAAGTGTAGAAATTATCTTCTAGAAAGTTTTGTTAGTGCATACCTCTGGCCTTGAGAACTTGAATGGATTTTTCATCTCTCTTAAGTAGTCATCAGTTTCCCTACAACTGTTCTCTGTTTTTCAGGATTACTTAGTGTCAGCAGACTTCCATTCTTTTGATTTGCTTTCCTAAGTAGAACTTGTAATAGAAATAAATTACTCTATAACTAATCCAGCTTGCATACTTTATCAGCATTCTTTCCATCATTTGTTTTCTTTGCATTTATTTTAATCTTGCCTGTTAGAAATACTGTAGTGATTTAACGATCTATCATGTGCAGCGTTGTTCATGCCACCGAAAGGTAGTGTTTTTCTGAAGAGTGAAGCAGGATGAAACTCTTGTTTGGAGCAGTTGCTTGATGCTTCCTTTTATCTATGATTGTTCTCTTAAAATAAAAAAGTTTGAAAAATAATTTGTGATACATATCACAGAGCCAAAGCTCAATTCTTTGTTTGCACCACATTATTCATGACTGTTGTTTCTTATGCTAAGAAATAGAAAGCCCTGAGACTTTAAATGGAGATTTTTAGAAGTGCTTTATTTTGCACTAGTTCTATTTAGAGACCCCAGTGACATGCCTGCAGTATGGTATGATCATGCTGTGGGTACTTACTTATATGAACTCAATATTTTGTACACATAATGAACATCTGGTGACAAGACGCTCTGAGCAACAACAACAAAAAAGGAAGGGGGGGGAAAAGAAGAGGAGAAGGAAAAGCAAAAGGCAGTAAAAGCTTTTGCATGCCTGCTACTTTTATGGCTTAAAATATTTTTCCTTCAATCGATGGATCTAGGGAAACTTTTTTGATGTAACAATCAATTTTTAACAAGGAAAAAAGTCTGAACTCATAAATATTGTATGTATTAATTGTGAAGCTTAATGGAACATTTTGTGTTTCTGAACAACTCGTTTACATAATTAAAATCTCCTTTGATCTGTGAGTAAATGATTTAATCTTAATGCTCATTAGGCTAAATGGGTCTTCTATTCAATTGTATCAAGATGGTATGGAAAATTTTCAGACCTTTAGAAAATATTTGTTAGTTGTTAGGTAAACAAAGAAACAGATATCTTTTATCTCTACAAAAGAATTTGAGTCTAAAACTAATTCAGATTAAAGCTCTCTTTTTCTTTTATCTGACATTTTGATTTCAAAAGCAGTTCTATGAAACATGGGGGGGTGTTCAATTTATGTTCATTAACTACTTCACTACAAAACCAATTCAGTCCTTGAGAATAAACGTGAAATAAATATAGGATAAGTGGAGCTCCAACTGAAATGCAAATTTGGATAACTATAGATCACTTAAGGGAGACTGGTATTTTCTTATGGGTCTCAGTCATAAATCCCTCTGGATAAGATAAAGCTCGGTAACATTTGGGATATACACCACAAGATTTTCATCTGTTTAAGGATTCATATAACAATAATACCATGTAATACCATGACAATATCTGTCTGCCAAAGGTTATCACCTTTAAGTGTTCAAGATAGAGAGGATTCTTTCTTCTCTTAAATGCCAAGTAAGAAAGGTCTTACTCAAGGTGCTGCAAAGCTAGCATGCAACTTCAGGCAAAGTTGATAAGCATGCTTAACAGACTCATTTCCTTATGTTCTAATCTAAACAAAGAAAGCTTCCAAATTGAACATCACTTTTTTCTCAAAATTCCTAAAGCAAATAATTTATTTTTTAAATGATCTTTTTTCATTATCCCATCTGTAATTTTTTAAAGCCACTTTTCATTCCCACGGGGAGCCTTTTTCTTTTTTAAAAAGGTAAGAATTTTAATTAGCTCAGGTGGTGTAATAAATACAAACATCTGTGTCCCTTTATTAAAGACTGTTCTCAGTCCCTTCCCTCTCTGAAGAACAAATGTATAGTGCAAAAATACTCCAGAGTCACCTTGCTGAGATCTGAAGTGGCTGGTGTCCACAGTCACTGCCATGCTGTGTCAGAACAGCCTTTCTCTCCAGCACTGGACCACAGAGAATGTCTCAGAATACTATAAAATGCAAAGCAAAGCACACAGACACTCCTGCCTTTTCCCCAGAGATGCTTTTAGCAATCTGCAGTTTAGGGACATCTTGAGACAGAAGGTTGTATTCATATTTAATTTCTCTTGAAACTATTATCTTCCATGAAGAAGTCCATGGAAGACATATTAATTGCACACCATATTTAAATATTAAAAATGAAATTTGTTTAATATTTCCCATGTGTAATTTCTCTAATACAGTTTGAGTTACTGTATTAGTTTCACTTATTTAAAAAATATTGTCAGAGCTTCACTTGGAAGTTACAACACCATAGTCATAAATTGCAGTTGCCTCCTTCCAAAGGTCACCTTATATCAAGGTGAACTTTTGTTTTTATGATGTTAACTCTAAGACTTTAAGAAAAGAGCAAAATCTGTCTTAGTTACAACATTCAGTTAGTTTACTGTTAACAAACTAAATTCTTCTCAACAGTATTTGTGTTATTTTATGCTGTCATTTCAAAAGATTTGCTACATTTTAATTCCAGAAAATATGACTTGTAGTAAGTATAATCTCATTAGAATTCTTTCATATTTGTAAAAATATTGACAACAATGTAATGTATGCAAGAAAAATACCCATGACTTCAGTGGAGTTTTCACTTAGGTAAATGTTGAAGGCTGAGGTTTAGAGGTTAAAGTGTTTGGGATTTTTTAATCTAAACAAAAATCATCTTTCTGATATCAGTTTCAGCTGAAGGAAACAGTTTTTTGGCTGTGCTGAGTGTTGAGAATTTACATAGCAAAGTGCAAACATCCAAGAAAACACATCTCTGTCCTCAAAAGGATTGGTCTAATATATGTGCAAACAGAGTGTGAAACACAGATTTGGCATGGCTAGGCTTGGCAGTGTAATGATGATACCTAACATTTTCAGAATCACCTAAGGGATTTGGGCTCTTAAGTACTCAGTTTAGAAAAGAGTACCAGAAATCCGTACTGATGGTCTGAAAAAAAGTCAGTGTTGCTTTGTGTCTCACAGAACTTAATGCATGTTTTAGCACTTACTTGCTTTTAAATTTGAAACAGACAAAGCTATTTTAATGTGGAAAAATAGACATGAAAGAAATTTTTCCCTCTTTCATGTTTTCTTCTCTCAAGCATTTCCTCTCATTTTAACTACTGATAATAATGTGAAAAAAACTGTGTGAATATCCCTTAAATCATTGTGTGGACTATGTGGTGGATTTTTTTGTTTCAACAAAGTAAATACAAAAGTAACCACAAAATAGAGATGAAATATGCTTATCACAAGTTACTGCCTATGATTTATATGCATGGGTTCACAGTAAGATAATATGATAAGCATTTAACTTTGGGAACACAACTAAAGAATTTGAACTCTTTTAGACTGATAAAGTTTGAAAGACATTTTTTAGCAATATTCTGATCAGTTATTAATTTCTAAGTAAGCAGCATACAGGGTTTGGTGGGGGTTTTTTTAGCATTTTTCAGTTGGTCATAGGGTTTTGTAATAAGACAGCTGGGGTGATGACCAGGTTTTGACTGAGACAGTTTAGATTTCTTTTCATATGTGTGTCAATATATTGTGCAATATCTGTTTCAGATGCTAAGTTACATGATATCTCACGTAAAATAAGCCTAATATAATTGCTATAAAAATAATGCAGAATTAGCACACAAACATTTGCAATCAGAGTAATGAAATGTAATTTTCATGCACTTTGATCATGTAGAGTTAATTTTTGAGTGTATTTGTGCTGAAATCATATGGCCAAATTGAAGTGTGCTTAAGATCTTAAAATGCACAATAAGTTGTGAATGTTAGTAATGTATTAATGCCATATCAGTGAGTTTTTTCACCTGTGGCAAGTTTGGGCTTTTTTAAAAATCATATTCCTTTCTTTAGTCTGAATGAAAAATCATCCATGGCTTACAATTAAAGGCATTTTTTAAAAGTATTGAGTGAAATTCAATTCAATGCATGCTGCAGAGATGGAATATTCATGGAGCATAGATTAAAGAAAGCTATATTTCAGAAATATATTAGTGTATTTTTGGTCTAAATATATTGACTTGAACTGAAGTCAGTCAGTATATTTGTAAGGAATTTTAAATGTTTTCACTATCTTAATGATTTTTAGTTACCTGAATTCCTTGAACAGCCCTACTACATGGTGGATGGTTGACAGAATAATGGCTTTCTTCATTGAAAATCATGTGAAAGACATCCAAGTGTGTTATTTCTGACCACCAGATGTTGGATTTGATTCCTTACATAAAGAGCAAATTGGACATTTTCATTTCTGAACCACTGTCTGTTGACCAAGCTAAGTGAAAATTATTAGTTCCAACAGCAAAAGAGAAGACAACTATAGAAAATCATCTAGTCTTGCAAAATAGCTGAGTTCTTCTGCATTCAGAAAACAGAATATTTAAGAATGGTCAAACATTACTTGATTTAAAAAATAGATTAAGAAACTGAGCTGACTCAAGGGCTGTAGTCAGTGTCTTGTGTGTAAGATTGGCAAAGAATATCTTTGATCTTCAAATTAGAGGAATTCTTGCAATGAAATGCTTATTTTCTGAAACATTGGGGCTAAACTCTTTTACACAGGGAAAATATTTTTATGGGAGAATATAAACAAATTTTTTGTGTGTTGTTTTATAAGCAGTTAGATGAATACTTGATCTTTGGCAGTCTAAGGCTGGGATTTTTCCCCAAAGACCAGAAAACAAAACATCACTTTTCTGTAAGAGCACTGCTTTGTTCACAAAGAAACTAAATATGTCAGGAAGAGTATCAGTAAGCTGACTGGAAGTCACAGAAGAAGAGTTACATAGCAGTGAAATATCTTTTCCCTGAATTCACAATTAGTATTCAGGGAATTTGAGACACCTTTTCTTAGTTAAAACAGTGGTGACGGCCAAATTATTGTTATTACTAAAATTTCTGTTTTCCCTCAAGATTTTTCTTCTTTCCGAACAGAACGGGTTTGTTACTGGCAACTGAACAACCTGTTATGATAGGATACTTTTCAAGATTAGGCCAGTGTTCATAATCAGACTACAGCAAGCCTGGACTGATACTTCTCCAGAATATTTTCGCACCTGTCAGCAGTTTGTCCTCCAAAGGATACTCAGAGCTTTTCCTTTGTTGATAACCTTTGGTGGATTTCTCTTCCATAAACTTGATCGGGTTCTTCCACAGACCATGTGAAGTTGTTTCACTCCACTAGTGAGATTTTTGGCATATGATATCACGCTATAACTTCCAAGTTGGCCATGTCTGCTGTGCCAAGCAAGTGGATATCTCAGTAGCTATTCTCATACAAAAATCAAAACCTGACTCCATTGTCCTCAATTGCTTCACTTCTGCTTATACTCAGTCTAACGGATAACTGATTGACCTGAATATGTTCTATAGGGTCACTGTGTCAGATCTATATAGAATCACAATCAAATTTCCATAGCACAGCACATGCCCAGATTCTTGATCTGCATTATTCTAAAAATGCAATGTCAGCCTTGTTTTTCCAACATAGAGTTTCCCCCATATTTCATATTGCTATTTGTATTAAAGTTTGAATTCTGATTAATGATGTAAGTATTCTAATTACTTAAAAATTTAATCTAATGTTCATTGAAAGAGCTGAAGAACAATGAAATTGTTTGGTTTCAGGCTGCTAACAAAGAACATTGTAATTTAGTCTGATGAAAACCACTTTCCAGTCATTCTTATTTGTTTACTTAACTTTTTTAATGGTAAGTTTTGGACTGACGTTATAGAGCAATTGGTAGAGCAAATGGTAAATATTAGAGAGGAAATATTTTAACTTGCTATTTATCATTCCTCAAATATGTTGGAGATCTAACAAGATACTCTAGATGCTTTGACTCATTAGACCCATGTAAAACACCTGCTCTACTGATACCCTGCTAGATCATCCAATATCCACTGAAAATCTTTAAATTGGCTTCCAAAGTCACACAAATTCTTAAGTATTCCTACACTATATGCTTTCCTGCTTGTGTCCTGCAAGGTCTGTCCATTGGTCACTCATTTTCTTTTAATCACTTTTAGAAGATTATTTTGGCAAGATAGAAAGGACCTTTTCAATAGTATTTTAAGGTTTCTGACTCTCACTTCAGAATTAAAAGTCATAACAGCATTCTGAAGTAATTTGATGGTTTCTAATATATTACAATTAGCTTGCAAACTATGCTGGTACACTGTATTGTCAGCCAGCTTTTTCCCCTCTGGTAAACAGCTTAGTAATTAGGATTTCATGGTTCACAATAATTCCCAGATTTTACTTAAGTGTTTTGAGGCTGATATTTCTTCCTTTGGTTATAAACTTATATGAAAAGGAAGTGTGGTGTTACAGGTAGAAATCTGAAACAGAAAATTAAATCAAATTTCCTAAGACTGCAGTGTCAGGTGTCAAGCCTTGCTCAAAAACAGGAGGTCTTGACTCCCAGCTTTGTGGTGAAACCACAGGCTGCCTCATGATCACAGTTTTTGTTATAAACTATTTCCAGTGGTGGTTGGAAGTTCAGGCTACAAATTTACAGTCATTGCAATTTTCCCTGTGTACTTATTTCAAAGTTGATCAAATATATACATAAATATTTTCTTTTATTATTTCACGAGCTGCATTTTAGTCTAGAGACTGTGATATTTCCATAGTTTTATAATGGAGAAGAATAATTGTTCTTTGCATTTGTTCTTCCCGTTACTGTAGCAAAATGTCCTTTCTGAAGCTCTTTAAACATGTATGTATTAAAATTTCTAAGTAAGAGAGCTTTTCAAAATACCAAGGACACCAAGAAAAAATTGAGTGTAACATTTTTCCTGAAATGGAACTACATCTTTTTCTAAAGCATTAAATGAACTTGCAAAATTTGGAGGATTATTTGATAAAATATGGACTATGTTAAATAAGTCACTGACACATCAACAATCGATACACTGAATTTCAGATTACTTTTGAATATATAACAACTTTTAATCCATAAAGGCAGGAATTATGATGGATAAATAGCTTTTGTTGACGCTGTATCATCATAGGTTGCTTCCATTACCTCTTCTAATAATTCATTCTTTTACAAATGACACCTCACACTAAATATATGTATTCACGACTGTCATTCAATTTGACCAGCAAGGTTCAGTTCTTGTGCATAGATGAAAAGTCAGTAATTTGATCACAAAACAGTCATATCTAGAAAATATTTTGCTAATGTGAGAACATTGTAAAAGTAGTCATCTGGTAAAAGTAGCAGTGACAATTCATAAAATAGATAATGGGTGATGATTTGTTATAAATGTGTGGGGAATATGCTGATAAACTTCACGAACACATTGAAAAAAAGCTATATATTTTGCAGGATTTGTAACAAAATTAAATTAACAGTTTTTATCTAATAGTGGATAGATCAAGGATTGAATGATCAAGTTTTTGAGGTTTTTTTACAAAATCAATATATTTGTAATCACTTTCCTTTTTTTTAAGTTTAGTAGTGGCAACACGATTTGTTTTTCAAGCAAGTTCAAGGGGATAGTCTGCTGTTTGTCCCTGTTCAGGGCAAGTATCCTGGAAGCATATTAAGAATATGCAACATAATGCTCATGCAGGCTGTAGCTGGTGCTATGTTCAAAATGACAAAGAAAGCCTTTCCCTTTGATGTTGGAATACCTCCTTCTTTAGCCCAATCACTGTGTTCCACACAGGCACTTTCTGTAACACAGCTGTCAGCAGTGGCAGACAGATGAATCACCTTGACACTTCCACTTTACTACAGCACCTAAATCAAATGCATCTGTAAGGGTAGGCTATAAACTATGCGTGGCCTCCTTAGGAGAGATGGAGAGTGAGTGATGCAGACGACACTGACATTTCCTTCATAAGAAAAAGTAACCCAGGTAGACAATGTTTAAACCAGCACGTGCATGAGACTTCACTGAAGTTTTGTTCTAGACTGCTCCCGGGATTCCTGACTGCTGAATAGCTGTACTTCTCCAGAAACTCTATCAGCCAGATTTCTGATTCCCCTCTTTTGACTCATCTTAAATGATTAAATAAGACTATGACAAATATGTAAATAAATTCAATTCAAAACCTACTGTTTTACTTAAATCGGAAAAAGCAAAGGGGAAGAACATCAATATTTTAACAGGCACAGAGCACAGAAATTTCATAAATAAGTGACCCATCAGTACATAAATCCCCACAGACTATATCATCTTGTACAGCTTTACAATTTAAATAATTGACTAAAAGAGCGTTCCTAAAATAAAACAACCTTGCTTAGGGGACTCCAGAAGCAGAGGTTGAATGAAAGGAAAATTTGGCTACAAGCTACTTAATTTCAAAGAGAGATTTCAGTCAGGCTTCATGGACATGTTGAGTCCAAGCCCAGCTTTACAGACTGAGTCTGCACAAATTAATATAGCATAGGACATGTTTCTTTTAGCTGTGAAGCATTTTAACATTAAGGAGAATTAGGAAAATGGTAGAACATTTATATCAAATAGGTATTTAAACTGTTTTTCAAAAAGTGCTTTAAAGCTAAGAAAGTTGCCTGAACTGAAGCAAAAATTATTTTGTCACTTGGAGTTCTTCTGTTTCTGTTTAGGAAAATCTTTTAATTCATATTAGCCGGTGGAAAGTGGCTTCTATTCTACGTGTCAAAAGATTGAAAGAAACTCATTACTATTTACCTAGATTCAAAGGAGTCTTTACATGATAAAAAATGAATCAATTTTAAATATAGAAATTTTGAAGCTGCTCATTTATGACAAATACATGTTCCACAGACATTTTAAAGAAAATAAGTTTTATATTTTTGTTTCATTAGAATTCTCCAGACCAGGCTACAATAATTTCTTTCTAAAGTTTGTTCCCCAGAATAACCTATGCAAAACAAGAATATACTGTTTTCTGATCATCTTTAACAAAGTAGACCTAGGAAATTTTGACATTCTGTATCAGAAAACTTTAAAAACCTCTGTAGTGTGTTCATAATAAATATATTTGATTGAAAGACAAAGAAGATTTGAACTATGATGAATTTTCCTGGACTTCACAGTTTTATGCTGTTTCTATTAACAAATGCACTGGAAAATTAGTATGGCACTCAAAATATTGAACAGATTACTATAAATTCTTATATGCTGCAGCATTTTTCACCTCCTAGTAAGGGTCTGCGAGGACAAAGGAATTATTTATTGTCATAGGTTATGTAAAGAGAGCATACTTCCTTTGAAAGCTGGTAGAGGTAAAATTGAAAGGTCTTGTATCGATTTAAAGGTTTTTCACTTATCACTAATGACTGCTGCTGAGTATGCTTACTTTCATGCTGTGTCTTGGTATGTTCATCACATGTCTGTAGGTCCAGGTTTGTACTTAGCCAGCTAACCGTGGCAAGGAGACAAGAAAATTACTGAGAATAAGCCCACAGCCATGGTGAGGTACGGGGAGTGAGGTGGGGGTTAGAAAGCCTTATTTTATCTCTGCATTGATTAAGTCTCTCCATCAATGCTCTTGACCTAACTGTAGGTATAGTCTTTTTCTACCGTACAGCCTCATTTTAGTTCTTTGAGGTCACATGAAGAAGAAAAATCAGCTTCACAGGTGCTTGTTATTAGATACACAAAGCACTTGTTAACAGAAAATATGAGAGAGCTCACATCTATCAAAATTATCCCTGACATTTCCTTTTGCTCAGCTGAAAAAAATATCTAAGCTCCCAAAGTAACATGTAATATGGGAGAGAAAAGAAACAAAAAACAAAACAACCATACTTATTCCTTTGGGTGTTCTTCATTAAAAATATATATGGTGAATAAGCAGTGTTTCTGCAAAACAGCATAGATGTCCAATGAGCCATATTTTATATGGTTTATTAAAATGAATTGGATTTTTAAAATTTTCTAACTAGATTTGTAGTAGATTGACAGCTAGGGACTCTCATACCTAAAAAAAAAAATAACCCAAAACAGGAAAATATTCATCTTGGCCAATCCTGCAAACTCCTTTTGTATTATTCACTGAGTAGACATCACACCATAAGTAAAGGAAGCACAACTTGGTCATTATTTTTCTCTCTGTGGGTGTCAGCCTTGTGGCAAAAGAGACTGTTTTCAGGTGTGAACAACACAACTTCAATCAATTAGTGGTCCCTGTACTAAGACTACAAGTAAAGGTGCATTTTAATGACAGTTACGGTGATTATTTGACTGTTAATTATTTCTGAAAACTCAGTCTGAAAGAGAATTTTTCCTCCCTTGAGTCTGCTGTTGTGATGCTAGTAAATATCTATGTACTTTTTTTGTGTGTTAATTATATGCTGTCACTACAAAATTTAACTTAGCTTATTCTCAAAATAAAACAATTAATTGCAAGTCCTGTCTGTTTTTACACATTTATGGTAATAACTGAATAAACAGAGGTGAGAGTTTCACAGAAACCAGTAGGCAGCAGAAAGCTTCAAACCAGTAAAACTCTTCCAATATATTCATTGCAGTAATAAGCAAGATGAGCTAATAATATGACAGGTTGTGTCTGTTGCTATGGTGAAGTAACTCAAACATCTGAACATGTCATCAACACAAACTGTTAACCTGGAGAACTTTACCACCGGTAGGCTTCATACTCCTGGTGACCCAGGTCCATAGTGCTGGAGGAAAGCTGCGCCATCTGACACCAGTGTATCTTTTTAAGCCCATTGAACTGACTATGCTTCTTCAGCTGTAGCAGTGCCCCCTGTTGCACCTAAATCTCTTTGCATTCTCTTCCCATCTCGCTCTCACCACCAACACAGTGTAGATACTTTTTTTTTTAATGTTTACATATTGTTTAACATAAAGTAAATGTAATACTTTTTAAATAGTCAGTTGTTTATCACGGGTTTACTCAAAATGTGTTTTTAATGATTTTTATGTTACTGTACTTCCTTCGTGCTACCCTACCGAAACTCATGGCTCTTCTGCTAAATGGCCTGACTCTTCTCCTGCTGTTCCCCTCCTCCTCCACCTCACTTTACATCTTAATGGTGTACATCTGTTACTGGACAGATTGCACAAGATGAACATAAGGCACTCTTTTCCAGGGTCAGCTAAATTGCCAAGCTAGGTCCACTTAGGCTATTGAAATGTATGTTCAAAATTCCAGAAATTCTACTAATGACAGATATCTCTGTCATGTTATGCTGCATAATAATTATACTTACACAGGCCTGTGTGAGGTCAGAATAAAAACATTGTTTTAGCCTCAGCTATATATTTGTGTGCATTAGTAATCTGTGTAATAATATCAAAGAGTTTTTTTCCTTGTGAACTCAAGAATTTTCATATTCAAATTTGCTTTAGAATAGTAACTGAAAAGTTTGGCAAGTTTGGAAATGGTAGCTTTGTTTGGGAGATATACATTTTAAAGTGTTATTCTAAAATGCTCTGGCAATGTTTTAAAAAATCAACAGATATTAACAATTAGGAAAAGATACAAAAACCTGGGGTAGTTCTTGGCCCATGGTGCTGTTCTTTGTATGTATTTGTTTTCAAGCATTTAAGTTTTTCTTTACTGTGGGTGTAGTAACAAGGCACTGATTTGTCTCAATTCTGTACACTTTGGAGTCGGACAAGGAACTGTCACACCACATGGCTTTCAACTGAGTTGATTGTAGACATATTGTCTGTCAGTCAAAACTACAATATTGTAATTAGAGCAGGCCCTGTCTCTCCATACGTGCTTCAGATGGCAATGAAATAACCTCAGAAGTGAATTATGTGGTTGCTATAGTTCACTACATCATAGTATGTTACAGTGTTGTTCAAAGCTTATCCTACCGTGCTGTAAATTTCCACTAATTCATAATTGGAATTACTGAAAAAATTGTATTTCATTCTGTCATTCTTGGAAAGTCTTCATATTCTTGAAAGCTAAAAAATCACAAGTATATTTATCAGTAGCAGTATATCATGTCTATGTGTTGGAAAAGCCTGAGATGCTGAAGAAAGCAAAGCCCTCTCTATTTGTCTCTGGAACCTGCAACTGATTTAATTTGTGGCTCACCCTTCATTAAATGGCGTTTGTTACTAGTGCTGCTGAAAAATGTGGTTTTTTTGTACTAGAGTTGCTAGAAGTCCATAGGCATAAAGCTGACACACATCTATTCCAAACAGGTGCCAATGGAGAGGAATATTCACAATTGTCAATGGAGCACAGTAAGTAAGAGAAAAGTATTGTCTGGATGTCCCAGAAAAGAAGCAGTGTTTTGGGGAAGAGAGGAAATTCTGAGATCATGAAATGCATGAGGCTGCAGACACAGCCAAGAGGTGTGTTTGTCATGCTGGCTGCAGGGAGGTGCTCTGACTGGATGGAGGAGGGCACCTGCCCTGAACTGCTGAGGGCTTCCCAAGAGCAGCAAAGCCATGCACACTGCAGAGTGAGTGCTGGATGCAGCTGGGAAAAGGGTGAATATATGGTTAGGCATCAGTGGTGACAGAGGTTTCATCAATGTTACTGGAACATGAAAGCAGATTCACTTCCAGTTTCTGCTTGATTCTGGGTCCTCTGGCAAGGGTGGTGGAAGGAAGGTGTTTATATAAGGATCCCTGACTGAAATAATACTTAAAAAAGCATTACACTAGTACAATTGATGCTGTTGATGTCCTTGTTCATTTGCATAAGACAGAACAGTGCTTAGGTTGAATATTTACTGTATCTTGTATTAATTGGTAAAGAGCTAGTAGGGAGACAGAGTTCTAAAAAAGGCATCAACAATAAAAGCACAAGGTTCAGAAATTAATGTAGACTTCAAAAAAAAAAAAAAGCAATGAGGGGGAGCAGGCAGAAGCAGAGTTGAGTTACAGTTCATGCTGGGCATTTACTAACTTCTTTAGTCTTGTCAGGAGCCTGAGTGTGTGCCATGGACAGTTAGTGGCATTGCTAATGAATCAGGTTTTTTGGCTTTTGTGATTTACAGGAAAGTTATTTGAAAAGTAGGTCCATATGGAATGATTCTCTACTTGTGATTCTAGAAGTTAACAATTCAGTCTCTTGTAAATAGTGAGTCTGTAAGTGATTATCAAGTGATGTGCAGCATAAAAAAAATACCCACTGTTTTTCTGTTGAGTTACTTCATACAGATCAGCCCTGGATTTAATAGTAGAGAACATAAAAGAGCAGGGAAGTACCAAGGAGAGAACATTATCTCATTCATTGTCAACACAGCTACATACTTATAAAGTGTTCTCCCAACACAGCTCCATCTCCAGCTGACCAGGACTGCACCCACCTCTGCAAGCCAAGGCAATAGTACTACTTTTTTTAAACTTCCTACGTGAAGAATATTCTTCATTGATACAAAGTTCTGCAGCTCTACGTTCATCATTAAGGACTGAAAACTTAATGTAATGCCACCAGAATAAAATTTCTTTTTATCTGTATTTCCTATGGTAAGGCAAAGCTAGGACAAGGACTCCATCAAACATGGCAAGAGAAAGAAAATTCTGTTTTCTTCACAAATGGAAGCAGTAATTTCGAAGGGAGTTTGGGCCAGTCAATAAAATTCTTTTCCTGGTAGTTTTTTAAAAACAAAAAGTACTTTAGGATTTCTTGGTTTTATTTTAACATACTTAAGATTAACTTAATATAATTTATCTTAAGATTTGAAGTTTAAATTTTTCTTGGCCTGATAATTAACTTGGGAATCTTGCATCTAATAATTGTTTTTTCTTAGTAAGAAAGAATCCTCAGCTGTTTTAGTCGTTAGTAATGCATGAATAAGGGTTCTTTAGCCCTGCACTTCTGAAATATTTGTCATCTCTGGTATGCTAAAAGTATATTTCAAATTAAAAAAAAAAATTGTATACTCTGCCATTATGAAGCAGGTGGTGAATATTTCTTTGTATGGATATCTATCTGTCTGCTTGAATGTATTTTGCTATCAAGAAATTGTGACTTTTTTGCACTAAGGATTGAAACACTGTCTCCCAAGCCTAGCTCAGTGTGTCTATGTCCACAGCAAAATGCATCTGCTCCTCGATTGCCTATATTAACTTCCCATCCCTGTGATAATTTACTCTTGAAGTGATAAGACCTTTTTTGGCCATTTTCAATTGTTCTAATTGTTCCAGCCTTGTGGAAGACTACATTTCAGTGCCTGTTTAAGCTGCCTCTTTTGCTGCTTTGCCAGGATTAACCCCTGGTAATTCCCATACCAGCACAGTCAGAGGAGGTCAGAAATAAAGCAGACACTGCTACTGATACTAGAGCAGCCGCTGCACTTTGCAAGGGCATTTTCCTGTTCTTTTCAGTGTTGCCAAATAACTCTCTGTAATTTTCTCCCTCTGTAAAACACTTCAGAAGGCTGCCCACTAACTCTGGATTTTTTTTTTTTCCTCTTTATTTTCACCACTTGCTAAACATTGATTTGTTGTCTTGTTTCTCATGGAGCTTGAAATTACCACTGGTAATTCCACTGCAGTGCAGGAAATGCTCATATATACACCTTGGTAGTAGAACTCCATTACCACCCAGGGACAGCATTCCTTATTTTATTAGTAATAGTGAGTGTAGAAATTGAGATGGGGGAGGGGGGAATCCTTGTGAATGTCTTAGAAGAATCTATCACCAATTATGTAACAAAAATAGGATATTAATACTTTTCTTTCCTAAATTTACGGTTGGTTTAAGAGTTTCTGGCTTACTTAGAAATCAGTTCTTTCATTGCATCTTTATCTATTAATTGTTCATTATTGAAATGCAGGCATGGTTCTCAAACGGAGCATAGAAATTACTGTAACCTTACTTCAATTTTGAAGTTGACAAGAATTTAACAATTTTTTTAAGTATCTTTTTTCTTGTGCAGCTATTTTTTCAACTCTTTCCAATTGGTGTCTGTGTGATTGTTTTAGATGTAACAGCTTAAGTTAGAGTTGCCTTTCTTCAAAGATTTGAAAATGTGCACAGATCTCGATCAACATAAATTAGCATGGCTATGCCTTCTGTTATCAGTTATTTCAGCTATATGAAACAATCTGTTTCTGTTTTAATAGGAAATAAGATGGTGTACACGTTTATAATACATATCACTAACAGACATAAGCAGGAATACCTGTTGAAGGGCCCTGTGAGTAAAGACAGCCTGTTAGGGATCTTCTTATGCATGAAAGAACCATCCATATAGTCACTGTGTTTGCTGGAATGTGTGTTACTCTTTTGGAATACAAAACAATATTTCTGCATTGTGACATAGCCTTGTTTTTTTCCTTTTTTTTTTTTTTTCTAGGAGAAAAAGGTTGAAGTGGTGAAACTGTATCATTATAAACCACAGGAATATTGAAAATAATTCAAGGGATTCATGATAAGGCTTAGACTGGAATCAACACAAATGAAAAGGTAGCAGTCAAGAAGTGTATACATAGCTCCATTGGTATTCTCTGCCCTTTTTCTTTATAGAAGTCTTGGGAAAGGAGGTTGCTGCCACTATTATTAATCTTTATCTTGTGTTGGCACTTAGCTATCAGAATGCCTTTGACATTTGATGGGGTCTGGAACAAATTCTTTTGTTGTAATAGAATTTTTATGTCTCTGACTAGTCAAGGAAAGAAGGAAGGAATTTTGTGAGCACAGAGTAAATATAAACCAGAACTATTATTTTTCTCCAAACTTTATTTTGCTTTTATTTTCGCTTTATAGCTAAAGCATGTCAGCAGCTCAGAGAACAGCTTTCCATCAATATTCTTCACTCACTGTTTGAAATCTTTACTTCTACCCATGATTCACAGTTGTTACTCCATGAGACGGTATGTCACTGCTCACCGACTGCTTAACTTACGTGTTAAGAATTGAGGTATAGAAGCTGTACTTTCTGAAGATACCTCAACATGTAAACTGTACAAATTGTGACATTACTGAATGCCTATGCATAATGTCTACAGTTAGTATATATAATCAGGTTAGTATGCCTAAATAGCTAAGCCAGGTCACAGACATGGGAAACAATGTTGCTGAAATACAAGGTAGGTGGAGCAGAACACATGTGTTTTGATCACTGATGTGCATTTGTAATTCATAGAATTGGCTGGGGAATTCCTTCTGAATGTGCACTGCCTCTTGCCCTCTCTTCTGCTGCAGTGAAGCTGAAGTGGCTACAGAAAGTACACATGACACTTTCTGCTTTCCTTGAGACATTGCTACCACAATTGTGCAACAAGGAGGTGGGAGCAGAGGGAGTACTTTCATTTGCAATTCCTTTTTCAAACTCATGTGTAGTTAAACACAAGGAAAAGCACTCAAATGGCTTCACAGTAACTGAACGCATGACAGGGAAAATGATGGACAAATACATATTGCTACAAGATGAAGTGGAAAATGTAGGTCCTGTCTTTTGTTGGAGTAAACCTTGGGTGAGGAAAGAGGTAGAAAGTAGTACAGTGTGCACAAACTTCTGAAAACTGGACCTTGCATATGCAAGGACCACCAGCTTTATGCTCGTCAGAAACGGCACCATCTCTCCTCACTAAATTGGTTTGTTTACAATACACTTGTCTACATTACAACATCTTCTAAGGCAGATGGATATAACAATTTAAGGAATGAGTTAAGGCCCTGCAGAATGCTCAAGAATAGAGGAGGAAGGCAAGAACCCATGTACACTGCTCCACCAGCCTGTGCTCATGATAGCATGAATCCCACTCAGCTCCCTCCTCCAGACCAGTCAGTAAATGGGCCCATTTTTGACATGTCTTGGGGAAATGAGCTGTGGAAACCACTGGATGAGCCCAAGGGAGTAACATTTGTGGGGAAAATAGCTAGGTATGTAGAACTGAAAAACTGTTGAAGTTAAAGGTAGAATAAGGAAAAGAAGAAGAGTAGAAGGTAGATCATAACTGTAGAACATAATTCTTTCCAGACTAGTAAAGATACATATTGTTGCTATAATTTGAGTTAGGGTATGGATTCCAAAATGAAAAGGAGCACGCAGTATGCATGGATTTAAATGCCTGCACGTTTCTGTCTACTTTTTTTTTTGATTGATTGTTGTGGTGGGGTTTTTTTTTAATTTCTTTATTGGAAAAATGTTGAGACATGGTGCTACCTGAGCTCTGATGGTAAACCTGAAGGTGATTCTGTCCACTCATTTAATTTTTTTTCCTACTCCATTTATTTTTATACCAGACCTCAGTGGAGGCACCTGCACTATTACAGCCACAAAAATTTGATTATGTTTAACAAATCATTGCTATGCAGTAACAAGGTAAATTGAGTCCGTAGATATAATTTTCCCAACATTTAGGAAATCTGTTGATATAGCAAAACACAAAAGAATAATCTGCAAGGTCTGTAATTTTTGATACTTTATAGTAGCTGAGGTATGTGAACAGATAAATTATCTTCTGAGATATCAAAGACAGAGTTATTTGTGAGTGGGTAGTGGCTTGGGAAAGAGAAAAGTGATTAGTGGAGTGCTACAGGAGATCAGTAGTAGGACCAATTTTGTTCATTTTATAAACCAATGATCCAGAAAAAAGAAAAGACCGTTCAGTCAAGGGGTAACACACCCTCTAGTTTCTGTTTTGCAGGGGAGTGGCAGACCGTGAAAAACAAGAGGTTGTGCAAACAAATTCAGATTTATCCAAGATGCACAGATAGATAAGCAGCTATCAGTTCAGTTAAGTCATGTGGAAGGAGACTAAGGAAAAGCAAGGCAATAAGGATGTGCATGAAGGTTGACAGAAGGATGTTGTATCACTTGGTAGTGTGCGTTAAGGGAAAGAATTAAAACCATTTGAATAATTTTTAGTGTGTATGATTTCCTTTGGTTTAATTTCACTTGTTCAGTGAGGAAGTCAGTTGTTTACAATTTCATGGATTTAAAAGCATATGTGAAAACAAGAATGAAATCTTTTTCTAAAATACAGTATCTGATTTCAAGTTGATTTCTAGAGGCAGTCTGGGAAAATGGATAAGGAATCCATAAATAGATCCTGTAGCTTATGGGATTGTAATATTGCTTGGAGTCACCAGCCACAAACAAAACAGTAGCCTCAGCTCTGTTCTGTTCAACTAACTGTTCAGGCAACTACATAGCCTGGATTTGTTGAGTCCTTGAGAAGTGCTTATTTTCTTGTAATTGCCTGAACAATGGTAAAATTGTTTCCCTGCCCAGGTCTATCTGACTGAGATAAATTCCTAGGTGGAGAAATTCTTTTCCATGCCATACCATAAAGGTAAACTCAACCCGTGCGTTGTTTTGTAAGGCTTTGTACAGGCAAGGGAAAGTTAAGGATCTGTTAATGCTTGTTGGAAAACACTTCAACTGGTTCTTGTAACATGACTCTCAAAGAGTGCTTGCCAAATGTTTGCAGAATACAAATTGCTTTACAAGCCACTTTCATAACTAATTTTGCATTTTCACTTTAAATTAGGGACTAATAGCTTTCAGTTATGATATTGTTGAACCATTTATAGTATATACCATAAATTATATATAGTTACATGTAGGACTTGTATACTTACAGGTATATATACATTGTTTTAAGATGATTATTGGTTAATAACTATCTAAAAAAATGTTATAGAATTGTAGTTGTCAGATCCAAAGGCAACATACCCAATATACTCACTGAGCAGCATATTTTGAAGTTCTGGAGCGAACCTGATACTATAAACTTAATTTAAAATATTAAACAAGATGCATATAACATCTTAGAAATAATTAGAACGAAGATCTTTAGTAGCTGTGCCAACTGTCGTCTCTACAAAACCACAGACCGTGAAGGTAAGATTATGTTATGAAAGAGAAGCAATGGCTCAAAAGGCTATGTGTGATGAAAAATACTGAAATTTGGTAACTGTACAAGAAAATAAGTATTTGTAGGTAATATACAGAGAACAAAAATAGAAGTGAAGTCTATAATGAAGCAAAAAAAAAAAAGTAGGATTCTTGACTCATCTTTAAATAGCTGAGGGAAATTCCCCATTTAAACAGTCCAAAGCATCCGTGACCTGGTCCTCAGATGGGTAACGGGCAGGCCTGTGACATGCAGTATGTTCCTCTCCCACAGCTGCATTCACCTTATGAAGAGCAGTTGAGGGAGCTGGGGTTGTTTAGCCTGGAGAAGGCTGAGAGGAGATATGATCACTCTCGACAACTACCAGAAAGGAGGCTGTAGGGGGGTGGAGGTTGGTTTCTTCTCCCCAGTAATGAATAAGAGGAAAGTTGCACCAGTGGAGGTTTAGATTGGAAATAAGGAAGAGCTTTTTTTCCATGAGATGATTGTTAGACACTAGCCCGAGCTGCCCAGGAAGGTGGTGGTGTCCCCATCCCTTGAGATATTGCAAAGCCGTGTAGCTGAGGTGCTGAGGGACATGGGTTGGTGGGGGGCTTGGCAGGGTGAGGGGAGAGGTTGACTCGATGACCTTAACCGAAACGATTCTGACTGCGTGCGCTCCCGCGTCGCTGACCCGAGGCGGAACGGGGCCGCACGGCCGCTCCTCCCTGCCCCGCCAGGTGGCGCCGCGGGCACGGGCCGGGCCGCCGCGGGGCGATGGCGCCGGGCCCTGCCCCTCCGCCCGGCCCGGCCCGGCCCGCCAGTCGCGGGGCTGCACCGTGCAAGAGCGGAGCGGGTCGCTCGACGTCTGCAGGCAGAGGGCCACGGGCACGGAAGAGCGTTGCAGATGATGTGTCTTACAACGACCGCACTCTTTTTGACGCATCAACCGGGGGGTCCTGTGCATTCTGTGTAACGGCGTGACTGGTAGATGTGTACAGCGGGGTTTGCTGCTGCCCGCGCGGGGATCCCCATGGCCGAGGTGCCCACCTGCGTGTGCCAGTCGCCAAGTTCTCCATCTGTGCTTCATTTACTCAGTTCAAATGTTTAATTAAGTAAAAGATAAAATACTCTCTGAAAACTAATTCAATTTATTATTCATTTTGAAATCTCAGCGTTCAGTTTATAAAAGGGCTTAAGGATGTTCCAGTACCCAAAGTGTGTTTACTTTTTGCTTGAACGTTAGTGCAAATGGCAATTGCTGGAAAAGGAAAAATGTCTCCACAGTATTTATTTCAATTAACTAACAGAGCCATCATTAGAGAGACATTATAAACTTAGAACGTTTCTTCACTGAAATAACATCATCTACAAGCTATTACTATAATATTTTGCTTTAATCTATGCAAGAGTTTATTATAACTGAAATTTAATTTTCAAATAAGCTCTAAGCCAAGTACCCCAAGAAGAAAGTATCATACTACTTGAGATAAAATAAAGCTAACACTGTCTGAAATAAGGACAAACGGTACAAAAATATTTTCCTGACAAGCTCAGCAATTACGCCATGTTTTTCCATTTTTATAGATTTTTACCCAAAAGCTTTACTTTTGGTTTAGAAAGAAGTATTTGAGTAACTAATGGAAGATGGGCAATTTGCGCTTATTAAGCTACTGCTAGCGTGGAGTCACTTTCTTTCATATGCTTGGCTTTTGTTTTTTTCTAATATAGTTGATGTTTGCATAATTTATTCAAAATACTGATTTCAACATAGGCATTTCTTTTCTTTACAAAATAGAGGTGTCTATATATCTTTCTGGTGGAAAGATTGCAGTCTGATCGTGAGAAAACTCAAACACAGTCTCATGTTTTAGAGAATATTGGGAATTTGATCATGAGAATTACTGATTATTCAGTTGTGTTCATTCCTTTTTAAATAAGAATTTTTTTTAAAAAAAAAAAGTCTTAATTATTAGCTTAGTTAGGGTTTTTAGGAAATGAGAAAATTAGCAGCCATACTTTATATGGCACATCTCTCATACTAAATAAACAAGAATCCACAAAACTAAATAGGAATAAATAAAATTGCCACTGGAATGAATTTCTAGTGTTCAAAGCCTGTACATTTTTTTTCTCTTAATGACTGTTATAGAATATTGCCTGGTAATGAAGAGTACATCTTCCTCCAGGTTAGAATGGCATGACGATTCATTTAATCATTATCCAGATAGTAGTGCTTTTTGGATTTGGTGATATCTGCCTTCTGAGACCAATAAATGCCTTTCCCAGTGGATAGATATTTTATGTGAGACTGTGTATTCTCCTGTGTTGTAGAAATCTGGAGTTATGTAGTATTATCAAACAAAAAATAGAAAAGTGTATATTTTCCGAAGAAGCATGTAAAGCTTTGTTTTCGTCTTTTTTTATATTTCTCTTTCACCTTTTCTGCCCTGTAAATTGTGATGGCCTTCTTTCAGCAAAGGTTGAAGGGATCTGATTCTTTTTTAAAGTGTTTTATTTCTTATTTCCTATCAGAGCAAGGAATCAAATAGGGCTGGTTTAGGAATATTTTTCTTAGTGGCATTCACTGCCTTTGGACTCTCCCTGAGAAGATTGAGCTTGATGAAGTGAAGAATGGGATCTTGTGTTACTGAAGGCAATGAGAACCCTGATTTTCTCTGTTCTGTGTAGAGTGGATTCACCAGGGATCTTTGGGAGGAAAGTTAAGCTATAGAGTGTTTCCAGTTGAAATATATAATTTAAAAAGACAGTTTTATATGGATGTGTCTCAGCTTGACCAACATACAGGATCTTCAATATCTGCTTTTAAAAAGATGTGCTTTAAGTTCACTCCTGTGAGTGAACTTAAGGCCCTTAGGAGTGTGAAACAACTTTGTGCAAGTTTCAGACACAAGGAGATGCATTTTGAAGTCAGTTATATAGCTTGTGCAAGGCTGGGTGAGACAATATTAACATGAAATTCCTATTTTTTAAGAAAAGAAAATCCATTGTACTAGACTGTATGGAAACTTAGTTGTTGAAGGTTCTTTTGAATACAGTGAAACTTCTGTGAAGAAAAAGTCTCATCCTTGAGTGGTCTGCTGTTTAAGTCACGGTCTGCTAATGCAAGGATTTTGGTTTGGTCACATTTACCTTTTTTGTTGCTTTCCCTGTTGTCACCTTTTTGTGTTGTCTTTGAGGATATGCTGTTGTACACCGTTGTGATTTTTATACTCCAGACGTTCTGGGAAATGTTCTGGGGTTAATAAATACCTGAATAGATATCTCTCATAGATATCTCATAGGGATTTTCTATGAGAGTACATCAGATATGAAAAGCAGGATGTCACTGCAATTCTTTTGAGTTAAATGTGTTTGCATTTACTTGAGTAACTTGAGGTGTCATGTATGTGAGTAGCAAGGCAAATGTAATTTGACCCACTTATTCTAGTCATTATTATGTTTAAACCTGCCAATTTACCCATTTCATGTTTTTCTCAGTTTTAATACGACCGTGTTTTGTTACTTTGCTATAATCTATAACTTGCAGATGAATTCTTTTCTTTGTCCTTGTGCAATAAAGCAGGAAATTGTATGTTCACAAATTTGAGGGCTAAAGCCATACAGTACCAATGTACATGTGTTCTCTGACAGGGCACACATGCTGTCTTTCACTGGTGTCTTATGAAAGGTTGGGCAAAAACACCATAAATAGTGATGTCAAGAAAATACCACCAAACTGCATGCTCCTGCTTTCACATCCAGCTTGAGATGGTTGGAGCTATGTCTTTGGTTTGTCATGTATTTGCAGCCTCCTGGATACAAAATAAAATAGGATTTCAGGATGTGGAAATCAAGTTTGATTTAAAATCAATTAGCAGCTGTTTTTCTGTTGTCTTTGCTACTTCCTTTTTCCCTATTCTAAATCATAATTTGTGTACTGTGAGGCCAACACTGTTAACAGTACTGGTTTAGACATCTTTATTAGCTAGGAAATGCTATTGATTTTGTTTTTCTTTAAAATGTGTAGCTCTCTGTGTTTGGGTTTCTCTTTGACAATGAGATCTATGTGCTCTGCAGCATTGCAACATAAGAGCTTGACAAAACAATTGTTTTGTAACTGTTACAAGAACCGTGGAATGTTAAATGTTTATTACAGAGTGAGGAAATACTATTATTCATATTGTAGTCATATGAGACAATACACTTTTCTGATTTGGATGAAGACTTACAGAGTCTAAAAATAGCTCATCCCCAGTATGGAAAAATACATGAAAATATACTGGCTATCCCTTAAATCCACAGCATTAAGTAAAATTAATAGAAGAACTTGTACAGTATGTGATTGAATCCATGAGGGATATAGTGTGATACTGTATATTTACCTTAAAAGCTCACTCTGACAGCAAAAACAATGTACTGGAGTATGTTTCTTTCTTATCTAATGGAAAGAATAACACACAGAGGCTCAATTCTTGTAATGAAAACCCCTACATTAATTTTATTTTTTGATGTGTCATTGTAATTCAAGAGATGTTTTTAATCTCAGGATTGCTAGGGCACAATAAACCATTTAAAAAGTATTTGGCAAAGATCCCTGTGCTTAGCAACAGCTCCTTTCATTTAAAACCGTGTTTTGAACCAAGCTATTCAAAGCTTTGTTCCACTTATTAAAATAAAGTATCTTACTTCAAACAAGTATATGTTAGAGAATATAATCAAGAGGACAGCATTCAAATACAATGCACAGAAAACATTAAAAAGTAGCAGTGTGAAAAAACTCAAATACTTTGTGTATATTTCTTTGCTTTCTGTTTGGAAAAAATATATTAAAATATACTTGTTTTATTTTCATTTGTGGCATTATAGGGTATAGAATACTACATTTATTACCATTTTCTGAAATTCATTACCAGATTTAAAGTAAAATTAGCTGGTAAGTTATTTAGTGCATGAGATGTTGCATTAAAGTGGTGTATTTTGTAGTCATCTAGGTGATATAAAGCAACAACAGAGAAGCTAAATATAGAATAATGTCTATTCATTTTGCTGTTGGCTTTGTACTCATCTGTGAACTAGTGTTAATACATTGCAGAGTACAGCTGTGGAAGCTCCAATCAGGTGTATTGTTCAACTTCAGCTTCCTCATGTGAGTTTACATTGAAAATTTCACATTTTCGTAAATATCGTTTTCACTTTGTTTTAGTTCTGCCTTACTTTGTTCACCACCAAGGTAATAATAGCTTCAGGAGCAATGCAAATAGTTTCCCTTCCTAAGTGGTTCCTATTTCACCTACATACCTCAGAAAATGAAAGATGTGTCTGTCACACAAGCATCCTTTTCTGTGAAGTGGACCCAATGTAGAATTTTACAGGTGGTTTGTAGAGAGTCCTAGGAGTTCTCAGTTCCCTCTGAAGTTAAGAAGGATTGAGATGAGTGTTAGAGAGGGATGAGCATAAAGACTAATTCTGTTTTCCAGAAGATTTTGCTGTTTTGTTTTGTTCAGAAATGAGAACCTCAGACTTGACCATTCCCACTGAAGAGAAGGCCCTGGATCTGTGCCACTGGCTCTAGCTCTGACCTTTCTCAGGCTGCGGTTCCTCGAGTTACAAGCACTGCCAGCAAAACCTTCTACCCTGCCACGTTGGATCACAGGAAACCATCTTAACCATTCTAGATGTAACTGATAAAACTTACATGGTCCGCCAAAGTTAGGAGGTAAATACCTGGAAAGGAGCTTTGAATAATGGTAAGTCTGTATAGATAATGCTGCAGAACTTTCTCAGAATGGCCATGACTGTAACATCACTGCAATTTTTAATCTCATGTTGTGTGGGCAGAAAAATGGTTATTTCCAAATGTTAAAAAGCTAATCTATTCTGTTAAGTTTTTCTACATTGCCTAGATGTAGCTTCTTTTTTTTTTCTTTTTCTTTTAATTTTACAAACCAAGTTGGGAGCCGTGACATTTATTGGGCCCCCATATTTTTCATTTATATTCTCTCTAGTCTTCACCATCTGTTATGACAGTAAATAAGTTTCAAATAAGCCATATCTTCCTCAGCATGAATTGCTTTTTCTGCAAAAAAAAAAAAAATTAAAGTTGCAGTTGGATGTGATATTTGAAGTCACAGCTTGTCTTCAAATATTTAGTAGCGTGTTTCTGTGCCAAGGGATATCAATCTGCCATTTGCCTTGCTTACAGTATAATAAAGATTATCCATTCCCTTCTTTCATAGATATGTCAAGGCTTTTAATTACTTATAGTTCAGGAAGTAGCTCTTTCTACAGACTTTTTCCATTTTACTTTCATATAATATGATTCCTTCTTATCTTTTTGCACATGAAATTCCAAAAGGGTAGCATAGTGTCTGACTTCCGATAAACAGCGATCTTCCTGTACAAGTAGATCCATTCCTTGGCTATAACAAGACACTTCTGTTGTTGTAAACTTTGTTAGTGGTTGGTGGGCATTTCAGATGTTGGTACCCAACCTTTAGAAGTTTGACAGAGAATTTTTTTTTCCTTATTGAGGAGCCACATATAGTTTATTTTTTTTCTTCTGACATTTATTTTATGCCATGGAATTCCACTCCAGCAAGAAAGGATGCCTCTTGGAAGTCAACTTTGTATAGGCATGACACTTTGCTTTCATCATTCCAAATTTATCCATTTCCTTGACTATGAATGTTGTATCACATGGAGGCATTTTCATTGTCTTTTGAGGACAGCGGTGTAAAATCTCAGGTGTGGGGGTTGTTTATTGTTACTGAGTAAACTGAAACAAATGCTTCCTTGAAACTTTCCCAAAGTAGTTCATCTAACAATGCCCAAAACTGAAAGTATGGCTGGAACAGTAAACATTAATATTTCTTGTGGATATGTGTGGTATTTTTATGTTCTTTTAAATGGTTCAAGAGGTAATCTCTAGTCCCTGAGCTTTCCAGGTATATTAACAGGTATCCTATGATAAATGAGTAGTCATAATTGCTTCTTCTTCCTTCTATACATTCTGTGTATATGTATTCCATTATATAACATGTGATATTCTGTGGTTCCAGCCATCTCTGTACTGAAGTATCTTTTTGCATCCTCCTTTGATACTTCTGAAGGCTGTAATTCATACTTTCTGAGAGGCATCAAAGACGGTATTATGACTGAGCATCAGCTTTGCAAAATAAAAGGAGGCTGACTGCAGTGTGATTTATGTGAAAAGACTCAGGCAACTTTGCAATAGCTACCACATTCATTATGCAGAGGTACTTTTGAGTAAAGAAAAAAAGGGTTTATGGCATTAAAATAAGATCTGAGTTATATTCAAAACTGACGCTCAATTGAGATTAACCCTTTTGTTCATAAGAGGATTTCATTGTCATTTAGATATTCATAAGCTTCTTGCTATAACGATAAAGCTTTTATTTTTATGTATGCAATTGTTTTTCCTTTTCACCTGTAAATAGAGTAATTGCACTTTTTTATGATTTTACAGTATTAGATTAATTTTATAGCATGTTCTGAAATTTCATTCTCTTTCAACATCAATCTTTGTTTTCTTTTTATTACAGAATTACACTTACAAATAACATCATTTCATAACAATAAACATAAAAATATAATGCAGTATAGCAGTTACAGGTTTATAGAGTAAACATTTCATTTGAAAGAAAATTCCACTAGCTTATGCTATTATTTCACAAAAGTGGCAAGGTCGGAAACTCTGCGTGTTAATAACAAAGCCATTTATATCCTAAGATGAGGGGACAAATATTCAGGGATCAGTGACTACAAGCTTACCTTTTTGGCAGAAGGAGTCTTGGCTAAAACACTGTTTTTCAATTTACAGTTAGTGTACAATGTAGGATAAAATGTATCAAAGCCAAATGATATTCCACAGAATTCAGTTTCTGTCACCTTACATTGCTGACTGACAGATATTTTTAAAAATAATTTAAAATCAGAAGGAGATCTGCTTTTGCAGATGAAGCACACATCTAGGTAGTGTATAAAGGTGGCAAATGTGAAGCCAGGTGATTTGTGCAAAGCAGGAGCTGTTGAAGAAAAATATTTTTTCCTTAGGAAAAGAATAAGGGGAATTTTCAGAGGTGCAGAATGGAATTTTTCATCAAAGCGTGAAAGTTAAAAACAGACACAAATCAGGAGATTCATAAGGAAACTGGAGTAGGGAAGGTTGTTGCTTTCGATAAGGACATCCATGTGATCTCCTGATTACTTACCAAATGCTCTGCACACTTAATATGGATTTGCTTACCATAAAACATTGCTGGGCCAGGATCCGTCCCTGGATTTCTTTTATATCCAGAGTAAAAATAAATAAGAAATACCTTGGAATTATATCAATGTCAAAAGGAGACTTTACAATTAGATACATGTTTCCGACTGAGGACAATTTCATGACAGTTAAATGTTATTTTTATTTTTTCACTTTTGAAAGTAAGAATGCACTTAAATTTGAACTAAAGAATTTCAGAATTCCGAATCCTGAAGGAGGAGTTTTGTCTTGTGGTAAGGGCAAATAGTTAAAAATCAAGTTACCATTTGCAAGACTATTAAACACCTCTGCACAGTACTATTAATTTCCCATGTGGAGTGGCTTGCCCTGAGGTCCCTGCCACATCCTGTAGGTGTACATCTGTAATGCTCAGCTGAAGCACATCAATTTTCCTAAGATGGCATTTAATTTTTTGCAGACCCTTCTAAAGAAGGGTCTTAACCTTCTTAACCCAAGAATTGTAGCAAGTATCCCAAGTCAGAGCCTTCCAACATTTGGTTATTGTTTTTGTCATTTTAAAATTTATATGCAGTAAATAAATGGTATATGAACCAAAACTAGATGGATATGCTTCACACTGTTTTTGCAAAGTAACTTTTGTTGACTCTTACTTCCTTAATGCCAGTATTTACAATATTGTCTTTAATTATGTACCGCAGATTGAAGCTGACTACAATTCCCAGCTCCACTTCCCATTTCCTGTTTCTTTCTAGACGATTTTAGTCAATCAACAATATGTTGATTGTCAGGTTTTCTGTACTTTGTCCTCTATCAATCCTACTTGTCCTGAGATTCTGTTATCCGGCTGGCAGATTATCAGGTCTCAGATATTTGAAAAAGTCTAGCTCAATAAGTGTTTTCTGACCTATAATTTCTCTATTCTGGGCTGAGATTTCAGTGCTTTTTTGTCATATCTGTGATAGCCACCTACATGATTGGCCTTTGTGTGAAGGTAGGTGCACATCTGTTGGAAACTTTAGCCTACACATTGTCATTTGTTGATAATACTATTGAATATTCAGCTGCTGAACCACAGTTTTCCTATTGCTTATGTGCTTACAGCATGACTTCTTTTTTGCTTTAATAACTTTGTTTCTTTCTACTTGCACCTGTGTCCTGAGAATAATCCCACGTTAGTGTTTCATGCATTCCCTTAGCCATCTGCCCTCATTGCCACTTCCTGTGTGCTTCTATCTTCTATACGAGAGATCGGTGAGTGATTCACATTTAGAGAATTCATTACTTGATCTGTCTGCTTAAAATCCACATATTTCAATTGGCTGGTCTTCTTTTCTTTTAAGGGTTTGAACTTTGTCATCTTATTCAGCTTGCCTTATAATCTCCCATTTCTCTCTACATTTCTCTCTACAAACAATAAGCATTTCTTGTAGCTATCTCTTTCATTTGCAAAACCTGTCATTGATGCTTTCTAAGAATTTGCAGGCCAATTTGTGTTTTATTTCTTTTATAACACATTCAAGTACATAAAGTCTCCATGTTTTGGAAAATTTGTTTTTAGTGACTCTTCCAGCATCTCATAAAAAAGTCTCATCCACCGAGACTTCTTGATCTCGTATTCTGTGGTAGATAGTCATCATGATAAATGCATATGTTCTTTATCATTGTGTGTAATCTTGCTCTTTGTGTTGCTAGTCTTGACGCAAATACAAAGTGTTCTCATCTAACATAGAAAAATGATGCAAGAGAAGAGGCCAGTTCGGCCAAAACTCTAGAGTGCTATCCTTCAAAGTCAAGCTCTTGGAGGCTTAATTCAGCTGTAGGAGCAGAGAGGGCAACCTTATAATATTTGCCCTTTGAAATGCTATCTTTCAGAGGTGACCTTTAAGCTAACTTGGGAGTCTGACAACCTGGGTCCTCAAGCACAAGATACTTTTCACTGTCAGCCTCTCACAGTTGATGTCTTTTCTACCTTTGTTCAAAGTAGTATCTCCTTCCGATTTTACCTACCTTGCTTCATAACTCTCTCCTAACTCATGCTATCATTCAAGTCAAACAGAGTTAGTGGACTGTTGCCTTTCTCTTCCAGAGACTTCTCTGAGTTTATAATTCTATTGTGTTCTTTACAGACCTTATTCCTTCTAGATTAATTTTTTTTCCCCCTCAAGTAACAAAACCATTCAGGAATATTGTAGTGCTATGGGAAGATTCTTAGTCCCACGGCACAGCACACACACATTTTGGAACTTAAGCAAACATTAAACATGAAGTTAATCAGGAAAGAGCTTAAACACTCTCCTGACCTGTCAGGAGTAAAATAAGGATGTGACAGCATACAAAATTAGGGAAAACTATATTGAATCATATGAGCGGTTTCGAAGAACAGAAGAGTCCACGTGACTCTTACCAAATCAGCCATTGCCATCTTTAGCCATGGCCATTGTCTAGATTTGCTCATGCTTGTCAAGGCTGTGACTAATACAACTGTTTCTAATAGCAGCTTTTAAGAATTCATACATCCATTTACGTAACTTTTGGGCTTCTGAACCAAGTGATGCATTTTAATAAATGAGCCACAAAGCTTGAAAGGTAGATTCATAGGAATGCATTTGAAAATTTAGTAAGGCATTTTGTAATAGATGAGACCTGCATTATGAATTTCAGTTAAAATTTTTAAATGTTGAAAAGTACTCTGGGTTTGGTTCACCATAGTCACATCCACACTGTTCTGAAGGGCTACTTTATAAACTCTTCTTGTTGAGGAATCCTGCTTGAGCCCACGCCTTAACCCCTGAAAACACTCAGTGCATCAGATATGCACATTGTGTGTGGGATGGAATGGTCTAGGACATAATGCTTGTCGCTACAACTCTTGCGTCCTCCCTGCCAAGACTCTTCTAGTACTCTCTTTTCCTTGATTCATCTTCATTGTGCAAAAGTCATGACCTGTCCCTAGTTCAAGGGAGCTTGTACATCTCTGTCAATAAGACAGTCATGGAAGGGAGGGCCTTAAAAGCCCTGTGGAATTTTCAGCTTTTTCTTCTGCATTTTTCCACTGCATTACTAGGGCCTGTCAGCACTTAGTTCCTGATTAGTCAGGCAGCTAACAGTGTATCCCTGCTATCTCCATACTTCCTCATACCTTTCGGTACTGTATTGTGTTGTTGCTCTGTCAGTGTATTTTTTATCTGTACAATTGTTTCTTTGGTTGAATTCAATGGGTTTTTTTTCCTAAGTAAGCAAAACTGGTATTTTGGTGTACTTCCATATTGCTCCATCAATCACTGAAAGAGGATGATGACAGAGTATTAGGGGATTTTAAGTAAAACCAGACTGGTTTTATTATTTTGTTGTGTGCTATTTTCCACTATTCCCACTGGACTCAGAAAATTGAGATTTCATAGGCTTGATCTTCTCAGCTAGTGTTATGAGCTAAAGCTCTAAGTAGCCTTCGTTGGAAAACAAGAAGTTCATTTTGTGCTCAGCTCATTTTTCTGTTTGGCATAGATATAATAGATACCATGCATTAATTGAAACTTTTGGGTTTTTTCACTGTGTGACTCAAGTTATATTTAGATGATTGCTACTTTTTTTAATGAGAAGACAGGTAAGATTTTTACTCAGTATCTCGAGTTGAAATATTGTCAAGCAACACAAAGAACAAATATGTAAAGAGTTGTACAAAATTATATGAAGGAAAGAGAGAAAAGGAGAGAGAAACAGCGAATTTACAGATCAGAACAGAAAGAACCTCTATTTTGGCCAGGTTTGGGTCTCTGACTATCAAATACAAATTAATTGTTGGATGGATTAAAAGTGATGTGAAAGTTGGAAGGCAAATGGGTGAGATGGAGTCAAAACACCATTCTCTGGAAGTTAATTACACTACTGCAAGATGCTGGAGAATGGCAGCAAGTTGTGGTTACTGTTTTGGGAAAGAAGGAATGCTGCTAGAGGAGAGGATTGCTGGGTGTATGAGACCATGGTTGAAGGCTGAAGGAAAGTGGGCAGTTTCAGATTGGCACATTTATAGTAACTGTAGATTCCCTACAGGGTCAAAGACCAATACACAGGAAAGGAGAATTACATGAAGAAGTGAGCATGCAATACTCCAAGTCGATTCTCACAGGAGTGGACACAGCAAGGATCACCTCTCTCAAGCTGCTAGTCATGCTTCTTTTGATACAGGTTGGTCTTCTGGGCTGCAAAGGCACATTGCTGGCTCTTATTTCATTTGTCATCCATCAGTATACCCAAGTCCTTTTCTACAGGGCTGCTCAGTCCACTTATTGCCCAGCTTGTATATGTACTTGGAATTACCCCAACCCATGTGTAGGATCTTGCACTTGGCCATGTTGAACTTCATGAGATTTGCAGAGGCCCACCTCTGGAGCCTGACAAGGTCCCTCTGGATGCCATCCCTTCCCTCTGCAGGGAGCCTGTGTAAACCACACTACACAGCTTGGTGTCATCAGCAAACTTGCTGAGCGTGCTCTGAATCCCACTGTCTGTGTCACCAGCAAGGTTAAATGGTGCCAGTCCCAATATTAACCCCTGAGGAACACCACTTATCACTGGTCTCCACTTGGACATTGAGCTGTTGACTGCTACCGTTTGAGTGCAACCATCCAGGCAATATCTTATACACTTAGTAAGTCCACCTCTGTCCAATTTAGAGACAAGGATGTCATTCAGTACAATGTCAAATGTTTTGCATAAGTCCAGGCAAACAACATCAATGTTTTACACAGTCTTTCCAAAACCATTACTAGAGACAAAAGCAGAACTTCTTTATGAAATAGCATGCATTTTCCAGCACTGTAGTTTCATCTTTCTTCTTCATCATTCTATTTTTTTTCTTGATTGCACCTATGAATACAACTGCTTTGAATCTGTCTAGTGAGAAGTTTAATTTCCTTGATTGCAGCTGAGGACATTAATTTAGAATTGTGTAAAATCTATGAGAGAGATTTGCCTTTTCTTATGAAAATATTATAACTAGCTAAAATATTTTTTGTTGCAAGTGTCATTACATTTGTAAATGTAATATATTTTATATGCCTTAACACCAAACCTTAAAATATGTTGTTCTTCTTTGCCGTGATGAACGATGATCATTTCTACCAAATGTTTCCAGCTCCTTAGATAGTGTTGATCTTTTAAAAACCCCTTTGTTCTGATTTGTGAATATTTTCTGTAATAAATGCTGTTGAAAACCAACTTTTTTAAGCCCTATATAAATATCATAATCCATACAACCATCATTAACTATTTTAAAAAAATCACTAGATTGTGTGAGTTTTTCATGAGTGCAATGCCCAGGGGTAGGTATCTAAAAGATCTGACTATGATACCAACAGATTCTGGAAAGCTCAGACGTATCTGCTCCTTCACAAGGCCAGGAGCTGGAGTGGAAGCCACGCATTGCTGTGGAAACACACTGTGGTGTGTAGTTTTGGGTAGATTTTGTCCCCTGTGATCCGTATGGTGTTCCACACACATAGCCAACTTACTCAGCCATTGCAAGGAACGTGGGGGGACTATACTTACTGAACAAAGATTATTCTTCATGAGTAATTTTCTTGCCTGTCGTTTTTTGGATAAGAAGCAATTTTTAAAATGTGTTGTCAGAAATCCATCCCTTATGCAATAAAAAACTCAAAAGCTGTGCCTGATGACATACAAGATGTCCAGATCTGCATTGGCTCCTTCTCTGCAATCTGTTTACAAAAGTTAAAAAATGCAACAGAATGAGTTGGTTTGTAAAGGTGCTTTTTTGAATGCTAAACTGTATCTGCAAAATTGAAACACTAAATTTTTTTCTGTTTCACTACACAAGAGTATTCTGAATCAAGTTTTAATTTAAATTGAAACAGAAGATTAACACACATAGAACAGAAAAATAATTTACATACAGAGTCCATGTTTCCCTCTCTCAAGGGAAAGAACTCTATGGACTGATGAAATAGTATATTTATTTGTGGTTCCTATGGTACTTTGTAATATTTGACAAAAAAAAATTTGGAAATTATATGGGAATTATTGTTAAGTTTTCTAATAGTATTCATATTAAACTGTCATATGAAATTTTTTATCTAGTGAAAATCCCTATCAAAAGACTTTTGAATTTACCAAAATATTAGTTACTGATGCATTTTGAATTTTAAATTGCCTATGCCAGGCGTTTTGAAGTTGCATTTTGATCGTGAATGAGTAATCTGCTTTTTAGAGATGTGATATACCTCATTTGCCATTGATTTAATGTGATCTAAAAGGCTTAGCATATCTGAAAACTAATTCAATAATTTTATGCTTCTCTTGAGATCTTTTTAAGCCTGCAGGGAGTTGGAAATTCCCAAATAATTGTTAGGAAATACTGCTAAAGAAATACCTTGTTCTGTCTCAGGTTTGCAGAAATTCCAATTAATAGAGTGTATAAAGTCATATATCCGTTCCCTCTAACCACTGTTAACTGTTTGAGTTTTGTTAACATGGCTATAAATTTCTGGAACTATATGGTAGCTGAGCTCATTTTGTTATTTTTAGTGGATTTTAGTAGTTTCCCTCTGAAGAACGATCTCCTCATTTCCCTCCAGCATCCTATGTGGCTAACAGAGGGACCAAAGGATCACATATCTATCAGGTACGTGAAACAGACACATGAAACCTCGCAGGGTTAACTCCTTGAGATGTGCTATCCTCCTTGCCTATCATGCTGATTAATAGTGCCTTGGTATTTCCTTCAGTGGCCCTCACTGTCTGTGTTTTTGTGTAGTCACAGTTGGAATCAGAGCTCACTTACTGTGTCTGTTTTCTGTTTGTCAGCACAGAGAGCCTCCTCTGCACCCACACCCGATGCTTACAGGCTGCACCAGTACAAGTTAATTAATAATTATTATGGTTACTTAGTTGTGTTAAACAATCCTCAACATTATAAGAAACATTTTAAGTGTGGAATGAAACAAGATTAAGAGTTCCTAAGGCTTTCTGCTCTGTTTCAATTTCTTGTCAAAAGTTAGTGTTTACAGACAAACTTTAAATTTCTGAAAAATGCCTTTATTTGCAGCATACTCCAGCCAGCTGCTTCTGGTGGTAAAGCTCACGTCTGTGTATGGACTCTGCTTCTCTGCATGACTCTGTCAGTTGTCCCCAAGTTCACACTAATATTGCTTGGCTACAGTCTCTAGCACTGTGTCACTGGAAAAAAAAAAACATACTTTGAGTTTCATTCTTGTTTGTTGCATTTGTGTCCAGCTCTGAGCCATAAAGGAAAATTCTTTTTCTTTATTATTTAAATAGTAATGTTGAGTATTGGTCTGTGAGGGCTTTTTTTGTTTGGTTCTGTTTTTTTCTAAATGTTGCATGACATAGTGCTATTAACATTTTTATGGAGTAATGATGATGAAAGAGGAAACTGCATTCCAGTGGCAGGTCACCTCTAGGTTAGAAGAGGGGAAAAAACAGGCATTCTCTGTCTCAGTTGCCTACTATGGAAGCAGTAGTACCTAAATATTCCTGTCAAGCATTTTGTACTGAGTAGTAATCTAAAATATAACTGCCAGAAGACAAAGCCCCGAAAGAAAATGGCAAGGTAAAATGCAAAATTATTTACGCTAAGATAAAAGTATATGTGGAGGTAAATAAGTTATAGACCATAGGTTATAGACAGATATAAACTCTTTGTCCTGCTTCAGCCTTAAAGTTTACATTATTACATCTGCCAATATTCATATAGAACTGTCACAATTTTGTGAGCTTTACGTTATCTAGACAAGTTTCACAATGAATGATACATGAGTCAGTAATACATTTTTAGTCTATAAGCAATTACCAGATATTTTCACCACAAGTATATAAAAATGCAAAAACAAGAGCAAACACAGTACTGATATACTGGGAAACATGATGATTTTCTTAAGGTAGATGACCTTTCTAATGTTTCAGAGAAGCTGCCTAGAGAATAGTATCAGTAGGAAATTATTGTTTCCACATATCTGGTATTCTGTACTTTAATGCTGTCTTCTCTTGACATGCTTAAAATACATACATAGTAAGGGCAAATCTTACCTGTGTGATCTAGTCTATTGAAAAAATCATTTCTGTTTTGCTCCTTTAGCCCAGGATGCTCTTGCTAGTTTGTGGATGTTTACACTTGTCCTTACTGTGACAGAAAATATTCAAAAAGATGAAAATATTAGTCTTGTTAAGGTAGCTTTCAAGATTTAGACATGTGGACTGAATTAGGGAAGAGTATTTTTATACTTCTGGACCAGAAAGGAAATGAGTTACACATGACTAGGCATTAAAATGATCTTCAGAGAATAAATTAATAAAATTTGAGATGAAAAAGAAAGTGATTTCAGGTGGTTTAGGTTTGATTTTGTCTGTACCAGAAGAAATCTCCCCTTCAAAGGTGAAATACCGTGAAATGTTTTACTCTACTCTGAAAATGCAAGCCCTTGAATTCTCACAGATCTAGTTCAGATTCATCACATGTTCTGATGGTTATCCAAATGAAATTCCTCTAAAAATGCAGATATGAACTCAGAAAACAAAACAAAGAGCCTCTGTGCAAAATGTGCAGTGTGTGGAGTTAGGAATGAGTTCAAAGAGCCTGTCTCTCAGCCTTCTATGATTTTCATCTCCATCTAGGCCTACAGGGGCATCTTCATTGATTCAGTAGAATTATGCCTTTTTGAGTTGTTATTTATTTGATGGAGAATTAGTATACATCTGATTGAAAAAATACATATCAGCTAATTCTGTTTGATAAAGGAGGAAGGAAGCACTATTGTGAATTTTAATATACCTGAAAATCTGGTGCATGGGTTCTTGTGAATGAGAATATTTGAGGAAGAAAACATTTGTAGCAGCTTCATTTCTGTTTTCTACAATACTGCCTTCTCCAGAAAAATATTACTTTAAAAAATGTATTTTAGCAGCAGTAATGTTTAGTTCTTTTGATCTCTAAATGTTTAATTTATTAAATTAAAATTTAATATCTTAGAAGAAATTTAAACAAGATAAAATTGATATTTACAAAATTTACCACGATTAGATTAAAATCAGAATTTCTCAATTTGCTTGTGGAAACATGTTAATGTAATGGATTCTTTTCTGAATTGGATGACAGACAGATTGATGTGTCAACAGAGAAACGACTTATAACCATCGAAGTGTCTCTCATTATTTGACAGTGATTTACTACTGTCCAACAAGTCTGTTAGTTTAACTTCCACACTGAGTTATTTAGAATACCTTACGCTAGAAGCATTATTTGCTATGATACACAGACCAGGGAAATGGCCTCCCAAGACTGGTCCAACAGAGGTCACACACTCTTAAAAGACGTAATCAGACAGCCTCTTGCCTGTGCCAGGACAGCCTGAAGTCACGGACTCACTGTCAGTCACTTCTACAATCTACAGGAGACAGTCTATAACGGAGCTTTTAGTTTGGAGTTGAACAAAAGCATCTTTTCTGAAAACTCAAAGATGTGTTTTCTGGTTTATCCTTTCTCTATTTTTAGGCCTGAAAGATAATTTTTTTCATCTTAAATGCAAAATTCTGATGAATACCCAAATTCTGTAAATGCAGGAGGTGACTGATATGTGCACGATTAAGGCATCTGTGATCTTAGAGATGTAACATCTACACAATATTTAAGCAATGAGTGGCTCAAGATTTGAAATAGTGTTGGTACATTTTTTGAGCCTATCATATAAATACAAATTCCTATGTTTTCATATCCAAAAGTTTAGCTAAGGCAATGGAAAGCCTTGAGATCTTAAATTCTCACTGAACTGGCTGAGAAAATCCTTTTTTATGTTTCAAAATCATAGCATTGATTTTTCGTTGTTCTGTCAATGGATGTTCAGAATTTATTGCAGCAGGGTATTCTCATTTACCACTGATAATTGTTGTATTTCCAATTTTATCATGTGCATACTTTTATGATGTGATAAACAAACTTTGCTGTTGATTTTAATACAAACAGAACCTGATCCTTCATGATTGATTAGTTTAATTATCCATTCATTCAGCTTTGTTACTCTTACTAAAATACTTTGGAAGCAATGTAGGCTACACTAAAATATAAAGATTGGAACCTACATAGCACTCATCAGAGTAGGAAGATGCTTTTCTTCATTCCTGGTGTAACAATGAAATGGTGCAAGTGCTATTTTTGAAGTCTTTAAAACATCATCCAGAGAAGACAGTGATTTTGATCAGAACAGGTAAGGCTGCAGTTGTATTGTGTTTTGTTTCTATTATTTTAGTAGAAGTAATTTTATAATAATTCTGAGTATATTTTTCCTACTTAAAAGTTTTCTGTATCTATGCTTTGGTTTTCCGAGCTAGATTTGAGTGAGGTTTCACCAACCACCACATTTTTTTACATTGCTTGGAAAATCATTGTGTCCTTGGGCCTTTTTTTAGTTGTGTGGTAATTTTCGTTGTAGTTTTCTGTAATCTTTGTTGGCATTAACAAAGGACATCCTTATGTCCCTGACTCTTAGGTTGAATACATACTGTTAATTATATTTCTATCAGGAAGAAAATCTAATGGTTCAATATATATACAGTTAATAGTGACTTCACTTTTATTTGTTATATCTTCTTCTGTTCTCCACTCTTGAAAACTTTTGCTGTTTTTTAATGCTTTCATTTCTCACTTAAAGGAAGTACATCAGGCCATCATTTACATGGCAGTGTTTTGCAGACATGCTGTATTGATGTGTTTCATATAGCATGTTGTGTTACTTATATAATGAATTTGCTCGTGTTGATTTATATAATCAGCAGCAGTTTGTAATTCTGAGATAGTTTAGCACAAAACTGAAATATCCATTGAATTTTTATGGAGGACAGCGAGGTTAATATTTGTCATTACACCACCTTAAAAACAGCAAAATAGTGTGTTAAAATTTTGTACATTTTAATTTAACAATTTCTATTTGCGAGGGGATTTTTTTTAAATGGCCTCAGGACTTGTAGTTGCAGAAAAGAATGTTGACTGTGGCTGAAACTGTCACAGGTAAAAATGGCTTAGTGTTAACTAAAGCTAACCTGATGTCAACTTGCAAATGTGAGTCATACAAAAAGCTTCAGATACAAAATTATTTCATGTTCAGATTCTTTATTTCCTTGAAAAAGATGACAGGTTTTGTCTGGGGGGAAAAAAAAAAGCAAGTTGCCATATTGTGTTTGCACTTGCTTACCCACTTTCTGAGAAAGTACAAAGGAGAGGAGTAAGCAAGCTTCCTGCAGTTGCACGAGGTCAGTCAACAAGGATGAGCCAAGGACGCTGAGATGTAAAGATAACTCAGAACTGAGTGCAATGTATGTCAGACTGCATTTCATAGTTAACATTGTTGGTCACTAATTTAATGTGCTACATTTTTTACTTTTTATCCTCATATAGGCATTTCATAGCATGAGGAGCAGCATCAAGATTACTAGTGTAGCATAAGAAAATTCAACAGCCTGAAAGTTACTTGTTGTCAAAAGACCCAGCATCAATTACTATGGCAAATAAAACATGGACCGAAGGAGAAATTGCAGTTTCCCTCACACATAAATGATTCTATTGTAATTCAGCCATCCCATCTGTTAGAGCAAAATTGAAAGTTTACAATAGAACATATGTGACTTGAGCAGTGTGTTTCTCTTTTAACGTGCCTGAGTCTTAGAAAAGGAATCGTATTATCTTGTAGTTGTCATAGTAACTCAAAAGGGGTTTTTTATTAAATAAAATGTACTATATAAAAACTGTTAGGTGATAGCATTGTTTTCCAAATTAATGAAATTACTTGGAAATATATATATCATTTTAGGACACTGAAGATTCTCAAGCAGCTTTGATTGTCCACTGAGTAATATTTCAACTAAGCATAGGGAATTCCCTTCGGTAGCTGCTGATCTGTGAGACAGGTCTAGAATCACACTGTACATTGTTGTGACATTCCATGATGTACCTGAAAACTTAGTTTAATTCTGTCCCTCAGAACATCGTTCATTTATTGCTAGGAAACCCAGCAGTTAAGTGTCTATTCCAATCTAAAATCTGCTGGATTTTTTTTTCCTTTTTGCATAATTTGTGCTGTGGTCGTTGGATTCTTCCATCACAACACTAAAATACTTGGCCTTCAGGAAATAAACAAACAAAAAGCAATAAAATTATTATAAAGAAATATAGAAATTAAGATAAAGAAAATAAAGAAATTAGAAATTTCTTCCTAAGTTAAATTTGTTGTGTTGTGGTTTAGTTCTTTAAAATCATTCACTCATTCTGCAGTTAAGACTCAAGTGATTGTACTACATAAAACAATAATTTAAAAATATGAATTCAGTAATTCTGCATCCTTGACATGAAATGCTGAGACCTGAACAAGCGTATTTCCAACATTTCCTTCGTTTGTCATCTTCCTGATATTTTTTCATACATGCTGATTGATCTTCCTCAGATTTATTTTATTATAAAAGGTATTGATGCAAGCAAAAGCTGCTGATCAGATTTGCTTGGAAGAAACATTCTGTGTGGAAGTTCCCCACAAAATGGAACATATTTTACCCATCTAGAGATGTGCTCTAAATTCTCTTTGGATAGGTGAAACATATCAGTCTGGACTGATTCAGTGCCACTGCGAGGAACTGTGTTCAAACTGAGATCATTTAGCCCTTATTCTGCTTACCTGCAGTGCATGGGTAAGGGAGCCAGTGCTGCCTGGATTGACATGAGATGAGGAGGCTGGCTATCAGAGGTACCTGAAATGATCCTGCAGGAGCTCTAGCATCATATGGGACAACCCAGCAGTCAAGGAGAAAACAGGACTGGACACAGTGAATCATTTGTGCTGCATGTGATGGTTTCTCACAGATCCAGTAACACATAACGTCATTCTGTAGATGTGACCTTACAGAAGGTAGCTTTGGAAGAATGGAGGGTTCTTTTCCTTTTTTTCCTGACTGGTTCTCTTATCAGTCTAGCAACATTTCTGACAATAATCTTGAGGAGGTCCTGTTCCCAGTTCTGTTATAGTTGTCATTTTGTAAAGACAATCTCTGAGCTGCTTTGACACAGATTAACTTTTAAATTCTGAACTGGAGTGACTAATTTAGGGGCTTAACTGCTAGAGGTCTCCTCTACCGTCAATGAATGAAGACAAACATCTCCAGGAGACCCTTTGAATCATAAAATCAGCAGTCTAGTGGGCTTATCTTATGTACTGTCCTTAAAGAAACAGGATAGTCTAACTTAGTTGCTTCATTTAGATATCTAAAGCTAAGTGAGATGTACCCAGTCACTTGTCTTTTAGTTTTACCAACCTTTAGAACAGCAATAATAATTGGGTATGTTTCAGAATGCTTGTGGAACTAAATGTATCATTTGTGCTATAGATGTTAACAGCTGTGGAGTTAGGCATAAGTGCCCCTGTAATGCCTGAAGTTTTGCCACAGTGTGTTAACATAGCATTTCTAAAAATTCTAAACATTTGATAGGTATTTATTGACAAGAGCTTTTGGATAAATGTCTTCATTTTTTTATATATTAGTGTCCTGCCAAATCTTTTCCTTTTTCTCTACTTTCTGTAGACTTTAAAACTGTTGCCTAGGGGCTTTTCAAGGGAAACAGACTTTTTTAAATAAAATATCTGCAAAAAGGGTAAATTTTGGCATTAAATTAAAACACAATCACTTTTTTTTCTGTTAAATTAATTATCATCAAAGGTTTCATTAACAGCAGATTTCTTATCAGAGAAGTCAACAACAAAATTGGAAGCTGGACAATTTTCTCCCATTATCAAAAAAGAAAACATTTTATGGACCTTTTTTTCTTCACTTTGTCCTTTCTGGAAGACTGACTTACAGCATAAAGAGTGGGATTCAAAAGTCCTTAAATCTCTTCATGCCTTCTTTGTTTTTACTGGAATTGGAAAATGTGATATCAAAATACAATCTGTACATTAGTCTGATTCTGTCTAAAGATCAGCTTCTGAACATCATTAATACAGAAACAGAGTTTAGGACGGTGTGTCCATTTTACATTGTTTTTTCAATAATTATCTAAATTATCCTTCTATCTTCTAAACTTTCCTTGATATTTAGGGGAAATTACTTTAGAAAACCTTGTTTGGATGAGTTAAAAACATTTTCCTGCTGAAGTTTCAGCTCAGCTGAGCATTTGGACTGTTAGCTGTTTTAGCCATTTAATGAAAAAAACAAAACAAAACAACAAACACTCAAACCACAACCTTTTTTGATTGTTCTGCTTCTGTTATGAATTTCTATCATTTCCTTTTTTGGGGAGTGATTTTGAACACCAGAAGTTCTGTACAAGTTATGAAGGTGACTTCCAAGTCATCTGTCAGGTGTGAATTGCAGCATAGCTGTAAATTGCTAATACTACCATGGTTAAGCATGGAAACATCTGATAGATTGAGAAAAACTAAAAGCAGTTGTCCTTTATTTTTCAAATTTTAATAATTAAAGGTCTTGATAACTTTTTGTGAAAATTGGTAACCAGTGGTTCTCAAAGAATATAGGTATTTTAGAAATTCAAATATTGGTATATCATTTCTTGCACTGTCATCATAACTGTCACAACACAGACTTTGGTGTAGATTTAGATGTATCCAGCAATTGGATTGGTCCTCATTTTGAAAGAGGATTTGGCAATGGTAGTAAAGAGAGATGTTTGCTTTGCACAAAGGGTCAGCACTAGTGTAGAGTACTTTATAATGCCTTTGGAAGGGAGGTACCTTGTGAGATTTAACTGACTCCTACTTTGAAATAACATGTCAGCATTCATTATACAACTCAGTACACAGACAGTAAGATGAGGTGGAGTTGCTGCCTTATTCATTGCACAGGGACTGATGCAAGGGGTCTATGAGTTTTGTGGGCTATAATTATCCCTAGTAATTTAAGAATCCATTTACCTTCTGCAGATGGAGATACAGTTTAATCAAATACAGTGGTAAATCAGCCTTTATTAGGCACATTCTGTAGGCTATTATGTAGGTGTTAACGTTTAAAATGCTTCTGTATTAAAATTCTTCCCAGGTGAGCAGGCACAGGTTTCAATTGTTAAAAAGAAATTTCAGTAATGACCAACAAAGTGCTTTTTCTTCAGAAATTGTACTACTTTGAACAAAGAATTTTGATACTTTTAATCCCCATACTGTGGCTGCTCTGTAAACCAAATGGCTGATTTTGAAAATTAGTAGCTGCAGACTGATTCAGTCAATGACTGTGCAAAACATTTAGAAGCTAAAGATTTCAGCAATGTATTTTTCTATTAAAATGGCAGTTCCTAGATTTGCTTTTAATTACTTGAAGCGAAGATATCCCTGAGATCCCTTAGTAAATCTTTGGTTGAGTGTGTTTGAACTCCCTTTCCATTTCCATTTGTATGTGCTGAACTTTAGTTTTGGAAACCTCTGCATTAACGTTATAATTTTCTTTGGGATTTAAAATATATATGCTTCATAGGATTTGTCTTCGTTGTTATTAGTGGTATAGCAAATGTATTAGCCATGTTGCACTTGCAATTGCTGTGTTAATCATACTAAATTCTGGTCTGCAGTTATCACTAAAAGCATACTTGTAAGGCCTTCTAATCCAAAGATAAGAGTATCCGCCTCAAAGGCGGCACTGTGGTGATAACAGGCATAGGTCTTTCATGGCCATTGCTTTTGCTGTGTACAGGATAGTCCCATTATAAATTTAAAAAACTTATATATTGATATTTCTGGTCATTTGGGCTGGAATTTTAACTATTTGATAATTCGATACCTTGCTGACTTGTAATAGTTTTAGTACCTGTATTTTGAAGGTAAGGAATGGAAAGATCTTTCAAGGATGTTTGTAACAGCTCAGAGTTCAGTCTTGACATTACAGTTCCCAAGCCACTTCCATGTTGGTTTTTGTTTTTGAAACTTACACTGTCCAATTTGGGGAGAACCTAAAGATACGACCAGGTCTGGTTTGCTTCTGTGTTTTGAATGATAAAAATTAGTAGTTGTTGGGGATTTTAAGACCAATTTCTGAAGTTACTTGAACAATGTGCATTTATTTGTCAACTATGGATAAGGGTCGTGTTTGGTGGTGAAAACATGGAATATAAAAAATTCAGCAACTCTTCTAACTCTGCAGAATTTAACAGTGGTATTAAGAACTTTGTTTCAGCAAAGCTTAAAATGTTGTTCTTTTACCACTGGATATTAGGTGTTTCAGAACAATAAAAAAGCACCTAGTCCTGGCTTCTGTGAAATTCAGAAGCATTGCTTTTGTAAATAATGTTCTTGAGAGTAGGGTGTCTATATTTGGGACTTAAGAAAGTCAGGACTTTTCCTTCTTCTATGGAATTTGATAAAGTTTCTCTGTAAGAGATGAAGGCTCTGCCTTCCCCTTTGCAGTTTTCACGTGACACAGGACCCCTACATCTTTGAGGGTGAACCAGAATGGGTGAGACAGTACCATTCCAAAAATCTACCAATTCTAGCAGAGCCTTAGTTTCCTTGCAAAGTATTCAATATTTGATGACAGGATTATACCTATTTACATGAATAGTCTTAATTAATCAGCTTGCATTTACTGCAGGCTTCTGTGTTTAGTGACTCAAAATAATATCTCAAGTGCTCTGTTAGCCTCTAGTACAAGAAAGGCACCTATGCAGTAGGTCAGATGAACTGAGTGGGGCTATTTCTGGTTCACTGAATGCAAAAGACATGGAAAGTTATAAATGGCAGCCCACAGTTACTTTAATGAATGTGGTCACACCCAGAGGAAAAAAATTGGAATGAAGAATAACAGCAGGTGTGAAAAGTGCATTTAATTTTCATATGATATATCTTCAGTTAAATGGTGAGTGTAGAATGAGCAGGATTTCTTCTCAAAAGCTAAAGGCTAACTATCAATGCCCACAGATTTAACTATTACACATGGGCTGTCTGCCATCTAGGTATGTGGTAATTGTGAGTTTGGCTTACTCTTTAGATCTTGAGAAAATAATAGAAAGGGAAATAAAACCAGCTGGCTCTTTTTGTTCCAAAGAATTAAAAAGAAAAGGAAAAGCAAACATTTGATGATGTTGATAGTTGCTTGCTTTCTGGGCAAAAAGCAGCATCTAATTTCCATTTATATGTCCCTCACAGGGATAATGTTTTCAAGCTTCACCATATAAAAACAGTCAAATAGTTTCTCAGTTAATAAGTACCACTACTAGGTTTCCTGTGTAAAAAATGAGAGCTTTTAACATCCATAATCCAATGTCCTGCTAGAGTTTGCTCAGGTTGTGGAGCAACAGTGCATTTGATGTTGCAACTTGAAAGGCAGATGGCCATGTGGCCCAGGTGTTCTGAGTTAGTGTACACGGGCAATAATGTGCAAAATGTATACAGTTGGCTAATAAATACTTGTTCCCACCATTCCTGAAATAAAGGAAAAGGATTTTTTTAGTAAAATGCTTCTTTCCTTTTTTAATGCTCATACTATCAGTGATAGTCCAAATAGAAATGGCAGGTATTGCCTAGACTAGGGGGCTGGCATGTATGAATTATTATCTGTGAATTGGTGATTTTGTGTGATAATTTATTCCTGAAATAACATTAGAATTAACAACTTTCTTGCATATGTTGTTTATTTAAATTGCCAACTTTTGAGTAGTTCAAAGTTTTGTTCTTTAGATGTTATGGTGGTTTAACTGTGTCTGGGTGCCAGCTGCCCATGAAGTCGTTCCATCACTCCCCCTCCTAAACTGGACAGAGGAGACAAATATAACAAAATGGTCATGTCTCAAAATAAGGACAAGGAGATCACTCAGCAATTACTATCACAAGGAAAACAGGCTCAACTTGGGGTGAGGTTTCACTGTGAGGGTGAGGGCGCCCTGGCACAGGCTGCCCAGAGCGGTTGTGGAGTCTCCTTCCTTGGAGGTCTTCAAGACCCACTTGGATATATTCCTATGAGACCTGATCTAGGTGAACCTGCTTCTGCAGGAGGGTTGGACTAGATGATCTCTAAGGGTCCCTTCCAACCCCTACCATTCTATGATTCTATCTGTGCAGCAACTTCCTCCCCTTCTCAACTATGTTAATCACTGGTCAGCAAAGGGTCCATCTTGGAGGTCACTGGCACTGGCTCTATTGGATATAGGAGAATCTTCTAGCAGCTTCTCACAGAAGCCCTCCCTGTAGCCCCCCACTACCAAAACCTGCCCACACACACCCACTACAGAAGTAAATAACCAACGTGAATATCCTCAGTTGTCCTTAATTAGTGAAATATTTACTGATCTTCATTATTGCTAGTTACAGGCACCAGCCAACTGGAAATAACAGTAAGGAGTGTCAAATATGGGCATTATGGATATCATAAAATAAAGACAGTGACATGGAATTTAGTTCTTTCTGACAAGACAACAAAGGATTTAAGATATGAATCTTGAGGTTCCTAAAAGATAATACACATAGACAAAACTTTTAAGTCAAATAGCTAGCCATTACATTTCTAAAACAGACTATTTTTATCAGCTGCTAGCCTGTAAATAAAACACATTTAATGGACAGTGCTTGATTTTTTTTAGAAGAGTAATAAAGGAAGACTCTTCTATTAAAGTAATACTGAAATTTAAATGGTCCAATAACTTACAGATCCTAACTTCTACATGAGACTGTTGCATCCAATTCACTGATTGTACACAGGTCTAGGTCCAGGTGTCCATATCCACAAGCTCCTACCATTTCACCACAGGATAGTCTTGTCATCGTATGATTCCACGTACGACCTGCAAAGGTACACCAAAAATATGCACCCAGATCATCAAGGAGAAAAGGGTATATTCCCTGAAAACATTATCACACTCAAAAGAAAAAAATAGACCTCTTCCTTTTAATCAGGGAGTTCAATTCCAAGTCCTGAGGTACGGAAATAATGATTTGTAGGTACATGGGAAAATACACAGGAAAAAAAGCTATTGTTTCCCTTGGACTTCTTGTGAAACAGAAACAAAAAAACCACTTTATTTACTTTGATTTGTGCCAGAATTTAACTGATAATATCAACACAAAATATAATAGTTTTAGCAGTTATATATAATCAATTGCAATGGGTAACAGCACAGTTAGCATTAGTCTTTCCATTCTTTCTCTAAAAGCGTATTTTTATCTCTTTACACACAAGAAGTGAAATAAAATAGACAGGGAGAAACTGTTCTAGAAGACCAATAGAAAGCCTTCTTCATATTCAGATCCTCTTATTTAATTCAGTATCAAAGCCTGTTTAATACAGTGAGATAGGATGATGTACCTATCTCCAGCTCTGTCTACCCTCATTTCATTGAACAAATAATAGAGACAGAAGTAGCCTAAGTCATTGTAAAGAGAAATGTAAAGTGTGGGTTTATAAATGACCAGGAATACAGAGTATAATGTAGTACTATAAAGTGTGGATGTGTTGTCATCTGAAAATTTAGAATAATAATGGGGATAAAAAAGGAAAAATTACTAGTAGGTAATTCATTCTAGTACAACATGTTAGAATTTTCTCTAATGGGATTAAATTATGAGAAGCCAAGGCCACTGTTTCTTCTTGATTTTAAAAGATTCTCTGTCACATAGCAATAGATGAATGTCAGCCTTCTTAGAGGTCACTGCTTAAGTTATGTAACAAGAGGGGGGGAAAAGAAGCATTTCTTCTATAGCACCTTGAAATTCAATACTAACACAACAACTAAAAGTTAGCTGGTGTGGTAAGTAATGGAATTCACTCTGATTCTCTGTATCCTCTCCTACCTGAGAGTAAGGTGATTCTCAGCTGCTTTGTTTTGATTGATGAGTAGGGTTCTGTGTATTTCCATTTGTATTTATTGCAATTTTATTAGACTATATTGCCCATAAAAGCTTGTATTAAAAGTACAAGATTTTATGTACTAGGCTCAGAGTCCCTCTCCCACCCTTCAATCACACATAGGATGTTTTAGGATCTTCTTTTGTATCTTGTAAAGCATGTGTTTTAGATGCTCCCATATTATGTTATTGGTTCTGTGGAGCTTTTGGGTCTTTATAGCTTTCAACCATTCTAACATATTTGCAGGATTTGACACTAAAGAAATTCAGTAACTATTTTGCCAGACTTCTAATTTTTTCTTCTTTCAGGTGAAATACAAATTGAGCAAGCAGCAGATTAAGATGTTTCTGAAGCTCTGCCTCTCTGCCACCATCCTCAGGAATATTATAGATGTGATTTTTTTTCATAACAACAGTAAAGACTGAATACGTTTAAATTTGTCTTTCATACTTCACGAAAAATCCTTTTCATATGGTACTGCTATAGTCCCAAAGAGAGCCCCTACCTAGTCTCTCTAAAACTATTCTATTAGCAGTCTTTTCTCTGTGGCTTAATGTTTGTTGAAGGAGAGATAAGGAGGAGAAAGGGCTTTTTTAAAGGATTGTTTATTGTGAAGGAAAAACAAAGCAGTAAAACAGAACACATAAAAAATGAAAATTGCTATATAGTTTAATGAATATTTTGTAAAAATCATTTTCTATTCTCCTTCTACAAATTCATGATAGCAGCACTGCTGGCTGCTTGTACATGATTTATCATGTCAGATTATATTGCAGCAAGCAGACTATATACCCTTTGACCTTGAAGACTCCTAGTGTACTGCTATAAATTTTGGTTTCTTAAAAGCAGGGAGTGAAAATACCCTTTCCTTTAGACAGTTACTGAGCTTAAATATCTAGGAAAATAAGATTTTGTTGTTTTTATTCTGCTTTGTTAGTAGATGATATTTTGTCATTCTGGATTTATGTGGAAAACTATTTGGAAATTTTTGTATCTCTGTCTCAATGTGCATGTCTACAGATACTGTTATTTTCAACACAATTATCTGGATCGTGTTAACAGAGCTTTTCCATGCCAGTGTTTGCTGAGCTGTGAAAAATGTGAAGTTCTGAGTGCAGCATCTTCCAGAACCTGATTTTTGAGTATTTCAGCTTCAGCTTTGTGTCCAAGAACTGTTATGTGATGAAAACCTGGAAAGATACCTTGTGAAAGGGGGAAGCCTGCTTTCTTGCAAACGTGTGCCCTACATTCTCATTACATCCACAAAACAGAAGGACCTGGAACCAGAGTTTCCTTCATGCCCAGTACTTTGCCTTTGCCCACCAACCCATGAGATGGCGTCAACAGCTCCAACAATGGGTGAGCAGCTGGCCTGTGCTCACTGGCCAGCTGAAATCTATTCTTTGGTAAAACAGAACTATAATGTTGAATTCTCAAGCTTTTGTTCTATAAGGACAGTGGTCTTCCTCTCCAGCTGCCTATTTTCGTAGCTGTTTGCTACGAAATTTAATAATGTAGTTGAAAGAAGCATAGTAGGCAAGTCTCACTTTTTTTTTTCTATAGAAAGGGTTGTTTTGATCAATAAAACCTTCAAAACTATACTTTGCAGAACCACGTCCTGCATAGAAAATGCAAAACTTATATCTGTTAAGATATGTTTTCTACATACTCTTATTAAATAAAGGGTACACCTTGACAAGCAATCTGCCTACTATGCAAGAGTATATTCTTGCTCACACCAACAGCATCTTCAGAGAGATTTATAGAGTAAATCCTATTTAGCACATTGGAGGGAAATGGCTGAAAAGAGAAATTTGGATTATGAACTGGATGCCTTTTCCTGCAGCCCTCACCAAACAGCCCAGTAACTGCAGTTGAGTGCTTTTCTGCTGAACTGTTAGAAAGAGCTCTAACTTTTTGTTACACCCTGGGGAAGTCTATGTTGATTTAAAAGATTCACACATGACCTCAGTTTAGTCCACTGACTTCACTATCAACTGTTTCTATTTTTGCTTCATAAATATTAGGACAAAATATGAGAAGTGCTATAATACCAAGTATTATAACAGATTTTAACTTAGCAGAGAATCTTGCATAGCGTAAATTGCAGTAAAACAAAAAGTAAGACTTATCTGTCACTTCTGTAAGTGGCAACTAAAAATACCCTTACAAATATAATGGAGTTAGGGGACTCTCCTGTTTTTTAATTTACTTTCGATAATTCATTAGCATACACTTTAACCTTAATCGCCAGTCCCCACAGGATTTATATGCTGTGCCAAAACAGATTTCTCATAGGCAAAATTAATTTTCTACAAATAACTTCCCTATTTTTTGTAATTCAGGAACACCAGAAGGTAGCACAGCTTTGGTGATTTGATCTCGATACATAAGATTTCAGCACTCGTTTTAGCTGGCGTTCTTGTATATTCAATTTTCTTTTTTAGACTGCTAAATATTGGGTGTGACTTACAGGAGGATATGATTCATTTTGATGGAACAGCTTCTAGGTATCTGTATTGGTGCTTATTAATTACTTTAGCAGAAGTGTTTTGTTCCTTCAGTTCCTCTTGAGGATTAAATACCACATAACATATGTTAGATTTTGGCAATCTTATGTTTACAGAAGTTTAAAAAATATTTTGAGCAGTTGTGCATGAAATTATTTAATATCCCTCATGAGAGGAAATGTTAACAATGTTAAACCCAAATACAACTGCTTTCTATGAATACTCTTTTCATATCTCATGAGAAAGTACTGAATGGAATATGAAATTTCCACACTTCTTTGAGCTCTGGAAAAATCAAGGCAACAACAATACCTGAAAACAAATATTAAGAGATGAAAATGTGATACTGAGAAATGGTTGAAAATAATGCACATTGGCCCACTTACAGTCTCTAAAGTAGGGGAAAAAAGTACATTTGTTTCAGAGGTACATCTAAGTTAAATATATAAGAACAAGGTTGCAGTACAGAAATACAAGTATACTGAGAATGTAATAAGTTCTTTTCTTAAATTTCCTTCATTTTTATCTCATTATAGAGTTAATGACTGTAGCAGAAACCAATCCCTAAATTAAACCAAAATGGCCTCTAAAAGAGGATTAGCAGTTGCCCTTCTTGTCCTCTCTGCTACTTGCTGTATAGAAGCAACAGGAGCTGGGTGAGAGCCATCAGTGCTGAGACAGTACCCTTACCTGGCCATAAGTGGGGCCACACTTGTGCACCGGCTTGATAAACTCACCTCACCTGAGAACTAGTGCAGTGCTGGCCATCCTTCCTACCTTGTTTCCACATGATAGTCAGCTGCTACCCTTCCTTTGCTTTCCACAGCTGGCATAGTACTGTCTCCTGCTGTTGGGAGGTTTAAAGGACTTCTGTAGCAAACTTTGGGATTGCACCTTATCTCTCAGGTTCTTCCTGTCAATTACTATTACTTTCACAGCTGTTTTTGTAGGGGACAAGGCTCCCTCTAAAAAGAGAAAACTGTTCCAGTCTCCACCTCTATGTCCCCCTGGGTTCCTTAGGTACTTAGCTGATCCTATCACTCCCTAAAACTAGTATTTCCCTTCTCAACATTCTTTAATAATTAGAAGGCCAAGTATACAGGTGAGTAATTTGCATCCTTCCTGCTAGGAGCAGTTCACACATGCTTAATTATTTGGCTTCGTTTTGTGCTTTCTGCTGCTCTACTTTGGGTGAGTTCTCCTGCTCCCTGTTTCCATTACCCAAAAGAACAAGATCTTTCTGAAACCTATATTTTGATTCATTCATTTTTCTCAGAAAATCATTTTACTTAGGAAAGCAATAACCATTTCTGAGTGTTATTTTCTGTTTCATATATAACTAAAGAAGGACTTCATTTGTTATTGCCAGCTAAGATTCAAATACTCATTTAAAGCTAGGGGTGAATGTCTAGAGGAAGAGACTGCCCAATGATCAGCTTTGTTGCTGTGACTTAGGTCATTTCTTTAATGTATCTCATTGATCCCTATACACAGAGGTGGTCCAAAGCACATGCAGAAGTAACATCTGCTTATTTTACCCACAGACCTACCTAGGACTACTTTTTGGAGACTGGAATATAGGACTTGTGGACAGACAGCTTTATCATGGAAAGAGAAAGATCTCAGGTTCTTCATGGAAGAGATGGTCGTGTATGGTGAGTGAGCGGTGACAAATTGAGCTAGCATGAGCAAAAAACGTGAGTGAAAATGTTCTGCTTCTAAAGTTTCTACTTGCCCTTCTCAGACTTCTCCCCTTCCCCATTTCTTTCTTCTTGTGTTTTTTCTGAGCAGCAAACTCATCTGCTTGCTCCCAGATCTCTTTTCCCCCTTTATTCCACCTAATGACTTCTCTGTCACTGCCTCAGAGGTGAATGCTGTCCATATGGCTTAAAACTTTAATGACTCCCAAGGTGTCTGTTTCTAAACTGTGTCATTACTGAGCCAAGCAGAATATTTCAATGAAAACTAATCAAATGCACAATGTTATTGGCAGCTGTACCCCTGAATACTAAACCAATGCCTGTGCTTCTCAACAGGAAGGAGAGTTTGTAAAAAGTGTTAAATGTAGAAATGTGTGTTTGAGGAAAACAATATTGACAACTACAACACATTGCTATCCTTTCCAAAGCTGCTGGTATTACCTAGGTGATGTTAAGCAAAAAGGGATCACAGATGAAAGTAATGTGTTCTTTTGATTTCACATAGGAGTGAAATGGCCTTTCCAAATTAAATCCTTACCTACAGAGGAAGTGGCATCACTTGGTAGATTTGACACTGTTTTGATCTGTCAGAATAAGTCCCTCTTCCCAAATTCATATGGTACAGCTAATTCACCTTGCATGTCTTCATAAGTTTTTGTTGCAGGAGTAATAGTGTGAGATCTTTGAACATCTCCAAATAGGAAAGCTTAAATTGATACTTTATTTGGTTATATCCCAATACCTGCTCCTGAATATCAGTGGTGCTGCTGGTTGTCCTATCATAGTGTAAGAGGATTCATTTCTACTCTTAGCTGACTGTGTAAATTATCAAAAATCTATTGGATTGTTATGTGTTCTCTAAAATAATTCAAAATTGGAAAACCAGAGCTGCAGAAAACTGGCAGTTGCTGAGTGGACTTCTCTATAGCGTCTGACATTGAGTGTTTAGGGCATGAAATTCTGCTGTAGATTTTCTGTGTGCTGTTTTGCAAAATTGTTTCAGATCATGGTATCCATTGTTTGTCATTACAATGTGATCACACAAGGAGTTTAAGGATTTATTTAATCTGAATTGGAAAAGCAAAATAACTACCAAAAAAATCCTATAAAATTGAAGGTACTTTTACTTTTTTAGGTACCATTCCACTCATCTATTTCTTCTTACAAATCTGATCCTTTTTTACGTGGGTACAACACTTCAGCTGTGCAGTCTCTCAGTCGAGTTTTTGGTGAGGAAAAAGATAATGGCAAAAACAAAGCATCATGTAACTTTACTTTTTGAGCACACTTTCAGTCATTTAACACAGGATTTTTATAGTTCTGACCGTACAGCAAGAATAAAATGAGCAATAAACTTTTTATTTTACTGCTAAATAATTAGATAAAACTGTTACTGAAATTAAAGATGTTAGACTTGGTACCTGAGAAAAGAAAATTACTAACTAGCCATATATCAAATTAAAGAAGTAATATATTCAGAAGCTGTGGTGTAAGGCAGATGATACCTTTATTAGTGGTGTATGAATCAAACAGTGATTGAGTGAGAGCTACATTAGCTTCTCTGAGGCCTCTCAGTACAATAAGAATGTTCCAGTTAGTGCTGGCAGTGTCAGGGTCACACTAAGCTTTGCAGGATCTTTCCTGGGGGAATCTGCTGTCAAATAAGGGTCACTTACTTCTCTGTCCCTTGCATCTTTTGGCAATGTGTCTTGTAAGAGTCATCTTGGGTTGCTGTAAAAAGACGAAACAGTTCTTCCCCTAATCTTTCAGTGAGACTGTAGGATTTTTCTTGAGTAAATACTGTTCCTTTTCTCTGCACAGATAGCAATTCCCTTGTGTCGTCTTCATGGTTTTTTGGAATGATATAGCTAAGAGTGTTGAATTTCCTGTACATGAGCTTGGATAGGGTTATTTTCCAATTTAGGCTTTTTTGGCTTTTGTTCTTTGGCCTTCAGAAGGAAAATAATTTGTAGACAAACATGTGCACCTGGTGCTAAAACAATAGGTACTAACACATTTGTAAAGAGGATGGAACTGGAACCCTCATACACTAGGTTTCCAGGAAAGCAGTCAGCCATGACTTGCTCTGCGCCAACAAAATGGCTGGTTTGTTTTGTTGTTTGCACTTATGATGGTTGTTGAAAGCTTTTCCCCCTTTTGCACTGACTGTAATTACAAACAGAACACATAAATAATATGTTTTAAATGCTGGTAAGGCAATAGCTAGAAAATCGTGAACAAATCAAATTACTTTCTTCTAAAGTAGTGTAAATTTTATGTTGGGGAAAAAAAATAAAGGTGAAAGCCCTTTGTTTATTCCACTAGAAAGAGAAAAGTCTTCTGATGTTATGTATCAAATAGACTAGTATTGTGGAAGTGACTGGGATAAAAGTAAATTTCTATGATTGGTATTATTTGTCAAACCAATTTGAAGTGCACTTCATTAACATTAACACAGTCTGGCCACTGCAGTTGCAGGTCTTCCACTTGTATGCATTGAAATGAAGTTCAAGGTGAATGTCATTAAACCATATAATTTATATATTGTAGATATGACATCTAAAATTGTCACAAAAGAACCTTGACTATTTCTCTCATTTGTTTTCTCCATGCACTTTTCTCTCCTATCTGTCTAACTCTAACTGAAGTCTTTCTCAAATGCTAATGATGGGGAAACTGTGGTTGAATATTATTTACAATTTTTGCGTATGTTTTCATTTTTCCTCCTTCTTGAGCTCTGAAACAATTATTATTAAAACATAATCAGAAAAGACTAGAAGGAAATCCACAAAAAGGTATAAAAATGCCATGAGAGACATAAGATGAGTAGGTGGGTTTTCTTCAGAGTCCATCTGTAAAACATTTTTTAAAACTGACATCCCATAAATATTTTTTAGAGAAAAAGATCGAATCTGAGATGTTCAGGGAAGACAGCTACACCAGGTAGGATAGATTTCAAAAAACTATGAATTCAAATCTCAAAAGATCAATATGTAAGAATGTACTACTAGCACCTTGAACAAAAAAAGTGAGTTTAGAAAACCAAAGAGATAAGAAAGGATAGAAGCAGAATCCAATGAAATATTTTAACATAAATTTAACTGAATTTAGGAAACCACTGCATGGCATTTTTGAAAGGAAAATATGCAAATATGAAGAACATCCTACAATTCTAAATGAAATTAGTTCCTGTACATGATTAGGCTTCAAACCATAACTCCATAATATATCCCTTTTCATTTTCTTCTGTGATCACTTAAGTTTTGGAATTACTTGCCACGATACTTGTAATCGATATTAAAAAAGGTAACACTGAATACAGTTTGTGTGGGTTTTTTTCTTCGTTGTTTGAACAGAATAAGGTAAAATGGGGTTGTGCTAAATGTTTGTTGAGAAAATTAGAAAATGCTACTTATGAAGAGGTTCTTTTAAAACTCTGAGACACTCAATGAGTCTGTTTTATAGAGGCACACTATGTAAATTAGAAAGTTTTCTGCCTAAGCCTACCCTGCCCTATCATTTTCCAACAGGAAATTAAGATGTGTTTAAGGGGTTATAAAGAATATTCAAGGGTCTTCTAAAGCTGAAAATACCTTCCCAAATTGTCACCCATAGTAGCCTTTCTGCAATTCCATAGAAGTGAAAGGTAGCTGCTCTCCCTCCACCTGTAGGCATGCTACTGCTAGTGGGATCTGTTGCTGAAATAAGAGAGACAGATTTTTACTCTTCCTGCATGTCAAGAAGAGGCCTCAATGCCTTAGCAGCCCTCAGTACAGGCTTCAGACACTTATTGGAATCAACATGCTAAGTTCTACACCCTGTGAAGTAAGACTAGATGCTTTAAGGAAAAGGACTAGTGGAGTTCTAACAAGGGAGGAAGCCACAGTGAAGAACAACAGATGTATGAAAGTTAGAGAGCACTGAATTAGGAAGGAATACTGTGTAAAAGACTCCAGACAAAGACATAAAATTAAGAAGTGAATGGAATACATATTCTGGGACTTCTACCAGTTGGGAACGAGGGATAAGAAAGGGGAAAGTTGGAATGAAATCTTGAAAGGGAAGTGCTAGTAGGAGATCAGAGCTTCTGAAGGGCACAAACCAGGGCAGAAACACATTTCTTTGCAATCAAGGGAGGAACAGGATGGTCAGCGAGGGAAAAAGTTTTCAGCTGGGGTGAGGAAATTGATCTAGGAAGTGTGAGTGAGGATTAATTTTGTTTGTCGGGGGGTAAACCAAATCAATTCATAAAGACTTGATTGTGGGTTGAATTGATGCTGATGGTGCATGCACTAAGTGGTGTCGAGTTACAAAGGGAGATATTTGAATATGTATGTCAGCGTGAGGGGAATTGACTTTGACCGTGGAGGACAAAGTGACTGAGAATTGATTTTTATTGTGGAAGGAAATTGATTCAGAGAGAGAAAGAGAAAACCAGTTTAATTTGTGTCTAAAGAAAGCTCAGATAATGGTAGAGAACTGGTAACAGAAGAAATGGACTTTGAATTTGGTCATGACATGGTTTCATACATGATACTTGTGACAGTTGATGTGTCCCGCATAAAATTCTCTATTCTGTTCTCTGAGATGATACTAGTAAATGTCCAATGAGAAGATCAGTAAGTCACATTTGAGACAATACTAGTTTTTTGGAAAATATCAACTAGAGCACTAATATCAAGACAATTAATATGTCTGAGCTGTGGTACTAGGGTTTAGATTTCCAGTAGTAGAACAATGGTTTTGTCTTGTATGCATTCAAGTCTGATAGAGTTCTGGCATAAAAAGGAATAGGAAATGTATCTTGAATCATTTCAGCATATTCACACTGTTAGTTATACTGATGATTGTGCTTAACAATATGTATACCCATTGAATGTTGCTGTCCTCCTAAATCATCTTATCCATTTAAATGTGAAGCCCATTTAAGTGAGGAGTGAACCTCATTCCATCCAATGTGAGAACTGTGTGTAGTGGTTTAGCTCACCAAAAGAAGTGAAGATTTTAGAGATAATTAACTAGAGGTGGTTAATTCCATAGGTAATTGTATTTGAAAATCTTCATTCTGATTTATTGTTACAATAAAGACTGCCTGGCTTGTTCGAACTCTCTTGAATTGCATCCAGGAAGCTTAAATGCTGATTAGGACAAGGCAAAAGTAGAACTGAAACAGGAAAACACGTGTGCCAATAGACATGTTCTTTGTTATCTTTCTAGAGCAATTATAAGAAAGTTGGTGTACTTGGCAAACTAAGATATTTAGAGGTATGTTTCACAGTAGACAAAATAGACTTGAAAACCAATTCACTCAATTTGATAAATTATCAAATAACTCAGATTTTCTTTTTCTTTTCCGCTAAATCTGAGTTCCTTGATAATTTGTCAAATGTTACTGAGATTGGCCTTCAAGAGGGGGAGTTATGAACAACACTAATATTCTATTCTGTAAAAGATCAGCAGCCTAATAGCAACTTGTTGAATCAAAATTTTGAAGTTTTAATTTATTTTTATGCATTCAGGATGGTGACATCCTGACATATTTAACATTTCTATTGACTTTCCCAGTCAAAAGGAGGTCAGTTTAGTCAAGGATGAAAAATTCAAAAAGGAAAAAAAAAAATTAAACTAGTTTACTACAATTGTATAGTGGAGAAAGCCTTCATGGAAACCTTTTCCAGATACAGGTTGTAAAGGGTGGCTGGGATAAGTCAGTATGGGTTGAATAGGAGCAAATTGTACCCGGCCAAACTGATTGCTTTCTGTCCTAAACTAACAATCTCTCTGGACTGCCTCTGCTGATTGCAGAATATTATTAGTCTGGTGGGGTTTTTTACTGTTGAGTAAATATGGATATTTCTTTGAACAGTGTTGAAGACAAATAGATTTTTAGCAACTATTGTATCAGTGGATATTTATCAATATTTTTCTCTAAGTTAATTTTTTGGTCCTAAATTAATCCCTCACAAAGTTAACTAATAAAGGACTCTTCAGTTTATATGTGAAAAATGTATGTGTATATTTAGCTTTGGGCATATGAATAACTCAAATTCTTCATGTTTTTTAGCAAGTTAATATATGCCCAAGCATGAGCAGGATCAGTGTCCTGTTTTTGTCACAGAGAAGTAATGCAGTCACAGATTCACAGAGACTGTGGAGAGTTAGAGTTCTACAGGAGTTTATGTAGCAAAAATAAGAAATTTACTTCAGGACAAAATTTTTATCTCAAATATTTGGCAGAAAGCAAACTCCGAGGCAATCCTAGGATGCGATTTCAAAGTCTAACTGGAACACTATCTCTTAAAAAAGGGACTGGCAAAATTGTTTAAAAAAATGCAATGATGAGTCACACAAACTAATTACAGTGCTTCTGTGCAGGTGGCTCATAAATACTGTCATTATCAGAAATTTTGCTATCCTTTTAATTTTCTCTCAGTAGTCTTGCTATTATTTTTGTCTGACAGGATTACCTTAGTTTGTTCTCAGAGAACTGGCTTGCAGTAAAATATTTTTAAAGCATAATAGCAAAAAATGTACAGAACTCTTAAATACTTAAGTGCATATTTGATGATTCAAAATCAAGCAGCTCACAGTTTTAGTCAGAGTATAACTGTTGGCATGTAAACTAGTTTTTCATAGCATTACACTTACTTTTGAATGGTTGAGTTCAGATAATAGAGATACAAGCTAGTACATGCCAGTTCTAAGTTCAGAAAACCTAAGAAGTGGCTCAGAAAAGGCTAGTTTTAAACAAAAAGAGGTGAAAATGAAACAATTATTATGATATGTAATTTTGGTCTGTAGATTTTCATGTAATAGCACATATATAGGATGTAATAAATCACAAAAAACACCACAGTATAAGATTCTCCCCAGGTTTAGAGATCTGTGCATTACATGGTATTTTATAAATATTAGGTGCTTAATTGTCCGTGTGAGAAATAACTATTATTTATTGCCATTTTTCATTTAAGCTAAATTAGGAACTGTAGACAAAAATACCACTCCAGGGTTTATACAGTTGTGTCTAAATCCATGCTGATATGTTTTAACCTATACACATATCCATTTAAAAGGGAGTTTATCTCCTGCTTGACAATTCTTAATAACACAGTAGACTGTTCCTGTATCCCCTTTCCATCCATTAGTCAATATACCCACAGCAACCAGCAATAACCCAGCAGCAAAAAACATACTGAAGTTCTTTAAATCTCCCACCTGAATTGCTGTAGCCAGGAAAAACAAATGGGCCCAAATACACGTGGCTACATTTTTAAAACTGCTGAGCACCTGCAGCTTCATCCAAAGATGTTGGATGTCATCACTTAACAAATTATTCCACCAAATTAAAAATATTAACCATGTGAATTCATAAAGACTGCAGTAATCTGTGTCAGGACTGACGTTTTACCAGCGATCCATCCTTGATTTAGGACACTTTTTCATGCCATTGCAACTAGTTATTTTTGTGGCTACTTTTCCCACGTGTTGCTCAGTGGGTTAGCTAGACCTGGTGGATCCAGCTGGCTTGGGCTGTTGTGGGTACATTGGCTCTGCAGCCAGCAGCAGTCACCTGAGCAGCTGTTTGCTGCTTTGGGATCTTTCCCAGAAGGAAGAGACATCAATGGTTATGGCTTTTTAAGATACAATTTTCATTGAAGTACATGCTACTTAGGCCATATCCCTTGCACGCTTTCTTTTGCCGAGACTTGTTCACAGTTTGAAGGCTGACATCGCAAAGAGGGTAGACAGACCTTAGGAAAAAAACAGGGCTGCTATTTTTCCAAGATGGATAGATCTGTAGCCTTTTCTATGTTTGTAGAGGGTAGCTGTGAGCTTGAATTTTTGTATCTGATTCTCAGAGGAATTAGTTCCTAGTAAGAAATAACTTAAAATGTGGCTGAAGTGCTAGTTCATATGCTTTTGTCCCAGTGCTGTCTTCCTTATTAACCCCCCACCCTGCACTACTGAGAAACTCACCTTCCTCAGTCCTCCCTGATCCAGAGTATGCCCACTCCTACACTCTTTAAAGAGCAGCACAGGACTCAATGGGACTGTGTTGGTTTCTGAGCTCTTACATGCCTTGATTGCCTGGTTATTTCTGGTTGAGGACCTTCTGGGGTCTTTCCGTGTGGGGAAATTTGGCTTTCTTTCCATCTCTCCTTTTCATGAGAGTTCTAGAGTAACAGCTGTCTCTGAAGTGACTCATATTTAATTAAAGTTGGCCGGCAGCTTCAACCTTATCAAGGAGTGGAGGATGGGAAAGGACAGACAGACATGGCATTTGTGAAACCAAGCTAAAGGCTAGAGTAGAGCATTAGTTATTACTGGTGTGGAGTGAGAAAGACTAGAAAGTCAATTGAGCTTCAGATACGAAGAAGATGGGCTGATGATGTGGTATTTTATCAGAATAGCCTCAGATTGTAGAACTATATACAGGACATATGTTTTGACTTATAGAATTTTTAATGTCCCATATTTTGTAAAAGTTGGATTCAGTTTAAAAGAGTTACCCCATTCAGATAAGCCCTGATCCTAACAGAAATACACAATTGGAGACTCATGCTGAAAGGATTTAGAAAGCTCTCACCTTTTCACTGTTGCTCAGTATTGTGTAAGAAGTTTGTTTCAAAGTCATAGAACTTGGATTTTCCTGGAAATAAGTCTGCAATGAAATTCTTTATTAACTGTTCACAGTTATGCAGAAAAGTATAATAAATGAGCAGAATATGTGCTGGGTTGGGGGCCACTGTTTTGTACAGTTTTAAATTGAGCAGCCTGAGCATTTTAACAGTCTTCCTACTGCTATATGACACCTTAATAATACTATTTAAAAGGTTTGAATTGTTGTTTTTGATGCTGGGTCTAGAAACATGGATGTCTACCTCCCTCTCTGCCTCTCTCTATTTCTCTCTCTGTAAACATATCCCTAGTTTCCCAGCAGGTTCAAACACAGATGGCTGCCTTATTGCGACAGAAGCAAAAATGCTACATTAATGTTTAAAGAGATTAAAAATCCTCTTGGCAGCAGTGGCATATGTTACCAGTTAATTGTAGCACTGGAAGCTTCCCTGCTGTTTTAAAACATGGACTCATTTTACTTGCTTTCTGCAGAGCTGTATGAAATGTCAAATTTGTTGGTATAAGTTTTGAATCCAGTCTGACAAAAATGAGTCATAAAGACAATGTTGTTGTCCTATCTAACATAGTATTTGAATCCAAATAATGTTCAACTACTATGCCAGCTCTGGCAGAAAGCTGGCTCCTTGTTCTAACCAAATGATCATGTGCATACTTTGATTTCAGCAGAGGGTGTTCACATTTGCAAGGCAATTTTTAGCTTTTCACCTGCATTATTTCAGATTATTGTCATGTTGGCCAAAGCACACTGCTTGTTTAAATTACTATAAGATGCAACACTAGCTTTTTCTGACACAACCTCCAGTTGGAAACTATGATAGCCTGCTAGCAATGAACGTTTTTGTTGTGTTGAAGACATTTTTAACTGCCGTGGTCAGGTGATTAGCGCACTGCTGAGTAACATCGTTCTTTCTAGATACCTAGTCACAGATTTACAATTCTCAGTAGTGCATTGCTGACAGTGCAGCTACTATTTGCCACTTTTTGACTGAGGCAAGAAATTGGGGAAAAAAAAAATCAAAAGCTGAAAACTTCTGTCATTCTTTACTTTAAATTCTGCAGCAATTTTGGGAGTTTCTCCAGTTCTTCAAGTAGCAGCTGTCACATCAGATATACATTAGGATAAAACAAAGGATTCAATCTTCCTAACTAGCCTGTAAACATCAAACACTATTAACAGGACACTTTTGCTATCAGAAAAGCTGATGATAAAACTTCATTTACTACACAAGGTGTCACATCACCCTTGTGTGCATTTTGAGGGAGCTGCATAGGCCTTATCGGGCTTAAGTATTTTGGGAAGTAATTGTGTAAATGCATTCTCATGTTGGAAAGGTAAACAAAACTTAGCATCACATATTGCCTGTGATCTTTTTAGTATTTGTTCTCTGCCATATGTGCACATTAGCTTTTACAGACAGGTAGATGTGATCTCTGCCCCTGAGGGGCTTACAGTCTAGATTAAATATCACATGGAGATGAGACACTCTTGTTGGTATTCTCAGCAGGGAAGGCCAAGGGTATGGTAGGCATGAACTATCCTTGCTTGTCTGAAAAACAGACCTTTCAAATCAAGGCTGAAACACATCAATAAAAGAGGGAGTACAACTGTTCCTGATTTCTTCAGAGAGCTTCACACTGTACAGTGCTTACTTGGTATCCATTTCCAGCATTGATATCTGCGTTTTGAAAAATCTGTGCTAACCCAGATGATTTTCTCTACTATTACTAAAGCATAAATTGTCTGTTTGGGCAGTCAGGGGATTTCCAGAGTAACAGCTTTAGCCATGTTTACATCACTATTACTTGTCCTTTAATATAAAAATATACATTAATATGAAAATTAAATATTGTTCTATTGGGGGAAAAAATTAAATGGGGTCCTTCAAATTATCTTAGTTTATTACATTTTGCAGGAAGTTTAATCAAGTCAATAATTGTCAAGATATTCGTTGTTAAGTGCTGAACACACATAAAACTTTACATAAGCAATTGGAAAACATTTTGTGATTTTCTGTGGTACAGCGATAGACATCACTCACACTGTTTAAATTACTATTACTGGTGTCCTATTATTTATTTACAGTTTTATTGAAGCAACAAGATGAATGCAGATGTAGCAGCAGTACTAATTCCTTGGGATTCACAGATATCCTAATTAAATTATTTTCATACTTTGCTTTCTGCAAGTGAAGTTTGCAGTTGAAGAGGAGAGTGTTTTTATCATTCTTTCTCCTATTTGTGAACTTGTGATAGTAGCATAAAAAAGGAAAAAATTAGTCCTTCATTTTGAAGCTATAGCAAATTATGAAGATCTAAACAAGCATATTTAAATAGTTACTTTGCATTATTCATGTAACTGAAAAAGATTCACTCTGGGTAGACAATTACTGTGTATTAACATCTTGCCTTAGGGCAGCTGAAATGGTTTTTAATGAGGTGTTACCAATCCTGAATATCTTTCATTTGCCACTTGACCCAACAATTTATTTTTTACTGGGACATCTTGACTTAAAATGCTTAGCTTTATTATAGGGATTACAGCATATCCTTAAACAGAATATATTTAAAGCATATACTTAAACAGAATGTTTATTGGCATTAATGGTATTTATTAAATTAATCTGTGTTATTCTAAATAATGGTAACTGGTACCTATAGATCAAAATTCATCAGAATTTCTGGAGTATTCAGCTCCAGAGCCTAAGAATCACCTTGTTAAATTAGTATTCAGATGGTGAAAACAATTAATGAGGCTTCAGACCTATAAAAGTCCACTCAAACAAACATCTGCCAGTGTTTTAGAGGATATTCTGGCTCTGGCATCTGCTGTGACCTGAAGGGCAGAGTAATATGAACTTGACTAAGACAGTATTTCAGATAATTTGAGATGTAGAGACCATAGCAATAAAGAGAAGAAAAACGGTTCTTCCTCCAGCATGAAGACACAAATATCCACTACTCAGTCACTCAGCAGCACGCTGAGTAGGAACAGAATTTCCAGTTACTTTGTTCAGATGATATGGCTCAGGTACTTGCACTGTAACTAGTGTGATTGAGTACTCTGCACCTGGTTGTACTTGGCAGATAAAATGATGTTTCTGAAAGTCTTTGGCATAACAACTCTGTGAGTGGCTATGGTGTGAAACTTCTATGCTAATTTTTCATATGAGCATTTACCATGTAGTAAGAGTGTTTATGTCAAGGTAGTCCTGGGCAGTAATTCTGCAGGATAACTAGTTCTCTGTGAATTCACACTTGACTTATTTCACATAAGCTTTATAAAAACAAACCCTAAGAGTTAATGAAGTATTGTGAGTTTTGAGCAACAGACAAAATCTCCTTCATCAGGATTCTGTCAGAACAACCTTCACACAGTTGACTATCACATGGATGATGAGAGTCTGTAGATATACCTGTAGCCAGCTCTTCTATCTGCTCTTACCTCTGCTGTCACTCCATAGCACAGAGCAATGCTCACAGTAAAACTAGTTTTGATACTGGAACATATAGCCACGCCAGCACAGTGATTTTCTCAGGCTACTCTTATTTTAGACACAGTTCAAGCATTCTCATATCCTTCCTTGCTGCTGTACTGGTATTTCCGTAGTGCCACACACTTTGCTGTGACACTAGCCTGGATGCCAGAATCGAGGCCATCAGCACCTGTAAATGACAGTTCAGAAGGATGGTAATAAGAATCCCCAGTCCTTTACAAGACCATATATAGAAGATATAGCTCTCTTTGGCCCAGAATCAATAGTCTAGAAAGGGGTAACAGGCAAAATACAATTAAGAGGTTGACCACTGCTTTGTTTCTTCCTGGAACATATGGTTCACAAATAAAGTCCATCTTAGCGAAGTGGAGAGGATACAGGGTAAAAGGGAATCTTTCTGACATATATACCAATACAACACCAGTTACTCTGCTGGAGTTTCTTTCTCCCTGTATATGTAGTCTATGCTGAATTAATTTGTAGTTGGCTGAATTTCAAACACATCAAGTTCGTTTTCACGTATGTTGATGGGATTTTCTTTTGGATCAGTTTCTTATGTTAATTAGGCCTCCATTTATGCTACATTGTAATGAGCTTTAGCAACTCTGCATGTGCAAGCCTGGTGGGAAATTGGCTGGATTTGCGCAATTTCAACTTTTGCAGTTGCCTGGTTTACATATACTATGGAATTTCCCCTTTCCCAAGCCAGGGACAGTCTTAAGTATGGCAATTAGTTCTTTTCTAATTTTTCAAAGGAGAAGGTTTTTTGTTGAGGAAAAGAAAGCCTAATATATTAACTTGCATTTTAAAGAAATGAGGGGTGTTTTTAACTGTGAGACTTATTGGTGCTTCAGATCTTCAATGACTAAGTTAAAGAGAGTAAATGGGATGGAGATTTTATGGCTTCCCTCTAGGTGAGGGAAAATACTACATATCAAAGATAGACTTTACTCTGAATAAGAAGAGAGTAATGCAAACAAATCCTAAATATCTTTCTTTTTAGCAAAAAGAGAGATATTACTGGTTTTGAATTTAAAGGAATTTCCACATCAACTGCTTTGCTTTATCTGTTTAGTGCCCAAAGACCATCTGATTTATAAAAACATTAATTACCAATATTTTGTTGGTTTTTGTTGTTGAGAGACAAAGGATGCTTCATGCACTTCAAAATCAAGACATCTATTCATATATCTAAGTGTACAGTAGGACTCTCCAGGTGGCTATTTTTAAAAAACTTCTATTTCAGTGCCTTCTGGAAGTAAGATATATGAAAACTGATACACTCAGAAACACAAATATAAACAGAAAGTCTTCTAAAATAAAAATAAATGTAATATGTTTAACATACAGATCATATGTAAGGTTATCTTCTGGAATGTAGTGGAACTTTTTGCTGTAATGGATACTGGGCTTTGGTTCAGAGACACCTTACAGAGAGAGTATTGGACAACAAACCACCGTTGTAGAATGTGTAGTTTTATTTAAAGATAAAAGAGAACAGAGGTGGATTCCTATGAATGCTAAGGCAGATAATGATAATTCCCCCTAAAAAGTGAGTGTAGAGAAATACAGAGAGCTCATCTTCATCTTCCCCACCACCAAGTAGTCTTGGCTAGTCCATGAGAACAGATAAGCTGTTGTTTCCTCACAAGGTGAAATTATTACTAAGAAAACTTTTCTTTTTTGTGATCATTGCATGAGCCACAAACTCAGATACTCCTGAGGTATAATGATAGACTCAATCCAAAAAGTTGAGAAAAACATGGATATGTAAACTTTTCCTGTCACAACTGCCTGAGTGAGCATGAACTTTGTGGAGCGGATAGGGTTTGTGCATCACGCTGGGAGCAGAACCACAGTAGCAGTTCATGCCACACTGTGGGCTATCAGCACAACTGCATATGAATTTGTTGGCAGAAACAGTCTTGCCCTGCCCATGCTCAGGAGAGCAACAGCATGGTCAGTACATGCTGAACTTCAGTGGTAACAGTGGGCCCAATCTCACATAATGCAGCTTATAAAAGGCTGTATTAGTCAGTTCAACATTGCATTAAAGGTGTTTTGTAGTCATCTACTTAAGTAGGGGCAGAGCAAGCCTGTTTCTGCCTGTGAAATATCTTCTACTTACCATCTAGTTAATACAACAACATCAGGTGAGTTTGGCACGTTTTCTTCAAGAGCCTGAGGTGGTAGCTGTAATTGCCAACTCATAAGAAGCTTCTTCAGAACAGACTTTATTTATTCTTTCTTCCACGTAGAACAAGTGTTAACGGTGCAGAAGTTTAGTTGCTCCATTTTCCCCTTACTTTTATTTTCCCTTGTAAGAGTGAAAGTTTATGTTTATAAATACAAGTTTCTTTCAAGCAACTATATTCCAGTTCATTTTGAAAACAAGAATCTTTTTCTCTCCAAATATTTTTGCATGGCAAAGACACTCATATTAACTACTGAAATACCTTAAAATATTTAGTACTTTCCTGCTATGTTGTGGTGCAAAAAAAATAATCTAAGAGACATGACTTGGACTGTTCCCATTTCTCAAAAGAAGTTTTCGATAAATATTCATCTTAACCTAAGGCATTATCGTTAATATTCAAACTTGGGCTTTTCAGCTTCACATGCTTCCAGAGCACTTCCTTAAAATAAGAATGGACTCCAAAATTCCATGTACCACACAGAATTATATTTTTATGTGTATAATTACCAATAGGATAGTTACAAACTATCACTGTCCAAACCATTTATTTATTCAGTCATTATGGTCAAAATCTATTGTGTTGGAACATGTCTAAAACTCTTCCTCACTTAAGTGAAATAATTGGTATAGTAACAGATAGGCTTACAGAATTTCTCAAATGTCTTTGCAAGATGTCATCACATGCAAATACTGAACAATTACATTTTGATAAGAATTTTATCACCATTGCCTGTTACATAATCAGTAGTGGGGAAACTATGTCTTACATTGTATGAAGTGTTGCAATGAACATGAAATAAGAGGAGGACTGAACCCAAACTCCTCCAGTAAATACCTTTTTAAAAAATCAATAATCAAAATAATACCCCAAGATGACTTGTGATTCAGCTTGCATGCTTTACCTCAGTGCAAATTGTAAGCTAAGATTGAGCGCTGGATAAATAATAAGCATTGGCTTTTAACGGAGCATTTTAAGAGGCTGGGTGGTCAATGCAGTTAGAAGCATTTGTTGGTTGTGGGAACCCATCCAACTTCAAACTGTGGTCAAATCTTTGCATTTTACAACGGAAATCCCAGTATTTCCTGAATTTAGCCTTTTAAGAAATCAGACTCCCAATATATAATTGAATATGTCATGCCTTGTGGAAACAAAAAAGCATCCTTGCCTACTTCTTTTCAGTTGTGTGATTCTCACAGTGTTTTAACTAAATCAATGTGAAATGGAGAAAAATTGCAGTATTGGTTGAATGAGTTAATTTTTAGAACAGGAAAAAAAAATCTCCAATAATCAGAAAGTGGTAAGACAATCATAGCATGAATTTTCTCAACAGAACTTATTGTATAGTCACACTTGGTCAAGAATCTAGAGAACTCAAAAACCTAAAACAAGTTTCAACCTTGTATTGCACCAGAATCCAAAGGAAAAAAAAAAAATCAGACTAAATGGTCTTGGATGTAAGTGAGATTTACTATAAATAAATAAAACATATAAGTGCACTGTTTTAGTAGGCTTAATTGCTTTGCTAAACTGACACACTAATGGCGACCGTCTTTTTATTAAAACCATGGTTATGCAGTAAGACTTCAAAGAAACAGTTGCAAATGAAACTCTTGACTATTGGATTTCAAGGGTGTGATGTACTGTGCAACTAAATCTCTGAAAATGTCTTATTCATTGCTTGTCTGCCATCTAATCCAATCATCTCTTAAACTACCTAACAAGGTATCAGTTCCTTTGCTATACATACATGTATGTAGCTGTAAGCATGCACTTTCTGCTGTCCTATTCATAATCTACCTCTGTCTGTAGCTGTCCTTACACATCATGCTCATCTGCCTGCTTTAGTGACACAGCATAAATGGAACTGTGGTGCTCCATGCCTGACTTCTAAGAGCATCCTTGAACAGAAGAGGCAATGATGCTGTGTTATGAACACAGGAGCCATGTAATAGTCCTACATATTTTCCTTTAAACAAATGTATTTACAGATCTGCTCTTGGTTTTCCCCCTAAGGACAATAATCCCTGGCATGGGGTCATAGCAGTGACAGAGATTGGTCTCAGTTGCTGGGATTTTTGCCAAATTATTACAGGACTCTTGATTCTTCTCTTCCTGGCTTTTGCCGTTTTCTTTCAGATTCAACAAGTTATTGAGCATCCTCATCTCTAAATGGCTTGTGGTTGCCGGACATCAGCTGTGATCCTTGTGGGAATCTGGATCTCCCAGGCATGCAGTGCTTCCCCAACTACTAGTGGAGACCAGACTATAAATTCCTTATATATCCTAAATTCATAGCTTACTTCAGACCACATCTATGTACATAAATTTCTCCTACCAAAAGAAACCCAACCCAAAACTGTTCTAGGATCCCTTTACACTGAGAGAATGCAGGGGCACTGAAAAAAAACAGCATTATGCACACATTTACCTGTTCACCAGCTACTTGCACCAAGGGAAGGGATAGAGAGAACCCAGTCTCCTGAGGACATGAGAAACCTACAGTGTCTCACTTGTATCAACTAAATCTTCCTAACTTTCCAGCAGATGAGAATCAATTTTGGCCTACCAACCTCCAGTCTCTGGGTCTACTTGCTTTATTCTTCCAAGGATAAATTGATATATGTTTGAATGGCAGCCCTAGAAAGTACTTGTAAATGGACCGCAATAACTTGTTTTCTTACTAACAGTTTTAATTTAAGAACTCCTTAATAAAGGGCCAGTTCAAAAAAGCTCTTTTTAAATAATTGTAACCTTCATTCCAGTTGGTATTATACCTAGAAAGCTGATTAATTGCAGAATATGATCTATAGGCATTACTAAGGAAGACAAGATAAATATAAGTAGTGTGTACTACATATATAAAACTGTTTAAAACAGAGTAGATTGCAAACTACTGAATGCCCATTTAAAGCAGTTTACCTAAATTTACTTTGTCTGTCCTTCAAAGAGATTTTAATTTCATAATGACATATACATTATCCAATGTACTTTTTTTAATAACTGGATGAACACACAAAGGAACATAATTAAGGTTTGGAAAAATTTAAATCTAGCATGTCTTACATTTCCAGTGCTTTCTCTTGGCAACCTAAATATTATTTTAACTTGTGGTGTGATTATATATCAGCTCACATAGGGGAACTGCAGATCTCTGCCTGCTGAGCATCATTAAGCACTTTGGTGCGCAGTGGGAGTTTGTTCATTAGGAGGAGTGTGTTATGAATTTTACTCTATGTGCATCTTTGTGAGAGGGAGGGAGAGCAAGGCAATGAGAAAGAAATATAAGAGAAAGCATTTACACATACAAAATAACTAAATATTAATACTCCTATTTAAAAGAAGCAGAAAAGTATTGTCCAGAAGAAAATAAACATCATCCTTAGGGCCAGGAAAGAAGTCTCCTCAAACCTGTTGCTTCTACTATCTTGAAACTTGCATTATTTCCTCAGATTTAATCTGGCTGGCAAAGATCCACCAATCTGTCATATTTGCCTTTTGGTTTATTGTTTCATTTTAGACATTTGACTGTTTTGGTATTTTTTTTAAATCCTGAGACATAAAAAGGTAAAATGGTATTACATAATTAAATATATTACCCATACTTAGGAATGAATTCTACTAGCAAGAAAGAGGAGACTTAACCTGTGAAGACTTAAAATCACATTCTTTTTTTTCAGGTGTTATAATCTTAAATCTAATTTTTGCACAGCTGAGAACAATCTGTAGAAGATTATTCCTTGATTTTGTGTTATATTTCAATTATTAGATATCAAAGACTATGCAGTCAGGGGGTGGGATATTGAAGTTTCTTAAAAAGAGTGTATTTTGTGCAAACTGTATTTGATTTTTTCACTGGAGTATTCAAAAAGAAGAAAAGAATCACTCTCTTAATTTTGTACTCATATTGGCTTTATTCCCATGTTTTGTAATTCTGTTGGCTTCTCTAGTCTATCTGTTTATTTATATGCATATGGATGTGGTGGAAAATCAGAGTCACTGTTTTGCAAATGGTTTTTCCATACCAAAGCAGTGTACTCACTTGGCCTAAGTGACGTTCCTAACATTTTCAGTGTAGTTATTTTAACTTCACGTGGTATGTATACATAAGATAGATTTTTTTTGCCTTTTGTATGTACATTGAAAGCAAAGAAACAGTTACTGAAGGAAGAGGGATATTTGGATATTATCTGCTCCTTTAAATTATGTCTATTTTTTTTCTCTATGAAAGTAGCAAGAGCTTAAGCAACTCCTGCTGTCTTGTTGTTCGACATCCACTACTGCCCATCTGCCTATTGATTGGTAGGAAACTCCAAATGGGAATTTCATCTCATTAATCATGTCACATCACAGGGATTAGGACAAAAAAAAATCCTTTATGCTTCACAGCAGCCATCTAATGCCCAGTAAGACAAGTGAATGAATATGATATGGATAGAATATCTTCCCACTAATTAAAGGTCATCTGCTAAAAACTATGAGTCAGACTTGCTCAGAATGTACTATAATCTAAATCTGCACATACTTAAGCTTTGCAAAATAAAAGGAACAGTAAATACATATTTATAATTCAGACGTTAGCATAGCTTGAGAATAAAACCCATCCATTACAGAATACTGTAGTGACAATACTTGCAATAGTCGTTCTCCCTCAGTAGTTACTTGCAAAACCCAGTTCCATTGATTCTCTCTTACTCCCCCTCACATCATCATTAATATCTATCCACATGGCATTTCCCCACCGATGTGCTCCATAATCTTCTTTCCAACACCACCAAAATTGTTACTGCTCTACTCATAACCCACATAATCTGCATTATAAGATACTAGGATTTTTCTAAGCCTGTTTGGTACTGTAATGAGCAAGAAAAAGCAATTAAAATTGCTAAGATGTGACTGAGCAGGTGAGGGAGGTTTCCTTATAGTTAGGGCACTATGGCAGATGAGAGGGACACACACAGCCTTGGAAGAAAGCCAGCTTATTAATGGAATTTGACCATGCAAAACTTGTTGAAATCCCTCTAGAACATCAAATGCCACATTAAAATATCTTTACTGAGGTCTTTGCCATTCCCAGAAAATCTTTAATTCCCTTTTCAGAGTATGATTTTTTTTTTCAGTAATACTTTCCAAAGCAAGATTTCTGGGACGTGGTTTGGTTTGCATTTGTGTTTTGCTTTGTCTCCATAGTGAAAGCTCTCATCAGTTAAAAGCAGGTAGGTAGGATGTTTTCTTTGTTGGAAAGAAACCTTCAGGGAATTTATTTTGACAGAACTAAACAATTACTTATTCTTTGCTTTCAAGTTAATAAACAGTTCTAAAGTCATAGATACTTTGTTCCTGAAATCATTGCTTGTGATATGGTATTTAAAATCCTACAAGTCATTTTAGTCATGCTAATGACTATAGCAGATACTGTAACTATCCAGTTGTTCGAAGTGCTTGAGTAGTCATGTACACTACTGTTAAGTAGTGCTTATTTGTTTACATGGAAATAGAATTGCTCACACTGAATAATCTCAGACAAAAATATATTGGTCAATAGTTGTCCTGCTGCAGTGTTTGTGCATGCTAATTGTTTAAACAAATATAATTTAGCATAGAAACCATCCACCATGATATCTTCAGTATCCTGAGGTTCCAACTGAGATGACAGTAACAACTTCTCTATGAAACCAGCCCTACAATCAGAGCAACAGTGCCTAGCTGATACTGCTTATTCCACAGGTGTGGGAGAGTCCTGGTTTGCTCTCTGCTGACTCTTTTTGTCATTTTTTTTCACCAGTCTGATTTACCTCCTCTACAGCACTCTTCCATTGCAGCTTCACTTACAAACCATCCTGTGCTGCCTCTTGTGCCAGTCTCTAACAAGTCTGCTGATCATATCTGGTTTGCTTTTAACCGAGTAGATTCAAGCCCTCACCTGACACTAGTCTTTTTTTACTTTAATCAAACAAGCTCCATCTTCTGCTTTTTCTCTCATTGGAGCCCAGTTCACTCCTGCATTTTCTATTTTCACTTTTCATTCACATCTTGATTTTATTTCTATATTCCTGCTTTTCTTTGCATTCAAGCCTAGATTTACCAGATCAGTTAACCAAGTGTTTTCTGACCCCTCCTGTTATTCTGCTTGTCACCTCTTTGCATGTGTAGCAGATCAGATGCCCTTTCCATTCAAAACCCATGACTCTTAGTAATAGGGTCACTGATTCCAAAGGAGATCCAGGCTCTGTTTTTCTTCTATAGCTGCTTCCACTCTGGCCTGGAGAAGTAAAGAGCAGTATTACACAAGGGATTATTTTTACATGTCAACTTCTCAGACATTTGCTGAAGATGAAAAAGGATGTGCATGGGAAAGAATTTTTTTAAATCATTAACATTTTTTAGGTTACATCTATATACAGGTATAGAGCTTCATGTTAAATGTCCAGACTGGCTCAGAACAAGCTGATATGTCAATACAGCATAGCAGAGAATTACTGGGTATTTTGCCAGTAGCTGTTAAGTGCATCATTACGGTGCTCTGGCAGGGCCAGGTAATGTGGTTAGAGAACATGGATGTAACTACACAGCAGGAATCATCCTCTGGTACTCATATGCTGTTTGCACTGTTTCTACTCTTCCCAGTTGAACCCAACAGGTTCCTAACACAGAAAGTCTTTGAAAGGTACTGTATGATGCAGATATATATCCTTTCAGGCTTTGAATTTTGATCATATAAAGCTGTCAATACTATTTACTTCCTTGTGTAGTGACAGGCAATCACCTCAAGCCTGACAAATATTGAATAATCTACTCAACCTTTTGCCATTCACAGGGAAGCTGACAAATATTTCATCTTGGCTATCTTGTTTGTAACAACTTTTGTGACCAATGAACAGCACTTTTTCTTTAGCCAGCAGAAATTTTCATTGCAGCCTTCCTGTAACATTCAGCAAGCAAGTCAGTCCATGTGCAAGTTCCCTTACAGTTGCAAGTGGCATAATTTCCATTTTTCTTTTCAAAGAATTAACATTTATCTTACAGTGAGAGAACAGCCATAAAATAGGTTTGATAATTTCGTACAGCGTTCAACAGATTTGAATGAATGGTGAGGCCTTTCTGTTATCTCTGTTACACATCAATACAGTTGAAAAGTAGAGAAAGTGCCAAAACCAGCTGCTTTGATGTTAAGATAAAACATCCTGAATGTGCCCAGCAGGATAAGGAAAATACATTTTATGTGCTGCTTACAGTCCCATTTGCTTCTTGCCAGAAAAACAGTTTGTTAGAAGTAATTTTAAATTATTTACTTTTTTTAACTTCTGGGTTGTGGTTGATGTTTATAACCCCTGTAACCCCTTTCTGGTTAAGGGCATGCTATGGTGGTATATGGCACTGTATATAGAGGGTAGTGTGAGGGCAGGGGCTGAACAGCCCTCTGAGTTGTCCCATGCCTATGTGAGTTGGGGACAACCAGTGGAGTCTGTGGAGAAGCCCGGAGGAAGCAGATGCATTGGTGTGCCAGTGCCTTGTGGGCAGGTAGCCACTGGCTTCTACATCTGGGTATACTGGGAGCCATGAGCAGGGAAAGGGATACACATCATACACGTGGGCCTGGCACAGGCCCGCTGCCAGGAGCTGGCTGCGCCCCGTGGCCGTTGCTCTGATGGCTACAGTCTGCTGCCCTAACTCACTGGTTCCCACACTGCACATGGATGGGCGTAGCTGCTCAAGAACAGCTTCCCATGGAGAGGAACACACTGTAGCTGAAGTGCAAAGAAAATTTCCTGTGCTTGAAACATTGATTATCAAAATGAGTGGAATGTGAGTAGTTGAGCCGTTTCTCTTTTTTGTATCTGCATTTTTCAAGTTCAGTCTGTTTTAAAAAAGGAAGAAAATAACTTGTGGGTTCAAATGCTCTGTTTCTTGATGCCTTTAAATGTGCACATTCAGTGGTGTTCAGACTTCTACCATCTAGTGCGGATTTGTTAGTTTTATTAATGTTAATACACGGGTTTGATAGTATTTTAAATACTAACAGTCCTCTCGTAGTTAAATTATGGGAGAACCCAAAGAAGAGAAGATGCTATGAAGTAAGAACAATCCCTCCAGATATGTGGTTCATAGCATATATTGATTTGTAGTGTTCTATGGTAAGCAAAAGTTTAACAACCATAATTTTATGAAAATGACAATTGAAGAGGACATCTGGTGAGAATTCATTTCTGCCTTTTTACATTTTTAACAACCTGGCTATTTTTACTCTTCTCATCCTCTCAAAGGGAGTACAATGTAATGAAGCATGGAGCTGGAACTAGGCCACACCTCAGCTGGAAAATGTCAAGTTCTATTATGCCATACTCAAAAGCATAAATCATTGCTGCACATTTTCAAAGGTATAAATGAGGGAGGGAACAAAATTAAACATTTATCTAAATTAAGGCAATATATTTACAGTACAGAAGAATAGAGTATGGGTTATTATTTATGAAATATAGAAAGATACCAAACAATTACAGGTTGAAAACTGTAATATGTAATATCTTTGCTCAGGAATCCCTTTGAACATTGCTTACTTTCTTGAATTTAATTTTTCTGCTTGTCAACTGATAACTAACCTGCTTAATGTCAGGAACTACTAGTAACTTTGTTGCTTGAAAACCTTTTTTATTGTACGAAATATTTTTAACAGTCTTAAGTTAAAAAAATATACTTGACTAGTGTAATATCCAGGGTTACACATTTCCTTTTTTTTAAATATTAAATTGTACCTTTCACTCATTTTTTTCTCATGTTTCACTGGTTGAGATAGTTAGTATCTGTCTCTTTGGCAGCAATGATACTATAGTTCATAACTATTCAAATAAATAAATAGCATTTACTAAACAGGAGGAGAATGGAAGACTCAAACTAATTTGTTCACTCCCATTTTTCCTGTTTTCTTCACTATTCCTTTTATTCCAAGAGATTTGTATTGTCTAAGTCTGACTCTACTCACAATATGTTTGCCTTTCTGGATTTTTTTATACCTCTCAATTCTGTAACATAATTTAAAAAATCTTTTAAATATAACATTCATGCATTTGAGTAGAGGAGATTTATAGGGACTGCTGATACGCCTCAAGAGCCTGTGATTATATACCTCTGTAAGAATTTTTGTGTGACATTCAGCCTGTAGTAGATGAAGATCTTGGGCTGATTGTTAAAATATAGGCTTGTACAAAACAAGGCTACTAGCCTCTCTGAACTCCTTTGTCTAGCCATGTTCCAGTATACATATATTAGGCTGATTATAGTGATTACAGATTACGGTATATTTACTGTATAAAAGGTAGGCTACATTAAGCATTATGAAAGTGACTAAAAGGTAGTGTGGACCCAAACTCAGTCTCATTGCTGCCACCTGAAACCTCTTCTTATACAGAAGCAGTTATTGTACAAATGTTATTTATTATCTGGTAAATATGTTCTTAATTTGAACTACAACTTCTATAATTCTACAGTTTTTCAGATCCAGGTTAAAGCTGTTCAGAGACAAATCAGTCCATTGAAAACAATCTGTAAGAGCCCTTAGCAGAACAGAATTGCATGTATTTTCTGAGATATTTTGTTCTGTGCAGATTCTTTTATCTTACATGTAACCATCTTATCACAGCATCCTTGGGTATATGAACAATACCTCAGGTGTAGTGTGTGTGTGCGTATATTTCTTCTTATATCCTTTATCCAGAGAGATTTTGTGCAGTTCAACTTTAAGTTTCAAGCAGAGGATTTAGACCAGACTTACACCAGGGGTTAGGATCTTGTCTAATGAATATCCATATAGGTATTTGTATCTGTGATACATAAAAAATGTAAACCTGGAGTAGCGTGGTGCAATTTGTGGTGGTTTTCAGTTCCTAAAGGCATTTGTTCCTTTGCACCTGGCTCAGTATAGCCGATTTTTAGTTGTTTAGTAGGAGTAGAAAAGATAATTACATCTACTGCTTTGATCAACATTGCTGGCATTATTAACACATCAGAAAATATGGGACAAACCTTTGCATGTGGTACAGATCTTCTTTAAACCCAGAGTAGAAAGTGGAAGACAGGCTGAGTACACTACTGAGCCTGTTTTCCTGAGGATATGCATTAGACATCTGCTGGTGTGTCCTGGCTGCTGAAAGCCTAAGTCACTATATCACAATGCTGGAGGCCATCCAAGAAGTGATGGAGATTTCTGTTGTCATCAATAGGTTCATGTGAAATTCTTAATCTTGTGTTTGAAGGTGAAAGCAGCAAGACTGTTTCCTCAGAACTGTCTCAGATAACTCTTGGATGAGATGAGGCAAGGCAGCAAAGTGAATTTGCTCTACTCAGTGATATACATAATAGATTATATATATATAAACCATTAGAACATTTAATTTTTCTTCTCTCTAAAGGCGTTGTAGTTTATACTACTTGTTAGAGGAAGATCTTAAACCACATAATGTTAATTGTGTTTAACTTCATTTTGTGTCATAGGTTTCCAGCTTATATCTAAACAGTGTTCTTGTGCAGTAGATATTTTAGTGTTAGACATTTGAAATCTTATCTACCATTCTGTTCTCACTGATTTAATTTCCTTGGCTTTAAATGGTCTATCTGAAGTCATTGCAGAATGGATCAAAAGAGGAGCACTCAGCTAATTTAGAAGGAGGTTAAGAAGCTATTCTGAAGAGTTATTCTTATCCTTAAGAGTTCTTAAGCTATTCTTAAAAGTTTAAGAAGCTATTCTTAGGCTGAAGGGTGAGAAAGAGTAGTTGAAGATTTAAAGTTGAAGGCAAATAGTTTAAGAAGATGATGATTTGTCATGTACAGCATCAGGAGCAAATTCCTTTCCTTCCTGACCAGTTCTTCATGCATACAGCACAGAACCACATTAGTTTGGGCAGCACAGCTGTGTGTGATGGACACTCTGTAAAACAGATTTTAAAAAATGCTGAGGAATTGGGGGTGGGGGGGGGAGGGGAGTCAGAATAGTTCCCTGACAAGCTGAGCCATCCCAGTTGCAACTCTGCAGCAAGGGACACAGCTTGAGACAGTGGAAGGCATTGCTAGCAGCCACTTTGGAAGGAGGAAGCCTGAGCTGCCTTCATCCTTCACTCTGCTATGAAATCCAACCTGCCTGTGACAGGAACCTCAGGCTGACAGTGGATGCCTCCCAGTACCTTTGAAGTGTTAGGACAGGAGCAGTGTTCCTTATTGCCTGACTCTGATAGTGGTATCAGTAACTGCTTCTCAGGATACAGGAGGGCAAAGAGCACCACTACAGAGGATAGCTAGCGTGCTTTTCAGCCAGCGTTTAGCAGTCAGTAAAGTGTTAATGTTCAGTGTCTCTTCCTAAGCCCTAGATAAACATGCTACTGCTAATTTTCAGCTATCCCGAGTTTAGAACTCAGCAGAAACTGGGTTTTTTAGTGTTTGAGTAGACATTTGGCAACTTGTGAAGTGTCAGATGAGTACTGGTGAATTTGAGAACTAGGGTGAACATTTGTGTCAGGGAAGGAAAAAATCTTCACAGCAGAAAGCCCTCTGTAGCCTGAGAGTAGAGGTACCTGAAATAAAGTATCTTTAAACTAGTCTATTCCAATTACATTAAAAGCCAAATCCCTGCAGTGCTGACACTTTACAGACTGGAGCAGCAACTATTGAAATCTAAGAGACTAGCTGCACACTTGAGACTTAATCAATATAAACTGAATATGGCAAAGGTTTAAACTGTGGCCTAAGCAGAATATACCATGAGAGAACATAGCTGAAACGTTCCATCAGAAGGTGCCAGTAAAGCAGAGGGAGCAGCCTCTGGGATTCAGCAGAGCGGACTTCTCTGCTGCTCTGATTGTTCCTGCTCTGGAGAGGAGCCCCAGCCTGGCATCTGCCTGGGTGTCCGGGCTAACAGCAAAGCTTCAAAAGTCAAAGGCACTAAAGGGTCCTCCCATGTCATTGCCTGGGGTGCAGCCTCCATGCAGAGTCCCTGCTGCAGCGTGTGATGCTGCAGAGGAAAGCACAGGTGCAAGTGCTCAGTTTTCCTGCTTTTTTAAACACCTCTGGGACAGATTCACGTCCTTGCAGATTCTCATCCAAATGATAAAAGACTTGGTAAATCCAAAATTGTATTCACTGGACTGTTGTTACGGAATTTCCCTATTAGATTTATCACCGCTTCTGTTAATTCCATTTAGTCTATTAATTTACCCTCGATGAATTTATCACAGCTTTCTGGGCTGAGGGTTTTTTTATTCCTCCTCATCTGCGAAGTGCTCAACGTTGACAGTGACGGAAACCTCGCAGGAAGCACTGACAAGGTTTGAAAAATAATTCTGGAGCCCTTGTGTTGCTAGGGAAGTTTCATCAGTAGAACCAACAATTTGAGATTGTTTTCTCAGCAGTGCATGAGATAAATGAGAACTATTTCCAAATTCGGTAATTTTGAAATCTGAAGGAAAGATCTTATCAGTTTGCTGGCCACCCTGAATAGAATACATCAAGAAAGATTAATAGGAAACAGAGATACCTGTTTTGGTTTATAGCAAAAAAAAAAGCCCTGCAAAACTACTTTAAGTAGCTGGTTTTCCCTACTACCTTTAGTATTAAATATAAAAATCTATGTATTTTATATACCTGGAGTTTTGTGTTATACACTACTAGGTTAAGCAAATTGTTTTATGAAAATAAAAATAGGTGAAATTTATTAAATCTTAAAAGGACACCCTGTATGAGGTCTGAAATGCTGGAATATTTATGTATGCTTGGGTATAGTCCAGATTTTTCCCAGTGGATAAGGGAATCACTCAGGAAAAGTTTATTTAGATAATTTTAGCTAAGATGTAGATACGTAAGGCAATTTTCTTTTCCACCAGCTGCAAAATTTGACTGTTTTGAGTTTTGCCATCCTCAAATATATGACAAATCTGCATTTATCAGACAAATAAATACAAGTAATGTGAACCCAAAAGCCCATGTTTAAATTCAAACAAACTTCAAGCATTCTTTGTCGAGGCTCTTTGCTACCCATAGCAAACCCTGATTATATTTATTAAATATGAAGCATTTCACTTCCACAGGAGTAGGACTGGGACCATGGAGCAATAGTGGCAGGTAATATTTTACTGTAGCTACAGCATGCTTGAGCCATCCAAGGGGAATACATGACACATATCTGTGTAGCTCAATTTAATGTGCCTGGTTAGACAAGCAGCAGTGTTCGTGTGCAATGCATTTGCATCAAGTAGATATTTGTGACACAGTATAGTACACAGTATATATTTGGAAGCTAACAGGAGTGTATGCAATGTTTAAATAGATCATTACAATGTGTAGAATACTTTTTAACAGAAAAAAAACCCTACATCTTTAAAGATCATCACTTTAACTAAGCTACTACTTAACAGAAGCATATTTAGGTAATGATAGTTTTTTAAGAACGACATCTGTTCTTCAATGAAGAACCTCCAATTTCTGTTAGCATTATAATCGTCTTTGACTTCCAATCTTGCTCATGCACAATGTTATCAGTCATAATCCTATTGTGACAGTAATTAATCAAGTGTGTTGTTCAACATTTAGAGATTTTCAAAGCATATTTCACTGAGCTACAAATAAAACCTCTCCAGGTTAAAGTGTCCCTTTCCTATCATGTCGATCTGGTTTGAAGATTTCTGGTGAGGAAGGAGGGAACTATTTTTTTCCTTTGCCAGTAAAAATAGATCACATCTATTTTGGGGCTCTGAACACAATCTACATTTTAAAATTCTCAGACAGTGACTATGACTCACTGAATATCTATCTGAAGTCTGAGCTTCAAGAACATACAGATACTGGTCAGCTCCTCGGCTGGTGTACATCAGCAGAACTTCTCTGATCTTTATTAAGCTGGCCTTGTGCATCTCTTTTATGCTTTTAAGCATTTCTGTTTTCCAATGCTTTGATTTTCCTTTGCTTTTTCTCACCTCTCTGGATTAGTTTCAGTCTATCAGTCCATGAACTTTTTTGTTATTTTGAGGGCCAGTTCATGTGTTACCGACTTTCTTTTCCCTGTGGGACAATGTAATGTAGTCTCTAAGTGTTGGTTTGCTTTTATATGGAGTAGTTGATCTGATCAAAGTACTCCAAGTGTGCTTTATGCAAACAAATTCCTGTAAATCACAAAGCAGGACTTAATCTGTGTCCTCCTTTAGCTTTTTTTTCTGTTCCTAGAGTGTAGGTGTGTTTTTCTCATGCACATTTCTGTCCTGTTGTATCTATTTCTATATTTAAACATGTGTATTTTATTTCACATAGATGGACTTGTGTGAATTCTTACATGTAAACTAGTCTACAGAGAACTCAGTAGGAAGGTTAGGGTAGTTAACATGACAGTAGATGGCTGTTTCCCCTTTTTTGTTGCAAAAGAGCTGTCTGAGTCTGCCATGTGTTGGAGCTACAGCCAATCCTTGGACAACAAATTTCAATAGCACCTTCCTAAGCAAAAAATTCCTCTGTGTGTGTGTGTGCACACATGCATGTGTGTATTTTGGAATCGGTCACTTTCTTTTAAGCACTGATATCACGTCCTGTTAGGAGGAGGCAACTTTGATTTTGTCTTGATGCAACAAATACATAATTTGGGAAGAGTTTCAGTAATAGAGACCAATGGATTATCAGACAGTGCTTCCCTTAAGGCATGCAGCCTGCCCAGAGAATTTGAAGATTTTGATAAATCCCCTGTGAAGAAATCTACCCACTTTATTACATGAATTTGCCTTTTCCTCTGCAATAGTCAGCTTAACTTTAAGCGATCTTTAAGTACTATTGTTAAAGGATTTTAGTGCACCTTTATTTTAGGAGTGTATGGTTTTGTTTTAGGAGTGTGCACCCTGGGGTACAATACATTTCTAATCATCCTTTCTCTTCCCAATCCTACATGCAATCTTTTCATTAGCTTGTTTGGGGGAAGGGAAGAGAATGGTGTGTCCCCAGGTTTCTTTTTTGTCAGGTATTGTTATATAAAGAAAAATTAAAGTAAGGTAAAAAGTAGCTGCCTTTAAAAAGGTAACAATAAATCATTCAAAGTCTGTCAGTTTTCTGCGCAGGCTGCTGGAATAACACATTTAACGGATCTACAGATAACAGAGCTTTTCTGTGTTGCTTATCTTTTCTCATCTGGCAGAGAATTGCATCATTTGGAACAAGCCCTACATCGTGGGTAGACTTTCTCTACTAAAGACATACTAGTTTCTGACAAGGAGTACTTTGATTGTGGGGGAGTCCATATATATCTTCTTTATAAGTGTTTCTTGTTATATATTTTGAGACACAAAGCCTAAGAATACAGCACAGAATATGATCATGCAGAATATATATAAAAAGCTGTTGATTACCATTTGTATTTTTAGTCTCCTTATTTCAGGAGAATGCCAAGAGCAAACTTCAGCAGTCATATCCAACTGTATTATTCCTCATGACAGTATAAAATAGTGAGGCAGTTTCACAAACTAGATTAAGAATCATAGTTTATATTGCTGCATAAAATCGCTAAAATTGTATAGAAATCTGTATTGTGGATCATAAGTTAATGTAAAAACTCAAAGCTATTTTTTTTCCAGCTTTCTCTGTTTAAGCTACTGGGCAAGTTGTTGCATGAATAAATATATTTTCTTCCTCTGAAACTGTGTAATATTAAATGCTGTGTTGTTGGCATAAAATATAAGTTGATCAGACAGACAAAGATTATTATTCTGACAACTGCATACACAAGGGTATCGTTGTACATTGAATTTCAGTGTGTAATATGGTATAAATCTTCATGAGAGACTCAACTTTTATTGGCTGCACAGAAGGTGCTTTTCCTTATTAAATACGGGAGATGGTCCCAGGGGAATTTTTAAAAATATCTTTATCCATTTTTTTCATCTAGGCTCTGGGCCCTGGGAGGCTGACAGCTGCAGCCGGGTAAGCATTTCTCTTCTGAGTGCTTGGTTATAGATACAGTCATGCCTTAGCACTTGAGCCTCTGTAATGGTTTTGCTCAGCAGAACCCATCAGATCGCGCACAAACTCCACCATCCCCATTCCTTATGGATATGTGTGTGCCCTGTCTATAACCTGTAGGACAAGAAACAAAAAGGGGCTTAATTCAGTGTATTTGCTGAAACTGGAAAGGTAGACTCATCCTGGGTAAAAACCTTACTCAACGACAGAGTGATGGTTATGTTTATTTTGAGACAGTGAAGATCTTAAAAAAGGGAATTTTTCTCGTGTCCTCCACCTTTATTAGTCAGCTAATATTATTAATCAGCTGGAAAGACTGTGGACACAGAGGTGTGTTACATTTTGAACTGATGAAATTACAGTACTCAGTAGATTTGTATATTGCATTAAACGAGTCAGTTAATCTTTACTTAATCTCCCTTCCTCATTTGTAAATGAGAATTAGGTGTATCTTTCATGTGGTAGTCTTTGTAGACCCACATCCACCTCCCTCCTCGGCACACCTTATGTATGCACATATACATGTGTTCCCCATAGCACCATCCTCCAGAACGGATAAGGGCACTGGGGATGAAGGCAAAACTCAGATCTGATGTGTGTAAAGCTTGTTACTAGATTACCAAACTTAATTTTCCAAAATTTGTCTTCTTCACCATGAACGTCCTCAGCTGTTTCAGACCCTTGGAGAGCCCATATGAAATGAATTGCCTTTAAAGCTTGGATTTACTTTTTTTTACAATTAATAGAATCAAAATCTTCCCAGCTGCCCAAAAGTCTCATGGGGTTTTTTTATCCTGGTATTTTCTGTTATAGCTTTATAGCTTAATGCACTTAAAACCTGAGATTATACCAGTACCAACTGTAAAAATCTATGTGCCTCACCTTCATAGCATGAGTACGGGCTGTGGAATTATTATGGTTAAAGTACACATTATTACTGTTGTTTCTCAGCTACTGGTTCATGTATTACTATGTTGAGAGGGCATAACATCTCTAAGGACAAAAATAACCCTCTTTTTACCATCCATAGGCACATGAAATTGCACATATTGTTTTCAAAATTAGCTATCACATGTAAAGTTATATGTTATATAGCTGAACACTAAAAGTAAGTGCATTTTTAGGTGTTGGTCAAGTGAGGTCACAGTGCTTATGAATTTCCCAGTATTGCTTTGAGCTTACAAGATTCTAGTGGCAATCTGTGGACCAGTGACCAGAAACTTGGCACACATATGTCTGCATGTGCTCACAGACAATTTGAAATCCACACCAAACATAACCTGAAGGGCTATTCACATTTACGGTTCAGAGAACATTTTTTCACCTGTGTGTGAATTCACATTGATGAGAAGAAAATGTTCTGATGAGGAAATAAATAGTAAACTATTCCTATATTAGTTTAAAGTGAATGTATCTTAGTCATAGAGAATTTTAACCTGCAGTATTATTAAACTATGTCAGCTGATTTGATCTTAATTCCCACTTATAGCATAGGAAAGAAATGGTTTGGTATGTAGTTTTTATAGCCTAATTTCACAGCGTTTTCTTCAGTTAGAAGTGTGTAAATGTTTTTTAAAAAGCAGAGGTAGGAGTAGCTGTAAGATGTAGCATGTTTTGGTTTTCGGTATCTGCTTCTTACTATAATAACTTTTAAACAAATGTTTGGATTTCAATAGACTGGAGTTTATTTGTTTTTAGCTAATGCTTGTTTATTGTCTTAATTTTTCACTGTCTGTCAAACTTGCTGCATCCTAACACCCAGGCAGCAGCGACTTGGAGATAATCTGTGTGGATTTCCAAAGAGAGCTGCGAGCACAAAGCAGACATCGGCACACAGCGAGGAAAGGCTGAACTCTAAGCACTGCTTTAAAATCTTCCAGCGCTACTTTATGTAAGTGTGTTAGGAAATGTATCACTTCTTAATGCATCCTTTTCCTTCTTTTCTCTAGACATTTTCTTCCCATTTAGACTTCTCGATGTAATCAGTAACAGAACTGTGAAAAGGCTAAACTTTGCACTTCACCTGTTTCTGGAAATGATAACTACTGCAACCTAAGAGACTGTTTCAGTACCCATACTGCCTTTTCTGAGTTTTCATCCACTGCTAGGATTTTTACAAATACACCCAAGTATTCATCACTACATGAATTTGCTGTATTCTCTGTACCCCATAGGAAGGACAGTACTGCCAGCAGAAGTCATGAGGATTAAGAGGGAGCATTTCCCGTACAAACACTGATCCAACTGGAACACTTTGAATATTTGATCCAGGAGGAGAAATGATCATTGAGGCTGCTCCCCTTCAGGGTGTCTGTAACTCAGAATAATAGCTCTTGAGTTATTAGCTGGTTATGTTTGGCATTCATCTTCTGAAGTTACTGCCAAAGGCATATACACAAAGTATAACACCACATTGATAAATATCTGTCATTTCCCCCTGCCTTCCCCTAGAATTGTATAAAATGGCAAGGCATAATTGGAAAGTTAGTAAATATAATAGATCAGAATTTATTTTGGGTTTCTTTTCCATCTTGAACCTTTGTAATATCAGACTTCAACCTGGAGTGACTGACTTTCATATCTGATTTACAAATCTTTCAAATGAAGAATGTAGTGTGGAAACAAAATAAATGCTTACTTATCCATGGATTTCCAGTTATGAGAACTTACCAGATTAGGAAAAAAACATTGAGAAAGCAAGCTATGGCTGCTTTCTTGTGATCTGGCCAGCTGGTGGGACAGGGAGGCCTGTGAGCTCTCACTTGTCTCTTCCATTCCTCTCATGATCCCTGCGCCACTGCAATGTTGGTGAGTTTTAGCTTATTCTTATATCTGACCTACAAAATCTGAGCAAGAGTCAGTATAAAGAAAAAGAATGGCAGAGTTACTCTGTGTAGCAATCACACCTCTAAGTTAAATTCAGATGGTAAAGGAATTGAAAATAAAACATTACTTCCAGTTTATGATTCAACATTCCTGTTTGTCTCTAAGGGGCAAAAGAGCTAAGATGCAAATTTTATCTGCATCCTTTTTTTGTCTCTGAGCAAGCATCTTTCTGAAACACTCAGATCTGACAGAGGCGTGGTTAATAGCTGGCAGATATGGACCAGGAAGCTCCTCTGCCTGTCTTCTACCTTAAGTTAAATCATAGTGATGCATCTTTGTTTTGATCTTCTGGTTATAAAGTATGTTAAAACCAGGATTAAGCATGTCTTTAACTCTTCAGTTCACAGTCAATGTGTAAAAAAAACAATTACTAGAAAATTTTGCTAATTAGTAGATATTTTGCCAAATGTTACCTTATCATTTCTTCCTTACCACTTTTTCCAACAGCAATTAAGAACTGGCTGTAAAGATGAATGGCTACTGTTGTGGATGACTTAATGGAAAGAGCTGTGGTAGTGGCACTGTACAGAGATGGCAGAAGATAATAATGGCCACACTGTGTGAAAGCAAAGAGCATTGAGCCCATGCACTCCCCAGGAGTATGCCAAAGGAAGAGCAGAAATCCATGAGGATGTCTATCACGATGTCTTAAAGCAGAAGGCTGTATCCCTGTGCTTAATCACAGGGATACTTTAATTTGATAGCTCTTATTTCTTCTATTAAATTCTCAATAGTCATTCTCTTGTCATTTTCTTTGTGGCATTAATGATTATATGAAACTCTGTCTCATGAATTCCTGGTCTTTTGTCTTCCAGATTTCAGAGTCTTGATTTATTTAGCTATTCCTTATTAAAGCCTTAAAAAGCTTGGAATTAAAAGTATATATTTCTAATATTAAATGTTACTTTATTTACAGTCATTAATTTGTTCCTGTATATTAATGCAACATTTCATTACCAAGTAAGACACAACTGCAGAGTTACAAATATTTTATGACAATTTCAGTTGTCTATTTTCTTCTCTTATGATAAAATCTCTAAATAAATTATTCCCACATTTTTGACTTTGTTTTCATTTCACACATAGTCACTGGTGTAGATGCCTGTCTTTGAGTAGGAGCAATAGATGACCTCTTGAGACCTCAGCAACCTGAATTATTCTGAGTTGATAAAAATCTATAATCAGTAATTTTCCTCAGCAGAAACATATAAAGCATAATTATAGACATGTAAACCCATTCTTTAAAAGGCATGCAAGAGATACCACAGATTTTCTGAAATGATGGAACTTGTGAATTTTCATCTAAGCATCCCTCTATATGCAACGGGCTCCCTCACACAGCAAGCAGGATATTGAATGTTTCCCTGCTCCATTTATTCCTGCAGCATGGGTGGCTGGAGGCAGCAGTCTGTTGGCCAAGCAGACTTTGTGTTTCAGTGCCACTATGAAACCATGGAATGAGTTTCTGGTGCCCTTTCCCCATCCCACCTCCTCAAAAAAGGATGTCAGGTTGATTTCTTTTTTTTTTTTTCCTATCTGATGAAATCTGCTGACATTATTTGTAAAATGAGTGACACGTTAAATGTAGGTTTTATGTAAAAGCCTAAGCATCTGTAGACAAAATATGATTTTATTATTTGCCTCCCTCAGGCCATGTGTCGTTCAAAGGCATAACTGGTCCAGGATTTTAATATCACTAAATATAAGGCAAAAAAAATCACAGAACATCTAAGGAGCACTGAGTGATCACAGCACATCTGATGGAGCAAACAAATTGAGAACACTGGGCTTTATTTTGGTAAGAAAGACCCAGAGCAAATGTCCAATGGTATCACTGGATTAGAATGAACAAGAACTAGCAAAATGCTCAAACTTTAGGTTTACCATCCTGTTATTAGTAAAATAAGCTTCAGGAGTGATAAGAGTATTTTACAAAAAAAACCCACCCCAAAACCTCAAACAGTGGTGTCACCAAAGAACAAATAGTAATATATTTGTATATCTATCTGAGAAAATTACGTCTTTCCAAAATTACTTCTAGCTCTATGTAAATCAGGGAGATATATCCATACGGCCATGAATTGCTGAACTGTAGATGTTTGGGGTTTTTTTCTGGTATAGCAGATGCACAAAGGGAATGAGGATGTTTTATAACTTAGGCTTTTAAATAATAAATTAATAGCTTACATTCTCAGCTTGAGACATCTTGATTTTTGTGTACTAATACTGAATTATAGAGGGTTTTTTTTCTAGAAATAATTATTTTCCCCTTTTAAAAAGAATATAAAGCCTCAAGAATACAATGAAACATCACAGTTGGTTTCTAAATATTTTGCATCTTAATATGGTTGAAGTTAAGGCAGTAAGTAATTTCTGAGTTTTTCCCTTGAGCTGCGTAGCTCTTTTCATATGTAATTATTCTCTGAGTGCATTAGATAATGCTGTGGTTCCCACAGCTGTATACACATCTATAAATCATTAATGAGGCAGTTAACTGAAACAAAACTATAAAAGATTTGCATTACCCGGCAGAACTCAGCCTTAATTGACTTCCAGTTATTTACAATTAATTTTTCCATTTGGAATAATGATTGCAAGCAACTTAGTCTTTTTTTTATTACTCAAGCATCAGATGCTGACTATTCATCAAAAGTTTTTACAACAGGACCCTGTCAGTGGACAGTAATGAGCTTCAGGTAATCTCATTTTTACACACACATGTACACATACCCCTTCACACTGGCAGGGGAGAGGGGAGTGGGAGGGAGCTTGTAGTAAAATGGGGACAGGAGACAGCACTATCCTTTTTTTTCTTTGTAACTAACTTGTTATCACATACCTCAGTTTAACAACAATTAATTTCCTTCCTGTATAGCATCTAGCTGAAAGGCAACACACTGAATAGAGCTGGCTACAGTTGTAGATAGAACAAACTGCAGGCATGAAGAGTGAGTAAATATTTATTTCTATCCTTCTATCTTACTGTAAGACAGAAACCAGGGAAGAGGTGATTCAGAGGCTGTCAAGTAAATATTAATCCATTATGCTATTTTTAAAAAATTACTTTCTAGAAATACAAGACACAAAGTAAATCCTCATTAGCTTGTCATTGTTTGAGTTAACCACAGAACTGGAGTCTGTGTGTCACACTCTGGACATCCACAACAAAAAGATCTGCTCTCTCTGCCATGTAAGCATAACTCTCAGTGACGTTAATGGGCTGTGGATGTGCTCATCAAGAAGGGATGTCACGTTCAAATTCCTAATAAAACCCAAGTCAAAAATAACCAGAGTCCATTTGCAGCAGCTGATGTTATCTTTGTTATCTTTCAGTCTTGAATTTTCAAAATGCCTGAGTGGATAGATCCCATCAGTAGTAACTCTTGGTCAGGTCTCTGTTTCTAGATCTATACAATGAGGAAAATCTTAAAGGTATTGGAGTGTATTATACTGGAACCATGATCATTGGAAATCAGTCCTTCCCTGAGACTGAGCAAATGATACCTTTAAGTATTTCCCCTTGCTACCCTTATTGGGTGTACAAGATACCTAAAATAAATGTTTGTGTTTCTCCCCCTCAGATGTAGTTACGCTGAAGAAATAAAGTCACCTGCTTTTTTTTTCCATGTTTTAAAATAAATAAAGTTGTTTCCTTCGACTTACATTTAAGACCGTCTCCTTCCATGAAGATTGTCTCGGTACGCTGCGCTGAGTGAAGATCTGAAGGTATAACCATTGTCATGAACACAGCAAAGGGCAGTTGCAATCAGCATCAGGAGCTTTGACATCTTTCTAAGTTGTGTGGACCAAAAAACAAGCACTGTTAAATATGTGAGAGTTTAATTCTGAGTGATGCAAAGCCAACAGCTGCTTTCTTCACCTTATCAATAGGTGCCAGGAAACGGCTGCTAAAATGGATCTATAAAATCTGGGCCCCATGACTATCCAACACTTGTAACCTTGAAAATCTTGCAATCTAGCGCTGAATTTTTTTTTCCAGGTTATGTTTCACCGGGTTGTGTTACAATGTGTAATGTAAAGTAACGTGACAAGACTAGACATGGGTCATTCAGTCTGTCAGTAATTCAGAGCTTGGCAAATTGGTCCTCCCTCTTCACCAGTCCATGAACTTCACAGATACTTAACTTACTCATGCTACACTAGCTACCACATTATTTTAGCTGGAAAAGCTACAATGATGTGTGAAATCTGAGAGGCTTTTCTTTTCTGAAATTGGGCTGGTACCAGATGAGCAAATAGTGTTGTTATTTTCATTAACATCTCATATCCTGTCAACACACAACATTGGCAAGCACGTTTAAAGTAACTGGGTACCTGAGGAATTGTACAGCATAATTTAGACTACACTTCTTTACTGTGTTCATGACCCATGATTTGCCTGAGGTGGAGAAGGCTTTTTTAATTCTTTTTTTGTAAACCCAGAGCTCCAGTAACATTTTATGCACATAGGTGATATTGCTGACATCACAGATGATTATTTTTCTCCCCCCTACTGGATGCAACGATTTAAATCACTCTAAAACTGAGAAGTCCACCAGATTCCAGAAAGTATTACACCAATCAACCCCTTCTGTCTTCCACTTACATTTGGAAGACAGCCTGTCACTGCCTGTCTTCAGAACAGTGGAAAAAAAAAGAAATACCATGGCTTTGGAGGCTCTTGAGGGTTTGCTTTGAAGAAGTAAAAAATAATTCCAGTGACAATCGGAACTTTCATGTGCTGAAAATTTCTGTTTATCTGAAAAACTATTAACTATCAAAAATATGCAATTTACTTACCAGCTCTGTTATAAATCAAGAGTCTTAGTCCTGTAGTGTTTCTCATCACAATAGCAGACTCCTCACTTATTTTTCTGTGACTCCTTGCAGCATTAAGAGTGTGGCCTGGTTTTGATTTGGTTTCAGAGCCAGCATCTGTGAATCAGGGCTGCAAATTAAACACAACTGCTTTTCTCTTTTTCCCTTCCCCCCCCACCCCCCACCCCTCAGTTAGTGTGAGCTGAACATACTGTGTATTAGAAGAAATGAAGAATTACAATCAGGGTGTGAGCAATTAATTTTTTCCTTTGGAATGGAATCTCAGTATCAAACTACCAGGAAAAAGGTCATGAAAAGAATCACTGTTTTTTCCACTGCTTTGCACATTGTAGAACCATTTCAACATTGTAATATAGGTGTCAAATGCTAATAAATCAGCTGTCAAATGCTATCAAATACTTACTTTGCACAGGTGTAAATGGTCACATAAAATGCAAAGCACTGATCTGACACACAAAAAAATAATCTCTGAGTCCTGTTTCTGTCTTCACCAATTTTATAGAACTACTAAAAAAACCCACCAAGTCCATGGGGACTTTATTCCCTAATTTACTAGATTTTTGGTCTGTTTTATTACTTTTTGGGATGTGGTTTCCCCCTCCCACCCAATTGACACCAAGGAGAGAATGCAACAATTTATATGTAATTGCTTTGGACTGGTCTACAAAGAGAAATACTGTGTTTCCTAGTAATGATATAACTGATGAAGCATTTTTCCTGCCAAAACATCTCTGCAAGTGCCCCAGCATCATCAACTGATGGCAGCACAGCTCTGGGAATAAACAGACTCCCATCTAATGGCAGGAATCATGAGGGGAAACATGAAACAGGTATTTCTTCCCGACACGGAATGAAACATATGATTAAAGACAAATGCCAAATCCTACTGACACTGGAGCAAATTAAAGTTTATTTTTTGTTCTTGTTTAACCTTTCTTCTAATTTTAGTTAATTAATCTTATTTTGTTTAATGCCAACGTTTTTTTCAGTTCTATTTGGCTACTTTGGTGTAAGGGTGGGACAATTCATTTAAGGCATGTGGCCTTTTGGTAGTAAGATTAAAGCTTCAGGCAAAGTCCTGATCCTAAAACGAGAATTAATCAGACCCTCCCAGCCTGTATTCAGCCTTCCAAAACAGGGTCATACCTGCAATTAATTATCTTCTAGGGAGAGCAAAAGCTTCTCTTTTTCCAACAACTAACCCCTCTCATAGGCATCCAAAGCAAAGAATTGATAGATGGAAAAGGGAACTACTACTTGGTGAACACACATTTCAATGTCATTGGTGAAAAAGCAGTGCATGCATTTTCAAACACACAAAGCCCAATGTCTTTTCAAAATGTTAATTAAGTATTATAAAAGATCCAATTTCTAAAGTCATTACCATAAGAGCATTTCAATATATGGTGCTGCATTTACTTTCATAATTTTGGATTATGGCAACAGATCATATAAGATATAGTAAAAATCTTACTGTATCTCTATCATCTGGAGCTCAGAATCATGGCAGTTATTTTAAAAATAATCTCCTATAAGAACTTGTTTCCCTACCTTAGATTGCCACACTCCAAGAGCCATGCAAAGACACCAGCTGACCAGCAGCAGCAGGAATAGATGACAGTCTAATAGAATGGCAGAGAGCTGCAGCCCTTGTGCTGTGCTGAGAGTGAGTTGGGTCATTTCAATTGATTTCTTTGATGAACAAACATAAAACTGTAGTACTTCATAATTCAGCCCTAAACTTATAATTTAAACAACCTCAACTTGTTTTTTTCTCCCCTTCCATCTCAGCTTCCAATCATCAAAGATGATTTCTGCCCTTATTTGCAGGCAGAACTAAACTCAAAATGTTTAAGAGTGATTTTACAAATGCCCAAACATTTGCAAAATGTGTAACACCTGTTGACAGCAGGTGATTTGGCTTTGAACAAACACCTCTGTAAATCCCTCTCCTGCTCCCTCCCTCCTGACCCCAGCAAGGAAGAGCAGCACAGGCAGGATGCAGCACGGGAAGAAGCAGTGGGAAAGGGGGAAGTCTTTACATCAGCGTTGCCGCTAAAGGTGAGAAATCTTCAGCCCAGGGCTGGTGAGGCTCTGTGTGACCGTTTGTGTTGTTTGAGGCCAAGTCTGTGTGCACACACACACACCCAGAGGAGCTGTGGTAGAGATCAGCTCAGGCCGTGAAGGGAATCTGTAACAATTCAGGTCTCCCCACATTTTGACAGGTTACCAAAAATACTCTGTAAATAAATACACTAATGGCCCACTTACTTGTAGACAGCAATTACTTAAACCAGTATTCAGCTTTTAATGCACAGCATGCATTTCTAAAGGAGAGTGTTCTCACTGTGTAGTACTATAGATCCACATTTTAAATTGAGATTGGTCACTATTGATTCTGTTAGAGTTCATGATGATAGCAGTCTGCATTACACAAGATTCATAAAACTGCTGAAATACATTGTCCATTAACTTACCTGCATTTAGCCAAGATCACCTTGTGCCCAGCCAACACCAACTTTATAGGCACATTTAATGCCATTTCAAAGGCAATTTACAGACAAGGAGATACTTTGTGGGAAACCAGAGTGGGCTGAGGGGCTGCAGCCCAAACCCTGCTGTACCCTTGTCACATATTGGTGTGAGGTCGCTTCCACTGCCAGGAGGTGTTGAGGACATGGGCACAGCCAAAGTCCTGCTTCTCATGGGCACTTATATTTGAAAAAAGAATCAGCTTTTGAGTCAGTCATCCCAGCCAGATCCCTATGCAGGAGGGTGTCATTTGGAGTATCACTAAGATGATAGGAAGTAAAACGAAATAAAGAACTGAAATTGGTACTTCCACACAAACTACACAGTTGCAATCAGCCAAACCTGTTGCCTGTTCTGGCTTTCTTAAGTTTCTTTCTCCCACAGAAGTTACAAGTGTGCTCCTTGAATTGAGCTGACATAAAGAGACCTCCTGGTCTTGGTTTGTCAGTATTTATCAGGAGCTCTCTACTAAGGATTTAACAAGATTCAGTCCCCGAAGTTTATCAGTTTCTTAAATCTCATTTGCCAGTACTTTGACATTTAAAACTGTTCTGAGAAGGACAAATTAGAAATCAATGATGTGCTCATCAACCCAGTATCAATGCAGCCCTAAGAAATGTAGATCAGCCATTGAGGAAAGAAATGCTAAAATATCCTCCACTGAGAGACAAAAGAAACCAAACAGCTGCTATTTCAGACTGAAACCTTGGGTTACTTTAATTCTTTCTAAACCCAGGATTCTGAGTAACTCATCAAAGAACTGTCTTCAAAATCTTGCCATTCAGAGAAGAGCCAGAAATGACGCAGAATCCCACAGACTGTTTAAAAAACCCAAAGATTTAGAAATGAGGTCCCACTGTCATTTCACAGAATCCTGATGGAATGGCAACTACAATTAATCAACAGTCAAAGATAGGATTTAAGCTTAGGTGCTGTAGTATTTTACTCACACACAAGCCACTGCTAGAGTGGGGAGGACCACATTTCCTAATGCCTCTGTTTCTCTCTCGTTCCATTCCTCGTTGTTCAATCACTGGCAGTATGATTAGTGCAGCTGTTAGAACACTCTCTATAAAAATAACGTGGCACAAACCATGCTTGTTAATTGGAAGACTCCTCTAACAATTAGCTTGATCAACTGTAAACCAGAGGCTAACAAGTTTTCCTGAACTGATGCATGGTTAAACTAACTAATTTCTTTTAGGAAGGAAAAAATCAAGATGGTTCTACTCTGCTGTATTACCTAGCACAGTTTGAAGGAAAGTAAGTTTGCCAAAGGCTTTAACCAGGAAAAAAATAATCTAGTGATAAAAAGAAAAGAAATAGTGAGTGTTACATATATAGCTACAGACAGCAGTGTACATAATCATGGGAAATATATTCCCCACAGATCTATTTAAAGGGTTTTTCTAAGTGGCAGTGATTTAATTAGGGACTATGTATGTAACCATAAGTATGCTTATGTAAAGATGAGTTCATAAGGAAATGAGCATTGTGCCTTTGACCCGTGAACAGAAGGAAGGAGTGAACAGGTGATTACTTAATTCCATTTGACTCAAACTGGTATTCAGTCACATATTTTGAGAAAGGAATGCTTCATTGCAAAGTTCACAGTTTGGAACATACAATACTTAGGAAAATGTTTAATACTAGCCCACCCTCTTTATTAAGTAATTTCTTCAAGTCTTTTTAATAGTGCAAAATACTGTTTTGCATTAGTACATTGACTATGGGAATTCACAGTCCCAAAAAAAAAATCTTAGAAGATTTCCAAAGTCAAACAAAAAATTTTTAATACTGTATTTTTAGCAAGAACATTTTTAACAAAGAATGTGTACTTTAACTTAATATGGTACAACAGAGAAACCATACTCAAAAGTTTCCATTATCTAACACTCTACTGCATATTCATTTTTTCATCTTAAAAGACCAAAAGCCAAGCTGAACTGAGCATAAAAAAAAGCATCAATTATAATCCTCATATTACATCAGCTATTAGGGTTTAGCTCACACTTTTGAATTGGTCATCTAATGAAAGGACAGTTTTTACATCATTCTTTTAAAAAATGTACACACATTTCTCTTTAAAACGTAATATATATCGAGTATCTGCTTCAGTAAACAAAGCTTAATTTATAAACACAATCGAAACAGCTCCATGTTGAACAGTTTCAGTGATAAACTGGACGTGTATGATGTACAGCCAGTGAGGACCTTTGTGGCTTAAAATCATTGTGCCATTGCTATACAGTAATAGCTACTGCCTTAGAAAAAAAAAGAAAAGAAGTTCTTTTGGGGGGGGGAGGGGGAGGGGGAGTAATTCCTGTATGTGCTTAAAAATACTAAAACTCCTTTCTATCTCCAGGGACCTAAAAATGATCTGTTGCAACAGGCTTGGTTTGGTATGGTAAGCTTGTAAAAAGTCTCAATATTTCTTAATGACAATACGGCAGTTTTCGATGCAGCAACAGTAAATTGCTTGAAATTGTCCTTCAAGTTTCATGCTACAAATCCTGTTCTCCACAAAGTACTGAAGGCATCAAAGGTTGGAAGGGACGTTTTTCATGAACTATATAGTCTTCAAATAGTGATCATTATACATTTTTCAGCAATAGGTGTTTCCTTCAGTACATAATAGTAGGTTTGATGTATGTTCTGTTTTCTGGAAGAAAAAAAAGAGAAGAAAAAAGGTCAATTACACAGTTACACATCTTATAACTAACTGAAACACACATTTTATAATTAATTGGTAGGTTTTCTTATTTGCTTGTGGATTTTTTTCTTCCTCATGCCAAATTATCAGATCTACAGTGATATAAACTATCCATCACGTGACATCACAGGCTTTACCATAGATGAAGAGACCCTGGGATGGCAAAGCCCTGAAGAGGAGAACCCTGACGACCTCCTCACCCAGCCCTACAGCTGCAGGCGCTCAGCTGGGCTAAGACCCTATCAACCTTGTTCCTATGGTGCTTGCCAGCCAACATCTGCTGAGTGGTGCCTATAGATACTTGAATTTGGATTTCCTTACTTTATGGCATTTGCCTTTTAACTGAACGCTCCTTTTCCTTCTTTTCGTGTTGTACTGCTTGCTTCCATAGGACAGCCCCAGTAACAGGGCATCACCTTTAAAACATACCCTTAGCAGGTGCACAAAACCTTCCAGGCAACACGGTGCTCAAACAAAACTGCATTGCCTTAAACCACTGTCATAAAAGTAAATCAGCATCTGCTCCTGGAAAACTCTTCTTTCATTCAGAAAACACTGTCTTCCTTTTGCTTTTCTTTATTTAGGGAAACAAGTAAAAAACCACTTATTTCCTTCACAAAAATATTCATAGTTGTAATACCTATCAACTGTAATTTTTCACACCAAACAACTTTAAGCCCAGAGGAAAAAAACCAAATTAAAATACCCACAGAAACCAAAAGTAAGAAGAATCCATGTTCGTGTTCATTATACAATGAATCATGAATCCACCCAGCTAAACCTGTTAAGTACTGATGGTGAAGATGATGGCAAAATGATAATACTGAGAAGCATTTTGTATAATGTTGACATCTATCCCATTACTGTTTTACATATGCCAATATTGAACACTCATATGGAAAGAACAAGTATTGACCTGCTAACTGACACCGATCCTTGGAGCAATCTCAAAGTTTGCCACATTTCAATTTCAAAATGCATTTCAGCTATAATATGAGTGATTTATCATTTAGCAGGAGCTGTCAAAGTAACCTCCTAGATAAAACAAAAACATCTGGAACCATAAACAGAGGAGAGCGGTAGCTGAATTTTAATCCAAATCCGACATGTTCACTTCATTAGGAACAGGAAACAGCTAATTAGTAACTGAATGTTTCATGGTTTTAAGGAGGCTCAGACTCTCCAAACAGAGATGATTTAACATGTATTTTGGATGTAAACAAGAATAAAGATCGGAAGAGCCAGGGACATCACATCTCTGGAGGAATGTTTGGGAGCATGGGAAACTCCAAAGAAGTCACTAAAATTAGTTTGGAACCTTTGGCTGATCAAAATTATTGTCTTAAACTTAGCAAGGCAAATATTAAAGCCTGGGGAGGGAGCAAGCAGAAATGCAAATAGTGAAGACTGTGGGTTTTGTCTGGCTTTGGGTAGGTTTTTTTTACAATTTTTATTAGGAAGCTGCTTGTGACTTTTTCCCATTGCAGGCTGTAGGTGACACAGCCTATATTAAGGTTGTCCTACTAAAGAAAGGAAGCCACTGTCAGAATTTGCAGATTTGCCTTTCCTCAAAAAAATCACATCAATAGTTTTTACAGGCAGCCCCAAACGCTGAGCCTTGGCCATAGTGTGCTTCTCTGGAGGCAGCAACAACAGACACTGGTATTTTGTTGCATTTTAGCAAGTATTTTTCCAGCTAAGGTAGAAGGTGCACACTGAGGGTGCTGTGAGCTGATTTGACTACAACTTTGGAACAGGTTTCAATTTTTCCTTCTTATTCCTTTTATTTCTCAAGGAGAGTTCAATGGAGCTATCTCCAATACCTGTAAGACAGAAAGTAAATGCCAAAGCTCCACCACAGTGCAGCCACCCAGGAGATTATTACTGATCAGCAAACAGAAAAGGCATAGTTAAATATTTCCTTTTTTATAAAGCTCTCAATTCTCCTCCAGAAATGAGAATTCTTTTTGTTGCTGTGCAGTAACCTTAATTCCACTGCATTAACAACGTCATACAGCAACCAGATACGAGGAATGGAGCTGTTGGGAGCAGCTGCACTACCACTTGGACCCAAAAGACAATGCAATGTTGTCAAATTCATCTTTTTTGAAGAATATTCACCATCTCCTCAGTGTAGCTGACTGCAAACTACATACCATTTTATAGCATTTTACTGTATTATATGGCAAAGATTTGAATAAATCTGTGTGCAATAAATGTATTCTTTTATTAGGTTTATCCCTTAATCAAATATTCATTTATGTGGGCTTCATTCTATTAAAAAATGAAATTATACAAAGGTGAGCAAAAGCGTAGATTTACAGTAGTTTAAAGCCTAATCTCATTCTCTAGGGGTAATATTGACAATATAAAAACTGTATAAATGATATTCCCTAACACTAAAATATGCTTATGAGCCCCCTGTGCATGTTCTACTGCTTTACAACCTACAGTGAAATGCATGACTGGCTTAATAAGCAAGACATTTAGAAAGGATTTTTTCCCCCTTCACAATGTATGAGACAAGTGAAGATCTCGCAATTTCTCAGTCAGCCAGGGCCGATGTTAGTAATTGTAATTCTCCCTCAGGATGGGGGTACCTTACCCAAGTTGTTAGTCCAGGGTACACATTCATTTCTTGCACTCCCTTGTAGCAACAATATCACCATTTGTCTTTTTCTTTCAATGTATGTATAAACCCCAAATCCAAAAGCAATAATTATCATCTGCATATTTAGTCATTTTAACGTGTTTTTGCTTTTTAAAATGTCTCAGCCTATTCAGCATCTCTGAATTTTCTGAATCCTTTGTGAGGCTTTGTTTGTACTATCGTTAAGTCAGTAACTCAGCTGTATTTCAATAAAACTACTTTAAAACAGAATTTGCATGTGTAGCCTCACGGTTGCCTAAAGAGCAGGGCTCTCGGGAAGGAGAGCAGCAAGCAGCCCTCAGCCTACCAGCTACAGCTCGGGCTGGGGCAGTACCTCCAGCACCCTGTAAACTGGCACAGGAAGTCAGTGGTGGATGTCAGGAGGTTGGGGCATCACTTTTTTCTGTTGTATCTAGTGACAAGATAAGGGGTAATGGAAAGAAGCTGGAATACAAAAAGTTCCATTTCAACATAAGGAAAAACTAGTTTGCCGTTCAGGTGAGGGTGTGGAGTCTCCTTCTTGGGAGGTTTCCAAACCCACCTGGACATGTTCCTGTGCCCCTGATAGAGGGGAACCTGCTTTAACTGGGTTGGGCTGGATGGGCTCTGGAGGTCCGTTCCAACCCCCACCATTCTGAGATTTTGTGAATCTCTCAGCACACTGAAGCATTGACGGGCCTGGAGGGAGGTTGCACCCAGACCTCTGCTAGTGGGATAAGGACCATGGCAACTATGAAAACCCCAGAAAAGGATCCCTTCACTACTATGAAAGGAAACAACCTGGCTGGCAGCCAGTTCTCATGTTTTTGGGCTAGTCATTCAGGAGAGTGACAACAGCGAGTAAAACTGATTTCCTCACTGCTTATTAGTTGCCCAGGTAAAGTGTTCCCTTTCCAAACTGAGCAGTGAAACAGTAACACAAACTGAGCAGGACATGGTTTCCTCTAGACTCATGGAAGAATGTGAACAATGAACACTGCTTCTGAGAGCAGAGGTGCTAATGAAGTTTGGTTTGCTTTCCTTGAATCTCTGTCTCTTTTGTACCTCGTTTTCTAGCCCTGCAGGTGTGCAGTCTCTGATGTCTCAGGCTGGCTGAGTGGACCTAGATCTCTCTGCGGTGTGCAGGGCCCTGGCACCTGCCTCTCAAGCCCTGCACACTCCCCAGGCTGCTGCCTTTGGGGTTTCTTCCCCATTTGTGCTTTGGATTACAAAGTCAACTCTGTCAAATATTTCCACGTCAAGTTTAACAGACCTAAAAACTTGTAGAGCAAATAGGATTCCTCATAAGTAACAACAGCCACGGACAAGAAAACTCTCACTGAATACAAACGGTGTAGATGCGATTGCCATTGTCATTTTGAGCTGCCAGGGAGATATCACAGTGGTTCCTGCTTAGGAAATGGCCCTTTGTAAGAACAGAAAGGTATGGACCTTCACACTCCTGGGGAAGCTTGTACCTACCTTCTCTTTCCAGTAAATAGCAAAGTCTCCCCTTCCTCCCTCATATGTATGAGTGTGTGTTTACAGAGACAGAAACATGTTCAGAAAAACACTGAGTACCAGAAGATCAGCAATGCTGTTGCTTTTAAAGCCCTGCATTTGTGTTGCCAGCAGGTGAGACACACGGCCAGCATGGCCATGGCATGGCTTGCTACTGACACGGGCCTTGGCCTGGACAGCAGCTGCTGAGCAGAAGCGCGATGTCGGTGTGTGCTGGACACAACAGTCTGGGAACGGCAAATGACTTTGAAAGAGTTTTTTTAGAAACACTGCAATAAGGCATAGTACAAGGTAGCTACTAGAGGTTTAATGGTTCACAGCATCCAGAGCAGGACACGCAGTTGGGACAGAGCACAGCTCAGAGAGGAGACAGAAGGCTTAAGGCTCCTATGAAGAACTCACTCACAAGGAAAATACCAGGCCTCTGTTCAGTTTAATCTCAAGAGTTTCTCATCATAGGATTCTCAAAGTGCTTGAACATGGTTTTTCAGTGAAAACAAGATTAAGACTGTGACTTCCAAGATGTTGAATTTGTCTGTTATAATTGTACTCTGAAATTGGGTACCATGGTTGGTTTCAGTGGTTTGCAGCATTTGGAAGTATAATTTGACATAGTAACAAAGTTGTTAAACCTCTTAAAAACACTAGCCCTCTCTTCTGTGCTCCTTGTGTCCTTTTTACCACAGGCTGGATTTGAAACCTGACTGGTTGTACCAGAATACTGAAAACAAAGCCCAGTTTTCTAAACAGTAACAACCAAAATACCTTCCAAACTTCAACAGTCCTTCCTCTGTGGCAAGTAAATAAAACCAAAAGTCATTCACAGTTGCTGAAAGTTTTTGTGCTAAACTTTCTCCCCGGTTCTTTCCCAAACAAAGGCAGTAGCAGCCCTGGGTCACCCTCCTGTTACAGGTACAGTGAGCCACACTTGCTTTGAACCATGTTTTCACCTGAGTAAAGTCTGTCTGACCATGCTGCTGCCTCCTTCTTGAAATTTAGAGTCTTTTATTTTTGTAAGTTGTTACCACCAAATATTATGGTAACATCTATTTTTTAACATTTTAAGATAACATTGGTTTGCTGTTTGTTCCAATATCCCCTAACAATGAAATATAGTAATACAAAAGTTAACTAAGGTATAAACATGCAAAAGGAGAAGTCTCCTTGCGATCGTAAAATGATGTTATTTTCTGTTCAGCAGTTCATGTTACTGCTGTTCATGCTAATTAATTAAAGGAGCTGTTGCTGTAATGTGCAAACAGGGAATCTGAGAAACTGAGAGGGCTTTTAGGTCTCGGAGTGAAGTTAAGTCAATCTGGGTGCGGGCAATCAAATGTAATGAAATCACTTGTCAGTGCTAAGCTTGCAAAAACTGTGAAGTTTGACTAGGGAGTAAAAGGATTATAATTAGATTTCCAATAGGATAATAACTAAATGGCAGAAAGCAGTAAAGAGAAAATATTACTTTGTTAGCTAATGGTGCTGCTGTTCGGTTTTAGTTTTTATCAGCACACTTGTACTTGTGCTAATTTAATTTGCTTTTATCAGCAAAAATGCACTACTCGAATGGTACTTGAATGTCATTTGCAAAAATCATTGATCTGAAGGTGCACTTAATGACACCCAGTATGTTTATTTTATGTGAAACGGAGATTGGTTGATAAAATGGTTGATGCACTGTTTTGCTGGCCCACAAGTGAGTTATGGAAACAAGACCAGAAGGGTGTTTGTGTGTGTGCATCACCCTCTCCTCTGCCACACAATGAGGCAGGGGGCTTCGTGGCTCCAGCAACTAGTACTTTACTGCTTTGTCAGCAGAATAGCTTCTCTCAGGCCAAGCTCTGTTGGACCAGATCGCGTTATGGAGGATGCAGGTATTTGACTTGAAAGTTCAAAAAAGTTTTAAGTCTCATCTGCACAAAAATGCTGTTCAATTAATAGAGAACATGAGTGAACTAAACGGAAAAGATTTATAATGCAGATCAGAATCCCAGTATATGAACAGCTTGTGTTAATAAAATCATTTTAAGAAATGAGTATAAAATATGATATGACTTAATCACTGTGAAAGGTGGCTGTGCCATATTTTTGTAATTTTCCTTTAAACCATCTTAAGGAGACACTGGCAGTGAAACTAATTGAATTTCAAAGGAAAGGCACTGTGTGAATGATAGATTTCTGTCCAGCAGAGCTATTGACAACAGAAAAAGAAAGGTCTGCATTGATGCTAAAGCTTTTTTTCTGTGCAATAGAGAGAGATTTTTGGAAGCTTGGAAAAAGCTTTGTGTTAGGGACACATGTTTTGATCCTTCCTCCTCCTTGGGCCCAAAAAACAAAGGCAGCAAATGAAGGGGGCAATGAGGGAGTGTGCTCAAATTGTTAAAAGACGACAGCGCAATAGTAGCTGTCAAGCACAAAAACTGCAATCAAAGGAAAAGAGAAGAGAAGAGAAAGACATTAAAGCATCGGCATAAATAAAAATGAAAGTGATGGTGGTACGGGATGGAAACACTTTGAAATCTAACCAAGCTCTACAGAGAGCTCTTCAGAAATCTTTTTGTCAGCTGAGAAGGCTTAGTGAAAGCCATGCGAGCAGGACTACCACACCAAAACTGTCACAGAAGTCAGCGTACGATGTTGCTCATGACTGTGGTGAAGATGAGAGGTGCTTTGCCACTGAGAAGTGTGGTACAGGTTTACAACAACTCCTACACAGTCTGTCACCTTCTGCCTTCACAGAGGGGCACTGAGCTCAGAGGTACTGAACACAGTGGCCATCCAGTTCTCCCTTTCTTCAGGCTTTTGACCTGAATAAAAACTTGATCCAAAGCCTGTTAATACTAAAGAACGACGTAGCTGGCGTCAGATTAAAAACAAACAAACAAGCCCCAAAATCCAACTTGGAACAAAAATCACAAAATCACAGGTTTTCTTGCATATCAATAGATTATAAAAAGTGTAAGAAAGTTCTCTTAATGCCTTCAAGTAAGAAAACAGTTGTTGGAAGTGGCTACGTATTGCTTTCTCCACAGTTATTTATAATCATTTTTGATGAGAAGGCACATTAGAGCCAGCTAACCTTTTTCTTCAATTGAAAATTGAAATTAACTTCCTTTTTAATTCTGTCCAGATGCGCTTTGACTCTCAGAATCTTTTTGGAAGAGCAGGTATCATAAGTAGATCAGAAACGTTAGGAATATTTTGCTTCTCAAATACATGTGTCCCAAGTGCTTATGCAATGTTTTGACTGTTTCTGGAAGTCACAATTTTCCAAATGCACTATTTAGAGCCCAGCTCTAATCATCTGTGCACATACATATACACACAGATGTTGTATGCCTTATACATGCCTTACAGTAAAGCTGTGATTCTCCTTCTTTGTAATACATAGCATATGAACCTCAAATCACAGAAAGACAGCAGTGAAAATATTTGAAAGCTTTCCTGTATAGATGACAGATGGATGGCAGATGCATACCAGAGGTATGCAAAGTCAAGCCTTCCACAGCTGAGAAATGCCAGCAGTGACACTTGTACCTGCGGCCGTACTGCAGCCCTGCTTCTGTCTACACAGGAGGGGACTGTTGCTCCTTACTCCAACACAAATTAGTTTTTGCATGTTACCATCTCACAGTTCAGTAGGAAGTTCTCTGAGCAGCAGCAGTTACACTGATCCGGGCAGCTCTTTCCAGGCTGCTGTAGTGGCCCGTGCAGAACTGAATGGTGTGTAATGAAGATAGCACAGGATTGAAGGGAGAAAAAGGCTGGTTCTATAGAAAACTAACACTACAATACTGGACTTTCTCCAAACTCAGAGAATCACTATGTTCAAATTACTCAGACCTGATTTTTATCAAAAGTGACTATGGATTTTCTGCATTGTCTCAAATAGGCTTCTGATAGCAATGGAAATAACTCTTAAGATCTCCACATCTCAGCTCCCCTACACAATGATTGCACAGCTCCCTCACTTCACAGGCCTACAGTCAGAATGCATTTATCATTCTTGGGAAGCACTCAAGACTACACGGGAATGTTCTGTATTTACAAACAGTCCCTGAACAGTGAGGAGAATGGAGCACTATCTAAGTGCTCATAACATGAATGTGACCTCAACTCTCCACCTACAAGACATGTATTTTTTGAAAACACTTATGACTTTGACAGGTAGGTAAGGATCAGAGGTAAAATAATTTTAAAAGATAAATCATGGGTAAAATCACTTTTGAACTGAGCACTAAATAGCACTGATAGCTAAATACGAGTCTCCCACACTAATTCAAACTAATTTCATTTCTGGTCTTGTGAAGTACTTATCTTTCAAAGTTTTTCTGCATTGCACAGGAAAATGAAATGAATTTGTGTAAGTTATATTTAAAGCAAGAAAACAGAGACTAAAACTATTCCACTTTTCATTTTCAATATGGCTCATGACAAACAGTTATGGGATGTGGAACATACTGCACCTTGCATTGCTGCACTGTCATGTTGGGTTCCGTTGTGTTCTATTTCCATATCTGGGATTCCAGCATCTGAAAGACATGACACTGAAGATTAATGCATTCCCCTTTGTCCTTCTCTCATGCATCTTTAGAAAAATATTTATAGCAAACTAGGGTGATCTCCAAGTTACATGGTCTTGCATAAAACATTTGGTCTTCACAGAATTTTCAGTAGTAAATCGTTTCCAAAATGTGCAAACATTACTGGTCTCACAGTGAATTATTTTTAACGTGCTTCACATTTGTCTGGTGATCAGATAATAACCAACGCATGATATTAATATGGCTGTAAAATTCTCTTGGAGAATGAGGGCATCTGACACTAAAAATAAAAGTTGTAATTAAATGGTGACAATATGAAACTCCAGTGACCCTGGCAGCCCTGCACCTGCACAGCACAGAATTAAAGGACGTAGCCAACATGTTTGTGCAAGTGCATGTCACAGGGAAGGACTGTGCAAACTGCACTTAAAAGACTCAGCTCAGGACGCTGTAAACATGCATCACCACCCAAAACAAAATCACGTATGTGATATTATGTGAAACACTTCCAGATTTCTGGGAAGAGCTTTCCAAAATGGATTGTGCTCTTTTTTCCAAGCTGAGAAAGTCTCACAATGCTATGCACTTTGGAACTACTTAATTTTGTACAGGCAATACCTATAAGCACAGTCCTGAGGGGAGCGGATAGGGGCTCCTACACCCCAGGGTGTCATGGTAACAGATGCCATTATCCACCTTGTGCCAACAAGGGTTAGCATGAAGGGTATGTGATTTGAATCCACAGCACCTCAAATCCTGAAGAAACATCTGCTTCCTTATAATAATTCAGCACTCAGAAATCACATCAAGAAAAAACCCCACACCTGAAAGGGGGCTGCAAAAACAGTTGTGAAGTTTTTCTGTGCAGAAACCTGTTCTCAACTTTCTCCAACAGAGAATAACTGCACTGCTGCTTTCTCAGCTCACTTTGGTTGGAGTGTCAGTACGTATCACCAAGATGCTGGTCTCCCTACATCCTAACTGAACTATTAGAGCACGGCAGCCTGATGAAATGCCCACACACAGAAGAGTGGTATGAGCAATATCTTAGCCATATATGTGTAAATGAAACATATGTGATCTTTGTTTATATGTCCTCATAAATATATATGAACAAATAAACAGTATTTTACTGTACACAGTGTTTTCTTACAAAATTACAAGTGGTTTCCCTTATTCAAAAGTTCAGGGCACCAATCTATTAATCTGCAAAGGTTCATTCTTTTCAAATCTTTTAGAGTACATGTGGTATGTACGTGAAATGACAAAGTCATCTGTAACTAATAACAGCATCTGTTAAATGAGACAGACCTTCAGAGTTAAATTAAAAATATTCAGAATAGCCCTTCACATTTTGTTGTCATAAAATTGTACCTGCAATTAAATTGTGGATTAAGATGCTAATGAGCTACCTGATTTGCATGTGCAATCAGATTAGCATGTAAATATCAGCTTCTTGCAGGCACTAACATATATATGACTACCTGAGTGTGTCTGCAAATCAAAAGGGTAGCAGCCAGCCCCACAACAGCAGATGTAAAGATCTGTTAATCACATTGCTGGCATGTTGGTACCCTTTAATTTGTGGCTTCCAGAACTGCTGAGCACTGCTAACTGTGGTGCAAGCGGCAGGTGCTTACACACAATGGCAGAATGTGGGTGAATGACCTTACAGCACACTAGGATTTTAGATGTTTTCTGACACTCCTCAAGGTGCTGGCTATGTCTGTGGCATTTTTCTGATCCAGTGGGGTTGGTGGAAAAGGTTTCTGCTAGCTCTGTGCACCCACTGCCCTTTGGGTCACTGTCCCTTATCACAGTGCAATTGCCAGCTGTATATCCACGCCTGAGCTCCCACTGCTCCCTGTCAGTGCATCAGGAAAGTCAGGCAGTGCCTGGTTATAGTGATATGCTGGACTATAAAACCCAGCAGATGAGAATGCCTCTGAAAGATGTTGCTCTTGTAGTTAAAGGGTTTATATCTCTTAGGTGTTTCAGATAAATCACAATTCGCAGTCCATTGTGGAGTGTTGCAATGGCAGTTCATGGAGACAGGCCTGCCCTCGCTTTAAAAAACACTTTGAGGAGCCTTCACTACGGAGAACTCAGGACAAGACAAGCTCATGATTTTTACCCAGCAGTTCAGGCAGTGTTTGCAGTTTGCAGGTGTTGTTATGGTTCAGTTGCTGGCAGCACCCAACCTGGGCAGCACGGAGTGAACATACAGAACATACAACATACAAAGGCAACAGGGACTGAAGGGAGCTCAGATTCACAAATCTCTGCAGAGACTTCAGGGCAGGGGTGCACAGACTAAACCTTTGCTATAGAACCTGAAACGAATCAAAACTCAACTATATTCAGCCTGCAAGATCCCAACCAAAGCTCTAAACTCAGGCCAGAATCATTTTAAGCAGGAAAGGCAAATCTTCCCACTACTCAAAAGATAATCACTCTGGTTAGGAAATTCACTGATTTGCTTTTGTTTCACAAGAATATTTGGGAAGTATTCAAAACCTAGTCAGCTCTGAAAGCTGATACATATTTAACAAACTTAATAGGTCCTAAGGCTGAGCGAACTTCAGCCAAACAGCTTTTAAAATGAAGCTCAGCAGTTCTAAAAATTAATCTGCTGGGAGAGGAGAGTTCAGAGAACCTTATAGGAACCAAATTTCACATTGTCTTAGCTGGCACTGTAACAGATTTCTCTGGTAATATATTCAGCATTTCTTGTCATGTCTGTGTAAACTGCTCTGTCTGTTTCTCTAGTGGCAGACTTACTTATTTTTTTAATTCATGACCCAGAGCACAAGGCCTGAAATAGATTTTTAATTATTTGAGAAGACTCTGGTTTTCTTATTCTGGAATTTGCTCTGTGCATCATCTTATTTTCTTTCACTCAATTAAATATCATTTTAAGCTAACTGTGAAAGGCCAACTAAGACATTACCATTTAACATCCTGAGACCGTCACCTGATGTGGCCTGTTTAAGCGCCTGTTCCACTTGTTCTCTTCTCTTTGATTCAAATTCCAAAGCTTCCTGCAATTTTCTCTTTGCCTTTTTTTCTTTCTTCAAGCGTTTCTGAATTGTTGCTGGAATGTAAAGATATTGTAAGAATGGCTCTTAAAGCACAATTAATATGTATTGAGACAGTAAATGAGTTTATGTTCAGTGTTTGAGGGGCTAATTCTGGATTGAGGTAAAAAATAATCTGGCATGAATGAGATATAAAATTAAAATAAAAAACCCAAGCCACATTCTGTAGTGAAACAGTGAACAACCTGAAAGGGCTTTAGATCTTGCTAAAGATCTTAAATCTCATCCTCACTCTGGAACAGCCAGAATTAAGTGTCCTGACCAGACCAAAGGGTCTCAGAGACTGCCCAGTGGTTCCCATCACACAGACTACACCCATAAATTACAGCTATGGTTCTGCAGAATTTGGTTGAAGATCATTGGCTTAAATGCATTTCTAGAAACAGCAGCAAAGGACATCCTCAAAATTAAATAAAACTCTCACCCTTCATTCTAACCTCTTCCCTTAATAACTGACAATTGCATTGAATCCCTCCTCCTCCTGTAGTTTTATTTAGAAAGATGACCCAAACACACTGGTTATATCTTCCCTGGTCACTCCACACAGATGGAAGAAGTCTTCTCAATGTGTCAGAGATTTTGTTTTAGTTATGTTTTCTGATATTAAAAGGAAATGAAATTTACTCGTGCAGGCAAACTGTCTGTGTGTAGGTCAGAGGATATGAAATGTCAGTATCAGTGGTGTAGAGTGAAATCCCACAGAACTATGTGCCCATTTTTCTGGTAAAAATAGAGCAGCAATTGGGTTAATTTTGAAGCAGAACTACTGAAATAACAGAACCACTCCCCAAGCCAGAAGTCAGGTGTAAGGCTTTTGAACTGCTGGGTATGTGTCGAGAAGGGGTATGTCCTGACTATAGCATGAGTACTTTTGCAATTCATTACTACTGGGAGAAAAAAAGAGGGAAGTCAAAGAAAGGAGAGAAACAAAATGCATTGTCTCTATGATGACAATCTCTGAGAAAAATTAAAAGGGTAAAACACCAGTTGAAAATAAGCTTCTAACACTGGTAAGTAAATGTAGTATATTCTCTTCATTAACAATTTCCCCTTCTAGCTGAAGCACTCCATAAAATGCTGTACAGTAGCTGTCTGTTTGGACTTAAAATAGTTAACAATACAATGAGACAGGGCTTCTGCATAGCTTTGTGTTAGGTAATGCAGAAACAGTGCCTAGCTGAAGATCATCATCAGGCCATTGATACAGCCGTGTAAGATTTAGTAGAAAACAGTAGTATTCCTGACTAATCTCAGTCTGAAACCCAACTATAAATAAAGCTAAAACTAGAATGAGAGAACTGAATGGTATTAATTGTAGCCAGATGATCAATATCTTCATTGGGAATTGCTGACATTTGCTACAACTGTATTCTCTCATCTAGATAAATTCAAGCAATAAAATGCACCTCCTAAGCCTTTTGGTTTTCAAACCCTGAATTTTAACCTCATATTTTAACCCTCGTTTTCATCAGCACCAGGCTACCATTACTAGGGCAAGAACTATATCTAAAATACCTACCTCTCCAACAGCAACCCTTCCTATCTCCTGCTGGCTAACAGACTGTCATTATCTTTGTTAAACTATCGTTACTGGGCTCCTTTGCTTCTTTTGTCATCAGTGCTCTTGTGTCAAATCTTTGTGAGACCTGCACCTCCTTTCCCTGGTTTAAACTGCTTGGAGGGATCTCTACAGGCGCATCATCACCCTTCTGCTGAGTGTATCCTGCAGCCAGAAAACTCTCTCCTCCTGGGCACAGCTCTCATTCCAGAGAATCTGTGATGAGCTGGCACGGCTCATTGGCACAAGGAAGATTAGTCGGACCGGAGGATAATGCCCATGTACTTTCTCAAAATCAGCTGGAGAGTACTTTTAGCGAGCTCTGGGAGGGGTCAAATATGACTTCCATAGCATAACCCAGCTTGTATGAAAGCCCAGCATTTCCACAACCCATCCCAACTTGTGCAGAGGATTGACAAAAGCTTTTGCATTGTGCCGCTTCAGCTCACATGTGTAATCACATTCCACAGAGCAGCACTTAATCCTATGGCTTCATTTGGAATAAAATAAATGGAAAAGTGATGGCACTAGAAAAGGTAGGTAAAACTAACAGATTCAAAAGAAGCATTTTTCCTCATGGGAAAAAAGCCCGACTTATCTAGGGTTATTTGCTTCAGATCTTGCACTTGGGTAGACAATTTCTCATAGTTTGTCTGTTTTGTTGCACTGAAGTTATCCACAAGTAAAACTAGCTGGCTAGCACCTTGACTAGAGAGATGTGGCCTAGATAAGTAGTAAGGTAATGAAAAAAAATCACCTAAATATCCAAATTACAGACATATTCTTTTTCTCACAGTAAAACTGATTCTCAATGCTTGGAGGATAATAGCAGAAAACAAAAGAAATTAAAGCTGTCAAATGAAGAAATCGGGCTGGGAATACACAGGCAGTGTGGTAATAACACATGTGAGAACCATGGAACTGAATCAGCCTTCCTCCACAGAACTTGCCAAAACTCTCTGCAGCCAGTTGCCCTCCAGGAAATAATCCTTCAGTCAGTGTTCTGCCTGCTTACAGAAAAGTGTGCTTCATTCTGTTTTTATTAAATTTAAATCTTTCATTACCAGTGCTAGCCCACTGCTGCCTTACACTGAAGTATGAATGTCAGTTAACTCCAAGTCCTCAATAGGTCCAACTGGAAATGCCAAAGGGTTATACACTTAATAGATATCTAAACTCCATTTCTCACTCACTCACCTCTGCTTTGCAGCTCAGCTGTGAGTTGCCTTTCCAAGCTCTCTCTTAGTTCTCTCTCTCTACAAAGCTCCATCTTTAACTCTTTCTTTTCCTGCTGTATCTGCTTTTCCTGGACTCTCGCATTGTCCACAGCCACTTTCAGTAGGCCCTAAAACACACACAAACGTAAGGTCTGAAAATACCATTTTGTTTCAGCAATGACAAAATTCATCCATTTCTTACACACTCTCTAGGCAAACAGAAAAAATTACAAGCAGGAGCCTATAGACCTGGAATGCAACTGGGCATTGAAGTGGCTAAATGTTATATATGAGCAATTTCGTGGCACGGAATCATTCTGTATAGCTTTTGCTAATTCATCCTACTGATGTGGTTTATTACAAAGAGTGCCATATCATTGCTGACCTCAGTCAGTTGCAGGGAGCAGCAAAGGAGGAATAATAAGACTGGTAAATTTTAATATGACCATTATTGCCAACTATTAAGTCAAACAGACAATGTATTAAACCCTTTCATGATCGATAACGTCAGAGAGTGAAAACCTAACCATTACACTAAATAAAAGAAATCAGAATTACATATACAGAACAGTTCCTGAAACTTTAAAGAGACTGAAAAACATTTTATCTACCATCACATAAAGCCTGGCCCTATAGAGAGTAATTTACCTGAATGTTGGTTAATAATGTTTCTACTGATGAAAGACCATCAGCAAAAAGAAATGGTGCCGGAAATCCAGGAGGCAAGGCCTGTCCAGCCAGTTGGACTTTATCTATGGTTGGTTTCATTATTGGAATGGCAATCTGGACCTCTTCTGTAAAGACAGATATAAAAGCAACATCAGAAAGCATTGAAAGTATAGGCAAATGTAATTTCTAGAAACTAGCATTTTTAGCACTAGCACTGTTTACCTGGAAGTCAAAATCAAGTGCATTAGTAAAACTGACATTGTTTCAGTTTTTGAGCTGCTCTGATTGTTACTAAGGTAAATTTGCAAAACAGTGCACACAAATAATAAATATATTGAAGATTACAACACAGTTGTAATAGACTATTATATCTCAAACTCTACAGAATTATTCTACAGAATTACAACAGTATTACGCAGCTCATTAAGCCTGAACAACCACTCTTCACTGCGAGATGTTTGCCATTCTGTGATGTGCACTTTTTGTTGCTACAACCTTGACAAAATCCTAACCAAGAAATGTATCACATCTTCTTACTCCTTGAATGCTATCCTTCCCACAGCCAGCAGTCACAATCTCCACTGAGTCATCCCCTCCTGCTTCACCAGCACCAACTCCTCCTTGACAGTGTCCGCACTGGTTTTTTTAACAAGTACCTTGCTTCTGTCAGCCTTTCTAGTCACAGGCAGTAGCCAAATATGCTTTGCTGAGTTTTCTCTATCAGGAGAATCAAGTGAGCTGGCTGGTGGCAGGTAACGGGAGCGGCCGTGGTGGAGGGGGCTCCAGCTCCAGCCGTACTCCTGCGATTTACTGCACCAAACTAGATGGATGCATCTCTTACAAATTGTGGAATCAAGACCTGGTAGCTTCCCCTTTAGTTGTTTCAAACAGATCACGTTGTCATAGATCGAGCTGTGCACAGATGGTAGAAATGTGTATCCGGAAAGAAACTACATTAGCAATTATTTTTCAAAAATCCTTTAAATTTTGAGATGAATCCATCCATCAATGAGCTCACACTTTTCAAAAGGGTAATTCAAATATATTTTAGGTCAGTAAATGTATCTCCTTCTCTCAGATCCCTCCTACAAGTCCTTCTTCCCCACTTACTCATTTTAAACATCAAGTTACTTCCTGAAAATCACAACAGCAAAACCTAGCAGCCTTTAACAACAAACTCTGTACATTTCTTTTACTCTGAAATGGTAGAAAACTATTTTCTGTGTAAAATTCCACGGAAATCCAGTCTCTTTATATTATGTTCCTGCACTTGCAGAAATAATGAAGAGTATTTTCTCAGCAATCACTTTTCAGTAAGGCTTGCAACTAACATATTGACCGTAAGTTCATGACGCATGTGTTTTCTGAGGGCAGCTCCAAAGCCAGTCCTGATAGTTTCATTTGTCAAGTGTCTTGGTCGTATTAAGGCCAAGATTTACAATTAGACCATACCATATTCAAAAAGACTTCTTTTCCCATCTCTCTTGTTTAAAAAAATCAAAACTACAACTCAGAAAGAATCTGACAGCAACAAATTAAACCACGGTGTCTCTACAGCAGTGCTATTATCCATGTTAACAAACTCCAGGAGCATCTACTGAGCAGTAAGCACTTTTTGCTGTGTTTCTAAAACACATCGACTGACAAGGAACCGGGAGCATTAGCAGTTTCCAGGTACTCTTTGAAATCTCCATTCAGGGAGTATTTTGTTTTCACTGTATGAGTTCATTAAGTGGAACATCTTCATAATGATTCTTCAGGACTAACAAGAACAAAAGCTAGTAACCTCTTTGTACCTATCATTTTAGAGCTGTGTTCATGCAACTTAAACAATTCATTTGGAAAAAAAAGAACTAACAACCAACCCACAACTCTGGTAACATAGCCAGACCACAGGGTTTGTGGTGACTCAGACAGACCATTTATCACATTTAAACATCTTCTATCAGTGGCAAAGCTTTTAAAACAAACTGATTAGTTGTTGTGTATGATGCTACACAGAAATAATTCCTAAGGCATGCAGTCACAAAAGACTAAAAGAAGTGGTATTTGAAAAAGAAACTAATACATGAAGTATGCATAACAAAAGTAGAGCTGCTTTAAAATCTCTAGAAATCTCCACTATTTGGAGATGAAAGTAATAACACTAAATTGGCCGAAAGGAAAATTACTATTGACTGTGAAGACAGGTTGCATGGTCTATGGTTTGTAATGTTACTGTACAGCAGATTGAAGTTTCAAAATAGTATTACTCTTCTTTAAAGAGATAGACACAGCTAAATTAGGTGCTGCTTGCTGCAGTGAGGATCAAATGCAAAAAGAATCATATTTCATCAGACCTAGTCAACACCAGGAAAATAAATAGAAATATAAGAGGTATGCAGGCAATGATTCATTTTGATAATCTGGCCCAAGAGAGACACATAGAGACAGCACACAGATCTAAGCTTCTACCAAAAGACAAATAGGACACAGAGGGTGGGAATTGGGATGACAGTGTAGCAGAGGTCACATCGATTTTCAGCAGCAGTTTTCACACAGATGAGATAACCCTGGACTCTATTTGGCCCATTGTTCATATCCTACCTGTCCCAGAAGCAATAAATTTCCAAGTCCCAGAAAAAGGGCAGTAAAGAAGAAGGATTCTACTTATGACTTCTTATGATTAAGTTTTTGTGCTAACCAAACATGCTTTGCAGACCAAGGTCACATTGCATGTTAAAGTCTGTAATAGCTGAAAACTAGAAGCAGCATATTATGTTTTAGCGTATATGGGTGGAAACTGTCAAACCATTCATCATCTTTTTTTTCTGATTGAAATCACACTCTGCAAAGATGAATGATAAATGCATTAGAAATCTATTTCAATCTTATAATAGGTCTTCACATCTGAATGGTGTCTACATCTTGCCCATATTCTGAATACGTGCACAGTTAGGCAGGAATTTATTAGCTAGACCTGAGAAATCATAATTGGGAAAGTAATTAAAAATAGCACGTGTTGGAAGTATTTTTTTGTGAATTGTATCCAATGCAAAATGTTGATTTAAGCATTTTTACTTTAAAGAACACTAAATATATAAATGCTAAAAGCTGCAGTCATGCACAGTACAACAGAATAAGCAAGAAATAAAGCTAGGACAACCACCATCTAACCAAGGACACAAATGACCTTTCTATTTATTGAAGCAAAGTGGGAACTACTTTTATTGAGCTTGTTTGTTAAACCTGCCACGCTTTATAATAGCATTCAGGAATCCATTTAGAGTGCAGTCTTTTTATTTTAATTTCTAGCTGGCATCCAGATGAATAGATGAAAGCAAGAATTATGTTGCAGAGAAAAGAAATACACAGCAAACACTAACAGTGGATGGAATATTATCCTGGGAAAGCACATGGAAATCTGCTAGAAAGTTTCTTGTTGTTAATTTTGTATACTGAAGTATTTAATCTTCAGTCTTCTGCCTAAGTTTCAGAAATAGGAATTGGAAAATGAAATATCAACCTATGGACTAAATGCAGCACTGGGAACATGAGAAACGCGAATTGCTCCCTGTATGACAGTGCATGGCCCAAACCAACAGGCACTTTTATTTGCCAGCTGGTTTATATTCTTTTAGAAGGCATGTTTTTAAACCCATCATTCATATAACTGATACACTTGACATGTCACATCCCTATCGGAACACAGTAGAAACATTAGTTACAATTTACATTTTGCCTAGCAGCAGTTAGACCACCAAGTTATTTCTTCACATATATTTCAAACTTTATCTGGAGCTGTATAAGTATTATTCCCTTCCAAGAGTTTATAGAATAAAACTCATGCATAAATTAAAGATATGGCATATGGAGAAAAGAGCAACAATTGATATGAAATTTATAGTTATTAAACTGTTCGTTACTAACCCAGACCTATTTGATCTCAGAAAGCCTTCAGCTGGCATTAATAAGACAGTTCCGGACATAGATGTCAGCTGGGTCACTCCTTTTCCCTGCCTGTGGCATACAATTTAGAAACCTAAGGACTAAATGGTTTATTGCAATTACAATTCTTTGAGCTTCATACTTGAGTGATGGGTATTACATTTATTGGTCCATAGTTCCAAAAGAACAGCCTAGATACTCCAATGGACCTTTCTGACTTTTAAGAGAATAAAACAGGTTCTGCAACATCACCTGGGCTGTCTGCGCTATCCATCTCCAAAGATAAGATACATTTTTTTACCTGAAATAGCATTATTTGTCCAAAGATCTTACAGAAAAAAAAATAGTGAGACTTCTTATTTTAATTTTAAACTTTCGCAATTTCTGTGTTGTTTAACTAGAAACTAATTGTTCAGGGTTTTTTTCCTTTACAATATGGTAAGTATGAAAACCCTGTAGTCTGAAGCATTGTTTATTTCAAATCTTTTGTATTTTTAAGTCTGCAATGACAGGCTTATCTGTCTTCAGTGTCTTAATAACTCTGAAAATCCTCCATAAACCTCTGCCTGCCTTTTTCTCCCTCACTCATTGCTTCTCTGCCAGAGGCTGAGTACTCTTGTTCATCAGTGAGAAAAGAGATACCTCCTCATAACCTGGCACCAATCAGACTTAGAAATTTACTGCTTTAACCTTGTGATTCAGGTGCCAAATTTCAAGTCACTGCTGTTTTTCTTAATTACAGTCCCTGAATGAACAGGGTCAATGAATGCAATTGGGGAGTAGCTGATTAATCCAGTGCACTAGCTTTAAATCAGACTTTATTTCATTTTCAAATGATTGATACAGCTTGATAGCATACAAGCATTTTTCACTATTGAGCTTTGCCATAAAAACCCTTCACTTTAAAACTAGTATCTAATCATTACATATACATTTGCAGGCCTCCTTAAAAGCTTTTGGAAACTATCACAAAATACTAACATCAACTATGCTCTGCTTCAGGGTATCATGTCCAAGCTGGTTCTCACCTATGCACTCTGAAATAAACTGATTTTTGTCCTGAAGAAGTGCTTAATAAAATCTTTTCATTGTTTTCAACAAAGCAGTGAAACATAGACCAGACAAACTTAGAAATGTTTAGGTTGGATCATTGAGTCCTACCATTACCTCAGCACTGTCATGGCCACCACTAAACCATGTCCATCAGTGCCACAACTTTTAATCTCTCCAGTGAAGGGGGCTCCACCACACCCCTGAGGAGTCTGCTCAAATGCTTGACAACCCTTTCCATGAAGAAATTTTTCCCAATATCCCATCTAAACCTATCCTGGTGTAACTGAAGGCCATTTCTTCTTGTCTCACTTGTTACTTGGGAGAAGAGACTGACTGCCACCTCACTACAACCTCCTTTCAGGGAGCTGCACAGAGCAAGAAAGTCTGCCATCAATCTCATTTTCTGGATGAACACCCCTAGTTCCATCAACCACTTCTCATTAGACTTGCGCTCCAGACCCTTCCCCAACTCCAAGTGGATCCCATCTGCCCCCACAGACTTGTGTGCATCTAAGTGCTGCAGCAAGTTACACATCACTTCACCTTGGATTATGGGAGTTTCATTCTGTTCTCTGTCCCATCTTCCAGCTCAGGGCTGTGGGGACCTAGAGAACAATTGGTCTTACCATTGAAGACTGAGACAAAGAAGGCATTAAGTACCTTAGCCATTGTTGCTGTTTCCCCCTGCATCCAATAAGGAATGGAGATTCTCCTTAGTCCTCCTTTTTTTGCTGATGTATTTATAGAAACATTTTTTACTGTCTTTTACGACCATGTCTGTTACATTAAGAGCAATGTGTTAGCTTAGGAAAAGTTGAGTACCTGAAGTAGGAAAAAAAGAGAAAGGAAACTGCAAGCAATGCATTCACCACCTTTCCATAGACCTGTTCTCAGGAATGATGAGGGTGTGTTTTCCCAAAGGACGTCACAAAGCAGGCATTTAGTGTCTGAACAGAAGGTGGCAAAACCCAGAGAAATGAAAATTTCACTAGAAAAGGCTGAAATTAGAGTTTACAAATAGAGTTTACAATTGTGCTCTCTTTATCAAGAGGTACGTAATTATACAGCTTTGACATTTTCATCAATGTACTCCCATTAATAACACAGAAAATTATACCTATTTATAACTTCAACATATTTACAATATACTCTGATGTTCACATGGCACTGATGCTAAAAACACCTGAAAATATTTTAATAATTCAAACCTTAAAAAAAAGGATCTGAGTTAGATGAGATACTAGGTTTGCAATAATAAAAAATGAAATGGAGAAGTGTGTTAATTCACTATGTAGACATCAGAACTAAAGTGTTCCATTTCCAGTAACTACAGTCCAAAGTTCAGTATGTACAGATTAAGACAAAAAACCCAAGTGATGTCAACTGAGTAAATTCTGTTCATTAAAGAGAACCCTAAGTACAATTAAGGCTAATAATAAATCTATTTAAAGTCTTACAAATGCTATATTTTATACTCACAACACTTATTTACCATTCATAGTTTGTCCATGTTGCTATTATACCTGCTTTCTCCTATGAGCAGCTCCTCTGGCAGGTTTTGGTAATCTGGATTCCAAGACATTTGAAGTTGTTCTGTGCTTTTAAATTGCTTCTTAATCTACGTAGAAGCTTACGTACCATTGATCTGAATTTTCCATATGGCAATTTAAAGTAACTAGTTACTTGTAGCTAGTAATAGGACCTTGTCATTCCTCCCAACGACAAGAAGCATTATTTCTACTGACAATAGAGCAAAGTGAAAATGTGAACTATTCAATAAAAGGCTAGTAATAAAATTATTGTGGCGTGGAAGAAAGGAGGAAAATGAAACCAAATAAACAAAATCTTCCTTGTGGCCATTAACAAGAGGTTATAGTTTTTTTCTCCTTTTCACATTCACACAGGTTTTTTTTCATGGTGATTTTTAAGCATCACTGCAGTCTGACTATTCTTCTACTGAGATTTTAAACTGTCAGATGAGGATGGGTAGGAGGAACTTGCCAAGAAAAAAAAAATTCTTCAATTTTCTTGGCGGATTTAGCTTTTCCCTATTAATGTTGAGATTATTTCTTCAACTATTTTGTTGCAAATATTTATGACTCCATATGGAACAACAGATGTTGAAGGGAAGAGATAGCAGAAAAGACTTCATTTTCAGCAATTACCCTGCTACTTGTTGTCATACTGTAGGTGTTCTTAGTGAATCTATTTTACATACCACCCTGTCCTTTCACACACTGCAAAAATGTCAGTTTGGATAATTAATGTAATAACTTTAGTCCAAATCATTTCCACAATATTCATTTATGAAAAAAATATATAAACAGGACAACAGGAGGAAGAAATCAGGAAAGAAGGGGGAAGATAGGAATTACTTTCCCAGTCCTTCTGGAATATCTCATCAGGAATCTCTTTCTCACAAAGCTGCTTTAGGCCATTAATACAAAATCTTTACCACTTTTTCCTTTAAGGCAGGTTCCAGTGACTGTCATCAAGACGAGAAAAGAAGAAATAGAAATAGACTGCCACAAGAAACAGAAAAACAAAGCTATCCAAGAAGCAGTTCAACAGTAAAATTATTGCATAAGGAAGGTGAAGAAACACCTACGTGTGATGAATATAAAAAGTAACAGGTTGATGGTGTTCAAGCTGAAGAAATGTCCATTTACTCAACCGGCAGCCTACCAGCACAGCCAGCCAGAGCTGGCTGGAGAATACCAGTCCCCGCCAGGAAGATGGTGAGGTCCTCACAGGTAGAATCGCACCCGCTCTGCCACATTCTCAGGTGAAGAGCAAACCAGCTCCTGCCAAAGGAAACTGTGACCACCGAGCAGCACAGATCCAAGAACCACGCTCTGGCCTGCACCTGGCACCCACGCACAGGGCCTGGGACGGTGGGAAGAGGAACAAGACCAATGACATTCTGGGCTGTATTAAGAAGAGTGTGGCCATAAAATCAAAGGTTCTCTCCCTCATCTACTCTGCTATCTCATCTGGAGTACCGTGTCTGGGCTGCCCAGATCAAGAGGGACCAGAGAACCACTGGAGAAAGTCAAGTGGAGGGCTACCAAGATCATCAGGGGACTGGAACATCTGTCGTACGAGGAAAGGCTGCGAGAATTGAGGCTGTTTAGCCTACCTAAGAGAAGACTGAGGGAGGACCTCATCAACACTAAAGGGTGCATGTCAAGAGGATGAGGCAACACTTTTTTCTGTAGTGTCCAGCAATAGGACTAGGGGTAATGGACATAAGCTGGAATACAAACAATTCCACTTAAACACAAGGAAAAACCTCTTTGCCGTTGACATGAGGGAGCCAGGGCACAGGCTGCCCAGGGAGAGTGTGGAGTCTCATTCTCTGGAGCTTTCCAAACCCACCTGGACACGTTCCTGTGTGACCTGATCTAGGTGGACCTGCTTTAGCAGGGGCTAGACTAAATGACCTCTAGAGGACCCTTCCAACCCCTACCATTCTATGATTCTATGAGAGGAGAAAGCTCCATCCCAGCGCTGTGCTACTGCAGCTGTGTAGCTTCTGGGGGCAGCTCCCACTTGGTGTAACTTGAAGAGCCAGGAGCCATCTGGGAAAGTCACTTGCCCAGCTCTGCCTGTGGCATCCCATGCCACCAATGCCAGTAAAACAGCACTTGAGAATGGAGAGGGAAAACAGTGCACTGGCCTCTGTGCCTCCACAGTTTGGCAATCTCTTTCATGTTCTATTCACTGTAATAAAAATAAACAATGTGCTAATAAACAATTTTCATCATCTATTCTCTTTATTGCAGTATTTGGTAGTAAACCAATAATTTGAAACAGATCTCATCAGAAAGATTCCAGTTTTTACTACTCACAAAATGCTTCCACCTGAAAAACTCTGCCTGCCTGCTAAGGCTGCAAATGTGCCACCAGAAAAGGTTCTCCTGAAGTAGTCTTCCTGGTCCAGGGAACTATTCAAATGTCAACTGGGCATATGCCAGGTGCAAAGTCTGTGTTCTTAATCTCAGACAAAACCTGGCAGGAATTACAGAATCATTTTGTTTGGAAAAGACCTTTAAGATCATCAAGTCCAATCACTAACCTAACAATCAAGACACTCATTGCCTTCTGAGCTCCAGGTAAGAGGACATTAAGTCCTCTCTGGCCACAACCAAATCTAAAGACACAAAGAATTAAGCAATAAGAGACTGTGTTGTTCCCTGACCGTAAAGCTTAGTGATCTCCAGCAGAACTGACTGGGAGCCAGCTGTGGGGCCCTGGGCACCATCAGAGTAAGTTTAAAGAACTCTAAACATCAAAGTAAGTATAAATATTTTTGCAACATGTTTGTCTCCCGTAGGATTATACACAGTTAATACCATATAGAGATTACAGTTATGTATTATTTGGTTTATGTTTAGCATAGCAATTATGACACACAAGAGAATGAATATCTTAATATATTTTAAAATAGCATTAAATTAATATCTATAATATTACTGTTAAATTCAATTTCTTCAAGCATATGTATAACCAGCATTTAAGTCTTCCAAATATTTGAAGCAGGTAGAGTACTCCATTTCTTGGGTATTCCTGGATAATTATTCCTGTTTTATTAAGGATTATTTTACAACTGCGTAAAATAGGTTATAAAGGACAATTCTGCTATTATGTCCTCTCCTGCTTAAGCTTAATAAATATTATATTCCACACCATCCATTAAAGCCAAGCAGTAGAGAAAATAGGAGTGGTAGTAATCTCCTCCACAGATGTAAAATACCTTTAATAAAATAAGGATGTATAACAGTCAAGAACAAATTACTGAGGTCTGCTTTAATAAAATAGTACCCTTAAAGAAGTATTACTCTTAAGGTACTGACATTCCCACTGGTGATGCAGTGTATCCTTTCAAAGCAGTATAGCTTGTTAAAATGGCAAGATATCTTTTTGCAATAGAGTGTTTGTGTCCAGGCAGATACGAGGTTGGTATAGAATGCATCCAGGGAGCCATAAAACTGGTGGGAAACATATTTCTCTGTGGTATTTTAGTACTTCGAAAAATTCAATCACTGGGAAAAAATGTTTTGCTGTAAACATCTGAAGAGCCTTATAAAAGCAATGGCTTCCCACAGCACCTGCTTAAATAATTTTAAGGGGGAGTATGTCTTTGCTCATCTTCTAAAACTTGAAGAAAGCTTCTGTTAATTTCCCTGGTGCTGTAAGGCCAGGGCACATTTAATCAGAAATAATTATGAGTGCAACTGGGGAATGTTCACCAGTAGGATTTTTGCACAGTAGAAATAAGACAACTTTCAAAACTGATTGCTAAGAGAAGTATAATTTCCTTAACAGGGAAACAGAACCAGAAAGATCACCTTAAAAGTCTCGTTATAAATGAATTATGAATTCTTCAGATGTCAACAAAGTACTCTGCTTATACATCCTAGAGCTTGGATTCAGTTCAGTTACACATTGATTTTATAAACCCTCATTATAAAAAAGCATGAGAAATGAATTTATCTTCTGTTTCAATTCTACAGGTGAGAAGCAGTTCTGTGCTGTAGTTGTTACCAGTATGATTCCCGACTCAGCCAAGTTGTAAACTTCCACAGAAAACTTTAACCTTGCACCAGCTCCTCAGAACTCCTGTGCTGCACAGGGCACATCCCTCCATCATACAGCATGTCCCTCAGTCCCACAGCATGTCCTTTGGCCCCACAGCACATCCACCAGTCCCACAGCATGGGCAGCAGCTAACCCTCACCTCCAGACTGCAGCCACGCTCCAGAGTGCTGCCGTTGAGACAGTGCCAGTATGTCCTGCAGATATTAAAAGTCACATAATAGAACCCTAGCACAACCAAACCTCTCTCAGGCTAAGCGACAGTCAGAATTTGGCTTATCCCAGTCCTCTTCCCCTCTTCAACTAAGAGGGCAAGTAATAGGCCCTCTGATAGAAATGTCCTGGTGTATGGATATTGCATCTCAGTGACAGAATGATTAGACTCACATATATCAGCATTACAGCAGCTCTCGGTGTGGAGAGCCACATGGCCATAGCAACATAGCACAACTCTTCACCACCAAATAATTACATGATGCTCTGGGGAAAGACAAGTTTTCCTAGCACACAGCCAATCTATCAAAAGGGAAAACTATTGCTGACCCAAATGGCAGCTGCAATCAGAGTATAAATGTAAGCTAACCACCAAGTAGTCCACATCCACTACTTTGCAACCTAATAACTGTTAAGTCTACTGCTGTAAGTTATCCTGAGCTCTTTTAAAAGATTAAATACTGGGGAAAGGAAAGAAAGAGGTAAACTTTCTGCAGAAAGCAGCAGCTATCTGACATTAACCTACTGTATTCTTCCTTCAGATGATTCCGAGTGCTGTGTTTGGCAGGAAGCTCTGCTGCCTCCAAGCCTCTCACCTTACTGGGGTAGCACCTCTTCAGTGAGCACCCTGTTAGTAATGACTCCCCACATATACCTCAGACACTACATCCCTTGCAAAAAATGTCTAAAGTAGCCAAACCACAAAAGGCTAATTCCAGAGTTCTGTGTTTTTCTCTAACAGGTTGCTAGTACACTGCTAGTACAACTCCCAATAACTGGTCAACAGTTTTCCTCTACTCGTCTCTCTGGCCAAGACTGACAGCACAGCAATGTGTATGTACAATCCCATCCTTTTGGTGCAAACCACTCAGGAAAACTGAGAAACTTCATGAACCTCTTGCCTATAAACCACTATCATTTATACTAGTCTTTAAGACAAACAAAAAATGGCACTGGCGTCATCATTACTAAATAAAATCTACTAAACAGATTTTTGGATAATTCTCTTGGATCTACACGCTTCTCATCTGAAAAAAACATACAAACAAAAAGTGAAACCCAGTACTCCAGACTTCTCACACATTCACAAACAGATTTTAAACCAGCCTTGGATTTGATTTGTGACTGAAAAATCCAACTTCATGGATCTGCCACTTTCTGTGGCTTCTAGATTTGGCAGCGAGTGCCAGGAGAGGTGGTGAAGCACCACAGTGACCTCTGCAGCTGCTCCCAAGGGATACCAGCAGGAGAGAAAACGGCATCATCTTAACCACTCTTTGCTGAAAATATAGAAGTTGAAAAACCAACTATGTCTGAACTCACAAACAGACTCACTGTATTCAGTAAAAAAGTGAATAACTAACAAATATCCAACAGTTTTCTGTGTATTGGCTTCCAAATGACAGAAATAAGGCTCTGCATTTCAGTACTGCAGCTGTCCTTCTAGGGGGATTCCCACCAAGTCAGCTAGGAGCGTGAACTTATAGGTGTTTCTAAGGCATATTAAAAACATCATAAGCATTAAATCCTTTGAAAATGTTTGAGTTTTGATTACTGCTACTGTGACTTACCTCTTTTAGCAACCAAAGCATTTTCTTTTCAAAACTATCTCACTCTCTTTGCGGGGCACATTATATTTTCACTTCGGCTTATTCTACACCTTCTTGCTTTGAATCTATGTATTACTTGAGAGAGTAGTTGACATAACCATTCATGATAGTGCACAAAATGAATCTTAATGAATCCCCAAAGCAATCTACTTCGTGTGCTAAAATCAATGTACATTGCCTGCTACCGTGCCTCCCTGTGAAATCGAGGCATTTGCTAAAAAATTTCTATCTTAACAGGGTCTTTTCTTTTTTTGTAGCACTTAACTGCCTTTTGTCTGCTCTTGTCTCCCTCCAGTGTTGCTCAGATGGCAATCTTTTATTCCTTCTGCAAACTCATTTGGAAAATGCTGGATGGGCTACAGCTGTGTACTGCTATGTAAGGTCTAATACATGTCAAGCGGTGCTTTATACGCACTGAATAAACACAATGAAGCAATGTTTTAATTGATTACCAAAAAGCCAGGGTTCCAGACTGAAAGTAGTATTTAAAACCAGATTTAATCAGCTAGTTTTGTAAAATTCTGAAAGGTATTGATGCTGTACACAGTGCCATTTGAGCTCCAGTTTTCACAAAGGTTACTGCAACCCAAGGTGACAAAGCTATTTCTGGGTGGTTTATGCAAACATGCAAGCCTGTAGCTGACAAAAAACAAGCAGTGGATCAAAATATTTATGAAGTATGAACCTTACCTGGAAAAGGTATTTTCTCCCTTATCTTTTTAAGATGTTATCTAAAGTGCATACTTTTGAAGAGCCAGTCTCTGTTCAAGTACTGTGGATCCTTTGCAGCTCAGTAAAATACATTCCTGCTTTTATGACGTGTAAAGTCTGGACTTCCTACTCTCTGATAGTAAATACTGACTTAAAATCAATCTGCATTGCTTCTAACACAGGTATCTAAGTTGGATATGCAGTCTAGAACCATAAAAAGTCTCTTTCTATGATTTGTTTAAACCAACAACTGTTAGACCATGCAGTTTTTTTTTTCCCAAATCAAAATATCAAAAACAATAATACAAAAGACATTAGTTGGTAGTAAAAATGACCATGGATTCAAAAAAGGTGCCTCTGACCCTGCACAGGATACTACTTGAGGAAGAAGAGATTACTTTGAAGGATTATTTGTAAGTTTGGGCATCAATTAAACTGAAATGAAAACCACCATCTCAATTCTCCTTTATACCAACAAACATTCTTGACTGACTGTATTTCTCCACGGCACCCTAGGAATCTGTGGGAAAAAACGCAATGTGAAACAACTAAAGTTTTTGGGGTTTTTTTTGTTCAAACAAGAAGTGCCAACATTGTCCTGACATTTCAATTGTAAAAACTGGTAATGTCTATTAAACAGCTGCATGAAGAACCTTCATTAGCTTGAAGTACATGGATTAATCAATCAGATGAGAAGCAAGCACGGCACAGATGAAAATAGCAAACTGCTATAATTACAAATGATGTTTTGTGCATGGTTGTGTCTCAAGAATTGTTGCAGGATGCTGAGGAGAAAAAGAAATCATTTGTACCCACAGTCCAGAATAATATGGTCCATTACAACGATGTACTTCAGAGCAGAAATGTCATTTGTTACATTTCACATTGTTTCTGTTCTATTCAATGAATCTGTATTTCATTTTACTTTTTTTTAAAAGATGAATTTGCTGCAAAAAACTGACAGCTTATATGAATATTTTAGTTTTGCTTGCAAGTAACAGGAAAAAACCCACCATGGCATAAAACTCAAGCTCCAAGTTCTCCAGAATGCCTACTGAGAATAAATTCTATGTTTATTTGTATTTCATTTTCCTTGAACAACTGCCTTTCCCTTAGGTATTTATTAAAAGCATAAAAAGAATGAGCCAAATTCACTTCTCAGTAACATCCATTCAGCATTGTCGAAGCTTGCAAAATTGCACCAGACTAGCCAAGGGGAAAATCTTACTCACTGTTTGGTAAATATATATATATACACCTTTTTTTCTAGTTGAGAAGATGTATTGTTTAATCTTTAAATTCTCTGTGTGCTCCTGCTTATCAAACAAGAAAAAGCAACCATTTTCTTATAAATTCGCGACCTCACATAGGAACATATATGATGTATATGCACTATTCACTCATTCAATTATGGGTTACTTGGGGCAGTCCTACACTATGCAGTTCCCATTGGATTTGCTGAAGACTCGAGTGGAGATTCCATCAGCTTCACTACACAAAGAACTAGTTACATTTTCTTCTGCGTGGTTTGCCTGAAGATTCCCCTAAATAATCTTAAATGACCTACATTCTAAAATATACAGATTGAGAAAACATTATTAGCAGAATGGCCTAAAGTGAACTGGGAAGGTCTATGCTCAGTGGCCATGCATAAGGTCTGTGCTCAATGCAAGGCTGGAGGAGCATCTTTACACTGCAAACAATACAGGACAGAGACATGCGCCTTCAGAGCACATAAACCTGCAAAATCCACAAAAAGTGCGATGGGACAGAAGCTATCAGTTGGGCTAAGACCACAACTGAGATGGTTCACCACGTAGCAGTCAAGCTGTCTCCCCATCATGGCTCTCCTGCCTCCTGCAGCAAGTTTCCAGCCAGCCAGGCTGAGCTACCCAGGATTGCCCTTCACCTGCCAGTGCAGATGTCCTAAATCTGTCTTGATATCATACAAAATAAAAAATCCAATTCCCATTATATCCAAGGTCACTTCTCCCGCTGCACTTGACTGTCACTGTGGGTTTTGGACAGTTTGATGATGTCTTTTTCAACAGAGCTTGCAGGAAAAGCCAATCCACACTAATGCTGTAGCATGTAACTACGACTCCTAAATGGAGCATGTGGCCAAGAGCAGGGGTGAGCGTTTCTTGCCCACTACTCCCCAAGAAATTACAGTTTATAGCTTGTTAGTAGAAAAAATGATGTCTTTAAGATCTAAGCCAATGTTTTCAGAAATATCATGGATTGTCTTTATTGCCAGCATAACAAACCCCCAAAAATATAATAGCAAGTAATGTGACCATTGCCCTTGGCAGCACCATTAAACTGGGCAGTGAACTACTTCAAATAGCTGTGAGCGTTAAACATTAGTTCTGCCTTAAGTAGGTTGATTTTAACAGTCAAATGTGCACTGCAGTCTATCTGAACATTAAAAGCACCTTTCAAACTTAATTTTACAGAAATGTTAACGACCAGAACAAACTACTGAAGGCAAAAAAGAAAAGTAATTATTTCAATAGATGAAAGGAAACAGTAAATTAACACTCTTGTTTTAAAAGTGGGCTCAATAACTTACCTGCTTTAAGGAAATACCATTAACTGAAGGTACTAGAGATATTTCATTTAACATGTTTATGGTTTGGACTTTCTTTCCTCTTCTGGTCTTTAAAAATGAGGTTTGAGGCAAAAGGAGAGCTGTAAATCTTTACTTGAAATAAAAGTTCCAGAAATGCTTTATCAAACTCATGGGAACAGATTTGATTCCTAAATATCTACATTATGTGTCATGTACATACAGGTACATGCGGAGAAAAAGGAAAAATGGAACAGAACAGAGGCCTCTCAAGACTAAAGAAAGGAGTAAGACAGAACTAGAATGATTCAGAAGTTTTCCTATTATACCACTAGGGCCTATGTACCTAAAAAAAAATAGGGACAGCAAAACTAATCCTGTTATTACATTAGAAAATTTATAGGATGAAATTTGTCCTAGCTTAGAAAATGTACAAAATGTACAAATTTTTGTACAAGAGCTATTATTCTGTGCAATTTTGAAAACTGTTTTAAAAACAGTCACTGGTATGCAAGCAAGATTTTCTTCCCATATGTGTTGTAATGTGGAAGTAGATTGTAGACATTTCCAAAAAGAATTTCAGATATATATTTTTAAATTGTTTATAGCAAAATTTAGGTGATCATTATAATTTTTTGTGTGTGGACATGCATTTTCTAAACAATAAAAAATGTACTGATATAAACGTGGGGTTTGAAAAGAAATTATTCTGCATAATCAGCATAGCTACATATGCTTTTCATTCTGAAATCGCTCATTCACAGACTTCAAATGAGGAAATGGTAATTATCCTCATGACTTATACACGTCCACCTTGAAATTATGGTCCAATGCAAAGTTCATTCAGCAAAGCTGCATTGCTGATGGAAGTAGCTTTAATCTTGGCTTTTAATTAATAGTTTCGCATAAAAGATACTTTAGTAGATATAAAGATTGCACGGCATAGGTATCAGTTCATGTTTATGCATATTTCTATAGACGCTTTATACACACACATCCATGTAAGACATATATGATCCAGAAGGTAAGGAAAGAACTGCATTCAGAATTTAGCAATACTGAAGTAAACTGAGAATCAGGTCAGGCAAAACTGTTGATGTAGTCTCAGAAAACACTGGCTTTGACAGTAAAGCCAATTTAAGTAGTTCCCACACCCTATAGCACAGTGTATCAGCCCCTTCTACAAAGATCTGTCAGATGCCTATTTTTAAACTGCATCACATAAATAGAGTCTCTTCCCTAACACCTCTGGATGCTACAGGATTATTATTTTGGATAATTCCTTGCTTATGGTATTTTGATGCAGAAATAAGACACATTCTTACACTTAAATCATGGCAGTTAATGTAATTCCACAGAAAACCAAAAAAGTTGTTTAAGGCCTTTTTTTTTTCCTAGCTGAATAAAATAAATTGGATTGTCCAATTTAAAGAAGAATTTGAGGAAAGTGTGGAGAAATACACACAGAGTGCACCTTTGATGGACAGACTATAGGTAGGTGACATTTTGAGGCTTCACTCTGGTGACAGCTGGAGAAGAGCCTGCCCTGCTGCTAACTGGCAGGCTGGACACAGGCTGGACACAACCATTCTGATGTGATGAAGACAGGGACTTTGAGAGGCAGGAAGGCAAGTCTGATGGGAAGCCACTGCATCACAGCTATGTGGGGGGAGCAAAGCATCATTTGGGAGATGACCAAACTCAGATTGGCTGAGGTTGTAAGGGACTCTGGAGGTCATCGTGTCCAATGCCCTGCTCTAGCAGCAAACAGGGGTGTGCCCAGGTCTGCCTGAAAAATCTGACTAAGGCAGACCTCAAATACAGAACATTTAAACCTAGTTAGAAACAGCTATGGCATGACTGGAAGAGGGCTGTCAGTTAAGCAGATAACTGGCATGAAAGGAGAAGTCTACTCCACAAATTAAAATCCCCTTTAGTAGCCTCTGTTAATTTAAGGCTACTAAGGGGACAATTCAAGGAATAAGCTGGAGACAACGCACCAATACAGGATTACATGGTGGAAACCCTTTCACTCTTCTATCAGATCCACTCAGAAACTGCCAGGTGCAGTACCCAAATCAAGCTGCAGCCTGCCACCTCCATGTCCATCACCCACATGTCGGATCAATCATCATTTGGTATTGAGCTGTGATAAATACCACCACGTCCAAGCCTTCAAACAATAACTCCTACTTCTTCAAATACTTTATGACAGTACTGTTGCTATAAACATATCTGCATCAAATATTAGCGTAAGAAGTATTTGCAAGCCAGCAGTCCAAAAGCATGAGTTTGAGCTGCACACAGCAAGGTATATACTTATTTAAAACTAAATGTGAAATTCAGTCTTCCACAAAAGCAGCAGTGTCATGAGAAAACTTGGGCTTTAAGTTTTGTAAACGCTGCGTTTTCAATATTAGAATGTCAGTCTTCATTCACTCTCTGACAAGGTTGTCAATCAAAGAGCAATCTAGTTTTGTAAGACTTTAACCAAAGATCAAAGCAATGATACTGCTGAGTTCACATTACCTTCCCAGAGATAACTACTTGAATGCTTTCATAGCACCACATCGATATTAACTTTGCACCATTCCTTCCAAGCAAATAAAACAGTACAAAGTTTGACAGCTCTTCTGGCTTCTGCTCTCAGCCCTGATCTAAACTGAATCCCAGTCTCCATTTCCCCTACCCCTTTATAACTGCCACCTGGATATTGAAGTTGAGGATTGCAGGACTTGCATTCAGTTAAACTTTCATCAATTAAAAAGAAAATGAAATGTGCTTTCTGTCTCCTTTGGGAAACACACTGAATGTCTTTTACTCAATAACAATAGTTAGGCAATAAAAAGATGAGTGAGCAAAATGTAGTATATCATCGTTTTGCTTTTGACTTCAGCCCAATGGCAAATGAAAGGCATCCAAAATCAATTTCAAGAAGCTAATAAATTCAGTATGTGAAAGCAGTGAAAATATAACTTTTGCAGCCTCATCATCAAGCTGATTTGTAAGCAAAGCTGGGCCCAATTCCTGCACACTATGTCACCCATATTTTCAGTTTCATGTAGGCAATATACTATTTCTACAGAGTTTATATTCTGAGGCTAAACATAGAGATATATATATCTTCTTTCCACAAACATATGTCCTGATAATATCATAATAAAAATCTGAATGTACTGTGCCCAGGAAATCATGTTGATCACTATCAGTTACTTCGTCCAGTAACAGTGAAAGAAAGGTGAAGGCTAATGCTGCATGCAAGGGCATGCTTGAAGCAGAACAACTGCTTTCCACAGCTCCACATAACTTTCAGAACAGACCTCTTTATGGCTGCATGGGGAGGGGGCTGTTGGAGTTTTTATTTGCTTGTTAACTGACTGAGAAGCATGCCAGACCATGCCCATCTGAAGGCAAACTTCCAAAGGGAAATGAATTGACCGTAATTACAAGATAATGTAAAATACTCCTTGAGCAATGTTGAATACCTTCTATGTATAGCCTCTGTTCTTACTAGGACACAATACAAAGGGCTTCCACTTACTCTACACGGTTATGTTAAATTTACACGAGAAGAAAATTGGACCCACAGTTTCTACCACAATATAAGAAACCTTGATTCAAGATCAAGTCCATCAAAACGATTCAGTGGCAACTGCTCTGAAGAGTTAACCAGCCTTTACCAGGGGGTTTTTGTACAAGGTGCAATTTTGCAATGCAATTACAGGTAAACTACTTGAGAAAGGGAGGGACGGCACAGACATACCTCACCTGGCTTGTGAGGCCAGGACTAACTCCTACGAGAGCAGTGACAATACCCACCTTTGCTTACACACCAGACTTGCACATGGAGCATGGAAAGTTGCCAACAAATATCAAGCCAAGGCACGTAAAGGAGTGGCTGTACACCAGCCTTAGGAGCTGTGGGTCTGGATTGGAAAAAATCAGAATTTCTGAGAGCAGCAGTTTCTGTCTCTGCAACAGCCAACATATATGGTGCTTTTTGGATATTCTGTTTGTCTGAAACAAGTGTTATAGAAGGTCGAATATGTTTATCTAACTTCAAAGTCATTAACAGTGTTACAATGTTTTTTGGTGTCCTGCTTATTTAAAAATTATAAATAAATTACAATGAAATAGAACAGGTTTCCAATCTTGGAGATGTCTGTGTTGATATATGGATTTATTTGTTTCCTGTAGAGAAAAAAAAATGACAGCAAGAGAAGACAAAGAAGGCAGGCAGGCAGGCAAGCTGGGCACTGGGTAGAGCCAGAACTGGGTAAAATGTGCATAGAGAGTCCTACGTAACTAAAGAGTGATGGTGTTTGTGGACTGGGGACATGTGTGAGTTTTAAAAAACAGCAGGTGGAGAAAACTGTGGAATAGGATTATATTTAAAGGGGAGAAGTTAGAACTAGGTGAGAACAGTAAAGGAATCACACTCAAGAGTGTAAAATATTGCTTTTGTCACTTAGTTCGCACTGTGAACATGTCCAGGTTTTTCCTTCCCAAAGCAGAAGCAACGGGAAATGCTGTTTGTTCTTTCTCTATTTCTCCACCAGAGAATCATCCTTCTCAGATGGTGGAAGCTTTTGTTAGCCTAGACTGTTATTATGGGACCTGGAACAACTATTTCCTCACACTGCAGAAAACATGATGCTTATTTTTTAGATCTTTCCTCTGTCTTTACTCCAGGATTTTATTGAGCAGACGAAAACGAGTGATTATAAAACCCAAATCAAATATAAATGAAACTCTAAAACCAGCTTTCTTCTGTATTTGTTACATCTATTTTACCTGTTCACCCCTAATATTTATAAGCAACAGGAAACACTAGTTTTTTCAGTCTCAACCATTGTTTCTCCAGCTGAAGACAGTCTGTGCCATGCCTGCTCTCCACTCTTTCAGCTTTCTAGAACACCTCCAGCAATAACACAAAATCTAAGAGATCATGTTACTGATATTTCTGTACTACAATAAGCATAAGCGTATCTTTGAAATCTCCTTTGCAGATAAAGCAGGTTACAAAGCATGTGTATGTATCTAGAAGTCACCTTTAAAATAACAGGTTTTCTGTGGATGTGCAAAGGAGTCACCTGAACTTTCTAACACTGTTTTCATGCCCATGTCTGCCTGTCTTTCTACGTGACTGTCTCCCCTGCTTTACACCATTTAGTAAGAACCTCTGGGTCTGTGATCATACACTGGCTCATGGTCCAGATTTCACCAGAATGCATATGCAAGCAAAAAGCATATGAGCACATATGTTTTTATGAGAAACAGAAGTTAAGCTGTGAACGCAATGCATCACCCTCCAACAAGGAGCTACAGCAGAAGTGAGTCAAGTCCAGCTCAGCTGACCCATCCACTCATCACATCTCTGCAACCTCACATGTGAGGTGCCATGGCTGGGGGATCTCTGTTCTGTGGGGACTCTGACACACCACACTCCCAAAGCACTACCTTTCTCCACATCCCAGAGCAGAGTAAGATTTGTTCCTACTAGATGCATAGTGAATTATTGGTAACATTGCAAAAGCCCCTCTTAGATGCTAATGGGATTAAATAGCATTACATTAAAAGTATCTGGTCATAAAACATATTTAAACAGCCTCTATGTCTGAGCATCCTTAATGTTACCGAGTCCTATTCCTTTTCAGAACTCTTGACAGAATTTGCTAAGCATACAGGGATCCTATTATTTTTAATCATTAATTACCTGCATGGTCAGTCCTGCTTGCCCATAGGATTTAAAATTAATTTTCAAAATGAAAGTTTAAGAAACTAAACTTCCCGGCATTTCCTTTTACCTTTGATAACTCAACACAAAAATAGTTTCTCCTAAATTTTTAGTTTCTTCCAGTATTTGTAGAGACTGTACGTTTAAAAACATTAAAAAATCAGAATATACTTAAATATAAAAATGTCTGATTATATCAATGATTGAGTTTTCATTTAGTTGCAAAGTGTTGATATTATCTCTATTATGTATTCTTCAAAGGAGAACAGTAATTAGAAAAGTTCTGCAAATTTGCACTAATGAAGCTGAAAAATCCACTATGAAGTAATGAATCTTATTAATCACCATTTAACCACATAAATAAAAAATATTAAAATGTACATATACCTAGCCCCTTCTTTTTATGAATTTTATGGCAGTTTCTGTAAAATTCCTTACAGGCTGGTTCTAAGCCTTTACAACAACTTAAGCTGGGGATTGAAATTTTACCACAAATTTGAACTTTTATCAATGAATTTATATTCCACAAACAATCAAAATGAGAAGCCACTTAAATATGCAGCAAAATTATGTACTGAAAAAATCCAACAGAGAATGAGGAGGATAAAAAATAGATGCAGCGAGACAAGGTAAGATTTAAGATAACCATTTGGTCCTGATGCACAGGCTCAGGAGCAATATTCCTTCAAAACATTAATTGCAGAGGAGAAATAAACTCCACTGCCAAGCCTGAAGTGCCAGGGCAGAGGTAAGGTCAGCATGATGCCATTTTTTCACTGCCTCCATGCTGCAGCAGGTGAATGTTGCTCCAGTGCACACAGCATTCAAGGTTATCTTAAGCAACTAATGACCCTCAGACAGGTTCTCTTTTGGTGTGGGACTGCCCAAGTCAAGCCATTGCAGACATGCCTCTTATTTTCTAATATGTCTCCAGTGTCACAGCTGCCAAGATGAAAATGGTTGAGAGCTGTAGGTGATTTTGTGCCTCTGGGGAAATCCCTGCCTCATCGCACTGCCTCCTGTCCCATGGAGTGCGACGCTGTCACAGGACGTAGCTATAAGGATTTAAACAGGAGAGCAAAAGATGGCTGATGAACTAAAACTAATTAATCATCCATCCAACACCACTGAGATGCATTCAGTGGAGTTCAAAAGCTTCAGCTGCACCCAGAATGATGTGAGATCTTACTGCAGGCCACTACTATTGAATCAACAGAAAAGCAGAAGAGTGGGAGACAGGACAGAGGGACTAGGGAGTCTTTTAACCAAAAACTGGTGAGGTCTTATTCTAACTGCACACCTACATCAGTATGTCTTTTGCTTTTTGATCTTTATCAACTGGCACTGGAAAAGAAACCCCAAGTCTTTTTTATCTTTACATCTCCCTTCCCTTCCCCACACCCACCATCTTTTCTTGCTGTCCTCATGGAATCCCTCTAAATCCAGACGAAAAAAGAATGCCATCAAAAATTGCCTTACAACAGTATGTATTAGCACCATTATATGAAATAATTGCTCCTTGGGAGATTCTAGACAGTCAATTAACCCTCAATTCACGACTCAAGTGGCAGAGCAGACACTCAATGAATAAAGGGTAGGGGTTCAATTCTCAATTAGGATGAAATTTTTTCCTTAATAGTTTAATCTTGTGGTCAATTAAATCCCCTAGCGTTGTATTAATTATTATATGAATTCTGGACAACTTCTAATTTAAAGGTTAGTTATAGCATAGAGCAACTGGACTAGAGTCCTGGACATACATGTTTAAAAGCCGAAAGCTTTTTCTACCTTAAGTGGAAAAATATCCTCTTTTGAAAAAAAATACAAGGAAATGTCTTTACACTGTGCATTCCTAATCCTGGACACTTTAAATGTCTCCTGTATTTTTATGCCAAAGATGATATTGCAATTATGTCACAGATCACTAGAACTCAGTTTACTGTTGCACCACATATTCAAATCACTAGTTGTATTAAACAGGATTTCTGAGCAGACTTCCAAGGATTAATGTCATCTCCAATTGCTGAGCTCTTTTTCCTACACTGCTGGCCGTAGCAGCTTGGAATAATAGCTTACTTTTCCATCTGTTAGACATATAGAGACTATCAGTTTGTGAAGCACTGTCTTGGTACTCTTTTTGGTAGAATAAAGTCCTGGATTTCCTCAGGGAAGCAAAGGACATATGCTGATGCTCTGTGGTTTCTGAGTTGCTGCAGAGATGAATTTTTCTTGGCCAGCTTTCTGTTGAGTAGGTGCTGGAATCATATAAAACAGCAACTTGTAAAAAACAAAACCAAACCAACATAAAATAGTGAGTTCTCTGGCCAAATCAGTGATCTTTTTTCAACTAATTATTTTTCTTGCTCAAAATGAAGACAGTTTGTCTTTGAAAAGACTGTCTATCATTAAAAAAGAAAGTATTGAAAGTTTTTGAAACAACTATAACAGATGTCATAGCAGTTGAAAGTACAATTAGAAAGCACAACGCCGCAGAAATAAAACTTCAAACAAAAGCGGAAAGAGTTCTTTGTGCACATCAATAATTTAGAATGATTTAAGAACTGTTTTATAGATGCAAGAGGAGCTCTTTCTGTCTATATATAAATTGAATGTGGTCTTTATAGGCAAACAAAAAGGGGATACAATCCTTTTAAATTATTTTTAGGATAATTGTTTCCACAACAAACATCATTATTTATCAGTTTTGAAAAGAAGCCAACTGCTAACATTTGAAACGCTCAAATCTTGGCATACAACACAGAAAATGGTAATCTCCCCCCTTTTCAAAACCACTTTTGCATTTATTTTACATGTTTGTCAAGTTCTTATCTCAAAGCACACGCAGTGTTACCTATTTCTATCAAAAATCATTGCATTTTATTTCTAATCACCTTCCCATAGCTAATTTGGTAACTCAGGAAAGGAAACATTTATTGCTAACAGATGCTTTTACCTTCCTGCTCACTCACATACTACTATAAATTGATTCAACAGCCTGGAAAACAAGGTTTAATATGTATCATTTTGCCTTCTGGATTTCTTTTGTTAGAATCTTTCATTTTAGATAAACAGTCTCATTTTAGTCCTGTACATGTTCTACATCTATGCTACAGCGTCTCATCAGCTACGATGTCTCCATGTTACACAGTGCAGTGCTGTAGTACTTGGGATAGTCTGCATGCCACAAGCAGTTTAGCCATACCAGCCACCAGGCTTTCACAGAGGCATGCCCCATTTCTGAGACTTTGATTCATCCCATGTTCTATCTCTATTACCATGGTAAAACATTAAGTGAATTATCTGTTTTGTATTTGAAACTAACTGCATTGCTTTTCTCTGTTCTATATCATACAGGCTAAAACCCCTGTATACTAAAATGGGATTCTGACAAGCAGTTTTGTGTATAGAGAGATATAAATGAGGGTCCTTGAGGCTGTAAGCTGTCTTAAGAGGAAGAAGAAACATTTGTTTTTAGAATCTTAGAAGAGAAATCAGTTCCTCAACAGCTTCCACTTGCATGTTTGAACATCAGAACACAATCCCACTGAAGTCAACAAGAACACAAAAGGGGAGGTCCTAATCCAGCTACTTTATTGCTTCCTAGAGCATGAGACAACCAGGCACAGCCTCCAAGACAGTGGAACAGTGACACAAAAAAATCTAGGAAAAGTACAAATTTCAAGCTGTGACACTTCACTTACCTATCATTAAAATGACTTAACCCACGTATCTTTGAAGGTTAGCTCTGCTGAAAAAAATTCCCATCAAATTCTGCCAATTTAGCTACAAGTACTACAAAATGAGAATCATGCTTTTCAGATACTTGGGACTATCAGCTTCAGCATCTTATGCAAGTAATGATATATGAGCTGCTAGTTGGGTAAAATTAAAACACAAGCCTGATTGATAATATATTTAATATATGCTATATAGGCAGTGATGTTTACAAAACACTAGTGCTAGAATTAGTGCTGAAAAATCATCTTATATATTACAGAGAAATCTAGAAACGCCTCACTTATTTTCTGCTGAGATTCCAACGTGTGTGTGTAGAGAGAGAGATTAGTAATGAATGTTCTTGAAACAATAAAACTCTCTCAGGAGCTCCTTGAATAGTTTTTGAATATTGTTGAGTTTTGGTTTCTGATTTTTTTTTTTAAGATCAAAAGCTTCATGCAAAGAAACAAAGGAACTATGGCCCAATGGAATTGCTATAATTGTCAGTATTGCTGCTGTTATCTTAATTTTACAAAAATATTAGACTTTCCTTATAATACAACAGTTAAAAGAAAATGCAGTATATATAAATACACTCTTTTTATAGAGTAATTTCAAGGTCTCCATTCCATCTAAATCCCTTCTGCCTGTAATGCCGTAGGCTATATGACAATAATGTCAAAAGTCAAACAGCAACTCTGGCGACTCCTCCTTTAATATGTGAATTTCTCCACACTTTTGCCTGGAGGGCACCTTCATTACAATCACTTTCTAGTTTTTAAAACCAACAGAAAACAAGACAACAGTAATAAATGCAGGTCAATCTCCTAATTGACAGTGTCTAAAATGTCTCCAAAGGTTACTGATGTATAAAAAGAACATGTTATTTTCTGAGCAATTCATATTTTCTGACCTCTGCGAGCAGACACATGTACACACACAAATTCCATTTTCTGCTCCAGCTCAGTCATCCACCAGAAATGCTCCATCTTCCAACATATTTTACATCAAAAAGGCATCTTCTACCACACCAGAACAGGCACTCTAGTGATATGTCATTAAAAATTTTACAGCTATGTATCCCCTCACTGACAACACTCACCCAAATAAGCCATGGGATATGTCAGCAAATTCACACAAGCCAAGTCTAGCTATCAAAATATTGCACAACAATCCAGGTGATGGATAAAATAGACAGATTCAAAACTATACAATGTTTTATAGATTATAACGTATCAAAATACACCTGGAAGCAGAATTTTATTTATTAAACTACTTCTTATAGCCTGTCACATTCTGTCAACTAGAAGAAAAATCTGCTTTGGAAACTACTGTCACACTGACTACAAAATAAAAGAAGAAAATAAATCAGTTGGTATTTCCAGAGCAACATGAAACAGCCAAGCATGACCAAAGGAGCATGTCTGGGGAATTCTGTATTGGAATAATCACTGGCTTTCTAGCTTTGTACTCGTTTGCCTTGAATTTCAGACTTCTAATAGCTAAAATGAGCTTGAGTGTGTGCAATAGAACCTTTTGGGAAAATGACACATTTTTAACAGTTCTCATGAACATGATTAAGCATTATAAATACATCACAAATGAACACGTCAGAATGACTTAGGAGTCCAGCTTCTGCTTTAAATTTCTTGGGCGCTGGTTTTCACAGGAGTTCAGGCAAACTACAATTATGGAAATAGGAGTGATGTCTCAAAAACTCTCAGAAGTCTGATATTCAAGCTAAAGCTATGAAGGCACTGGTGTCCTAATGCTGGGCACAGATGTATCGATGAGGCATTGAAGAGATGTAAAAAAAGCCAGTATCTAATCTCACAGCTGCCTTTAGCCCTCTAAAATTATGCCCACATTCCTTCTGGCTAGATTTTGGCTGTAGCCTAACTTGGGTCCCATTTCAAGGTTGTAAGATAGACTAAGTCCAGGGAGGACAGAACTCTCTGGTTGACGGTCTCATAAGCTCCAAATGGAGTGGCCACTTGAGAAACAAAGAGTCTTGCTTTCAAGCTGTCAGACTACTGGTTTGAGATTTGGTAACGGAGTCTGAGGAGGAAGAAAAGACATCAAACAACACAGCTGATCATGTAGCAGGCCAAGGGACCTGGAGCCTGCTCTTACAAATACTGAATCACTCAGATGAAGCAGAACAGCTTTATCTGGAGACGGTGTGATAGAGCAATGAGAGGTAGCCATGCAGAGACACACCAGCCTGAACGAGCGTTCACTTAGGAGACTCAATCTTGTGCTACCAACTGAGGAGTTTTGAGAAGTTTACTTCCCACAGAGTACTCCAATGACTGGGATATCCCAAATACAACAAGGCACAGGTGTGTCTCTCCTTCCTCCTTTTTCTGAGTCGTAAGTACCTGCTGCAAGAAGACTATTCACTACTGGAAACCTTCAGCTAATGTGAACACTTGCTTCCTGCCTGGTAGCAGGCACCAGTCCCGGAGAGGACCCAGGCAGCCCCTCCTGTGAGCACTTCCCAACACCAGGCACCTTGCTGAGATGGGTACTGATAGATGTTATAATTAGCATAAGAATGATCATGGCCTCCTGGAAATTTTCATCCTGTTGTTTCATAACTTACTGGGTATATGGCAAGTGTATAATGACAATGTCACAATCAAGTCATTTAAGGTTTGTTTATCCTTTTGGCAAATAACTTGCTCCTGTGAGGTAAGTTGAGAGAAAAACCAGGGAGACATTTTACAAACACAGCAACTCCTCAATTATTTTGCACATTTCCCCCTACTTCCCACCCCAAATTCATTTATGGAGAATATATAGAAAAATAACATGAATTTGAAAAAAATATCTTCAGTAGAGTCTAGAACAAAATAAAGCAAAAAACCCTGACTCAACTAACCAACCAAAAAACCCCACCATTTGTCAGACACATTTTTTGCCTAATTTCCAAAGCACAGCTGATAACACAAAAAAGCTAACAGAACTGTTCATCCCCAGAAATAACTACAATGATTGTAACAAGAACCTAACACAGTAAAGAGTGCTGCAGTGGTGCTCTCTGCCCCAACAATCACAGAATCTGGAGGGTTGGAATGGACCTCGAAAGATCATCTACTCCAACTCCCCAGCCAGAGCAGGATCACCTAGAGTAGGTCACACAGCAAACATAAAATCTGATTTGCTTGAAATTACGTGTTGAGCTGGCTGTGGTCTGGACCTCCTCATGTTCTGCAGTCCCATTAGCTTGTGAGTTCATTATATAGGCCATATCAGCTCTGTTAACAAAGTGTCATGTAACTGGTCACCAACTGCTCCTTGATACTGAGACGAGAGCTCTTCACTGCCACCTTGATGTGACTTTTACACAGAAGGCAGACACACTCCACAGAGCAATCTTAAGGTATTCAGCTCAAATTAGAAAAAAAGTCCTGAATAAAAAGAAATGCTACACAAAATCCCATCCAGCTGTGCTAGGTATGCTCCAATGCTTCACCATAACTTATGCCTTCCTAAGACTGCTGGCCCAGAAGCACAGACATGCAGACAATTCTGCGAGCACCTGCAGCTCTCGAGTGATCCTCTTCCCTGGAAATTAGGTTATATATAGCAAAGTCCACTGATGCTATAAAGGCTGGATCCGCCCTTTGACAGCTGGAGCACAAGTTCTGTCACAACAAAGAGCAGATTTTAGTCCTCTCTGTTCTTGAGTGCAACAAAGGTTCTTGAGTTACGGTCACAGCTGTGACTCTGTCACTCAGTATTTCATTGATATGTAACATCCACCTAAAGGCACCACGATAGGCCTAACTCACTATTAGTAACCCTCTAAAAAGAAACCTATATTTTATTAAGTGCTGCTTCTGTGAATTTCTCCAAGGTCTTCCTCAGACACAAATTTTGCAAAACTTTTAAAATTGCCACTTTATAATTTTTGTTATTAAGTTTTTATCCATTCATATATTTGGCTTGAATAAAATGCATGAAATATGCCAAAAAAGATATTTTCTTACATTTGTGCTGAAAGCAGAAATTGCTGCTTCTGAGTAGTTTCCTAGTGAAGAAGAGTTTGATGGCTTTCTTTGGTTTCCTTGCTAGAAATGACTTTTTTTTCAATAATACATACTGTCTGTACAAACAAAAATTTCAAGCGGTGACAGTCAAGGACTTACTGGATGAATTCAAACAGAGAAGAACCTGTTCCTTCCTTACGTGTGTGCATTGTTACACACTTGGTCACACACCTGCACAAGCATTGTTTTTCAGGAGCAGGTCTGGTGCCTATGGCTGGCTCAGAGTGCAGGCAGGGGGAGGCTGAACCCGTTAGTGCATTCCCTGAGATTGCAAGGATTTCTGTAACATGAGAAAACCATTCCGCAACCTTTCAGGATGCATAGTTTTCAGATCTTACTGCTCGTAATGAGGACTGAAGGCAAGCTTATTAAGTAACTCATAGACATTAAGAATGTCACCAACTGTAGCTTTCAGGTTAATGACTTTGCATCAGAGGTATTACAAATCAGAGAATTCAAAGGATCAGTTTTAATACAAATGCTAACTCCAAGGAAAAGACTCCTGGGTCTAATCCAAAAGCTTTCTTAGGTCACTGGGTGCCAATCAGCAATTTTTCTCCCCTTTTTATGCCTTTCAAATCTGATATAGCTCAATAAGATGGATCTACCTAAAAGAGAATTCACAGCATTGAGAAAAAGTGCAAATGCTAAACTCTGAAGAGACAAACTGACTTTGGAGAGTAGCTACCTCATTTCTATTTTATTTCATTCTTATTTTCCCTTTTTTTTCCACAGATTACATGAATTCTCTTCTAAAAAATTTGGTCCAAAGACTTTTCAGTAAATGATTTCATTATTTCAGCACATTTATCTAAACTCATAATTTCCAGTGTTTAGATAGCAATACATTAAACTCATTGAAATCTAATAAATTAAACATTAATAAATTATATAATGATGTAAAAAACCGTCTTGGTCCATCTGTCAAGATAATTATGAAACAGGTATTTTACTCTTCAGAAAAAAATGCATTCTTAAAAATTATTCTCCAAATAAAGACCTAAGATAAACTGAAAGATGTGACCTTGGAATACTTCAGTAATATCTCTTGCATAACTCCCCTTGTGTCTATAAAGGTTTGAGCAATGATTAACACACAATCACAATAATACAAGTCTAGACACTTTAAAAATGAAAGCTTTACCATTACTTTCTATTTAAATATGTTGTGAACCTAAGTGTTAGTAAGAGTCTGCCTTAGTTTCGTGGGTGTGGGTTTGGGTTTTTTTTTGATTGACTGACAGAAGATGACACCTGCTCTCAGGTCACCATTTCAACAGTTGTCAGGTCACTTGCAGGTTAAATTTAACATCAAAGAAGATTTTTGGGAAAAGCCTTTACCCAGGATGGAGAACTATGCTTCTTATCTTTCAGTATTTTCAAGGGACAGAAAATGTAAAAATCTCCCTGAATTTTCCAGTAAACACTTGCACTGCACGTGCCACTTAAGGTTTTTGGAAAAAGGGATGCTTGCAACTATTATTGCATCTACTGCTTAGGAAACGAACCCTAGGTCTTTAATGCACACACTTAGAAATCAAAAGAAACATGAGTTCACTTCTCATTTGGGGAGTTTTTCATGTATCTCAAGAGCAGAGTCATGAGCACATTGCTGAGGAAAAGTGCTTTTCATTCTCATTATATGTTTAACATGCAAGTATCGATACGTCAAAGAAACAGCATGGGGAACATTTGAAGTGTTGGCACCTATCGTACACTTTGTACACACGCTGTGTGGTGCAGCTTCGTACTCTTATTTCTCTTCCTTACTCCTTGCACTCTCCATCTGGATGCTTTCAGATTCATTGCTGGAAAAGTCCTCTCTCTGGAGGACACCACCCGGGCCTGTTGCTGGTTCAGGTGTTCTGCACCTGCTTGTTCTCCTCCCCTCACACTGTGACTAACCCAGTCCTTTGGCAATGATTAATTTAAACAGCATAAAACTTCTTTTCTGCTAATGAAATACAATAAATAAATTCAGTTATTCTTTCGTTACCATAGTCTCTGGCCATCTGAAAATACTTTACTCAGCTGACAGAAATGATGCAAAATTCCCATTTCCTTGAAGTAATAAATAGAAAGGTGTTCCTTAATAAAACGAAAAGGGATAGCTGCCAGAAGCACAGTTTAGGAGACTACCATCTACTGGAAACATGAGATATAGTCCTCAAGTCCAGATTTATGGTCTGAAGATGCAGACAACTAGGGTAAAGGAGGCTAGCGTCGCCACTGAGCAGCTCTCGGAAATTCGGAGCAAACCGCTTTCTCAACAAAAACAATCTTTTATTTCCACTCAAAGACTGCTTGAACCACGGTTAAGTCTGAAGATACTGGTCATTCATGCAATTCATCCAATGAAATTCACTCTGGTTCGCTTAGGGTAGCACGCAGCTCCAAGTGCCTCCGACACCCACGTGAACACCCTGCCCAAGTACGCCGTGGGCCCTAGTCCCACACATCCTGCTGGCCTCCTGCTCAGAGCAGAGGAGCAGGGCTGGTGAGTGCCCAACTCTTAGCAGGGCATGCCACGAATCTAGGAGGAACAGCACTAGTGCAGCCTGCCAGTATGCACGTTCCTGTCTGGAATAATCACCAGTACTATTAGCTGGCGGAATGATCTGCCAAAACATCAGGCTTTAGCGGCCTCTGTTTCCATTGAAGACATCATGAACATTCCTATTGATTTCACTGTGGAAAGAGTTGGGCTGGTGCCTTTTATTACTCCATCCTATATGAGGAGTTTGAAATATTTCTTGTCATGCAGTCAAACAGAATAATTGTACTGGCATTTAAATCCGACTGGAAGGCATGGCCAAATTCTTTTCTGGCTCATTTAACCTACCTAATGCCAGAATTCATATGGAGATTTCTATAAAGCCTATACAGGGCTGTGTCAAACACAATCCTTTCCCATACAATGGAGATTTTTTCCAGGATATATACTGAAGCAGATGAATTTAAAATTTAGTTTATGTGAGCAATTATGCAGGTAAAATGCAACTGCTTCAAACCAGACACAGCAAGTAAGCAAGGTCAGGAAGAATTTGTGTTTAAGTTTCTGTAAACATTTGGGGCTATCTTCTGTGGGGATTTTCTAACTCTGTTTCGTTTTACAAGTGATTTCAAAGTAAGTGAAGATTACTCTTCATATGGTTTTCACTCGCACCCTGACATGGATGCACAGGCAAAATGCTTGTGCACCACAATGGTTAAAGACATTTGGCAAAAAAATAGTATATATTAAAAAAAATCCACAACTGTAGACCTATAAAGATGTTTGACTTTGTTGTCCTCTAATGTTAAGCTTGGCCTTACTTCCTAAAAGATGAAAGGATATGGAGCAATTGTGATTTAATGGCATTTCTCTTTCAAAGAACTTAAAAGTATGGTCTGTAACGGGGCTCTAACCCCTCTGCACTAGGGTAGCCACTAATTCCATAAATTCTGCCCCCCCAACACATGCAAACAGGTCTTTACAATCAGAACAATCCTATATTAACTGTGTTTTAAAGAAAAAGTGGTAAGTCATATTCTCTTCAGCCCTAAGTACCTTGAAATTATTTTGATGAGAACAAAGCAGCACCTTTTTGTCTGGTGCTGAGATCACTTAAAATGAGACATGGAAAACAAAACCTGTGTAACCTGAGAGATATCATAGTATTTGCCTATAATCACTACAATAATTCTTTTCTTTACATGCTAAGATTTCACCTAAGTAGCACCACTGTTGAATTTTAGTTACTTTATTTTCATTTGTTGCTATCTTTAATTGTTACAGAGCGCTCAGAATTGTAAAGTTATATCAAGGTGCATAACAAAAACATGTTCAATATATGCCTTCAATAATTTCTTTGTTGTTAGGAAACTTCCAACTTATAGCAAAGCTGGCATTTTATGGCCTGCAGAGCTATAAATCATTTTTAAAATCATGATGATATTACTCAAAACAGATGTGAAAACATATGTTTGCCACGGTTGTATAAACCGCTTACTTGTCATACTTAATAAATGTTGATACTTTTATTTTAACTACATTCCTTCTTAATAACTTTGAAAATCTTTTTCATGGTAAATATATTTTGCCTTAGTAAAAGTAATGGCCAGTTTTGAAAAACAAAGCTTGTTCTGTACACAAATTACACATACATTTTTGCTGAGTGATTCAGCATAGATGACACTCTTCAGTGACTATTTGTGGTGCACCAGAGCCCAAAATAATTATTTGCAAGAGGATAATAATAGTATTAGGAACAAAGAATCTATATGGGAGTGAGAGAAATCACTGAGGAATACCAACACTTGCATGGGGTGACAAAAGCCCAGCAGACACAGGCTGAGGATTTCCACAAGCAGAGGATTGACTCTGTCATACTGGTGCAGCCCATCAGTTACCAGGTACTTGCATCCTATAAAACAGGATTTCTACAGAACTGCAATACAGGTCTGTCACATTGCCAAATGCAAAATTGGCTTGGAATGGTTGAATATATAATGTCGGTGCCTTTAAACTTTCAGCATTTGTCCCACTATAACGTTGTCAAAAGGTTTCAGCTCTGGAGCCCTGGGATTACTTGAAAATTACAACTTTACTTGACAATCTCTCATTCTCATGTTTTCAGAGAAATGCTTGAACTGTTGCAGACCAAGAAAAAAACAGAATCTTTATTTTAGCTTTAAAATGATAACTTAAACTGTCTCATGATTTTGAAGCACTTTTTTCTCGTGCAGGTGAATGTCTGAACACTAAGTTCATCCTAAAAAAATGCATGCAGAAGTAACGTATGTATAGAGATGTATTTCCCAGCACCTAATAACACCATGCAAAAATGCAGACCAGGAAATGAATAAACCTAGACAAACTTTAATCTTAAGATGAATCATGGTACACACAATGTTAGCACCAGAGCTTTGTGATTTTGTACATGTTACAAGGAACGTTCAATGAACACAGGAGCCTGGGAATTGGGTTCACAGGTGGTGGGGTTTAAATTATTTTCACTCTTTTTGGGATTTATGAATTGTCTTTTCTGACTGTACCTTCCTTCATCCACTCAGAGTGTCAGGACTGCTACCACCAGTAACGACATGATTTGCATCTTTAAACCCCACAGGATATTGAATTGTTTTGCTGAAAAATGACTAAACATGTGGCAAGAAGCCAGCCACAGTTCGTGCAAAAAGTGTTCAACTACACTTTCAGATTCAGGTTAAATATTCACCTATGTAATTACTATAGAAACGTAATTATTTACTCTTAGGAATGAAGGTATGGTTATTAAGTACTTAGCCTCTGCTGTTGGTCTGTAAATGCCAACAGGATTCAAGAGGGAAGGATTTAAGCATGATGATCCATACAGAAAATTATCTCAGAATGGCACAAAGAAGCTCTTTAGGGGTTCATGAGGAAAGAATTCAGTAAGAAAATACAAAATATAAGCAGAAAGTTTCAGGCTCTTCCTAACCATGACTGGATCAGTCACAGATGCCGAGGGAGAAGAGAGGATCATGCAAAATCAAGAATCTGTTCAAATAATTTTATATGACTCTGGAACCACAGGACACATGGAGCCTCCAAATCCTCTTCTGAGTAGCTCATAAAATTGTCTGAATCAGTCTTTTTTAGTTTTCTCATAAAATACATTAAGATAATCTCAATCAAAATATAAATGAGGGTTTTTTTATTTATGATAAAATGCTCATATTTACAGTACACTTGTTAGTACATTTACCTTATGCTGTCTCCTCTCTTGGTGACTTCATTCTCCTTCTTTTCCTTCATTGTTTTTTCACTCTGAAACCTTATTATCTCCCTCAGCATAAGCCTTTGCAGTCCTTTTCCAGTGTTCACCTACCATCAGCTCTCTTATTTAACCATATCCCATCTTTTTTTTGCAGGCACTCATTTTGTATGGTGCTTTCTGTACATATTGCCAGAATAAACAAACTTCTCACCTATTAATATGATTTATGCTTTTGTTATATTCGCAAGGAAGCAAAATGGCTGCTTCTTCCTTGATGTGCAGTCATAAATGCCACATGCTTTCCCTCACTAAAACACTTCCCCAGGGCTTACCTGCATCCACCAACATGTTCACTTTCTCCAGTACCCAACAATCACTGCAGGGAGAATCGAGCAGAGGAGGCACTTCCCTGCTTACAGGACAATCACTACTGGCCAAACGTCACTTCTTCCCTTGTTGCCTCTCACTTGTGTAATGGAATATCATTAGACACAAAAATTGGCTTATTTCCCTCACCTATGTACCAGCATTAGAGTAGTCTGCACACACATCCCCTGGAGGCAAACAAACAATACCATGTGACTAATCAAATATTTGCTAGGAACTTCATAAATAATTGAGTTAAAAGATCAGCAAAATATTAGCCCCATACTATATAAACAGAGAGAAGCAACGATCTGATTGTTTACACTTCCTAAGAAGAACGTCATATAAATTCACTGGATACATTATTCATTGCAATTAGGCACTGAGCGCTCTTAAATTTATAATATAATGCCATTGCATATGCAGAATGCTAGAAAAAGGAATAAACCACATAATAAGTGTAATTAAATGCTGAGATAGAAAACAGTCTGCGATTTTACCTTTCTCCTTTTGCATCTTTTTTAGGCTGGTTCCAGTTTCTTGATCAATGAGTTCTCCTTCCCTGCTGTTGGTCAGCACAGCTGAAAAAATGAGAGGGCACAGCTATATAACACTGTCAGTAAAAAAATGTCAGACTAGAGGAAAGTATTAAATTATATTTTGTCCTGTCAATATTTTGGTGCTTTAACATTTATTTATACCATACAAATTCTAAAGGAATTGATCATTTTTGTTGTCCATAATCAACCATTTCACTGTCCCAGTTCAGCACTTAGAGCCAAGTAAAATATGCAGCCAAAGCAAATTTTCTCAAGTTGATTAAACAAAGATACTAAGACAGAATCCAAATTACTACTGAGGTGAATGTGATTTCTTATAAAATGCTCAAATTAACTAATTAGAAAAGTACTTCACAGAAATCATTTTGAGGAAAAATACATTTATGATTGAAGTATTAGTGATTATCCACAAATCAGCAAGCTTAATAAAAAACACAGATTGACAGACAGTAATGCAAACTGATATAAGACAGTGAAAAAACAATACACTGTAGTGTTGAAAGAAATTCTTTACTTAATACCAGCAAGATCAGGGAAAGGTGCCTATTTTCTTTATTTTCATTTGATTAAGACATTTCCTCCTCTGCAATTTACCAATTACAGATTTGAAACTTATTCCAGTGAGGACATTTGTTAAAAATTTTATCTCCATATTTTAGGGAAAGCTCCTTTTTTATTTTACATTGTAGAAGTAAAATACAGCTATGTTTATATAGACACAAGTATATATATGTATCTTTACAACAGAAAGCATTAGATTTCAACACAAAGAAATGTTTGGTTCAACAAAAAGAAAACTTGTCTTGCTTTAAAAACTTTCAGCACCATTTCTGAGGCTTGCAGTGTGCGCTACTGATTAATAAAACAAGTTACAGCAGTTTTCAAAAGCTATGGAGAGGCCAGAAGTCCTTTTTCCAGTGTTCCTATAGGAATATTACCTTTATTTTCTTGTATGTTCCTAGCCTTATTTGTCATACGGAATTTACTTTCTAGCCTCTAGCCCTATGAGTGCATATGTTTAGAGGAAGCAGTTCAGGTTCTGTTGACTGGTTTGCATAGAGCCAGCAGTGCTGTGTACTGCCATGGTGCTGGTCTATGGAGCAGAGTCAAAACTGCAAAATCCCAACAAACAGCTGAGTAGTTATTTGATGAGAGTGAAGTCTAAACTGACTTACATAGACTGCACTGTTTTTGTAGTTTAAATCTAGCTCAGCAATGCCTGCTTGAGCTCCAGTCACTGTGAAGGCAACAGTGTTGACATACAGTGACGTGAAGAGATGTTAATCGACTTGCCCTAGATCTCTCCTGGAAGCACCAAGAATAGGACCAAAACTTCCTCTAAACTGAATTAGCATTTTAAACACAAGATCGGTAATGCACAGGCTGTGAAAGCTGTGGTGGAGAGACCAAAAAAGTCAGAAAGCCCCCAGTCTCTTAGTGATGAGGGACTGTGTGAGCATCAGGAGGTTTTTGGAACAGGAAAGCCATTCTATAAACTGTGACTTTTCTGACATGCATACAAAGAAAAAAGGTATCTTGTTATTTTTCAACTCCAGGTGCCTTCAGAGGCACTCCTCTACTCCAGCATGCAAGAGAAACTGGTCAGTGAAGGGGCAGTGCATGGGCAGATACTGGCACAAAATGAATCCGAGAGGCTGGGCTCTGCGTAATGAGGAACCTAATAAAACAAACTATACTGATGAACTTGATGGGAGTTTTTTAACAAGTTCTTTCCTGAGTTTCCCAGCAGATAAATATTTGCCTCAGCAAATTTCTACAATTTTTGAGGTCAGTAATTGCAAAAGGTTGTGAGGCTGTAGAGCACTAACCAATTCTGTCTGGTGTGTTGTCCAACTGGGACGGGGAACTGGACACACTGCTGCTCTGATGGGAAGAAGCATGGCTTCCAGGCCGCTGGCTGTCTTCTAAAGATGGTGCTGGAGAAGGGCTATCTTGAATCCTTTCCTTGAAACAGAAATAAAACAAGGTCTGTGCAATTTGATTCATGGACTTCACCAAAGTTGGCTTAAACAGCAACGACAAATGGTCTTTCTGAGATAAATAGTGAACAGCATTCACACTTAAAGAGCAGTATAGTCTTCTACAGTCAAAATGAGTACAGCTTTCCACATGAAATGTATCTGGGCACAGCTTTTCATCCCTTGTGTCATGACATAACTTTTTTTTTTCTTAGTAACTCTTTATTTTCTAACTTGTTCACACATATAAAGAATGTTCATTGCTGTTATCTACAGACAGTAACATTTACATATCTGAGTCACATTTCAAATAAACAATTTGGATTTGGATTAATCAGTCACTAAATGGAGTCAAATTTGTAAGCTCACTAGAGTCTGTACCCAAATAAATTATCTCCCTTCTCAGGGTAGAGCTCAGGCAAATTTAAAAAGCTGTGGCACTGATAAGAACTTTATTTTTGCTTGACAACAACCATTGGCTAGCAAAACATGCTTGCAAATTCCTATGTGTATGTTTGCACACAAAACTTTGATATTAACCTCTCATTCAAATGTACATAGCACTTTAGACCAGGAGGAAGAAAGCATAAGAAACTATAAAAATCTAAGAAAAGCTGAATTCTGTGTATCTATACTTGCAGATTGCCTGAAGTTTACTTGGAATTTCCATCAGTTAAAATCTTTAGGAACAGGTTAGACAAGCGTGGCATAAGTAATAATTCATCCTGTCTTGAGGAAGGCATGAGATTATATGACAACTTAAGATCCCTTCCAACCCACTGATTCCACGTGTATAATTTTTCTAAAATTAATTCACAATTCCAGTACCCTTCACTGCTGTTCCAGGATCAACTAAAAATGAGAAAAAGGGGATCGATCATGGCCTGAGATACTCAGGTATTTGTATTTTAAAATCCCTTCTATGTTTTACATTCTCTTTTACAAGTCCTTGAAAATACAGATCCAACAGAGAGACGTTTAACAAGGAGATGCTTCAATTTACACAATTCCAGAAACTGCATCTTTGGAATTACCCTCATCCCTGGCAATTTGCTGTTCCCCAAGGAAACTCAGAACTGAAATATCACTTTTTTTTTCTTATTTTTTTTAAATGGAGATCCATTTGTCCCTGCCTCATTAAAAATCACAATTACAGTGTAATCTGGGGAAGTTGTCTCAAAGGAACTTTGCAATTTTTCTGCCCTTCTAAACTATTCTCAAAGATTTTTCATTAGGAATATGCAATCTGGCTACTTGGTGGCAATTTACCATGTGCCTTTGAAAATCAACAAGACAGCATCTGAACTTTTTATGAGTTTTTGATAGATAGTGCTCTAAATCAATAATATGGCTTTAGGAAGAGAATGGTAGGTTCTAACAGTTTTTCCATTCTAAATAGATGGCATAATAGCTTCTGTCCATAACCTACTGAGACAATTCACTAATAGCACTGTTGGTAAGCAACACTTTAAGAACATTATGTTACCCAGCCTCTAAACAGACTCATCTTCCTATTTACAGATACATTTGAGAATGATGTAAAGGGAATTATAGAATGGTAGGGTCAGAAGGGATCTTTAGAGATCATCTAGAGATTGGATCCTACAAAAAGCCAAGGGTGGCATTTGCCTATTCCAACCACAGCAGCTGAAAATGTAGCATTGAATGCATTTTTAATAGGATAGTTATTGTACATTAAATAACAACTGAGCCTCAAAATCATGTAACAGATGTGTATCTATTACATAGCTGTTAATCCTCAATGGATCTGTTTTCACTAATTACCTGTTATTTAATGAACATACAATAACTAATAAATCTTAAAGGAAGACTTTTAATTGCACTATTTCTGAATGCTAATTAAAAAGGCTTATTAAGTTTTAACAGACATGAATTTATTATGCTGAGTCAGAACTTCTTAAAATGCTGAAAACTTAGTTGTTTCAAACAAATTTTCATATTCTGGGAGGAAAAAAGTCAGTCACTGATCTTTCCTGCGTTTTCTTCTCCTTGGACTCCAGAAGTGTGCTTTAAGAGGTTGCTGAGATGAGTGGAACAGAAACAGAGTCCTGACTTACTCTGTGGATGAGTTACTTCTAAGAAGGTCACATTCTTACCCCAAGTAGTACTCTCCTATACAAATGATGAATCATATACATGCAATCCTCAGCTTGTAAATATTATTTTACTTTTACCTTTGTGTAAATAATGGCTTCCAAATAGGTTAGTGCTGATCAGATACAACTCTGTATTTTCATTTGCCTGGATTTCAGATTTAGCAGTCCTTTTTGGCACTATTTCCTCTCTTTTTACCATGAAGAATACTTAATTTACAATTAACACATCATTTTAAAATTATTACTTTTACAGAAGAGAATATAGTTTAAGTAAATTTCATTGTCTATTGCAGCCATGAAAATGAATAGTCAAGGAGAGGACATGCCAACTGTTCTGCCAAAAAAAAGCTATGAACAAATATGACTACGAATTAACACTTAGATATCACACAAACAGCCATATATGTCATCTTAAATGGGAGTTATCTGAGTAATTCAAAAGCTGATGATTTGGAAAAGCGAAGTATTTGAGCTCCTTCTGGTAACTGCACTTCCCATTGTCTCTTGCTATAAAATAATCTCTGCTTCAAGTAATTTGCCTTCAAACTCAGCCTCTTGGTTTGAAATGTTCAGGCAGAAATAAAAGTGTCAAATAATAATGTCATTCTTAATCACACAGTGAATCACTTTCTAAGAGAGTTAGTTGATTATGTCATCTACCGTCTTACCACTTACAAAAACTGACATATGCAGAGAAGACACACTTTTCCCTATAAGCAACAAAGGAGTCGAAATTTTCTCTGTATCCTCCGTACAAGAAACGACGATTGAGTATCTCCATGTAAGAGCATGCAGATTGAGAAATTGTCTGTTTCTAAATGTTTGTGTGGAAATGCAATGCCAATATTCCCCTACCATAATGAATAACACCATGAACAGACTCTTTTTTTGCAAGTAAACAGATCCATTTTTCAGTCCTGTAATCAGTATGCATCTATTTAGCTACTTAACAGCAATGTGCTCTGGTTCATTAGGTAGCTACTGTTGTGTCTCAGTCTAGTTAAAATTTCACAGCAAGTTAATCTATTTTATTACAAATGAGAACACAAGTGATAATGTCCTCACCATTTTCCAAACACAGGGTTAACAGTATTTGTAACAAATCAATGAGGACATTTAAATGGGAAAATTGCAAATCTAAAACCTTAACATTTTTTTACACATTGATGACTTCATTTTATTTGTCATATGTGTATTTTACAACACTGTTACTTTTAATGCATTTTCTTTTCTTTCCTCTTGAAAATAGCTCAGTCCCCACTAGCACAGAGATGTGCAGTCTGGTTCTACAGGAGGTACACTAACAGCAAGAGAGAAGCATTTCTAAATGACATCATGTTTTTTCCATTTGAATTTCTTCCTATTTCATAAATTTGCAAAAGTCATATTCCAGATTATAATGTAATGAATTATATATATAAAATGTACAGATTGTGAGAATTTTATGAAAGATGAAAACATCTCTCAAGAGCTCACCTATTTATCTAACTATACTACCCACTTTATCTTATCTTTTCTCTTCCCTTTACAGAGCTGTAACATAAATTCTCAAAAAAGACTTTTGCAGTGTTTAATCCTTTTGAAGGGTAATATATTTCTGTCTCACTAAAGATCAGTGTCTTGCTTTGGCTCAGAAAATGTAGCTACAAAGCCCAACATAGTTAATTTTAGTAGTGATTTAGGTTAACGGCACTGAAGTCATCAACTCATCCAATTTCCAGATACATCCTTGATTTCACCTCAATATCCCTTTCTATCCCCTACGAGGTAGTATTCCACACAAATAACTTGAAACACTACATAACAGTTGCATCCACACTAGTTTTATCTGAAATATATATGAACAGCTTACCTATTTTTGACATAATCATCTTGACCTTAATTCCTTACCACTGATTTTTTTATAGTATTGATCTTCATTTTGTGTCAAGAGTTTAGAGAAATGATGCTGCTGGATTTTCCTTTATTTTTCTTTGTTCTTAGTTCTAATCTAGATGTAATTACTCTTCCAAATGTTAATCTATTAATGAGTTCCTAGAGGATTTAATGGCATTTCACTGCTGACAAGCAGATTTTGGAAGTTTGTCTGAGTCCTGGATGTTTTATTCAGACATTTATCTTGATATTTCATATTTAATTGAGGTGCTGCTTCTGTACTCTACAGGGCTCTGCAGTGGCAGGAGATCTGGAATGCACCAGACCTCACTAATGAAGTGGAGAGGAAGGAAAAATGGGGATTCTACTGTCTTTAGGTCTAGTCTAGAGTCTTCAGCTGTTGTAAGAAAGATTCAGAGCTGAGGATCACACCGGAAAAACACAGTTCACAGGCTCCGACAGAATAAATGTTCCAACATTAATTTGCAAACTAGGTCTTCACTGGAACATTTATCGTGCCAAATCTTCATCTCCCATTGTTTGCCAAACTACCAGATTCTCAAAGTGGACTATGCAGTTAAAAAAAATGTTTGGAAATCAGAGTCCTTTTTCTCTGGAGGGGTCTGTGAAGCCAGAAGCAGTCAGCCACCAGACTGGCTGTAGATCGCCTCACCTCCAATCCAAAACTACCTCACCTTCATGCCTGTGATATCAATACTCCTATCTCCCTGAATGAATTCCATCCTCAATGAGAGTGAAGAATAAGAATGATGAACACAATTTAGGCTAGCAAAGAAATGGATTGCTAATGTTTTGGTTTTCTTTGGTTATATCTAAGACATATTTCTTTCCAACTGACCTTTGCTGATACTAATGCTATTTGAATTCTAATTACAACTACATATTTAACAGTGTTTTAAAGTTTAAAAAGTTTTTAACTAATGCATTAATTATTGACAAAAGCAATACATAATTGGTGTTTAGGCTTTTCAAAGAAAAAGAATAATCCTGACACAGGAAGCAAGAGCTATGCTAAATCTGAAATCATGCCGGGCACTGGCCAGTAAGAAATACCACAGTTAGAGTCACTGTTTCTGGGCAAGAGAACAGTGGTTAAGTTTGTATTTTGAATCACCTCAGTCTGGAAATGGGCACACAAAAAGAATATGAATGACTTGTTGATCTTCTGAGCTACTTACAGTATCTCCAATTGCTGTAAGAACTGGAGATGAACAAGGTAAACAGCTGGTCTGAAAACTAAGATAGGATCTGTATGTCTGAAAGCCAGCTGGATCCCATTCATCTTTTGCAGTGTATTGGGAAGTCATTCACTTAAAATATGTACTTTACCACTTAAAATCGCAATTTTTTTCACTGTGGACATATAGTTGTTTCAGTAATAGTCAACAGGCAATTATTTTCCCACCGAATTTAAGGAATCATAAAAACTCTTCTATGTTTACTGATTTTTAATACCAGATGTTCACTTGCTAATTCCATTACCTTGTGACTACTTCCTATCAATTCATTAATTGCCAGCTGCTCAGCCAAACAGAAAACTGCAGCTAATCAGATGGTATTGGTAAACAGCCAAACAAGAGCTTCCTTCTTCACCACATCTTAAATTAGCAGCCACTGTGAAAACAACCTTCACTCCTATATTAAGACTTTACCTTTGCATTTTACTTTGGAAGTATAATATTGACTAAAACTGGAAAGCATCTTGCAGTGGAAACTTTTCACTTGTAACCCTCCTATGAATTGTTTCATCCGGTGCTGCTACTGAATGACAGAAAGGCACTCCCAGAGCTAATGATGATAATGCTATATCTAATCTACTTTATAGCTATATTAGTTATTAAGTACAAATGCAAATGACTAAGCCAATAATAAAAAGACCTGAGCCAGAACTAAAAGCGAGTATGTGCTTGGCCTAACAATATTCCCTTGCAAGCTTTAAAAAAGAAGAGATGGATTTGCTTCTTATTGTATTTTTTCCCACTTGCAAGTTTAATATAAGTATTCACTGCTCATTCTTTAACCAAGCAACTAGGTGACTCAGTGTTAACAAACAAGACATTCTTGATGTTGTAGGGACAGATATACCTCCCTGCAAAGGTGGAGAGAAGGATATGCAATTTCTAGGGACCCTAACATCTCCCAAGATCGTAGTTTCTTTGTGTGAGTGAATAAAAAGATAGAAAACTGCACACTCATTTCTCCTTTGCTAAATATACAGCCTATGAATAAGCAAACTTAAACTTGTCTTGCTTGTCACTCCCCTAATGTATTCTAGTCCCATTTCAGCAATAAGCTGCCAGCAATGAACACATGCTAGGAAGCAGGACAAAATAAATCTAATAATGAGGAAAATACAATAAATTTCATGGAAGTTTAATTTTATAAATCTTGTAATAGCCTGAAAACAATTCAGAATGAGTTGAATGCACAGAGAGATATGAAATTAAATGTTATAAATTCTGTTTGCAAGAAATCTTTTTATACTGAGAAGAATGGTTTCAGAGTATTCTGAGATGGCCACATTTTTCTGGCTGTCAGGTAAATATTAAGAATATGAGTTGTACAGCACACAGAAAATAGCACCTCTCAGCAATAATTACACAGCCCATCTGTATTCTCTTTAGGGAATTTAAAATATGTCATATACATCCGTTACAAATGCTTTAACAGTCTCACAAAATCAGGAGAAGAACAGAACACAAGAAAAAGGAGACTCAAAAATCTCTAAGGCATGTCTAGATCACACTATACAGATAATGCTTTGTTCTGTTTTTCAGTAAATCAAACTATTCAGACAAAAATTGTGTACAGTGGACGTGAAGTACAAGACTTGAGTTTCTCTACCAGAACAAAAAACCGCATTTCACCTAAAATGTCCTTTTGTGGGAGGAGTGGGTGGAGTGGGGTGAAGAGGGAGGATTTTGGTCTGTTTCTAAAGAACATTGGAGTGAAATTCTGAATGAAACATGAGAGGCTTTTAAAATAAAGCATTTTATTATATTTCAATTTATTTTCTCTGTGTTTTCCAGTGGCATTAAAAAAAAAAAGCCATTTGTTCCTAATTGGGACCTGGATAAATGAAGAAATAAGATAAAAAGGAGTAAGATTAAAGTAAAAATACAGCAAGCATGAGGGAATGATGACAGAAGAAAAATGGGCAGCAGGAAATCAATTTGCAGAAATACTCCCACTCAGGAGAAGTACATATCTCAGCTCAGAAGAGGTTGTTAAGAGAGCCAGAAAGGGAGAGAGACCGATGAGAAGGAGGAGAGATGGAGGAGGAAGGGTGAGACATGGGCAAGAGGAGCAAGGAAGTTGCAAAATCTGTGGTGTGAATGGAAGAAGCAGTAAGGGAAAAACTGGGAGAAAAGGGTAAAAGAGTCTCTCAAATCTCTGGGATAAAATTTTGCCTCATTACTCTCAGTACTCTTTCGAACTGTTGACACAAAAGGAAGCGGCTTAAGGCTCCTGGTTTGGATTTGGTTCCCACAACTTCAAGCCCCACTCTAACCACAGTATCTCCCACCAACCTGTTTCAAAGGACATCTGGGAATGTGGCCTTTCAGCAAATATACAAAGACTCCCATAGTTACAGCACCAGACACTTGGCTGTTGCTATCCCTCCTTATACCTTCCTACACCCAAACCTTCTCCCCACCTCCTCGACACCTTTTGGCTGAAATTGTGTAAGTTAACATGGTTTTAGTCAGCTAAGCCCCTTCTGGCTTAACATGTATAAATGGAGACTTTAAGCTCAATGGCATCACCTCAATACTCCTGATGCCTTTATTGCTCACAGCTTGAGGATCTGCAGCTTGAGGCCTCACGCTACCGTGGACAGAGAGTTGTTACACATGCATGGTCTGACCTGGAGGTTCTCAATGAACAGAACAGCTATTCTCATTTTTGTTGTGACACCTCTTTGCCTGTTTGCCGTTCATGTTATGTGCTGTGAGGTCTCAATTCCTTTGGACACAATTTAATTTCAATGATCTGTTAAGACATAGGCGTGCTTCCAGCATTCCATTCAGTTTGCATTCTCAGCATAAATCTTAACATCTCCTTTATGATAAATTCTACAGTATGCTGTGAATGCATATTAACATCCATATTCATTTGTTACATAATTGGTCATATTCATTATAGGTCCACTGCAAAATCAAAATCTTAACATAATGGAGTTATTGCTCTCTGGAGTTGAGTTGTTCTATAAACTTCAGTAAAAAAATCCTTTCAGTTTTGTATAAAGGGCCCATTCAAACTTTGCTTCTCCAGCCCTGAAAATATTGTCACTGAGTACATTTTTCCTGAATTTCAGGAAGAGAATTATTGAATAACAATGAACTACTACATTTATTCACTACTGTTTCTAGCTTATGATTCAGTGTACTTCAGCTAAACACATCCCAGACTGGTCCTCATGAATGGGCTGGCAAAGCATTTTACACCTAGATGAGTGAGTGGTATGCAGAGGGAATCCAGCTGAAGAATAGCTCTGGAAAATGAAGAGTAGACACAAGAGGGAGAGAGGGTGGTGAAGTCAGTGCTGATGGCATAGTTTGGTTTCGCCATATGAGATCGTCAACTATACAGATTCTTCAGAGCCATTTGAGCCAAGTTTCAAACAGAGCAAGTTCTTTCACATGTGCAGTAAATCCCTAAAAGAGTGGATTTATTACAGAGCACTGTCAGAACTGTAGCTATAGCCCTGCTAAGCAGGTGCTGCTATCATCACATCAGATCATATTATAGATGGCTAAGAAGGTTGTGTGAGCCTGACCATTGTGCCTGCCTAATTTATAGTGTTCCTGTCAGGAAGAAATCAAGTTTCATAGTTATGACATTTCTTTCTGGAGCACTAAACGTTAACTTTGCTGATCATGCATATCTTGGTAGAACAGCTTATTTCTAAATGGCAAACGTGATATAAAAAGCATAATGACTTCATTGAAAATCTTTATAAAGCAGCTTATTCTCACACCTATAGAAAACAGGGCAAGTGGTATTTTCGTCATCAGAATATGGAAACAGATACACACTCAATATATTCATTTTTCCCATTTTAAGCTACAGCATGAGCTTACAACATTTTATAGAGACTGGAATTGCAGTCTCTATAAAAGCAGCCATTTCTTGTACTTACGAAATGCACTTAAATAATGTCACAAAATAAAAGTAATATTGCTGACAGATAACAACAGCAGCAATCCTTTTCTTCTAACATAGTTTGTTTTGTACAAGGATTTCAATCTCAATTAGTAGTTGTTCGGAGACAGATGATTGCACATGAGGGAGGGAAAGGACAAAAGGAGCCTCACACTACAATAAAATTCATCCACAGTTTCAGCACCCAGATCAAACAAGAGCAAGATGTGGCATCACTTGACAGGTGAGAGTGACACAGGAGTGGATGCACATTTTACCTTCATCATTAGCTACTGGTGTATCTTCCTCTACATCGTCTAAAGGAAATAATTCCCACTAGAATGACGGAGATATTGTGCATAAAGAATATCCTTAAAACCTGAACTCCTTGCAAAATTTTTATTACAAAGATCTAGCTTTTTTTATAAATCATATTTAATCTTCATTCTGACATGCTGATAGTATTTAAAATATAATCAAAGCTTATGCAGTCTTCTTGCTGCTACAAATGTCACACTGCTGTATTTAAGCCACGATTTTCTCCAGAGGTCTCTGAATAGTGAAGGAGTACTGAGTGGAACAAAGAGAAGCTCAATTAATTTCTAACAATTCAAGGACTTGTGTTGATTAATGGACAGTTGGACATCAGAGATACCATGTTTCTCCAACTCAGCCAACAACTGTATAGACAGACTGATGATAAGGAGAAATTTTTATAGATCTTAATCCTAAAGAGTCTCTAACTGGGAAATGTCTGTGTGTTGTGTGACCCTCCCAAGCCTGTCAGAATCCAAGAAAACAAAATGTAAAGAAAATCAAAGCATTAGGAACATTTGTCCTAACTTGGAAGGGGGCTCTCAGCAAAGACAAAAACCCAATCTTAGGCAATTTTGGTGATGCTCAGTGCCAGGAAGAAGATCAGAAGGAAAACAAAGACCTCCAGAACCTCAGCAATAGACAGATGTTGTATTTTATGAGACTGTAATGTGACAGAAGAGAGCGTCTTTCTTCCTTGAAAGTATGTTGCTATCACTAAATACAGGTATGAAAAACAAACACGTAGTTGTGTACAACTAGCCCCTTTCCCTGCTCAATTTAGAAACAAAATCTCCTGCAGTGGGGCAAGTTGTGACAACAGAAAAAGTACAAGACAATTCTGACTAATTTATTCTCACAACTGGCCTGTACTATTGACAACAGTAACTTTCTGAATGATAAAATATTCATATTCTATAAATAAGATGTTTTACAACAAAGATAAAGAAATTAAGTTCACCAAATCAGTGAAAGTTATTAGAATAAAGAACTCCGTGATTCCGCAATGATGGGGATACACGTATTTTGCAGAACAGACAGCTCTATAGACTCCTAGATTTAAAATCAAAGAACTATGGACTAAAATAACTACCTTTCAAAACTGACCAAATTTTGCCAACAAGAAATATGCAAGTATACACAGAAGTTAACACTGATAAAACCTGCAACTTTTGCTCAGTAAAAGAGAACACACTGTGTTTCAGAGAATCCCATAGCACCAATCCTACATATGCATCCTCTATCCTTTGACTTTGAAAATTTCTTGTCTCAGCATATGTTTTAGTGCGTGGTAGGACTTCAGCTCTCAACACAGGTATGAAATTTTCTTAACAGTCATCCTGGAAGCGACTATCAGAAGGCCTTCAAAGGTATAAACATATTTTACTCAGTCAGAAAGAAATTTAAGTGTGGCTACCAGAGGCTATACTCACTAAGGTACTTCTGATGATTTTCTCTGCTAGTAACCTTTTCTGGAATTGCACTGCACTATGGCTCCTGTTACATTCTGTAGCATTTTCTTTTAAGTATAACATTAAGTTTGATTATAAAGAGCACTTTAAAATAGCTGTAGCTTTAACAGATGCAGCACTGCCTATTCCCCTAGCCTCTAGTGAGTCTTAGTATCTGTTTTTAATTACATTACAGATTTGTAGATAGAACAAAGCATCTTAACTCCTTGATGGTACCCGTGGGTATTTCCTCAGACTGAAGCACTATCGGGAATAGCAGATCAGGTGTGCCATAGGCAGCGTAAGACCACAGCTTCTTTATCTTCCTTTAGAAAAGTCACTGTAAATGCTTTTGTTAGCCACAAAAAGCTATTTTTTCTCTCACATATGACTCTTACCTTTATAACAGAGGCCCCTGCCCTGGACAGAGGACTGTGCATCTGGGCAGCTGCAGCCATGTTCGCTATCGTATTGAGGTGGTTCATCTGGTTCATAGCCATCGCGACTGAGGCAGGAGGTAGGCTGACAGGGAGCAGAGGGTGAGGCATCATCATAAATGGCAGGTCTATCCCTAAGAGAGAGCATGGGCAGGTTATATCTGTCAGTCCTGCAGTTTATAACCCATCACTTTCATTTTTAGTATCTCAAGTCTACTTGAACATTGACTTGTCAAAATCAGCATTATTGTGTGTTAATAATTTTGAAGTTCTGTAGGGAATAATTGTGATTGCATTCCAGAAAAGGCTGTGTGGTTCGTACTTGGAAAGAAACCTCCAGATGTAAAGTAACACAATATTAGTAAAATGAATATACAATAGCATAAGTTCAGTGATCTCTTTATTAAGAGCAACAAAGAAAAAAAATGAAAAACATGTAGATATTTGCATGTTTTTCCAACATTATGTGAAACTGGATTTCCTACATTAGGACTATTTCTTGAATATAGGAAGCTGTGGGTTGGACCACAGACACTACTGAACTACCATACAGAAGGTCTGTGAACTGGAAGATGTAATGAGAGATTAAAATCATTGCCAGAGGTTTTAATTTCCAAAAAGTCACTTTAAATTGTCTTCTGCTATGGATACAGTGCAATTTAAGAAGGCATGAAATTCATTTGGACCAACTTGCAGATCTTGACATTGCCAAAAAGATGATGTTACTGCTAGCAAGAACTGGATTCTCATGTTTCATTAATATCTATTTCAGCATGTGTATTACTTGGTGTATTTAGCAATGACTACAATGGAAGGCAAGACCAAGACACCAATTCAATGAAAAAATTGTTTCAGGTTAGTTTGCATTTAAGAATTCTTTAGAGACCACTTGAAGATAGCTACCTTTGGCCATCCAAAATGTTGGGATTTTTTGGCAGAAAAAATCACCCTGCCAGATAAAATGTCTTATCATTCTTCTAAATGAAATTTAGATTAAAAATTCTCATCTAAAAATTCAGGTATAAGTAGTAAATAACGTAATCATAAAGCTTGTCATAGCCATATCCTATTCACATTAACTATTTCTAAATGGGGTTTTTTTTACCTTTTGGCTCCATCTTAACTATTTTAAAGGAGAAAGCCAGTCATTATTTTGGTGTATGACAGAACCCATGATATTGCAATACAATTGCAATGTTATTGCAATACAATTTGACTATAGTGATACAAAAGCACCACTGTGCCCACCACGAAAGACAGAACTGTGTATTCTGAGCTCCCACACTATTTCTGTTTCGCTTGACTATATCATGATCAACAACTGTGATGTCTTATGATTCACTATATATTTTATATGATGATACACAACAATATTAATTACTATAGGTAATAAGCAAAGCAAACATACTTCTCCCTTCACTTTAAGCAATACTGACAGTCTCCTTCAGTGCTTACATCCATAAGCTTTTGTTCTCCTGCATATCTCTCTTAACAGCTCAATAATCTTTCCTCTTACTCTATAGAGTTCCAAAACTCCCAGACACCATCTGGCCACATCGAGTTGTATGTCTACTTAAAGTCCAATTGACATGCAAACTAAATGCAAACTACAAACAGAATTTAACAGCACATCACCAGTTTTAAGACACAATCCGTCAAACATTTGAGAGGACTACGAAGAAAATATATCCTACACTTGCAAATCATTGGACATAACGTCTGACATTCAACGAATTCTTTAACAGCCCTATAGACATTTGCCTACTACAAAATGTACTGGAATATATTTTTCTTTAAAGAACACAATATCCCTATATATAAAATATATACAGGTGTTAATTATTTAAGAATATTAAAAGAAAGGATAAACTATAGTGAGTTTGAGTTCTGTGATCTTAACTACTGACACTGAACTCATAATGCTCAGGGCCATACATTCCCACAAACAAAGCTGATCCATATTGTAGGAGTCATTTCAATAGCTTTGATTTGTTCAAGTCTGGGGCTCTACCAAGGCAACAAGGAACTATCTGCTCCTAAAATTATGTAAGGAGCTCGAAATACCATTTCTTCATTAAAACTAACACAGAAAATCAACTTTCATGGAATCATAGAATGGTAGGGTTTGGAAGGGACCTTTAGAGATCATCTAGTCCAATCCCCCTGCAGAAGCAGGTTCACCTAGATCAGGTCACACAGGAACGTGTCCAGACAGTCTTTGAAGACCTCCCAAGAAGGAGACTCCACAACGTCCCTGGTCAGTCTGGGCCAGGGCTCTGTCACCTCAACAATAGAGGGGTTTTTTTTCAGCTTCTTTGCATTACCCCTTGTCCTGTTACTAGATACAACAGAAAAAAAAAATGTGCCAACCTCCTGACATCCACCATTTAGATATTTGTAAATATTGAGATTCCTCTTCAGTCTCCTCTTGTGTAGACTAAACAGCCCCCGTTCCCACAACCTTTCCTCATAAGGAAGATGCTCCAGTCCCCTGATCATCTTGGTGGCCCTGTGCTGGACTCCCTCCAGCAGTTCCCTGTCCCTCTTGAGCTGAAGAGCCCAGAACTGGACACAGGGCTCCAGATGAGGCCTCACCAGGGCAGAGTAGAGAAGAACCTGACTCAACCTCTTGTCCACACTCTTCTTGATGCATCCCAGGATGCCATTGGCCTTCTTGGCCATGAGGGCACATTGTTGGCTCATGGTCAGTTCATTATCCATCAGGACTCCCAGGTCTCCCTCTGCAGAGCTGCTCTTCAGCAGGTCAATCCCCAGCCTGTACTGCTGCGTGGGGTTGTTCCTTCCCAGATGCAGGACTCTGTATTTGTCCTTGTTGAACCTCATGAGGTTCCCCTCTGCCCAACCCTCAGATCCCACAGAATGGCAGCACAGCCTCTGGGGAATCAGCCAGTCCTCCCAGTTTGGTGTCATCAGTGAACTTGCTGAGGGGACACTCTGTCCCCTCATCCAGGTCATTGATGAAGATGTTGCACAAGACTGGCCCCAGAACCGATCCCTGTAGAACTCCACTGGCCACAGGCCTCCAACTCAACTCTGTGCCATTGATCACCACCCTCTGGGCTCTGTCATTCAGCCAGCTCTCCATCCACCTCACTGTCCACTCATCCCAGCCACACTGCCTGAGCTTTCTGATGAGGATGTTACGGGAGACAGTGTCAAAAGCCTTGCTGAAGTCAAGATAGATAACATCCACTGCTCTCCCCTCATCTAGCCAGCCAGTTATACCCTCATAGAAGGTTATCAGGTTGGTCAAACAGGATCTCCCCTTGGAGAATCCATGCTGCCTCCCCAAATAACCATCTTTTCAGTCCTTTTTTTTAACTAATTTTCAATGCTTTGAGGATGAAGAGCTAAAAGAAACAAAAATAATTCAGAAATAGTGACATTTTTATTCTTCATAAATCACCATCTTTTAGAATTAACTTTACTCCTCACTAATTTTAAAAATATTAATCTTGAACATCTTTCTTGGAATAACTTTCTTTTCCCTTCCTTCCCTCTTTGGGCACAAAGAAGACGGGGAACTTCTGGCATCCCATCTGTGCCATCCTAAGGGAAGGAAATGAGATGGGTTTGAAGGGAGCTTAAAGTTTCAAATCCAAACTTAACCTGTGCTAATTTATTCCAGTTAGTTTGAATATCTCAGTGAAATGGATGACCTTGCCCACATTTAGCACATCTAGACAAGACAATGCAGAGAGATTCCTTCTGTTTGCTTTCAACTAGACATTGTGCATTTATTTCTGGCCCTCTTATTTTTATTTGGTGGTCAACATCTTCAATTGGGTGAGAGTTTTCCCACACAGCTAGAACTTTAAGCAAACGGTTATTTTCCCCTTCAGGCCACAGGAATGTCAATTAAGGACTGACAGTCCCTAAGACAGCAGTTGGTGACTATTGAAAGAGGGCAGCTGTATCCCATGGGTGCCCTGGACAGGATGCACATGTGCAGTGGACAGTGGGAGAAGTAACACTTCTGTTGCTCATGACTCCCATCCATTTGCCCCACTTCCAGGAGATGGGAAGGAATGCAAGCCCAGCCTCCCAGCAGGGCTCCATGTACTTTTTTGTCTCAAAGAGCACAGTACATACTGTTGGTGAGCAGGTGATTCTGCTGGAGAGGACTGAGGGGGTGCGCGCTTCCAAGGCTCGACTGCCCTGACAGTGTGGGGTGACCAATGCTGTGCTGTGATCCCGTTGTAATGGGAGACTGAAGCTTGTCTTTATCCCAGGAGGATTCACTCCCACCTGCAAAACAGGGTGCAAACAAAACATAAATGGCGTATACTTTTCTTTAAAACACATTGTGCTTGGTTAGCACTGTGCTAATACCCTGCACCATAGCTAAGGACCTCACACAAACACATCACCTGAAACCTACGCCTGATTTTTCAAAACATTAACTTTTAAATATGCATCAGGCAAAAAAGCAGTATTAGCAACTCTTAGTATCACCTACCTTCATAACAGTAGTTTCTGGAAATAGGAAAAGCTGAATGTTTACATATAAAACAATCCAAGTAAACACAATAAAGTAAATAAGGCAGAAAGGGAACATCTGAGACACTGAATCACAATGTCCTGCTATCATGGGGAATCAGGCCATCCAATCCCTGCCAGAGACTAATAAGTACCCAACCTTGGGCTCATCAGGTCTCTCACTGCTGTTAATCTTAGTGGAGAGTCACTCTGCTATTCAGTCCCTGCAGTGCTCTCTGGCACTCTAGCTTAAATTTATCCCTGATCCTGCTGGTATGTTATCTTTGATCTGAAATAACTTTCCCTCCATTTCTGAGCCTTATCCTGGGGCTGTCACCAGTGAAACACTTCATGTTGCTAGGTTAAACCAGCCAGGCACTAGGGTGGGCTTGGAAATCATTAATATCCAGGCATGTAAGAGTCCAGATATCTGTTATGCTCAGTAATTCCTGTATACAACAAAGACAACAGCACAGCAAATGAAGCACTCATGTTTGATCTAGAACACTCGTTTGGTTTTCCGAAAAGAGAGTGTTCTGCAGCAATTTTACAGATTGTAGTTTTGTCGAGTATTACACACTTGAATAACAAGTTCCTTTTAAATAGCAGTTATGTAGATCATGTTAGAGAATTCTGAAACACATCTGGTCCACAGAACAAACCATCTTTAAAAACAGAACACTTTCTAGAGTGAAAAGGTATTTTAAGTACCCTCCTTTTTCAGGTATGTCCCATATCATCTCTTAGATTATAGATTCTTATAAAAATGTGTAACTGCACTATTGACTTTGTTTTGAATTTATGAACAAGAATTTAAATTAGAATAAGTAAATAGATCACTGTGATGAAGAAGATACAGGCAGCAAGCAAAAAACATTTTAATTGAATATGAAAGTAACAGAAAATTTCATTCTTTATGACAACACTTAGCTAATAAACATGATTAATATGCCTAAATGAAAAAGTTTGAAAGATCGATGATCGAGAAAAAAGAAAATCACTCCATCATTTTAACACTATGTCCAAGTATGAATTACCTTCTTATAAAAGATTTTTAATTTGTAAAACGATGAGTAATATATTGACAAAAAAAGATACACTAAATTGTGCCATGTGATATAACATGTCACAGTTCAGTAATTAGAAGAACTACTACAGTTAAGGCCATGTCAGCATCTTTTTTATTTAATATACTGTATATCAGCTCTTTCAAGTAACATTTGACTGGCACCCTGTATAGAAGTTTTCCATTCTGACTACTTTGAAACAGAGGTGGCATTATTTGGTGAAGTACTTCTGAATTTAAATGTGCAATTTTAAAAAGATTTTCTGAGTAAATGCTTAGCATTTGACTTTAACAAATTAGTTTTATTTTCTCTATATGCTTTTTTCAGTAAATTTAACATTTGCAATTTATTCTTCATCAAAAAAACACATATGATGTGTACCTCAGCATGACATTTTTGCTTAGAAATAGATTTTGTCCATTTAACTTCACGTATCAGGGCAGTGGCCACAAAAGTTGTGCACAAGGGAGTTTGTTCAGAGATTCTGGAATGAAAATAAAACACTGCACTCTTCATCTAAAAGCCTTCCTCACCTTGTTTTCCTCCAATACTTCCAGCTCCAGGTACAGATGGTATAAACTCTTAGCTCATTGACTTATTTCTGGAAGCTTCTCTTGTCTTTCCAAAGCTTCACGCATCTACCCACCATACCTCTGTGGCCCTGAAGCTGTAGTGTTAGAGTGCCCTACCAGGTTACTGTGCTCAGCTTTACAACTGCTGCATGCCCCATGGCAAAGTACAACTATTCCCGTTGTACATCTGGAGATCTGCAAAGTGCAGAGAAGTGACTTGCTTAAGGAAACAGAGGAAACCTGCAATGGAACAGAAAACTGAATTCATACTGTGTCTTACAGTCCCAATCACTGGATGAGTTTTCCTTACAGGTGTGGACAATAACAACTTTTTCTTCTGCAAATTCCACTTGTAAATCTGCTCCAGTACTAAGTGCCACCAACACAAGAGTTAATTGCAATACTATCACTTCTCCTTAGAGAAATTAAAAAACTTCAAAACAAATTGCTGTGTGTATGACTTATAACAAAAGTGCATGTTAAATGCAATGTATCATGTAGTCTGCAGTATACTACATAGGTAACAGCTTAATCACTTAACCTAGACTCTATATACTATGTAGTAGCAAGTCTCTTCAAAAGAAAAAAATAATTAGAACTCCTTACCTAGAACTGTTCAGCTGTGACATGATTTATAAGGACAGTATGATTATCTCCAACTACACAAGTGGGAAAGTTGAGGTGCAGAATTTTAAAGCAACTTCCTCCATGTTACCTAGCAGAGTAACGGTGAAACTGGAAGAGAAGTCAGGTCTGGCATGTCCCACTCCCATACTCTATAGACAGACACTTGCAATTCATCTTACCCACAATCTCTTTGCACAGCTAAAAAAGAATAGTTTTAAAAGAAAATATGCATCGTTCTCTGCAATATCTATACCCATACAGTAAGAAAGACTTACATAGAAATTAATAGTAAGTCAAAACTAGATTCACATTATAAAGTAAATGTAAAATGCAAAACTATGGTAATAGACTCAGTCATTTTACTGTCATGAAACTTTAAAAAAAAGTATTTCTGTTTGAGAATATACATTTTCTTTAGTAACACAGCAAGTTATATCAGCAAGTACATATTTGACATTTATATCAATGTATATTTTCAAATTCTTTGCTACTGTAATAATTAGAATTGAATACATCTACAAAATCTTCCTTTATACTTCAAATTTAGGTTCAGTCACAATTTTTCTGAACATTTCTGTTCATTGTCATTTTTTGCCCAAACTGGTGCCATCTGTAAGTCAAATATGTCATGTTTTAATTCTAAATTCTGTCTTTGGTATGATGAGCCTTATAGGTAAAATGAAAAATGAAACTTTATTGCATGAATCACACAATATACCACAAAAAATAAATTTATGGGAGGAAAAATTTTTTCTCTCCTTATACTAGAAAGGTTTAGTCTTTGAAGAAATCTGTGTTAGGATAAACAATTTCTTTGTCCACATAGCTAGTGAAAGCTCTCATTCCTTTTAATATAGAAGATAAGGAGTCTAAAATCAAACAATGATCTGTACTACTGTATATAGAGACAGACTTCAAGTAATTTCTTTTAGCTACATCTGAAACAAAAGGAGAAAAAAATATGAAAAAAGAAAGTAAACATACAGTACTGTAGAAAATTAGACAACAGAAAAAAACTAATGGAACTGACTTCTGTATATGAGGGGAAACTGTTGTTTATTTATTTTGAAAGAGAAAAAAATGCTTCATTTTAAAATATTAGTGACTTGATTCATAAATGCCATAGGAACATTATTTGAGCACTTAGGAGTCTGTTATTTTTTAAAATGCCAGTATCATTTATACACTTAAGTTTTACATTTAACAGTTACCCACTGCTCATATGACCTTCTCTCCTACAGATAAAACTAAAGGACAAAAAAGGTAATTTTTTCTTATCTTGTTTGCATTTAAGTCGATCTTGTCCCAGAACAGATTGTACTCAGCATTAAAAAAGGGCAAGAGAGACATGAGCCTCCATCTTCCAGAGCTCCTGATGCTTGTCAGAAGGAAGCACAGAGACTGTGGTTTCCTTAACGTAGCCACACCAAAGTGGGAAGTAAGAGATATGTTGGCCAGCCATCCTAAAAGGTTGCAGAACGCACTGGCTGACCTGCAGAAGCAGCTAAAAAAAGGTCTGACCTACTTCAAATATCCACTTCAGACCACACAGCAAAGGTGCAAAGTACAGGTCTGCATTGAACACAGCCAGCAGTCAGCTGCAGAGAAATATGATGTGTGTTTCAGAGGGCACAGATGAAGATGGACACTACGTGGATTTGGTAAGAGAAAGAGTTATTTACAGTATGCTTAATAATTAAAATCTGGTATTTACCAGTTTTAACAGGTTATTTGAAAGAACTTATTTATCAGTGCATGAATTACCCTTATGTTCAACTAAGCAAAAGCAGAACTAATGTAACAAACCCCAGTCCTAAATTAAAATGCAGTGAGAGGTAAGCATTCCCTTAATGTCATTTTACAGCCCTGTGGCCAAATTCCGTATGTCTCTGTTCCTAAGTCCCTATCAACAGTGAATTCAGATCAGTTCCAATGCACAGGGAGTTAAATCACAGGTAACACAAACAAATAGGCAGAATCAGCCTAAGCAATACATGCACATGCTGTTCATGATCTACACTTGACTCACAGAGCCACTGTAAGGCTATTACAATCACGTACACGTCTGTAAGCAAAGTGCTTCTGTTTGTTACATTTTGTTTAGTTGAAGGAAATGCAAGTGATAAGCTCAGCTTCATTTTTTTTGAAAATGCTTCTACTCACCCATCTTAATCTTAATATTTTCTAAGATAACTCTAAAAGCTACATGTTTGCTTGTAATAAACCTCTTTTTGCATCTGTGTTCTTCAAAACAAAACTGAAAAAAACCCCTTTTTTTTTGGTGAAAATGTACTTATGATGATTAAATTATTGTCTTGTTTTTAGGTATTGAAAGCTCTCCAGAAAGTAATCAAAGTTCAATTTGGTGACAGTTTCTTTTCATTTGGTTTCAAATTCATTTTATCAGCCTTAAAACTGTCTGGTCTAGCTAAATGAAATCCACTCTGTCAAAGGTACCTTTGAATTGAACAACCACACTGTTTCAATCTATGTCTGTCATTTTATTTTTTGTTGTGATACATTTCTGAAAAATTGAACTCAAATTGTTAGAAGCAATACCATCTTCACTGTCCAATTTGATTCTAAAATTATTTTTTAACACATTTTTCATGTTGGGCACATTAAGTATAACATCAGTTGCAAAGAAAAAATATTCAGTGAATTTCCGTTTCAGCAGTGATAATTTCTACTTATCACCTCTAACTTCTTTTCCAAGTGTGCAGCACACACAGGGCCTCTGGAATTTTTTTGGCTTATCTAGAACCCCAGTACCCCTGACACAGCATAGGCTTCTTTGCCAGCATTCCTAGTCCATGTTTTCAGGTGCCTCAGTCTACTTGCTTTCACCAATATTCCACTCTCACCTCGATAGCGGGAAAAATGGTCACTTTTTTGGCCTACACAGAATATCCTCTACTGGAAATCCTTCAGCCTACAACCTTCTGTCAATTTTTTTCACAGTGTTAGTATTTGAATGCTCCAGGTAGAGAAGATGGGGTGGAAAACAACGTTTGTCTTATTTGATAAACTGAGAATTTTACTACAGTAAAGACAGAAGACACCATCCAGGTCATACTCCTGGTAAACTGGCACTTTTCTGTCAGAAAAAGATAAAACTGTTTGGGTTGGGAAAATGACTCCTTTAACTCCAAATTCTCACCATTACATTGGCACTTGATGGTGTTTATTATGGAATCACAGAATTGTTCTGGCTGGAAAAGACCTTTAAGACTAATCAGTCCAACCATTCTGCCAGCACTGCCATGGCCACAACTAAACCATGATCCTCAGGTGCCACATCCATCACTTGCCTGGGCAGCCTGTGCCAGGGTTTGACAACCCTTTCTGTGATTTTTCCTAATCTCCAGTCTTAACCTCCCCTGGTGCAACTTGAGGCCATTTCCTCCCATGGAAACCATACAAACACGGACACTTTCTGTGGTCTTTTATTACCCTTAAATAAGGTTTCTTACTTTAAAGTTGGAATGAGATTCTTTTCATCAGTCCCCAGAAGGATGAGACCCATCTGAAAATCTAAAAGGAAGATCTGCAATGTGTTTAAAGCTTTAATGCATTGATTTGTTTAGCTGTGTGTATTTGGCTATATCAACCTCTGGATTGTGCACTACAATAAAGCCAGGAAAGTGTGTAGGGTACGATATTAAAACTCAAGAAATACAGTGATGTAGCTTCACTGGGCTACTTCCAAAAACTTATCAAGTGGCTCAGCAGATGTAATTACTGCTTAGCCCTGCCAAAGCTTTGAAATGTGCCCATTAATTCAGCAATTCCCAATCTGTCCATCAGTCAGTCATACTTAAAAAATATGTCTGTCACAACTTAGGTGAAGTAATCTGTATATAATTATACAATAAGAATTATACACAAGGCATCTGAAATGTGAATATAAATTCTAAACTTTCTGAAACGTCTTAATGACAGCAAAATCAAGGTTTATTTCACAGCAATAAGATATTGAGGATAACTGAGAATATGTCAGAATATTTTATTAAACGATTAATTCCAGGAAGATACTTTTTTAGAAGACAAAAATCAGAGATTTATTTATTTAAGAACCTAACTACCCCTCCATAACCATCAATTCCTTCCCTTTTAAATGAACCAAGAAAGAAAAAAGTGGTAAACATCATGTATTTTAAAGTTCCCAAATTATGATTTCTGATAATAATGAAAAGTCTTCTTACTGTCAGTTATCTTGGAAAGCAAAACTATCCTACAATGGCCTTTCCAGTTAAAACAAAATCTCAGAACTAAAATCAAGTGCTCACTGTCCAAGACTCTTAACAGTATAAAACCTTTTTTCTAACAGCACACTGGGTTATCCACCCCTTCAAGTTACATGCTCAAAAACATCTTCATTAGTGTGTGACTTTATCACTATTTATTTTTCTATACAAAGATCAGAACACTGTACCAGAACATGGCACATAGGACCATCAGGAAAAAAAAAAAAGCTGTTTTCCACTGCAGGACCAAAGTCTATCTTCAGAATCAAAGTCTATCTTCAGAATCACGTGCATTTCATGGACAGAAATAAGGTCAAAATTTTGGTTTGTCATGTCTTTATTTATGCACAAGCCAGAAATAAAACAGCTTAACTTTCAGATCTTCAAAACAGTGTAGGGCTGGCTGCCAGAAAGGATAACACATACATCCTTCTAAACTCAACAACTGTAGCCAGCAAGCACAGAACCAGGATTCATATTCCAGTAATGATAATCCTTGACACCTTCACTCACCACAAACCAAATGTTACTTGGTTTTGGGTTTTTTTAAATTACTTCATATTTTCCCATATTTAACAACTTGCTGAAACAATCACTGAGATACATGTACTGTATATTTTTACTGTGCCTATAACTAGCCAGATAGTTTAGTTTGATTTTGAGAGGCTTTGAGAACACTCTGATATCCACAGCAGACACGTAACAGTATGATACGAAATTAGATGATTCAAGTTCGAACAATTGATCATTTTTTGTTTCTTAAAAATAGTTGTAACAAACACTCCATGTTATAGATTGTAATCTTCTGAGATAACTGCAGCTACATAAATAAATCATATATTTAAATAACTTCTAACACAGAAAGTACTTTGTGTAATGTAAAGTGTGGCTTCAAAGAATTAAATATCTGTGGCGCTTCATACATACACATTTGGACAATCTTCCACCCCTGCTAACTTGAGGCATCTACTTGAGGCTCTATGACACCGGAGATTTTACTAGAGAACGAGAGATTGCAAAAAGCACGTCTAACATCCTTTTATATTGAAGCTGAGTAACTGCAGAAGCTCTCCAACAAGACCAGTTTCCATGAAGGACCTATAAATACAAACTTTTGCACAGTTCCAACAACTTGTGCCTGTATAGGGAGCATTGGCAAGGCATATACTAATTCTGAAGACGCACCATTTTTTGTATCTAGCATTTGATTCCTTGCACTAAATTATTACTGACTTCAAAAAATGTAAATTGCTGCCAAAACCAGGAAAGACTGTGAATAAACCTAATTCACATAGAAGGTCAGCAGTGAAATATACCGTGTTTCATGTAATGTCAGTCTAAAAATAACAAGCAAATAATCTTTCTATATATTAGCAGCCAACTTGGAATTTCCTTCAAAAATCACTTTTTACTCATAGTAATAGCTGAATATACACCTACCATAGTACTTAGACATTTAAACATTCAGCCAGTCTTTGCTTTTCAGATTTTTTATGTTTTTCTCCTTCAGCAAACCTGGTCTATGGGTGCTCTCATCTAATTTCCAGTGTAATTGTCCTCAATGAGTACCAGTGAGAGCTTTGCATTAGCTACCCTAAGGAGCAGGAACAAACCCCTAAAAAAAGATGAATAATGCCAAAGAAAATACATCCTAAATTTGCCATGTTAAGGATATTCTGGTCTTCAAATTAGTGTTTCTTTCTGAAATATACAAAACAACCATCATCAGAACAAACATTAATAAAATGATGATTTTAATATCAGGTAAAGTGAAAACATTTCTTAAGAAAAAAGAGTGAGGCTTCAGCAACAAAATACAATAGTACAGTGGCAAACTGAATTTAACTAAGCTTGAGGTTTTGGACAGGATTCATTTCTGCTTGCAGTGTAAGTATGCACCACCTTGATTATCATTTAAAAAAATATTGACAGCTTGCCTTCTCATACCAATGCCTAGTAACAAATTCCAAATGTTTTGTCACATTTCTTGTGAGCAATGCCATCTGCCAGAGGTGGCATTTCATGGCTGTTTACCCTGACTCCCTCCAAGAATTCATCTGCCACTATCTAATGCTGCCTGAATAAAGGGGATTAAGACTCTGATGCAACAGAGACTATTGATAATTTGGTATAATTGGGAAGAAATGAAGATAAATGAGGTTGAGGATGGAGAGGCAATTAGTTGAGCTGCCTGTACAGCTGTGTTCTCAGCCTAGCTCCCCTGGCCTTTTCTTTGGTGGGGTATGTGCAAATTAAACATAATGACAAATACACTCTTCCCAAACCTCTTTAGTTGGGAAGCTTGAAGTTACATTTTTCACTTCTGAAATTCTAGGCAGTATTTAGTTTAAAAATAGAATAAGATTCAGGCTCACTGTTGAGATTTTTAAAGAGCTTTGTAACAGCAGACCTATGGCACAGTTCTCTTATGTCAAAACACAGCTCTTGATTTGGCTGAGGTATGTAGCACTGGTGCCGGCTTTGCGACTTTGACCAAAAAGGACGAAGGCTCCTTCAGTGCCACAGAAAGCCTTGCCTTTTCCACAACTCCAGACATCTTTGATACTGATATTTCGTGCCTCATTCTGTAAACATACTCTTTCCATGTAATTGGTCAAGTAACAACTCCAGCACACGACCTCCTGAAACGGGGATTCTTTAAAGTTTAGCCCCAGATTCTGCAGCTGGACCTCCATTAGTTAAATTGCACTAGCTTTTAAAAATACTGGTCAAAAAGTCTTAATTGAAATGTCCACAATACATGTTTTCCTCTATGAAAGACCTTAGAACTGATAGGCTTTTCATCATAGATATAATACAAAGACAGCTGCCCAGATGTAAGCCTTATTTCTAAGCTGTATTATTCAGGTGAGGCCAAGTAATCAAGTTTGAAAACCTTGAAAGGTACTTAAATCCGAAGTGAACATGGTCAGACTATCAACATCCATATTAGAAGGCACAAATCTGCAGTCTAATTTGTAGTTCTCCCTTCAAATATATTGGGATATTGTCATACATATACATATAAAACTGTACGTGTACACAGTGTAATGTAAACATACAATGTGTTTGCCACAATAAATGCCACTGTTTCACATATTCTAAAATAGTTTTTCATAAATATCAAATAGATCCCTTTTAGAAGGAAAAACAATATTTACAGAGGCAGTTTTGGCTTATAGAAATGTTTGCCCAAGTACCCACCACATGTGAATTTTCTGCTTTCATGGGAAGGTGATTTTATCTTAATTAGGTCTTAGATGAAAGACCAGAAAATTGCACTTTTTCCTGTATCCATACTATCCTCAGCTATTTAATAAAAATATTTTACTGGATACTTCAAAAATGCTCCTTAGATGAAGACAAAGCCTAGCTCCTGCGCTAGAGGGATTTTGGTGAATTTTGGAAGATAAATACCAAATCATAGAATCAGAGAATGGTAGGGGTTGGAAGGGACCTTTAGAGATCATCTAGTCCAACCCCCCTGCAGAAGCAGGTTCACCTAGATCAAGTCACATAGGAACATGTCCAGGCGGGTCTTGAAGACCTCCAAGGAAGAAGCCTCCACAATCCCTCTGGGCAGCCTGTGCCAGGGCTCCCTCACCTGAACAGTAAAATTAGTTTTTTATGTTTAAATGGAACTTCTTGCGTTCCAGCTTCATCCCATTACCCCTTGTCCTGTTGCCAGATACTATCGAAAAAAGGGATGTCTCAACCTCCTGACACCCACTATTTAGATATTTGTAAATGTTAATGAGATCCTCTCTCAGTCTCCTATTCTGCAGAATAAACAGCCCCAGTTCCCACAGCCATTCCTCATAAGGACAAAATTTATTAATTTTTTCTGTAATGTGAATTTTCAACACAGTTTCTTTGTATTATAGAGTACTGTTCTTTGGTATATTCTCAAAGATGAAAACATTTGAATTGATCTCTTTTCAAACTCACAGAACTTCCACAAAGTCCAATGCTGGTTTTGAGGCAAACATTGTCGGGAGAGGGGGGAAAAAAAAGTTTATACTTAAGTTTAAATCCACCTTGTTTTGTCTTATTGAAGCTGAAAATGTGGTTGAGGTAAGTGTTCCCTTATATAACAAAAGTTCTGAACATACAGTTCAGAACAGTGATTTTTAATTCGTCTGCAACATTCAAATTGCATGTTACACCTTTGGTCTTCTACTGAAATTCTCATTGTGAATGAGCAAAATTATTTGCTGCCCATCTTCTGGCTTGACATGTTATCAAAGCATTGCAAGTTAACCTTGTGACTGACTGTGTACAATTCACATGCTAGATAAGACACACTGAGCAGAGCTTTGGCTTTCCACTGGGAACAAAGGCCCATGTCCTGACTGGAGAAATAGCAGTGGCTCCCTCCAGCTCTGCCCTGCTTTCTCACACCTGCACTGCAGCTGTACACACTTACCAACACTCATGTTGGCAGCCTCCATCTCCTGGGATCACACAGGGTTGACTGCTCTCAAACAAAGCCAAAATACACGTCTCTGTGGGTGCTCCTGATGTGTGTCAGCATTGCTCGAGTCAACAACGCCCAGTGCAGTACTTGCTTTTTATTTTGTATTTGAGGAAACTGCTGCAAGGTTTGCCTGATCTCCCCATCCCTCCATGTGCCCCTGGTCCTTCACCTACAGCACTCGCTGCCACATGAAGAACAGCTGCTGCTTGTGGGCCGTGCACTTGGGCTGGGAAGGAGGGAAAGGGTTGGAGGGATTTTCAGAAAGGGCAGAAACTTCAACGCAGTGAGGAGACCAAAATCAGCACAGTGACCCCCTTAAGCACAGGCAAAAAGATAAAGGATCAAAATTGTTCCCTAACTTCAACGGGTCACCCAACACAGTAACCAAATGGCCCCAGATGACCATTTCAAGAATAGTTCCATAACCTAAAAGGTAGTAAAAAGCAGTTTCTGACTAAGCCAGAAAACAAAGGGACAGTAGGTGATAAAACAGAAACACGTGAAAAATTTTACACTGGCATGGACAAAAGAAATGCTCTCTTTCCCATGTTCATCTTGCTTTGTTTTCCCACTTTTGCATTAAAATATTTGTTTAAGTCCCTCTTCTTTTCCCTCCATTTCATACAGCCCTTCCTCAGAAGTGGGTAACAGTTCTCTTTACATCAACATACCAACCCCAAATCATAAAATGTACCAGACTCACGATGACTGCAAGGGAATAAGTGAAACTGTTCCTAAGAAAATACATTGTGTTTTTACAGAACCCCTTCTTGCTGTTTTTCAAATGTACCTGTGATTTCAGCTGTATTAAAAGGCTAAACATAGCTTCTGCTCTACCTCTTCTCAATTTTGAAACTCAGATACATCCAATTTGAGTATGAAAGTAAGTCTACAATAAACAACAGCTTTCTGACTGCTAGTTTTTAATTTATTTGTACCCTACTTTCAAATGTTTGCTTATTTTCCTGTTTTTGAATGGTACCTACAGCAGTATTATGTAAGACTTACAAAGCGAAACTAGTGTTATTACAAATTTAAGTGTAATTTCTCAAAGATGAACCTGCAAAGCCAAATAAGTAACTAGAGAACTAGTTCTGCAGTTAGTATCTCACTTGGCTTACTACAACATTATCACCAAAATTTCCATGCTGCACTTTAGGTAAGCTTATTAAAAATGGCACTGGAATGGTATATATCTGAAAAATGAAACATAGGAAATAGGTGACAATGCTGTTAAAGGACCAGCTAAAAATCACAGAAAGTGATTTTTGACAGGGAAAAAAAACCCTTTCTGAATAAATGCTCTCCCAGTCTATCAAGTTGACTTTAAAAGATGTAATCTGTAGCTTACTATGGGGTATTTGCAAAAAAAGGTAACACAGAATGATAACTGATGATCAAGGAGAATAGCTACAGATTTCAATAGATTTTCAGAGCTTCCTGGTATATGCTGAGAACAACAATATCAAAAGGTTCCTCTCCAGCACTGCTGGTGTCAAGGTTAATGAGCTAAAACTTGTTAAATTGATATTACCAAACTAATGACTTTTTTATAGTATACTGCATGGATTTTAACAGACAGGCTAATGTGGAATACTGCTAGTCTTAATTGAATTAGAAGTTATTGCATGTATACAATTAAGACAACTAAAATGGAAGAGCTGTGAGGTGATTGTCTATCTAGACCATGCTATTGTCACATACCTCATGTGCTGCCACACATATACTTCAAATTTCCAATGCAGGCCCTGAATTCAGAACGCGTTCAACTGCACACATACAGAGGACAGCAAACACTAGCATCTGCAACGATAGTTTGTTGGCTAGCAGTAACCCTTAAAAAATCATTCATTTTGATCCTGTTACGTTCCCTCTTTACTGATTCACACAGTGAGTCAGAAGAAGCCACGTAAAACCACAGAGCCTCAGATCTTGAGGACTGTGCTCAACAGCAGGATGAAGGTCAATTGCCCGACTCACAAACTGCTGTGACTCAGAGCCATTCGAGAGCCACAACCACCTGCAGGAGAGGAAAGCAACACACGCTTTCTGCCAATGAACCTTCTTCCATCAGTATCCCTCCCCTGCTGAAGAGTGGGAAGGGACAGCTTTCTACCAGTCTGCAAGAGCTTCTGCTGCAGGCTGGAGGAGCTCCTGTCTACAGGGGAATTTTCTAAATCACACGTGTTCTAAATGAGAGGATGTTGAAAATACAAATTTTCTTGAAAAGTAAAGAAGTCAGCCTCAAATCTCTAAGAAGTTACAGCAGAACAGATCTGTGATTTCAAACTTCTACATTTGAAATACTTCAAATAATGTGAATGTTATTTTAAAATATTTCTACATCAATTGCACCACAGGTTAAGACAGAGGGGAAATAAATGCCTGGAGTCTACATACAAAATAGATGAAGAAACAGCAGGGGAAAAAAAAAAGGATATTTAATGAATCATATTAAATGAGAAGGAGTTTATAAAAAATAAATGACATTTGTAGAAGATTAAATTTTGAAGATGAGATGTTATATAACTGCACCAACCATTTATTTCAGTGCCATAACTGCATCTAATAAATAAAATACTTTTTTAAAATCCAAACTGAAGATTCACTGCTATCTGATGACTCAGATTTTCCATTTACATAGTACAGGGACAAGGTTTGGGCTACAGTTATTCAAGGCAGTTTCAAAGAAAGAAGAACTGTTACTTAGCTGGATAAAAAATGAGGATTAGTCGCTAGCAATAGGACAATGCAAATATTTGTTTTACAGACGCAGTCATTGAGTTTAAGTTCAGAGAGGCTCTCTAGAGATTATCCTCCTAAATATAAGATACCTGCAAGTTTCATGCAAATACCTTTCTGCTTAGATAATGTATTTCCATTATGTTCAATCTCTCACTAACACAGAAATGTTATTTAACATACAGTATGTACCCACACACATTTTAGTATTTATAAAAAATGAAAATACAAATCTTACTCATGCTAGCTCTTCTATTTTTTTATCTAGATTATTTTTCTTCCCAGATGTAGGGTTTTCAGAGGAGAATAACGTTGGATTTAATTTCCCAAAAACACCTACTTTTTCAAAGTGAAAAAAAAAATGCAAGAGTTGCTGCAAATGAGGGGGAACACTGCTCAAAGATGGAATGCTAAAATCCCCCTTATGTCAAATTCTTACAGACAGTCAATCAGAAAACAGAGCCTTAACAACTTGCAAGACACTTCTCATACTACCTTTCCAATTTCCAGCTGAAATATGAGAAAATAAATCACAACTTAGGTAATACTGTATGTCTTACAGGAAAAGAGTAAAATGCAGCCTCTTATGTGCATTAATAACTGAATATATAGCTCTTAAACAGGTGTGCTGGAAGTTTCACTAGTCCCAAAGTTTCAGTTGTCTCCATCCTTACAGTAGCCTTATCATCTTAAAAAGAACAATCTGTTCTCATTTTTACAATGTACAAATGTAGAACAGACACAGAATCCCTTAATTTCCTAGGTTTTAAATAACAGTGCATGTCTCATTGTAAAGGCAAGCTCAACATTTATGTCTTGTCTTGGTGATAAACTTCATGAATATATAATGAGAGGAGAACAACTCTGCTACTGATTAAATGTCAAAATAAGTTTTATTGTCAAATATACTGTAAATACAGAAGATAAACAACAAAGAGCATTAATTGCAGAAAGCTCTGTACAGCTAAAAAATGCACATAATCTAAACAGGAAATGTTGATTTTCAGTTCCAACTATCAATTTTAATTTACCTTCAGAATGTACCTCCAGTCAACTTATGAACTATAAACTGGCCAAAACTCAAATGAAAGAAATGTTTCACATTCAAGGGCAGATGTCATAGTCTTGACCATAAGCATACACAACAAAATTAACCAATATATACAAAACTCTGGATCTTTAATATTTACCTAAACCTTTGTGAACATTTAAAAGAGAAACAATGTTAAAATTTGGTCAGGACAGGTGAAATTCTCACAAATTTAGAATAGAGTCTGTGTTTGTACCTCTTTTGGAAAAAAAGAAAAAAACCCACAAAACCAACATCAAAGAAAAACCATCAACCAATTAAAAACAATCAAAAACTCCCCAAAGACCTAGCAGCTATAGAAGACTGCAGGTGAACACAAATCAGTGTTATCCAGCTTCCAGGAAATGTCAGGAGAATGAGAGTTTCACACGATAGCTGAAAGTACGACTGGGAGAAATTCTTTCTCCTTATCCTGCTCTACATTGCTGCACTGAGCACTGGCATAGCCCTGACTGAAGCGTGGTGTTGGGCTGGGAACCAGCAGGAAATGAATCACCTGCAGAGAGGCCAGATGAGTGCAGTGAGATCTGAGTAGGGACCTAAGAAAATCATCAGTATGAGGCAAATTCAGCTTGTTTAATGTAGGGAAGGGAAGATAGGAGATTCACTAATAGTCTTCACTGGATAAAAGACATGTTCAATAATAAAAGGCAATAAATTGTTCTCTGTACCCACAGTGTACAGAAGAAGCAGTAAGGAAAGACTACCAAAGGAGACTTAGGTTAAACATTACAAAAACTGGTTGTGATTAGGATGCCTGTGAAATTTCCAAATTTAAGCTGGATAACTTATCAGTCAGGTGTCACTCTGGCAGACTTCTTGCTTAATTAGGAATGTGGATAAGAAAATAAGTGCTGTTTTCCTATGATCCTAAACACTGCAAACTGCAACACAGAGACCAGATCCAGAGGCGGTGCCAAACTGCAGGGTGAGATGGCCTGTCCTGAGCTCACCTCACCACTGCTGAAATGTAGATACCAATTGATACAGATCTGTATGCTGCAACATAAATTGAGAGTACAGCCTGAAGTGTTCATCCACAACACAGGATCATTATCATACATTGTGATCTCTTTTACACCTACGAGAATAGCTCAAGTGAAGTCTTTTTTTTCAAGAAAACATCATAATTTGAGAATGTAGTGCTGTTCTAAAACCATTAGGAGCATCCTTTCTGCAACTTCCAAGATGAAATTTATACCTGGAAAAACTAATACCCAAGCTGGTTATGCTTTTCTCTTTAGATTATGGAAAAACTAGTAGCTTTAAATATATGGTGACACAAAATTTTCTTCTCCGTGACTAAATGGACTAGGTTTTAATATTCTTCAATGATGTTATTAATTTAAATCAAGCTTCTAAGAAATTAAGAATTTAATTTGAGAAAAAAATGCCGTGGGCAGGGAAATGAAGGCTTTCTAATACTCGTTGATGATAAATGTACATTTACTCTTGGTCCAAGACAACATTGCCTTTTTTCCATAATTGTAACTAGAACGATCTGCTAAATTGCTGCTCTGGTATACAGTTATAGGGGTTGGTTTGTTGTGTTTGGGGTTTTTTTTAAAAAAAAAGAAGCTAAAAACACAGACAGCCCACCTGTATCTAATTTTAACTTGGTAATGATTGTACTTGCTAAAATTCTACCAAAATGTCACTCACAGCGTTGAATTCCAGCTTTTTTGAAACTGAATATGGAGCAGAAAGCATAACCTCTTATGCAAAACCGTCAGATGCTTACTTTTAAAATCACAGAAATAAATGAATAATCCTGGTTTTCTTATGGATCAAAGCTTTACTGAAGGAAAACAAATCTTGAATATAACTAGTCAACAGAGTCCAAGTATTCTATAAAAAGTAGTTAGGTTCTCATCTGTGTATGTCTAGTTTATCCCTACAGTCCCTACTCCAGAACTAAGGGATGCCTCTAACTTTATAAGTGCAAGTAATGGTGGAATTACTTGAGACCACTGTGATTTCTGTCTCATCAAACTCACTAATCAGCTAGACATTTAAACAGCACCAACTGTTGCAAGTAAAACTGCTATTGAATCTCAGCTGCAAAATTGTCAGTTCAGGGCACTGTGCAAAAATCTAGTACTGAATCCTTAACTAAAAACCGCCATTATTAAAATGAGGATTTTGGATTAATGCTACTCTTTTGAGTGAGAAAATATTCAAAATGATCACAGCACAAACAGTTCTTACCTCAAACATAAATTAACTGTATGTTAGGGGACTTTTTAAAAAAATCTGATTAAAATTGTAATTCATGAGACTCCTGCTGTTGGCAGCTGTATCACTGTCAATGACATCCTTTGGGGGACTCTCAGCATGTGGCCCGCATCAAAGGTAATATGCCAGTTTTCATCCTAACTTGTATATGCCTTAACAAGAACAAGAATGTTCCAGACTTTATAATGTGATTAAAATATTAGAGTACTTTTAATTGTTAAAATGTCATTAATGGGAGATTGAAGTTGACTCACTAGTATTTCCAAAGGCAGATATCACTAATACTTTCTTTTCCTTACAGACAGGAATTCTTTTTATGCTGGATTCCTTAAATCCTCACATACTGAAATGGGAAATTAAAACATACTGGCTAAGCATGCTCATATACCACAGTGTTTAAACAAATCTGTTACTTTGTGCAAAGGCAGACAAGATTTTATCAAAACAGAGTACAAAGAGCTCAAAAAACACAAAGGGAAAAAGAAAAAAGGATGTATAAGACATATGATATTTCACTATTCTTTGGTAGCACTGTGAAAAATCTGCAAATTAATAAGCATACTTCTTAGTGTTTTTGGCATTGACAGAGCTCACCTCATCACCAGTTGATGGTTCCTACTTCCAGCACCACTTTTGCTGTTATCCAGCAATGGCTTAATATAAAAAGCAAAATGCCTTTCAAAGATGTAGATCTGGACCACAAATTTCTTTCTCCTTCCCTTTCCCACTGAACATAAGGACCAGAAAGGCAGAGATGCCTGAAGATGCATTCTCACCCTATGTTTGCCTGCAGAGACACCAGCTCTGCTCTCTAAAGGGCTGGTCAGTACTCTTCGCTTCACGTCCTTCAGCAGTCACAGAAGCCTACTAAAACATCTAAACTGGAATAATTTCTCCTTTTCAAGTGTAAAGGATCTAATCTGTATTGGTCTTAATAAAAAATTACATTGGAAGTCCTAAATTTGGTATGTTTCTGCTAGGTATTGCTCCCTACGGTGCTATGGCAGTTCCCTGTGTCTTGCAAAGAAACATAAGACCTCACCTTAATGAGGGACACTTTCGAGCAACCTGTGTTCCTTCAGCAGGTTGATATTGATCATGAATATCTGCTACTGCTAACAAATATGAAAATTATTATCAAGGAAAGAAAATGTCACTTTGGCTCACAGTGGCCAAAATGATTTATGATATCGAGACTCAGTGAAGACAATGAATACTCTGAAGGGCCTGTGTGAGCTCAGGCTGCACTCACGTGTTCTATGCCCACTCCTAATTACTTCATTTATGACTGTAAAAGTATTTTAACAGACAAAATTAATTATTTTGAATAATCATTCTGAAATATGACATGCATTTTAATTGTATGTACCCTGTCATTAATTAAAGTTCCCTACCTTTTGGTGCATTAATTCAAAGATCACATCAGTGACAAAGCAACATCTATAACAAGACTGTTTACTAAAATTAAAAATGAAGTTAAAAGGTTAATGTAGGCTTGTGATATACTTAAAAGTAATGCTAAAATGTTTTCATTTGAGTTTTTACTAGACATTATTTTCTACTCTTTAAAATCAATCTCTTTGTTCCAGGAACACATTTCCTGTCAATAAAATGAAAAATGATATAGATTTAGGAGGATAGTGGTCTCAGCGTAGCATCTCTCATATTATTATTCCAGTATCATCTGTTACAAAGTAAGACCAATTCCCACATCTAATTACAAACAGGATTTCAGAGTCATTAAACAAAATACATTTCCATTAGTGCTGCTGTAAGAAGATAGGGGAAAAAACGAAGATTAGTTCATGCTGCACCTCTGTTTTTCAAGCTTTGAAGATTTAGACCTCTGCACTCTGAGACTATAAATTTGTAAAGGATCTGAAAGGTGACAGACATGTGAAAGCTCTCAATTCTAAGCAGTTTAGCCATACCATTTGCATTTTGTCATTAGTTTATCTTTTGTTGCATTTAGTTCTGATAGCAGATACGGCAAGAATCTAGAAAGGTGTTTTATGATTATGCTGAGAGCACCCAAAGGTATTGTATTTAGTGTTAGGAAGTTTGGGTTTTCTAATAGATATGAATCTTGATTTTTTATATTAAATTTGCCAGCAAAACTTACAACATCATAAGGAATTTTTTCTTTCTGAAAGAAACCCAAGTACTTTATGATCTGGAAAAAAGGAACAGCAGCTCTTGAACTTCAAATAAAATAACTGCCAAAATACACTGAGAAAGAAGATTGTGTGATACGTTTAACTGTTGAAATACAAACTTACAAGTATATGTATCCTCCATTCATAAACATTTAGCAGCATCTAATTGTCATGATTCCATTTAAAATATACCCTTGAGAATTAGCCACTAAAAAAGCATTCACATTAATCAGAGCTTAGACATTGAATAAGAAATTTTCTAAAAGAAGTCTGCACAACAGCTAAATTTCCTTACTATAAAATAGTTTGTATTAGCTTATGATGTTATACAAACCTCATATAATTTCATCATGTGTAAAGTAAGCATCAAAAAATCTGTAACAGAAATTCTTCCCAAAGGGGATGTCTATTAAAGAAAAGCATGGAGAACTTAGTTTTCAGAAGATGTCTGAAGTTATATTTTATTAGCTTTAAAACTACAGCCAGGGCTACTTCCTATTTCTCAGAGTTGGGTATCAGTCAATGCAAATACGTAAAGTCAACATTCGTGTGTGAATCATATACATTTACTATAAATTATGTATGTTCATATTTAAAGGAATAAGAATACTTTTTAAAAACACAGTTAAAGTATTCAATAGGTAACTGCCTGAGAAGCTATCTTAATTGGGATCTTAAAATATTTTGTAGATAAGAAACAAATTTACTTTTTCACTCCACTGAAAATGGTTCTCTAAAACATCCTAAAATTCTTGGTATTGCATCCTGCCCAATGAGAAACTATCCACCAATAGCCACTCTCAAAAAACACCCCAATTTGCCAAAGAAATGTGTGGAAACTGGGTTCTTGGGACAATTGAAAGGATTCATGAAAGTCATTACCAATATCAAAAAATAATAGAGAGTATAGCAAAATAAAAACGAGGTACAATTGAATCAACCAAACAGCTTATCATCTTCAAGGTAATGTTTGAGGAGCTGGATCTTAAAAAAGAAACCAACACCTCAACCGTTTCCTCCACAGCTATCAGTTGCTGGCTCCAGGAAGGCTTCACTTATTTTATCTGCATGGGATTCACTGTTCTGTATCATTCACCAACCATGGGCACTTTCTGAGAAGCAGAAATGGGTAAAGCTTTTTAAAGCTTCAGTGTTATGTGAATATTGATGTACCTTCACTCCATTTTCAATGAAAAGGAAAGCTTACAGTTTCTTAGACATCACTTGCAAATGGTTTCAAGGAATTTCCAAGAAGCCACACCTCAAACCTGTGTATGGAAGCGCATCCTGAAAGCCACCGAGTTTCACCACTGTGCAAATCTTCAAGTAAGGCGTTGGGCCAAACACCCTTTTGCAGAGCTTGTCCTCACAGTCAGTCACCCCTGAGGCCATACATGTCTTCATTACCCAGAGGAGTCTCATTCGCAAATCAGACATCAGCCAACTGCTCCCTCACCTCTGCTCTGTGTTAGCTCCAAAGAACCAATGTCTTCTTTAGGGGCTTCAAAACTGCAGGCTTTTACAGACACACTGTAACACGGTCCAGCGCAATTGGAGCACCCTGTCTCCCCCACTGAAACACATCTCAGTCTGAACAGGAGTCATGAAGTACTCTGAACTCATTTCTGATCTCCGGAGGTCCTGTAAGCTGTGTCTCTGCACCACACTATCACTTCCTACCTCCCAGCCTGGTTCATCGGCTGTGCAATAGGTGTTATACCGTGAGTCATACTAACAGTATAACATCATTTGCATGTTTGAGGAAAAAAACCAAAAATGTCATCCTCTTCCTTTCTATCCTATCTTGGTGCTCAGTCCGTTTGATAGCTGTGAACTAGGAGCTCACTGAACTTCACTACCCAGCAGAAAGGGAGGTCCACTTACCCACTATGTGCTACACTCAGCTTTCAGTGTGAAAATCAAGTATCTCCACACTCACTAAGACCAACACAGGTACATGTACAAAGAAATAGCACAGATGACTCAATTTTTAGGATGAAATGCTTTAATATATGTCCTAGAGCTGGAGACAAAGTTGTCTAGTTTCTACATGAGACAGAACAGAAAACAAAACATACTAAAATCTCACTTCAAGACTGTAGGCGTATATTCCTCCTGGCAAATGGACAATTAAAGAAAATTAAATATAAGCTTCATTAGCTTTTCAATTGATTCTAAAAATATTAATAGTAGTTTTGACTGGTTATATTTTTAAAATGGCATGAATGTTTTGTGTTTTTTAAATAAAATTATCATCTTTGAAACAATAACTCTCTGCTCATGTAACACAAAACTACTTGCTCTAACAAGAGGTAAAATGACTTCATAAAGTCTGCATGGCACTCTAGCATTAAAAAAGTCTGTTCTCTGGTCTTGTCATCTTTACTCTTACAATAAAATAACATCCTCGGCATCATGCTTTTGAGAAGAAAAGACATACCTCTTTTGACTTTTCAAGCACTTGAAAATTTTAAAAGAGAAAAACTAAAAAATGCTGACCGTGTAATAGCTGGGTATTCATGGTGGGTGGAGAACATGAAAGGTTACAATATGGATCTGTGCCTACGCGTTTCTTTTCAACTTGAGCAGCATCCTCCTGCTTCTGCTAACTCGGCAATCATACAGCTGACAGATTTCTGGGTTTTCTAAATAATGCATGGGATTTTCTTTTAACATGTCAGTGCAAAAGTATCAATTCTGCCCCTGTGTCGTTTGTGATGCTGATTTTCCTTGACAGCATTCCATTAAACCAATGAGTTTTTTCCCTCCTGATGGTTCCTTAAATATTCCTCTGAGTGATGTATTTGTGGTTTTTAAAACAGATTGTGAAGGATGTTTGCATTTATGAGAAAACTGCATGGCAGGTACTGAAGGGAAAAAGAATAAAAAGATAACACTTTCTTTTTTCTGTGAAGAGCTTTTTCTCTGATCCTCATATGCCAAAAGCTAGGGTGTTTTTCCTTTCTTTTCTGCTTAACTTAGCTCCTTGTCTGGAAATTAAGCAACAAGATTCTACATACAGAATAACATTTTGACTTCCTAAGGAAATACCACTGAAACACTTAGTACTGTTTGATATCTCTCTTGGGAAAGCAAAACACATTTATTAAATCATGCATGCGAACTCCAAAAGCCAACAGAAGGAAATAACTGCTTTATTCTTTGCACTGAGGTTTTGTACAAACAGATACTGTCACGGACTGCTGTGCCCTGATACTTTTTACCTTATGCACCTTAAAGGATGTTCAGGCAATATCATCAGCACTGTATTTTGCAATCTTCAAGTAAGATTCAAATTTCCCTAGGCAATTACATGCTAATTTCCAGAGTACACTTCACCTCATTTTAGTATTGTATGATGACGAAACAGAGGTTTTGTTTATCTTATTTCTAAAGCACAACAAAACTGGTTACGTGGCTGGGCTTTGAAAGACTTGCACATGCATCCAGCATACCTGGATTCAGCTGCCAGCTTCAAACTCTTGATCCTACTCATTTTCCCAACTGGAATATGAAAGGCCATATCACTCCTGGCATGTATTATGAGTCATGCTTTAAAGCATGTCTTGCCTTAGCTATGGCAACCCTCTGGAGTCCAGGCAATCCTCAGGTATGTGCACTGATGCCATCAACAATCTGTCTCATCTCCAAGGACTTGCACAGAGTAGTCAAAAAGGAGGAACAGGATTATGAAAGACTTTTGGCCATTAGGAATTTGAGATTCCAAAGGGATTACTTTCTCTCACTTACAAGAAATCTGTCTCCAACTACGTGGTTCTCTAAATCCAACCTTCTTTCTCACATTCTACAAGAAGATGGAGACACACACTAAGCCAGAGGAACAGGTAGCACACATTGGCCAAACCATGGGGCCAGAGAACCTACAGTGCCAGATTAAATATGCGATTTTCAACTGCCTGAGAAGATTGTTTCAACACTTCATATGATGAGTAGGAAGGTGCAAAAAAATCTTTCTCTTCTGCAGAGAGAGTTGAAGGAGGACATTAATGTTCAAACATATAACAGCATTCTTCACAGCACTGTGAACTAGTGCATTACTTCAATTAAAATATATGTAATTTTATTTTAACCTTTTTTCTCCACAGTTTAATTATTGTCTCTTGCAGCATTTCTTTAAGAAGTTATTTAGAATATTCCAGTATTACATTCCTTCATTACTGAGATTACTGTAATAGCATCAAAAGGAGGTGGGCAGGACTGGATGGTAAAAGCCTAGCAGCTAGTCTAGAAGTAGGAAAAAAAGTGTCCCATTTATTCCCCACTTCCTTAAAAAAATTGTAAGATTAAATCCCACACCTGTAATTTCCTGGAGGACAATACAATACCTGAGGAATTATAGCCAGTGATCCTGAGAGTTCTGATTGTAAATTAACAGCATGAATTCTGGCTCAGAGAGAGAAATTCTTGAAAAATTTCCATCATCATAGGCACAGAAACATAGGGAGAAAAGTGACAGAAGTGACATTCTAGGCATTACCGAAGAAGTAAATCCCAAAATTATTTCATACTAACTTCAACAGATTCAGATGGGAATTGAAATGAACATGGTAAGACTGCTTCACCACTCTTTTATTACAGTAATGTCCTGTGTATGACACACTTTCAAAAACCTGGCAATAAAGTTTCAGGACTTTATACTGATTGATTACATTTTTAATTCAAAACAAACAACAGCAACAGAGACTCCTCTACTCACCTATCAGACTATGGAATAAGGAGGAAGTCACACATCCTAACGTGCAATATTTAGAGACTGTATTTTATGATCGCGAAAGGAAGTTGGTGTAACGCTGAGGTAAAAACTCAACAATCTCTATTGCTGTTTTTTTAAGCTAAACTGCAATCCTTCATGTCTTTTTACAGTAAAAAGAAAATTAAAAAAATCAAAGGTAGCAAAAGGTCCTTTGCTCTGTATAGCTATATTTCTGATTTGACAGCTACAATTATAATCATTCAGACATCTATTTCCCACAAACTCTCCGCAGCCATAACCTTTAGTGATTAATTATAAAGTTCCAGGAGCAATAGTACACAGACTAATTTCCTAAAACAATAAAAGACAGAATTTCTCATTTGGAGCTAAATGAAACACGAACAGGTTGTTATTCATGCTGAAATCTAAATGCAGAGTCATGTTGCAGCCATTACAGAAGCTATTAAACACAACCTCAAATCAAAGAAACTGTAAGTCTCTCCTAAAATAAAATGTTTTTCTCACTTACGAGGCTTCTGACTCCTTTGCTCTGTTGCTTTTTACCTCTTCTTAGTAAAAAGAAAAAATTAAAATTCAATTGTCTTCCTTATTTTGTATTCCTTTTTTTTTAATAGTAATTTAAACTGTAGGAGTCTAGAGCAAAACAAACATCTGGTAAAGTTTTCATGCACAAAGGATTACCATGTTCTTCTCTTCACATGAAGCAAAGTTAACGAAATGTATATCAATTTCTAAACAAAATGCCCATTCTCTTCATGCCTCAGCTCAGTCTCCAATAAATTTTCTATAACAAATATTTGATAATTCCTCAATTATTTTGTGTAGTAAAATGTACCATTAAGTTGTACCTTCTTTTCATTTTTGTTTTCCTTTTTGCCACATCCTGCTTAATGTAAATCTCTAAAAGTGATCCCCCAAAAAGGAGAGGAGACATGCATTACAGAAATGATCCTAATGCTGGCATTGCAGATACTAAAAAGACAAGAATTTGTAATTTTTAATATGATTAGTTGTATTTACTTTTGTTAAGGACTTACTTCTCTGTCCAGCAGCAATATCAGCACTCAATCCAGTAGGTTTGCTCTTGGCAAGTTTACTGAATTAGGCAATGAAAGGGGGAACGAATTGAGAAAAGATCTTTACATAACTGACATTATATCCTTATCCTTGGGGCCCACCGTAACTTCAGCTAAAGTCAGTGGGAATTTTTCCAAATATTTAAATTGGTATTGAGTCAGTTGTAGAACTCATTGAATTGCTAAACCACAGAGAACATTCATTTAATATGTATACTCCTGGTGTGTTGACAAAAGGCTGTATGATCATCCCTCATAAAACTTGTCAATGAGGTAACTAAAATAATATCAATGTAACAGAGTCTCCCTGTATGAAGTATACAAATTTTGCTGTATCAAGTAGGACAAAACCATGAAAACTCAAATTAGCAAGCTTTAGTGCAGTAGCTTTTAAAAGCAAAAAAAACCTCCCCATCTTTTCTATATGGAGCTTCCTTGCTTCTCTGTAGGAATTCTATCTTCAGTCATATTTCCTAGCATTCAGTGAAACCTCATAATTCAGTTTGAACTATAAGAGTTACACAAATTAAATGTGCTTTTGCAATGCTTTTTTTCTGAATTCAATATGCACTAATTGATTAAGGTCTAAGAGGTGAATAAGAAATACATACCCTACATAATAGAAAGCTGGGTTTGATGCATGAATTAGAAGCCAGATTTCTTCAATACAGATGAGTACACAAAATTAGCAAATGGCAATACCACTTTTGGAAAGACTGCTTCGTGCATAATTTGTCATGAATTCAAAGTTATTCCCTTAGAAAATGAGTCTAAGACCTCCCAGCTGCTGCTTTATTGGTCTAATAAATTACCATTTTGAGGGTACAATGCATATACACTATACACCATCCAAGCAAGCAAACTGTTAGAGAGGCTTCATCTTTAGAGACACATGTGTGACTTCAGAGATGTGTGAATGCCAATGGGAGATATGAATGCAATGAGGGATTACACAATGCCTCTGTTCTTGAATTGATAATGAAAATAAAGGATGCAGAAGCTTCCAAAATGGTAAAAGTGTATTACAGGATTGTTTGTGTTAAAAACATGAGTTCAAGAGAAACTACTCTTATTGTAGTATGTGTCTAGCAGCTGAGACATCTCTATGTAGAGACATCTTTCATTCACATGAAAAGGACGTTAGAATAAACAACATATTCACTTCAAAGGACCCAGTTCTGACTTCAACTTTGAACTCTACTCTTATGGAGCTGGGACTCAAGGACCTTAGTTCAAGCTTTAAGTAATACTTATAGTAGTATAGACTGAACATATGTCCAGTGTCAGAGTGTTCCACCTGAGGTTATTCCAGCCAGGTAGGCCACACCAAACATTTACCATGACCCTCCTTCGTAGCTGTCATTTGTAAGTATCTATTCAAGGTAAGAACAAAATGGAGAAAAGACAGAAAATTGGTGATTTAGCTTCCCTGTTTTACCTTTCTCCAGTGACCTGTTGGAACTCATAATGAGTTCCAACAACGTGATGTTTTGGAAACCTTCCATCATTTACAGGAAAACACCGGACTCAACTGTATTATTGCCAATAGAGAAGTCTTTTGTTACTTCAAAAGTTTAAACTGCCTGTGTTCTAACATAATGAAAACAATCCATCACTAATATTTTTTTAAAAAATAATGAAGATGGCTGTCAGGAGGAAAATGAAGAATACCAGAGGAATGGGTGCAGTAGTTTTGATTTCACACTGGCAGAGAAAAGTTTACAAAATATAAGAGCACAAGAATTTCAGATAGATTTTTTTATTTTGTTTACCATGCACAAAACCAGATGTTAAGAGCTCTTACAGGGCTCATATGCACAGCATTACGTACCTGCATTAGAGTTGAGCTCTTCATTTTCTGATTCTGTTCCATTTTGACTTCCACTTCCATGAAGGCTATTCATTGCCATAAGTTTCATTTTCTGTAACTTCATAGCCTCTGCCATGGCAGCCGCTGTCAGACCTAGACAAACAGAAATAAATAAAGTACATTAACATACCACACAACATAGCACTAAGAAATATCGGGAAGAAAACAATTCCTTTCCGTGAGAAGTCTATACATACATTCAGTACACATTCTTAGTCCAGTTACACAATGCTATTCTGAACAGTATTGGTATTTTAGAGGCAAATTATTTTAGTATATGGCTCTACTTTTTTTCTAAATAATTCTTTCATATTTTTCTCTTCTTTGTACATGTATAGCATACAGGAAAATTTATTTAATGGCATCCCTTTTGATTATACTTTTAAATATAATTTCCTGACACTTTGATCATTTTGTCACTTTGATTACTTTCTGGTTGACTTACTCAGCTGCTATAAAATTTCCAAGTACACTAGTAAGATACAGTATTCTTTAATTTCAGCAGTCCAAAGCCAAATAACATGCAACTATAAATGCTGTACTATTATATTATATAACCAAATATTATTTTGCCAACTTCTGAAGTCTGTTGGTTTGGATTATTGCCACTGAACAATCAGAAATGTTAAAGTACAATATGAATAATTACTAACTTGATCCCCACCTTTAAGAGACTTTTAACACCTGCACAAGTTAACAAAATCAAGGGGGGTTAGTGATAGAAGATTTTCAAGTGACTAAAAACCAATTAATTTTCAACAGTAAAACAGAAGTCAAGTAGTGTCAGCCTACAGGTTACTACCCTGGTTTTTAAAATTATTATTTGGATTTTCAGTATGTTTTTTTATAAGGGCAAACTTGTCAAGATTTATAATTTGGGCTTGGTCGGTAAGTAACAGACCAGATTTTCTGCCAGACAGTACCAAATTACTTTCACCCTGGGCAAGATGAGACTGAAAATGTTGTATAAGAAGTTCATCAGTCTTGCAGGAAAATACATGGGTAAGGCCGTGTAACCAAAAAGAGCTCTACAGGTGTAACTGTTTATTCATTCAGTTGTGGATCAAATGAGATTACTGACCTCCTCCCAGTATAGTAGGACTTGCTTCTGTCATTTGTTAAAAAGCAAGCTAAAATGCTTCATATCAGCTATCTTGTAATGAACTATGCAATAGTGCCAACAAAACCACTGACTGGCATTTACCAAAAGCCCCATGATTTTTTGGTGGTGGCGCATGTTGTATCAACCCACCAAGATACCCTACATCAAAACAGAATTAAATAATCTTCAGTTTCTTGAAAGTACTGCTGAGAGATTAGATACTGATTAAAATGAACTAATAGGTTTCACACCCTATACTGCTACACATAAATTAAAGTACTTTCTTTTAAAAGCTGCTATGAATTTGACATACAGATTAGCTCTGCTGCTCCTACAATAGGCTTCACAAAAGTGCTCATTATTTAACATGACTTAAGTAAGCAAGCAATCCACAGACTCCAGCTGCATGGAGGAGTGACGTATTATCACATGTAAATAATGCAGAGATATTCCTGATTAATATAAATCAATTGGGAGATGACAGGCTACCAGACAGGAGTTACCCAAGCCCTCTTCTTTCCAGGCTATCTGTCCTCCAGCTTGCCTAAGAGCCTTTCAACATTCACAAAAACAAACGGCAGCTACACACTTCTGTACTCTCAAAGCACAGATGCCAGATCTAACCAATACTGCCAATACTAGTTAGGTATTTGTTTTACTGTTTTGTCATTGCTACATGAACAACTAAACTGATTTCATTATTAACATACACAAAATAGAAACATATAAAAATAAGTCCAGAAGTAATAATCAATAATCTTGGGGTTCAGGTCATTTAATGCAGTCCTCATTTCATACTGAACATCACTACACCATGGCAACACTCACTTTTTTCTTTCCTTTTTTTTTAACTCCCTTTCAAGTTCTTTTGCAAATGCTACAGGTCTTTTAATAGGCAAATATAAAATTGTGATGTTTAAACTCCTGATTTTACAAATTCTGTCTGACATCACTCACACTTTATCCATCAAAGATTTTTAATGACAAAATTGTTCACACACTTTCAGTAGAAGATGAAACAGTCTGCAAACTTTTCAAGGTTAGTTATAGGGAAAGGAAGTGGGATTGCCCTTTCAGTGAATTTCATATTATTTTCAGGAAGTTCAAAACCAAGCATTAGCACAAGTTGTCTGAGGAATTTACCGTTTTCAGGATTTCTAGGCATCTGTGTGATTTGCCTGCTTACCTGCGTTTTTCCTCCTTATCCCAACCAATTCAAACTTTTGAGCTATAGCCACCACTAAAGCATCTTCAAAACTTGTACCCACTCCCAGCCTACTCTGTTTTCACTTTACCCCTTTGCAAAAAATTCACATTTACTTTAGAGCTTACAAAAAACATAGACTCCGGAAACTGAATTTTTTATCCTAACAGTTTATCATTTTTATGTACCCGAATGTGTACAGATGAACCGGTATCCCAGTAAATATTTTCATGTGGGTCTGTATTTATACAGGTTCTTGATACTATAAGTCATAAAACTTTACTTAGTTTAAATATATGACAGAGTAAAGACTACTCTTAAGGAGGTAAACAGGGAATGGAAAGTAACTTCAAGCCTTCAGTAACACGTTCAGAGAAAAGACAAAAAAAATATCCAGGGCACTGTATAAAAAACAAAATAAAACAAAAATCTACCGCACAGTTGTATTGGGAACATAACGAAGGCAGAAAGGGAACTGAAGAACAAACACAAAGGAATAAACACAGTCCCAAAATCAACACAATGCTGCCTGCAAAAATGAAAGGTAATTATTGTGAAGCATTTTTGAGCTCCCTAACCAGACACAGCTGCCATAAGGACAACAGCCAAAAAACAGTGATGTATCAGAAATCTATGCTGTGCCATCTGCCACACCAAAGTCACTCTCCTTCAGCATTAGAAGTTATAAAGAGTAAAGCACAGTCCTAATATAGAAAGCACTATAGCAGGAAGATCCTGAGCAGTCAGGCATTAACGTGAAGCAGAAACAGCTAATCCTATCTCTAAGCTCAGTATCAGCAAAGCCTTTACACACTCATTCACTTATTCCCTAGTCTATATAATTTCTTACTTGACTCGTGATAGCAGTAAAAGCCCCAGAACCAGAGTGTATGGGACACTTGAAAAACAGTGTACTTATTCCTCAGCATTTCTGAAAGCTAATAAAATTGACGTTAAAGCAAATGGTTTCAGCAGTAAGGGTGTGCTACTGATTGAAATGATGGAAGAAAATGTACAGCAAATCACCCACTGGCATAATCTTCAATTAAGGCTACTGCCATGGCTAATGTTACTGAAGCTACTATTTAATTCAACTATTAATAAAACTTCTTTCTATAATTTACTCAGCCCCGGCTAGCTGTGGCAAAGAGGACTATTCTTCAACTGACTTATCTAAAGATCTACAAAGAACTGAAGAACCATTTCCATCCTCTTGGATGAATCATTATCAGCAGCAAGATCTCACTTAGAGTACCTCACTTTGAAAAATGAACTTGAAAACTGCTGCAACATATACATCCATGCCTCTGCCTTCACCTTAAAAAAAAAGGATCACTAGGAAAACTGACATGCTGGATTACATACTTCAAAGCTTCTGGGACTTTGCTCCCCATTTAAACTTTAAATTTCCCTTCCTTCTGCCAGCTGTGATCAATCACAAAACACCCAGGAAATAAACTACATACCACTTATTATCAAATACTCATCACAGTGGTAATGCAACCATGTGGCCAGAGGCATTAGCCTTGCTAACAGTGGCCCACAAGCCATCAGTTGCTTTGACTGAAAGACAGCAGCTCCTTGAAGAGCTGCTAGGGATCTTGAAGTGAGGCATATCTTAAAGACATGTTGAAATCTTGGAGCCATGTCCTGGGTCAGTTCTCTATACATGAATCTTGATTACAATTGTGTAACAGATTGTGACGGTGTGCGCTCAGGTACACCTGCCTCATACATATGGCAAAACAACCAACTGCCATTAGTAATCTTCATTCTGTAATTTCTGTTTTGTCAGGACAGTGTGTACACTCCGTTTGACAACTCTGCATAACTCTGCTGTTCAACACACAAATTTAGCCCCGAAATAAACCTTCAAGGACACACAAACCACCACAATTCATACTTAGGTTGCACTGAAGTAAAATTTGGCAACTGGGTTCTGAGTCGAAGTTGAAACATACCTAAGCAGCAAACAGTTTTCAAATTAAGGCTTTTGATTCAAATCAGAAACATACTTATCTTACTCAATATGGCACACCACACTCCTCTGGGGAAGACCCACTGCTTGTGGGGTGTTGGAGATGGAATAGAATAGATGAATGTACTGTGAGGGTTGGTTGCTTCTGAGAGGGATGGACCCACTGATCATGTCTTCTGCCCTGAAGCCAAGGTACCTCTTAAACTACTTGAGAGGATGCAAAGATCAGAGAGGATGCAGACAAGAGCCTCATCCTCTCTGACAAGAGCCTGCATCCTGTAAAAGTTAGTGGTTGACTGTTTACTCAAATATCTCCTTCATAGACAAAAAGACTACTGAAGACATTCCTCTGTCAAATCCAAGTACAGTCCCAGGCTGAGGTACCTAGGGTGTCTTGTGTGCAAGTGAATCCTCCATGTTTAACTAATGCCCAGTCACTGAAAATTGGATTTTGATGATGAATGCAAGGACTCTGTTTTTTAAGGTGACCCTGAGTATCTGCTAATCTTGTACTCTAGCTATAGCTATTTGTTTCAGTTCCCTAATTAGTCAGACTGTGCCCCTCCTTCATATTACTTTGAAAGCTTTTCTGTCAAAACCGCGAACAAGCAAATTAACTAAAGGAGAACTATGAGTAATCAAATCCTGAGGTTTGCAATTAATTAAATGAAACAGTGAGTCAGTGAACTGAAGAATGGTCTTATATTAAAACAAAACATTTAATTAAATTAACAGTCAACACATTGCTATTAATAATATTCAAAAGGAAAAATGAAAACCAGTTTAGCCTTGCCATATTATTTCAGTCTAACAGTCAAGCATTGTGCATCAGCTTGTTTGTTATTTGCATTCAAAGCTGCTATGGGTCAAGTATGATGTGCTAAAACAGGAATAATGAAACATCTGGTCGTATGAAATGTTAATATGAGATACCATATTGCAAACAGTGAAAACAATTCTGAAACATCCAATAAATTAGGCCTTTGAAGACTGAAAAGGATTTGCTTTCTTTCCCATTTTCTTCAATAGGGAAATTAATAAAAAATAAATACATGTAATGTACATTACTTTTTCAGAATGCCTGTAAGAATTTGCTAATTAATTTAAACATTCCCATTAGAAAGTGGAGGCTTCTCTGTAGCTGAAATGAATCATGCTTGTTTAGGGAGAAACAGATAGGTAAAACCCAGCTATTTAAAACACAGATAGTGAAACCAAAATGAGCAAGAATATTAAAAGAACCAAAGTGTTAAACAGTTTGTAGATGGGTCCAAACATGTAAGTCTTATTATTGCAGATTCTTTCCATTTGTGTAAATGGACCCATCAAGAAGTTGTGGGAAAATTCTAGCTCTAGTGCATGTTATTTTTTCAATGGCTGTTCAAAGATATCCTGGCAACCATTTCAGATAGGTGATAATAATTCATCAACGTGAAACATTTGAGAGACTGTAAGGAAAGAACTTGGTGAGTAATTGACCAGTACAGGCAGAGGATGGGATTTCAGCAAAAGCATCGTAATGCAAAGCTTTATCATGGGCTAAGGTGCATACCCCAAGCCCTGGGAGGACACTTTGGAACCCAGACTGAAATCCATGCTACATCCATTTGACATTGCCAAGCTGAAATGCAGTCAATAGCCAAGAAATATATTACAACAGCTGAGTTTTTTTCATCTGTTCTGATATCTACAGCCCGTCATTCTGATATTATAATCATTTTTCAAAAATATGTTCTTCTCTCCCATTTTGCAACATGAAAGAATCCCAAACAGCGGCAAAAGTTGATTTTTAGAGTAGAAAATTTGAAAGCACTTATAAAGTATTTATTCTGCAATGTGTTCAAAGTGAAAGAGAAAATAAAGAATTCTCTAAGCATGTTCAATTAAGGAAAGTTCAGAGATTACTGAAGATCACCCTTAGCAAAACATGACAGACAGCAGTTAAAATTTTTGAGTGGCTTACAGTATTTAAATACCACTCCTTTAAAATGTCAAGAAAATATTACTATGACAAAATAACTTTATTGAGAGATAAAAAACCACTAACAAATATTATGCATATTTGTCAGAACTGTGACAAATAAATCTTCTAAGAGGAAGCTGCAGTCAGCTCGCTCCTCCAATGAATCATCAAGAGTTTTAACTAGAGAGACCATATTCTTTGTCTTTGCACGGTCCCCAGATATTTCCTACATAGTTCCTGCTTGTGGATCAGATAGATAGGGACAGACCTACAGATAGATTTCTTCATCATATAACCTTGCTTCCTCCACAGGGAAACTGATTCTCTATCATCAACCAGGCAGTTACACTGGGTGGGGGGAAAAAAGCAGTATGCGATAATGTAGTTTAAAGACATTGTCAGATGCTCAGGGGATCAGAATTAGAGTTGCACAACTGTTTCTGAACTTTTGATGGCTTGATTTTGCAATCTTAGTATTTTGTTACTTTGACACAGTGTAATTGCTTACCTTAATTTAATTCTAAAATATAATTTCATGCAAAAGTTCACAAGAACATAAACAAGATTAAAACCTTTACACATCAAAACATCCCTGCCCCTCCATGGAATAATTCAGAGAAGTAATAGGTTGTTATTCTCCAATTTCACACATATTTAGACAGTTGCAAAAGTCCAGATATCTAGAAAGTCTGGCTGTTTACTTTAAAAGATGGAGATAGTTTGCTTTCCAGATGCTTTCATCCCACATCTACATCTATTATTTTGGTTTCTCATCCCAGTTATAACCTCTGTGTTTTGTATCACCTGATCTTATCTTCCCTGATACCCACCTGAGAGACTGGACACATTTTTAACATGAACATCTTCCATCAAGTCTCAGATATTTCATGTCCTTAATTCACATGAAGATATGATAACCAAAGACCTATCAGATTTCTTGTCTAAACCCAAGCAGCTCAATTTGAAGTATACAGAAATTTAAATCCCAAATTAGTGCTTAAACTTATGTGTTGTAGGCGCCCAGAAGATCTCAGGCTGTAACGCGAGAGGTGGAGAGTACAGAAGAGACAGGCACGGGGTGGAGTGAAAGAAGGTGCTTGTGTTAGCAGATATAAGTGCATGGCACAAGCAATAAGCTGGAATAAAGCATCATCCACGCTGAGTATGCAGTGATCTTGTCCCCTCAGCGGTCGGTGGGCTGACATCCATGCGGGTGGCCTGGTGATGTTGCTGGTAGCGGCAACAACTTATGTTAACAGGACCACTCTAGTTCAGGCTGACATACAACAATACCCAGGTACATATTTCACAGAGGATTTCATATCCAAAAATGTTATCTGTATCTTATGTCAAACAAAAATGCAGCTTACTGTATTAGAGGAAAAGAGAAAAATCAGAACGAAGAGCACTGAGAGGGTTACATTATTTTTTCCCCTTCATCCTTACAGTGTGTCTCCTGAGAATTGATTAATTTTTTGACATTTTCTGCTCTTTTTTACAACCTATGCCATGAGAATGATTTGTCAAGACTGTAATGCGTAATACTTTTAGTATGCTGCACTATTGTGACCTTTACCTTCTTCTGTGTATTTGACTGACGGGCCACCCCACTTTTGATCTCCAGGTTTCAGAAGATGGAAGCATATATGAGACATATGCATCAGCCATTGAACTATTGTTGAAAGGATCACAATCACTTCATACAGATAATTTTTATGTTCCTTGGTCCGTATCTGATACAATTTTAGCCATATCATTGAAAATTTTCAACATAAAATGGTGTACTTAAAAAGCATTCTCGTACATCAAAAGAGTGACAAATTCATGTGTTAGGAGTCAGATTTCAGTAAGGATAAGACAAGTTAAACTAATGCTCATAATCATCCAAATTCTCACAATATCCACTTATGGTTTCATAATGCTGTCATAGACCAAAGATTACAATTCTTTGAGGTAAGGACTTAAAAAATTAAAAATAAAACCAGAACCATGTTAAATTACCTTCCTGACTACAACATATAAAATAAATGCCATTTGTAGGGGAAAAAAAAAGTTAACTCCGAAGTGCTAAATATCCAGAAGTCACAGTGAAGTATACAGTGGGGTGACAATCAGCCCCAAAAGGGAAACAGACCTTGGACACAGACCTCACAACCTGCAGAATGCGAATGCATCAGTAACTTCAGTAATTCTTTCAGTATCAGGACAAAGACGGATAGTTGCCTGAACGTATTAAAACGACTTAATGGCCACCTTCTCTTGGGCTTTAGAGCTCACTGCATTTGCTTCTGATTGCAGGGCTTGGTTACCCATTTTAGAATATATTAAAATTAAGCTTAAAATTATGTTACAAAAACATTTAAATCTAATAGCCCTAATAATTCACCACAGACATTCTGTAGCTTCTCTGTAATCATAGAAGTCTGACATGATGTACATGCTGCCATCTGAAATTAGAATTAGCTGCTGATATTTTTTCCTCCATGTTTATTCTATTCTCATTAAATCAATTTCTACGGGTTTAAAGCACTTGTTCATAAGCAGTAATGATGGGGAAATTGCTGAACTTTTTGGAGGTCCTTTCAGTTAAGTACCAAAAAGCCTGAAAGCTTATCTGGAGTTGGCACAAATCTCTTGAGTTTGTAAAATTAATTGGGCTGGAATGTCTTCTGAGAATAAGGGTATCTTTGTGAGTGATTGCAAGCTACTTCCTTGTGATTGGAAAATGCCACACAAAAATCTTTTTGGTATCAGATGGCACAGCTCAGCTACGTCCCATTCGGCTCAAACCACAATATGAAAAATGGTATTTTTCAAGGATTTTCAGTGAATACCAAGTTCCATGAATTCGTTGTGCTACAGTCTTTCAGATGAAACCTCAAGATACTGTCAAGATCAACACTGCTGTTAGAGATTAAAATATTACTAAAAATAAATTTTACGAAATTACTAAATATTGCTAAAATATTACCCTTCATAACTGCTGTTCACTACACCTGGACCAGCTTTACCACGGCAACGAGCTTTCAATGATCACACTATGCCAAACCCTTTCCTAGCCCCTCCAAGAAGCTGATGTGTTAGAGAGGAGAAATGTTACAGTTCCAGGGGTTGACAATCCTTTCTGTGAAGAAATTTCTCCTGATCTCCTAACTTAAACCTTCCCTGGTGCAACTTGAGGCCATTTGATCTTGTACTATCGCTTATGTCAGAGAAAAGTCTGACCTTCACCTCACCACAACCTCCTTTCAGGTAGTTGTAGAGAGCAAGAAGGTCTCTCCTCAGCCTCCTCCAGGCTGAACACTCCCAGTTCCCCCAGCTGCTACTCGTAACACTTGTGGCTCCAGATCGTTCACTGGCTTCACTGCCCATCTTTGGACAATACTCAGGCCACAGGTAAAGAAATATAAAGAGCTGAATTCTCCTCTGGGGCATAAATGAATTACTATTGATCACACAAGCACAGAGTGTATGGCACATGATTACAGAGGAGTGTGTACATTAAATTTTACTTCTTTATTTTTTACTTCTGATTGTTCTGATCTCTCTGGTTTTAAGTTACTTTCATACAGTTTTGTTCAACTTTATTCATGCACATTTACTTAAACAAATAACACAGGAGTCAAGTAATTTAGTCCCAATAGGTTAATATCTTCTTTGTTTATGAAGTTATGCCAGAATAGCCATTTCCATTTTATGCTATGCAAGGTAAAGAACATTTTTCAAGCCTGAGACACTGATTGGAAGCCTATTTTCTTGTTCCAGGTGGAGAATAAAAATAGCGCATAGAAGAAAAACTACACTATTTTCAAACTCTTAAAAGATGTGTCTCTACTCATCGGTCAAGCTGAATTAACTTGCAGCCTCCAAGCCAAATGCAGACTCAAGAAGGAGACGAATAATTTAGTCACTGAATTGAAACACTCAGTAATCTAAAATTATGCAAATATTCTCTTTGCCCTTGCAAATCTTTACAGATAAACTCCACTGCTCTTTACTCCCAAGTCTGCATCATTCCTTCTAAAACAATGGCAACAAATATTTTTAGCTTGGGTTTTGTGCAACTATTTTAGTACTCAAAGTACATTCAGATTTTAAAATTTTAAAATAGAGACTCCAATTTTTAAATTAAAATTAATTTAAATGAATTTAAAAGTAAACATATATCTCATAGAAATGATGCATAAGATGTATTCAAAATTTTTTTAGTAAATTCAGAAAAATATTGCAAATATCTTTTCATCTTGATTTACTAGAAGTCTGTATTATATAAGCAACCCTTGCAAAGCATTCCCTTTACAATTACTATACTCTCCAGTCCTCACTATTTACAGTACAGAGCCACAGTACTTTTTGCAGCTATCTTGTTAGACCTGAGAGGTTTAAGTCTACTTCAAGGCTTTTTCCCATATTGATAGGTTGAGTATCAATATGGGAAAATATGAGTATTACATATTATTATAAACTTATCTAGGAAATATTACAATGTGCTTCCAGTAAACTTTTAACTTTGGTTTTAGAAATTTTATGTGATACATCTGTCAATTTAATAGTTCATTAAAAAGACAGGTTCTGTTTCTTCTACATGTATTGCTTTTAAATAAATCTTTTCACTATTCATCTACTATATCCTTTAATTGAGATTTCCCTAACATGGAACTACATTGATAAGAGCAGGTTTAACAGTACAGTTATGGTGGATTAATTTGTAAGTGACCAGTTCACTGTGTTAAATATAAATCTTACCTGTAATTTTATTCCTCTGTACCATTTTAGGAGACAGTATGTATTTAAGAAAGACTTACTTAAGCTAAGAAGTGAATGTAAGACAGTTGGGCTGTGTAGAACTTAGAGATGAACAGGAAACATCTTTATATTCTGTTCAGGAAACAAAGGATGTAATGTCCACAATCTCGTCTGTCCTTATGTCTTTCAAAAGCCACTAAATTGTTCATACTTGAGAAGAAAATTAACCTTTTTACTGATTAATCACTAGGCAGCTTTGACTGGCGAAGAGAAAATTGTATTACAAATGAACAACTACCTGTTATCAAATTACAAGGCATTTTCATCAAAGGACAAAAAAATGCAGCACCTTGACCAGTTAACATGTTTCCACTGACCTGCGGGGATTTTTCCAGTTAACAGCTTCTGAAGAATGCTTCCTTTTGATTCTTGTCTCTGACACAAAAATGATTGTCCCATTTAACCACTGTTCTATCACATACATCAGAGAATCCTATTTACTCACACACTACTGGAACATTAAAACACAATAGTGTGATTGTCTCTGGGAAAAAAAAAATAAAGATTGACTTTTTTTTTTTTTTAAAAAAAAGGGGAGTAAGATCAAAAGCTAACTTTAATAGATGTTTGACTAAGGTCACACTCCTAGGAAATGGAACACTGAAGATGAAAGAGAACAAATAGATTTGGCTTTTGATCTCAGCCAAATGCATTTGGCATAGTTTAGCTTTTGTGAAATCCTTCAACTTTAGGTCGTATCATGGAACTGAAATGAATTGAAGTCCTGAGGTTTTAATAGTTCAATAAGACCTTAACATGTACCAACATTTGTAAGAATTTCTTTCCTCACTACTTGGTTAGATTTTGTTCTTATGGAAATGAGAAACTGGAATCAAGCTTAACTACTGCTGTTAACGCTAAATGGACACATACAATTTTAAGAATGTTAGGGGAAAATGTAAAGCACTGAGAAGTGGTATTTGAATTACTCAAATAAAATATATAACTGTGTCCCTAGCCAAGTGTGTGTATCAGATCCTTTTACCAAATTACTTCATCGTTCTAATCCTCCTAAAAATATTATGGGCATCCAAATTTGTAAACTAAAAGTAAGGGAGGAATGGATTACAATCTACAAACTACTACTTTCAAGTTCTTCAGTAATATAGGTGTTTGCCAACTTAAGACAATTTGCTTCATTAAGGAAAAAGATGAGATAACACTCATTAAAGCAATATACTTTAATTATTACTATTGTTAGGAAAAAAATTACTATCAGCGATTAGATGTACTGCAAAAACCTATAAACCCTTTGGTAGGCGTCAGAGTCAAAGCTTACAAAGGGGTTTTATCAGCTCAGCCTGCTGATAAAAAACAGTGATGGCAGGAAGTGCTCCAGCCATAAGTTTCAAATTGCCTTTTTAGAATTTTGGTAAGAATTAATCATTTTTACTACAAAATATATTACAACAGAAAATACTGTATCTGTGGTATGCAAACATTTGGCCTTAGGAACTATACAGAAATTATATACATGGAAAGAACTTCCTGATCTTCCTTTCAAATTATTATATTACTGTATTACAATAATGATAAAGAACTGATAAAGAGGCGAGAAATTCCAAGGAGAGGAGGTCAGGTATTTATCAGCATTAAAGGAGACATATTTGACCACAAACCCTAAAAGTAACCTAGGGAAGGAAGAGGAGATTTCCTATATACTTCTCTGTTTATCACAATACCTTTCTCGAGGGCCACTTAAAACAAAAAGGCACAAGAAGCTTCAGCTATTTGCTCTCCAACATCTAGTCACAAATTAAACCGCATGACGCAATAATTCAGTTCTTCTTTATATTGCTTATTTCTTAAATAGGGAAAATATCATAGGCTTCCCCTCCCCTTTTTTCTTTTTTTTAAAGGACATGGTTTATTATTATTTTATGTACCATATTTCTGCTGCTGAGGCAATATGTGTGATTTACTGAGCCCACCTGGACAATGAAGATATCTGCAGACCACAAAACCCAGTACACATAGATCTGACTCTCCCAGGTACAGTACACCTGCCCCTGGCAATATTTTAGCTATGTCATTCTCAAATATTACAAATATGCACCTCTATGTACTAAACCCACCTTCAAGACCTTGTCATACATCACACATAAGCCATTGTTTTTTTCTCAGCACCTTGGTTCAGCCAATCCAGAATCTTATCACTCCTATTTTACCTAATTTCAAATGCATGCCAGTATTAATCTACGCTACTGCAAACCAGAGGCTTAAAAATCCCTGCCTTAAAACAGAAGGATTACAAGATGAAACAAAAAAAGTCAATCTAAAAAGACAGCTCATTTTTAAATCAACACAGAAAAGCTATTCAGAGAAGTATTCATATACTTCAAATATTATTTAATACTTCATGAAGTACTCGAATACAAGTCTCCTCACCTCCTGCATGAGGATATATATTCAAGCCCTACAGTTTCCAACATGGAATCCATTCCCCATTTCTCCTCTTAGTTACATTTTTTCAAGCACTGAAAACTTTCTGTTCCCCTTCAAGATAGGACTTTTTCACTTCTCTACCTTTAAGACACTAAGCCTACAGAACTTCACTAAATAACTTCTTTTGTTTCAGGAGATGGATGCATGCTATTCTGCAGCTCCTGTTTTCCTTGAAGGACACAAAAACTTACATTAATTATACAACACATGCAGTCATCACCACAATAGGTCTTGGTCTCATTCTTTTCACAGTCCAGCACACCTGCATCTTGTATCTTACACATTTTCCAGAGAAGGTTTACATTTATCTGCAGATTAAGCTATAGAATTTGTTACTACTGGGATTTCCAAAGAAGCTCAAAATCAGAAAGGACTTCTTTCCATGGGATATACAGATGTTTGCTAACTGAAATTAAAAATTTTAAAGGTAAATCAACTAGTAGACTAGTATACAAATAATTCAGGTGCAGGGTAAACAAAGTTAAATCCTGCATCTTGCAACAGTTTTTCTCTTGGGCACAAGTTTGAAAATACCGTGCTTCTTAAACAATGAAGTAAATAAATTCTTCATAATTTACTGTGTCTGATTCTTTGCAAGAAAATGAATTTATTAAAAACCACGACTATCTATGGATAAAAATGAACTTCCATCAAATAAAATATACAAGAATAGAAAGCAAAAATTCAGCAAAATAGTGCTTGATTATTTTTGTCCTTATTAGGAATATAGAAGGATCAGTCTTATCTGTTAGAATATATCATAAACCTGATTTATATTATGAACACTGAACTATTGAGATCTATGCTTATATCACATTTAAAAAGAAGCATCATGGGATCGCACCATCTGCTACGGAGACATCAATAACCATATCTTTTAAAAAATAACAGCCAAAGACTAAATATTATCACTATGAGGTTTTCTTTTTGTTCTCTCTTTAAATAAGATTTTTGCTTTTTTTCAGAGAAAAACAGCAGCACAGGAAGGTACAACAGAACCAAATCCAAGCCTGGTGGCAGCGGCACTCCTCACAGGTGGCGCAGGAGTCCTCAGCCTCCTCACACCAGCGAGTCTTGTGCTGGTGCACAGGCCCCATAGTGACAGGCAACGGCACACAGAGAAGTCCTATGGTGCTGTTTCATTTATGCTTGAGATGAAATGCTAGTCTTCTTGAAAGAATTATTTGCATTAGGTAACATCATAGGCAAAAATACTTAATTTTAATAAAATGTTAACTAGCTTCATGGTTAAATATCCCACAGAACTGTTTTCCCCCGAATAAAGTAAAACGTAGTATGCTTGTGCATTTTGTTTATTTATTACTGGAAGAAATCCACAACACTATAAACATACTCTCTCACATTATATGTATGTTGAGATATAGATTGAATTTGATTTTCAGGATGCCCCAGAGCCTGCAACACTCAAAACTGCAGTGATGAAATACAACTGCACCCAATGAATTTCACTGCTAGGGTGCTTAGCACTAACACCTCCATAAACTACACTCCTAGTATCAGTGTTATTATGATGTATATGTAACAAAAGCATGCACAAACTTTTTGCCAATTCTTCAAATAGGTAATTTAACTGGAAGCCTTAGAGCTCCTGAACCTCTGGAATCAGGACTGAGTCACGGAAACATCTGTGAGGAAGAGCGCTTTTTTTATCCAACACCTGCAAAGCCCCTTTGGCCAACCAAACTGAGGCAGAGATAGCATACCTGCCAAGTTCATACGTGACTTCTACTGCCACAAGCAAAACATATTATAAAACTATAAACATACAATTTGCAACCATTTTAATGTATGTCTCTGCAGTTATTTACTATAAACTATATTTAAGATATTCCTTTGTGGATTCAAAGAGTGAACAGGTTCTGAAGGCTCCTAAATGAAGGCTCCTAATGGTAAAAAAATTGCCCTAAACAATTTTAACCCTGAGTGGAGAGACATATTTTTATGTACATACTAACAAAACTTGATGATTTTGTTCTGCCTTTTACACTTGGGATAGGTACCCAGATTTCCTGAAGAGAACATTACTTCAGTTTTATCCAGAAGATTTTTCTTTTGGAGTAAAAATATTTAGTCTCTAGTTCTAGGTGCAGAAAATAAACCCTCTCTTGGAAATTACTTTTCCATTCCTGAAAGAGCACATTGTATGGTGAGCATCACATCACCAATAATGAGATGAAATGGTATTGTAAATCAGTGTAGAAATAACAAATCTATTATGAATAATTCCTACAAGGAAAATCTACTGTCTGTCTGTATTTTATTTAGTCAAAATAGAAAAATGAGGGAGATCTGTACAACTGGATTTCAATTAGCTTTACTCTCAACTTCCAGTTGCATTCACTCTCAAATGACTAATTGTTGTCTTCTGTTCTTGTCTTTCGTATTTGGTCAAACTGAACAGAAGGAAAAGATATCTATTGTCCCCTGACACATTAGTACTCATTACAGTGAAAAGGAAATGAGAACTATTTCATCTTCAGAGCACCATCCTAAGACATTAACATCTAATAACAATATTAAAGTCGCATTACAGATCTTTAATCTGTGGCAGTAATAATACTGTCTAGTTTAATAAAAACTCACATTAAAATAAATGTTTTGGCTATCCACTTTTAGGAGTTTGCAAATAATATTATCACCAAGTTGAAGAGGCTACAGGACGGTTAGAACTGAACTGCTGTTATGGCAACTTACTTCCCCATACTCTCCCAGAGAGAAATGAAAGCTATATTATCAGGGTTTCTCCTGTTAATACTCTTAAAAAGGAAACAAACACACAACAGAAGTTGTCATATATCTTGAAATCAGTAACTAAGTAAATAATGACAATGAACCAGAGCTCAGGAATTGTGCACATCTCCCACAAACATCTGCAACACAGCCAGTACATTGCTTACTCCTGAGATACTCCCTACCACGTTCTCATCAGAATTCTACCAGAAGGACCAACTCTAACAGACAGCTTTTCACACAAATCAACAAATTGTAATATGATAATTGTTGTTTAACTAGGAAAGTAATCTTTGAAGCAGGTATTATTCATCAAAGACTTCTGGCCAAAAAAGACCATATCATCCAGCATCCCTAGAGGTAGTCTGGATACACTGACGCAATTCATGAGACAACTTACTGCTGAGTATATTTAAAAGTTAGCAAATAATGTTTACGGCTGTAAGAAACACCCTTTTAATTTGCTAAGGAGTTGGAAAATGTATCATACTATGCTCTTGCTGGTTTGCATTTACAAAATTGAGTGTCAGCTTAAAAATTTTGGGAGCACTAACAGTCAAACATGAACACATTCACTTGCAATGCTGCAGGCATAGCATTAGCCAATGAGGTATTAATTAATTAAGGTGTTTACTAAAAGTAAGAAATAAAATAAGCACATTTTTGCTGTTGGCTTCACAGAAGGTGGAATCAGCATTTTCAGATTGCAAGGTAGTCTCTGTGTTTGTTTTTGGCTGACTGATGACATTCCCTCGCCAACAATGTGTTATTGCTTGGGGTTTTTTTCAGAAATTGGTAGATTTAAATAATTGAGAGGCTTCTAAATAACAGTCCGGCACTCCTTTAATCACACATAAAACACTTGAAAATGGAATTCCCCTAATTTTATTTTATAAACTCTATAGGTCTTATTTTCCCCTTTGTCCTCAGCTGCTCTCATAGTATAAAGCATTTAGATCCAGTGGCAGATGACAAGCTAGATAATATCAATTACACGTGATGGCAGATGAGGTGACTGGTACAAAGAACAATGTCTTTCATTTGAAATTTCTGCTCTTTATCTTTCTTGGAGATATCACTCCTGTTGGCCTGGACTTCTGCATTTGATGAATGGGTCGGCAGCTAGATTCAGTATGAGCAAATGAATAAGATGCACACCTCATCCCTCAAACCATAATGAAAGTCTTTATGAGATTGGATTCATGCATTGAGATGACCTGAGAATATGTTCCTGTTTTTTTTTTAAATATTATAATCTAGTTATGAAATGACACCATGAAGACTAACCAACAAGCAACAACCATTTCTGAAAGCTGGGAAAGTAACTCACACATGGGTGGTGCTACTATAAGCAGATACCTAATATTAATGAAAAAGAAGCATAAAACAGCAGTATGAGAATCAGAGAATGGTAGGGTTGGAAGGGACCTTTAGAGATCATTTAGTCCAACCCCCCTGCAGAAGCAGGTTCACCTAGATCAGGTCACACAGGAACATGTCCAGGAAGGTCTTGAAGACCTCCAAGGAAGGAGCCTCCACAACACCTCTGGGCAGCCTGTGCCACTGCTCTGTCACCGAGAAACTTTTCTAGTTATACATGTTCAAATCATCTTTTTGAGGAAACACAACAGCTGAAAAAAATGCTAAAAATGAAGTGTCATGAGCACAAAAACTGCCTACATTTACAAAAGTTGCTCAGTTTTATTTTCTTTTCTTAATTAGCATGTAATGAGATCACAATGAGAGCTAACCTACAAGAACTATCTGTACACTCTGAGTGTTAAGGATGGTATTATTTATGCTTTATTACCTGTACATTTACTCATAGCTCATTTAAAAATGTTTGGATGAAGAAGTTTTTTTCAACTGCAAAACAGATTTTTGTCAGAGGCAAAAAAATCTCTACAACAGCTGCCTCTGCACAGATAGAGACCCCAAAACATGGGCAGAGGCATGACCCAGGACTACATCATCACCTCCCACTCTACTTCTGTTAGAGCTGTCCTTGGGGGAACTAAATAAACACCCTCTGAGTTGGCAGAGACTGACTTCCCATGGATGTATTCTTCTCTTCGTGCCAACCTGTCCCAACAGACACACACAGGCACAAAGCCGAGCCTTGCACATCCCAGTCTGCACGCTCCAATAATAGTTGCCCTAAAGTTATTCGGACAGGTGCAGAGCTCCCCTTCACACCTTGGGAAACAGACCAAAGTAGGTCTTAAAAACTTCTCTTGCTAAAGCTGTCGCATAAATTCCCTCAAAAAAGGTTTCTGTTTTCATCATTTCAATTTCTGAAATTCTTGGTCAGTTTTTCCAAGAAGTTTACTTCCTTTAGAAGCTGCTAGATGATGATTTAGTGATATGAACTAAAAATGATGCAGAAAAACCATTTACTTTCTTTGCTCAACCCATGTCAAGTTTGCTCTAACTTGTGTTTCCTCAGCAAGGCCATTAACTGATATAAATGATATTTAACAGAGAGAGATTCATTCCTTCATTCTCCCTTTCATGATGGAAAAAGACTGAATTTTGTTTAAATTATTAAAAGCCAAGAATAATGACACCTCAAAGAAGGTGAAAAAGTACAACAAAAATATATATCAACTGTTACAGTCTGGACAATGAAATACAAAAATATGATGAAGAATATCCACAATCAGCATGTAATTTATTGATTGCCCTTTATCAAATGAAGGGCCATCAGCTAGTTTAAAAGTAAAATTACACACTAAAATAACAGTAGAGAGAGATAAAAAATATGAGGGTCATGCAAGGGGAAAAAGATGTATTTTCAGCAAAGATTTTTAAATGAGATGGAGGGTCAATGAGGCAGAGAAATACAGGGAAGCCCTTCCATGTCAGAAAGAACTGCAGAAAAGTAGATTCTTTTAGCATTAGTTGTGAAATGTTGAGTGGCAGCATGGCAAGGAAACCAAAAAAACAACATAGATACTCCTGAAATAAACTGCTGTATTCCCACTTTTTAGAATTGATGTTAATTACATTAGCATAACGGAAGTTGTCTGAAAGGCCAGACAACCTGGGTAGAAAATAAATGGCTTGCTAAAAATGTGCTAACAAATTATATGACTGTAAACGTGAGTTCAAATTGTATATAAATCATTAATTGCATCCTCTAGCTCTCTTCTGCACCAGCAGCTTTGAAATCCCCCTTCCCATGGCCAGTCCCAGTCCTTCCCTCACTGCTTGCAGATGTATTCCACATCAACTTTTGGTACCAACATTATTGATGTAATTTCTCTTTTTGTGCCAGGGACCCAGCACTTTCCTGGTCATTAGGTACATCTGCTGTCAGCTCACTGAATTCAGGCTTGAGTGAGGGAAAAACGCAACAAGTGAAAGAAAAACAGCAAGCACTTGACCATGGAGATAAAGTTCAATGAATCTGCAGCAATAGGCAGAAATCTTAACATAAACCAGATTAGAGGATCAACTTTTAACAGCACAAATAAATAAACACCAAGACAATTTACCAGGGCATGGGATGAATTCTCCATCACTTGAACCTTTGAGCTGGGACTGCTGCTCAGATACCAATCAAGTTCAGCTGGAAGTTGCAGGCTTAACACAAGAATATCTTGGTCAAATTTCACAGCCCAGATTATACAAGAGGTCTATACAGATGTCAGTCTGGTCCTCTTAATATGTTTCTATTTACTCATGCATGCAATCCAGGTCCAGAGGCTGCTCCTCACACTGCAAATTTACCCTACTGACAGTAAAATTCCTTGTGGATGAGTCATAATTGTTGCAAATGATGGCCTCCTTGGAATATGGCAACGTTCATTCTTGTGTACAATGGCTGTAAGGAGACTGCACTCGCTAACTCTATACACAGCTAACTTGGTTTGTAAATATTTTGGTGAAATTTAAATTTTTCAGAAGAATAATTCTAACAGTCTATGGGTTTTAGTTGCACATGCCTTCTCCAAAGGTATCTGCTCTTTAGAAATGTATGTTAATAACAGGCAAGAAGCACTGGTTAAAACCCATGTCCCTGATGACTGGGGTTTTTACCCATGAAGATTACAAAGTTTAACTGTGCCTTGTATGGAAATCAAGTTGTGTCTTTGAGGTTATTTTAACATACCTTGAGACTGACTAGATTACTGTCGATAAACAATCAAATGAAGAGAGTCTGTATCACTTACACAGGCACGTTCTTTGTCTCTCTGCTTCATGTTTAGGTATCTGTGCAGAGGATGTGACTAACAGCTCACATTCTCAATATGGTGATGAGAGGAGGTCTGCACTGCCAGTGAGAGCTGCACTGGTTCTGAAGGCATCTGTCTGTACAACCCAACAGTGATTTTGGGTCAGATCTGTCAGAGTACCATTCTCTTAGAGAATATTGTATTAATTTTTGTATAACCTTTCATAGCAATAACATTGCAGATGTGTTTGACAACTAGGCAATGAGAATACAAAACTGAATGTTTTTCCCCTGAACTGTCAAATGCAATTAAATGAAAAATAATAATTACTCAATTGTGAAACCATAGTTAAATCTAAGACTTTATCCAGCTATTAGAATACCCCAGCCCAAGTTGCATTGCAGAGCAGTTCCCTAACCTGCGTAATTTAGGGCTGATCATCATTCAGCTCAAGCTGCTGTGCTAGAACCGCTCAAAGTCTGCCCCAGCTCTGCTATGGCTATGGTGGTGTGGACACAGTGATTGCAATGGAAGCACAGAGGAGTGCATTAGCAAGGATGAGCAGCTGATGAGGTGTGCTAATTCATTTCTAAGTCTATCTAGTTTGCATCGTACATTGCATCCACAATGATTGTGCGTCAATCCTTGACCTACAGAATTTTAAGCATCACTTCATTCATACTAGAGATTTTATCTACAGATAAAATATAGATAATGGAGGATTTATTCTATGCCAGCATTAAAGAAACTTAATCACAGTCAAGTTTATTTTACTAAAGACTTAACCACAAAAATTAAAAAATCCTTCCAAAGTTAGAACTGTAAATTAAGTTTAAACTTGATAGAAGTGCTGAAGGACACGGTTTAGTGATGGGCTTGGCCGTGTTAGGTTTGTGGTTGGACTTGATGATCTTAAAGGTCTTTCCCAACCAAAATAATTCTATGATTCTACTACTTCATTGTTGCTATGTACATAAATAAAGTGGAAATGCATATCCTAGTTTAAGTGTACATATAGTCAGATGCTAACAGTTTTTCCTTAGAGTTATCATTGCTATCAGACCTATCATTTCATCTATTCAATCTACTTCTCTTTCCTACGTTTCTTAACAGCTCTCATCTCATTTGATGGAAAAGACTGAAAGAGAAATCTTCACACAATAAATTGCCAGTAGATGAAGGAGAAATTCCAGTGCACTAAGAAATACAACAGAACGGCTGAGTTTGGAAAGGACCTCTGAACATCATCAAGAACCCTCCACTCTGAAAAAGGGTCACCTGGAGCAGATTGCCTAGGACAGTGTCCAGATAGGTTTTTAGTACCTGCAGTGATGGAGACTGCACTGTATTGGGTGCTCCAGTGTTAAACCATCCTCAGATTAAAGAAAAAAACATTCTCAATGAAGGTGAACAAGGAACCTGCCAAGAAAGAAGTGTATACAGTACAGCTGTATTTCCCAGCACTCCTCTGGAAAACATTCCTTGCCCAGAAGATGATTATTCAGTCAAGCTAAAAAGCAGTACTGAAAGCAGGCAAAGCTTCCATCTGGAAAACCATAATATTTTAAATAAGAAAGAACCACGTTATGTAGGGGGGAAAAAAGTGTATTGGCTTTGATAACCAGCACTATCAGAAAAACTGCAGTATGCAGAGTATTTTAACAGACCTCAGATATGATAAGAACATTAATTCAGTTCTAAATACCCATCTGTCTCTGCACTAACTCAAGGAAATTCAAATTTCTTGAAGAACATATGAGAAAGAATACTGCATCTGTAACTGAACAATCGCTACAGTCACTGTCTTCAGATTTGTCACCATCTCTGATACTCAATCCTAGAACCTGTGCTTTGTATTTTCAAAATCCTTTATTTCTTTTAAATTTAAACCTCACCATAATTATAACATCAGATACATTTGTTAGTAATTGCTACCCAATGGAGTATATCCCAGGAGGCATTTGATTTCTGAGAGATCCATCGAAGCCCCAGAAGGAAGTTACACAAGTACATTGACACTGTAAACAAATGTTTTAGGTGACAGCAGAAAATCAAACCCACTCACCCCTTAGTAATAACCAATGTGTTAAAATAATGCCATAACTTTATCAGTATTTATGTGATAAAATATGTCATTTATTTCCAGGCACTTAAGTTAAATTTTGGTTAAATATGGTCCTTGCCTTTGAAAAGAAAGGAAAATACACTTCAATACAGCTGAGGTCATAAAAGCCACACTGAATTTACAATCCTGGTATGGTATTTCACATCACAAGCTCCAAACTTTGTATTTCATTTGCTTGAATAAAATAAGAAGTGAGAAAATAATAACACTGTGTCCACACTGGCTTGCTCAAAAGTTGAAGGAACAAGGAGATCTGTTTGCAACCTGTATCCTATAGTCTCCTCAGTGAACTTATCCAACAGAACTTTGCAGTGGAATAACCTGTGTTTACAAAAGGCACACCTGGTTAGTAGAATTAGGGACAGCAATTAGACCTGATTCTTTTGACTGAAATTGTATCTCCAGTCTGTTTAGCAATATACATGATTGTTGCAGTTTCAAGATTCCATGTTACATCTTTAATTGTGGGCATTTAGCAGACTGCCTCTTATTATTAAGATACTGCTGAGTTTTACTGTCAATGTGGCCACAGGACAAGGCTAATAATTACTAGCACCAGAAGCAGCTTGTGGTTTTATATTACATTGAGGTAAATTACACTGGAATTAGAGTGGATTACTTCTATCAAATGGGGAATAAGCTGTTAATTAACTCCCCGCTGTAGCAATCTTTTTCTGAGCTTGCAACTGTTATTAGCTCTAGATTAAACTGTTGAATTAATTTCCCACTTACTTACTATTTCAAGAGTTTTTAATTTACCTGGCAGCAGTTTTAATGGGAAATTGTATTAGTGAGCATAAATTGTTTTTGGGAAGGGTAAACAGTTTGTGATAATGTTTATTAAGTCGTTTTGTTTGAGCAAAAATATAATTGCAGTTTTAATTAGTGCATGGTTGTTGGAGTATTAGGTTTGAGATTACATTACAGCATTCAGAGAAAACAATCGCCCAGGTAATCCCAGCATTTATAACTGATAGCAAACAGAAAAGCTGTGTCAACACTGCTGTGACGGGTGCGTGCACACACGTGAGCGCTCATCCGCTGGCACACATGAGAACAAGCGCGTCTAGGAAAGGAACAGGGTACATGCTCAGGAAAGCCAACATGGCAGTTCCCCTTGCAGGCAGATGGCACACACGCTGCGCTGTGCATGGGGGCAGCTTTGTATAAACACAGGAAAGAAAGATGTTATGGAAGTAGCAGAATTTAGAGTACACGAAGTGGACACATCTCTGGCTTTTCATATGTAAAATATCACAAGTTCAGATCTTCTCACAGGGCAACATTTGCTTTAAACACATGTTACTTATTGATTGCCCCTGTATTATTTTCACAATACCAAGTCCCTCCTTGTGAGGGGTTTGTAGGAACTAGATGGAGGAAGGAATTCAGCTTAAAAGTGACCTGGCAAAGAGTTCTCTAGGACAAGCCTGGAGCCCATTTCTCCAGGTATGCCTCCATGCTGGACTGCTGCAACTTGTGGGCTGTAAGGCTTAAGAAAGCAGCTAGTGATAAAGGTTCTTTAATGGATGGAGAACTATGATCTGGCAATAAATATGGGTGTTAGTAAGTGTATTACAGCAGTAAACAGGGCTGTAAATCACAGACCACTAATTAACAGATCTTGGGTTTTGTTTCTCTTTGTCAGCACTTCTTTCCTGTACTGCGTTCGAGGTGTGGTCAATGTTAGAAACCATTAAATGCTCTTGAAAAAGTCTACAATATGCTTTTTCTAATTCAAACAGAAACATAAAAATGTTCAACTGAAGTTTATTCAATTAATTTTAGGTCTCAATTTATAAAGATTTTACTATTCATGCAAAGGAAAATGAGAATTAAGATGCAATGTGCTGACATTCAGTGTAGTTTTACAGCCTTTTTAATACAGAAGTAATTTTAAAAATAATAGGCTTAAAATAGTAAAAACTCAAAAACTAATAGTTTTGCTAAATTACCTTTTTATTACATGGTTTCAATTAGCATTCCCTCATCCTGCTACCCAACACACAGATTGTTCTCTCTTTTCTCTGAGGGAAATTATGAGATGATAGAAGCACAGAAGATACTTCAACCAAATGTTGGAACCTCAATTGAAAACAAAAGTATACAGCATTCCCAGAATAATTTGTTGCAGTAAATTCTATAAAAGTTAACAGTTCTTAAAGACTTATATAACTTATGAAGCATGTTCCTTGCATATGGTAGTAGAGATTATTCTACTAAACTCATCAGTTATTACATTTAATATGCACTTTGCTAAAAATTACAAACAATAAAATGCTTTCAACCTGAATGTGGTTTCCCATTTCTTTGAAGTCATTAGAAAGTGCAGTGGTTCTAGTTAAGGTATTACTCTGTAGCACAAGGAAAATATTATACTAAAGGTGGGGAGAAGATGTCCACATGTTGCCATGTTACATATGGATATTAACAATGGATTAATCCTCAGTCCCCTTCAGTTTTAACTCTCACAGGTCAGAAGAAAAATAGCCCTAATTTAGAATTTGTATGGTTCCCTGTATTGACAATACCTTTTCTTTCATCTGCCAAAGGTTTTATCAGACAGACTCAAACTGATTATAATTTCATTTTCATTTCTAAAACTAAAGATCAAAAAATAGGTAGAAATAGCTATACTGAGAGAAAGAAAAGAGGTCACTCCTGTAGATATTATAGATGAGCACAGTACCATAAAAATCACTCAGCCTTGTCTATACTGCTGTAACAACAGTGTAGATAGACTGCAACTTGCACTTGAGCAGCTCAGGTATTCAAATACTCAAGTAAACACTACCAGAGAGACAAGACTCAAGCCCTGTTCAAAAATGCTGTAAACATTTGAAATCAAATTTCATGATGTTCTACTAAGACTGAATTTAATATGTGCTTGGGTACAGAAAGTATTAATTCTCTTTCCTGACTTAATGAGCATAGCTTTTAATGCTCAAGGTTCTGCAGTGAAAGTTCACATTTGGAAACTCCAAATGCCTTCTCATTATCTTTTAAAATTATTTTCCTCTTAATGCATAAATACTTTAATAAACCACAATCCTATTTCAAGAAAGATTATAAGCACAATGATATGTGAAATCATAAAGCTTAAGAATTCCACAAACATTCCGCTGGTCACTTCCTGTTCTATTTTCTCTCTTAAACAAGAAAGGACAGCTATGCTGAAAAGTACTTAAAAAAGCTATCCTGTGACCACAACATATGCAGCACCTGGAACTCACTTCCAAAACCAACTTACCAAGGGATTCAGTCCATGTAACTATTAAACATCTGGTTTGTTCTGGTTTTGAAGTAAAAAGGCCAGGATAATTAGAGCAAACATCTTAAAGCTTTCTTTGGAGAATTTCTATCATTTATACTATCTTCACATCTTTCTTAAAATTTGTCAAATATAAAATTGTCAGGCTCAAGTAGATCTGTTTTAAGATTAGCTCTCTACTTGATGCCAGATTTGCCAGCCTGAATCTGCTTGACATATCTAATATAGGACAGAAGTTAAGAACACAAGCAGGTTTAATTACATTGTCCAGGACACAAAACCAAAGCTGTTAAGTGAAAAAAGACTTACAGAATCCCAGAATCCTAAGGGTTGGAAGGGATCTCGAAAGATTATCTAGTCCAACCCCCCTGCCAGAGCAGGATCTCCAGAGTAGGTCACACAGGAACTTGTCTGGGTGGGTTTTGAACATCCCCAGAGAAGGAGACTCAACAAGCCACCTGGGCAGCCTGTTCCAGCGCTCTGTCACCCTTACACTGAAGAAATTCTTCCTTTTATGTTTTTTTAGAATAGAAATCTACTCAGAGATTTATGGAAATCTAGCTATATGAGGCTACTTAGGTATGTACAAATACACACATACATCAATGGAAATCAATGTATATCCTCCTGATAAGGTAGACAGAAATTTCATAGTTGCAATTCTGGCCTCTAAAAGCAGCAAATGTATGAAAAAACAGGTTTGCAGAACTACAGTCAAATGCATTCACATGAGATATATACAGTAATAAACACCTTGTATTTGAAGAGTCTTGAGCTTTGCAAACTTTATCTGGGTCTCATCAGGAAAAAGCAAAGTTCTTAAATCTGGAAAGAAAGAATACCATTAAAAGCCTATACACGCTACTAAAATGGAATTCCATTCGTTAACAATGCAAGTTTATTGGTAAGTGGGGAATAAAAGGACAATCAGCAAGACGAAAATCCTTTAAAAGGTTAACAAGCAACAAAGGTTCAAATGTTTTGTCAGTATGTTCACCCATGCAAGTATTTGAGATACAGTGTGCTCCTAAAATGGTCTCCACACGTTACGCTGCTACGACTGTCTCCAGGTGAAAGTTTCAAGCACAGGAGCATTATGCACAGAAGCATACATTCTCCAAGGAGAGATCTCAAAGGTGCAGTGCTGTAAGACTGTTTACCTCCTCTGAACGACAGCTGGGGATCAGTATAACTAAGTAAGACTCCCTGTGACAGGTAATCACAACGTGGGGCCAATGCGCTGCACACTCAGCTCAGTACTAGCCCTGTTGTGTCTGAGTCAGGTATGCTGTAAAATTTCAATGATGCCTTTAAATTCTAATGGTTTCAAGCTGCTGTAAACTTCTGCAGCCATCAAAAATAATCTGTCATGGGACTAAGGGGTACGAACATCATGTCATAGCCACTCTTCTGTTAGATTTATTGGAGGGTAAAGCATGTCATTTATGCATCAACTCACAGGAGAAAAAAGCAATCCCTATGAAGTTAATCTAATAATAGACTGGAAAGCAATGATTACTGTTTCATGTGCAGTAGCTATTTGTAGCAGTGGATGGCCTAATTCAGCAGGCCTTGGCTGCCAGAGCTCTGGGATTAGCAAGCGTTTAGATGAAAATCTGTTGGGAAACATCAAGAAATGGTTTAATGAGGAACAAAAGTCCTCATTGTTACACTTAATATTTGCTGAAACTTTTCCATTTGCACCATTACATTTTTAAAAAGCTTACTGGAAGTGACACTCCAAATAGAATACAAATGTTGAGGGACTGGAACTTTAATTAATCTACACCAGTTCTCTACAATTTCACTGTAAAAGTCTGCTCTCGTTAAACAGGCAGAATGCCCTGAAATTGAGTACAAGATTTTTTAAAGACATGACTAATAATCATGGCCTCACTGTTTTACACACATTTTCCACCAAATAAATATCTAATATCTACTGACTAATCTAGCTCCTTGCTCCCCACATAGTATAATCCAATGGCTAGCATCTTTTTAGAGGAAGCAAGGGAAGCAAGATGACAATGATCTGATATCCAGAACTCAAACATACAGAAAAATGGCACAATGGGGACTGGGCACTGGCAAATCCTGCTGAGTCTCCAGGCCATTCTGGTGCCAAGAGCCATGTCACTCTCACTGGGAGGTACCTTACACATTTATCAAGTTTTAAAATCATTTATAAAAAATAAAAAAGATCTCAAATCCTTTAATTAGGTTCAAGTCCTAACGTTAAATAACCCTGGGGAAGAGGCTGCATTTCATCTTCCTTCATCTATTAAGCAAAATTAAAATTAACCCGGGGAAAATGTTACAATTCCCTTTTGCTTATAGATATTGTTCATCTTAGATCATAATGAACTTCTCAAATTGAGAAAACAAGGCATTCCTATCCAAAGGGAAAATCAGAAGTTAATCTGATTGATACATAAACTGCACAGGTAACTCTCTGAAATAAAATTCTCAGTAAAGAACAAAAAAGAAACATAGACTGTAAGGCATGCCAGTGTACTTCAACATGAACATGAGACACAGAAAGAACACTGAGGCATACTAGAAGTTCCTGTACTTATAACCATGCACTCACTTCCACATCCTCTACCAGAAAATTACCTAACCAGTAGAATCCTCATTCACATAATATTTAGCAGCTATGAAAGACCTAGATTAAACCTGTTACTATTGCCAAGTCATCCCCTTCTCACAGGATGTCATATAAAAGAAGAGACACCACGGATAAACGTGCAAGAACAGGTAAATATGGATGACTTTATCAATAGTAAATACTGACAAGGTCAGAAGTCTGGATTGACAATATCAAGACAAATCTACTATATCTTATCAATTTAATTCATGAGTCTTCAGAGCTACTGTTAAATCAAGATTAACCAACACTGCATAGATCTTTCTCTTCAGAAAAAGTTTAATTTTCATGTGGGATTTAACATAAAACTTAAGAGAAAGTTACTTATCTCTCATTTCAACTTCTTGTTGAAGAAATCTTGCTATGAAGGCACAGATCAAAATATAAAACAATGAAATAACTAATCTCAATAACTGATTTTAGACAGACAAAACCAACTTTTTAATGAAATAATATTTTAAACCTACATAAATTTCAAAAAAAAAAACCAGCTGAAACAGTTTACTGTTGATCACATTTTAAGAGAGACTCATCAGTTGGTATCATGGTGAAAAACCATTTCACCATGATATTTAACTGTCCTCCCAATTGCAACTGAATGGCATACCACAAAATCCATTGCAAAATTTCCATTTGTTATTTCCTAGGAGACATATAAAAACAGAATTTGATGATGCAGAAGATTACAAGTATTGGAATGATATTACTGGCTGTCATCTAGTAAAAACACGTGTGACATGTTAGTGATAACATTAGATGTCATAGTTCACTCATTCTTTTAAAGACCAATGTGATCTTGAGCTGGAAAACAGAAAATCAGCTCACTAGGAAGACCAGTTGGTTCCTCAATTAACATAGTAGCCCATCACCTTAGCCTTTAAAAACACATAGGTAGCAAATCCTAAAACTAAGCAATATTTCACTATCTAGTAAACTACTCTGATCTTATTGTTATTTTTAGTGTATCAACACATTAAGTTCTACAGAGATGTTACAGAAATACTCATTGCTGCTCCATAGATCAGAAACCGAAAAACAGACAAATATTTGATGAATAATGAGAAAGAGGTAAAAAAGAACAGAAAGTAGCCAAGGAGATCCAAGGGCATCGTTTGATTACACCACATCTTTTACCATAACAACACAAACTGTCTTCATGCCTATCTACTTGCAAGCCAAACCCGTTCTCCACCTCACCAATAGACAGCAAGGTTCATCATGGTCAGCACTGATCTTTGTCCAGAATATAAACCTGGTACAGAATGGGAAAAGCAAAAGGGTGGCCAACACTGGCTTTCCATGCATAGGGCATGGCAGACAAGTGTAGCCATGGGGAGAGACATATAAGCAGTCTCGGGGGTCTCTGTCATCAATGGCAGAGCAAAGAACCCCAACCTTAATGCTGCCCAGTCACTCAAACACCCTCCTCCTATTTAAGGCCAAAGATGAGGCCAGCCTAGCCTGCTGTCTGGCCATTATTCCTCAAATTCCTGATCTTGATCCTTGGCAGCCACTCTTTTGTTCCTGAGAAGTTTGTTGAACTTTTTAGGGATAAGATTTATCTCTTTGATAATCCTCCTCTTTTTGCAGGTGGCACAGACACTGTAGGCTTGAGCACAGGAAACCTTCCAGAAGCAATCCTATGATTTATTGCTTCTGATTTCTATCTCTTTTGTATCTCTCCTTCTCTTTATTGCCTGGAAATAAACACTAACTTGAAAGGAAAAGAAAAATGGTCACAGACCCGTTTCTAGGATGGCTCTGCTTTTCAAATCAGAAGCATGTTGTTGAGGCTGTTGGTTTGGGCCATGATACTGAAACAGCCGAGCTAATTGAGGCCAACCTCAAGGTCAACACAAATTGTGGTGTGGACATAAAAGTCAAGGGCAAAAAAATAAAGAGGAAAGGCAGAGTAATATGATGCAATGAAAAATGAAGATCAAGAGAGATACATTAGAAAGGGAAGGACATGTACATATCAATTGGCCAAAATCCTATTCTCAGAATATTTTCCTACATGCAATCTACAGTGAAAACTTTCCATCAATGAACACAAATTCTCAACAGGATGAGGACTCATGCTTAGCTACTATGTAAGACTGATAAGCTACTATGAAGAAATATGTGTAGTAAAAATTTAAGGAAGCAGTGCCAAAACAGGAAGGTCAAAACAATTTATGGTGCATTTCCATGATGTTTATTTAATAGGTTTGAAGAAGAGATTCCAGTGTCAAGTTTTCAGCAATCTAACGCAGCTGCAAACACAAAATAGCCTTCAGAAGCCTTATACAGATGAATCTAATACATTTCAGGGGAAAAAAATTGAGATCAATATATCTGTATGTCATATGAGACTACGCAGAACAATTTTGTAGTGGGAAATACCAAAACCACTATCTAAATGGCAGCGCCCTCTGAATTGCCATTGAAAGATGGCAAGGCTTTCTGGGTCACCTGAATTTGAATAATAGGGTGTTCTTAGCCCAAATAACCTATTGACTTCCATATATAACAAAATAGAGAGACGCTTTCAAGTGCCTCCTAGATTTAGCAGCTGTTACTCTGACACTGTCAGCAATGCATCCATCTTAATCACAGTATGATCCTTTCAACTTTTCTTTTTGAGGCTCTGCTTACTTCATTCCACCCTTCAAGTCCTGCCCAATATGTATTTCAGCTCAAAGCACTGTGTTAATGAGCTAAAACAATGTATCTGGTTTCTCCTGAATCATGTCTCTGGTTTAGTATATGATACATATATATCTACATTATCTTTGTACTTATAGGAAACATACATTTAGATGCCTATGGGAGGTGGCTTCTGGCTACTTTTGTTTTTCTATTCTAATGCATTCTGCTGTCGCAATTCCTCTGTAACCTCCCTGCTCACCACCACAGGCATTTTAGCTTTTGTTCTCATTACTCTTTTTAATTTTTCTTTGGTTGAAATAAAAGACTCATACATTTTGCTCTTCTTTTATTGGAAAACATTAATGCTGTGTACTGGGGGCCCAGTCAATGAGAGACTGCCACTTGGACAGAATTATATACCCCAGTATTGCCTAGGGTATATCACCTGAATGAGTGCTTTAAGAGGATGTCAGCTTTGTTTCTGTCAGATCTTAAGACAATATTTTAATGTTGAATGCCATACTCAATGCTTTCCAAGGGAACGTTTGTTCTGCTAAATTCATTTAAATTAACTGGCACTTAATGGCCAACAACTCTTTGCAGATACGTTTCTATCTCTCAAAACTGAAATCCATCTGAATGATATCTGCTTTTAAAAGAAAGCTCAATCATATGTACTTTTGGTTAATTTTCATTCATATTCAAACTTTTCTCTTCATTCAAGTTCTCATCTGAAAAACTGAAATATTACTTTATAGGTCATAACAGAGTCAGGAATGCCTTAGAAGGAGAGCAGTCCTCACGTTGCACCAGTAAAGCATGAGAAGGCAGCACATCTGAAGCAGCTCCAGTATACAGGACAATTCACGTTCACTAAGTGGATTAGCTGAAATAAGCATAATAAATGAAAGAGAAGAAAATAAAAAACAATTTCACACTAAGTGAAGGCTTGACTTATAGGAAGTGGCAGCTCTGATGGCCCAAGGCACAGAATTAGTTTTGCCACTCGATAATTTGACTGATTCACTCGAGTGGCCAGAAGAGGACATTTTCTGCCTGATTTCAGCGTAATCAAGTCACCTGCTCTGCGACTGCCAGGGCCAAGTCAACTGCTCCCTGCCGCATCCCGCCTGTGTGCCCCGAGTAGCAAGAACAGTGTTTTCTGCATATGTGTGCAGAACTACTCAGCTGTTAAAGATGGGGAGATGTGACTACGTCCATACATTAGCGTATTTTCATTTGAAACCATATACACAATACGAAAATAATCTATTCCCTTAACTCCTTTATTTACATAAAAGTCTGGGGCTACTGATGGGATGTTCTCTCAGTTCTGTTCCTTATGCCAGCAAAGAGCTTAGGCATCACTTTTACTTAAGACAAAAGAGGTGACAGATACAAATACTCAAAAAAAAGTAATTTCAAGAGACTGGAAATATAAATGACATTTTCTGTCTTAATTGGAAATGACTATGAATTTTTTTCTAAACACTTACTGCAAGATTTTGTTTTACATTTATGTAACAGCAGTTAAACGTAATAATCCTTCATAAACATATTATATAAAAAGATGAAAACGCACATGCAGAGATTTGGAAATGCACATGAAAAACTTGCACGACACGACGTCAGTTTTACTCCTGCTTTGCTGAACTGAGGCCAGACTGATAAATGCCATATATGTGCTCATCTTTACACATATGACCAGTTTCACAGGTTATTATTTATAGCTAACCTTTGAAAGTAATGCTTGTATACTAAATATCAAAAGAATGGAATTTTCTGTTGCTATCGAAAAGCATATTTTTGTCCCTTTATGCAAATATTAGATTGAGGCTGCCCCAGTCAGGAGAGATAATTCACTTAGAAATATCATTATTATTAAAGAACGTCCAATCAACATAAATGTGAATAACAGTAATTAAGTATTTTATTTTTTACAATTTTACAGTGGTAAAAACAAAGATATAATGTGTTGCAAAATGATTTAATATTTTATAACCTATTTTCTACTTGACATATGTTACTGAATGATTCATCTACATTTTCCAGAATTAAAGTCCATGATCTGGCAAACTAAATCTGTTAATAAAATGAAAAGGTGACCTTGCTTAATTTAATAAGTCTGTGTAGAAATACTCTTTCAACATGTTAAAGAATTATAAAAAGGTTATCATAGCTGGCTTTCATGGGAGAGTACTCTACCTTTTCCAGCTCATTTCTCAGGCTTTTACTGTAATTCATTAGATTACATAAAAACAATGTAGATCATTATATTTTAATAAAGGCTTTCCTTTCCTAATAAAATGTCTGTCATTTACATTCAGGCATGTATTATATAAAATGCTTCTCTTTCTGAAGTAAAGCTTTTCATATTCAAGTCACAGGAGGTTGGTAGCTCCAGGAATTAATTTCTTTGCAAAGGATTTTCAGGATGAATTCAGTTCCTAGACTAGATCCTTCAGAACTCTGGTCTTACATTTATCTTGAAAATAGGTAAACACAGTAGCAGCCACAGCAATTGCTATCCCTGCAAACCGAGATCTCTCCCTTCAGAAAAAAGATAGTGTATGACAATATACTCATTAAGTCAGCTTGCTTCTCTTTACAGCAATTAATGTTGACTGTGATAAAATAGTTTATATAATACAAATACATTTCCAGTGAAACGTAAATAAGGTCCCAGTCACTTAATGAGAATGATCAGACAATGAAATCTATTTTAGTTACGCTAGCTCCAAAATATAAATGTGTGCCTCTTCAAAATGCTCAGTAAGAGATGTTTCCTTTTCATCATGAATCCTAATTTGTTGCCAGAACTTGGCATCGTGTTTTATTACTTGGGAAGGGTTGAAAGAAGAGCATATTCTTCTTGCACAGGAGGAAATACCAACTGCAGCTGCTGCACTGTCTGCTCTTTGGGAGATGGCTATACAAGTAGCTTCTCCAGAAAGGACAGTGAGGCAGCCTTCCTTGCTGAACTTGCTTCTCTAAATTTTCTGCATATGTATAAAAAAAAGATACCAAAACCTTCTCTCCCAGATCACCAGGGTAGTGTTTTACTACTTTACATAGAGAGACTCAAATTGTCCCGTCCTGAACCCACACAGCATCTTTTGCCTAATTGGAACATATTTAGCCTCTTGCTTTTGGCACAGCAAGCCCTCCCCTCTGCAAAACCAATGCAAAGGCTGATCCAGAAAGCAGTAGCAAATGAAAAATTTCTACTATTTATTTTCACTGTCTCAACTCCAGGAGAAATAATTCCAGGAGAAGGGAGAAACAGAAGCAGTGTTTTGCAAATCCTCGTCCTCAAATAAACAGGATTTCCATCTGTCACCTTGGACTACAAGTGCAAGCCGCTCCCATCACAGTGAGCTGCTCAATGGGAGTAAAAAAAGAACAAATAACCATCATCTTTCAGGTCACTTCACTATCAGCATCCATTTAATTTCACTTTTTTCCAACTTGTTTTCAAAAAAGGCGTTGCTTCTTTTCACAAACCCAAGCCCACACAACACAGCAGACACGTAGAGGAATGAAGACTACTAAGACAATCAAAAGGGAGTACTGGTTTGACAGAGGCACTTACTGAAGCCACACTTTTGCAAAAGAATCCATGTACTGCATGTTCTCAAAAATGCTACTGTATGTGGCAAAACACATTCATGCAAACAAGTAATCCAATCCAAATCAATGGCACTATTTGTTTGTCTAATCTTTAAAACATACTTCAGTATTTCACTTGTTTAGCACTCCAGAGGTCTGTATGGCAATGATCAAAGCACAACAGCTGTTAAATAACATTACAAATACTTAATACCTGACCAGAATTGTAACTATGGAAATACTTGGATTTAAATGTAGTACTTGTTTACTTTTTATTCATAATAAATAGGATTTATTCCCTATTTCTTTCTGAACAATTTGCAGTAGTGCTGTTATAACATGAATTTTGCCAAAATACAGACTTACAAAGTTTTCCTTTAGGAAACCACACTACTCAAATCTAATACAGATCTGAATGCTGCATTTTAAGAGAACATTCTTTATGTAAAAGTAGTAGTTTTTAGCATTGCAAATACATTATGTATCCAACTTTTTCTTTCAACCAGGTATTTATTATCTAGCGAGTTCCAGTTATATGTATTTAAGCAGTTACAGACAGTTGTTTCTCTAAGTCACAGGAATAAAATCTTAAGTCTGTGCAAATATGTTGAATTGAATAGGTCTACTGAAATACCACTGGATAAACCTAGAGCTGAGGTTTAAGGATCAATAAGGATCTACATTCCTTGTCTCTGATGTTGTATGCAATAATATTCCATTTTTTTCTGGTTAGCATAAAACATTATTCTTCTCAGATGGAAAATCATGAATTGGCCTTATGTCACTCAAGGTAACAGTCCAGAATCTGTAGATGCTTGATTTGCCTACCAGAGAATTATCACCGTACAGTCCATTTGATGAGCCTTGTAACCAGCTAAATCAATAAGCCATTCTCCATTACCATGCATGTAAAAATTATTCAATGTCAATAGAACTGCAGTGAATCCAAAAAAGAGCTTCCTGTATTAAAATGCAAGACTACAATATGCAGTCAGTCTGGGATTCTTACAGAGTCTTAGGGCATTTCAATACACCTCCTGTTACAATTGTTAAAGGTATCAAATGGAGAATATTTCAGAATGTAATTTTTAGTTCAACTTAGTCATGTTACTTTGAAGGAAAATAAAACATAACAAAAGCTACTTAATTACTATAGCCATGTCATTGCAAAACAGCCCTCCAGAAAACAGAAGGAGCTGAAGACAAATCTTTCATATCTCCTATTTTTTACTTTAAAACACTTCTCAATGATGGCCTGAAAGAGCTAAACCACTTTCAAGGTCAGTTAAAGATGTAACAGAGAAGCAGACAGGTATTACGATCATTATAGACCTCAACATCATTAGATATGAAGATAACAGAAAAACTGGTAAAGAATGCCACAGGTAATAAAAATAGAGGAAAATTCAGTGATTTTGCTAACTTTATGATACATCAATCAACTTTTTTAAATGGTTCCCTTCCATCTGCAAATCAAGATAAATTTGGCACAGATCTGCCCCGAGAGTCAAGACAATGTAGTCTTAATTCTCTATGTGTGACCACTTCAGTTGAACACTGTCATCTCAAAAGATATAGGACCTCAGTAGGATCCAGTTTCTTCAAAATTCTGTTCAAATGATTAAAAATGGAAGTATATTACTAAGATCCACATTTCTCAAGCAATAATTAGTAGCTGAGGCTATGTGTAAATTAAATTAACAGTAAGGTTAAGCATTCTCTAAATTCTCAACAGCTTTAGCTATTCATTTGTCAAATGTAACATCTCACCCAGATAAATTGGACACTAAAAATGGATCCCTAAAGAAAGATAACATTAAAAGAGAAAAGGAAAGGAAAGAGAGGAACTGAGTGACTCATAGTCACCAAGTATAGTTCTTAGATTATCAGAACTGTACTGAATGGCTGTATTTTAAAGAGTAATGATATGCTCCTGTATTCCTCATTCACTCAAATTCATACTCCTTACAGCACAGAAATTTGCTGGCATGAGATGGGATAGTACTCAATCATGCAGCATCCATGGTCTTTAATTTTAAAATCAAGTTAAATAGATGTTCTAACATCATTTTTTATCTAAGAACATTTCATGATAAAATAAAAAAGTGAGCATGTAACTTATTTGTCAGCTTTACTGCGTAGTGGATAACTTTCCTATGTTACTCACACGAGCTTTCATTTCCCAAAGCTATATGCATTCATTATGACAGTAAAAATGAAGAGTTGCTAAAGAGATGTATGCATTTTTATTATTGTTTGAAAAAATAGATCTTTCTACAGTCCTCTGAGCTTCTGAGTGTGTGATTTGTATAAAATATCTCTCATTTTGGGGACACACCAGATGGAGTGCAGGGCACTGTGGGATATGCCATTTATCACAATGACAGTGCGTAGGTAGCACTGATCCTCTCACCACAGGGGGAAGCTAGAGCTGCAAATGTGGAGCAGCATCAAAAGCCTGACGAGTGGAGTTTGGCAACACTTGTACTACTCATTAACTTAATCATATTAATTTATTAGCCATATATATCAAAGTAATTCACTACTGAATTGTCACCAAGAACAATTTATAAACTGTTAACGTTCCCCATCGGCAGAGGAGTGTTGTGGCACCCTTAATCAGTACGTTTGCCTTTGATTAAAAATAACAATTTCTACCAAACCAGGTAATGCCAACAATGACACAGTCATACATATGTTTCTTATTATAAATGGAACTTTAAAATGACATCTACAAGTGGAAAAAAAAAAAAGGATAATCGTAAACAGTCAAATGAGCCACAGAAATAGGATGTAAACAGGCAAAAATGTTCAGTTATGTGTGCTGAGAAAGGAAAGGGTTCCCTTAACACTACCATCACCTGCTCCCTGCTCTTGGAGGCTCCAGAGCCCCCGCCAGCAGCTGCCACAGTGGCCTGGCAGCAAACACCCCAAGAACTGAAATCGGTCAACAGATTTTCTGTACAGTAACCCTGAATGAATGCTTATTCTTCCAATAACATCTCTTCCTTGGAAACGGGTTTTACAATAGAGGGGCAAACCTTCAGAGCCTGGTTTTGGCAATCCCAGTCTCCTAGCCAACGCTGCACATGTAGCAGACTGGCTGCCTCCAGCTCCACTGTGCCTCTCTGTAAGCGCATGTCCTTGCTGGCTCCACTTTTCTGACCCTGAGCATGTCTTACAGTTCCTCAGTCAGGACAGACTAGTGGGCACTGCACCAGCACCAGTCTCAGATGGAAACAGGGATGTGATCTGTGGGGTCAATGGTAGCGGGAAGCTCCCATGGACAGTTCTGCCCATCAACTGTGTTGGCTGACTGTGTGCCCACCGCCATAAACAACAACCGCATACCAAAGACCCTGGAAGTCTCTAGTCTCACTCATTCCTCTAACAAGGACAGACCAAATTAAAGTGGCTACTCGTATCACTGTTGAATTGAAGTACCATACTCGCTGTGAGCTACTCTATTTATTTATTTCGGTCTCACAATTATGTGACATGGTATATTTATTAAAATATTAAGTTCATTAAAATATTAATTATGTGAAACTATTCAGTTCACCACAGCTTAACTATAAGACAAAATCATACTGAAAAAGTATTTCTATCTGTATGAACTGGTCAATATTTTAATTATTACATTCTCAAAAACTGCTCTAGAAAAACACCGAATGAGACTGTTTTAATTGTTTATGAAATTAAAAAGGTTCTTTTTGAGGTGAAACTAATGCAGTTGATAATGAAAACAGCAGTTTATCTTACACATTTGGAAATGCAGGTGGCTTGCTGCTTCTTACATTGGTCTGCCAGGTGAAACAGGGATCTGATGGTAAGCACTGGCAGCAGGTTTCATCAGGAGGTAGTAACACCAGGGAGGGCCCTGGACATCTTGGCTGCTCCAGGCCGCACCAGCCATAGACTGCACACAGTGTATTCATAAAATCATAGAATGGTAGGAAGGTTGGAAAGGACCTTTAGAGATCATCTAGTCCAATCTCCTGCTAAAGCAGGTAAATCTAGATCAGGTCACATGGGAATGAGTCCAGGCAGGTTATATCCATCTTCTGAGCACCTAGCCACACCAGTTTTCCAGCCATCCTGCTGCTTCAAAAAAAATGAAACCAGCCCCAGAATGTAGGTTTGTGCCCTGTACCACAACCTAATTAAGTGCTAGTGACAGGATGATTTTCTTCTTGAACCATCTGCTCCACTGCCTTGAAAAAAGATGGAGCAGACCTCTAAATGGTTTTACTGAAATAGTAGCAGCCATTCTATAAATTGAACAGATTAAAATTGCAATGAAGACTTTATATAGTGGTTTTCTACCCTTTTTGGGGATGACCTAAACTGAAGTTGGCATGCATAACTTTCAAAAGACCCAACTAGCCTTTCAGCTTCACTTTCTATCAACAGTTGTCCAAAGTATCTGCTTAAATCAACTAATGGATTTCAGCTTCTCTCCGCATAGCAAACTACTGCTTCAGACTCTTAAAACTTCCTTGAGAATCTATCCCATTAATATGTCCCAACTGTCATCTTAAGATACACTGATGATAAAGACTTATACATTAATAGAAGATAAAGCCTTTTTTTTTTTTTGTTAATGTCACTTCATCACACTTCATTGTTTGAAGAACTGAGCCTTTGATGACCATCCCTCTGTGATATACAGGATCCTTCCTTTGCCCTCACAGCAGGCAAGGGCACCATGCCGATTTCCACATTTTCTACATGAATACAAGAAGAAAAACACTTTCTCCTAAGTTAAGGTAGAATGGTCAGTATTTAAATATCAGCTCTTGAAGGATGCAGTTTGGGCACAGTTTACATGAGCCCTTACTGGTGACATGCATCCCAGACACACCACCTCATCTTTCTCAGTCACAAGAGTTTTAACCACCCTGCTGCTCTAGTCTCATGGTAACTCAAAGGATCCCATTCCCCAAAGGTGGAAGCAACCTACAAATATCTAAAGAGATTAAAGCTTCACTTACAGCTCCTTCACAAATTACATATACAAAGAGTAGCTGTAGTCCACTTTGCAAAGGGGTAAAAAAAACCCCATTCTGCACTGGGCTATGCAGTATGCCTTATTTAACTACCTGTTTATTACGTGAAAATGGCCACTTAAACTGAGCTGACACAAACCAAATGGGTGATGAAAATAACAGCACATTTCAAGGAGTGGAAACGCAGATGGCTTGCACAAGTCTGCAGGAAGTTACTAATCATCACTCTGTAATACTCTCTATAGACAGATCTGTGAGCTCTGCAGACAGAACAGCAGCTTCTTGAGGCTTATACATCTAACCTCAGCAAGTCTGGATGCTCACTCCTTCACTTTAACTGGGTAGAAGACTAAAGAGAAAGTAAAACTGAAAAATGCAATGGATGGACAAATAATGCTGCATCTGCTGATGTGGAGTCTGATATTAACATGACCGTATCTGAGAAAGAAAACATCTCAGATGCTAAGTTGGGCACATCAGAAAATGCAGTAGCCACATTAGAATTGTGTGATTTTATTTTTTATTAGAACAGTGTAGGCAGATTAACTTGTCTGCATAACTATGTCTTAGCAAGAATGGGCAAGATGAGACAAAGGGACTATCAAGGAGTGGACAAGAAGGCATCCAAAACAAATGCTTCTGGCAATTACACTGCAATTAGAGGAAACAGATAACCAAAGAAGTGATGAGATCTAAAGAGTCATTCTTACCTCCATATCAGCATCTGCTCTACTGGAAGGGATGGATCCCACCCCACCACACTGCAAAAAAAAAGTCTCTGCCCCAGGCTTGGTCCTGCTCCTGCTCCTCTCCATAGCCCTCTGAGACACCATGTGGGAGCAGAGAGCACTGAGCAGAAAACCTCCACCAAGCCCCATAGGTCCAGCCAGGGACAAGAAACAGATTCACTTCTACACACACATTCAGTGGGCCAAAACTGTCAGAATCAGAGCAAATTATATGCAAGTGAGCTCATAAATAAACAATTAAGACTTAGCCAGTAGACAACAGGTTAATAGCCTTGCAACTTTTATTCTACTCTATTATCCATCACTCAGTGTGGAAAAAAAAATATCTGTTCTGTGAGAAGTGTTAAAATGCATTTTGTTCTTAGCTTAGTCAAAAGGGAAGAATCCAATTGCAAAAGTGGTGAAGGAAATGAGGGCAAAGTAGTCAGTAATTAAGTGTAAATAGATATAAATAAAGCTAATGGAGGTTTCATATCCCGGGTGCTGCATCCATTTCACAACAGTTCAAATCCCCATTGAGTTTACAAGTGGCTCTTTCAGCACCTTTCCTTACTCAGTAATTCCCCAACTTTTACACTGCTGACATCCTATTTGAAAACATACAGAGTGGAAAAGTCATATGATACAATCTGGATTTCTGACAAGAAATTATCAGTGCAAGGTGGCTCTTATGCTTTCCTATTTATCAATGATAACATAAACACCAAATCCATGAAATTCCTGAGCTGAGAACAAAACAGAGCTTCTAAGAAAACCCCTAATTTACAAACTGCTCTAAGAGTGGAAACACAGCACTTGATCCTTGTCATATACATAAGCATTACATGAAGTTAAACTAGCTCAACTGTGGCACCTGGCTCTAGCAAAACACTTTCATACTTTATGAATTATTTCAGTAAAGCTTACTGTGACTAGTGCTTAAGAATATTCACTCCCACAGTGAAAAAGGTTATTGGTTTACTGTGAAGTCCTTGTAACACTCGGAGTTGTAGGAGAAATTAAAGATCTCAGCTTTGCTACTCTCCTGAACAGAGACCCGCTGAGGCATTCAGTTGCAGTGCAACTGTCTCTGCAAGCAGAGTAATGTGCAAGATCAAGACAGTTCTGTTAATAATTTTTTTTAATTCTGCTTCCCCCTAAGATGTTCTGTGACTTTACATTCTGATAAACACTTCATTAAACTTGGTTATTATGGAAATACAAAGCACTTTGACTGGACTTTGACAGTGATCCTAAAACTGCTAAGCCCATTGAACATTTAAACAATTACTGTTATGAATATAGTCATCTAACAGAGCTTTATTACCAAAATAAACTTACCTTTGGCACTCAGCAATTAATAAAAGATTAAAACACTCATCAGGATAGCATGAGATTTAATTTAAACTCTATTAATAAATTAATGAAGTGAAATAAAATACTATGCATTAAATTATGTTAAGGGCTTGTTTATATTTTCACATACTTTCATGCAAGTTTTTTTATGTTATAATACTGAATGCAGATTATTAAAGTACGACCCACTGTAGCAATGGGGACTTATTTGCTTTTCAAGTGTTTCTTCTCTGATTCGTACAAGCATTTCTCTATCTTCCCAGCATACATTAATGAGGTTACAATACAATACGCATTAGCCACACTGCTCATATCCCATGAGAACTACAATACACATGCATTTGAAGGGAAGAAATGCATGCTGCAGGGATCTCTGGGACAATAGCTGACTTTCTCAGGTTTTTTTCTTTTACTAAAATAACACGTTTAATGTAATTTCCTGTAAGGAAGTTACAATTAATAAAGAACTAAATTACAAATCCATTCGATTTCAGTCGCTGTGGCAGCAAAACAGAGTTTTCATGAACACTCAAAAAATCCAATAATGTAACCTCTGGTAAGGCTTGAAAAAACCCTGAAGGACAAGGCAGTTAGATCAATATTAGTTTATTTTAACTGCTGTGCAGTATGAAGAGATGAGGCTGATCATCTGATGGATTTTATTACCTGTCGGAGAGATAAGTCCTGGTGATAAGAGGCCTGGAACTCCATGGGGCAGAAGACGTGCATTTTCTTGTATCGCAACTCCTAGTGAACGCTTGGGGGGTCTTCCTGGCCGGGAGCTGATGAAATAAGAGGATAAATGAAAACGCGTTTTCTTTCTGAAATATTTGCTTACTACACATGGTATTGATTTGTATAAAAATATGTGAGCCATCAGTGATACACAAAAATACATCAGCAATTCTTGCCTAGGAAAAAAAGATAAATAAATGGGTTAAAGATACAAGAACTGTACAGGAGTTTCAAATGAACTAACAATACATTGAAACATAAAAATGTATCAAATTCTTGCCTTGGAAAAAAGAAAAATAAGTTGATGAAAGATACAAGAAGTGTACAGGTTTCAAATGAACTAAAAATAAACTGTCAAACAGCATCTTTAGTTAACAGAATCACGATCTTGAAGCCACATAAATGACTAGAAAGGTAAGACTTCTTTTTCGATCTGCAATACCTGAAAGAAAGCAGTCCATACTTCTAGCCCTACTGTACTACTACTTCACTAAGTAGTATCTTTTTCTTAATATTACTGTCTGTGAAACGCAGCCCAGAAATTCACATGCATGTGTAATTCACACATACATTACTCTTCTCACAAGCCATGGTTTTTAGGAGTTGTGGATTAACGAGGCAATGACTACAGGGATGCCAAAGCTATTCTGACTGGGTGAACTAGAATTCATTAACTCAGCCCTCACACAGATTGGTACAACCACACTGCTTCCAGCCTCCACAGCTCGAGCTCACTAGGCTGATTTGCAGAAGGCCCATGGATTATCCACACACTAGTCAGGCTTTTCCGTTATCCAGGGCTTCCATGACCTTACAGGTGGCTAATGAAGAGGGCTCTCAGCAGTAACACGCTGAGGTCTACGCCACACACCTGCACCACAGAAAACGAAAAGTTGTGTTGCCTGAAAATGAGAACCTGAAACTTTGAATGCAACACAAAATTAAACCTTGCCTCTGAATCATGGCAGCTAACTGCTGACTTCTGAAGACACAGCAATAATTTACCACTGAGCAGTTCCAAAACTGACTGCTTATCTTTCCTAATTGACTGGTGGTTTTAATCATTACAGATAGGTAAAACTATGAACACAAGCCCAACTTGTTAAAAAAAATCCCACCTGCCCTCGTCCAGCTTATGATTTATGGGAGTAGTTTTTAATGCAAACTGTTAGAGGTCTGTTTACAGACCTGTTACATTTAATGATTGTTTTCAAATATCACATTTATCCCTTAACATCAGTATGGGTACATGTAATCATCCTACATAGTTCCCCATAATAATTTGAGAGATTCACAGACCAAAACCAAGTTTGAATCAACTCTTCTTCAAGTCAGGTAATAAAAGTGCAACATCCTCATATTTGGAAAAGTATTGCTCCCTTCTCTTTGATCAAAGTAGATTTTACTCTGTTGAATAATAGAGCTTTTGACAAAATATAATGAAACACTGTATAAAATACCCAAGCTGCAACAAGGAATGAGGTTTGAATAAAAAGCATTTCCAAAATGACTTCTAGTTCACAAAGAAATTTTAGTTAAACTTCACTCTATCAATTTACAGTGGCAAAGCCCTCCATCAACGTAAGACAAACTCTGCGTTTAAATGAAGACAACTCCCAGCAACACTACACAGAGGTGCCATTAACCTGTTCATTTTTCACAGTGTGCTAGTGTTATTTTGTTTTACTGTACATCAAAGTAGCACAAAATCTTTTTTGTTGTTTATTATTTTATCTCTATAAAACTATTCCCCACTCTTTGTAACTTTGAGTTTGCCCATTTTGTATTTCATTTTATTCAGTACTTTTTCCATTTTTCTTTTTTATGCTGTAAGTTGTTTATCATACCATGATGGCTATGTTGTAAAGCCTACTACAAGAGCACAGACTCACTAGGCAATATTAAAGTACATCTACAATAAGAGTAGATGAGTTTTGCAGGAAGTTAGATGCACATATGAGTTATCTATTAAAATCACCTGCTGAATTCACCCACTGCACAAAAATACTGCCTAAGCCAATGCTAGGCTGGTATGTGGGGGTTTTAAACCAAAAAGAATCGTTGCTCCTTTGATTTACAGAAAGCTGTGCTTACACACACACACGTAAGTGCTTAGTTGACACTTACTGTCTCTGAAAAAAAATACAAAGCTGCTAATTTTAGCTGTTTTCTCTAGCAGAGGAGCTCAGTCAACAAAACTACAGAACATTCTATTCTCAAGCTCAAACACTAATAAATCTTTTGCATAAAACTCCATATGTTGACAATTGTGGAAAAATATTTTTAAAATTAAACAAGCAGCTTTAGAAGATTTTGTGAAGAGATATTTTATTTATGATTTGTGTTTTCAGAGGAAAAGGAAGGAAGACAATGAGTTTCACTTCTGGTTATGTGGTTTTTGCACAGACTGCAGTTCATGTCAATGACTCAGTTGTCTCTTGAGCAGGCAACTCATAGCCCACAGGTTTACCTGATCACACTTTGAGTGTTTCACAGCACGTAATACAAGCAGAAGTGAAACTCTTACAATCTATGCTTATACACTGACCTGTACAGAATGGCCAAGGTTAAAAAAAGTTTTAGGAGATGATGAAAGAGAAGTTCATGCCAAAACATAACCAGGTCCTTTTCTGAGTGCTGCTGACTACATTATATTTTGCCTACTTAGCCAAGTAAGTCAAGCACTGTTGGGAAAACACAGCACTGTTTTGCCTGGGTTTTGGTGTCTTTTGGATTGTGGTCCTTTTCAGAAAGTGGTTTCATAGACAGGAAAGAGAAAAATGCCAGACATACTTCTAACACACACTCTTTTAGTGAATATTACTATAAAATAGTAATTACTAAGGGACAGATTCTAGTCTCGTTTATACAAGCTGTGGCCATAATTGCATGGAATTGTTACCAGTTGAACCTGTTCAAACAGAATCAAAGCCCTTTTTCACCAATTCAGTATAATTCTAAAATATCAAGGCTGTATGCTACTTCCTTCTGACTGTCATCCATACAACATCTGTGATAGAACCACTTGCATCCTAAACACTGAGCTGTGTAGCTTACATGGGAACACCTTGAATGCCGTATGCCTTGTTCTGAACAAAGGAAAAGAAGTGAAGAGCCACCCAGAACCCAGAAACTACTGCTGAGGCTGCAGCAGATACCTCACACTTCTAGCTAGATTGCCTGAAGATGACCACAGATCATGCCAGCCATCATGACGCAAGATCTTTATTTAATTGAGAGGACACCAGAACTCTCAGAAAGCACCTCGGTAGCACATCTGAATCCAAACACTTCCAGTCTCATTTTGGCCAGAAGCAAATTCTCTGTGATTTTTATTTAAACATGATATAGCACACAAAGGTTTGCTCTAAACAGAGTAAGCAAATGAAACAAAAACATTAGTAGATTTAAAATTTTTATGAGATTTACTTTATGTTGTGAATATGCTGCTGTCAAAGATAGGTCTGGCATGGCAAGCAATGAAATCTCACTAGTCTGTCTCAACATTCCCAGTAGCTTGTATGCACCCTATCATCTTACGAAGTCTAGAATTTCAACCAATTTCACATTTACTATTTAAAACATATCCAGACTTCACAATTCAGAGAAAATTGCTAACACATTCCTTGAGCAGAAACCATAAGGCAAGCAGAATTATCATTTGGGAAGAGTAAGACATAACTTGTGATTATGTAAGTATTAGCACATAAATGCCAATAGTATTACCATATAAATATAAGATTATTTCTTCTAATATTTTTTCACCTTGCTATTTTATTGCATTTTCCTCTTTACCTTTTCCTTTACCTTATTCAAGAAAGTTATCTATTGAAGAAGTGTAGAAAAATCTTTTCCTCATTGATAATATAGGAAGCATAAACAGGAACACCAGCATCAAACAATTTAAAACATGTTCATGAACAGGAAATGATTCAATTCTAAATTAGATGTTACTTCAGTTAGAAAATTCTGGTTTACAGAAAAGAAATCTTTTGAAGTACAAGAGCTACGGACACACGTGAAAACCACGGAGACAAAAACCAAAGCACAGTATCATTTCTCATGAATAACCTTAGTAATCTTTTTGCTCAAAGTCTATAACTGATTAGAATTCTATTATTATCTCTCAAAACCAAAAAGTCCTTGGTTCATCAATTACTTGAAAGTTAAGATGATTATAAGTTTTGGGTGTTTACCTGTGTTCACACTATGGTGCTAAAGACATTCTTGTCCTCCACCTTACCTTACCCCCACAGAATCCCTAAGTCTGAAGGAGAAAAAAGAACTAACTTGAATGTTATTTTTGTTTTATTTTGTTTGGAACTAAATTTCTCAGAGACTAAATTACATTATAAGTAGTGTATCTGACAGATAAAATTTAGATAGTAAGATGTTGCAAAAACGTCTATGAATGTCTGGTTTCCCTTAGCTTCCAATTCTTTTGAGAGCTAATTTTATTATTCTTCCTCTCAAAGTTTTATATATTCCCTAGAGATCCCAGGGATTTTTTTTATTTGAATTGAAACATAGACTATTCTTGTGATTGTTAAAATTACTGATCAGCTCTGTCCATTGTAACTCTGTTTTATGTTCATTATAAAGAACTGTATTTCATAAAACCCACAAATTCATCAACATTTTGTGAAATGTAACTAATCAGAGGAGACATACAGCGCATCACTGTTGATGTATGAGAGCGCTCTACTTTTGGGCTTTTAAATATAGCAGATTTAGTAGAATCAGAAGTGAATTTGCATATTAATCAAGACAAATAAACATGTGGTGATTTAACTAGGAAACTGTTATTTGGATGACAATTTAATCAGCACAGGTTGAAAGGTCCATCACTGCAGCATCCTGTTTCTGCTAAAATATTGATTGCGTTGCTGATTTCAGTAATGCTTTATTTTACAGGGCACAAATAACCATGTAATTATTCTTTAATTGAATGGTAATTGCTTGCTGGCAATTATTTGTTAAGTTTCAGAGTTTAATTACCAGGTTATTTGTGTTTTGTGAAATAAAATGTTCCATATTAGTAGCCCAAAATATTTTCTGTCTGAATGGTCTGTCAAAACTAGGAAAGTAAGTTACGATGGTATGAGTTTGACAAATAACACTATAATACTAAAACTATTATTAAAAGGATCAGATGAAACTCTGAATGCTTTCCCTTTACAAAATTAACATTAGATGTAACGTTCGTAAGATAAATGGAGGAATACTGTACCACAGAAGCATGATTTCCTCTGGGGTCCAGTCCACCATTTAGCATAATTTATCCTGATGTTTTGCTTTTCATCCTCTGGGCTTCTTTAGAGGAACTGAAATAGTATCCTATCCTCTTGAGAGCAAAGAATAAACCAAGTAGAAATATATTTCAACAGTACTTCATATTTCTGCAACTGAAGTGGATTACCACCAGCACGCTATCTTAGCAGCCTATAAACTTTGTAGACTTGGCAGTTAGCTAGATAACAAGGGAAAGCATTATGTCTTGCAGTGTCAATGAGGTATGACACATTCTGTGATATATTTATTCCAAGTTGTGATAGATGAGGTACCCAATACTTTGATCGTTAAGATTCGAATTTTACTTCTACGCTTTTCATTTTTGTCATCAAATGGCAGCAGGTAGTCTAGCAAGGACTGACGATTTTGTTTGTTCAAAAGATATCCAGTTAATAAATTAATTATTGATTCCACAAGGCCTGAGCTATTCGGTATGAAAATATGCTAGACCTGTGATTTAGGAAGCTCTCATACATTCACAGGCTTCTTCAATAGCAATGTATTTTATTTGGTTTAAAGGAGAAATACAGAAGTACTACACCACATGCTGCGTAATTTGCTCTGATGATAATGGCAGTAACTGGTGCAAGTACTCATAAGTAAAAAGAAACAAAAAACCTACAAACTAACAAAATTAAACAAAAATCAACTAAGCACAACAAGCCCCACAATCTTAGCTGCTTTCCTGAAACTAGAGCAGGAACCATGAATTAAATTTTTCTTTTTAAAGATCAAGAAATATCTTCTAGTTCTCTTTGAAGCCTTTACCAATAAATATAAGATCTTGATCATTTGAGCTAAAATTATTTCCTTTTATTACCCTAAGATTTTTAGACGTAGCATGGATTTAAAATAATCTCTTTACTTTGGCATTTATTACAACATTTCAAAGATGTCAATGGTAGTTAAACTCTACTTGACCTTTCAGTGTTTAAGAAGAGAAGCAAACTCTGACCTCGCAGCAACCTGATTCTGTCTCCACTGAGCGCTGGCAAACTGATCACTTGTCTAACCATTGCAGGACATTGGATCACCAGCCACATCAAAGGCAACAAGAGCCGATTCAGCAGGAGGAAAAAAGTCATCCATACAAAATGGGCAATTAACATTAATCATACATGAAGTTGTTGGAGCTGATAACTAGAACCTGGTCCCTATGGCAACTCTCATAAAACAGTGCCCACACTAGCATGAGGAGAGCCACAGCTCATCTTCCATGGGCTCAGTGCACTCCCTTCTCACTCCAGCAGACAGAAGGAAATTGTGGAGAAAAGCTGTGACACCTCAAAAAAAAAATCTTCCCACTCAATTCTCCAGGGATTTTCAGTGAGGAAGGCCCTCAACATCAGCCTCTGTGAAAACGTCAGTGGAAATTTGTTACTAAAGCATCACACATCTGAACCTTTTTTTCTGTCATTATGAATCGGTGTTATTGTTAGAAAAAAAGACTCAACACCACTGAATTGTTCAGAGCTGGGAGTAAAGTGGAGTATTTATTAACTTTACCAGTTTTGGTCCTCAGGGGATGAAGGTCTCTCAGCCACACAGCTTACCCATGATCTACCGAATCTGTTCCTTCGATCTTGTACCAGTCCTCTTCCCATCCCATCCAGTCCACTTCCTCCAATCCCTCTCTCCCACATTTGACCATTGTCCAAATTTCTGAATACGTCCAGTTTTCTGCTCTTAACCCATTCATCAAATTACTTCTGTTTTTCAAACCCTAGATGCTTTTAATTGCTTCCCTCTCACCCTTCACCTCCTGCCAAATTCCCAGTTATCCTCTGTTCCTGATCTCGTCTCTCAATTTTTTGTGTGCTCCTCACTCCACTGAGGGTAGCACCAGTGCTAACTCCTACTATGACTTTAATACTTAATAATAAGAGGGGATTCCTGAGCACGAGCTTAATTTGGCATCTCAGAAATGCTTTCTGCCCCCTCTTTGACCTCCCTCCCCTGGAATGGAGTGGGGTGGCCAATGAAGAAAAGTGGTCTCTGAGCACCACTGCTTGCTCCTGCCCCTTGGTTTTTTCTATCAACCAAGCAATTATTGAAGTCCCTGAACCAAACTGAAAGTCCCTAAACTCGGGATATGCTTCCATTTAAAACTAAACTAACAGAAAACTAACTCTCTTCTCAGCAGTTTTCCAGAATGTTTGTTTCTCAAATCATATTTTCATGTGGGGCATGTTTTTTCTGGTTTGCTTAAAAGAAAATCATGTGACACTTCACTACAGAAAAAGAGGCTGCTTTTCCCTAAACTTCTACATATATAGTCTTCTACAAATTGCAGAGGACTTAGGACAACCATGCTGGTAGTACTACACTTGATAGACACACATATGGTGTGAAGGCAAGAGACCAAGCAGAAGCTAGTTGGCTCCCCTGGATGAGAAGTAAAGGAGTCAGGACAGCAAAGCCCTCTTATGCTGCATGGTCTTCAAGCAGTCACCTGAAGATCTGAGGAGCACAGAATCTCTCAATTCTACCACTCTCTAAATGACATCTGTATTTATTTTATAGATGTCAGGTATGTCTTGTATATCCTGGAATCACTAGATTCCTGCAAGCCAGAGAAAGCTGCCAGCCAGGGAAGAGGAGATACAACACATTGGGCTTTATTTGCCCTTTTCAAGCCCACAGTAAATTCTTAGTTTCCACAACTGAGTCCAAATATACCTCTGGTTAATAATACCAGTGTTCACATCTTCTTGATAAGGATTCAATACAATTTCTTCTTTGTCAAATAAAGTATTATGGAACAGACAATTTAAGGTTTGACTATTTACCTGACAGAAAGTATAACTGTGAAGTTATTCTGTACTTTATTTACTTGACCTAGTTACAGCACTTCTAACCCCAAACGTTCACAAAACACAATTCTCAAATTGTAAGAATAATTAAAATGATAATTGGTTTAAAGTTCTATTTTGAACATTTTAATTTGGCTTTATTTTTCTAACTTTTAACTTTGCTTTTATTTACCCAACGTTTTATACTTGAAAGCTGAGGTTCTCTAATTAATTGATAAGTAAATTTAGAAGCTTCTCAAAAAAATATATATAGAAACAAGCACTATTACAAGAAGTGCAAAAGTAGAAGTCTCCTTCTGTAGTAACTGTGATTGAGAGTTATCACTAGGAATTATCTGTGTCTCTCAGTCTAGCTACTGAGACATGATGAGCATTCCTCTGCCTACTAAACATCACCAGATGCTACAGGAGAACTAAAAAAATATATTTTACTTTATTTTAAAAGTATAAATGTGGCTCTGATACATGAAAACATCCTCTATAAAGCTATCTGGAGAAATACTGAAGCACTATATAGAAATACAAAACTATTTAATTTACAGTTAAATTGTTTGTGCAAATCATCCTTAATTCTGTATCTCAGTGCAGCCCATTATGGACTACCTCACTTTAAAAAGAAATAAATAAATCATAAATTCAGGACTACTTGCTTTTAACTGTGCAAAAAGATAACACAGAATTTTAAACGATCTTTCTACAAATTTCTTAAATAGATATGTTAGAAAACCCTGCTAGAGTACTATATTAAAAACTTAAGATTCTGACAGACTCACTCAATATCAGATAATATTCTTTGCAAAATCACACATGGCTTACAGATTTATCCCCACCAAAGTCTACAGGACCTTTTGGTTATTTACTATTTAGATTATTCATTTAAAACTTAAGTTTGGGTCTGCTCTCCAAAAAATTAGCTGAGTTCTTAGTATTCAAATGTTTTGACAGTCCAGTTGCAATAGAGGACAAGTGACTTGTTCTAACTTAAGTTTAACTGCTTATTTCTGAAGTCAGGCATTTCAAAATAAGTTTCAAATGACCAAAAAAAAAAAGAAAAAAAAGAAAAAGGCAAAAAAACTCCACATTTTTGGTTCACTAAAATTTTAAGCTTCAAATTATTTCTGAATTATTTGTGACTGTGCTTGCAGACACAGAAGTACCTCAACATTCCTGGTTTTAATTTGTTCCCGTCAAATGAGACTTGTCACAGGAAAAAAGGGGAATAAATCACCAAATTTCAGAATTGTGGTGATTCACAGCTGCAGACAAGATGAAAAGCCTAGCTACGTGACACACCGCACCAGTTCAATTTAAGAGTGTCAGTAATGAGATTGAAAGCGTGACTACAGCACATGTAGGTATACACACACTAATTTAATGTAACTACATTGAATTAGTAACTGTAGTAGTGAAGATGCAGTGACATGGATAAAATATAGTTCGTTTAACTACTGGAGATCATATCCAGTAGGACGAAGTTCCTGCTGCCATGCCTTTACTACTATTGTTACCCAGTCTACCTATATGAAACCTAGCTGGAGCAGTCCTGTCAGTGATGGAATCGTGCCACTAACTTCATACCCAGAACCACAAATTTAAATATCACACATTTGTTGTCAAAATAATGCTCACCCAAGATGTCCAACTAAACCAAATGTGAAAGTGCCAGAGATATTGCCAAGTATATAACGAGCCTTGCAAACCTCAGCTCAGCTATTTGGATAGTTCTACCTGGATTTTGATTCCAGTGAAAGCTGTGAACAATTCTTAGGCAATATCAAGATGCAATTTGCATTCTGGCTATTTTTTAATTTCCTAAGTTCAGTATGTAGAAGTAAGCTACTGAAAACATTTTTAGGATTATTCCATCTGTATGTGAAAGCTCAGCACCGACACAAATAAGTAGAACAAACAGCTCCATTCTGAATAGGCTACAGTTGATGTTGGCAAAGACACAGACAGAATAAAGATTTTTAACATGAGCAAGACCTCAATGGCTTGCCTTCCTCAAAGACCCACAGAAATTGTCAGTAATTTTCTTTCAGTAAGCTTCCAATCCAGCATATGGACAGCTGCACAGGACCACACAGGTCTCTGTTACCTGCTGCTATTCACTGCACGTCTGTTCAGAGCCTGATGGGCTTCCTTTCCCGACTGACAGCTCAATTTCTGCGCTGTCAGCAAGCTCTGCCCTGGGCTGGAGGATATTGCTCAGCCCAGCCATCACTCCTTGAAGATGTGAGTCCCAAAACCAGAACTGCAGGACTGAATCATGGGCTGTCCTTTGGGAAAAGGAAGATGTGAGGACTTCATGGTGACAATGAACAGTCTCAATCTCACTGACGAAGAAAGTGCTTGAATGAGAAAATGATGTGTATAATATCTTCAGGATTTGCCCTAAAGATAAGAAATGGTATTGAACTGAAAATTGGATGAGAAAGGGCAGGAGAAAACTCACTTTCACTCATGTAGCTGAACACCACATACACAGCAGCATACAGCCCAACCTAGAGCAAAGACATACCATTGCCCTGAGAAGCTATAAATTTGCTTTCATCTGAGTTAATTTAACAGTGATATTTTCAAGCAGTATTTTACACTTTCCACATTTATCCATCTACAAATATTTGCATGGATTATTTCCAAGCAGGGAATCATCATCTACTACAGATATTCATGATACATCATATATGTCTGAATTATATTAGATCTTTACAAGTTTTATTTTTGATCTGTATCTGAATTCGATGCCAATTTAGGGGAATGTTATCATAAAGAAAGGCTTTTGAAATACTGTTTTCCACTGAGCTGTATCTCAATAAGATTCAATTCAATGACATTTGTAAAAAATGTGACTGTTTAAGCCTATTATCTATGGACAGAAACCTAATACCAAGACTTGATGTATTTACAGCACCAAGTATCACATAACCCACATCAGATAACAGCTAATTCCATGAACAGTGGTATATGGTAGTACAACTTTGTCGCAGCAATTCAACTTTGATACAATGGGAAACTACTCTTGCTTAAACTGCTTTTCATCTTTGCATTAGAAGTTTCAGTGTTTCCACAATTTTTCAAAGATGCTTCAAATTTACAAAACAGAAATTCACCTTTCAAACAACAGTAAATGAAAGAACACAGAAAGAGTACTCTGTATCATCTTTGGCACCTATATCCACATTGAAAGAATTGTTCACAGCAATCAAAACAAGCCTCTACAATTAGGTGGTTATATGCAGAAATAAACATCTGAGGGTTAACCGCTGCAACACAGAAAATACCCTTGAGTTAGCTGGTGATCCTGGAACAGTATGAAAATAAATGGGAGGTATAAGCAAGTAGCTACACTGCTTTACCTTTACCTTTCCAGATTTTGTGACTGTTGGTATTTAATTCAATAGCTATAGAGATAGACAAGGTTATTATTTCTACTGTAAATGTATAAAAGTATTTGTAAACAGTAAAATACAGACACCATGAAAATATATATAAAAAAAAGTCAGAAACAGCATCTGCAAAATTCCCATTACATTTACCTTTAAATAAATTTTAAGATTTCCTGTTTTCATAAGATGCTAATATGAATAAGATTGTACGCCAAGCCCATTTAAACAGTCCTGCTTACCTAAGCCCTGGCTGTCAGCAAAACTCTAAAGATACAAGGGAAAAATCACTGATCAGGATGACCCCAGAACCAACCCCACATTGGAGACTGATGTCCTTCCTGTATCTGAGGACACTAAATGCCATTCTTTTGCGTTGAGGTCTAACTATCCACAGCCTCTGGACATCCAGTGAGGACTTCAAGGAGAAAACTATCAAATACAGGGAGTACCTGCACACATTGGAAGAACAATCCCTATACAGTATGAAGTCGTGGGGATGTTCTCTGTTACCAGCTACTCCTCCTCTTGCTTCTTGACACATCTTCAGATGATGTTTTTTTGTAGAGAGCTGTGTGGCCTCAAGGACTGATACTAGAGCTCATTTTCAAACTATATCCTAGTCATGATTCTGGTTTTTAGACTTAAAAGGACTCTTTCCTGTTCGCTAAAAAAATGTTCCTTTCTGAATGTATAATCCAGATTTGGGCTTACAGTTTCTATGTAAACTAGAGCACAGCTTTGGGAGGGCCATCTAGCTTTTTGTTTAAAGACTTAAAGCAACAGATTATCCACTGCATTATTTTTTTTTCCCAGTAATCAATCATGCAATCATTTTATTCTGCTATTTAAAAACAAACAAACAAAATACTTAAAAATTCAATCTTGAATGGATTTAGAGCCATGGGGTATTTTCTTGCCTTTCTCCCCTTCTTTGAAGGGCACATTCAACAAGACGTTCTCTACATGCATAGAGTCGCAGTCTGGACAAATAACATCTCAATATTTTTGGGTCCCGCCACAGCCACAGCCCAGCCTTGTGGCAAAGATGGCAGCACCTCTGCCATCCCTCTGTGGAAACAGGATCTTCCTATCCTTACCCGAACCCACCCCAGGAGACACAAGATGATCTAGTCTTTAGCTAACTAGAAAGGATACTGTATGATTCTATGATAATTAGTGCAAGAATGTGAGAAAGCCTTAATTTTAACAACAAAGACATAAAAGGAAACAAACTAACTCTGGTTTGGTTTTTTTCCCTCCAAATCTTTCTTCTTGGAAAAATAAAACTTTTGTATGAAGATGAACATTAAACAGTAAATTCTGCAGCTTGTCCAACAAATACATAATTTCTGCTGGATGTCACTTAAAAACTATCCCCAAGGTACAGAGTATTGCCTATGCTTACCCTAGGGATGTTCAAACATGCAACACTGATACAAATTTTTAAAAAATTAAAAAAGAACTGTATCAATCTTTTAAAAAAATAATGTGACTGAATTAAGGGAAATACCTGCAATGATTTTTTACAGATAGGAAAGTTAGCAGTATTATTATGAAGCAGTAAATGCTTCAAATGATATAGACTATACAGGCAGCTTTTGTAAGTATCAAAGCATCTGAGAAACACTGTGATAGTGGTTGGTAGGTATCACCTCAGTAAGTCTCCTGACCTCACAGATTCTGACTTTAGTAGCGGACTTAGGAACAGACACTAAAGCCTAGCAAACAGTTCTGGAAGTTAAAATCTCTCCAAAAGAGATCAAGGATCTTACCCTCCAAGTTGATTTTCAATCTGACTGAACAGTAAAATCATAGTCTCATAGAATGGTAGGGTTGGAAGGGACCTTTAGAGATTTTGTAGTCCAACCCCCCTGCAGAAGCAGGGTCACCTAGATCAGGTCACACTGTAAAATTATATGATAATAAACTTAATTTGCATCTTAGCTGAAACCTTGGTCCATTGCTACCATTTATCTCAACACTGCTACACAGCTCTTGAAAGGTAAGAATTTTCTTGAAGCATCACATCAAGACTGTCACTACGATGAACTGCTTCAAAGGTCAGCAAAGAGAGCTGAAGCCGAACAAGAGGCAGGGGAGGAGTATCTTGACAGACATGAATTTTCAATTGAATTTTTCTCTCTGTTTCATCACTGTAAGACCAGAGGTGTAATATCAATTATGTTTAGCAAGATCTACCCCATAGTAATGCGAGAAACTTGCCATATTTTGTGCACACATATGCACACACAGAGACACAAAGAAACTTCACCTAATTAGAAGTCTTTAATAGCAATGATTGTGTAAATAAACCATGCTGCACACTTTGATTATAAACTGGACCACCCTTAGAGTTGATTATATGAGAAAGAGTATGTTTCAACTAGAATCTGTAACTCAGCTGACTACCAAAAACATGGATTCAATAAAGACATCACTTTCAATTCCTCTCTGACCTCTCCCTTCTGTACTCTGAGCAGTGGGTCTCATTCCCTCTCCTAGGAGATTTCAGCATCACTCTTTTCCTTCTTGGTAATGTTTCTTCTGCTTCACAAAAGTAACATTTACAATTTCCTGCCTTTCCTTCCCAAGTGGTCTAACAGATCCAAATGAGAGTATTTTTCCTGAACTCAGCTTCAAATACTAGTTTTCTTTTTCTTTCTAATCTGCCTTGAAGAAACACTTTTCTGACCAAAAGCTTGCCTATTTTTCTATCGACAGCTAGACCCACAAACCTTTCTCACCACTGTTACACCTGGTCTGCCACTGACAGTGAAATGTAATGTCATTTTGTAAATGCATTTTTTAAAATCTAGACTCTGTCATGTACAATAAGGAAAAACTGGAAGAAGCCAACTACAGCCTAAATCAGTTCAGGGCACTGAAAAGTGTCAGGAGTTATTTACAAGTTTGGGGATCTCCTGAAATAAAATATTTCCTAGATTAGATACAACAGTTTATCAACAAGTCATGCCTGCTGTCAGTCTTTCAAAAAGATCTCCCTTTAGATTGAACGTTTGTCTCTCCCCAAAAGTATGTGCTATGCATTAACTTCCTAACATCCACTGCTGCTTCCCTCTGGTTGAAGCATCAACATTCAACTTGGCTTTGAAAAGACAGAGAAAAATGTAAAATGTGTGTTGCTTCATATGGCAAGAGACTGTGTAAAGTACAGTCCTGCTCCTACTACGAGCAAACACAGTCTTGTCACTGACTTCAGCAGAATCACAATCATATATATTATGCACAACTCACTGCTCTTTAGTAAAGGTTTTTTCTTTTAAAGCCATTGAAAAAAACTAAAAAGACTGGAGCAAAAGAGTGTTTGTAACAAGATTTCCTGGAGATAAATGAAAGACATACGTTTCCATGGCTGCCAGCCTACTAAATTTTTCAAGCATAAATATTTACCTAGGACTAGGGGGTGGGGAAATCAGGAAGAAAACCACCATTTAGACCCTTCAAAGTTTAAATACTATAACACAGAGATCATTATTTACAAATAGAAACAGAGAATACAATTTTTCTATGTGTATTTCTATCATGGTTTTCATCCACTCCATATGCCTTCCGTTATTACCATTCTTACACCAGAAAATAATTTCTGTGTCACTTGCTTACATTGTATGCATTAATTTTCTTTAGGCTTTCTTGTGGTTATTGATTTCCTGCTTTGTTGAAGTGGCTTTGTTTCTTTCTCAGCAGGCTATCCATTTTAAAACAACAGTTGCTCAACAAATTAAAAAAAATATACTCTAAAATTAAATTAGTTTTATCTTCATTTATTTCTATCTGAGTTAAATGCAAGTGACACATTTCCCTTAAAAAAAGGAAATATTCAATGTGCCCCAGCATGCAAAGTAAACGTAGTAAAATTTTTCTTTACTAGTAAAACATATTTATTTTTATAATTGGAAACATGAAAGAAAAAGTGAAGCATACATAAAGCCTCTTTCATATTCCTATGTTGCAATCACTGCTGTGGCCAGTGTTTTAACACCAACAAAAGAGGACTACCTGGTCCAGAGCCAAATTCATTTAAGTCTTATCTTGCTACACTCAAAATCATTGATTTTTTTTTTTTCTTTCAAGGCAGGTGGTATCATGCTCTAACATTGTCATCATTTGTCCTGCTAGCTTGCTATCCTCTTCCACTGGACCTGTCCATAATACACAGATTTTACATGACAATTAAGAGGCAGATGAATACCACCATTTAATCAAATGCAAAACCAAGGAAAAAGGCATTTTTGCAGAAGGTGACAGTTCTGACATGTGCTACACCTTGTTTCAGTGCTGTATGTTCAACAAGTGCCACTTCCAGAGTTCTGAGGTTTGTTTTCCCCCTCTATCCCCCATCATGGTTATTAACTGACTCGAGTAGAAAGGAAGCATGTAGACATCAAATTGCTAAAAGCATGTTATCAAGTGCCAATTATTCAGGCTCCAAAAGCTCCTCTACATTTTATTTCTCCATGTTCTGTAAAAGACTCTGCTCTGTGAACAGCAGGAATTTACTGTTCTGGCATTATCCTCCTCATCATCATGGTTTTCAAGAAAAAAGCTTGCATATCACTCTTTGTGCATGAGAATTGTTTTCAAAAGCAATGGGCTTTAAATACTTCATCCAATTACTGAAGGAAAAAATTATAAGACGCCTTCCATATTGAATATGCTACTCTGTTTAGGGAAGGATATTTTCCTGAAGGACTTATGGGGTAACTATGTTCACAAAGAGCAGACACGGGATTCTTCAGAAATGCACTTAAACCAGGTGGGCACAGATGTGGGACTTCATCTTCCACAGTCAAACTTGACAGAAGAACAGGTACCAAGACAGTTGAAGATCCAGCTGTACCTTGCACAGGCACATGTATCAAAATTAAATTGTAGGTGTGTAACAAATGAAAACCATTCAGATTTTTCTCTTCTCTTTAGGCTACAGCTATGCAAGGAAAGAAGAGAAGCTGTGCTAAGCAACTGAAATGGCCATGTAAAGCAATATACCAAATACTGCCAGACACAGCTTAGAAATACAGCATGCACCTCGCATTCGTTTGCATGAAATACTCAGCTATCAACTACCCAGGTAACTCTACCGAAGATGAAGATTACAGTAAACATGTACTGACTCCCTGGAAACTCAATACGTGATAGTGCAACACCAGAAGTTGTTGCATATCTGTTATCTAGGAATAATACACCATAAATAGTGGCAGTGTTGCTATAAGCAACTTCTAGTGCAACACAATCCTGTACCAAGGGGCTAGGAAGGCAGAACAGAGATGGGTGAGGAATCTGACTGGAAATTGCTCACAATGATTTAAGAGACCGTGTATAAAAATACCATCTTTTGACATGGAACCATCTGATAATGAAGCCACATACAATAAGTCAGTTCATTAAGATGAGAATTTTTCCAATGAACAGACATATAAGAAAATGGGACACAATCACTGAACAAATTGTTTCCTATAAACCATGTGCCATGGATCTCTCCAACATGACAGATGACAGCAATATCTGTTAGACATTTACTACCTTTTTAAACTGTCAACAAATGTCAAGTGTAAGTGGTGGGCAACAGAGCTGCGTCATTTATCCTTGCAGCAAATAAATAATAGTAATGATAATAATCTAATACATAGTAATTTCATCTAGAGTTCAAAGCATTTTCTAGAGATCAATGTCATCACAGACAGAGAAATACAGAGCTGCAAGGTGGAAATCATCCTGAACTGCAGGTAGAAATTGTAATGCTGAATCCCTAGCATTTGCCACTAACAGTCATGAAATCCAACTGATGACACATGATCCTTCTATGTTACCCAAGAGTTTATATGAGCTTGGTTCCTTCACATGGTCTAAAACTATTCTGCAAAGACAGGTACTTCCAGAAACATTTACAGATGGATGACTGGAGAGCACCCTCTTGTTTTACCCTGTATAGTAACTGGTGGTTAGTTTACAAATCCCTGTACAGGAGGGGAAAAAAAAATAAGAGGATGTGTAAGCATGCAGACCACACTTTAAAAGGAAATAGCTTTTGAAAAAGTTTGCAGGATATAGGAAATGAAAAGAAAAAATGTTTTGATTCAGTTTCCTGTTTAGATGTATGGACAGATTTGACTTCAAATAGATGAACCACACAGAAGTTTAGTTTATAAGAGTCAGATGGTAACAGTTTTTGTTTAATCTTTGATTTACATTAACAGAAAAATTAATGATTTTAAACAGGCATCAAAGTGAGGCTGTTTTTTTTTCATTTCTCTAACTTTACTTGCAGAACAATTGTTTCCTTTATCTCTCTTCCAGAAAGTTAGTGATTGTGTTTACCTTAAACTGCTCATTTAGCCTTCAGGCACAGCATATTATGAGTTGTTTTTCAATGAACATTAGCCCCTTCAGAGTACAAACTCTCTGACAGTTCTCTTAGATTCTTGTGCTTACTTGAGCATTTCACAAAACCAGTCTTCACAACTGCACACATTATAATTTACGCATTAGAACAGCAGGTTTTCACCTTAGGTCTGTTGCCAAGAATAACCTTACAAAACTCTTTTATCTTTTTATAAGAATGTAATTATAAATGTGCAATTAACAGTCAAAGAAAGGTCTTATGAAAAATCTTAGAGCAATATTGCCTACTTTAATGCTTCAACCAGATGGTGGCTTAAAGAAAATGATTTAAAGAAAATAAATAAAAGTCACATTTTCAGTCTGGAATGACATGTGAAGTGTAAAATTTGATGTACTAAAGTGAGGGTGTAACAGGTCTGTCTAACCACCAGAAGTGCTCTTATCTTCTTTGTTTTGCCATTGGATAGACACAGGAGTTGTAAACATCATTACTGATATGCATCAGTACAAAAGCATGGAGAGACCACATGTAAAAAGAACGATTTGTTGCATTTTTTCCATGAACTGGGCCCATCCAGTGACTGATTTTCCCCAAGGATGAATAATATGCTCATTTTCGTCTTTTGTTACAATTTGAATTCGTCCAATCTAACGCTGAAGTCTTTTCCTCTAAAAATACAGGTGCTTCCCTTTTACTAATTAAACACGAGTACTCTGTAATTGTTGACATTCTCAAATTGGTGTAATCACCTTGGACTAAATGGCTGACAGAATTTCCAACTTCACTTTATTCCAGATAACACAAAGATATTTTTTAAAGCTGTAGAAAAATTTACAAAAGACAACCCTCTCATTTGAAAATGAACCAGCTGCATCATTTTACAGCCAGGTCATAGTGCTAGAAAATATCTGCTTGGAACTAAGTAAAGTAGGAGAATGATCAAATACATCACACAATAACTGATTTGACATTAAACTCAACTGCCTAACTTAATTCCTCAGTGATGGTCATCTAGACTGCTTTTGTTCACATCACTTCGTGTGTCCCACCATTACTAATTTCTATCACTTTAGATATACTCTTCCCTTGAAATCCAAGAGTTCTAGAGGTTGGGCTTTCCTTTAATAAATTCAGACGATGGGCAATAGCTATCGTTCCTCAGTGTTACCAGAAAAAAAACCCCAAACCATAAAATCAGACTGGCACTATTTCAAGAGATGGATAAAGATAGGTAAATGAAGGTAAGTATCCATATCATTTCTGACCAGTTGCCACAGTGTGAGTTGTCCTAAACCTTACACATTAGAGATGCTGCTTTGGGTTACAAGCAGCACCAACTAGCAGCCAGCGTGCAAACAATTAGCTTTCAAAAAGAAATAGATTGGTACTCTTCAGGAGTATTGTATCCTTTACTTCAGTATTCACAAAGAAAATCTGGAATAAAAGAAATAATGAAGAAATGTAAAGATGCAGAGAACTTTGGTCTTTAAGTGACCACAATGGCTCTGTGTCTGTCAGGAACTCTGACTTTCTCCTTAAATAGCTGTTCAAACACTAAAGCCAACACGAGGGCTTTTTTCAGTTTCAATACAACACAAAGCTTTTACACAGTTTCCAATACCACAGATGCTCCTACCAAATCAAATATAACTTTGACAGAGCCTTAAATGCTCAAGCATATACTAAAAAGCACATAGGAACAGAAAGCATTTCTGTAACACGTGTACACACACAGTGTCTGGAACCCCAGAAATACAATCCCCACTTATGGTCCTTATGCTGTCAGTACAATTCTGTGGGATTTTAGTTAGCATTTTCTTACAGAATAATCTTACAAAATTTATTGGAAGCTGGAAAGCACTGTTCACCATCAAGAAGTATTTGGATCATCTTCTAATGCCTGTCTGTGAACAGACAAATTCACTCTACGCTGCAACTGAAAATATGAGGAGATAGCTTCTACTTTATATAAACGGTACATAAAAACATACTCATCACCTTAGTGCAAGTATTTAAAGCTGCAAAAGAAATTGTTTTTAAACAGTATTTTTACCTAATCATTTTCCTTTTTTAACCAACAAACAAACCTGAGAGAAACCAATATCATTAGCTTCCAGGACAATTAATTATTTCCTTTAATTTTAAAAACAGCTTTTACTGAAAAAAAAAAAACTTTATAAGAGTCCAGCTAAGGTAGCAGAAAAATCTGTTCTGTGTTAGTGTCCACTTTAGGTAACTCTAGGTAATTACTGACCTGGAGAAATAACTTCTGCTTCTGATAAATTGTTAAACAACTATAAAGAAAACAGTCTCAGGTTGATGAAAGCACAGAGTTGCATGGCTATTAGGCAGAATAAAATCTTTCCAGAAAGAGATTTGCAAAATTTATTAATGTATGGGGAAAAAAAGAAGATGCAATACCTTTAGACTGTAATTTAAAATGAAAAATCAACTAACAGAGTGTCCTTGTTCCAATAAAATATTAAGTACGGATGTGAGCACTTGTGGCCTGAAACAGAGCGAATGAAGGTATGGAGAGGAGCCACCTTGAAGATTCAGCAATAAATTGATGTGGCTCTAACTCAATCTAGTATCTTCATAAACAATCTAAAAGGAATGCAGAACAGTTTAAACAAAACCTCCAAGAGATATATAGCATGGACAGGAAAAGGGGAAGATCACAAAAAACTTCAGTAAGATCTGAATTACTACAGGAAGATTAGAATTTTTTGTAAGAAGTAAAATTAATAAAGTATGAAAAATACTGCAAATGTAACTCTCAACAAGAGAGGCGACATCTGTAATGTTGAGAGACATTTAGGTGTTATAAAAGACTGCAAATTAGGCAGATGTGACAAAACAAGGAAAATATCCAACTTTTTGCTGGGCTGCGTTCCTAGAAGCATCATGTCAGAAAAGGAAGAAACTGCCCTGACTCATCTGCTCCTGTATGGCTATACCTGGAACTGCATGGCTATTTCTAAGCAATCTAACTACAAGAAAGATATTACCAAGCTAGAGAGAATTGAAAACACAGCAGTCAAAATGATAAAGTCATAAGAATGAGCGGATTTAAAATGAAATATTAAGATTTACATTACTGTAGTCTATGTGGCCAATGGCAGATGTGAAAAGAACGTTCAAAATAAAACACCACCTTTAAATAGATCTTGACACACAACAGCAAAAACAGTACAACTGTTTTCAGTGGTCTGATGACACTGTAGAAATTAACGACTAACATTTGGGACAAGTGAAAGGAGCAGGTTAAGGCTTCATTGCCCTGGTTATGCAATCATGAAAAACAGCCTTTAAAAGAGATTTCACCACTCCCCACTTCTGCTCGTGAATTCAGAATATCCAAAGAGGTATTTCAGATCTAAAACATGTATAATATAGACACTTGTACATTATTTTGTAATGATATGGAACAAACAGAGGGTTTCTTTCTGAGAACACTAATACTACAATACTTTCAGTTTTCTCCTTCAGCGTTGCTCACTGCTGCTTCTCAGCTTTAATTGTAGAGCTTTTCCTTAAGCAAATATTCATGACACAATAAATTCCGTAGCTAACTGAAAAGGTTATTTTCCAGTGATACTTGAAAGAGCACAGTTATTCTAAAGCATTATTCTACCATGACTAACTGACATTAAAAGAAGTGCAAAGTACATAACTTGATTCTTTTTCAAATACATCAGAAGCCATTTATTTTCAAATCACATAAAATCTGTCTGGGATGAAATTCTGCTTAGGTTGCAGTGTTGTAATCTCAAAGGAAAATGTACAAGAACATTTCTTCAGTAGTTTGTTGCATGCCCAATTCTTTTCAAGAAATCTCATAGTTGGTGCTTGGTAAGCATGTTCTCACTGTGGTTACTTACTCATTGATTTCTGTAGCCATGGGATGTAGATAATTTTTAAGAAAAAAAGAAAAATTATAAAGCCCTGAAATTTTTTTTTTTTTAATTTCTTTTCCTAAAGAAGTGGAATGAATCTCACTTTTACTATTGCATTGCTTCTCTGGAGCAGGCTCACTTTTCACTTTCTAACACTGATAAAAGGAATTTTGCACAGTCTAAAAATGATTTAAATTACTGAAGTTAAAATTTCTTAACAATAGGATATTTTCAAGTCAGTTATAAATAGGTTGTGTGTGATCACACACTTAAGAAAGTATATTCCTTCTGCTGTGAACTGAACCCTGCTATCCCTGTTAATCCCTACTACAGTACAGCTGGACAGAAATGTCATCATTTACCTGAACAAGACTGACCCTATAAAATGCTGTAATCCTCAAAGCTCCTGGGAGCAACTGACAGAAATTTTCTTTGCAGGCCTTTGCACCAAGAAAGAACTCTGGGATTATCCTTGTGTGATTTCTTAATGGAATTAAACTTTGGACCATGATAAATTATTAAAATAGGCCTAATTACAATATACTGACACTGCCTTATATATTAAGTTCAAGATATTATACCCCAGTTTCTGAAAGTCCTTGGAAGAAACAAGCACATGTGCCTACACTGATTTTGGAACCAGCTTTATCAACACACTATATTAATATCTGAAAAAGGAAAAAAAAGCATCTGAATATGATTTTAAAAAGCACAAACAAAACTGGGTATCAATTCTAACTTCACAGTAAGAAAATACACAATCAATGACATGCACAGTAAAGGTGCAACAGCCCCTTACTCAAAGTGTTTCCAAACTAAAAAGTCATTGGGCAAAGTCAAAAATGGGGGAATCACCACAACGTTTTTCAGAAAAAAATGCACTGGTCTTTTCTCTTTTCTATATTTCAGTTTTATCTTTATCTTTAATAATTCTGTATTTATGGATTTACATTTTCCATCACTAGCATTTATAGGTTTTTGGGTTATTTTTAATGTGACTTTTTCAATTTTGTCATTTAAAACAGCTTTTGATCTTCAGCAAAACAAAAAATGCCCAGGAATAAATTGGATTGAGTATCATACTCTTATCTATACAGATAATTTTACTGCAATTTTCTTTTTTAAAGTTTTAAAGGTTGAAGTTTTAAATCAAGGAATAATTACAAGAAATATTAATCTAATAGGAACAGGTCAACATAATTAAATAACGCAGTAATATCTAGCTAACATTATCCATCAGTGTCCAAATGTAGATTTAATGAGGTACAGAAAATATTTTTCCTTCATATATTCCCCCTGTATCATACCACATAAAGGAGATATTGTGAAATAGAGAAGACTCAAAAGGGTAAAAAGGTGAAAACTATCACAAAGGTCTGCACTCAAAAAAAACCAAGCAAACAAACCAATAAAAAGAAAATTCCAAAAAGCAGTTTAAACTTAGAGATTGCACAACTTAATGAGATTATTTCTCAAACTCTTGGCAGCGCCTTCCAAGTCCCCTGGTCCCCTACTAGGATGATGTCTTTCCTCAGCAATTTTTTTTTAAAGGAGAGATTTGTATTTACTATCAGAACTGTTTCCTTGTTGAACCTCAGACATTTCTCTCATTGTTTTATGTAGTCTGCAGTGCTATTTCAAGGAGCCCTTGTCTCAAAAATAAACCAGCAGCATATCTACAGCTTTTGTTTACTTTTTAGCATCAAAAAAACAGTGTAATTACAGCATCTGTAAGTTTGTTCTTTCATCTGTTATCATGGTTTGTGCAACAAACCCATATTTTCAGACAGCAAGCTCTAATGCTGATAACTAAACATCTTTCCAACTGCCACGCACAACACACAGGAACTAAATGGGAACAGTTGACCAAGGGCTGTGGTTAAGTACTTACCAAAAAAACTGAAAATCGCAGTATATCTTGTGTGTGTACCAAATTTACAAGAGTGATTTCTATCGCAGTGGTATTTCATCAAGAGTAAAAATACTAAGACAGTTAAACATAAAAGTTTTTGCTACCAAGAAAACTTGTATCATACAAGACTCATAATAAATTTCCTTCCATGTTAACATTTGTAAACAACATCTACTCCAAATAGTTAGTACTTCTCAACTATTTTCCTCTAGAATCTGCCCTCAAACTTTCTGCTGTCAGTCTCACATCTGCCAAACCCTCCCAATGCTGGGAAATTTCTCTCCCCGTTACTTTCATTGGACTAGTATTATGGTATCAAAGACCCAAAAGAGAGAGAATACCTAGAGGATGACGTAAAACATAGGAGGAAATAAAGCTCTTGCCCTTTCCTCTAGCTGCTTCTCCCCAGAGGAAAAGACTCAGCACTAAAATCTTCATGCTACCAAAAAAATTCTCTTGTAGGAGTTGATGGAGAAACAATTTAAGGAATGGTAACTGTTACTATGCAAAAACTTGGTTTTGGAAGTTTAAAGTACTTTTTGAACGTGAAATATTAAACTAACCATTTATTCTACCTTTATCTTGGATATGTACTCTTTTAAAGCATAAAGGAATTAGTTGCACTAATTACTCAAATTCAAATCTGATTTATGGCACTTTGATTATCACTATTAGGAGATTTATCTAACACAGTCCTTAAAATATATGCATCGATATATCGCTTTTGTTCAATGACAATTCATTAGAAAAACAGTAAATATTATGTTTAAAATTAGGATTTTGTCCCCTCCTAAACTCTCATAAAGACAGAAGGCAAAACATGGAGTAAGTCAGGGTGCCTTTGAAGATATTTAATTAAAATCTAATCCCACATTCGTAAAGGCTCACATAAATTAAGTTGTCATTCAGAAGATTTATGCATTCCCATTTGCATATTACATACAATTCATCAATTACTGCTGTTTGAAAGCAATGCCTTCTCAGGGCACGGGCTGCCACCGGGCGCACCACGACACACCGCCTGCGCATGCACCGCTGCCATACGGCTGCTCCTCTCCCGCCGTCACACACTGCCCGGAGCACCCAATCGGACACGATGGATTCTTTTCAGCTCAATCTGTCAACTAAAGACGAACATTTCGGAGAGTCCTCAAGCAACCTGATCAGACAGTCAATATGGATCGGTTTGTGGAAGGAAGTTTCACAGAACACCCACTAAGGCACCAAATTCTGCTGGAGGAAGCTGAGCCTCTCCTGGGATTTCTCAAATAGTAGCACATTCAGTTTCCCCAGTACTTCTCTATAGCTTTTAAAATATGCTTAGATTAGCCTGGCTTGTCTATATGTGTGGAACATTTTGTTTTAAAAGCAGCTTTACACTCGGTATTTGTATTAACTTCTACCAGCAGAGTGGAGAGGGTCCGTCAAAGTGCCCAAATATGCACCTGATGTCAAAATGTCCAAATCTGCATCTGACATGTACTGGCCTGTTTGAACCATACACCTTCATCCCCACAGCTTCTTACTCATGGATGGCTGTATATCACAGCTCATCAGCACTATCCTTATTCACACGTGTGCAGTCATGTGATGACAGGATGGCTACAGCTTTTATGAAAAACTCCTGCAAGAAACTGTAAGAACATGACCTACTTGCAAATGAGAGGCTCAGAAACTATGTTTTAGTAAAAAATCAAACCCAGTTCTGACTTAAATGTCCTGCTTCTAAACCATTTTTTTAAATTCTTTTTTTTTAGGCTTAATTCATGATCATTAAGCATCTAATATTGGCAACACAAGGTAGCTTATGACTTGAAAATTTAACTTTGAAACAAATTTCTTCCTCCCACACAAGACTTTTTAATAAAAACAACGGGCTAATCATACGTACTTTCACTTAGATTAATTTCTTTAATGGCTTGTTATAATGGTAGGCAAAGTCTCAGTAAAACCTCCATTCTGCATTTATTTTCATCAGTCAGGTTCATATTATTCTGCTATTTGTAGATCGTACAGTCTCTGGAACAAGCCTCCCTGTCAGTCACTTCATAATGATCTCCTGTATATCCAACAATGGCAGTGGTCACAGGTAATAGTAAGAGCAAAATGTAATGCCCCTCCCTCAGCCCTTCTTTTTTCCTAGAAATGTGAGTTTCATTTTTGTTTTAATTACATAGTGTTTATAAATGCACCAAGGGATAAAACTGCCAACAGAGGAAAGCATTTTGTAAAGTTTTCACACAGCTCTGGCAACTAAGCACTGACACATCTGTTAGTCCCGCCTGAGACCTCTTAGAACCAACACTGCTAACTGCACCAAGTAAAATGCATGAAACCACTGAATTTCATTAACTGCAGCTACAACCAGGTCTTCAACTCACATTTCAAAAGGTGACAGGCTAATGCAATAACCACTTGTTACCCTGTCTTGTTACTAAGATACTGCTCATATCTTATTGAGTTTTTGCTCCGTTTATTGTAGTCTTATTATGTTATTAAACATAGACTACTTACTACTCATGTTCTTCACCAAACACTTCCTAAAACTGCTTTAAACATTTTGTTTACACAACTATAATTTGTGAATGTCTGATATTTTCTCATAACTTATGTCAAATGAGTTAATGGAACCAAAGTATAAATATCACAGTTGATTTTACCACCAACTTCTCAATGACTTTGACTGGAAATGGTTTAGGTGTATCACCTGTCTGAATCCCTTCTGCTAAAGAGTTAAGATATGCTGAGGCAAAACAGTGACTTCAATGCTATCCGTTTACTAATTTTCTTTTAATAAATGAACACTTCAGGATGCTTCACAAGCATTAAATTCACTTATACAATGCAAAGGTATCCCTCCTCAAAATCACACAGGCAGTACATTCTGAGATACTTATTGGTTTGAAAGGAGAAAATCCAGGAAAGAAAAAGAAAATGCAGTTATGTCCCTTTTCATAGACTCACATGCTCTGCTTTTATTATTTGGAGTGAGGGGGTGTGTGTGTTTATGTGCTTATTCTTCATATTATAAGCTAGTTCCTGCCTCTCCAAGACACCTTTTCACAACTGAAGAATCAGTGTGACTGTTAAAAATCACAAGAAAGCAATCCTGACAAAACTGATTGGGGAACAACCTTCATTTAACTTTCTATCTTTTGTAACTCTTTTAACTTGGACTTTAGAGAACCAGTTGGGTGAGAAGGGAAATTGTTTCAACATCATTCATCATTTAAAGATTTTAAAGATTATACCTCAGGAAAACGAAAATCTACACATTTCTATAGAACTAGCCTTAACAGCTCGGGAAAAAAAATCCAGGAGATGCTATGCACAGTAAAACAAATGGTTTTTAAAAAACAGTTTAAATAAGCACAGAAACATGAAATCTCCCCCTTGTGACACACTGGTAGGAGGGAGTCCCTTTGCCGTGCAACTGCCTCCCTTTGCCTTTTCAGATGTCTTTGGCACCCCTCACTGTGCATCTTCACCAGCCCATTCCTTTCAGCAAGTTATGTCACTACTCTTCTGATTGACTGACACTTTTTCTTTAATGGTGTTTTATAAACAGAATATATAATAATGGCGTTTCGCTCTGGGCGGGGCATTTATCTGTGCTTGTTATGTGATGACTTGTCACAACAGAGGAGAGGCACAGTCACTCACACTGTGTGTAGTGACATCCTCCCTATCCCTCCAGAAAGCTTCATCTTCCACACGATCCTCGTGTACAGCTCGACGGCGTATGGAGTAGCTGCATTTTGCTGAAAAACTGTAGCATGTGGAATGGAAAAGTTTTTTTTCCTAACAAATTGGTATTACCTATTTGTATAACTAGTAAAATGTAATTACATATATGGCATGTAAGAAGACAAAGCATACTCCAAAATGAATCTGTAAGATGATCAATATACAGAGGCTACAAACACACTGGAGTTAAAAACAACATTAAAAGCTATATGACTTTATGCAATAATTGAATTAGTAATATTGACAGTCCTGAAAGTCTCCCTATCTTGCTGTTATACAGTTCACTGCAAGAAATGTCAGGAACGTAAGTCCCACAGTAGCCACTAAATAATTATTTTAATGCAAGTTCAAGATAGTTTGTAAAGCTGGCATCTACAGGCCATGTAGATGTGCCCACATGGGAAGTTGGAAGACACCTCACTCATCTTGCACCAAGCAACAAAACTTTGTGAATCATACACAGAGTTTAACAGGAAAGAACTTTCAAAACAGGGCTCTCAAAATGATGTTAAAGATGAAAACTGGGGAAAAAGGTCACTGCCCAGCATCCCTCAGCAGGCAGCAGCCTTTGAAATTGACTCAGGGTTCAGGGAATGTGCTGGGAGCTCCATTCTTCTGCCCACTGGATGTCTTCAGCTCTGACCCACACAGCTCTTGAGGGCCCTGTACCACACACGCTCCCCAGTAGTTCTGACTGTTCAGATTGATCTTGGCTTTTGCCATTTTTCAAAAATGTTCATGTCTTCCCTTTTTTCCTAATCTAAAACAATGGATTTATGGAAAATCCACTCTTTGTTCACTAACTCTGGTGAATCTAACACCCATACATTGGGCTGCTCTATCAGCTTCACCCTATTAGCTTAATGATACCTGTTTGTCTTAAATTCTTACAAGAAGTTGCATTATGAGCAAATGGCACTATTTCTCATTCACCAAATACATCCACATGTCTCGGGCCTCTGGGAATTGATTTTTCTTCACATGAAGTTATGCAGTGTTAAAAGGAAGGAGAAAGCAATTTAAGTGCTCATTAGACTGGAAGGTGACACCTACAAACATCTGGCTTCAAAACAGAAAATAAAAACTGGTCTAAATTAATGGGTTTCCATACGTTAATGCACCTTGGATTTTTACTTTCTAAACATTAAACTGAAGTTTTAAAAATTTAAATAATGTTAAATCACATGTACAATTTCCTTCTGAGAGTTCAAACAGACAGATGGTTCAAGCCGTAACTTCAAATGAGAAGACGGCTCCTTTGGTTCCTGAAGTACAGCAGCCTAGAGCTTCTGTCAGGAAAAGCTTTGCTGGTTTTCACCTTCAACATTTCTCTCTCAGGGAAAAAAAAAAAAAGCAACTAATGGTCAATCCCTGTGGGTACCCTTCAAAGTAACTCTCCAAACTGAGATGTCTAAACTACTTGTCACTAAATTATGTACATCTTTCACATCGACAATGATTTGTAGAAATGTGTCATTTTTACCAGTATAACTGTGACAAGAAAGTACATTTGCAGTACTTTCACTTTCTCCACATTCAAACAAAATACATTTTACATTTTAATTTTCATTTTTCAATTAAAGACTAAATTCTACACCAGCTACAGATTTCCACTGAGATTTTGAACTGGCTGGATGCCAGTTCAAGCCATCAGTATTTCTTTCCACTGAGGAAACACACTATACAATCATTTTTAGAACACTTTCTACATTTTTGATGTTTAATGTATGCAAAGGATGTAATGCAAAAAGTAATCAGAAGACACAGTAGAGCTACATATCACTCTTTCATAACTATCCATTCATTTTACTCATTCCTTTAACTAAGAAAGCTAAAGAAATTAATCTTTATTATCTTCAAAGATTACTTACTACCCGCTCTATATAATTAACAGAAACTAAGAAGGCATAGCTCAGGTGGGATTTTGAAGATCAAATTCCCTTTTCCCCTTAAAGAAAGATTAAGCTTTCAGGATTGAGCACATATCCACAGTAAAAAAATGAATTTCTACTATTTATCTGCATTATAAATAGCAGAAATATAAATGCTCAAACGCCAAAAAAACAACACTGCTTCAGCAGTACCTAGTACACTTAATCTTCTTCCTAAATTACTCAAGACAGAATGGAATGCATATACTCTATACTGGAGGCAAGTAAAGCCAGCAAATGTTATAAAGACCCATGTGCAAGTAGGACTGCGAGTTTCTCGGTGCCCTTGAATACATGGATGCTGTACGACCATGAGAGCCCTCTGCTCATTTCGCATTGTGCAACTTTCTGATCCACGTTAGTCTGATGCATGCTGTGACTGTGTGCTGCAATAAAAACACCAGAGCTTTCCTGGTAATGTCTATCATAATCTGGGCTAAATAATAAGCCTGCTTCTCACTGCAGGCTTGAACATAAAAATAAGAAAGCTTGAGGCACTTACTATTACCATGTGCATGTGTACATATTTATATTGAAAACCAGGTAGAAAAATCCTCCTTGAATCTCTATACCAGTACTTAAAAGTATAAGCGGACATAGGAGTAGAACTATCCACACACTGAAGATGTCTGAAAACAAGAAATGATTTTGTCTCTCTGCTTCCATCATTGCCTTTTCTGCACTCCAGTCTCCTGCTACTGGAATACACACGGGCATTGGCTTGTTGGGTTTTTTAATTTGAACTTGGGTCAAAAGTGAATTTGTAAGAGATTCTTGGAGTTTCACAGAAAAACGTTATCAGCACATGCAATACATACTCAAGAAATCAAGAATCAAGGATTAAACAGAAGTATGACTTTGTATCAACCGCCTACAGGCCTCAGTTTCTTTGCTTTCCTACTAAGAGCTCAGAATTCTCTGTGCTGTGAGAGCACTGAAAAACTGTAACTGACGATTAATTTAATGATATTTGCATATTCCTTACCACTGTTATAAGAAATAACTATACTCTCATTGTGCAAGCAAATGCAGGGATCCAACTATGGCACATAGAGAGCTGTTCATCTGACAGACTGGGACTGGGAGGAAAGGCAGAAAAGTGAGGGAAGCTGAATAATTATAACCAACTGTGCAACACCAAGGCTCCTTTGATTGCCTCTTTAAACTTGCTAAAAAAATACAATCTATATTTACCTATGATTTATCTGTTATATAACCCTTTCTACTTTGATTATCGCTTCCTTTACGCCTTCTTTATTACCAGTGTCCAGTTAATAACACTAGCATCAACTCAGTAAATCTCTGCTTTCTAACTTCCAGGTACTTACTGTATTTTTAAGACAACCATATGCTAGATTATCATTTAATTATGATTTTTAAAATTCATAAATGTAGGTTAGTTTTAACTGCAATTTACAAATAACTAAGATACCCTGCTTTCCTTACAGCCACTAACCATTTAACTGCCACAAACATGAGTACTTGAACTTCAACAATCTTCCATTTAATTTAAAGTTTATGCAGACACAGGCATATCTCTTCACACAGAACTAAATTGTAGTCCAGAACTTTTCAATGCTTCTTCCAAAAGCATTCAAATATCTTTTAAAATCATTTAAAGAGCATCTGAAGCAATAGTTTTCAACACAGGGCACTATGGTCATTAGAGATATCAGTATGACCCAAGTGCTTCCTGTTACCCAATTAAGGCAACTTAACAATTGGGCTTCTGATATTGGCATTATTTTCCACAAGAGCACATCGTCTCTTTTAACACAGAAGTGCAAAAGTTTCTTCATTTACTATACAGTGACATGCAATGAGGCATTGTTGAAGTACAGTGTAAATAGCTACTATTGTATTATATTATTAATTTTTATATATATATTAGATAAAATACAAGCTATATGGATCTAAAAATTTGCTCTGAATCAGATAGTAGGGAGTACTGGCTCATTTGATTACAGCTCTGTGCTGTACTTAGTCCATCCTGTAGCACCTGAACATGTATTAGCATATAGTACTTGATTTTGGTTTTTTCCTTCAATTTTATTTTGTGTCTCCCATTTTAGATACTAAACTTCTCAATAACTTTCCTTTGGTGTTGCATTACCTTAAATGAAAAGCAATACAGACGAGTCTCATTTACAATATTTTTATCACTCTAGTATCTTATAATCTCATTATAGTAATTTGCAAAGGCTTTTGTTGAAGTGGATACCAGAATGGATTTTATTTTCACCTTCAGGTTCTTTTTTCTTTAACATGATGCTTGTGGGCTGCTGTACCTTGTCTTTGGTGACCGTGGGAAGGTCTTGGCAAACAGGCAAGTTTTGCAATACTATAAAAAACCATCAGGCTTGGGCTCAGACTCAATTTGGCTGTTGACCAAAATTGTTCTTATCTCCAGCTCTCATGAACTTCCTTTGGAGCACGTTGAGCAAAATTGCTCAGGAGGGTTACAGCTGTTTTGGTTGGTTATGAATGAAGAGGGACACCCTTCCTGGGTATTAAGATCTTAGGTGGTTTGCACTAAACTGAGCTGAGAAGTACACCAAGAGCTACATGTAAATATACACACACATTAATTAATATGATTATTTGATGATAGATATTATTCTTTTCCCTTCATATTCTGGTGGGTGATCATACTGCCATAAATAACATACAGAACTGGACATGTGCTGCAAAGCTGATGGAAGAGCTCCAAGACTGTATTATAGACATCTATATTGAAGAGAAGCGACTACACTGTTCCCAGAGACAGTCAATACATGCAATTTGGGGTACACACTGCAGAGCCAGAGGCGATGGGGACAGGGATGCAGGGATCCTGCTGCCTCCATGCAGGATCTGTGAACAGCCTGGCGATGCCTTGACATCTGCTGAGCTAAAACAGGCAAAACAGTTCAAGAACTAAAACTCACCAGCTCAGACAACAACGTTTATCTCTGACCACAAGACACTCTGTAACATTTCTCCATATATCTTCTTGGGGGTGAAATAACAAGCAATAAATTTCTTGTTGCAAACATCCTAAGGACCCAGAATGTTATCTGTGTCTAAATACCCACGAAACCCACAAAGAATTATAAATTGCAGGGCATATCATGCTGGATGTTGCAATTTTGTGCAGGATGAAAGATGAGCAATTAAAAGCCAGTGAATCCCACAAGCTACCATGCAAGGCCCCAGCACATTCAAAGGGCTTTAAAGAGCCCCAAAAGTCACTGATCTCCTTGATTCCACAGTTCCCAGTAAAAGCAAAGTCAGGAATGAAAGAGATCAAAAGTTGATCCCCCAGATTAGGAGGTTTTAGTTAACTGTACCAAAGTCAGAAACATGGCAATGATATAGGTTAAGATCTTGAAGAAACTTCTGGTGCCAATGCACAAGTACCAATAGATTTGGTTTTGTATGATCTGCATTCCCAGAGAAGTAGTAGGTTCAGGGAAACGTAACTTGTTTCCAGCTCTTCTGATGACAGGAGCTGCTTGAATAAAGCTAGTTTTTTCAGAGTACATTTTCTATTACTTTTTTATCCAAATTAATGCTATTCTTCTGATAAATGAAATTGGGATTTTTTTTAATAGGTGAGAAACTACTACTCACTGTAAGATAAGTGAACAGTAAAAGCATGGGATGTCAAGACAAATTTTGATCCTCTTCCCCACTTCACAGCACGATGTCCAAGAAAAATCACATAATACTACTTCCATGAATTTGTAATTTCATCCCAGAAAGTAAAGAATAAGATAAACATTTTCTGTTTGTTTTTCACTTTCACAGCAACACCATCCTTACTTGCTTCTAGATGGTCACATTTTGCTGACATTTACAAACATTTCATGTTGATCTTACATGGGTCACATCAATCATCTGTACAGTTTCAATGACACTTTGTTAAATAAACTGTCATGAAAGATTTATAGAGAATTTGATAAAAGTAAAGAAGATGTAGTTTAGCTTTTAAAGATGCATTACCCCTTTTCTGAGGTGTAATATCAGCTCTAAAATACCATTAAGCTTTTCTAGCAGGAGATGAAGTGAGAAAATAAAATGTACTCTTTCATCAGCACTCACTTATTTGCATCCCTTGTGCTTCTACAAAAGGCTGTGAGAACATATCACCTGCAGCAAGTCTGGAGGAAAAGGAAACCTCACTCTTATTTTGTGTGTTCTGTTTCTCTATACTAATGCTTGGCAGAAGCCATTAATGTACTTAATACATTATTTGAGAAAAAAATGCCACCAGATCAAAAAAAGTCCCACACTCACAAACAACAAAAAACACCCCAACCAAAACAAAAAACAACCCAACCAAAACCACCGAAGTTCTACTTCAGATTAACATCTTTTTTGAAGGAGAGATAATAGTCCCAAATTCTCTCTCAAAATAGGGAATGCAGACAAGTAATATATTTTCATTAAAAACCCTTGTTAAGATGTATTTAGATTTTCAGACTTTATTGTCTGATATCAATTTCATATCTGCAAGTGGCTCACAGTGGTCACACTGTTGAGAAGGGCTTTTACCATACTTAATTCACTAACAAGAATCAAAGTTTGGAAAAACTCTTTTGATCAGGATTCTACTCCTGCCTGATCCAGTTATTTGCTGCATCCTTCAGTTACCTGCCAGGTCAGCTATATCTGCAACTCTCAACAGTTCAACCCCTTATAAATACTAGCAAAGAAGCCAACTTGGGAAGATGTTCTCCATTTCACTATTTAGTCCTGAAAAACTGCAAGTTATACATTAACACTTACAGAAAAAAAGTAACAAGGAATCTTTCACCTCTCCTAAAGACCATCAATTTTGGCAATCAAGAGGACAGCATAATATAGACCTAAGAAGCTTCTGTACTTTCAGAGTCTCTTGCCTAATGACCAGACCCATCACAACTGTGTGTCAGTCTCCCTTTACAAGAGCTCCTGTTAACCTTCAGGTAGTTACCCCATCCCAACTCTCACACAAGAGGTCAAAAAACAGTGGATGAATCCATCATTTAGGCTAGTAATTCAATAAAACCAAGTACTATTTCAGCAGTGAAAGTTTCTTCACAAGACACAGTATTATATAATTGTACTGGACTTACTACAGTGTAGTTATGACCCAAAGAAAGCAGATACAGGTGCAGTGGTATACAGCACTCAATAAAAAGCTCTGGCAAATCAATCTCCCACTGGTCTGTTAGAATAATTTCCACAAATATAATACAGTTATACTTTGAAGGTTTTCTTCTACACTATTGTCTTCCACCTTACAAATTCTGTATACATCCAAATCTACAGCACAATTTTAGATCTAGTTTGACACTGAAGAGTGCACTTAATTTACATTATGATCTTAGTATGTGTGGTCCTGATATCTTTTATACAGATACTTATAACATCTGTCTCACAATAAAAAGCTGAAATTGCAATTTTCAACTTGCATCACAGGGCTGACCTCATACAAAGCTAACATCTATTTTTATTCCATTTCTTCAGTCCGTTATGTCCTCCATTAATCCCATTGCATCACCCCTTGACCCTGGGTGAACAACTGCATTTGTAGGTTGCATGGGCCTTTCTGTTTTCTGGCCCTGGGTTCATCTGTGCAGTTTTCATGGGGAACAGCATCTTGGTATTTGGGCTGCAAGAATTAATTTTTTTAAATGAAATAGGAAAGACATGAAGCATTATCTGTTCAAAGTGTTCCACACAGAATGAAAATGAGCTGGGAAATTCTTACTCACATCAAACATAGCTGAAACCTCCAGTGGGTTCAAAATACTCAGAACAACTGCTCTTCACAAAGGGAACATGGATCTGACTTGCACTTCATTTGCTGAACTGACTTTACTCACAGTAATAGCTTACTCAGAGTGAATTTGAAAAAGCCTCTTTTTTAAAAAAAAGAAGTCCAATCTGCAGCCATAATCACAACAATAAGTGGCCTCTCAACAATGTTAATTTGGAGATATGTAACTACTATGTTATCAGCAACGTTTCTAGATACTGTGAACTCAGAAAGTGAAAAAGGCTACGAGTTTAAAGGCAGCAATTTACTCAGCTATTCAACACATCTGTCAAATATATTACTGAGTGGTAAATGAATAAATATTGAATTTCAATTGCTATGACTAGAAATAAATGGCTAGCCATTCTCCAAGCAGCAGCACTGTGAGCTAGAGGCTTTCAAGCTTATTTAAAGAAAAAACAGAGCAGCTAAAACTAATTTCTAAATTCTAGGGGGAAAAAAAAAAAATCTGTTTGTAAATTGACAGATCAGGTATCTAAAACTTGATTGCTTCTCCTTTACTACATGTCACGTGCTCTTTGGAAAAAACCCCATTCCTACTGGATATCTCAAAGAGATCCTAAATGTCAAAGACTTGAGGTCCAAAAACACACTCCATTTGGAAATGACTATTCCAAGAATTTTAAAATATCATGAAAGTAACTTAAATGCAATCAAAACTTCCCGAACTAAACTCATTTTAAATGCTTAGACTGTACACTTATTGTTAGATACTAAATTATATGCTGTGTAAGAACTTTATTATTATTCTGTGAAAATTAGTTCAAACTTGTGACTACTGAAAATTAGCCAGAAAAATATTAGCTATCAAAGAAGATGGATATGCATATGAAAAGATGACATGAACACACAACTTTTCTAATTGTCCTGCAGCCTTTCCATTGTATTTTCTTATTGAAAAGCACTGAAATATATTGACAGATAAAGACAGATCGGTGTTTCTTGCCATGAGGATATACTTACAAGCTGCTTTGCTCAAGTTTCACAAAGATCTGCAACAACTTTACAAAACTGCCACATGCTCTAAAACAGGGAAAGCATGCAAATCACTCCGATTTTCATGAAGTTCAAAGCCACAATGTAAGTGGAAGAGCATCCTCATCCTTACAGGATGGAATCAAAATGTCTATCTCCATGTCACACACATGGTGAATATGCTTTAAACCATCCTCATGAAGTGGCTTTATTAGAAAATATTGTTGTAAAGCAGCAGACAGCACTAGATCAAAAAAACAACTGCCTCTTCCTCATTATAGTAACAAACATGATTAATACGAAAAAGTTAAATCAAAGAGGTTTAACTCCTGCATGTTGTTACCTACCCACACTCCAGATGATAATCAGAATGCATGCTGAAAACATTCCTTCCTTGGGCAAGCAGCAGCCAGTAGAGAATGCTAATGAGAATGTACATCTTTCAGCCCAAAATGCATCTTTTCAAGCAAAATGCAGGAGTTATATACTCTGCTGGTGCATATATCCAGCTCTGGGCTGCTTCTACTATGGCCTTATGGTTAAGATGATCAGTAGCCTCTTAGTTTGACATTTTAGATTTTCCCAGTCTTTATCAATGTGTGTTACAGGCTGTAGAGGGAACTACATAACGGGATTAACTAATGGCAATAACCCTCTTTTGTCAGAGAGGATTACTGTCATTCAGCACTAGGAGAAACTGAAGACCAGGAGTTCCTTTTGTGGTATTTATTTAATATTCTACTCCGTAATCTGTTTGCAACAGTATTAGTGCAAAATGTCATGGGAAGATGTAAACACTCACCAGATTCCTCTTTGTACCTACAAATAAATCGAATGAAAAACAAAAAACAGTTTGTTTCCTGTCGCTCAAACTGTTCCAAGATCCTGATGCTCTATGTTATTTAACGTTTTCAGCTGACTTTGAGGACATTGTAGACTGCTCTGATGAGGCATGTTCTAGTGTCAGCCAACGGTTTATCCCTGGCATGCTTGTCAATCAAAATAAAACTAACAGACGGCTTTCTTTGTTTCAAATGAGCTTTCCCTGGTCATTAAAATTCACTTTTTATTACAAAACTACCATTTGGAAAGAGCAAATTGAAATGTTCATGGTTCCTACTGAATCAACTTCTACTGAAGTTCACTGTTGCAGAAGAAAGCTGAAAACAGAAGAAATGTATTACTTCATTGCCTGGGTGCTACCTATTCTTGTGTCACTGTATCATGTTGCCTACAGAATGGCCATTTCATATTAAAGCCTGCAACCAAGACTCGTGGCAATGGGATGGCATGACTTCCTTGAGTGTTTTCAACAACAGCATATAAAAGTCTAAAACATTAAAATTTTCCTAGGACTGAACAGCAGGAGGCAAAGTCTATGTCTTTAGACAGTGTGGAAAATGTAGTAGTTATGGAGTGTCTACTTTTTAGAAAACATCAGGTTTCCTATTCTAAAGATTGAGGACAATGTGCTCTCTTAGATTATATTTGGGAACATATGGCAAAAACTATGTAAGCCAATAGAAAATTACATCTAGAATATGTGCTCCTGGCAAAATAATAAAGTGCTTCCAGCAGCACCAACTTCATTTTAGGGAGATAAATCTAGAAGCTACCCAAATATATCCTGACAAAGAAAAAGTTTAAAAAAATCATGATTTTCAGCCAGCCTTTGTGAAACAAACTGCAGCATGATGATTTGTAATGATGTACAAGTCATATAAAGGAAGCCACTGTTTTATCTGAAGTTCCCACATGAGTGAGAGTATAGACCGCTGCAAATACATTTCCTTTTCCTTTTTAATAAAAGTATATTAAAAACCCCTAACAAACAAGGTTTCAAAATCATAATCTTTCTTGTCTACAGGGAAATTGTGTATGTAGCCTCTAATTGTGTCAATTATGATCACCTGGGATTTTTGTTATTATAAACACACTTTCCTTCCACTGACTGATTCAGATCTCATCCTACGGATTCATTTGCAGCCCTTAAAATCAGTACCTTCCATTTCTTAACAAGCAGAATCCTCTGCAGTCGCCTTTGGAGTAAGAAGGCAAAATGAAAATGAAAATCTCCTTTTTGACATTTTCTACAGACTAAACACAGAATACAGAATGTAAATAGCGTAAAACAACCCCAACTGAAATGGTTTAAGATACACGATAAGCTAAAAGTATGGGCTGTAATTTGGAGGAAAAGAAGACAGGAAATAAATGTCTAAAAATTAGTGCAGATGCTGAGCATGAACTATAATCCTCAGGTCACAACTTAATCCTACGTAACTGACAGCATTTGCACATGAGAAAGCAAAAGTCTAGAAATTACTCAGTAATTGTAATTTAAGCATCCTGCCTTTCTCTAAACAAGTTCATCAGGAACTCATTTTTAGCCTGCCTATGCAAATAGGAATAATTGGTAACAAACCCATCTTCCTACCCCACGTTAATCACTGTAGCTACTTCTCTCTCCTTTGTATTGCAAACAGATTCACATTCATTTTGGTCCTAATAATAGTATTTATGAAATGTAGCATTTGGCACATAAAGAAAAATGCACTTTGGCAGCTAGAATTCACTATTTTGGAATGGAAATGATTAGAATTAATTAGAGCTTCCATTAGACGGACAGACAACATTACTGTCACACCAGTGGGAAGGCACACCTGATGGACTTGCCAAGCTCTGCGACTGGCAGGATCTATATCAAACACCTGGGGATAAGCTCCTCCTCACTCTAGATCCTTTGGTGAAGATTGACCTAGCAAAGAAACTGTCCTTTCCATTCTCCTCTATAACCAGTCATCCCCTAGGGATAAAAACCTGTCCTATTTAGGGAAGAACAAAATGGTACACTGCTGTACTCCCAGTTTTCCTCTTGTTTGATTTCAATAGTACTGATAAATACTCTCCCAAGTACAATTTTCAACCTTGTTTTGCATCCATCCTTACTAGTTTCATCTAGATTGCATTTTCTATACTATGTGAGACACCACCAGAATCTTCCTGAAAACATGTGACATCTACTGTTTCACCTTTGTCCTCTATGAACTGTCATTCTTTTTTAAAAAAGGAAATTGGATTAGTTTGACATAATTCACTCTTGACAAATCCATGTTGTCTCTTATCTCCTGGGCACTCATGAACACTTTATTAGTCACAATATTTTTCTAGTTCATCTGAAGTTGAGTGGTCTGTACTTTCCAAGCATTTCCTCTTCTTCTCTTCTCTTCATGCTCCTGATACCACACTCATCCCTCCATGACTTTCTAGAAAAAGCCATTAATCACTCCAACATCTCATCCACCATTCCTTAACTACATTATATGACACCCAGCTGATGTGGAAACATCTAATACAAATAAGCTTTCTGTCACACTTCTTTTCTTGCTCAAGTTTAGATCTGGCACTTCTGTTAATTGTCTTAGACACCTAATTGCAGGTGACCTGAAGCCATGAAAGTCTTTCGCCTTCCCTGTGCCATCTGTTGCCACCTTTCTCTTCGCATTGCAGCATATCAACCCTTGCTTTCCTTTTCCCAAAATGCACACAAAGAATTATTTCCTCTTATTCTGGAAGGCATCTGCTGATTGCATCTCACTTTTTTCTTTGGCCTTCCTGGTACTCTCCACATGGTCTCCACACACCAAACCATAAACTTTCCTTCAAAGCTGCTTTCTCATTCATACTTGAAAAAAAGACTTCTCTAATGCATTTCAGTACATGCTGCCAGCATGTCTGAGCTGGAAAATTCCCATTATCATGAAGTCTTGTGCTATGGATGATTCTCGCTGAACCCATATTGATTTCTTCTGCTTCGGTGGCATTTAAGAGTAGGCTACTAACACATGCAGTGCTATTCTTCCATGCCCTCTCCCTCCTAAGCCTGGACCCCTGAGCAAAAGCACATGCTCTGTTTTAAAAGACAACAGCTCTTTCCTTTCTAGCTCTTTCCTTTGCTTCCCGAACAAGCCATATCCTTTACAATAATATTCTAGCTATGTAAGTTATCTGACCAACTCTCATAATGATCGTAAATTAAGATCATATACTAAATTTTGGCTGGTTGGTTAGTTTTCCTGTTTATTTCCCTGTACTACTTATATTCCCACACATCTTACAGGCGATCTGGAATCAACTCATCACCACATTTAAACTTACTTGTTTTAAACACATTGACCAGTCGTCATTATCTGTACTAACCTCCAAGCTTTTGTCACCTCTCTGTAATTCTAATTTAAAATCTTTGTGACCACATTTACAAGCCAATATATAAATATGCACATCAACTTTTTCAGGATATGTATTCTAGTGAACACATTTATTCACCTCTGGTATTAACACTTCCACTTGTTCAGAACAACAGGTTAGAAGAGGAAGAAACCAGCAGAATGAACAAGCAGTTCCTAAATCATACTGTCAGGAGAGTTTCTGGATGTGGGTAGGTATAAATACTCTGTTTGTTGCATAATGATTGGTAACAGACTGTACAAAGTCTTACTCTACCTGAGAAACAAAGTAAAATCTCACAGATTCAAAAGTACCACAGCCTAATCTAATCTAATATAAACCAGCATATAATAGTAGTTGTTACCATATGTTGACCCTCAAAGCCTCAATCCTCTTGTTTTCCTGAACACTTACATGCACTCAGGCATCCCTTTTCATTTGCATACACTACTTCTACTGCAGATGGTTATCAGGCTATTTTTTGTTTCAGCTGTGTATTTCCAAAGAAGCAAATCTAGAAGTTTTATACAGCTCTCTGTCACAGCACAAGATGACATAATATAATATTGATCCAGGAACACTGCTGCTGTCGTGCAGCTGACACTGTGATATAGCAGCAAAAGTCATCAAGGGTATACCAAAAACAGTGTGGCAGCATGTCTGCAATGCAGCTGCAAAAGAACTGATGCAGCACTAGATATGTACAGAGTCAGTGAAAATACCTAGAAGTTATTAATATCTTAATGCAATGTAATCAGTATATCAATGATCACAACTCTTAAAAAAAATCTTTCTTGTTCTCTTTATGACCATTTTGTTCAGTTAAAAACATACTGCAGAATTCTACCTGTTTAATAGAACTTAGGAGTTGTTCTTCCTCAAGATCTTTCATTTCAGCCACTGAACCAGGGAGCTTCTCTTATATAATGATTTAGTTTTTTATGTCATACTAAACTGGTATTTGGTTAAATTAGGAATGCTACTTTCACCTAAATAAACAACAGAAGAAAGAGATCAAATGTCATACTGCAAGGGTTTTTTTTCTGATGCCACACGTATTTCCTTAAAAAATTAGTTTATTTTGCATCATCTTTTCCAGAAGTGTCAGTGTACATCTACAAAATCATTAAAAGCAACAGGATCACGCTAAAAGCTAATTTTTTCTCACCCATACAGCTTTGACTTAGAACACAAATTATTTCATCTGTGAAGCAAGAATGTTAAACTACAGAATCCTATTACTGTAACAAAACCAAAAAATAAATATTTGTAAGCTTCAGTAATATACTTGGTTGCAGTGTTTCTTATAACAATCACAGAAATGCATAATGTTGATAACAACCATTAGTGAAGCAAACCATGATGGAGAAATGGGAAAAATAAGAATATTACTATTTGCTAATATAAGGACAGCGTTCTCTTTACATACAGTCCTTTTACACTGCTACATTTCATAACAGTGACAGAAATAGATTTGGGTCTGGGGCACTCTCACAACACTCATTTTTGGAAAAGCTGTCACATTTTAAAAATCTATGCTTCCTCATACTTCATTAGGATTTCATAAACTGAGTTTCCCTTTAATTAATATCCTTTTCCCCATTCCCAGTGTTATGCATTTGATAATTAGCATTGTCAACTGTCTAAAATTTGTACAGCAAAGCAAACCAAGTGTCTGCTCGAACTGGTCTAAACTCCCACCTGGATCTCCTTCTCTCCCTGTGGCAGGTCTGGGCAGTACAGTTACTATGGGACCCTTACAGGTGACGCTGGCTGCGGGTTACAGAGGTTCTGCTGATCTGACTGTGTTTCTAAAAATCTCAAGTAATCACATATACACACAGTAATGTTAAAAAATCATTACTGAGACAACACAAGCACCCCAAAAATCATGTAACTTCAGAATCCAGGCTGCTTGAGTGACTTGTGTTCTGCTTCCCTATTATCATCCTTAAATACTCCCTTCCATACACTCATCCACTACCAAAAGCCTCCAAGAGGGTGCTGTGGGTACAGGTGGCTGGTGAGTGGCTTGGCTTTGCCTTACTGCTTAATGCTTTGGATGAAAATAAGGAAACGTATGAGCACTTAAAAGATCATTTCCTAACTCCATTGGTAATCACATATGGATATAGAACCCTGAAAATATAATGCATTGTTAAGCATAAGATAGACAGGGGAAGGAGTTAAGAGGAAAAAGCCTGGCACGAAATGATGCAACAGATGTTGGATAAAGTTTCAGATTCAAACAAATCTTCAAGAACTCTGCTTCAGAGGACATTAAAAAAATTCTCATTTGAAAGTATAATTCATACAAACATTTTGAAATAAGATTGAGAGAAGTTTAAAGGAAGCCAGAACCAGTTTTGTACATTCTGTGATGTCACTTCAGCTCCTGCTCTGTCCCTTCATTCACCCCTGTGGCACTGGCAGGATCACAGAGTGGGATGGAGTGAGCAAGAAGGCTTGTGAAATCTTTATTACAGTCCTGTTGTAAACCACCAGAAGACAAAGTAGACAGTTCCAACTAGGAACAGCTGTTATTTTCCAATTAAAAATCACAAGACCAAAATATTAATTTATTAAGCAAGTGTTCAGTTTGAGCAGCCACAACTACATTTCCTAGTAATAGATTCTTTTTTATAAGAGAGGCTGTCGGAATGTCTCTGGCATAAATAATTTTATGTGACAAAACAGTTTATTGTCTGCTGCTGATATGCAAACAACTCCATTCCATATTGTGAAATACTGTCTCAATATGTAATGAACTGTAAAGGATTCTCCTTTGGGGGAAAATCCAAATTTGTTGACATTTTTCCAAATGTTTTACCTATTAAAGTATTAGCTGCATTAGACTTGGAGAAAGATTATCTTCTGCTATCATAGAAGCAAGTTAATAAAGTGACAATAACAAACTGATGTATCTGTCAAAGTTTATAGATAAGGATGTCAAGCTATAGGTTATCAGCCTACAGTACTGACACTGTTCATATATCATAGCCCCCCAACACACACTCTGTCAGCATTGTTTATTTTCAGTCAGAAGTTAAATAATGACCATGTACTAAAAGTGCCTTTGGGGAACTGCTTTGTCTTACATACTGTTCACCTGTTTACTTCAGAGTAAGTTTTGAGTTGCTTTTGTTTAATTTTCTATTTGAACAGCTGGTATTTATCAACTTCAAATGGACTTTAGGTCAATATACCACAAAAAAAAATTACTGCAATTTCTACACTTGCTGCACACACAAAGATTGTAAAATGCCAACATGAACATCTTCACACCGAGTCCAGTTCTGAGGAACACATGAAGTGTTTGCAGTACTCCCAAAACTACATCAACACAGGGAAACAGAAAACACTCAAACTAGGAAGGGTATTTAAAAAAATTCAGCAGTAGAAATCATGCCCATTCTGTACTGATCACTGTAGAAAACAGTCTTTATTCCTTCCCATTCTTAATCTGTGTATTTTCTTTACAGTATGCAAACCTAGCTATCCATAAAAAGGTAAAGATGTTATGGGGTTTGGGGCTTTTTTGTTGGTCTGGTTTTTTTGAGAAGTCAATGGCAGAGAAAAAGTTCTGCTGAAGTTAGAGGATGCAAAGACAACACAGCCACGAGGAAGGAGACCACACACATGATCACCAAGTTGAGTTGTTTTCATCTTAAATACCAAATGAAACCTCCATTTCTTTCTCACATATATAAACATATACATAAATTAATTACATAAAGGATAACAGGTTATGAAAAGAGTTAAATTAAACAATGGAAAACCACATCAAAATGTGAAAAGTAAAAGCCTAGATATAACCAGTAACAACATAGAGGGCTTCCATCTATTTTACTGCTTTTTCTCTATATATCAGGCAGGGTGAGTGAAAGATTATTTTACCAGAAATCATTTTCTGGAACTGACAGCTCACAGTTGACAAAGTAGAAAAGAATGAGAAAGACCGTGAGTTCTTAATTCAAAGAAGTTTCTATTACTTTTTTTGGAACCATTGTCTCAGTATGCATCTTAAGATATGGGCTGAGAATTACCATATTGCTCTAAGAATACTTATCCTAGTCAGTGCATTTTTCCTTCTACCCCAACAAATTTTTTGAAAATGAACTGAAAGAAAAAGGGCATATCTGAAATCTATATTTACTAAAAGCAGGGAAAGCTGAAGGAATTATGGGAAGACCAAAAAACACCTTAAGAAGAAATTGGTCATGCTAGTTCTTCTCCCTCTACATCAAATTAGCCTTTCTAGGTACCAAATCTAGGGACTTGAGTTTTACAAAGTTACGCAGAATTATGGTATATGGGTTCTCCCTCCAGTCCTATGCAAAAGAGCAAATGATACACCCTTTAGACATGAAGATACTAATATTACTTAATTTGATACATCTTAATACCATATGATCTTCAGCCGAGAATAAAGATCTTAATTCTCCTGAACTTGATTTTAGCAGTAAGAAAAGATGGTAATCTGAACAACTAAAAACTTTATTTAAAGGACTAAGTTCTCATGGAGAACAGTGCAGGTAAAATGAACCATGAGATATCTAAACATACATTTTTAAATAAAAGCATTTCTTTTGTAATTATTAAAATTACAATTAAAATAAAATATCATTTATTCTATGCTAGTTAATTTAATTTAGATAGCAGTAGGCAAAAAAAGGGGCAGATTTTTGTAATCAATACTTTTAAATGCAAGTATTAGGCAAAGGATTGAGAAAAGCCAAGAGTACAGCAGAGATTTCTCTGGCCCAGACTCTGTTCCAACTTGAACAGCAAATAAAAAATTATCTATTTTCTTAAAAAAGCTTGATTGAAACCATCCTGTTTCAGTCACAATTTACAAGGATTTTACAAGGAAGTACTTCAGTCCCTTAACGTGTAGGATGACTGCAAAAATCCCTGCAACCTTTGCAAATTAATACAACCAAATGGAGTAAGAGGCTGGAAGAACTCCTGAGCTTTGCTCTGGAAACTTTCACAGGAGCTCAAGCCTATTGTAGAAGAGGAACCAGGGGGTGCTGAAGGAGCTGGTTGCTATGGTGGCATCTCATAAATCATCAATTATTGTCTGTTATTATGAAGGTGACAGCCTCATAAAGAGATTTGCATTTTCGGCTAATTTTAAGGATTTTTTTTTTTTTCCTGCAGACATCATTTGCTTTGTAAAAGAAATGTCATGACAACCAGAGAACACTTAAGCTTGTTATCGGGTAGTCAGGCATCCGCTTGGCCCCCGTCACTTTGGCATTTGAGCATAGTAGTCTCTTTTGCATTATTGAGTAGTTTATCTTTACAGTTCATAAATATATTTCTAAACGTGGGGATGGCATAATAGAAGAATGTGGGGAAAGTGATGGAGGGCTCCTGGTTGCCACAGCAACCTAAACTGATCAATTCCCTGTCACTGTTTTAAAAGAGGCACCACTCTCCTGTGGCCCCCAACACTAATTACAAATGCAGGCCCTTCGCTAGTATGTTCAGCTTACAGATTAAAGCAGTTCATGCCTAATTTATCATTTAACATGTCCTCCCACATTTGTAGTGCTGTACGGAATGAATAACAACTTCACTTGTTTACAGCATTTTCAACTTAATTTCACTAATTAGTTTTGCAGTCGTGGAAGTGGCAAAGGCCCCGCCACAAAGTTGGGCCCAGGCAGGGCAGCAGTGCAGCCCTCCCCACGCCAGCTCCAGCCTCTCCTCCCCTCCCAGCATGGCAGAACATCAATATATTACCTATTTATCTTCCCCTTTTTAAAAAAATATTTATTTTTAAGTGACTGGGAGTTTTTTTAATGGGAATGGAAAAGAAATTATGGAAAAATTTGTTCCATTTTAGAGTATTTAATATTGTACTGTGCACTGTTCGAGACAAAAATGAGTGATGAGACACCAGTGGCCACCAACACTGCCCTTCCAGCCAGGCTTCTACTGATTTAAGAAATATGTCCAGATTTTATCCAAATTGAACTTTGAACTTGTATGTTTCAACACAGTGTTTATCACCACCCCAGAACATGCCTCTCAGACTGTTCTTCCAGATCTTTGTGACTGTGACTTGCAGATGTCTTGGACAATCCTTTCCCACCTTATGTGTTCTGCAACAATACAGGACAGAGTGTGAAATCTCCACATGAAAAATCAAAATATGTTGGATCTAGAATGCTCTCAGCTACCACAGCAGCCTCAGACCTTTAGGAAAAAAAGGTCTGAGGCATTTGAGGCACTTAAGTCACTTGGCAGCGATGAAAGTCAAGATCCAGTGTTGTACTATCTGGAATAGTCTCTGAACTTTCTGCTCCAAATAAAGTTTGCATATTTCAAAACACTGTATAATTTGAAATGGCAAAAAAAGACAGAACCTGTAAGACTCATGTCTCACAATATGAAGCGCTTCATGTTCAAGCTCAGCTGCCCCAGGGAGCCTGGGGAACAGGATGGGAATTTTGGTTCCTTGGTAATACACTATCAATAGTCATAAAGGAGATCATTTGACAGCCACTGCCCCAGGCAGCTCCTCCCTGTCATCAGTTTTACAAAAGAGCTCTTTCCAGGAACTTCTGTTAATTAACAAAAATTATATACCCAAAGAAAGTTAAAACCCTTTAGTGGGTCTCAAAGGGCTTGGCAACATGGAGCAAAGAAGCTCTTCCAACTGCTGCTCAGCCCAGCAGCTGCAGCCCCAGCACTTCTGGGGCCCCAACCAGCCCGACAGACTGTGCTCACTGGTTATCCATGCTCGCCGGCACCAGCTCCACCACAGGAGTTCTGCATTTTCAGTGTCAAGGTTGAAGCTCCAGTGCCCCGATTTCCAAGGGAAATACAGTCAGCTTGAAGCAATGAGGACTAATCTGTGCACATGTGGCTGTCAAGCAGGAACAGCCCCCAATAATGCACAGTAAATCAAAAGTTTATGCAAAGGTGGTTTTTATTGAAATGATGCTTCTGCTTTCCATAGCTTTTTAGTCCTGCTTCAGATAGTCAAATGGCACTTTCAAATCACCCTATTTTACCAACAGAGAGTGAACGGGTGCATAAATGAGTACATGGCAGAGCTGAGGTGATTGCTGCTAACAGTGGAAGTTTGCTTTTAAAACAAATAAATCCAAAAATCACAAAGTTTTTCTCATGTATAGCCTACATTCTCTGTGATTGCATTTGTTTTGTCTTCTATTATTTAGCTCTTAATATCCTAAGTGGATACTACAGGACAAAGGGCAACCTGCAGACCTCTGGCAACTTTAAGCATAACTTAACAAAATCTGAAACAGTATTTTCCCTGATCAGAGATTCAGCACTGTATTTTAAACACACAATGGTATAAGTATCTTGAACATGATTCTATATCAGCACACCTCCAATGTAGGCATACAACTAACACGCCAGTAAGCAGAGTGTCTCTCTGCATCAGGACACCTGCTGACAGTTTGCTTTGCTATATTCATTCCATTCTTGAAAATATTGGTTTTATTTTTCCTGGAAGTATACAGACAATTTGATGCTCAGTGTAACCACAGAAATACTTGAGATTGATCCTCGTTTTCTCCCAGTGGGTTTTCATAGGATAGAGGCAATTAGGGGCACAAAACTAAAGGGGCTGCACAAGTCCCAGCATGAAGGACAGGTTGGGCTCCAGCAAGGAGGGAACATGACTTGTTGCACACCTAAGTGCAAGCTGTACTCCTTTCAGCATTGCTGCTTTTTCAGAAACAGATGCCCTACTGGACAGCCACGGGAGAAGAAAGGTTATCATCTCGTCTTCCCTCAGACTTGATGCCCAGGGAAGAACAGCACTTCTAAAGGAATATCAAAAACAGGCTGCTGTTATATAGCAAAACCTTCACATCAGCCATGCAATGATAGTTTACACTCTCCTTCCATAAAGCATCCTTAATGCTCACATCCATTTTTAAAAACCCTTAAATATACAGAAACCCTCCTTTCCCACCCCCTCTCTAAAATAAGACCAATTTCATTAAAGGCAATCACATCAAGGTAACATGCTTTCTTGTGCCCGCATAAACCAACATCAGCTATGGACTAACTGCTTGAGTGCTTCTGTGTGTTCACTCATTAATATCACCCAGTAGCAGTACATACTACTCCTAGTCAGCTTTCTTACAGTTCCTTGGAAACTTACATTGTTTTCCAATCCTCAGAAAATCAAACCATACATACTAAGTTAAAAGCAGTTCCTACATGAAAGCACTCAGATCCTCCCAAGACTAACCATTCTATCTGCTACTCCCTTAAGGATGCCAATTCAAAACTTGTAGTCAAACAACCCTAAATCACACTGGGTTATCAACTGTGCTTTTGAATCCATCTGTCACTGCTTGTCACTGACCATAAAAGTGCAGAGCCCAGATGACAGGACGAAGGACCAGGCAGGATCTGACATCTCCCTGGGCTCTCAAGTAGTAAAAGGACTAGCATTTTTTCACCTGTTAAACAGTGACAAACATAAGGTGTGCAAGCAGGCTGTGCACTACTACCTAGCGCTGCTGAAATCAAAACAACATATATTAGCAATAATCACCTTGGTTTTATAAACCAATTAGTGCTTAGGAGAGAGCATTTAAAGGTTGTTTAAAGGTGATGCACTGGACTTTGCCTTTTGTGATTATATACTCATCCAGGATTTCACTTCTAATTCTTATTCAGGCCAGCGAACTGAGTATCAGCAAAAAGGCACGATCCTTTGAGTACTTAAGTAACAGTCTTGCAGTACTTAATGCTTTTTTCCACTTAGTAGCATGTTTGACATGACACAACATGTTTTTATTACTATCTCACTCCTATCATTCCTGTTATTTAATGAACTTCAGCCTCCATCACTTACAGAGATCCTTAGCCCAGACTATACTCATTATAGATCAACCGAGATGCTGATACAGTCACTTCAATTTTGTTTTGCCTGTCCAACTATACATTTAAAGGATGACAATATACTGTTAGGAATGTAACACACCAAGTATCTACAGCTACCACAGACTTTCTCCTGACCTACTCTAAATCTGTTTGCTTTCAGTTTATGACAACTAAAAGATCCCTGAGAGTTAACGCAGAACCTTCAGGTTATTAAATGTAACTTGCAGAACATTACATTATTATGCTACACATGGCTAAGGAATTTTAGTATTCACAGGATTATGGTAATTAAGTCTTCCTTCACTTTGGGTGATGTGACACTTGCTTGACTATAATGTCACTCCACTTAAAGTCTGTGTAAACAACATTATCTTAGTCACTCTGCATTACATTTCCAACTGTGAGCAAAATTACAAGGTCGAAGTGGACAAGAATGTAGGTAATCCCAAGGAAACATCATGTAAATGACTAGCTCAAGGTTCAAGCCGGGTTTTTCAAGGGTGGTAAAAGGCTTATGTACTACACCAATATTTCAGTACTGTTTTGTAGAAGGTTCACTAGCAAAATGCGTTACTATTTCTAGAGACAGTCAGAACATTGCAAGCTTTCCCTTTTTTAAGGACTTGGCTACAGAAGATATGCAAGGAGTAAAAGAAAACTGATTTTGTACAAAAATCTATATGAAACTCGCAGAATATTAATTAACTGTAAGTGACAGATGCAAACAAAGAAATATATCTTCCAATGACATCATTAGCATAACATAATAAAATCTCCATTAAACTGTCAGTCAAGAGAGATGGGAAAAAATATTTACCTCATTGTTAAGGCCACTTTTTTCATTCACTTAGTTGAATTTGCTTTACCTTTAAATATCAAATAGAAAAGCATTTTACAGTCAGTCATCTTTTGTGATTTCAATTGTCAAACTGACGTGCAACTGAATCTCTTTTCCTGTAACAACTATATAGTAAACTCTGCACACAGATTTCCCAATCTACCTGTATTTCAAAAAGCATAATGCTAAGGCACAAAATGATGTATCACTGGCATTGCCAGCTCGGCTGCTGTTAGTGAAGTTACTAGCTATAGTGGCAGATTACCTTTGATACTAATGCTTGGCTTCCTCAGCCCCTGGAAGATATAGCACACTTTTGGTCTTAAACTGAAAAAGACTGCATAGATGAGCAAGTTGTATTCCAACAATTAGCAGATAATAGCTTCCAAGTCCATTAGCTCTGCAGGTTTCCAATGCAGCAGTTAACCCCTTTTCAGTAATACAAATCTGACTAACCAAAGCCTTGTTAGTGGTTAGATATTTCCAAGGTTGTTTAAGCCTACAAATCCACAATCATTCAAGTCTACATCCTTGAAAACATAACACAATCAGATTGAGTTGGGACTTAGCTAGCCGTATCAGTAATGGGGCTTTAAATAATTCCTGGGAATTCCACCTGCAGAGAAGTGGTACCCAGGAAAATGTCACTGACACATCAGGTCCTTGGAAATGTCATTTCAGCCATTTCTATCTTAAATAGTAGCTGTAGGAAGTTTAATTAATAACAAAATTACACTGTTTCAAGTTCTCTCCAGTTGGAGTTAAGTTCAGAAGTTCATTGATAAAAATAAGCCTTTACCAAAAAAACTACAGGAGTAAAATCTGTCAAAAAAAACTTTAACTTGCTACTGGTTAAGGATGTAGGTTGTTAACAAGATCTGGCTCGCTCCTCATTTTACATTGCAGACTCACTAGGGGTAGGAGGATAAGACACCATTCATAACCTGATCAGTGGTCATCAGGCTGCATTCTTCTTTCAAAGGTCAAATTACAAACATTTTTCAACAGCAAACCAAGGAAGAAACTGTGATACTGTTAGCTGTATATATTTATACAGTACGCATTTAAACTAAAACAACTGCTAACAGTCATTAGTCCCTTAAAATTGTTCTTCATGTTGACATTACTTCTGATATAATCAACCTTTAATCTACAGTGTATAATCAAGAGATATAATCTGGGACAGCTGAATATTAGTAAAGTTAAGAAAATTCACACACAAAAACCCTTTACACTTTACACCACATTCTACTGTATCATGTGAGATGTAGGAATCTGTCTCTTATCTTTCTTTGCTGATGTTAATTAGGATGTCCTCACAGTCAAAGCAGAGTTTGTATTTCACTCTGAAAGCATCACCGTTGGATATCTGTTGCTCCTGGAGAAAATTACAGTGAGGCACTAGTGACAAAACTCACTTTCACAAATTCATCAGCATGTAAGATGCAGGGGCTTCCTTATCAAACCTACATTAAAAGACTTTAACTCAATTATACTACCGATTATACATTATTTGTAGCTTTTAAAAAGTTGTTTGCAGCCACAGATAATGGAAAACACAGTGCTCAAACTTATGATCCAAAACTAGGCAGTCTGTGACTACAGCCAAAATCTGGGTACAATGTTCAGCATGAAGGAAAAAAAGGTGTTTCCCAGGTGTAACTATCTGGAAATCTACAAACAGGAAAGGATGTTCAAACACTGAAAGCAGTTGATGTGTTCTAGCACATACAGGTATTTCAGGAGGGTAACATTGCTTAAACTGATTTTTATATAAACCAGTAATTTTAGCCCATTGACATAGTTGGTTATAACTAGGAGATGATTTCCTGTTTGAAATACTTCAGTATTCATCAACCATACTTGTTATGTTGCCTGTTAATGACACTCATCACATGTTTTATAACATAGTCTTACTGCAGGTTTAATGGAAAGACAATCAAAAATTAAGTGCATATAAAATTATTAATATAAAAAGGCAAAATACCACTGAGAGCAGTGACCTGGTGTCTACTTTGGCAGGAGCTGAATTTGGTCAAATGACTTATGGTTCTCATTTAGCAAGTGTTCCAAATCATGTATGACTTTGTGACTTCTTCAGTATGTTTTCTTTAAAAAGTAAAGGTTTTCTGTATGAGATTGGAATTTAATTGTTTCCGTTTAGATAAATATGCTTTTGGATGGATGCTGATGGAAAGGGCAATCAGATGTCAAAAGGGCAGCAGTACAGTGAGATTATGTGCTGAGGTCTAGGGCAGGACAGGCAAACAAGGGGGAATCTCAGATCACTTGAGCAGATCCTTATAAATAAAATCTCAGATAACAGGCTTTGTTTATTCTGCAGAAATGCATATTGGCAGGTCAAATCAACTTCTGTTATGTTAACTACTTAAGTTACTTTCGTATTAACAGATATGCCTGACAGCATAACAGAAGTCTCATCTGTGAGCATCTGGAATGGATGGAGGAGGGGGAAAAAGCATTTGAGTAATTAGGAATGAGATGTCTTGCACCTACAAGAAATGAATTGTCCTCTTGCCAACGGGGAGAGGGGAGATAAACAAACTGCAGAATGACAGAGCTCAAGAAGTAGTATGTCAACGATGCTACTTTCTCATGGCATAAAAACTACAGAACAAACTCTTAATATTAAGGATGAGATGAATGTCCCACTTTGCAGAACACTGCTGCATTGTTAAATTAGCTATCATGTTTCACTTTCCAAATTATTAAGTAGGCTGTTTAAAAAGAAAAATATCTGAAATCTTTCTTTAGACTTGAGACTCATCACTCTGACACTTATTCTACAGCCCTTAACAAAGTACTCCCAAACAGAATCATGAAAATTACTACTAAATAAAGCTGAAAAACACAAGAAAACTTTGGTTCACTCATTGAAAAAAAATCACATCAGCTGATATCCCCCACCAACCAGAGTACAAATATGAGTATGTGAAGGGTAACATTCACTGGTGCAATACTCACTGCAAGAAATGTAAGAGAAGCTTATTTTTTATTTTTCAAATACCACCCAGTGCTAAGTGACATCTCTTGGTGCCAGAAGCTCTAATGGAGTGCAAGGTTACTTGCAATGTGTTTATAGGAGTAACTCAGACAGCTACAACAAAGAAATTAAGCCATAACTTTTATCTTGGGAGAATATATTGGTATTTTTGCTCACTTTAATGTTGAGTGACCACGTAGCATTTCCACTTTGCTTTTATCATGCCTTTTAACAAGCATTCTATACAAGCTGCAATGCATTTAGTACTGATACCACACTTCAACAAAGCACTTCCCCAGAGATTTTCAGATCAGTTATTCCACAGGCACCCAACATGTGATCTTTCAAAGCACACAGTGCCTGAATTCCCTCCACAGTGAGTGTATGTATTGCTATGCAAACAGGTAAATACTTTGAAAACATAAGGGTAGAAATGTTTCCACTTTTTTTTTAGTCAAAATATCACATTTTTTAAATCAGAAAGCTTTGCAAAACGCTCTCATTTAAACAAAATTCAGAGCAATTTCAGAGGTACTTTGAAGAAAAATGCTTATTTTAGTCCTTTACTCCATCATCTGCATTGAAGTAATATTTTTCCACAGCTCCTATCCCAAAAGAATTTCTGTTCTAGAAGAACAGAAAAAAGTACAAAACCAGAAAAATATTCAAATTTTGGAGTGGTCTAAGTTTTAAATAAATTAATAGTTTACAGAATGCTTTTTCAGAACTACACCTCTTCTGTACTATTGGTTTCTAAATTATTCAAGGATTACATTCTGCAAATGTATTTGTGCAAGTCCAAGTGAGAGTCAGCTCCATCTATTTAATTCTTCTACATGTAGTACATCCCTAGTGGCTACCTAATGAAAGTGATGCTGAGCAAAAATCACTGCTGAACATAAATGGTTTTAATGGTAAAGTTTGTTGGGTTTGAATAATCTTTTTTAATGTTTTAGCCAATGCAAAACCTACAAGTATTAAGACCATTGAACCCTCTTTCATTATGAGTCTGTGTGTGACTGTGTTTTTTGGAAGTTGGAAAATGCAGGACAATGAGCTTTGTGCTTGCCCTTCCAACATCCTTCAGCAAGGAGTTTCACAGGTCAGCTTCCCAGAATATAAAGTACAAAATCTGATCCTGTTTTGCTTGCCTAAGAGAATTAAATGCACTTTAGGAGCAAAAGAGCAAGTAACTCTGCTTGGAAATAAGATAATAGTAACTTTTATATATCTATTCCATTATGTGTAATATCACTTTACTTAAAAAACTGAAAGAAAATGGCAGGTGCAAAGGTCAAGAGGACTGACAGTAAGCCTGCAGGCCAGAGTACACTGGGTCAGAGATCTCCAAAGACTTAAATACTAAAATATACTTGAAATTATAGTAAATCTGCAAGCTGTTCTCTACCATGTAACATTACAGTAATAATCAATGTGCCTCAAAAAAGGCAATTCTTTAAAAAGTGGTATTTCTAACATATTTTCCCATTCTTCCCAAATCTAAAATTACATCAGCAAATTTAACTGAAGAGATCATAAGCAAAGCTGAAAGAAGCAGCTTGTAGTAAATCCACAATCATTATTCAGGTGGTCACACAATCATTATTCAGATCTTTAAGTAGACACAGTGTATTGTTCTCCCAGACGTTTCTAACCATAGCATCATTGAATTTACTACATTTGTCTTCAAATAGTGTATGAGTGGTCACGATTTCTTCCTGTTTGTCTTGGATGCAGATTTCATAGCCCCGAGTATATGGGATAATACTTCAGACTAAGGAGAGAAGTAACAAACTTGCCAATAATGTATGAACAGGTCTCTTCCCCTCACATTCTGTGACTTGAAACGGGCTGCAAAGAGTTGCTTAGAAGCAGGTTGATATTATTTACAGAATGTTCTATAATCATTTCCATTGTTTGAACAGCATTAGACAATATTAGACAGTGTTTACTGGCCTTATTGCTTATTCCAACAGGTAGTTTTCTTGATTTCAGATGGTAAAAACTGTTACAATTCTTAGAACTTCGCTTCCACTCTAAGAATTCTCAACTAAATCCTGTCATTTGCAGTGTGAACAATATACAAAAATGGACTTTCTTTAAATGGTAGTATAAACTCTCCCCAGTCACTCAAATTTAATTAAAACAACTCTAAAAAGACATTTCTTTTCTGATTTTCAACCTTCTTTTCCACAAGAATACAGGAAGCAAAAGCATTTAGAACTGCAAATATTTCCAATTACTTTCTTTAGAATTCCTGCAGTTTGCCTTCATGTTATAAGCATATTTTAAACAACTTAAATATGTTCTGCTTTTCTTCTTAGGGTACTTTAGTACTGTTCATAACATAAAAACATGTACATGCCAACAATTAGGTAATCTACACTTTGACTTCTGCTTGTAATATATTGTACGGCTACTGATAACACAAAGTACTCCTACAAGAAAGCCAAAACTGATGTGAAAGTAACCTGATGAGTCTTAATGCAAATAACACTCTTAGATCCAGTCTGTAAAGGCTTCAAAAAGCTTAATGATTTTCTCAGATGTGCTGTAACAACAAAGACTCTCATGGTTCAGTGTCAAATGTCTGCTAGAAGCCAATGCTCATCACAACTAGAATGACTTGTTCATCATAGATTCCATCAATAATTGTTTCAGTATGTGAATGTGATCAATGCAGCTCTCATCAAGTATAAATCAAGCTATGTATTTTCTAATGGGACCTGCAGCATTCTCATGGATCCTATTCGACAGGACGATTCAATCAATACCCAAGCTCAAGTGATCAGACATCTTTCTCAAAATGGTAGTTATATACAAATACATAACAATAAAACCATCCTAATGCTCCTGGCATAAAACATTTAAATGGGACTGCATACTGAAAGAGGCAAATAAGAAAGTTACTGTGTAGTACTACATTGCATTAGACCTGCATTTAAAAGCTGCCCAATGTAAACTCAATGAGCATGTTTAAATTACTATATCTAAACAGCGATGTCAGTGGCAAAATCTCCATTAGATCAAGAGTACAAGGAACAACATTTATCAAAGATCAAGAGAAACACTGAGAATATCTACTTAGAGCTCTTCATTTCTTAAGAGATTTCAATTCTACAAGTTACAGGCAAAGTTAAGTAGATTGAGTTCTTTTAGGTGTTTGTGGCTTGGCAAAGCCTACCAAACTACACGGTGCGGCTTATCTCCCTTTTATCAGTTCCTTATTTTTAGCAACTACTTTAAAATACGTTTCTTGGATATCTGTCGCAGATGGATGCAGACTGACCCACATCTGGGCATTTTATGATGTTCTTTTTGGTAAACCACAAGGCATGGTTTTACATTTGAAAATATTCAAGTTCAAATTCTCAAGTTTGAATCTTTACATTATAAATATGAGGCCATAAATGCATCTTATTTTCTCAGGCATATTTGTTTTCAAAGAGTCAGGCATTCTCAACTTCATCAGTCTGCCTTTTTATGGTAATCTCTTCAGTGACTAAATAACACTAAAATAATTAGACAAAATATGTGAATAGTATAATTTTAAAACTCATCTAGTTATACAATCTCTTAAAGCCTGTTTACGTGTGTAATAAGTTTTAAATTAAATGCTCTGTTTTGGTAATTCCAGAATGGTTTTAGGCTGCAATAGTGCTGCAAAACTTCCCCCGGATTTCATTCATTTCCCACTGATATTTCAGAGGAAAATTTCTGCTAGCAGACAGATAAAGCAATGCATGTGTAGAGTGTGGAATATCTGCTGACAGGTGACTGGTGTAATCTGGCCATTCAGTGTGTGTGGAACTTCTCTCTACCTTGGGAACTTTTAGGAAGTTTCCCCAAACTGCAAGTTTCCCCAAAAAGTTATATCATGACCTCTGTCAAAGACTGCAGGCCAACTACTGACTCTATCGTATGTCTGTGAAAGCAGATCAACCATCGAGCAAAGTGTCAGCCAGCAATGCTCATGGTCTTCTGCATTAGTCTCAAGATAATGATGGCATCAACTTCAACCCCTATTTGATACTTGCAGAAACCCTCCATACTCTCAATGTTCTTTTATCTCCTGCTGAACAGAAACGAGCTATATTTCTGCTTTTACAACATGCAAAAAGATAGACTCTGAAGTCCCTCAACACATTTCCAAGTCTATCGCCAATGTTTGTGCACACTTCAAAGAGAGTGACCGACATAACTGACAGAAGAACCCTCACAACCCTCTCCAGCGATGATCAGTAAAGACTGTTTGAATATCTGAGACTAATTTCAGACTTTTTTAGGTTTGTTTTTCCCACAAATTCATTTACTAACACATATTTTTATTTTTCCAACTCAGGTTTGGTAAACATGAAAGGGAAGCCTGCTTTCTTCATGGCTGTTAGACCTTGTGCTTGAAAGAAAAAGGCAAAAGGAACAAGTGCACAGAAGTTGCCAAGTTAGTTGCTCTTCATCTGACATATAGTCTTCCTTTTATAATATTTTTTTATATAAAAGAAATAGAGTTATATATTGATATATAATTCAGGAGATTTTATATTTTTCAATTAAATGCCTTTCAACCTTTGCTCTTTAAAGGTTATAGAAATTCATGATTTTAGCCTCTCTGAAGAGTTCCTATCTTTAGTCATAAGGTCAATCAAATTCCCCTTTTCAAATGTTACATCTTCAAAGAATATGGTAACCAGAACAAAAACAATACCCTAAGTGAGGTCAGAAGATTCCATAACCTTTACAATATACTCCTTACATTCTTATTTCATTACTGGCTATTTGTACCCCTTTCTCCTTCCCATTTTTTTCCTCTCCAAGTTGCATGTGTGTTTTCAGCCATTTTTTAAAACTACAAATAGATCCAATCCACTTTAGTCCTTTTGGGGCTGCTACTTTGCTATAATAATTCGCAGAAGAATTCCCAGACCTACTTTTCTTTCCTAACTCTACACATACTCCTAATGAAACATCACCGTTTGATGTTTCAAAGCTTTCAGAAGGGATTACACTAAAACAAACTCAAACTTGCATGAGTTACACCTGTAATTATTTCCAAATTACATATATCTGATTCAGATTTTCAAAACAGCCATGTTTATTAAAATAAAACCCATGCCACTAAAATTTGACCATTCATTAAAGAAATTCAATCAATTAACCAACAAAAAAAAAAAACCCCAAACCTTAACTACTGCAAAGTTGTGCTGCAATTTCCCTATTTAGATGAAGATACATCCCACTTACAGAAATACTAGAGGATTCTTAGCATGGCAGTTTTTTTAAACTTCACATTGCTGCAATAAATACACCAGAAAACTACAGAGTAGATAAATTTTCTATCATTTCAATGAAGGGAACACCTGAAAGATAATACCTGTAAAGACAATATGACCCCACTTTCTTTTCTACTTAGAGCTGAACTGGTAGGTAGTGAAAGTCATTTAAAAGCAGAGGCATCAATGTAGAGCCTCAGCACTTCGTATACAACAGAGTCCCACTGTGCTCACCAGCACAGAAGGCCATGTCTTGGGTAGAAGAATGCAGGGTTTGTTCTGAGAAGCTATGAGACCTCTGAGAAGGTATGAGAAGCTAGGAGCTAGTTGTGCAAAAGGACAAAGTTAACTGATTGTATACTGCATGTAACTTGGAGTCATTTAAACTCATCTGGAAGGTTTTTATTTAAAGCAGTTCCCTGCAGTCCCTCAAGGCTGCTCACTTTTCTCATCTTTCATCAGGCTGTTTATTGCACAACACCGGCATCTTCAGCAGGGCCACCAGTGATCCCTCTCTCCCCACCACCCTCACAGGAAAAAAAAGTTTATACTAACTCTAACAATTCTTTTCCAGAGAGAGGCTATTGATTGGTTACTCTTTCAACACAGTAACACAGTAATTTAATTACTAATACTAAGAGTTAGTGCTGGTCATGGAGTTTGGCTCTCTCAAAGCAATGACTCACCAGCTACATCGTTTAAGACGCCTCTCCCTCAAGGGCTTTCAGAGCCACAGAAGCACTGCTCCTGTATCACCAATGTCTAAATTTCTAATCTGGTTAACATATTTTGTTGTCAGGGTTAAGATAAACCATCTGGGCAATCTTGCTACAAATTCTTTCTTGGCTAAATGTTTTTATTGTAATTTGCCTCATTTCCTCCTAATATAGCAACAAAACGTTGCTTCAGTGGATACATTCTGGTGACCTGACAGACCTCTCTATCAACTTCAAAATGTCTCGCCGTACACTCTTCATTTAAACATCACTAGTTTCTTCCTTCTTATTTTCTTATGAGAACATGATATTGGAGCTGGCTGCTACAACATGCCAATTCCATCAACATGCTGGAATTCATAACTAATTATTTTAAAGTTTATTCCTTTCAGAAAACCATCAGTTGGCTTTTCGGACATCACATCAGAGTAATTGGGTACTCTATGAGTTTAACTTCTCTTACTGTAATTCTTCTGTGCCTCTTATTTCTGCTACAGTAATCTGGAAATACTCACTCACAGTGACTTCAACAAATACTACAAGTTCATTGCTTTATCCATATATATGATCCTGCAAGTATTTATATCTGGCTGAGAGGTCAAATATACCAACAGCACAAACAAAACCAGAGATACAAATAAACAGCTTATCCTTCAATCTAATCTTTGTCTATTTCTTAGCTGCAAATCTAAGATCTGAAATCCACTGTATGTTTCTACTTGGTGTAAGACATGAAAACTAAAATACAGTACATGGGAAAGTCAGGTTTCATATTGCCTCTAACCTTCATTTTATAAATACTTGCTTCAATTTAGCATGTCCCACTTCTAAGACTGCTGCTGTTACAGTTTGTCATTTGCTGCTAGTTTCACCAATCACAAACTCAGATTCTCTTTTAATTTAACATTATATCACTTTATATTATTCACAATGAAGTTTAAAAAAAGTCCTTTTTGTCAAGCAGTTCAAGACTTAAATTACTTTTAGAAATTAGAAAGTTTAAATTCCTCTAAATATATCCTAATGTACACAAGGAGCTCATGTTCTGACATTACTCACACTGCATTACCTTGCACTGACAGACATCAATTTTTAGTTTAAAAGATTACACCCTAACTTTAATTTCTCTCATTTCCCGGCTTGGTTAGTTATGGCTGTTATTTTTATGAAAAGCTATTTGTCTCAGGAAACATCAACACTCTTCACAGTATTCCTGCTCTTCAAGTGAATCTAAGATGCCACAGAAGTGGCCAGGCTGGAGAATAAACACAAAATACTAGGGAAGCAGCTACAGCTCATGCATCCAAACAACGTAGCAGTGAACTGCCTCAACTCCAACCTGTGGAGAGACCACCACCAAAGCACCACATTCACTCAGGATTGATGGTTACTTACATGCAGTTCAAAAATGCAAAATGTGGTAATATGCTTGGGGAGAGAAAGGGAAGAGGATGGCAACTGGATTCCATGATGTGAATTCTGCAGACTTCAACTTTCTAGAGATTTCAGTTGCTACTGTTTATGCTTAATAATATCTTCTATGTGATATTTGCTGCTATCCTCCCTTGTACTGCTTAGGCACACCTTTCCTTTCTTTTTGTTTAGAAGTATTTCTGTGACTTCTGTTACATATATTTTCCTAACTGTAACTACATAAAATCTTACCCTTTTCTTCTTGAAAGTAAATTGTTCAAAAAGGAATACCAAGCAAGAATCTTTAAAAAAAGGCAATTAATATCTACACCACCAAAATGATAAGATGTTGTCCACTAAATTCTACATATCCCTGATGGCGTGCAGGCAGCTGGGTGGCCACTACTTTCAGAGGACAGACATTCTAAAACTCACATTCTTTCTCAGAACGGCTTTTACAGGTTTTTCTTACTTCTAAGATGTAGAGCGAGGTATAACTTAATCTCTTTACATTTCTAATGAATTATGTCTTTTCATTTAAACCATAAAAAAATATGGAGAACCCTTCGCAACTGACATGCAATACCCTGACAGAACACACACCCAAATGCAATAAACTATCTCTGATGATTCAGAGAATTCACCTGGTGATGTCTGTGCTGGTTATGCTACTCTTCAGAAGGGACACACTCTCTATTTAAAAATCCAAACGGTATCTCACAGGCATCCATATATAAGATTAGTCAGATAAACTACACCAGCTTGATCCCTTCTCCTCTCCAGAAAGGCTGGTTTTGCATTCTCCTCCTTCTTTCCTGTTGGGGAATGGCAGGTCTGGGGAGGGACCTAGGGCCACAGGGCTCACCCTCTTTTGTCATCTACCTTCGTAAACTAAGAATAAATAGAATGGAGAATGGAATCTTAGGAGGTATTGCTCCTTCCAACAACTCTTCGCTCAACAGGCAGGGACTTGACTAGATTTTGCCTTTGATGCATAAACTCCCAATTTAGTGAACTAAAACATCTGTATCCAAACAGATTAAATAGAGACCACCATTTGTCAACACTAACATCAGCAAGCACTAGCTATTTACAGATTTGTATACTCACTAAAATTGTACTTTACAGAATCGCTTCTGTCTTCTTCCAATCACACACCACAACGTTTAACAAACTAATTCATACAGGAAACACAAGCAGTGCTGAGTGTTTCTGAATCACTCCCCTCTGGGTTTAAGGAGACCCAATTAAAACCTATTCACACACAGGGTCATGAAAAGACAATAGAGATGGCAAGATACTGGGTTTTCTTCACAGATAACTAGATAAATCAATAAATCAAATCATTTTGAATGTTGTGGGTTGGTTGTTTTGTCATGGGGTTCTATTTTCCTCAGAATTGTGTTAAAACCAAATGCAGATCAAGGAGCGGATAAACACGAAAAAAAAAAAAGGAAGAAAGCTTTGCTCTTTCCATTTACATGTTTGACTAGAGATTGAAATTCACCTTTTTCCCCATAATTGCTAGGCACATCAAATTTCCTTCTAAAATGCAAATTCATTCCTTAATATAAAAATGAATATATAGAGACAGAAAGGTTTACATGTCAAATGGCAATTTTCCTAAATGGCTCACACTTTAACTTGTTTTCTTTTTTCATATCCTAGACATGACAAAAGATTTAATGGCCATCATTACTCAGATGTTTTGTCAGCATACCATGATGAATGCACTCTTTCTGTGTGTTATTCAGAGTTACCTCACAAGATTTCTCTTCTGTGTTACATTAACAACACCCTTCATACTTAACAGTTTGATCTATCACACATTTGACTAATGTTACCCATTAGAGTTCTGTGCAAAGACTTCCTGATTCAGGGAAAGGTAGTTATTAAAATTAAATATATCCTTGTCCCTTAAAAATGTATTTTCTTTAATTACTAATATACATTAAACAGGATCAATCCATTAGTGTAGATGTCCCATAAGTTGCCCATGAAAGTAAGTGCAAGGAGAATCTATCATCAATTAATGATAACCATTCTACCTGACCTGGGGAGATGGCGATGTCGCCTCTCAAAAAATTCTCCTCAGAAGCCTAAGAAAGGAATTGTCAACAGAAACGAGATAAAACCCCCAAATCCTTCCACTCAGCTCCAAGAAATCATGAATGCACAAGGACAAGCTGCACGATCACATCCCAGGAGGAAGAGAACACATCTGTCACAGCTTTAGCTCCTTCAATGTCTCAAACCCAAACTTGCACCATCTCAACTTGAAAGGATATGGATAGAATAACAGAAATCATTAGATAACATTGACCCCCCTTCCCCTGTAATATCTTCCCTTCTCCTTTTGTACATTGTTTTGCAACAAAGAAACCAAGTAACTAAGAGAGATGCAGTAGGCAGTGCAGCTAACCCACAGAGCAGCGAAAGCACCAAGGGTCAACCATCACCAGCTCCACAGCCTCCAAGTACACCTTTCCCCACCTGCTCACAGCCCGTCTCCTCCTACTCTGACCTTTGAAGTACAGTCACCCAACCCCACCGAAACTCTCTGCTTTGCTTTTCTCTCTTATATCTTTCCCTCCTACCTCTTGTTTGCTCCCCTGACCCCTTAAATTAAATTCTGACCCCTGGTATTAGAAAGGGAAAGGGACATTACCATTGTCAGCCATGATCTTGTTCACCCTGTAACCTCACATCTCCCCATCAGCCCTTATCCTGTACACCTGGGTTTGCAAGCTCCTTAGGCCGAGAGCTTCTGATTCCTTGGTGTTTGCAGCTGCACAGCACAATGAATCATTGCAAGGCTAAATATAAATATACTCAGGGTCAGATAGTAAAGGACTATGTACTAGGAGAGCTCCAAAGACTGAACTCAAATGAATTAAGCCATGAAACAATAATGAAGCCTCGGGTATTACTTTCAGAGATACACTCAGGGCAGAAAAGTACATGACTACATCAGCAGCCCTGTATGAAAAATATGAATGTTTACATGCCAGAATTCAGAACTTACTGCATTTTCTTTTTAAAATAGTCATTTTTGCTTAAAAACCTACTAAATAGAAATTAGATCATGCTTTGGACACTTAATTCAACTAATGATTGACTTTTCAAGTAAACTCCCAGTTGACTGTGGGAAATCAATATGGATTTTTAATGGCACCTATAAATCTTGCTCTATTTGACTTCACTTGCAAACAAACAGAAACAATCTTCACGAAACTCTCTTTTGTTCAATTCCAAAGTAGGAAAAAGAACCAAATGACTACCTAGGATATTTTCACCATTATGAACTTCACTCATAAATTATTTAGAATTTAAATTGGTTTTTTTTAGTTTTACAGAATTTAGATGATGGATCTGTTCTTTCTATTCCAATAGAGTACAGAATTTATTTATATTTCTTTCCATTAGTGTCTGTGCTCATGATTTTTTTTCCAAAGGGTCTTCAGAATTTAGTTCATACTAATCGAAGTGCACCTGCATAAAACTGTCCAAAATAATACACTGAAATGTAGTGTTTATAAAAAAGCATGTTTCATACTTTGATGAAAGTATTTTAATATCTTTACATGAAACTCCTTCAAGCAGTAGCAGGATCCTCATTTAGGAACAAGCCTTTAATTGTAGTTAACATTTCAATTGCACAGTGAGCAACAACAAAAAAAGGATGAAAATGAAAATGTGATGTTAACATTCCAAAGAAAATTCCTCAAAACACTATTTATATTATCTGTAATTAAAGATTATAGCATAGAAGTGCTGGTCATCTATGTTTTCTTCTGTCCAAAGTGTTTATTTTCCTCTTCTGTCCTCTGGGAATTGTTTGTGCAATTAAATCTCACAGAGATCAGCATAAATTGCTTTCACAAATACCACAAGCTACAGATGAGATTGTAAAAATCCAGCTCATCATATCTGGAAAAAATGTTTGACTTTTTATGCACAAAGGTGAAGCCATTAGTCATTCCATACTACTGAAAACAAGGGCATACATACTATAACGCACTATCACAAAGACAGGAACAAAGCTGACAAATTTAGACCTATTTCAGACCATTGCTTAATGAGCTACATTCCTTAAATGCCTTAAATAAGATAAACCATTCTATTTGTAAGTATTAATGTTATTATTAGATTACAGGCAAAATTAGATGGACCAAATTTTAGTGTAGTTGCTTACAGTATTATCAATGGTTTACTTCACTGAAATCTATATTCCAGTTTTAAAAGCAGACAAATTATTCAGAACTTCAAATTTTGTAGGCAGACCCCATTTTTACTAACAATCCTTACAGAAGTGTGGCAGAACATAAATCCTTTCTGGTTCACCATCTGAAACTATATACAAAAAAAACCACCAAAAACAACCCAAAAACCCACAAAACCAAAAAACCCCAACCAACCAACCAACCAAAAAAAAAAACCAGAAAGAAAAAGGACACATTTTAACAGTGAATGGATCCTTTCAGATTTTTATTTTGAACCATGATGTTGAGTCCTGCAGTAGAGACGTGAGGCATCCATAGGGGATCAACTAGATAATTACATAATGACCCTAGCTGTAGCATATGATAAACTCTGCCTGTATTTTTATTTTAAGGGGACAAAGTTGAAGAGGAAGGGCTGAAAAAACCCCATTCTCTGCAACACTCCAATGTATGTGACAAACTGCATTAATTTACACGTCAACATCTATTTCAAACCACACCTCAAAGCCAGAAGTCCATTTTCAAAAGGAGACAGATGTCTGTAGCCACATCCCAGAGAAACCTGCCTGTCAAACACCACCCCACAGCCCAACACCCCAGCAACCAAAAAAGCCACTCAGTGTAAAAACAACAGCTGGGCAATTTTGGTCAGAAGAAAAAAAAAAGAAATAAGTAACTTATGAAAGTCGACTTTCAGAGTTTGTACCAACATCACGTCATTACTTAGCATAAACAACAAATTTATCCTGAGAACTAGAGACACACAAATGCATTTATTTTACAGTGACTGTTCCCTTCACAGACCTTGAACTTATTTCTGAACTGTATTATTCTTTGTGAAGAATTTCCTTTCTGTACAATAAAAAAAGCTAGGTATAAAACGCTATCAAAAAACCCATTAAATCCACTTGTTCACAAGGTTTAGACCTAGAGAGTACCGGACCACAAACTTTGTTTGGGGGTTCTGCCCTTCTCTCGCTAGTGAAAGCCTGCAGCCTCAAGGCAGGGAAAGGTTAGTGGGGGTAAGAGGAGATAGGTTCCTAAGAATTTTCCTTCCTAACCTCTTTAGAAGCCATTCAGAAACAAGGACGTATTCAGTTGCCCACACAGACCAGCTCTGAGAGGAAGATGATCAGTTCCTCCCACTCTCTTGAGTAATCTAAGAGCAAATCAGGGAGTAATCACTGTGTTTAATAAAATCAAACGCAGTCATTCCTGCAGTCATCACAGGATCTGCAGCATCTGAGCAGGATTTGACCAGATTTCTACCCACAGCACAGTTGTACCCATGAGAGCCTGCACCACTACTCACAGCCTCATCCTGAACCCAACTCCCTGTCTTGGCCTATCAGCCACTCATCTAACTGCAGTTCATTTGTAACTAAACTTAATACAGGAAAAGGACACTTCAAAGAAACTACACAAAGTATTGTGAAACACTTTAAGCGGTTTAGGGCATTTAAGGAAGAGTAAGTTTAACCTACTAAAGAGAAACATCATTTTGACCTAAATGTGCTTTGTTCAGCTGTCATTGATTTTGTCAACTGTGCTATCTCAACAAATACAAGAAATTACATTTATCTCCTCTGCCCATTTCAAATTTATTTAGCTCGACAGGCTTGTAATTAACAGCCTCACAGAGTCAGGCATGAAATTACGCAGCAGAAAGTGAAGTGAAGTTTGTTTGAGAGAAAAATGCCTACCCAAAGCACAATATGGTTTATACAGCTTAGTGCATACTTGCTGCAATCTAAAAAAATACTACAACCATGAAATCTATGATGAGAATGCTTCATATTAAAACCACCGCAGGATTAAGTTCAAGAAAGGAATTTCTCATGCAAACTTTGCACTCTGATCTGAACTTTTACTGTAAGCATTCAGTTTCAGTTCAATTATATTTCAGGGGATATTTAACTAGATACTCTGGAAAATTTGACTTGCTCTTGTCTACTTTAAGAATTAGAGGAGACCAGAGATCACAGCTGTCTGGAACAAGATTATGTTTGTAAAGTACAAAAATATTAAAGATGGGAATACTTTTAAAACAAACAAACATTAAAATCTCAAAGCAAACACAGATATCTTTCATCTTATTAAGAAAACATATGACTATTTCCTTTTTCAGAATCCTGTTCAATTGTATTTAAAAAAATCCTCACAAATTCAGATGGGCTTTCTTCTACACAAACTTCTAACCAATGTTGTAAGCATACACTGTGCAGCAAAGAACATTTGGTGAATAAATGATGCCACAGTAAAACAAAATGCACCGATTCCTGCATACCAAGTTCTTGAATGAATTCTAAGATGAAAGGAACATAAAAAATGAATTACCCTTTTTCACCTCTCAAGAGAGTAATCCTACAGGTCAGCTTTGAGGTACATCTGAAACAAACGGTAAACTGTTTGGTAAACAGAAGGATTTTTCAGCAGCCTTTTTTGAAGGAATCATGGGAAAGTTTAGATCTAATCAGAGCATAAAGATGAGTTCAAACTAAGGTTGGATGTTTTTACACATCCTGTCTATGAAGCACACAACATGGAAAAAAACAGAGGCTCCAACGGACCCATTCATATTCGTGTCCTACTGTCTTTGCTTTTACTTCTATAAAGTACTTTTTTTAAAAAAAACAACTTAAATATACTGCTTTATACTCTTATTCCAAATTAGTCCAAGTAAGACAGTAGTGTCTCCCTGTCACTTCATCAAAGGGAAAAGAAAAAAGAAGCTGAATATACCAGAAAATTATGAAGATTTTACAGTTTCCAAGAGCCCCAACTCCAGCCAGGGAAGAGGCAGATGGTAAAACCAAAGCCTGCTATTATCACTACTGCCACAGCTAGCACTGGCTATGTACCTCCAACTGCCTCTGTTCCTTGTAACAAGCACGTGATATGCAATTCAGAATGAAACACACTGCTTGCACATTTAGTGAAAAGGTTTTCCCTGAACTCCTACAAATGCAAGAATTGGGAATTCTAAGGACTTAAAACAGCTTGGACACAATGCCCTCCTCCCCACGTCCTGTGATAGGTGTGTGAACCCAAAGAAAAGTTCTCCTTCCCTCATTATTATCATGAGAGATGGGATCCCTGAAGGAGCTGTGACTGTTATCAGTGAAGCAACTGCACTACTCCAAGCACTGACGAAAAGCATCCCACCTATGCTTAGAACAAAGATGCTGAACTCTCAGCTGCAGAAATAGCATTTGTATTTATCTGAAAAGGGATGGCAAGTCTTTAATTATTAAACCAATTGCATTTAGCAGATGGTCAAAGAAAAGTACTTTTAAAAAGTTGCCCAGAGGGTTATAAAAACGAACAAGCTAAAACAGCTGCCAGCTGGTGCGTGAAATCAATAATGAGAAAACGAGTCCTACTGTATCTTTGTGCTTATTGTCTGGCTGAAGACAGCGAGGACAAGGGAAGGGGAATGTCACAGTCTGGGTGAATGGATTACGTATATCTAATTAGGGAAAGACAAACATCTGAAGTTAGGCTGTAACAAGAGAGGCTGTGCGAGTGCGTCCCTGCACAGAGGACGCGGGGATGGCTCCGGAGCCTGGGACGAGTCCTAACTGCACGCCTCGTTCTGCATTGGCCAATTCATCACTTGCTTCAACAGCCTGGGAAAATTCAAAATGTGTTTAAGCAGCACAAGCACTCTAAGGGGAAATAAAAGGCGAGTTGGGCAAACATATGAAACGGTTTAATTATTTTCTTCAATTGGAATACATCCTAAAAAGTAAAGCAAATGCATAAAATAAGCACACTGAAAAGGTGGAAGCTTTTCCATATTTAAGCACTATAAATTATGGGTAAGGATATGAACTAATGTTAAATCTCAGTTGCCCAAGATCAGTAATCTGCATCACAGATTTTTATTCTCCAAATTGTACTGAATCTGTGTTCAGATTAGAATTTTTTAAACCTTGGGCCACTCATCAACTTTAAAACATTAAATTTCTACAATAAAATGGCAAGACCTTGAGCAAAAGTCTAGAGGATAATAAACATTCCTAAAGAAGTCAGATCCATTTTAAAGATTAATGTTATTTAAATCATTAAAAAACCTAATAAACTTTCACCAGAGGAACCTGACTACCTTGTACATAAAACAACAGATAATTTATTAACTGAATAACTTACTCCATGGACAATGTCCTTTGTTAAATCAGTTAAAACCAGATAATCAGTTAGTTTGGTTCAATAAGCATTAGGGTTAGATGTAGGGGTTGTTTGTTTTTGTTTGGGGTGGGTTGTGGGGTTTTGTAGTGTTTTTTTTGGATGTTCATCCTTAAGAATGCTGGGTTATTTGATGAAGAAGGGGGTGGAAGAGGGACGCAGTCACATGCAAAACTAAACAAAACAGAATTGATTAAAACAGATTAAGTAAAACTTCAGCTGCAGATGGGGGAGGTAGTACAGTGGTAGTATGGTTTAAAAAAAGAGAGCATCCTATTGATTAAAGTCTTAAGTATATCAAATCACAGAATCTTACTGACTTGTCACAGTGTTGTTTCCAGTGCAGGGCCATTGATAAAAAGAGAGAAAAACAGACTACAAAAGGTAGAATAAATTATTAATTGCTGCTCAAGACAGCAAAGATAACTCAACACAAAAGCATTCCAAATGTTATTTTTAGAATATAAATAGTACACTCTGTTTTAACTTACATCAGCTGTTTTATCAGATTTTTATCTTAAGATGGAAACAGCACACGTCACTCTAGCTCCCATCAGCTGCTGTATTTTGTAACGTTTTAATCTTAGCAAGAAAATAATGCTCTGTGCTTCAACTCACATCAGCTGTTTTTCTAGTTACTATTGACAGGACATATTGAAAACTTTTCTTGTGCACGCAAAGAAGCTGGGTCTGTATTAATGCATGGAAGTGATACTTCCTGGGGACATCCGGATACAGACAACGCAATTAGCATCAGACTATTTGGTTTACGCAATGGAATGCTGCTTTTTGCAAATAAAAAATTGGCTTTACTCCCATCCACGTGACAGACAAGCATTTCCAAACCAGCTACAAGACGTGCAGGTTGGTAGTGGTCTTGCATGAGTTGTGTAAATATGATGTACAATTATATCCATTCTGACACACAGTTGATTAAAAAGAAGAAGGATGTCTTCTTTGATGTTCTTGGAACTGGAACATCACAGTTTGCCTTGTGTTTTTTTTAAAAAACACCTAGTATAGTAAACAAGGTTTATTTTCAGAAGCTCAATTTACCTTCTGTTATCACATATATTCTGTATAAATAAAGTACCACCATCATTTTTCTTTTCTGCTGTTGAGCAAGGCTTATTTTCCATCACAATATATAAAATGTAGATTGCTAGCACAGAGCATTAATTTTGTCTGTTCATTTATTTAGGAATCCTGAAATAAGCGCCTGAACCATTGCTTACAGCAGAACTGTAAACTAAAAGGCACTGGAATAATAAAGATAAGGCTGTCCCATTTAGAAAGGGAAATTTCTACATTCTTGGGTAAACAGAGTGCTCTCATAAATCGAGCAATGCCTTTTAGTGCTGTCAATGTGACTTCAGTCTAGATGGCCCATTGTGTTCCCTAAGAAACTTACTTAAAATATTTACTGCAGATTTGTTTTAGCAAGAATGATGAATAAATTTAACTCTTTTTAACAAAATATTTTGTTAAAAAGTATGTTCCTCATGAAGTTCTTTTTAATGTCTGAATAAACATATGACTTCTAAGGCAACTGAACCATCGCTTCCAGGCTCTCCATTTAGATATGTGTACAGAGATTACAAAGACACACAAATATTGCTCTTATTTTGACTCTAAATAAAATCTGTGACATTTGTAGGAATTGCTCTATTTTAACAAAAATCTGCAAGATGCAGCTCTATATCCTCTTCTTCTGACAGTTACACCATGTTTTGCCCTTAGTGAGCCTACCTACATGCACCAATCCTGCTGAAAAACTTCCATGAAAAAAAAAAGTGACAATTGTGCTCTATCTTCCCTCATTTGCACATTAAAAAAAAAGCTTGACACTCATACTTTACTGGAGGATCCATGAAAATAGCGTGATATATGTCCAAAAAGGGGGGGGGGGGGGGGGCGAAATGGAAAACAGATCATTGTTTGCATGTTGTGGTTCTGACACTGGTGATCAATGAAAAAATCATCTGTAGTGTCAGTCCAGTCTACAGTAACCAGAACAACCCATCAGAAGTACTTCAGTCATGACTAACACACTTCTTGGCAGATTCTTTAGAGATCAGGCACTGCAGAGGCAGAACAGAAAAAAATCCTTTTTAATCAATTAATTAATGGTGGGGGTTGGAAGGGAGAGATCATCTCCCTTTTTAGATGATCTTTAGAGATCACCTAGTGCAATCCCGCTGCTAAAGCGGGTCCACCTAGATCAGGATCCACAGGAACGCGTCCAGGTAGGTTTTTAAGAGCTCCAAGGAAGGAGAATCCACATCATCCCTGGGCAGCCTGTGACAGGGCTCCTTCACCTGAACAGTAAAATTGTTTTTTGTGTTCCAGCTTCATCCCATTATCTCTTGTCCTGTTGCTAGATACAATAGAAAAAAAAGGATGCCCCAACCTCCTGACATCCACCATTTACATACTTACAAATATTAACGAGATCCCCTCAGTTTCCTCTAGACTAAACAGCCCCAGTTCCCACAGCCTTTCCTCATAAGGAAGATGCTCCAGCCCCCTGATCATCTTGGTGGCCCTGTGCTGGACTCTCACCAGAAATTTCATGTCCCTCTTCAGCTGAGGAGCCCAGAACTGGACATAATACTCCAGATGAGGCCTCATCAGGGCAGAGTAGAGGGGAGTAGAACCTCCCTTGACCTGCTGGCCACATTCTTCTTGATACATCCCAGGATGCCATTGGCCTTCTTGGCCACGAGGGAACCGGTGCATGGGGTTGTTCCTTCCCAGATGCAGGATTCTACACTTGTCGCTGTTGAACCTCATGAGGTTCCTCTCTGCCTGGTTGAGACCCCACTGAATGGCAGCACAGCTTCTGCTGAATCAGTCAGTCCTTGCAGTTTGGTGTTTTCAGCAAACTTGCTGAGGGCACACTCTGTCCACTCATCCAGGTCATTGATGAAGATGTAGAACAAGACTGGCCCCAGAACCCATCCCTGTGGAACTCCACTGGTCACAGGTCTCCAACTCAACCCTGTGCCATTGATCACCACCCTCTGGGCTCTGTCATTCAACCAGCTCTTGATCCACCTCACTGTCCACTCATCCAAGCCACACTGCCTGAGCTTTCTGATGAGCTTTTTCTGATGAAGTCCAGCTGCACACCCCTCCTTGCTGGTTCCTCAATCACCTGTGACAGGAAGTTGTCATCAACATTCTGAAGGAACCTCCTGGACTGTGTGTGCTTGGCTGTGTGGTTTTGCCAGCAAATATCAGGGAGACTGAACTCCCCTGTTAGGACCAGGGACTGAGACTGTGAGGCAGCTCTCAACTGTTCATAGGAGACCTCATTCACTTTCTCCTTCTGATCAGGTGTCCTGTAGCAAAGGTCTGCAACAGGATCACTTACCTTGTCCTGCTCCCTTACTTCTTACTCTGAGGTGGTTCACAATGTTTCTAGAGGATGCTTAAAACACAGGTCCTTAGGTATGTTTTGCAGAAGCTGGGGATTGCAGTTTACAGATGTATCAGTTCCACTTTTGCACTCAGTAAGTTCACTTTTATTGAAAAACACAAGTCTACAGTAAACCTTCAAAGTCTAATATTATGTGCAACATTGAATACACGTCTGAAAAATTATCTACCACATTTCACTGATCACTATTATGTTCTTTCTTAACCTACAACAAACACTTCCATAAATGCAGTTTTTAACCAGTTAACTCTTCCTCAAGCTACGTTTGTTAAATAACACGTTAAATGTTTAGTTAGTCTTAAATGTATGTGTCTATCTTTAGACTTGATCATTATCTTCTCTTCTATTTTTATTAAACAAAAGTACTTTTGTGTTTGGGCAAGAATCTGTTCATCTTAGATAACAGAACTTTCAACTTTAATAACATAAATTACATTTAGCATAGCTAAATAAAGGTATTTAGAAATCATTGTCATTTTGGCTGGCTTACAATCTAGAATGCTGCTTCCCAAGTGAATTTTTATTTTTTTTTTAAATTATGTATGTCTTATTAGGAAAAAGTCTCATAAATGGGAAAATGACAACAGTCAGTTACGGCATAATGTCTTATAGCTGCCATGGGGTAATAGTAAGCAGACACTGATGTGTGACATTTAGAAACGTTCACAGAAATGAACTTATATATGAATAACCCGCTCTGTAACGAATAAAGTAACTCTTCTGTACTTTAATTATGAAAATACAAACAGTTTGACATGACTGCAATGCCCTCTATCACCTTCATTTCAACAGCAGCCACCCTCTGCAATTTTTAAAGACAAATCTAAACAGTTATTGAAATACATGGTGAGTACCTGCCAAAAATCACAGGAGAAAATAGCATCAGACACAGCTAAAAAAAAATCAGCAACATTTATCAGTAACTTAAAACTTGACAAAAGTTGCAAAAATTATCCTAGAAGCACTGTAATTTCAGAAATTCAGACATGAACTGCACTCAAATCAGAGACATTAGAAGTGCACAGCTAAAGTATTTGAACAACCTTAACTCTGTCCCCTACCACAAGGGCTTCATACATAAAATGGTCCTCACACAATCATATGCAATACACACACATCTGGCACACAATGAATTTTATGATACTGGTATAAAAGAAACTTTTGTAAACTTCATTATTTTCTCTCACAGAGTAAGTATTGAGGCCCACCACGGCACAGCCAAAAGCTTGCCTTTATTATCATAACTTGTTCAAATCTCTTCAAGGAGTTCAAAACAGTTTAACAGCTCAGGAGGTGGGAAACTGAGGTGGATTTTCTAAAAAACACCTGCTGTTGGATTAACTATTTTCTTAACAAAGCCAAGACTGAAAAAAATCAAATAAATACTGTCTTTAGTTTCACTTGAATTTTTCTTTGAAAAATCCAAGCCTATCTGGGGCAACTTTTGACTTCTGACTCCAATCAGCAAAAAGCAATTCCACCAATTATTCAGAGTGGTTGTGAAATCACCAGGAATGCAATCCAATCCTATGTCACAGTTACTAGTGCTATTCTAACTGGTGCTCAACATTATTTTTGAAGTCACAGAAAAGATTGTTTCGTAATATACAGGAAGAAGAAGCGAGCATAAGAGTCTTGCTCCCTTATCAACACAAGAACCAAGAACATTGGCTCTAACTCGGCAAAGAAATACAGCAGCAACAGCTTGTTTTGGAAGAGTATGATGTACAGAAGACGTGATGGATGAGCCAGACAGGAAGAAGATGTCCACACAAATAGGGAAGTCGCAGGTGAAGTTTAAACACATTCCCCTGTAGGCACTGGGACTAGCACACACCTAGCTCTGAGTAATGTTCAGCTCAAGTTCATGCTCCACAGTGTAATAGCTCCTGTGTCTGCCTGTAGAGTAGTCCTTGCAAAAGGCTATGCCTGATGTCACATTCTAGATGACAGCTATATACAGTTGATGCTACTTCTACATGAAATCTGAACTGTCCCTCCAAATTGTAACTGGCAGCATGGCAAAAAAGTTGCAGCTCTGCTTCTCCAAGTTCTGCCTGGTTCCCCTTCAATAGAAAAAGAGCACCCAAACCTCCCAGCCCACAAGCATGAACGGATATTTTTCAAAGATTAGGTTTCTTTCAAGCAGTGAATTTCCAAGAGGCAATGAGCCCATGCAAAGGTCCGGAGCTACGATAATGTTATTTTGTTCTTTGGGAAAGAATTTCAAGGAAAGTAGGAGCTAAAACCAGGAAGGCCAAGAAGAGAAACAAAAATAATGGCAACAATTGTCCCTATGTTAGTGATCTCAATTTGACAAGGCCATGTAGAAGTCAACAGCAGTTAGCCCAGGTTTTGGTTTTATTATCAGTGATTTACACTGCAATCTAAAACTCTTCCAAAACTGGTGGTTCTTGCTCAGAAGGTCTCAGAAGAAGCCACTTTCTGGAGATTACACACCATATTTTAAATTAATTTGCATATATTATTATTTTGTAATACTGAAATTCAACTAGCTGGCTTGCTTTGACAACCTTCCTTTCTCAGTAACATATGCAGTATAGCTCTACTGAAAGCTGGCTTGCTAGGCCTTTTCATGAAAAGTTATGACAGTAAAACCAGTGACCTCTGAATGCAGGTTCGTACTCTGTGATGAATTCAATGATGAATCAGTACACTTAAAGCATACACTTTGGCTGAAGGTTTCTACAGCTCAGTGTGGATCTATCATTCTTGCTGCAGCACTGAATGTAATCTCTATTACCTTTTTTTCCCTATTCAGCTACTCCAGGTGTTTCCAAACTTTGGGCTATTTCCTTAGCATAGATGTTCCACACACATACTCACATTATTTACAACTGTTCATAGTTCAGTAATTTCCAATCTGTTAATTTCAGGCATTTGTTTCATGTATGACATCTATTTCAATTAATGAGCTCAAGAATGTTTCATAATAGGGACACCATTAGGGAGAAGAAACAGAAAGACAATGCTAATTCCTCTAGCAGGGAGTTAATAATCTCCTTTGTGCTCTTACCTCCTTGAAAAATTAGGGCCTGTATTAGCATAATTTTTTACTTTCCCTTAAATCCTACTCAAACTAGGTGCACGTTATTTCTACATACTTTACTAATTTCTCTCAAGAAAGAGCATCCAACAAAGTCCTTGTAAAAGTGGAACTTGGAACATTGGAAAAGGAACATTAAGTCACGTGCCTTATGAAAGTTAACCAATGTGCCTTTAAACACATTTAAGTCTCCAGGTGTCATCCATCTGATCTATGTACACTAGACTGTGAGACTGCACCGTCTCAATACTTGTCCAAAGAAGAACAAACTACGATTCAAAATACAGACTTCTACTAATCAGGGTCAAGTTTCTGATTTTGTGGTCTATGATATGCACAATAGTGTTCATTATGTAACATCTTTCACATCACCTCAATAAAACACACAATGAAATATTGCAAAACTCATTTTAGAGAAGTAGAATCACACTCTATAGCAGGGTAACAGTAAGAAATTAGTATGCTACTTTGACTAACATGGCTTCCAATACTCAGGTAAATAAGATAGATGGAAGATATATTCCTATCTTGGACTGTTTTAAACTGGACATTAATGAGACTTGACTGAGTTGAAAACCGTCTACCCAAAATACTCCTGCCTCCAATAAAAATTATTAGTACTGAAAGCTAAGTAACATTGCTGAGGAGTTTTCAGGTAGGCATCCAGAATAAGACAAACTGCAATTAAACAAAGAAACAAACAAACAAAAGCCCTCCCTCATGGACTTATGGCCACATCTCATTCTCTGATTTACTGTGACCTCTATTACTGTGCAATTTGCTCACTAAAAATCACGACCTTTCACCCAAGTACTGTAAGAGATCTTTAAGAATACACACTTCAACAAGCATGATACTAATCCTGGCTACTCCTTACAAGAGAGCTGCCTCCCCTGTACTTTCAGATCCATTAACTAAAGGGAGACAGTCAAGAATCCTTCTGAATCCATGGGTCTCACATGTATCGCTGAGCTCTAAATATTTTCCATGTACGTGGTTCAAGCAGCAATAGTTCATAATAAAAAGCTGCATTTCCAACTGCATTCTAACAGGATCTCCAAACTTCACTGCTGTTGATGGGTTATCATCATATGAAAGTCCCATAACCTGAACTAAAACAACATGATGGGTTGCCATTGTCCTTGAAACCTGCCTCCTCTTCTGTTCTTCTTTGTAAGCAGGCCGCTCACACAGCCACACACAGCCCTCTATCCATCTACAACTGCATTCAGAGCTCACCAATACTCATATGCAGCAAGGTCAGAATTTTTTTTTAACATTCTTTGATTAATGCTGAGAGCTGCAGCATGTTTAGACAGGGTCATGACCCCAGGCATCCATTTAATCAAATTTCTCTGCTGCTTGTCCCAGTGGAGCCATCGCAACAAGAAACTCTCTCAATGAAGGAAAAAAAAGGAAAAGAAAAAGAAAAGGAAAAAAAAAATGCACACTTCACATCTCACATTGTTTACACGCTGTTAAGTAATTATTTCACTCTTCGACCCCCACTGGCCATCAACAGACAAGTCACCTCCTTGGAGATTCTGAAAAGCTTATTCAGCTGTATATAATCCATTTTGTCTCTTTCCTTCATTGTGAAGCTAACTGCTTAACTTAAAGACTTCTTTGTGAATACTTAAGTACACGGTGTCCATGCTAATGATCTCACTAATTATAAGCGTATTTATCATATACAAAGTGTTTTCAGCTATCCTCTCTCTTAAAGCCATCTTAACCACTCAGCCATACCAGGCCAGCAGTTTCTCACTTCATATTTACTGATCCAAATGGGCAACACTCACACCTGAATGCTGCCTTTCCATGAAATTTTGTCATTACTTGATGGCCCAAGCAGGTTGCTCAATATTTGCTCAAGAGTTTTCTGTAACACTCTGATCTTTTATGCAGCTCTTCTCCAGGGCAAAGAGCAGAAATGAGCCAGGCAGGTAATAAAGAATTACAGTTTGCCTTTATCTAATAGCTCTATCAGTCAGAGTAATAGAGCTGGATAAAATGGTAACCTATTCACCCAGTTCTTCTTAATTGCTACCCTAGAATGCAAAAACAAAAGGGCAAGAAAAAAGTTTATCTCTAATTGCAGTTCAGAAATTAGAGGTGAAGGACTTGAAAGCCAAGCAAAAGCGTATTATATCTCCATTTTCTAATTCAAATTAAAGTTGATTGGAGATTGTGTTACAAAAAAAAGAAGTCTGGAGAAAAAAAGGGGATGAGGTGACCAGTGTTGATTTGGGGCAGCAAAACACTGTTTGACTTTCTGGTTTCTTTTTTTTACATCTTCCTCCTTCCAGAAATAAAGATATTCATATTATTCAATAGTTATTTTGTTTCACCATGAGAAAAGATTGTGATATCAGTTATGATTGATAACATGGTCTCTCAACAATTTTTAAAATTAAAGCTCAAAATGAAGTGTTATGCTTCACATTCAAAAATTAAGGCTTTCAGGTTTATTTTCTCTGGTTTACATTTGATTTCACCAGTATTTATTTCACCAGTAACATATATCTCTTGTCAAGAATGTCTCCATTACTTCCAGAGCATCCTTGCTGATGAGTTCTACATTCTTTCAGTGTGCTCCAAGAACTAGACTTCTCATACTATCATCAGAACTTGCTCACTAAATAAAGGACTATCTGGATTAAATGGGAAAGAAAAGGAAATGAAATAAACAAAATAAGAAAGCAAAACAAAAGGAGAGCCTGACAGATTATGATCAGATGGAAAGGAACATAGGTAAGAAAGATAAAATAAGTCACAAGTAAAACAATGGTTATATGGCAACAAGTGAGAGGAAAGTAAGGGAATTTTTATTGTTTTTTTCCCCCATTAAAAGGGAAGTAATATAGTAAAAGAATTGCACAAGGCAGAATTATTAGAAATTTCTTTTGTAGAAGGTTCCTTCCCACCTCAAACCTCATAAGGAAAATTCCACTTCATCTAAATCTGACTCATATGAACACAGCACCAGCAAGGTCAGGGAACACAGCAGCTTCAATCAGCAGGGACAGAGTCAAACTGAGACACAAACCCAAGCTTATATGCAACTAGGGCAACAATAAAAATAAGTAACTTCTTACTTTTTCATAAACATAGGGAACGTATAATAATATTTCTTTAAAAGGTGGCCAATATAAAGTCAGATGTCACTAGTAAGTCTAAAACTTGGAACAAAAGGTTGTAAATTTTGCATCTTTTTAGCTCCCTGCTTAACAGTTTACAAGTGCCTAGATTGAGGCTACTGTATATAACTTTAAGCAAGCCAGAGTAGCACTAGTATATAAACAGTTTGTAGTCTCTCTGTAGAGATTTAAGCACTAAAGCAATAAAGTACTCCAAATAACATCCAGAATGGTATCATGTAAGACATTCACATGAGATTCAAACCTTCAAAGATACATTATTCTGAGATTTGTGCTTCATTTTGTTTAAATTAAAATATAGAGAAGACATAAATACACACACTATAAATCAAGGTCAGGAAGATCTTACAGTATAAATATTTTAAAGAGTAGAAAAATAGAACAGAAGAAAGAAGACACTGCACAGTGTAAATGATAAACTTTACTTGCAAATATATATATGTACCTCTGACTCTCTGATGAGACAGATTGTGACTTTAGCACCCACTGACTTCAGAAGTCTGATAAAATTTGACTGAAACAACCACTTTCTCCCCTACAATGAAATCTTGTATCTGTAGATTTAGATATCAGTAATATATAAACTCTTCTGCATGTTTCTAGATAAACAGTCCTCAACGAGGTTAATTTCTTTACTGTATTAAATTAGAATGTTCAAAGCAAATATCAAATACATTTTCTGAAAGTAAATTCCACAATTAAAATAAAAAAATCACTCTTACAAAGCCCTCAAAAGCCATATTGCACAGAAAAGGCAACCAGGAGGAAAAAGAATTAAAATATCACTGAGTGCCTGTACATGCATCTGACCTTTGATTTCTTCGGAGCTTACAAAAATATGCTTATAAAAAAATTGCTTGAAAAATCAGCAAAAATATGCTTGAAATTTGGGGGAAGCTTTGTGTTTATCTTTTTATCTCAGTTACAAAACATTCTTAGTACTCTTGCAATGTCATTTTTAACTGCTAACTGGTTTTCTTGTGAAATGGAAGAACTGCAATAGTAGGTCTATGTAAAACCAGCAAAACATTAACTTCCTTTAAAAAAAACAAGAGGGAAACTCATCATACTTTAAAAGTGGATGTCATTGGTTATTGAATGACCCATGCATAGAGAGAGCTCTGGATGAAGGCAGGCTGTGGCTCACCCTGACCCAACGGGACCAGGGCTGCCTGCAGAAAGCACACAACAGCAACAGCCATTTCATCTGCCATGCTCCCCATGTGATCAATGTACCTATGGAAACCTGATGTAAACAAAAACAAATAAACAAAACTCACACAACGAAATACACTACTTTCCATGGCTGTGATTAAATGCAGTGTGAAGTAATTAAATACAAGGCTCAGGATGTGCCCAGTCTGTGCCAGGTGGAGATCTGCTTTCCCACGTTTCATTACTATATGGGAATTTCTGTATTCTCAGTCAGGGTCTAATATCTTTTGCAATCCATGACACTCTGCAGATAAAAACACCTCCTATGGCAGATTTTGACACAACACATGGGCTTTTGCCAACTTCAGGCTAAACTGTAACAACTCCAAATATCTTTTTAGTGCAAAGCAAAGGGACAATAGCAAAGGTAGGGCTTAATACCTGTGACTACTGTCATTAAGGCCATTAGTATGTAAAATTGACCTGAAATCTGTATCATATCACTGCATAAAAGATGTCATACAATTAATACTTGTATTTTATGTTTACTACTAGGCATGATCCAAACATCTCGGCCTTGAATTAGGAGCTGAAGTGACCTACATAGTTATCCTCGTCAGATTCAGAAACTATTACACACTACTCTCACTCAAACCTAGATATTTTGTACCAGCATCCCCTGCTTCAGCTGTGTCCTGTTTCTCAAAGACTTTTTCCTAGCTGCTGTTCATGTTTTTTCAAATGTATCCATTTCTGCAGCACTAAACACTGCAGTAGAGTGTAACCAAGGAGGAGATAAAACCTAAGTCTACTTTCAAACATAAACAGCCAAAGTGAAAACATGGCACACCAATTAACTACCCTCAGAAAAGTGTAGCTAAATAGTCCAGCATCACTGGATATAATGGGAGTTTGTTTGAAACTATGCAGAGATTTCTCGCCAAGAGTGAATACATCCAGAGCAGATATCAACTTTTTATACTTTACAAAGTTTTCTGAGTTTTTTGTTTGAGGTTGGGTTTGTTGGGGATTTTTTTAGTATCAGACATCTCAATAGTAATACTTATCATGTACATTTCTTTTGAACTCAGATGATCTTTCATCTTAAAAGTTGGAATAGGAAATTATCTACCAATAAAAACTAAATTTAGGAATAATGGGTAGTTTGAAAAAAGTCTTTCCCCTCAAGCTCACAAATTACACATTGCTAGAGAAAAACATTACAACTGAATTAATTATTTGCTATTAATCAGCATCTCCAGAGAATTACTGACATGCACATGAACAGTAAAATAGTAATCATACTGCATAAACTGTACCTGATAGATGGATTGAAATCTATGAGACTCACACAACTAGATTAATAAATTAATAAATTAACACTATTTTTAACTTTTCCTTATATTTTAAAATTTGTTGAGCTAAATATTGTTAAATTTATCAGCAAACATAACTATTTGATATTACTTGGTTTCTCTGATGTTATCCAATTCAAAACTTGTTTTTGCTAATACTGAAGCCAAAAAAGTATTCATGCATCACTCTGAAAAGCTACTCAAAGTGTTCAGCTAGGGGGTAAATGCAAAAATTTTACAGATCATCTGTATCATTAAAAAAATCCCAAGAAAAAATACTCAGCACTAATTAGAACTAGTACTAGAAGCTTAAAGTTTGGTTCTGGTTTTGCTTCCTTTTTTTCTTTGGGGATTTTTTTTTTTAAACAGAACTCAAAAAAACTCTTTATTCTTCCTGAATGACACTTATTGATTTCCAGCTAAGTTTTCATAACACAGTTGTTGGACTCTACTTTCTTTAGGAAAGACTGGGCATGTATCATCTGCAAACAGAACTTGTTCCATCATAGTAAAGGCTCTCCTCTACAGGTTACATATTCATATTCCTTATGTACTACATATTACCCCTTTCAGAATAAAAGAAACTGTAAAATATCTTTCAGAAAGAAAACTAAAAAGGAAAAAAGCACAGAATATTTACAGATTGCTTGCAAAAAACTCTGGCTACTGACATGCAGCTTTTGTGTTCGGTATTGGAAAATCTCATACTCTTCGCATTAAGGGGCAAGCCACTTCTTTCCCAGTACACAGATGGTGATCTTTCTGAAGTGTACCCGAGAGGTGACACGGTATGCGAGACATAAAGGGAAAGGCACAGGACAGATGCCACCAAACAAAATGATCTGCTCAAAACACAGAACAGGAAGAAAGAAACTGAATATGGGCACAACACACTTATGATAATGACATTATTATGATCCTGTTCTCAACTGCTTTTATAGTAGCTATTTTATTGTACAGTTAATATTTTGCATCCCTGAAAATTACTAATAATCTGAATGAAATTTTTCCACATCTGGTGTCTGCTTCCATCTTAAGTTTGTTTTGGAAGTCAGAGCAAACAGGTTATTTCACTTTTATTGCAAAACTTTAGCAACTCCACATACAAAAGTATGGGCTGAACCCTTACAATAAAATTATTAAGTCACAGAAATATGTTAACTCCTCCTCTGCAAGTTCATCTAAATGTAATGAAATTATTTCAGTTTTTGAGTAAATCTTATGTTGAGAATGTTAATTATATGATATCGTAGTTATGACATTAACAAATTTTTCTATGTGGTAGAAATTAGTTTGTATTCTCCTTGTTAGGTTACATGTATTTTCAATTAAGACATCCAATTACAGTTGTTTTTCTGGGAAATCCCATAGCAGAAATAGTCTTGGGAATGGGACCAGATTTCAACATCCCATCATGAGATATTGCTTTTACGTACTTTTGGTGTAACTCTACAAAAACAGGTATGTATTTCTATACTAAATGAAACACGCAATAATTGAAAGGGCAGAACATCTGTAGGACTCTCATCCTAAAACTGCAATACAAAATGAAAAATAAGAAAGTGAAGATTGGGCAAAACAAAATAAAAATCTTCAACTACACAGATGGACCATAAAAATAATCTGAAAGCCATTCATGGGTCAAAGGGAGTTGCATAAGCAGCAGAAAATAACAACTAGCATTAACATTCATGCACTTAAGTTGAGCTGTCTGAATCTAACAATGACAGTAATGCTTATGCTCTGTTTCTTTCCCAAATTATTTCTGTAAATAACATAGTCCTTACTGTCCCTAATTCTGTTCTTTAGAGATGTCCTCCATCTAGATCTCATAGACAATCTTCTTGACTCTCTGCTATTGGTCTCTGACTATAAAATACATTTTCACCACCACAGAGGAACAAAATCCGAATCCTATCACAAACTTTCACTGAATGGCACTCAGTAACTTGTTTCTCACCACTTTAAGCTCTTACACAGTCCACAGCTGCACTGGTCAGAACATGAATGCCTATAAAGTTGGAAATGCCAGCAAAAGGTCCAGCTCTCATGAAAAAGAAAAAAAACTTCTCCAGGACCTAAAGACAATAAATCACTTGGATATAAAACATGCTTAGCATACAGTTCATTAATAGCATTAATGAAAATGAGGGGGATGCAGAAGGAAAAAGTGAGAGAGAAACTGAAGCAAGAATTCATCAACTTAGACCCATCAAGGAACAATCGTAGGTAGAGTTTTTGTACTGTTGAAAAAAAAAAGAAAGAAACAGACTGTAGACAAAAAGTTATGCAAAACTTAATCCACAAAAGCAGAAGTTGGTGCATAAAGCACTTTGGAACAAATGTTGCTTGTCAGGACAGTGCTCGTCTCAGTATTCAGGAAAATATTAAAGGTCTTACAGTCAACATCACTTTAAAATTGTGCACGACAAAACAGCAGAACAGTTATGAAAATGTGGCAAAGTAACAAGAGAGTCAACAGCTCTGATGAACTCTCCAGAAGCCAAAGGATGAAGTGCACTTCCCCTATTTCAAGTGTGTGAGACATCTATTAATTTTAAGTTGATGGAGAGATGTCAACATTACACCAGAAAAAGCTGCATTAACACTTGATGAAAACCTACTACTGATGGTAAATAAGGTGAAACTCTGCTTATCATGGTAGTTTCATAATTAGTAAAGGTATGATGAAATTAAATGTATGAGTGGATATCAAGTTGGAAGATAACTCATTTCTATCTCAGCATCATGGAAATCGAACATTGAAATAAAAACAGTAGTATCCTGTACCCATCCTCCTTCTTTAGTCCCATCCCACATACAATTTACCCCACTCTAAGGCAAAGACTTTAAAGAAAATCTGAAAGAAACATCACCATGAAAACCCCTAGTTACAGAAGAAAATGAACACTCATTGTCTGTTGGAAACAAGGAGCACCACTAAATCATGGATCCTGCCTCTGAGATCAGCAGAGGCTTTGACTTCACTATAAAACACGAAAATTGGTGTTCTGTTCTCAGGATAGTAACAGAAAATCTAATGGTACTATGAACTGTCCCTTTCCATACTCATCTATAGCATATGCTTAATCTTGAGTCCGTGTTTTAAGTTTCTTTTTATGAACTGAGGAGCAGTAGTTTAAGAGTTCATGTCTAAGTCATTCAGGTTTTTTATCCATTATTATATCTGACAAAAGACATATTTTCTTTAGGGATATGGCTACAAATGAATCCTAACATTTAATTATACTTGCATGTAAAATTCTTCAATTTCACTTTTTTATTTTTGGTAATCTATAAAAGTTAAAACACCTCATGCCTTAAGTCTCATTTACTGCAGTTACTCTAACTGTTCAGACTTTCAGAAATTACAGAAGCCATTACATGCCTGCACTGCATTGGGAAAATTTAATATAGTGTAAGATATGCAGATAAAATATGAATTCCAGCCATGTAACAAAAATGCCGCTGACAACATGTATATTATGCAATTATGACTGTCATTTTATTACTGTTATTAATTTATTAGTATAATTGCAATTTTTTTCAATGTCATAATGTGATAATAAAGGACTTGTCATTACTACGTTAACCTCAGAACATCTCTGACCTCAGGGGAGGTAGCTGTACGCTTTCAGTCCAAAATGAGCTGTCAGTTACCACAACGAGATTTTGATGACTACATTATCTTGTAATTAAATGTCTCAACAAACTTCTCCTTTTGATTGACAGGTAGTTAAGACTATCTTTGACCACAGGGCAGTTTCTTTATTTTTCAAGAATAATTTTTCAGCAGCAAAGACGACAGACAAGAGTTTAAAAATTAAAGTGTTTTCAACTATATACTAATCTATATTTGGTACTTAGAAGAAAGTGAAAATTCTGCCAAATTGCATTATCCTCTGTCCAAGCTACTGCATTTAAGTGACAACTTTGATTGATTAAAGGAGTTTATGCTGTTCTTTACTAGCATTTAAATGTTTAAAGAAATAAGTTGTTTCCATTCTAAGTTCTCCTCCCTTTCATGTTCATTTTTTATTTGTAAGACAATAAAAATGCTTAGAATCAATACTCAGAACTACAGATCTCATTGGTACAAATGCTTAAGGAAATACTCATGGAAATCCATTTCTTATGGTTTGGATTATGTCACAGAAGACTCACTGAACTCAACAGAATTTTCCTTTATAACAGGTTTAAAAGAACAGACAACACAAATTATCATCTATGTGATCATACATCACCTTCAACATGATTTTTTGACATGGCAGATCCTCAGTACTGGGGCTGGAAGGGCAACAGTGCCATAAAGATCCCAAAAAGATACTAAGACGACACGTGTGACAACATGTAGAGCAGCAACCCTAGTCTCTTCACCAAAACATTTTTCTGAAGACAGGAAAGTGGAACAAATCTTTCACAGACAATTCTCCACAAAAGGATGGACTTGTAAGTTGTCAGAAATATTTATTATCACCATTGTCATCTAAATCTTTGCTCTCCCATGAAATCATGTAATAGGAAAGCCCAATCTAGCTTGATCCTCATCCGCTCTGGTAACCTCTGCTGTAGCTCAGGAGAACAAAGAAAGCAAGGTGAGCATTATAGGTGGCCAAATCAATTCCTCCTCTTTTTGAATGGGACCTTCTCCCAAACCAGTTTAAGTTTCAAAGATCAGCAACAACTAAGGTTAAATAAAAACCTTCCTAAAAACAAATTTGAGAGGAATACAATCCTCATATATCAATTCTAATTTAAGTAACATGCAGAGTCCTTTCAAATGCAGAAAATGGTATCAATAGTGAAATCTAACAGTAATAAAAAAACCTCACAAGTGCTTTCCACAAGTTAAAGGACACTCAGATTTGGTACACCTGAACCATGTATGTCTTTAGCAGAGCTTGTAGTCACATAATTTCTTTCCCATTAATGTAAATTATTCAACTGGACTGGGTAATATTTAATAAGTCTTCAGTAGACATACGTAATTGTCACTTCAACTGTAAAGCCTGTGGTCTCATCTTCCAGGAAGAATACAGTGAGTCAGAAGTTGAGACAATAACATATGGTCACAAGCACAAACAGAAGGTTGCACTTATCTGCTGATGCATTCTTTGGTTTCAGTATTTCCTAATTTCCCCCTATGGGTATACTGATGCAATCCAAGTCTTATTGAAGACTTATGTTACCAATGTTTCAAGTTTTTTCATAGATTTCACAGTATGCAGTGTTTTATAAAAGTTCTCAACTCTAAGAGTCATGTATGGGAACCAACTTACATTTGAAGGAAAAAAACTAGAAACAGAAGGCTGAAAGCACATAAAATTTTAACATTGATTTATATGAAATATATGCAATTTTTTAAATTATGTATGTTTATTTGCTAATACCCAATTCTTTTTAATGTCCCTTTCTCCCACATCTCCTCATCTTAACAATACATCTTCCTTCCTACACACTGTTGGGCTGAACCCCAAGAGTTGTAGTCAGATAATGAGGGCATTTAAGAAATGGCACAATGAACAGTTGGGGGGAAAAAAAAAAAACCTGAACCCAGAGAAATGTTGACCAAATTACTACAGTCATTTATGTGAAGTAAGCTTCTGAAATTTTATACTATATATGTAATACCTCGGAACTCTTCAAGATAATGGTAATGGTTACACTTCAATTTCATTTGCCATCAGTACAACTGGATTTCTTGGAATGTGTTCCATTGTTTAAAATTTCTATTTTAACCTTAAAAGTACCTGTTATTGGCTACACTTGCACTGTTACTGATCAAATACTATAGTCACAATTGTTTTGCTGTTAATTACACACTAACACGGTAGCTAAGAGCTCAGTGTAAAAAGTGAAATTCTTTACAAAAAGAAAATGTGGTTACTTTGACAAGTAAAAGAGGAACTTTCCCAATTCATGACACATCAGGATGAAACAACATGAGAGAAAAATAACACAACTCGGAATTAAACTGGAGCAATAAGACCATTAAAAGATTATTTTTACCTGGAAAGTGAAGGAAATACAATGTATTTATCAGAATACTGTCTAATTTTATGGTTTGGATGAAGTTGAGACGGCTTATGCTGTATTTTATTCTATCACTGAAAAGCTACCTTCACAGATGCGAATATGATAGGAATGAAAACAGGAAAAGTCACAACCTTTATTTCAAATTACTTACACTAAAATGTACCACCAGTTGAAAGATGTAACTGCATTCCTTAGGAGCGGGCAAAATGAAGCATACCAAGTTGCAAAATGAAGCATACCAAGTTTAAGTAGTCTGTAGAGTTCCATAAGAGATTTACACATGGGAATGTCCCTTGTAATTAACAGCCAACAACCGATTTCCAAGGTATCACAGGCTATTGTCACTTGAAGTTCACAGTAGTGTCACCACGATTTTTTAATGAGTCCATTGTTACATCCAGCACCACTCAGAATTCATTAGCAGTACAATTTTTAGGTTCTATAAAAATCAGCCACCAAACAAGTTGTGGGAATTCTTATTATCACAGTAAGATGATTAATATTTTTCCTAAATTTCAAATTTTTGGCCACAAAATTTAGTTTCACCAATCTCTTGATAATACGTATACACTTTTGACAAATTATCACCTTTTACATTTTTATTAAGAAACAAGCTTGTTATTAAAAATACAACAAATCTTAATAAGAAGTATTTTGTGTCTAATATAAATTGCAGAATGTATACACATACACACATATATATGCATATCCATAGCTCCATACAAAAAATAAAGATGTTGATTTTAGACCAACTACAGGTCAATCTGAACCTCCAGATACAGGCTACATTAGAACTGCAGCAGATAACCTGTTTGGAACAAACTCAGACTTCATAAGTAATTTTAAATTAATAGATCTGAAAGGTAATAATTTAATTTACATTTTATACAAGAATAATTCACTGTATATATATTCTAAAAATCAAACTGAAATTAAATATATTTAAAGTATCTAGGATAATCTGCCTTATATTACACTCCAAAAGAAAGGTTTTTTAATTATTTAATTTTTAAATGACATTTTATGATACTATTAAATCAAAAGATACCTTAAAGCCCTTTAAATTTGCAGAGAAGTCTAAGTCCTAATGTTGCATTGCTTACCTACATAAAAAGCTAAGAGATTAAATACAGTTACAACATACAATTCTTTATTCTGCCTCCCCAGTGATCTCAGGCTGACCTTTGCAGATCATATTATGTGGAATACTGCTGGAATATCTGCAAAGCCAAATATCTCATTTAGTCTCACTATACACTGCTGTGCAGGTCTGAAGTGCTGTGTAATAGGATTACTTCCAACCTTCAAAATATTGTTAGTGAATATTCTGCATTGTTTACGGTGTGGTGTGTTTGTATATTCTCCTGTGACTGGGAAGAACTGTGTATTGAGGAAATTTGCCTTTGAATATTAAGACCAAATACTGTCACTGCAGTTTCACAGATACTTTCAATCAGAGAGCTATTGATGCTTTCAGTGACTGCTACTGATGAGTTCAAATTAGTGGAAATTATTTTATAATAAATGCACTTCTATATAGCCAGCATGCAAGGGACAGGACTTCCATATGAAAAAGAATGGGAGCTTTGTTCCCCATTACAGCTCTGATGCACCAAATTCAGGCATTCAGGTTTGTACTTACTTCCATGAAGCCTGAGAACAGTGTTTCCACTCAGTTACTTGCAACTGTACCAGTCAACAGGCACAATACTATGAGCTGCCTCTGTCTAGAATATGTTTCCTTCATTTAGGAAAGTGCAGTAATTCATCAGTGATTTAACCTATAGACATTTGAAGGTTGGAGAGCACCTCAGAGGGGCTGTTGACCTTCAGCAACTGAAAGAATTGAAGCTCCAGCCTTAGTCAATATATATTTATCTTTCTGTTGGGACTATTACAACTGTTCAAGTAATGCTGACCTTGAAACTTCTGCACACGATGCACTAGAATAATGATCCCTGAAGGAAGAGTATAAAAATACCTAAATAGGATATCTAAATCCAAAATGCACATAAAGATAAAAGAAAGCATTTCAAAATGTGAAGTCATTTGAGAAGAAGTAATATTAGTGTGATTCCTATTAATTATAATTTGAATAACATTGCTAAATACCATAATTACACTTTCTAAATATTTTAATGATAAGATACAATTTATGTCAAAGATCTTATTTGTTTCATTGTGAAATCTTTGCCTATTTGTAATTAATTTAATGTCTGACTGACAGCCTTGTAAACTGAAATCATCTACATCTTGAACTTGCTCTGCACAAATACAAGAGTAGAAAGCCTTTACCCTATTCCTTCTGTTTTTTAACTTTGCTGCAGGCAGAAAAGCACAAGAAATGAAATAGTTGGTTTCACGTAGCATTAGTTACTTGTACCCTCACATTCCATACAGATTTTTCACTCAAAGGTGAGATTTGAGCAGCAGCCAGGACTAATTATATTTATCAAAAAGATTACGGTACCAGAAGCACTGACAACATGAATATATCCTTCATTGTACCACTTACAAACCAGTCCTCTCTCACCATCAATCTTGCACACATTTTTCCTGGAACTGCTGAGCACTTCCCCTTGTCAGCTAGGCCACACCAGCAGAATCAGGACTATGGCAAGGTAAGAGAAGACAAGGGAAGACAGCCTCCTTGTGTTCTCTCAATATCTAGCTCCTGACGGGGACAGTTGTAAAATCTTCTCCAAGGGAAACCCACTATTGGAGACAATTTCTCAGAAGTGAAAACAAAAGCTCCTTTTAGAGATGGCTCAAGTAAAGATTAAGATGATCAGAAGCAAACTATCATGAAGATGAGGATCCACTTTAGGGTATGGAACATACTGACTGACTTACACATCCACTCTTAAAACAATCACATTCTGTGTGTAAGATTACACCAAAAAATACCCAAAATAAAAATATACCCCAAGTCTTTAAGTCATCTGTTTGAATTCTGCCATTAAAAATTGACATCAAGGATGGTTTGGATAGATTCTTATATCCATTACTTTCATAACTCAGCCTCCTTCATTCTTTTTCTGCATTACCACAATGCCTATCAGTAGCAGCACAGACATCAATGCAGCAGAAACATCCAAAACCATTATTATCAAGCAATGAGTTGGTTTTCTTCTTGGCACAGGGTTATTCTCATGCTTCCACCCTTTGGATTTTTTTCCCCTCCCTTCAAAAGAAGCAATAACTACTTAAAGAAAATAATCTCTCTCATACTTGTTAACACAGAGTAACTTATTCTCTAGTGCAAATATTACTAGAATGAGCTATCAAATGCATAAAATTAAACAGGTCCACATTTTACAAATGATTTTGCTGTCTTACCACAGATTTCGTAACTGTCAGATTTCTAGCTGGCTAGAATTTTCTATTTTAAAATACTTTAAAAATACGCTGTCTCCTAAACATCTTTTCTGTAATGCCAACACATTCTGAAAGAAAACTCTGAAAATCTCCATGTTTAACAAAATTAAGGATGAAATTGAAGCAGCCTTATACTAGCTGCAGTATAAATCTAGACACTGATATTGCACATAAAAAAGAGAAAAACCCTGAGATCCCACTGCACGTACATATACATCACCTAGAGAGCACAACAAAAATATTAATTAGCTTTGTTTATGTCTGAAGAGTCCTGAGTACATGAAGCCTGAAACAACACAATTAGTATTATTATTATTTCTAAATGAACTCATGAGGTGTTGTGATTCAAGAAGAAAAAGGAAAATCATGCTCTTAACTCCTGCTGTAATTCTGAATTTTTTCTACTTTGGGTTTTTTGTTTTTTACATATGCTCCAACACTTAGAGCTGCCAAGATGCAAAAGGGGTAAAAAGAGGTATAACGTGGTAGTTCAAAATCTTTCTGTAGCTAAGTCAAACTTACGAAAAATAGTTTTGGTTGAGTAAAACCACCAGCACAAGCACCGACCTCCTCTTTAACTGAAATCATCCACCCAAAACCTATTTAAACACTGAGGAAGAATATCTGAAACAGGAATAGAGGCTTATCTGCAAAAGGCTGGAATGGCTGGGCATGATGTAGGCATTGAGAAAGTATGATGAAAACTCTGCAGTAGGAAGATGATTTTGTCACAAAGGGGAAACGTCTCTTTTCACTTTATAAATCATTTTAGACATATAGCATTGCTCTGGCAAACATCAGGAAAGGTCTGATGGTTTACTAGATGGTTTAATAGTGAGACTCATCTATTATGAGGAGGCTAAATACCTATGAGGGAGGCCAGTGTAACTGTTCCAGCACATACTCTCCTCTGGTAGGTACCACTCTGCCTGTCCCAAAGTCCTTCTGCTTGGATTGAGAGAAGTCTTCACCATTTTCTTTTGCCTGATATTAGCCCAGATGCTGTTGTGTGTCAGATATATTTATGCATTTCCCACTGGAATACACGAGCCTGTATGAAAATCTGATCCCTTAAGCAAGTATTTATTTTTCTTACAGCAGTTAAAAAAAAGGCTACCTGGAAAGACAAAAAGAGAAACAAAACTTGCACCTATAGAATGTAACTTAGCATGGCATACAGAGTTTTATTTCATCCATATACTGCATGATAAAGTGAAGTTTCACAACATTTACTGCTCTATTGACTCTCTTCAATTATGTCCACTTTATTAAGGCTGCAATAGGAACTTTCTTAAAAAGAAACCTGCTGGTTTGGGAAAAAATGAGGCTCAGTTGAGGATATAGAACTTATTCGGCTTTTGGTAACTTCTTGAATATCAAACCCATTTAGTAAGTTAGTCACATCTGAAGATTGTTTGGTACAATGAAGCTAGAGAGTTTTGGACACCTTCCGCCCAACAGCATAACCAATAAATTTAGCCTCCAGGAGATCCCACAACTCTGAAACCCAGAGAAAGATACACACAGGCACTGCTTCACAGAAGCATATCATCTTAGCCTGAGGAGACCTGCTTCAAAGTCACATTTTTCTGACAAAGAATTAATATTAGACTGACTTAGCAGTATGCCACAGAGATCAGTAGACCCAGATGCACAAGGAGACCAAATATGACAGATACTGTCCAGCTTTTTAAAAGTTTACATGAGCAGAACCAGTGCTAACCCAGTACTGTTGCAGGCAGTTTTGGAAAAGAAACCAACAAGAGAACGGCTCTTAGAGCACTAAGAGTGTCATACAGTTAAGTATGAAACTTTTTCTCCAAGACTATGGAAAGAATTCTTCCATATCTATCTTCTTGAAGAGACAAAAATAATTTCTTGGTGCTATCTTTGGAAAATATCAGTGTCACTTCCCCAAAAATCACTCAGCACAATCCCAAAGATCATCAGTGCTGGTTAAGTCAGGTCATAAATGGGTTTTTTTTTTCCTGTATTTTCTAATTATTACATGATATATTTATTTAAATCAGAGGGTGAACAATAAAGAAGCTCTCTTAAAAATGTAACAATCTTATTTTATTTAGCCTGCAGTGCATCTCAGTTTAGTCCTGTACTTTATTTTAGCTTGAGTAGTAGAGGAAGATAATAAAGTTTAATGGGTACTATTACCTAGTTACTCAAAATTCAAGGTCACTGGGACATTAGGAGCCAAGAAAAAAAATGCTGATGGAAGAAACAAGTACATAAACAATTTAATTGTATTTCTTTTATTACATGTTGTATTAGAACTTGATGAAAATGTTGACCCAGAAGAGCTAAACATAATCAAAAGCTACCTTACTTTCAGACAGCATAACACATTTGGATACTATTCACCAAATGCCTCAAGCCTTGAGAATTTGATAATGTTAATGTTACTCATCCTACATATTTTAGGCTAGTGTTATGGGACGACAGTATAGGTGGGATTGGAAGTTACACTTCATTCATTTTATTTTCTTGAGGATAATAATTAAAGCTGTACCAACATATAAACTATGTTACACTAAATTTATTAAAAAAGTTACAATGGAGATGAATCACCACATACAGGCTTGTCGAATTGCTCTAATTCTATGACATGAACAATTCATTATGTAGAAATGACTACAATATATGGAATGTACATAGATACAAAATGTCCCTTAGACAGCAAGACTTTATCAATATTCACAGACACTTCTTCATTCAAAGACTTTGAATTGAAGGCATCAAAAAATGAAGCAAGTACAGAATTTGAGGCAGCACAGATCTCATCAGAACACACACAACAAGAATTACTTTAAGTACAGTTGGTAAGGGTTTCATTATTTATGATGAGGTCTCAGACCAACCATGGGTGGAGATGACTGTATCTATCTTTGGACTGGTTCCAGAGGGCTGATCCTCTCTCCCAAGATGTACAGAACAGACGCTGAAGTCAGTTCTCCTGAAGCACCTAACTTCAATAGACATGGCTTATGAAGCTACTCTTTAAAGAATGGCTTCATAAAACAAAAGTATTATGCAGTTACATAACTAGTGTATGAAAAGGGGCATATTTCCCAAATTTGGCATTTGCCCAATTACTTAGAGCTTTACTTTCCAATCTTAATATTATGTTACTGGAGATGTTTTTAAATTGGGAAAGACAGAATACTATCTCTGTTGAACTCCAAATGGCTCTGGAACATAATTTTTTAAACAAACTTCCAACTAACATTGTACAGATGGTACATAGCCTTTCCACCTTTATTACAACAAATAAAAATGATGTACAGTATACCAAGGAGTTATTCAGCAAGCAATTCCCAGGCATCACTTTTACTGCAAAGCACTAAAACGTATCTAGAACTCTTTATATGATGTTGGAGGCTTACTCAAAGGCAACAACATGGTAGATGCAACAACTCACAGTTGTTATGGAAAAGATCAGGCTGTAAATAGATATGTTAGCTCTGCACACAGCATATCAAAGAAAAAAGTCTGTGACCAATATTTCCCATAAAGGATTCTGATGCTGTTAAAATTCATACCATTAAATCAATCTAACACAAAAATCCAATTTTTGACAGGCACCAAGGAGGAGCGGGGGGAAAAAAAAAAAGACATGTGACGCCTCACCATTCTCTCTCAGTGCCTATCTTACCTGGAAAATGTTACTACTTACTTCCACTATTATTTATGCACACTTACCAAGCTATAGATGTAAAATGTCAGTTATATCACAAACTACACACTGATAGTCCCCCCTCAATTCCCTTGGCACCTCAAACAAACCCCCTAGTTCTCTCCTTTTCTTCAGCAGTACTTCCTCACACACCTTCACTATTTTCAAGCCCCCTGGTCTGTTCCACTTGAGAGTTTAATGGTGAGTACGTACAGCAACCAAACCAGTAATGACCTATAAGCAACCATGTCAACTTTAAAAGTAAAACTTATATCCTCAACAATGTACAGTAAGAGTAGGATATACCTATCTTTAACACATCTCTTCAGTTTCTCTAGTTAAAACAATGACCAGAGGACACACTGAGAGTACTGTACAGAACTCTAGGGAATCCAATTCCTGGAGCAGAACCAGACACTATCTCACTAATGAATCTCTATACCTGTTTTAGTTGAAAAAAACTTTTAAAACAACCAAAATAGGGTGGATCTCTCATCTTCAAAACATACATATTTTTGAAAAACTGGTTTTGTAGGCAGATGGAACAAATTATCTTCTGCAGGCTCCAGCAGAGAATTAAAAAGTGAAGGTTATACTGAGACATCGCGGCAGAAAAACACTCTTACTGGGGAATATTAATTGCCATTTCCATAACCCATAATGCCTGCTTTTAGCTTATACAATATGGCTCTCCTCAAGAAATAGGAAAAAAAGTACTACTTCCACTAAAAACAATGTTCAAGAAACTATAGAAATACTACCACAATTCACCTATGTGGTTTTCCCAGCTACCTTCTGCCTCCAGAAAACAGATTTCTGCTCAGAAGCAGCAAGAAACACAGTTTTAAATTGGAATTATTTTATTTTTGAGCTCAGGCTTTACCTTCTGTTTTGGTTTTGTCTGTGTGAGGCTTCAATTTTGTTTTCAATTGTCTCCTTTGTTCAATGCAAAAAACACAATCTGCAGTGCACAGAATATTAGCCTGTAAGTTTTATCTCTCCCTTAAATAACAGAAACACTACAAGAATGACTAAAGTTGTTCTCAGAACAAAACCTTTCACTTTTTTTTCCTCCATCTTATTTTTTTTTCTTTAATTATATGGAGCTCAATATTTAAAAAAAAAACCCACTGAGAAAGTAAGAAAATGAAAAGAAGCGGAGATGTTAAAAGAATATGGCTCCACATCTATTAACTTCCAAAAAGTTTCAACTCTGGGATTACATAGATTCAAAATTGGAAAGAGAAACTGATAAACTACCAGAAAATCATTTTCCCCAGTAATTTAAATCTTTTCATAAACAAAGGATCCAAGTAGAAACTCTCATGTAAGAAACAGATGAAGTAGTGTTAAACTCCAATTTCTAAGATTCTACTTATACCACCTTTCCCAACGTTAAATAACAAGGAAAAAAACACACCCATCCCAGAAGCAACCTTACAACATACATTTTCTTTCTTTCTAATAAATGATAAATCCATTAACAGTTTTCTTCATCATTATAAATATCCTATAAAGATCATTTATATGTAAAATCAATTTATTCCATCAATTGCCCAATTGGGAATACTAGAGGTTGAAATTTCACTTATGTGAGTTTACAACAAAACTCAAACTCTGTCAGAGAACATTTTCCAGTGTTGGAATTTTAAAACCAATTGTCTTCTTTGGAAATGCTACAATTATTTTCAGTAAGGACTACAACTCTGTCTCCGGAATCATTTTTGCACTGGCTCCAAACTTGGTCAAATGACAAATTTTTGGGAAACAAAGTCATAGTTCACATGAGAGTAACAACTATAGGAAAATAGAAATTGTGCAAGTATATATTAAAATCTCTAACAGACTCCTCTTCCTTAAGCACACCTAAGCTTCCCATGGGTTCTAGTGTTGAGACTGAACCAGCAGCATCCATTCCCACAGAGTTACATCTGCCTTCTCCAGACCATGGCTGTGGTCCTACCATGATGGGTTCAACATCTTCCAGCTCCTGGCCAGGAAGGATCACTATCCCTAACTGTAAAGTCAGGTCTGCAACCCGCAAACTGCTTACATGCATTCTGCTTGTGCATGGGCTGTAAGGAGGGGCAATATATCTACACAAAGTTGTTTTCAAGGGGAAGAAAAAAACCTCAAGTAGTAGCACGGCCTCACTGCTTAACCCCGATAGCCTACTGGGCTAATCACTGCTGAGATGGCAGCTGCACTATAAAAGAGAGAGAATTTTGCTAGACCAGGTCAGCAAGTCCCTGGATCAAGCCTACATACTTTCTTGTTTTATGAATATTTATAGAAAATAAAAATTCTAAACCCTATCATCTCTGTGGAACTCTCTCACAGCCTCAGATTTGTAATTTGACAATGATACAGAGCTCAGAACATAGGCACTTATTTTCTTGCCGACCATTCAATTATTTATATATTGTAAATAAGATAATTTTGCAATATATTTTCCTCTCATTATTTTGGAAGCTATTTCACATAAGTGAGATAAGGTCTCTTTTAAAAATACCGGCTCTTTAGGTGTTAAACACAAGTAGTAAATCCACTTTGTCAAATTGCCCCATTTATAATATTTAATATTCTTTCTGTAATCAGGAGAGCTGAAGTACACATTCAGAGTTGCTTTCCTTTGACAGAGTTCTCTTATTACTGTCTCTTTTCCTCACATAATGTCCCACAGCAGCTGTGCCATTATGATGATGCTTTCTCTTCTCTCTTTTTTTTTTTTAACAGCCTCTCTAGCACAAATAATTAAAACATGTATTTACCTTCCGTCGCTTGGCTGAGAGTAAGTGCACGTTTTCAGAGAAGGGGGGCAGTTGTTTGTTTCTTTTTATTTTATTTCTGAGCAGTGACATATTGATGTTTCAGATAATAAATCATTCCAATTTGTTCATCCCTGCCAACAATGGTTTTAATCTTCATTTACGACTTGCAAAGTCCGTTTTGTTGGAAGCGTTTGATAAAATACTCAATTACCATTTTTTTTTTTGCACTGCAGTTCAACTGCTGTGCTGATAAAAGGCTCTAGCTCAGAAGATAAACTGCAAATAATTCCTGAAGAACAAATGTCAGAGGCAGTTTACAATGGATGGGATTTTTTTTTGAGCAGATTATTCTCCCACCGAAGTGACAGGGCGGCTCAATATTTATTTTGTTGAGAATGTCATTTAAATATTGTTTGACACCTGCTCCCTACAGTCAGCTACTCAGCACATTACACTTTCAAGGGGTTTAAAAGTGAGGTTCCAGCTCTCTGTCTCTACTAACATATTTCAGGGACTTGGTTTAAAAATAAGAAATGGTTGCTTTAACATATGCTTCACAGCTTTTGTCCAGGTAAGTAAATGGAAATACTACTAAACTGTATATGCTTGCACACATCTACAAACTTAGGCACGCATCAAAATTCACAGAACACAGAACTGTGGACGTAAGACAAAACTTTTCAACATGGTCCCACGTAGCTTCCTGAACATTTAATCCAAAAGAAAATTAATTTCAGATTATTTTTTTTCCTTTCACTCCTGTTCAGGGAGAAAGCATCCCGAGACTTCTGTGCCCAATTTCCACCGTGGGTACACTCTAGGTGGCACTACTCAATGACTGAAGACAAATCACACTGCTACAATTCCTTGCAGGAGCATGGTATTCTCTCCCACCCCAAATTGTAAAGTGTTTTGGACTGACAGTGGTTATTACTCTGTGATCTCAAAACAAAAGGATCATTCATACATTATTTTTCACTAATCAGTAGCCCTTTTCAGTTCTTTAAAAATCAAAGCATTCTTCCAAAACCAGCTACTGAAATGTATATGTGAAATGTACGTGACCCTGCAGGAAAGGCAGTATAGTATGGCAGGGCCTGAGAGAAGGAGGCCAAAGATGGACATAGGACACTCCCAGGCAAAAGATCCTTGACTTCAAGAAGAGATAAATGATGTATCATTTATCTTAAATTAGAATAGTAATTATGTCTTTTGTTTCAGGTTTTTAATCTATTTTCAACAAGCTTGGTTTATTTTATTCAATTATGAGGGAGCTCTGTGTGTGTGGTTGGTTGGTTTATTGGTTTGTTTTTGCTTGGGAACGCATGTTAAATCACTGTCTAGGCAGATTAGAACAGACTGAAGGTGGAACCTTCCAGTTTTATCACAAAAAGCTTGTAAGAAGAGGCACATGGGATTTGCACACACAGTAGTGCAAGGGAACAAGAAGCAAGTGTAGCAACAAAACTGGAGATATATTTTAATTCAACACTGCTTTAAGTGGACCGAGCCCATTTATAGGTCATAGTCTGCTAAATTAGGTCAAAGAACTATTTTCACTTCAGAGACCTTTATAATAAGCAGCAAGGAAAATTACACTAAACCAAAAATATGCTTTAATACATTTATAGTATCAATTCCTCTACCAATTTATATACCCAACTATCTATAATAGGCAAAAATAAAATGGAAACATGCATTTTCTGCAGTTCTCATCCAACCTATCCATATTTTGCTCTTCCCAGCAACAAAACAAACAAAACTAAAACTTGTGGATAAGAACAAGAATACCACTTCCTAAACACCCTTTTTAAGTGATCAAAAATACAAGAGCTGCCTCGTAACACATAATGAGAGTGCTATTACAAATGTTTTGACCATAAGAAGTAGATATATAGATTTGAAGACGACAAAAATAAGCACATAAGCACACATGCACTTTGTCTGAAAAACTGACAATCATAGGACACATGCAGTACAAACCTTAAAACAAGATGGTGACTAACTTCTTGCCTTCCAAGGCTAGGAGCATGAGACACAAGCTGTTATCTAATGACAATATGCATTGTTACAGACACAAGATGGATAGCAAACTCTGCATTGTCTATGTATGTGCACGTGTACACATGTGTGAGTATCTGTATATACATGCTTTTCACTAGCCTCTCAAAAACTATTGAGATTAGTGAATAATTGGAGTTTCGAAATCTCTTACTTTTCCTCTTTGCTTTCAGTGGCTGAATACAGACATCATTACTTCTCCACTAGAATAGTGATTCTGTTCGTCATGCCTGAAACAACTACAGCACAGAGATTAAATACAATCTATATCCACATAAATCATTGAATAAATGAATCATGAAATTAATATGTAAATTGTGTGTTTAACCTCTATTTATACACCACTGTCTGTCACCATGTAGTAAATCTAAAACTAATTGCAAATTCACAACTCTGCAAAAAGAACACCATGGTAAAAGCTTGACATATTTATTAACTAAATGTTGAACTACATTGAGTAAGTAATTAACAGTCATGCCAGAACAGGGAGAGGAAATTATATTTAAGCACAGATGTCACCTGTATGAAATGGCTAAAACTATTTTAGATTAGATTTTGATATTAATCAAAGAATACTCCTGTTTAATTTTTGACAGACAAATCTGTTTCCATTTATTCATGATTCCATTAAACACTTCGTTTTTAAACCTGAATGTCATGTCCATTCTCAGTCTGATATGTTCCTTTTAATGTGTCTTTTAAAAGAAAATGTGAAGAAGAAAAGACTCAAAGGGTAAGGTTAAATGGTAATAAAATCTTCCTGCAGTCTAGACAAAAGCCCCTCAATTGACCAGGAAAATATTTTCGGTTTAGGTTCTATTCTATGATTAAGTCTTTGATACATAAAGAACTGAACATAACCTTTAAAATACTATATCTGATTTCATTCCTATGTATTTTCAGTCCTTTCCAAGCTGGAAGCTGGAACACAAAAAGTTCCACTTAAACATAAGAAAAAACTATTTCATTGTGAGGGTGAGAGCACAGTGGAACAGGCTGCCCAGAGCGGTTCCTGGACATGTTCCTATGCGACCTGATCTAGGTGAACCTGCTTCTGCAGAGGGGTTGGACTAGATGATCTGTACAGGTCCCTTCCAATCCTGACCATTCTATGATTCTATGATTCAACAAAAAGTACTTCCAGTTGGAGGATCATAGAAGCTCCCCAGCTCCTAGCACCAACAGAGCAAGCCTAATTTTGTTGTGAAATCAGGATATATTTAAAAAGGCAACCATAACAGATGTTACATGAAAGGACATGGACAAATGTATGTTTATAGCTTCCAAGAGATTAGTCAGGGGACTAACAACAAAAGGAAAGGGAAACATTTTACCTTAAGGCAGATAAGATAGCTAATTCAATCCCATAACACAAGATAAGGAATACTCATCAGGAGTACCTGTTGCTGACAAATGCATACTTTATTGTGAAATTCATAGTATTAACCCTTTTTTAAAATCCTCATCTGTTGGAACTGAGCAAATTCCATAAGAAGCAACAAAATTAATGGAAAATTAATTAGCTGTATTTCACCTGTCCTACTTGCTTTTTTACCTTCACCAGGTCTATATAAGTAGTCTACATATACAATTCCCATACAGGATGTGAATACAAAAATCTTCTTAACAGTGGAAAAATGAAACCCTTGCTGAATACTGAAATTGATTATATAAATAATTATGTACTTAAAGAACACAGCAACCAGCCCATTGGGTAAACCTGCTTTCTTAACAGGCACTCTGAATTTGAAAAATACACCAAGTAGATTCCAGTGGATTATAGTGGAAAATGTATACTGCAAGGGAAGCAAGTGTCCAGTTCCAGGGCAGGAAAAAGCTGAGATCCTGACATAGGCAAGACTGATGAGAAAGCTCACAATTTTATGCACTTGTGTTTCCAAGCTCCTAGTAAAGATAAACCCAGATAAGCAGATAAATTCTACTTCATATGGAATTTATAGGCTAAAGCTGTCCCCTCATGGCAAATTTATTTTGTACACAGTACTCCTCACACTGCACTTGATGAAGCTACATGAGCATTAGTATACTCATTTCACAACCAGCAAATCAGAGGCACAAAGAGATTAGGTGATTTGTCCAAGGTCACAACACGAATCATTTTTAGGGCCAGCAACAAGACTGAAGTTCCTTGACTCCTGGTTCTGGCAGCTAGACCATGATGCTTTTAACTGCATTACAGCAAACTACTACTTGTGTCATCAATCTCAGATCCAGAAGCACTTTAAATCACTCAAAGATTATGACATTTTTATGAGAGGACAACACTTCATTACTAACCTGAAAACTTGGGGGGATGAGCAGGAAAACCTCCCAAAGCTGGTGAGAAAGGAAATTATCATCTACAGAGGCTGGCAGAGTAAAATAAAACAGTCCAGTTCTGCTTTATTTACAAAGTACTGGAACAACAGCCATCTGTTAGTAAATCTCAGAAGTTACATTAATGCTTGTAAAGCAATTGTCTAAAAACACAAAACATGAAAACTGCTGTTTACTAGTCACCGTTTCTTACCCACTTTCCAGAATGTAAAAGTCAGAATATACAGATTATACAAACAAAAAGACAAAGTACAAGGTAAAAATAAACATATAGAACAAGAAATACAAATAAGAGAATATCTAGAATGGAGCAAAAGAGAAGAGGTACACAAATGTGAAACATCAGGTGAGATGGGCAACACAGTCAACTAAAATGAAAACAGAAGCGATGGGACACAGTTCAGGACAGTAGAAAAACTTTTAAGTAGTGAAGAAAAACAAATGAAGAAACATATCTGAAAACAGCTTTAATCATCTGAATTTTAATAGGAACTGGCTGCCTTCTCTCGGTCTCCTAATTAACTGCTTTGTCTGGCATATTGTTTCAGATTTAGCAGTTTTTAAGTGAACCACTAGACTTAGAGTTTACTAATTTTCATCCCATTTCTGTCACTTCTGAACTTAAAGTCACCAAGTTACCTTTTATATTCTCCTATGTATTGGCAATGTCTTAAATATGTTATCAGCAAACTGCTTTACCATACAGTCACTCTTTGTGTCACGGTAATCATTAAAAACATTAAAGATCATCAGCCATAAAATCCTTGAAAACTCAATCGGTAACCTTCCTTTTGGGCTCTTTGGAAACCACTGATCTTAGACTTCCCTTCTGGAGGCAGCAGGGACTGGATACCTTGCTCTCTCCTCAGTGCAATTTGAATGTAATAAACAGGATCTCCTTTTCCCAACTTTTCCCAGCTGCATAGTTGGCAACTCCCTGAGCTGTCATCATCTTGGACCTCACTTCCTACGCAGTAATGTAGAGCAGCCTATCAGCAATGCACCTAGATTAAAACTACCAAGGAAGGGAGAGAAGCCATAAAGCAGCAGGGAGAAGACTGGCACAGTGCTGTTTTTCAAACCACTAATGGGTCTGATACTGTTTCCACAACAGATTTATGTTAAAAAGATAAGTTTCCTCACTTTTTGTTTTCATTTCTGTTGCTTTCTCTACCCGACATTTCATTCTAGGAAGGAGAAACAGCTGCTCATTTCTGCAGCAGGGAAAAACAATCTTAGATTTATCACATATGAAGAACCCATCACAGTGATAGAGCAATCTTTCCGCCAGACACCTCTCCATTACTGAAGCTGATGTCTCTCTGCCCTGATGCTACTTCTGGACAGATCTGTCAGCCCCAACAGGGCAGCTAACAACATGGCCATCGTGCAGGCACATTCTTCATCTTTATCTCAGCAAGCTCTGCAGTTCTTAAACTCTTCAAATGCAGTTTCACCATTTTGGGGTTTTTGTTAAATACATTGACTCAAACTGTACATTTTCGACAGTAGATCTTCTGTGACTTTATTTTCCATCTTATTTTATGATGAAGTTATTTTAGTTTCTATGAAAGGAAATAATGGGTAAAGATGAAGGCTTCATTCCACTGTGCTGACAACATACTGGTTGGAGAAATGGTGCAGTTAATAATGTAAACTTGATGTATGTAAGCACAGCTGGTTTGGGATCATCTTTTCAGTAGCACTAATTTATACTTTGCCTTTATTTTGTGTTTTGGTTTATGATTTTGATTAGCCACTAGAATGAGCTTGCTTAATTGCTTTCTGCTAAACTGCTCAAAAGCTTAAAAAAAAAAATCACAAATTTAAACCATACGACCTTTTTAATTTATTAGATTTTCATTCCATTATTAGACTTGAAAAATCAACATCCAATCTTAAAGGTTGCCAGTTACCTTCAGGGTTCTAAAGGAACAGGAAAAAGAGGTAAGGCAATCAAATCCTCCACAGTATTCATTCATTAGTCATTTCCAGATCACACTAACTTCTTCCACTGTTTACTTCTTCCATAGTTTACTTCCATAATTCACTTTTTGCATCTTAACTCAAAGTTTTATGGACGAAATACAGATTACTAACAGACTTACATGTCTACTCATCTTACTTTCTGCTCTCCCAGCACTCCAGAAATTCCTTATATATTCATCAAAAAAGCCACACATTGCCCAAGGTAAAAAAAAAAAAAAAAGGCAGGACAGCAGGAGATGTCTTTGAGAGTCGTACAATAACACACAGTTCTTCACACTTCTGAACAGTTCATTACATAAATTTGGTATTTACCTCTGTCAAAATTGCTTTAGGATTCTACCTTCTAGAATTACTTAGGTTTAAATTTAAATCTCAGACTGTTAAAAAAGGCTTTCAAAAATATGCCATGTTTTTGATAAAACACAAAATTATAAAATCAAAAAAGAAAATACATGCAAATTCTTCTCTTGTTGAAAACAACAAATACAACTTCTGAAAAACAGTTAAGGAGGTATGGAACTTACTGAAGCTATCAAAACTGAAAATTACTGCCGAATTGGAGATATATGTTTAAGCTAAAAAAGGTCTCCATCTGCAAACAGTGGTTTCTCATTAAAAAACCTGTAACACTGAAAATAAGCCATACTTTCAAAGAGTATGTTATCAAAATTTCCACCCAACAGGTGCCCAACTGGATACTCCAAAATTATCATCACTGGCATCTCATTCCTGTTCCAAGTCAGTTTTCCACAGACAAAACACAACTATTTCTAAAATCAAAATCTCTAAGTATCTCTTATGCACCTCAAACTGGTTTTCAACACAACACTTAAGAAAAGGCCACAGTATTCAGCACAGGAAGCCCACTTGAGAAATGCCCAGCAACTGGAAAATTAATGTCACTCTCACTGGCAAACTCCCACTGCATGGTCAAAGCAGAATTTGTGAATCTGCAATTTGTTGAAACTCTTCCATCCTCAGCAGAGATAAGCAAGTTAATCACCTGATTTAAAGGTAGGCTGCTCTTTATATTATCTGTGAAGTAAACCGACAGCCGTTAGGCTTTTACAGTGACAATATTATGATCAATGTTGCAGTCTCAAGTGTTAATGCTTCATGTACCTTTAAAGGCAAATAATATTGATCTTTCTGAGCTATTACATAAGTTCCTTATTCCATGTTACATTACTGTGAATTTGTTGCATTATTACACAATTTCATCAGTGACATTAACCATCATCTAAAAGTGTTTCATGTCAAACAGTACATCACAGTTGCCCTTACTTACAAACTATCAAACTCCTACAAAATGTACAGATCAATAGTAAGAACACTTCAGGAAAGTGTTTTGGCAACACTGTTTCAAGTTGTGCAAAATTCAACAATGAAAGAGCTGAAAAGCCTGAATGTTTCAGGACAGTGAAAACAGAAAACAGCCTCTGACCTCAAAGTTACTGGTATATGACCAGACAACAGCTGTACTTAGAGACAAGGCAAGCAACTTCAGAGAGGCATGCAGCAACATCCTGCTCTTTTTTGTTTCCGAACAAAGGACAATTGTACAAGGACCCAAAGTATATGAATGGAAAAAAAGAGGAAGAGGTGGAGGCACTAATCTATGTACTACTAGCATTCTTCCCCCAAGGATTTTACTTAACAGGAATGAAACCATCAGCTGTCATACAGTGCTACACTACAGCATGGTACCACTAACTGTGGCATACTACCACACTAAACTTGACAGTCTGTAGAAAGCTTGTATTCATTTTCTTTTTTTAAAGTATCTAAGAACAAAATTGCACCAGTTTTCCACCACTAGCTGTTCAGAACAACACCAAGGGCTTTAAGCCACAATGAAGACTGGAATATAACAATCCAGTTCATTGGGTCACTTAGGAAGAATCAGGCTAGAAACCGAAGACATACATCTAACTCATGAGCTACTGTCCTGATTTTTACTACCCCTTAGTATTTGTCACTGCTTCCTAAAGTCAGTTAAGCCTCATAAACATACACTCTAGTGTTGCATTCTTCCCATAGCTAAATCATCTTAACAAGGTTCGTATGCAAGGGGGGTGGGGTTTTTGTTGGGTTTTTCTTCTTGTTTGGTTGGGGGCTTTTTGTGCTTAGTTTTGGGTTTTTTAAATTTTGTAAATCAAGAACAAGGCAAATCTTACCTAAAGGGAGTGGAAAAAAAGACATTTTAATAGAACAATCTATTTTATAGCCTACTCAGCTAACTTCTGCAAGGAAAACATTTAGTCAGTATTAAAAAGCAGAAAGCACCTTACATTTTGATTAATTTGATACTCTTGTATTATGCATAAAGCCACTCATTCATTTTGCCCTGCAAACTATTCTTATCCAAGAACAGATACAATCAGAGTGAGGCAGTGAAGAATTTTACTAAAGTAAACACAATCCCACAGTAACACGCTCATTATGGAAATAACACTCATGGTTGGAAAAACATGGGCCATTTCATATGCATACAATAAATATTTTCACGGACACACATCTCCTGTTCTTTGAAAGTTCTAAATGCATGGTTATAAAAAACTTTTTTTGGTGTCTGCCTAAGCAGATGCCAGTCACCTACCATAGTTTAGACATATATAAAGCTTCTCAAGTAGGAAACAAGAATGCTGGTATTCAGCAGTGGCAGCAGGCACGCATTCAGACTTCTCACCAACTGAACAAAAGTATGGTAAAGTATCTGCAAATAAATTCCTTGCATATTAACAAACTAGGAAAGGAAACAACTACAAAGCCAGACGCAAGAGTTAAGTGTTCTCCAATACAGCAATGCCAAACAGCAATTTCACTGCAAGACCTGAAGTAGGAACTAATCCATCTCCTAAATCTGATAGATGAACTTCCTTAACGCATGATAAAATTATGAGTGCTGCTTTCTATCAAAAGTTGTGCATCAGTTTCATGCTTGCCAAACACAAACACTCAGATTATAACTAAGATTCCTGTTTCAACTTCCCAAATTACTCTTCTAATAAAGTTCTAAGGCTTATTGTACTTGCTACTGTTAAAACTGGACGAGTCAACCCAACACAGCCTTTGCCCATAAGTGAGAAGCTAAAACCAGTTCTTTAGCGATGGAAGTATATTAGTGGGGCACACTTCAGCTCTCACCTAGCTTGCTGGTTATAAATGTCACATGCATTCTCTCTTTTGTGCGCCCCAAGATTGACTGAAGAGTTTTGTTTTCTTTCTTCAGGAGGCTCCTTTAGCAAAAGGAAAAGCAATGAGTATTGGTGTTGGCTGGCTCTGCACCCAATATGGATAGGCTTGCACACTCTGGAGATGAAAAGTCACTCTCCAATGCCACCCATGACAGCAGTCTTGCAGGACAATCTCACTAGCTCTGCAACAGGTCAGCAGGATTTGGCCACGTTTACAGCCTCTGGCACAGCAAGCACAACACCTGGAAGAAGAAAAGCCTCTTTGGAGCACAGACCAACAGTGCACGTTCTGGGATGAACGAGAGCTGTGAAGCATTGGAGGTCCCAGCTTGTCAAAGGAAAGCTAGGGAGACAGCTGGAGTTAAGTGTTATCAATTTCTTGTGGAGACTCAACTACAGAGAGGCTTGAGAGCTACTGACTATTATAAAGAGATTCCCAGACTCTGGGCTTTGCTGAAGTGACAGTAAAATCTGTTTGTCAATGAACTTTTTTTGGAAAATAACCAATTTCTGTACTCTTTATCCCCTAAAAACCTTTCACTTTTTAGTAAGTCCTAATATTGTTTTCAATTTTAATTTATATTTTTACAGTAATGTTTTAAACTTCTTTGCCCCCCTCCAAAAAAAATCAAAACAATACAACCTCAAACAAAAACCCAAGACCTTTCACATAACATGAAATGAATGCTTGCAAACTTTCACGTTATGAAGCCCAAGGCCTGGGCACTCGTACTAACTTTAATGATGCATTCTTTTGTATCAGGTTTTTTTTAAAAGACGTACAGCAGTACCCACGTATATATGCACACGCACGTGTAGGGAATGATCTCATGCTTTCACGAGAAGTTCTGACCTTTCCTTAGCAGTATTTTTGCATATACTGACTTTGTGAAAAATGTATAAGAGTAATGAAATTCCTGGATGAGGCTTTAATCTCTAGTCACTTCTATAACAGGAGTGGATCAGAGGGTATAATTTGCTGTTATCGTGCTGCTCATCTGTGTTGACAATAGAAATCCTCCTGTTAGTTTTTCTTAGACAAACGTGACCCCAACCTGATATTACACTATTTTTTCAGCTGTGTAACAACAGTCTTAAACCAGGTGCTTTCTAAGCTGCATTATCCCTTTTTGGGAAAGTTTTGTTTTGCTATCAGCAAGCTAACACATTAAAAACTTGTTTTGTTTTGGCTGCATGTTTAGGTTTATAAGTGAAATACTATACACCAATTTCCTGACATTTTCATATTGTCTCATTAACAAAAATATTGGACTACTTGATGTTTTTCACACTTTCAATTAAAATTCTTAAGTATGGATTTTCAGGCTTTTAAGAAAATATCAGAAACATTCCAGCATAAATGGTAAGCACTAACATGTTTAAAATACTAGTTTTCTTTTTTTTTTCAAATGATCATTAGTGTTTTCTGGAGGTTTTTTTGGTACGGAATATTTGTATTTTCTTGGGTTTATGTCAGTATATTCATCAGTCTAAAACAATTTTAGACCCCAGTCTCTTTGGTATTGTGTTTTAGTACTTGCTAGCACTAGAATTTTGCACCATAGCCCTCGATTTATAGCCCTCATTTAGCCATCATGCTATTCAAAACCCTGACTTTAAATATCCGACACACAGATATGAGTAACAAAAAGAGACAGAGTATAGCTATTGTGCCTTCAAAGAAAAGCAATAAACCATTCTGCTTGCTCTCCTTCATGTTCTTTAATTCATTTCATTTCATTTTAACTACCCAGAACAATTTCACCAGCCATTAGCCTGGAATGAAACCTTACAAAGGCTGATTGTTGTTATAAAGATGGGTCCCAGCACTCCCTCCCCCTCCTTTTCATAAGTTTTAGGACAAATAGGCTACTTCAGAGCTACAGCTTTGGTGGTGGTTTTTTTTATTTTAAAAGAGAATTCTTGCAAAGCAAAGGACAGACAAACTGCTTCACAATCACATTCAAGAGACCCCAAAACATCCACACTGAGCTGGTCTGGCTCAGAGCCCTAAACCGGGACCCTGGTTAGGAGGAAAGGGACAATAAAGGAAGGATTTCTGGGGCTATTTTCACAAGGAGGTGTACTTGAGTCCACCATATATGCAAATATTGGTGTCCCTGCCCTCAGATCTTTAGAAAAGGGAACACTAAATGCTCAACTGTACTATGGCAAACTCTAAACATGAAAAAAATAAAAGCAATGTCATGAACATATTTTTGTATTTTGCAGAAATAAACTTCCCTATATGTCATTTCTGACAACCTATGCCAAGAAAAAAAAAAACCCTACGTGTTTTTGTCTTCTCTGCATCCATGTTTGGAAAACAATCTTGAGAAAAAAAAAGACATGCTATTTTTTCCAATTTGAAAAGAACCGTACACCTTATATTTTAGCATCTTCACAGAAAGCTGTGAAGAAATATATTCATTCTAAAATAGTGTTTAACTGGTGGATTCTGCTTTTTTAACAAGCTACTGGCATTTCCTCAGGCCTGGACAGTCTATCTGTTTAACATGGAGGCCCAAAACCTGTAACAACTATGCCTCAATTTAGAAAGTACATATATGTAGCAACATCCCCAACACAACCGTTCACAACCCTGTCCAATTCAGATGCATTTTTTATCTACTCAACAAGCAGATCAGAGAAATCTTTTCCAACAAAGTGTCAACAAACTGTCTGGAAGACAACTCCCTCCTCGGTTTGTATATTATGTTGTTTGTATTATTTTTATTCCTTGGTTAAGTGTCACACTTGTCAAAAGAGCGAACAGCACTTTTCCATAGTAACACAGTTTTGTGATGGAAGTTGTGAAACCTTTAAGACTTACAGATATTTCCACAGATATCCAGTATCTGCTCAAACATTAACATCACAAGCTCGTAAATCAAATAAGCAGATTTCTGTGTTGACTTTTCCAGAAAGGTATCAAAATCACTCCTGAAATTTAGCCACATTTTTTCCTTTTCCAAAACTAGCTGAAGTTCAACTACTCAATTAGTATTTCTTTCATCACACCACAAGGCAAGAAAATTACTTAAAAGAAATTCAAAGTAATGATACAAGAGAAAAATGACTTTTTAAGTATTGACAAAAAATTGGAACATGAGATTATGTTGAGTGTGAGAGTGTCTATAAACAGAACTGCTTTATCCCATCTGAGCTGTTATTGGTGATGCCAATAATCAGAGTATTTTGAAGATGGTCTCTGAAAAACTGCATGTTTTACTAATTACTTTTAAGTTATGTAAATGAACACCACATTAAACTGTATCATTTTAGAGGTATGATTGGCAAAATACACTGATAAATTGTAACACAACTACAATTCATTTTAACATAACACATTTCTAGAAATCCATCAAAGAAAATCCAAATAAACATTCCCCTATTGTCTTCAGTACATATCTTTTACAGATACTGTAAACTAAATTAAAGAAGCTCCAACTCAGTTATGGCATACATTTCTGTTCAGTTACAGTGCTTCCTGCTATGTTTTCCTCTGCACCTCAGTTTTAACATTATCAAACTAAATGTGAACACTGATCTTTTTAAAAATGAATTTCTAGGATACCTCACTGGTCTGGGGTGTGCACTAAAAAGGCATTATTCATACCTGAGAGGGCAAGAGCTTATTTCACAAAAAACTACATATGTGCTGGTTGAAACGGAATCAGCTATGTACACAGCACCTATGGGTAAATGCAAACTTCACATAGAAAAGGACAGGTTGTTGTGGCAAGTGCACAAGCACTCATCTTCTAGACTGTTAAGTTTCTTTACATCCCCTCAACATTAAGTTAATGTCAGTAAGGTATGGGTATTTTGTTTGGGCAGTTTAAATTCAGAGTCATTTGAAGGTGTTAGTGAACTTCCATACCTTATAACAATAATCAATACATGATCAAGAAAAAAACACCAACTGCAGGTCTCAACCTCTATCAAGGTACACAGACACAATCTCCATATTTAAAAATGGGTCCCACATGGGTAACAGGAGAACAAGCATAGGACGTCAAAGCAAAGAAAATACTTACCTTCCATTTCCAAAGGGATCCCCAGGAATAACTGCCTTGAAACAGGCTGGCTGTTTACATTTAAGCAGCACTACACAATCACATCTTAAGTCTTGAATAGGTTTTAATATCTCTAGCTTCAGCACAGCATACTTTACATGTCTTAATTTCTGTTCTGAAGCTCCTGCATCCATTACAACAAATGCAGTAACCCACCTGAATGGCTGTATGCAATAGGTGAAGGCAGAGACAGGTCTTTAACAGTTAGAATGTACACATCCTTTTTCTGCCCTAGATCACATTAAGTGTGTATAGGACTGCAGATAAACATTAGAAAAATCATCTAACAAAGTACGTCACAAGTTTAAATCATTTAAAAATAATTATTTTAACAGAATCTTTATGTCCATTTGCAGAATATCTTCAAGCAACATATTGTTATCAAGAAATTAACATTCCACATTCTTTTTATTATCTGCTTTACAGGCCCTCTACTGTGTCTGCCACATCCTGCACACTGTCATGAAATAACAGCAGAGGGCAATTCAAGTACAGAAGTTCAGAGTGTTACACGTCTCCGCACGTGTAGCAAAGAGAGCACCCCCTATATCTGTACACACACATCTACACCTAAGAAGATCGGCCTACAGAGAAAAGTGGGCCCTAGTATTTTAAGATACAGTATTTTTTTTTTTAGTAGAAGGTTTTCTTCCTCAGAAGTTCATTTTTGAAACACAGAGCATCACACTCCATCCCAGGGCTGATAGGAAATTTTAGTGGCAATTAGCAACATGCGGTCATCTCAGATTCACCCTACTATGAGCAAAAGAAACATTAAAAATGGAATACTCATTAAACAGACACTCCAAGTTTGTACTTTCTTCTCTCAAAGACTTATTGTTATGCTCTACAGAGTGGACTGCAATTTTCAAGTTTCATTCTCTTTACTGACAACATCAGAAAATCTAGAAACTGAAGCTGAAGGTATTAAACACTACTCAAAGTGGCCACACGGGGATGAAATGAGAGTTAAGGCACCAACTCCTTTACACCAACAGCATGGATCACAGGTATTGACAGCACAAAATGTAATTCACAGAAAGATGCAGGATTTGGGGAAACCTCAGCTAACTTACAATGCTAACTTCATTTAAAAAATATTTTCATGCACAGAACTATTACAGAACTGATCCCATGAGGGAAAGAAGAAACTCAGAAGCAGACAATAACCTTGAAGGAAGAACTACATTATCCATGAAGGGGGAAAAAAAAGTTAAGAAAACCTGGTCTAAACATTCACAGCTTCTACTCAACGGCTTATTTGTCCCTTCCATCCTTGCTACTTAGTGACACAAAACACAGACTGGGAAACTTGTCTTCTGGAGTATTGTTCCAGGTTCAGCCAAGTCCCACAGAAGCCGTAAAAACTTCCAAGTCTGCTAAATCTGTTATATTTGTTCTGCATGTTAAGATGCTATATAAGAAGTGCTTTAAAAAAATATATTACAAATAGTATCACTACCACAACAAAACACTCCAACAAAACCAACAAAAAGAAAGCACAAGGGTAAACAGAAATGGGACTCAAAATATTGCAAGCTTAATGCTGTACTAAGACTCTGCTAAAGTACCTATCTTCAAGCCTTGACACTCACTGAGAAACCATTGAACACATTAAGGTTTTCCATGGTGAATAAATAAAACAAATTAAAAACCACCACTTCTCCTATGATCCTGCACTGTCCAAGTTTACTATTTAAGCTGCTGCATAAGCCTAAAATCTGGCTTTTCCACTAGCAAAATATAGCACATTTTAATGCACAAAGCAGTCTCTGAACAAACCAAGTCCTACAGAAAAGGTGGAGAAGAGTTTTTCTTTTTGCTGTTGTTCCTTCCTTAAGCAAATATTCAGTTTTACAGGTGAAGTATACTTAATTGGTTTAAAAAACACACAGGCTTTATAAAAGACCTAAACTCAGTAAATCTGTAAAACACAACATTATTTAATACCCGTATTAACTGCAGCATGCTTAACTGCAATATTTAAGTCATGAGTAGATCTAAAATTGGCAGATGCATTTAATTGAAATACTATCCCTAGAGCTAAACCCTGCATGTTTTTATAATAGGATACATGTTATTAATGAATAGCTTACTGTTACCCTTCTATGGAAAAACCCAGAGAAAGTAAGCAGGTAAGGAAAGTAAGGGAACAAAATTACAAGGTGAGAGATGGGGGTATTTGCTCAGAAGGGTTTGGAGGTTTTGGTGGGTTTGTTCTGCATTTAGATCATAGAATGGTAGGGGCTAGAAGGGATCTTTAGAGATCTAGTCCAACCTCCCTGCAGAAGCAGGGTCACCTAGATCAGGTCGCATAGGAACATGTCCATAAGTGACCTTGTTTTATTTTTCTTTTCTGCTACCTCAAGAAGTCTTCATATTAAAAAAATGATCTTTTTTCCTCTTTCTTCCCTCATCTTAATCCTCCTCACCTTTCCTCCATCTCCATTTTTAATGTGGTTTTGATTAGTATGGAAAAATTCCAACAAAACTCATGTCTAAGAAAGACTCAAAAGCAAACAAAAGTACCTTCTGAAAACACGAATTTCATTATTTTAAAACAGATTTTAAAATGAGTCACAATATTAGATTCAATTTCATTTTTTACAAGTCAATAATACTTTATTTCAGCCAACTTTATTCCCTAGCAGTCGTCTTCTGCTTTGTACTGTATGGCTCACTAGGAGTGATGCTTGTCTGTGAAGTAGGTTTGGAGCTCCAGACAGTATTAGCTGTTCATCAATATATAGTGCAGCTATTTCCCCATTTCTTTTTTCTGCCTCAGAAATTTCTGATTAACTGAAATTATGTTGCTAAAGGGTTTCCCTGTCCTTGGACCAAAACAATATTGTATCTGTCTCCTACCACCTATTCTGTTAGCATGTGATTCCCTCCCTCAATGAATGAAAATAACACCTACATAGTTTGAACAGAATGGGCAAATTGGACAATGGTGTTTGGTTAGATAAGACAGAAAAGTCTCATTTCCAGAATCTGTATTGAATGTAAATACTAAATTAACAGCTTTCTTCATATTGAGAAAAGGCGTTGACATTAAGCAGTAAAAAGGAAGTTTGTGGCTAATACCACTTTTGCAGTGAAGCTCACAAAAGGAAAACAAAACAAAAAAAATAAAAGTCTTCTATGTCCCTGATCCAGTACCTAACTATTCCTGGCATATTGTAAGAGAATTATGTATACTCATCAAAACATAATCTACAAAACACTGAGGTCAAATGGTTTCCTATTTAGTGCTTTTTAAAAAGAAATATTTACTTAAAGATCAAACAGTAGGTATAAACTGGAAAATATCTATAGTACTTACAGATGGTTCTGACACAGCTAGACAGAAACTACTTTGATTCACCCTGATGTTACTATGCTGCAATTTGCAAGTGCAGTATAGAATTAAGAGCATAGGCACAAAACTCTTGATCTATAAATGGGAAAAGTCTATTCTATAGGAAAAAATAAAGTAAAACAGGTGTATAAAAATAACAGGTACGTCAATAACTAAGCTATCCCAATGAACACTTAACTACTTTAAACAGGAACTGGTTTCAGGTTAATATATTTACCTTAAAAAAACCCCAAACAAACAAAATAAGCCTCTTGATTCCTTATATATTTGAGATTAATTTTTTCCCTTTGTGGCCTCTAAGGAAAAACAATAAAAGTAATGTATGTCATTGAAAAGCTGAACAACTCAGTAACATACACTTGCATAATTTGACTTTTTGTTATTTGCTTTAAGATCTATATCATGGAAGTCCTACCCAACGTATTCTTGCTAGCAACAATCTGCACAAAAATTAGTTTCCCTCAAGTAGCAAGTGTAGCAGACAACTATCTCAATGAAAGAGGCAATTAACAACTGCAACAAAAAATAATTATATATAAAGATGGTTTGAAAGACAATACTCTATTTAAAATGACCTCGCTGTATTCACAGCACTGATAAAACAGTCTTCCTTTAAAAAATGCCGCTTTTTTATTCATCAAAAGAGAAAAGCCCCAAGGTCACCTGTCAATAACAGAACAAACCCTCAGTAAATCACAGTGCTTCACAAATAAATTCCTCATCAGTAATTAAAACCAGGCCTCTCTGGCCCTGTGTTATCAGCTCATCAAATTCATTGCTCATCTAGAATAACAGATCCACATCTGCAGTCATTACAGCATGCCAGATAAATCAATCCTCTCAATGATGCTTTGAGCCATCTCTGCTCCCTTTTAACCAGCCTGATATTTATTTCCCCCTGACACTTCTGACATTCTATTTACTGTAGGCAAATGGAACTCATACGGCACCTTGTAATGGCTTTACCAAACCCCATTGTGGGGCATATCTTCGAAGACTGATGGTCGCAATAAACAAGGTTTTATGGTGTAAGTGTGAGCTTCCAACTTCTTTTTTTTCCAGGAATTTGACTTCTGCAGTGAAGAAGGTTTATTACATTTGATTGCAGGTGGAAAAAGCTATATCCACTTAGAGACCTGTCAGCTAAAAGCAAGCAGAAAACTTTTGAAATAATATTACTTTTGTAATTTTATTTTCACATTAATAACAATACAGAATAAAGCATCACTCCGACAGGACTCTGAAAGCAAGCCCATAGTTTATTATTCCACCTCCACTTTCCCTACCACCACTTCAAATACAGATCTACTCTGGTAAACTTCAAAAAAGGTACAACAGTATTATATATATTCACCGTATATTTATGAAGTACATACCAAACCCTTCCCAGTACTGTTATTTCCATTCAAATTGGAAATACGTCTGTTTAAGTAGGTACATATCTATTATCACTAAAAAAAAAAAAAAGATGACTCCATGTATTATCTGAGCCCAGTGAAAATCACAGGCTGCTTCAATTTACAGCAGAAACCCAAACTTTTCACCATTCTGTGCATTCTCCAGTAACAACTGTTGGGATGCTGGCTTCAAAATAAGAACATAAATTGCTTCCTTGAGAGTGAAACAAACAGCACAAACATTACTTCTCAGCATAAATTTTGATTGTTTGTACAGTATCACAGCTGCTCTGTTTAAGGAAATTGAGTGGAAATCTGTTTGAATGAAAAAAAATACTTCTAAAATCTGAAAGGGTCTCCCAGAATATCTAACATACATGTTAACAGCTCTGAGAAGTTAAGTAATCTCTAGAACTTAAGCAGATACATTCCATCTTATGTGAGGGTGATGCGCTTACACATATGTATGTATATTTACACAGCATATGTCTAAAAGCATATGCTATCCATCCAGTAAGCTAACTTTTATAGTAGGAATCTGTAGTTTCTGTGTTACAAAGACTTAGAATACATATAATTTTACTAACAGAACAAATTTCTTGCGTAGGAGAGCCGTCAGTGAAGAAAGGCAACCCAGCTCCCGAAACTGAAGCTTACCCCAGTGAGCCAACGGAACTGCAACTGGATCTGTGTTGCTCTACACAAACCATCCTTCAGAATGAGCAGTGCTCCACATCATGCCTGTAATTATGCATGGCTCAAAATTGACTTGCATTAAATTACTGTCACAGTGCTAGTGGATCTCTCCTTTAGCATATATTAAAATTTTATTTCCGTGTGTCAATGATGCCTCACTTGCAGTAACACAAAAAGGCTGTTAAGTCCTTTTTTGCAACAAAAATAATGTTAAAGCCTATAGAAGGCTCAGATCCTCTTTTGAACACTGATTCAAAAATGACAGGATATAGTCTTTTCCTTAATGAAAAATCTATATTTATCACTCTATTGTTCTTGTGTACTGATCCTACTGCTCTCTGCGGCCAAAGTTTGAATATATTGGATTTTGAAATAATAGCCCAAGGCTCTGAGATGCTGGGTCATGATACATAAATGATGAGAGGGTTGTTCCCTATTTCTCTGCTACTCACCACAAAAAGAAAATACAACTTCTGGATTGAAAGCCTTCAGAAGTCTACATTATCTGTAGAGTGCAAATTAAGTAGGGATATTCACAGAACAATAGACAATAAAATCAGAATATTCTGAGCAGGATCATCTGCCTGTTCTGTAAATGACTCAGTGATTTGTAGTTTACTATCATAAAATAAAATCCTATTTTCACCAAATCATAGATGTGACAAGCTCTATTTGTTTAGGTTTTTTTAATCGTAATGCAAATTGAGTCCACATATAATAAAGAATCTAAATATTTGAAAAGAGTAATTCATGAGAAAGATTCAGGGCCTGAATTTACTAATGTTATACTTCACACATAGATTATTAGGTATAGCAGAGGTTGAAAGGCTGACCCCCAGCTATAGTCTGTTAGTACTTATAGTAAAAATTAAGGCCAGTGTTACGATGAAAATATGAGGGAGAATCCAGAACATATTTTTCACCTTCATCTCATAATAATATAGATTTTATATTATACAGGATTCTGTAAAGTTATACCTCCTACACCACTGTACTTTCAGTATATGAGAAAGAGACACCTCTCCAGATTTTGTTTCTTGGATGTGTCTAACTTTCCTTTGACCTTGAGTGACTCCAGTTTCAGTTTTCAAAACTAGCTACTGAAATACACTCTTTGTCCCAATAGTCAACACAATTTCATGTGAACCTGAGGATATTCCATCTTCATACTTTTTGTCAAGTACCTGAAAATTAAGATCAGAGATTCACCAACTACTTCAGTAGTTTAATGTACAGTACTCAGTGAGAACTAATCCTGAGAAATGTAAATAAAACTTTGTTACACCTAGCAAATATTCTTTAAAACAATTTTCATTTATAGGGCATATATATGAAAATGAATATCATCATAAAAATTATAATTTACCATGCAATGATCCAGGTGACCCCCTATTGACTATGAATACTGCATTGGAACCTCAGTTCTGCAAACCTTGTAGATACTTCCATGAGCCACATTCCATAACATCAAGCAAGATTGATTCTGCACTGATTCAAACAAAACTAAAACTCTACTTTCTGCCAGCCACAGCACCCTCTTACAAGGTTTCAACCCAAGAAACAAACTAGCTCATACCCAAACGCTGTAGGTTGAAGATCAGACACAATGATAGAATGTTGTTCAGTCTACATAAATGTCTTCCATACACACTTCCTACTAGTCTTCCAGAACAGTTACTCTACTCAAAGGAATTTTAAAATGTATTCCTTGCAAATTACATATGTTCTACACTTTTTTTTTTTACACAAAAAAATAACCCAAATGAACTGTCACTGATAAAATTTTAAAAGACTACATAAGGAAATCTACCATGAAGCTAAAGAAAGAAGACGACACTCTTTCCACTGTCTTCAGACAATAAATTACCTGAAATTTATTTTTACAAACATTATTGAAAAAAGCTGTTCAAGTTTCTATTTTGAGATTTTAAAAAAAAGTCTGTTCCTAAAAAGTAATTTTAAGTCTAAGCTGAGTTCTGAGTAACTCTCCAGCTTCAAAAGACTTATGGAAGACATACATTGCTTTTCTAGATTATTATTACGTGTATATTAAATAGACACACAGAAACAGTGGTTGGTTGGAGTTTTTTAAAATAAAACATTTACCCAAGGTTAATATATTATCCTGTTAAATGAGAATTTTTCAGTGTCAGCAGGTAATAAAAAAGGTTACATTGTCAATGCTCCCTGTTAGCTTTGCACCAACTCCGTCAAACTTATTCATACAGCAACACCCAAGCCAATTCACATTTTCTCTTCATTCCCACTTTAACTCACACATGTGTTACTTGCCTAAAAGCGATCTTTTTTTTAATAGCACAAAAATTGATCCAGCTTGCCACTGCTGAAATGTAACCATAACTGTACAGATAAAGTTGAAAATTCACTGAATTATCATTGTCTATGTTTATTTCTAAATAACATCTTCCAAGTTAAAATCAGTACTTGCCAAGATTTATGAGCCATTTCCTACTAAAATCTATTTACCAAGCTCTCTGTATCACTTCACCCACTATTACTTCTGTAGTACTTTCTTCTCATACCACTGAGGATTCAAAGCACTGAAATTGCCCAGAGAAGGAAACTCTGATCTCCCCACTGCTCTTCCCTCTTCACCAGCCTCCTGAACCGCAGAAGTTCTAAATTTTCATACTCTGGGACACCCAGCATTCCAGCTCCTTTACTGCCCAGCAAGTGCTTTGGAGTCTCCAGAACTCAGAAGACAAGATCAGGAAACTTGAGTTACAGGTTTCTTGTTCCATTGTTTCCTTCTTGCTTAATATTTCTTATGTGTTGTTCTATTCCATCCTATGTCAGAAGCAAGGAGAAAATATTGTATACTAGTTCTCAAAGGAATTTCTATTATGTCAGGTGCATTTGCTAGAGAAAATTTGAACTGGTTGTGCTTTTCTTCACTTTTCTTCCTCCTTTTTGCTATTATCCTCTGGGCTACTATATTAATCAGCTTTAGAGTATTTCCAAATTACAGAAGTTCCTTTCTTCCTCTATGATTACTATATTGACAAAGTCGATCTATTCATAAACCCAGTTAAAAATGTTACAATTGGCACAAGTCCTGCAGTTATGTCTGTCTGCAGTTCAACTCCTTACCTCCTTTTGCTAAAACCTTCATTTATAAAGGGATTTATCATTTTCAAGTTTTTATTACTAACCAGACTGTGAAGCAAACTCGAAATGTTTTCCTAATTAGAAAAGATCTTGGACGAGTGTTAAGTGTATGCACTGAAAAGCATATTTGGGTATTCTAGAGCTACCCTATTACTAGAAATTTTCCTTAGGCCAAACAGCAGATGTTACTTAAAGACATAAGAGAAAGCAAATGAAATGTAGGACTGAAAGGAACTCACCTCAGCTGACATCACATAATTCACTGCAGAACAGGTATTTACCAGTTATCAAGCTAACAACTATATTTAATTAGCCAAGCCTTACAACTTTGACCAACAGCTTGAAGAAAAAAAGATTACACATGTCATTAAGTATAATGCTTATCATGCAAAAAATGCTTATCATTCAACAGGTGAACATGACTAGTTTAGCTTTTTTTCTTCTGCAACATTTATAATTCTGCCATTTACTCCATAACAAGTGGGATGGTCTCATTTTTGAGGATGACTCGCTGGATATCTATGATGTTCACGAAGACATAGTGTCTTGTTTGGAAACAGGGATGGTTTTGCAAAGACTTTCAGATTTATTAGGTCTCCAATCAGCAAAACAGTAACAGACAGTCAGTTTTTCTGAAGTGATATTATTCACACACTTTATTTTTAAAGTCAGGAGACTGCTACACTGGTATCATCCAAGGAACTTACCATGTATGTGCACACAGGCACAAAGAAATTCCCCCTTCTCCACGTCCTTTCTCTCTTAAGGCTTTGAACATTCAATGTATTTGCCACTTAATGAATTACCTATGGTCCCATGGTTTTCCTTCTAACTTGCTACTTTTCAACACAATTATCTTTCTTTGTTTCTAGTTATTAATTGTGGTTGGACTCAACGATCTTAAAGATGTTTTCCAACCATAATGATTCTACGTGAGGTACTTGTGAAAACTTTGCAGGGGCTCATGATAAGTACTTAAGAGTTGTGATCCAGAAAATGCGGTTCCTCAAAGAAACAAAAATGTGATTTCATACAGCTTTGTATCACCCATTCTCATGTAATATGGAAGCTGTACCACTGTTTTCATACCATACTACTGCATACTGGTTTAGCTTTCTGTGTAATTATTTGAATAACTAACTCAAACTTGATTTATATTAAAATAGTCTTTACCTTAATTGTTGTAAAGATTATTGTACCTACCTGTTACAAATAGAGTCTCCATTAGCACAAGAGATATTTGCAGCTACTGAATGGTGCTTCAAGAGCATAAATCCCAAGGACAGCTGAAAGAACTTTTAATTGGTGGTTCAACTAAAACACTACCTTTATGAGCATATGTTCCTCCAAAGAAGAGATGGTACATCCCACACAGGTTATGAATACCCTCCTCAGAAGCAGCACATGTTCCAGGAGATACAAACAGTATGTGAAACAAATCCCTTTTACAGGCTCGTGAATTCATGTAGGAAATTGCCCCCTCCCCTAAATAGTCATTCAAAAACTACTGCCTGTGGTGAGATAACCCATCATCTTGTGAACATTCAGAACCATTGCCACAGAACAAAAGCAAAAAATAATGCAAGATTAGAATACAGAAAGTCAGAGCCAGGCAATGGACTCTACTTCAAAATACTCATCACTCATGTAAACTAAACACTCAGTTCAGGTGTCTCATTTTTGAGCACCAATATAGATTAGGATGGGTAACTCCACAGGTCAGATTATTAGAAAAATAAAAATCAAAAGAAAAAGAAAGTAGTAAGTATTACATAGGTATAATCCTTTTGCTCATAAAGTATAAGATCAAATAATAATTCCAACTGAAACACATTCATCTCAACATCTCTAAATATTCCATGCATGGGCAGTAAGCAGCTTTGAGAACATGCAGAGAGATCAAGACTGGCTAAAAATCTCTCACATTTAAGACACTTGACAATTTGAGGGACCTGTTACCATGGGGCACCGTGGCTGATAGATTATTTTTGTGGATATCACCCATCTCAGCATAGAGAATTAGCCGTTATAAAAAAGCCCAACACTTCATGCACCAAAAGCAGGAACTCAAGGGAAAGTACTTATTTGATTTAATACTTTCTGAAACAAATACATTAAAAAAAAAAAAAAAGAGATGACTCCACTACTGTTATCTATCATCTGTGAAGTCTTAAAACAATTCTTTCCAGTTCAACTCTGCAAGACAAATAACTTAATTCATAAAATGATTTCAGATCTACTACCAGTTGTCACATACCAATGAAACACTCAATGAAAATTGCTCAGTATGAAGAAAAATATACGAATGAGCAACTAGATGAAGACCTGAGCATGTGCACACACAGAAGACCAAGAAAAATCTGAGTCCTTACCATAGACCACCTTCCAATTTGCCTGCACATAGTAGTAAAATACAGACTGCAGAAGTTTTTAGACTCCTCATTGACACTAAAACCTTAAAGATTAATGTCTACAAATACTACTTCCATACACAATGACATGCCCATCCCAGATGCCCTGACATTAGTACTAAAGGCCTATCATACTATAATATGGCAGTAATAAGCCATTAGGGTTAGGAAATTCAACCACCTAAAGAATGGTAGTTGGATGTTGCCCACCATCACCTCCGCTGACTTCTCACAATCGGCCTAAGAACAAGGCCGCTACTTTTCTCTCTATTGCAGTGAATATCTATATCCAGTAAATCTAAAAGAAAGAGAAATAAGTCTAGGATTATTTGCTTCTTTAGTATCATAGAACCTCCTTTATTAAGAAGAAAATTATTCTGCTAAAAACCTTTGGATTAAAATTCCTATTTTAATCCAATGAGAAGCTTCTTTCTTTTTGAGCCTCCTATAATTAAAAAAAAAAAAAAATAGCCTTGTATACTGAAACTACTTATACAAATATTCTCAGTGGAAATAATTTGTGTAAGGAGTTCTTCATCAAGGTCTTCTAAATTCCTTTTTTGTGAAGAATTTTGGGGTGGTAATGATGCAAGTATAAAGATAGATGTGAGCTAATGTAATTCAACCATACTGCTGGAAGGTACAGAAAGAAATGCAGCCTGCCCATCCACAAAGTGTTTATGAAAACATTCCTCCAACAATTTACATTTATGTCAGACAAATGAAAGCAGTGTCATAACTTGCGTTCTTTATGTTGAACCATCCAAAAACAACAGAGAAAAGTCAGATTATCTGCCACAGTCAGTATTTTGATTGCTTTTCTTTTTAAAATGCTGTGACATATACCTAATGACTAATTAAAAAAACAACCTGACATCCTTGCTTTCAGCTTCTCAGTATTTATGTGGGATATTTACCTTTATAAAAGACTGTTTCCCACCCTCCTGGGGAAGTTACGAAGCTTTTTTCTGATTGTATCAGTATGCACATAAGCACAAGCCAAATATACAGGCTGGGAGGCTGAGGTTCTTTAATGAGTACGGCAGACGTTGCAAGTAATATGTCTTTCAAATTGAAGGCATTTATCAGATCTGTAGAAATCAGAGCAGGATTTACCTTGTCTGAGAGATTGGACTATATTCTGCTTTTAGGGAACATGAACCTACTGGTTATCTATGCTGTACCCAACAAATTTGGATACTCTCATGCACGTATTAATTACTTAATATGAGAAAGTAATCAATCTCATGTTGGAACACTCACATTTCCAGCTATTCTCTAGCATAGTCTTATGCTATTGGTATACTACAACTTAATCATTTACAATAAGGGAAAATAAAACTAATGCATTATAACAAACTCTCTGTTACTGCCCAATACTAAAAAGTTGGTTTGTTGTACCTTTAGTAACAGTATTAAAACAATGATAGTTTTAATTCACTGGGGGGAAATGCCTTCAGGAGGAGGATCTGCTTGTCAGGGTATGACTTTAAAAAAAACCCAGAATCAGCTTACAAAATACAAAACATAGAACACAGGGCTGTAAGCTTCTGAAGAGGTCAAGGCACAATTATTTTGTATACAAATGCTTAGAAAATAATTTCATGGTTATCTAAACATCTAAATTTAAGTAGAGCTTCACTTACAACTTACAAGGAACCTCCCCCCTAAACCAGGCACAGGACATGAAAAAAAAAACCCAGCAATTCTCCTTAGCTGGGCACTTGCATTTTCATATTAAAAGGCAACATGCTTAATTTTTTTAATTAGCAGTTAAGTACTCTGAAAGGAGAGACTTAGATAATGTGAACAAAATATCTGACAGACTCATAATATCTAATAGTAGTATTACAAGCACTTTTATAAAAAACTTCCTTAAAATACATATATATATATTTTCTATCTTTCAAACCACATTAATAGTAAAGCCCAACAGAGATACTTGCACTACCATGTTTATCATAACTGGAACAGGAAGTAGTAAGTGACTTAATTCTTGAATCTTAATAATTGAATTTAAAGTTAATATGGAAAATTATCAACAAAAATTAGACAGAAGAATTACTCTCTTATGAACAAGATCACTAAAGCAAGACTGGAAATAGCACAACAAGCCTTTATTATTGCTTTTTTACCAAATACACAGATTTATCTTGTACTGCTATAGTACCTTCAGCAGTTTCATTGTCAGGTCCCATTTTCTGCTTCCTCCATTCTCCCTTTCTCCTGATTCAAAACCATTCCTTTAACACATCATTCCTAATTAGATGATTAGTGCTTGGAAGGGCAGGAGATAAGTCATTTGCATAATTTAATCATAAAAAGAAGTTAAAGATACAGATTTTGCTGTTCGTTTGTACAATTATCTTCACAGGCCTGGGGGGGCTGAGATATTAATGTGATTAAACAGTATTTCTGCAAACAGGCAACTGTGTGTCCTCTATTAAAGCAGAGCTGGAGGCAAATGAAAAATTAATTTTAGAAGACAATCAATTTTATTCTACATGACTGTAATAAATAACAGCCCATCTGCAGACAAGTCATTAGGCCCTAGGAGGCTACATGTGTCACAAAGTCTAAATGACATACAAGGCCAAATTTTCCACCAAAACCAGAATGAGTAATAAACAGTCCACCAATTGTCATTCCCGTTCAGAAAGTTCACAGGAGTTACCCAAAAAAATCAGGTGTATGTGTAAAACTAATCACTGACCACAATTTAAGCTTGTACAATATTCAGAAGTACAGATACTTGATGGTTTACCCTTCATGACATTTTCAGTCTCAGACAGAGAAAAGTTCAAGTTTTTCCACCTATATTAGGGAACACTAGTAACAAACAATTCCTTCTATTTTGTGAGACTGCTGCTGCTTTGTAACACAGAATCAATAGGGCTTGAACATAACTAAACTTAGGTACCAGTTTTCCCAATGCTCCCATGAAAAAATTTTCAATTAAATTGTTATAGAAGAACTGACTTTAACATGTCCAAGAACTTAAATCAATAGCTATGAATAACCAAGACTTCTCTGAATTCCACCTGCAAGAATAAATTGAGTTGACTCAATAGCCAGTAGGCTGCCTATGATACTGTAAACTTTACAAAATGCATGTGCTTATTAAGTGCATAACAATTATTAGTTTCCTACTTTTTAAACAGTTAAGGTGCATAGTATATTTCCACTACTCTTCAAATGCAGGCATGTCCTCTTAGAATAGTAAATCTCCCTCCCTTAATTAAAAGTTATCAAGATTGAGTCTAATCAGATTTCCTATGTTTGAGATTACTGATAGTCAGAATTCTTACTTAATGTACAACACATGCACAGTAATAAGTTCCTAGTACTCACTCTAAAGAAAATATTTTGTAATTGGTAAACACTTTCCCCATTGTGGAAAGTGAAAACTCCTACAGAACTTTGCACCTTGTCATCTCCTATTCAGCATACATTTAGTGACTCTTAATACTTCTAGCCCACGTAGTGCCTTTCACCAGAAGACTATAAATACAGAGAGATTCATTACCTGAATGCTTTGGGGTTCCATTACATACTTTCTCTACATTGACTTTTTATATGAGCGTAAGGACTTACAGTAATCAAAAATATGAGATTAAGTATATATGATGGGGATACAATTGATTTCCAAAGGACTCTTTCATTATTCCACTTCCACATTTGCACAATATGTTTCCTGGTGTAGACCAAAGCAAAGACCAGAGTGACTTACACACAACTTCATGGATATGCATTAAGTTATGATTGCTTTCTGTGCTCCTGATCCAAAATCACTGCAATCAATTGAAAGACTCTGGTTCTGCAATGGTTCCATTGCAAAATTTCACCTGCAACAAGGTCAAAAGCAATCTCCTCCTCCACATGAGATCCAAAGCCTCCAGCTTCATTCCATCTCCTCAACAGTGTTGCATAGAAAGCTTACAATCAAATATTAACACATTCTTTGGCCAAGGTATTAACACTTCAGTGATAAATTTCCTGTACTTTTGTTTTTCTGTTCCACGACTCAGTTGGGTCAGTTTTTGACTACACTGACTATCCATATTTTAAGATATTCAACAGCATGTCTCCAAGATACAAAATTGATTGAATAGAAAGACTCTATCTGCTCTGAAAAAAGAGCAGCTGAAGTCACTATTTCAGAATAGGGTACCATGAAAAACCAACAGTAGAAAAAAGAAGTTTCCAATTTTGCCCACAGCCATGTTCTTTACCCACTTATTGTCTCTAGATTTGTTTACTATCACTCAAATTCTCATAGTGCTAGACATCAAAGAGAATTATTTTGGAAATAATGTGACATCATCAGCTAAACTACTTTGTGTGCATAAGATGCTAAAAGAGCTTCTAAGCAGAAAAAGGAACAGTAGCATCAAAAACTCCCTAAACAAATAAACAAAAAACTTCCCTCAAAATATGTGTTCAGATTTTAATTTATTTTAAAAAACAGAGGCTCTGCTAAACACTATTATCAAAGATGGGGCAAGAATATCTTAAGAAACTTTTTGAATGTGAAAGAGAACTCAATAACCTTTCAATCCAACAACTGAAAGCTACAATTGCTGTCCACAATGGAATTCTATTTGTGTATTTAGTTATTGTGATGTTATTGTCAATGACAGATCAACCTAAATGACAGATGAAAGACTACGCTGTGTAGCCAGGCAGCCACTAGTACCTGAAGGTGCCAAAGAGAAATTCCAGGGCAGCAGAGGATATGCAAAATGATAATCACAGAATAGGCCCAGCAAGAAATTCTGCAATACATTCAACATATTCTGCATGCACTCTAAAGATCACTATCTCTCTTGCAGCAATTCCAACATGCTCTGATATCTTATCAGCCCACTGAATACAGCACATAGCAACTTCAGCCTTTTTTGGAAGCCCTTGCCTGGTTGTGCACATACTGAAGGACAGAATTGTTCAATCACAGTATCTGCAGTCCAGGTCTCCTAACACCTAGGGAGCCCAGACAAACATCATGCATCTGCAAACTCAGCCTCCCTGTTCCCTCTTTATTCTACCTGTAAATCAATAACCAACCCCTATTAAGGTTTTACACTTTCTGAGAGAACTTCACTGAGAGCCAGCAGCAGGTGGGCATAAGATGTGGCATGTGTCATTCTTAGCCTTTCCTTTTTTCCCCCTAAGAAGCAGACAGATGGAGAATCTAATACAATCTAACACTAGAACATCAACTTGCAAACAATCACATCACCTTCTGAAATCAACTGTCCACCAGTCTTGGGGAACTGAGAGGCACTGTGAACATGGCTACATTCACACAGCTTTTGTAACATGTCAGTAGAAGACAATCAGCATAAGCAACATTCTCAGTTTTGTTTGACTGACAAACATGAGAGAAGTAGTTAAACAGAAATATACAAACTGCTGTAGGAGAAGCCAATGCAAAAAGACCTATCTACATATACAGGTGTAATATAAAACCAGAATCCATTCAGACCCTATTATAACTTTTTAAATCAAATGCAGTGCTGGCAGAGGATGTCCCTAACCTAGCTGACTTACATGCCAGACTTACCAGAGATGCTCAAGCCTGCCAAGCATTTAACTTTCTGTTAACAGCTAAGAAAAAAAAAAAGCGCTTACACTATCATAAACTTCATGTGAAAGATTCTTTTTAAAGGAAGTTCTTCTAAAAAGTTGCTATCTGGATTAGAATACATCAGCATAGGAACTTAGTCACATATGTAGATTCAGAGAACAGGAGTTATTAAGATGTACTTAACAGCCTACTGCCATATTCTGAACTAATCTACAACAGCCAATGCATTACACTCAGGAAGGATGCCTACAATAAATATACTACAAATATTTGGGGTTTGTTTTCACACCAATATGAACACAGATTCTCTCAATATAATTAAAAAATGAGTTAAATTTTTCTTGCAGTAATTATAAAATATAGAATCATAAAACTTTAAGGATGAATATTTAAGAAGATGGAACAAATGGAACAACCAAATTAAAGGCCGTCTGGAGAGGGGGGAGAGGACAGTAAAACTTTGAAGAAAGCATATTAAGAAAGGCAAGGTAAGTGCAAGATCAAAAATGACACTCACATGCAAGATAAATTACATGAAATTGCAAGACAGAAACTCTGCTGAGTTTCAGCAGAAAATAACAGATTCGCTTGAACCAAAAACTGGTTGTGCAACAAGGCAACTTACACGAACTATGTAAACAGAAGCAACAGTGATTATGGTTCTGAGACAAAAAAATCTTCGTTTTGGAGTACAACAGTAGGATCAACTAACCTTTCTAAACACTTCTGACTTCAGTCTAAGAGGGCAAGGTTTGCAGTGAGAGTTCTTTCTAAAAGATGTGTTGTAGCAGCAGAAACCAAGAGCAAGACATCAGCCCTTCCAGACAGGTGTCGCCGGAGTCAGAGTGCAGCACGCTGCCATGCCACATGTGTAACACAGCAGGGCAACAAAAGGTATATACAGCATATTTAGCTGTATGGGAGCATGAGATGCACCAACAGATCACTTTTCTGCAAAACAAAAACAGACCAGGTAAGAATGACTTCTTAACTGTGAGATGCTCAGCTCAAGGTGTTTTGACAAGCCACCTATCAGATACATGAAGTGTCATGTACAAAATAACAAATCGAACCTTACAAACCTACAAAAACACCTCCTGACCTAAAAATAGTTAGTTCAATGACAAGTTCGTGGAACAAAGAAAACACTGAGTTTGTTACCTTAGGTCCTGTTTTAGTATTCATAATCTGCTGTTTCCTAACTGCCAGCATTTTACCACCTTGCTCTGTTTGGGGTTTTTTTTGGGGGGAGTTGAGGAGGGCAGGTGTTAAGCATATATTTTAAGTGTCACTGGAAAGACCTGACTTTTTTTTGCTACTTCTCTTTTTCAGCTTTATCTCAGAGGCTTTTTAGAAAATTACTCTCCTGCAGCACACAACAGCAATTATGAGGACAAGAAGCAGCAGCTCCAGAGACCTGCAGCAGTAAAGTAAGGTACCTTCATCAACTTCACAATACACAACAGGGATAATATTTCAGAGACACGTGACATTTTCTGATTAATTCCAAACACAGTCTATCAGTTATTACGTAAAATGTGTATTAGGCAGAAAACAACAACTGTTACACATGTAAGAAAAGGCATAGTGTATATATAAACACATATAGCATAGTGTATATATACATACAGAGCAGAAGTTCTAAGTGAAACTCAAAATATTTTTTTCTTCAAACTAGCATGATCTTCATAACTAACAACTCTTAAATTACTGTAACATACAAATAATTAAGTCTTCCTACTGGCACAACGTCCGTGCTAAGAGTTTTCCTACCTTTTCTTAATTTACAAATACACAAATATTCCTTCTCAGGTAGTGGTGCAGAATAAGACAAGTCAGCTCGTTAGCACACACATATAGGATTTTAGGCAATCATTTGTGAGATAGTGTAGATGCACAGAGCGGTACAACTCACACTCCACTCCAGTAAGGACAAACCGAAGGGCACAGTATCCATACTGGCCTGCTGGAGCCATGCATCAGTGGGGCAGTGACCATGCCAGCAGCCAGCTGTGATCAGCTTGTAGCTTCAACAACTCACACACAATCCAGTCATCCCAATGAATACTAATACCTTCTTTCCTGCACAGCACCGTTATTTCGAGTCTAAAAATGGGTTGGCCAGAGACACTGAGTCTCCACCCTTTCAAGTGCTTGAAATCCGACTGGACACAGCTCTAGATAGCTCCAGCTTATGCTGCTTAAACAAGTAGGAGTAAATCATTTCAAGAGGATCCTGCCAACCTCAACAATTCTGCAAAACACATTAGATTTGGAACTCTGTACACATATAGCGGGAAATAATTCTGATTAACTTCTTAAATTAAGTGTTCTGTTTTAATTCCATTGTCCATACAGCTTTACAAACCGGACAGAGAAGTGACTCAATATTCCGTTGATTGGAAGTACCATGACAGTATCCCAAATAAAAGTTCTCTTTTCACAGACCAGACAAAAATAAAATTACGTGCTGAGAACACTGCTCACTTACATGGCTCCAACAGATAATAAAAAAAAGGCCAAAACTACTTTTATAAGGACACCAAGAGAGCTCATACAGCCATATAAGTTCATTTAGGAAATACAGTTTGCCACAACAAATTCATTTTCACCCAGAAATTTTGTTTAACTTGAATTTTATACATGTATGTGTGTATTATACCCATCAATATGTGTGTGTTTATGTATTAATTACATAAATTCTATTTTAAATCTAACTTCCACTTTTATTTACAGGGTAGCTGAAATGTGTTACCTTATATAATATGAAATCTATGATCACATGAGCCTATGGCTGGAAACAAAAGTGAGGATGACTAATAACAGCGAGTACAAAATGATGTGGAAAAGTAGTATTGGAGATTCTTTAAACTAAAAATCAAAGCTACTACTGTTCAAAATACTATTAGGACTTGAAGACTTTCACCCTACAAAAAAAAAAGTAGAGACAAAAAAAAATGTAAAGGTGGCATTCAAAAGAGTGAGAACCATCTTCTGGCATGAAGGACATTTCTGCTTCTTAGCACAGGAAACACTTAACAGTCTTACAAGCTGGTGAAATATACCAGGTTAAGTCTTCAACAGAAAAACTGAAAGTTAAGTTCACCAGTGATGCAAAGCATGACACATTTCAGTAAATTCTAGTCAAACAGAAAAGACTGCACATACTTTTAAAGCAAATAGGTATTTTTATATATGTATTATAAATATATATATATATATATATATGTATTTTAAAATACACCTTTCACCCAAACCCTACAAAGAACTTTTGCCTTTGTTTTTCCCTATTTAACCATCAGGTTTTGAAGCCAAATAATCTATTTTATATAAGAAGCATAATAAAAACAATTCTAAAATCATTACAGGAGATGACCTCAAAATTCTAAGTCTACCCTACACTTTAGACATCACATATAGCTAGAGCTAGTGCTGAGGGCAACTGAACTTGTGAACTTAAGTGGAAAAAGGCTTAAAAATATTTAAGATTTTCACCTGTTTCACCGATTCAAAACATCCCAGAAGCTACCAAACTCAAGAAGGACTGAAAATAGGTTGAATTGCTGGGAAAAACCTGAAGGAACATATATTAAGAATCTTTTCAATACCAGAATTCCTACTGTATGCTATAAAATACATCTCAATACTTTGGTGTCTATGTGCCAAATTCTTAACTAATACTGATACTAGAAACCTTCAATTAATGACAATATTAATGGAGCTTTACGTAGCAGAGATAATAAAACACATGCACAATATAGCTAGATATCTCAAGTTTTACATCTTACTAGTAAAAAGCCCATTAATAAAGAATAATCCAATAAAAGCACTATTTGCGATGGCATTACCATACTTTTTAGTGTAAGTAAAAAGAGTCTCCCTCCTAAATAACTACTAAATGCTCAGGGTTCTAACATATTGCTGCAAGCTATAATGGTTATAACTGTTAATCCAATACACCTTTTATACAAACCCATAAACACACGAGTGGAAAAATAGCACAGATGTTCATCTCTAATGCAATTTCCATTCAATTTCCTAAGTGCAGTCCCTGTGTGCAAACTAGCTTAACATTATGTTTAGCTTGCAAATTCTTTTAATAAATAATGAATGCAATAAAACTGGTAGATCAATGGCAAGCTGAGAAATCATAAAAAAAGCCTTTTGTGCTTATGCTGTTGCCGATTTCAAACTTTAATCCAGAGACAGATCAATACTACTTTTTCTTTTTAACCCATCACATAGATAGCAGATAGACTGGATGTAGGTTAAATGCTGTTACCAGATATCAATTTCCAGAAACTTGATAAGATCAGACACAATTGCAATCGAACATTTTATACCTTAACATATACACAATATACACTGCTAACATTACACTTTAAGCCCCTGCACGGATATCAAGCAAACACTATTCATTTGGTTTGGCCCTTACTTTTTAGGCAAGTACTATTTCTAACTCTGACTTAATATATTTTAATGAGCAAAATGGGCTTCACAGGTCAAGATGTAGTGACAAGGAAATACAATCTCCCCAGGCTTGCTAGTGACAAGCTTTATATGCACACACAAAACAACATAACTGCTACCAAAAAGAAAGGAAAGCAAACATTCTTTTTTACAGGATTCAGATACTGGAACCCTCTGGGGTAGGTATCAAAGGACATTAGTTAAGAGGCATCAGTGTTTCTCAACAGGTTGTAGAACAGAGACAGTGAGAAAACCCTATTACTAAGGATAATAGTCACTTTGGATAGTCATGCTTTACCAAGAGGGAACAAAGATAAAAAGTGTTTAGCCCCAAAGGACAGTTTTAATATCAAGCCGGATAAATTTAAATCACTGAGAATCATCACTAACTAATGTACTAGTGCTTGGTAATGCATATTTAACCGTAACATACAAAAATCTTGCTGCAGCTTACATCAAAGGAACACATCATAAATGGCAATAACTCTAAAGTATCCTCACTATGTTTGCTTTTGCTATTAGCATTGTTTACATATACAGTGATTAAAATGCTGTATTTCCATACACTCAAAGGGTTTCATTACACTGACCATCACATGAAGAACTTATAAAAGAACACTGAATCATAGAATGGTAGGGGTTAGAACTTACGAGTACTTCAGAGTAAGGTTTTGGATAATATTCTTCATAACTGCAGAAAATCCAAAATTATCATTTCTGGAACAGGCACAGAAAAGATTAAAGATCCTACATTCACGATCAGACCCAAACACGTAGTAGCTGCTTGAAAATGTCATACTAAGCATAATTCTTTCAAACACAGGTTTTAAGTATATACGTCCCACCTTTAACAAGAGTGGCTAAGATCCTAGAAACATTTATGAGTTCTTTTGCCCTTGTTCTGGCAAACTTCCAGTGGCATGAAAAGGAGGTTCACCTCAGCAAAGTCAAAACAGGGACTTTATGGCCCAGATTTCGACACCTTTTTAATATCGATACTGACAAACAGCTCTCTCATAACACGAACACCAGCCTGTAATCAATGAAATAAACAAGATCAAGTTCCTTTAAACATATCAGATGATAATTTTAAATATTTTCTGCAAAATTACCAACGTAGCTAGATAATAGTTTCTAAGGCCAGTGCCATACAACAAAACATTATTTGCTAATTCAGTGATCTTTGCTGTGCTCCTCTGTTCTCCCAAAGTTGATTTTTACCTGCCTTTACAACAAAGGCACACACACAGAGGCTGTGTCTCCAATAACCACAGCCCCAGTATGAGAACAATTTCCCATGTACAGAGCTGGAGGCTTCTGGAGGCTAAGTATAATGCTACTGCCACACATTGATACATTAGTGAAAGAAAGGCAAAAATAACAATGCTAAAGCTTAAACTCATTTGAATAAACTGTGAATTGCCATTGCATATATTGTTTCCTTTATCAAATTGGAACTACTGGAGCAAGAATACCAAGAATGCCAACATAAATCTAGATCTGTTACAGCCGGTTTCTCCAATTTATTCTCAGAAGCCTTAATGACAAAGAGTCAAAGTTCTTCTGGTTAGGGGAGAGATTAAAGAAAGGAACATTCACAATCATTTTTACCATTAAAATACAGCGCCATAGAGAAAAAGATCAGCAAACGATTGAAGCAAATCACAGAACACTATTTTATCTTCTAAAGAAAAACAAGGAAGACCACAAGTGGTTTAATAAACACAGAGGAATAAAAAGCCAATAAAACTTGTGCGTAGTCTATGTGGGAAATAGATCTTCATTATTCATGGCAGAGTACTTTACACTTGGTGCAATCTTTTCAGAATTTAAAACCATTCCACAAAGACACATTCCAGCATCTTCTATGATTTGCGTTCCACAGGTTCTGCTCCAAGACAATGGATATCAGACTATACAGATGAGAAATTAACAGTGATCGACAACTTTTCTAACTTATCTGGCACTAAATGGTAACTAGTAACAGAAACATTAGATCCAAGTATTGCTGCTTTAAGTCTAACAGATATTAGTTACATGGACACACATTCAACTTGAAAAGAAACTTATGAAGCATTTTTAAAAAAGCCTTACTTCAGCCTGTAATCAATTTGGACACAATGACATTCTATTTATAGCAACATTTTAACAGGTTCGACTCCTATATTATTTATTTGGATCATTCCTATTGCAATGAAATATTAATGCTGAGAAAGTGGTTACTCTATCAAGGAGCTATCCTATGTTTAGGTTTTAATATTGATCTCTGCAATTTTGGAATAATTAATCATTCTGCATGAAACTGTATTTGTCTGACTTTGTGTTACAATACGATCAGAAGTTTAGCATCTTCCCCACAACAATGCCATGATTAAATTTATATTTTGACCTATTCCTAAAGGCAATTTAGTTATTCCAACAGAAGGGGGAAAGGGGATACCGCCACTTTAAAAGCTTCAATCTCTTTGACACTGCTGGCAGTGTATGGGAACATTAATGCATCTGTCATGATAACAAGCTAAGAATAACATCTAGACATCAAACCGAGCAGAGAATCCATCTGAAGTGATTCATTCAGATCTGTCTCATTGATTTATTAAACACAGGGCAACATCTGCAGCCTCACATTGCCGCTTGGCAAAATTAATGCAAGATCAATTCAAATGGAAAAAAGTGCAAAAGAGATAAATCAAAACACAATTTGCATGCAGTTCCACAATCAGGCTTATTGGGTGCAAATGCTCAATTTCCCTCCCAAAGCAAATGAGTTTAAATGTTGTTTTATCTTTGTAGAATTGTGTGATTTGAAGTGACAGTGAAGAGTTCTGCAGGTTGAAATGGTGAAAGGGAAAAAAGGAGAAGAAATGCTTGCAAAGACCTTTTGAATATGCAACAAGAATATCATTAATACCTAATTGTTTAGCTCTTTTGTCTTTGCTACAAAAACACAGTATTTTTCAGTGGTAGAAGTCTCAGTAGAAAATTACATATGTATTATGCATATACACATGCAGGAAACATACAAATACTCCATTTTGGAAAAAAAGCATGTTACACTTCAAATGGGGAGCTCTATTGCTATGAAAAAAGAAGGGAATTTTAATCAAGGCTTCTCCAGATTAGAAAGGCATCTGATGAAAAAATATTCAAGTGTTTTCATAGTTCTGAACAAGCACAGACTTTTAAGAGGTCCAAAAAGAAAGAGGGATTTTTCCAAAAGTATAATTAATCTGCTTAGAAAGTGGAGAAATTCCTTCCTGTATCTCCAGTAGAATCCACTGATCTCTCTCGAGAATGTTTTAAGTGAGTCTCCTCTCCAAGGAAGAAAAGGAAACTGAGAATTTTTTCTTTTTTACTTTTAACATGCCAGCACCTCCAAAACTGATAAGTTTAGCCAAGTCTGAATGCATACTAAATATTTACTTAGTCAAAGAAGTTTATATAATCAGATGTTCACATTTAAAATCAATAAACAAGAAAGCTCTGTGCAGTGCTACATGGCTGGATTGCTTTAATTATAATCTTGACATCACTCTCCTAATAAAAGACAGAGTATTGCTGACTATAGGGTAGCTTTTAATAGACAACATGACTAGACCCTCATTATCTCATAAAATAAAATGTCTGCACTTACTGCTTAAATTCATTTCTAAAGCCTTTTACTGTTTGTAAATAGCCAAAGTAATACAATGTATTAGCTTAACTGGATATTTTAAGTCATAAAAAAAAAGCCACTCACTGAAACGCTCTTTTCTGGGAAGCATTTTTACTATTCACTGAATAATCCAGACCAACACTATGCTTTTCAGTAACCAATAGCATCCATAAAGAAATCCTGTGGAACAGGTTATAATCATACTCATATAATCTTAATTTTTAAGGATTGATATATTTACCATCATAAAAATGTTCTCACTACAGTTTTCAATTTCATTTTTAAATGAAATCTCATTATAGTCTTCCACTTTAAGTAAATGTCATGCTATCCTATTAAAATTAAGCATGTGTCCGTAATTTAAGTTATCTCCTAAAGTATTGCAGATTAGTCACTATCTTTTTAAATACGCTATACTCGCTAGTCACTTGAAGATGCCATCTGTAATAAAATAAATGGTTGGTTTCATTGCACAAACCTTGCTTCCAAATTAGATTACATAATGATGGCTAACAACAAAGTTAGGAACATTTTCTTTACATGTGATTGAAAGTTATACATAGACTGTTTAAAAAAAAAAACCATACAGGCCAAACATGGTAGATATAGGTAACCAATGTTACACAAAACAGACAAAAAACTTTTGCTTATGTGTTTATTTCTTTGCAGCTCTTATGAGCTCTGTAGACAAGCTCAACTAATAAAAATGCAATACATTAAGCGGGAGAAACACAATTCACCTTTTTTTTCCAATTTTATCTAATTGATGGTTGGCATTCCAATTAAAAAAAAAAACAACTAAAAGTGCATCTAGCATAAGAGATGTTGACTTTTAAAAGTCAACTAATATTGGAAACAATAACGGCCAGTATTTCTTACTGCTTTTTCCGGCAGCTCTTGAGTTGAATGCAGTATTCAAATATCTATATCTCTCTCTTTAGAAATAAAAAGGTATTACCAAAGCAATGCACAATATTCCGAATTGAAAGTAATGCTTAAGTCATGCAGTGGAAAAACACGTATCAAGGGGTCTGCTTTGAAAAAAAATCACATTTCTTCAAGATTTTACTTCCCAGGTACAGAACCTAAATACTGTATGTATGTACAGCTCTAAGAGTTTTACTGCATTTTATTTCTTTGGTACCATGCACTGCTGAGGTTACCTGGTCACTTCATGGCAAACAAAAATTACATCACTTATGTATACAGCTATTTCTATACAATGCTCTTTCCCTTTAGGTATGGGCTGTTCAAGGAAAAAAAATTACCTGCAAATAACATGACATATTAAATATTCAAGTAGCATAATAGAATAGAATTAAGTTTACAATAATCGAGCAAAGTTTTATATGTGTTGATAACTCGTATCATGCACTACACCTGAAATTGTGAACACAAAACATATTGGTATTAATAGGTTATTTGAACTAGTGGCATGTTGAAGAGACATAAACAAAGACTGAGCAATAAATGAAAAACATTTTAGGGAATGTAAAGGGATCTGCTATTCCTGAAGAGGTAAAAATACATAAGTGTTTTCATGATGAGGCAGGGAGAGCTTCAGCTTACACACATGTTGAATGTGCTTCCTCACTTGAGAGCTTTGACTCCGTTCACGTTTCTGCCCTATTAAATCTCCCCCTCAACAGTGCTCTTGTCACATCTTCAGCCTTTGACTAGGTCTTCGTTCAACTGACTGCTCCTTTCACACCCTCTTTGAGCATCACTCTGCTCCTCACTCACAGCTCGCCTGGCCTCTCTTCTCAGCAGCTCCTTGCATTACTTATCCCTTATCTTATCACGGCCATAAGTCTTTGTCAAAGGAAAAAAAAAAACAAAACACATCGTGAAATACAAGTTTTAAACATTTAACACTTCAACATTCCTGGATCTTAAATCATTGGTTGCAGGAGAACAGAAATCATCAGACTGCATCTAAAGGCTATATCATCAAATCAGATCCCATATTTCCCTAAGGGAAAACTTTGTCACAGTCACAGAAATTAATAAAAGGTATCTCTTTAACGCTCAACTTTCCTGCCAGTCGAGTTTCAGAAACACTTCTAAAAAGCATTTATTTGTGTCCCTTAGTAAATCTTACCTTGATTTCACTCAAACACATTAGTTTCAGATCTTACATATAATACCGTCATTTTAATAAGCCAGTAGTTGTGATGTCAGAGGTGCACGATATCGAAATAAACAGGCAGTGGGAAAATGTTACAGAAACAGACCACGAGCGTAAGAAACAGCACATACTTCAAATAAAAATATTTAGGAATCGAGTGCATGTGTTTCTAAAACATCACCTGTAACATAAAACAATTTGAAACAAAACAAATATTGCTATTCAAGAAAGGGCGGCCAGACTGCTCCCGCTTAAGCTCACAGCAGCGACAAGAGGATCAGGCCCCAAATTAGCGTCCACTTAACGATGCTATTAAAGAGCACCATCCCCAACACGTTCAGTGCTGAAAAGTTAGACTAAGTGACGCAAAAATCCAAGTTACTAAATATTCACATGCTGCAAATCCGACATCGCACTCAAAGCTCTCCGAAACAACCTCTGTGAAGAAACTTTCCTGCCAGAGGGAAACCAGTACATTGAAATGCAAATGTTGCTGAAGAGGCATCTCAGAAACTGCTAAACCAGCACAAGTCACCTCCAAGCACCCTGTCTTACATCCTACCCCACTGCACTATGTATTTCTATTAAGTTCCGATAATGTTTTTGTGTTTATTAGATCATTATCATTTCTAAAGGCAGCTATGAGGTCACAAACCAGGATTAAAACCCCAAGTATGAAGGACCCAGCAGGGATCTCTCATGAATACAACCCGCCCTGGGCTTACTGATTTAAACACCACAGGGCAGGGGCTGCGGCCACCCCGGACCTTTTGGCTACATGACGTAAAATTGTTCCGGAACGATACCGAGCAACAGTTTGCCCGTGAGCGCCCAGCGTCCCCGGCGGGCATCTCCGGCCGGCCGCAGCCTGCGCTCACCCTCCGGCAGCGAGGAATGCTGAAGAGCACCGAAACTTTCAGCGGAAGAAAGATAATGGAGAAAAATTCTTGGTGTGTTTTGTACTGTTTTTCTAAGGAATAACTACCAGCTTTCCCTGCTAGGATAAAACTTTGAAGACAGGCACGTGGAATCGCTCCGCTGCTCGGTGGTCGCAGCCACCGCAGGAGCTGGTGGAATCCTGGAAAGTTTTCCATGTCGGCACCTTCGCGGTGCCTGCTGCCCCCGCTTCCCGTGCGGAGCCCAGGCCCGGCCCAGGGCTGCCCCACGCAGGGTGGCGGGTCGCCGCGCAGCGCCCTGAGGGCCCCCTGCCACCGCCCCTCAGACACAGCGGGAACCCGCCGGGAGAGGAGAGGGGTCGGGACCCGGTGCCTCCCACCCCCGGGCACTGCTCCCCGCGGGCCGCCGGCCCCCAGCGGCCGGAGCGGAGGGAGAACGAAGTTTTGTGGCTCACCTCGCGTTGGTGCAGTCGTTGTACAAAGTTTCGAAGTCCTTCCTGGTGATGAGCTTGCAGCGATTGACGCCAGGCTGGATGGCCCCTAGCCCCCGCAGGATGCGGACCTGCTCCACCGTGCACACCACGGGCGATATATCCAGCCGCTTCAGCTTGGTGTAGACCGTATGCAGCCCTCCTACCAGGTGCTTGAGGAAGAGATCAAAGACCTGCGGCAGGCAGATCAGCTCCTGCCCCTCCACGAGGAACGAGGCTACCTTCACCCCGTGCAGGTCGACCATCTTACACTCGTTGCCGCCGCCCCCGCCGCCGCCGCCCGCGCCGGCCCCGCCGCTGCCGGCGGAGAGGAAACTGTTGACGAGGCTGTTGGTGAGGCGCGGGGACTCCGCGGGGCTGGAGTACAGCGGGTCCGCCCGGAACAAGCCCGCCGAGCCCCCCGCGCCGCCGCTGGAAGTCGCGGCGATAACGGGCGGCGCGGAGACAGCCATGGCCAGCCTGGCTTCTCGCCGCGGCGTGACTCGGCTCGGCTCGCCTCAGCCCCGCTCCCCTCGCGCGCACTCTCGCCGCGCTCTTTGCGGTACTACTAAAAACAGCGCCGCGCGCTCGCCCTCCCACACGCCGCGGCCGCCGCCAGCCGCGCGCCCAGACCCCTCCCCAGCGCCGCCGGGGGTGTGGGGGGGGTGGAAGAGTGACAGCGCCCTCCAGCCAATGCGCCCCGCCCGCCGGCAGCGCGGCCCCAGCGAGTGGCTGCCGGGTGGCGGGGCGGGGCGGGGCAGCGCCGGCCGCAGCACCTGGGCCGCGCGGCGGGAGTCGCCCGGGCCGGGATGAGGCTGGCCGCAGGGAGAAGGAGGTACTGAGTTTTCGGATGCGCGTGTGGGGAGAGTCTTCGTGCTTTACTCCTCTCATGGGCTGTCGAAAGCTCCCTCTCTGTGCCGCAGGTTAGGAAAGTTTCGGTGAGCTGTCCCAGGGTTACGGAGGGATCCCGCCGGTGCTGCTCTGATGCTGTGAGGGAGAGGAGGGCAAGGCTGGGGCCGGCCCGCTGTAGGTTCTGCCACCGTTACCCTTCCCACAAGTGGTTTCGGCGGTCGCTGCGCTCTGGTACGTGCCTGAGTGTTGAAACACCTGTGCCCTGCCGCAGCTGAAGGGAAGCGGCAGAGGTGGGGAGGGAGGAAGGGAGGGTAGCCCCGCAAGTCTCCGTTAGGAAAATAATATATCCGATTTTCTACTTATTTCCCGAGGAAACCAACGACGCGCGGTTACTGTTGTCAGTGAATACTCGGTGGAGCAGCATATCGCTAATGATTCAGGTCTAAAGCTAAACCCCTCCAGAGCAGGGAGCGTGTGCCGCGCAGGCAGGACGGCCCGAGGTTGAGAGACGTGGAAGTTGGTTATCAGACACAGGAGGCAAAGTCCGTTCTCAGGAGGTCTAGCATGTAATTGCTTGACATTTCCAGATTCAAGTGTGGCCTCAGTTGTGTTTTAGATACAATGGTGTCCGTCCTCTCCTCCCGCCTGGCTGTAGGGCAGCCTATAGAAGCGCCATATGGTACTTCATTCAAGTTGCATACAAGTAAAACCCAACAGTCCTGGGAGCCAGACAAATCCTCTTTCTCCCTCACCTGAACCAGGTCATTTGACACATAAACTGCTAAACTTGGGGCATCCCTTCTTCCTCAACAAGTGGACCTTAAGTCAGATAAGTTTCTTATAAAAGAGTTGAATCTGACAAATACACACCCAGCAGCAGCCAGGACACAGTGGCTTAATTTGTAATTTTCTTACCTTCTCCCAGTGTACTTGTATTACACCTCTTTTTTTTCCAGCTACTTCCCTTTCTTTGCATCAACATTCATCTTTCCTGTTTGTTTCCACTTTTTCTGTCTCATTTTATCTTCTTTCCTAGTCCTTCAACTTCTTCATTCCCTCTTCCCTTATTTTTTAGCTCCCTCCTAAAGCATTCAGTAAACAAAGCAAACTAAGAGTATCAACAAAACTTTCCAAGTGGATACCAAACATGCAATACCAATGGAGCATTTCACCTATTTCCATTATCACACCTGTGTATGCCATCTCCTTCCTTTTGTTAAGCTTGGTTATTTAGGCACCCTTTTTGCAAAGTTTAATGTCTTTGCATTATGAGTAGTCCCATTTGCTGTATTTGGTAACTTAAATGATCTAAATTACACTCTGGAGGAACCTCACCTTCTCTCCATTGATTATATGTGTGTTCTTAGAAGACTGGTCACTTGGTTTAGGCTCCTAGCCTAACTGCCTAAAATTAAGGCAGCATTTTCACATAAACTAGGTTTAAATGAATACTTTCCAATGAGAATGCTCATATTTCCTGAAGTAGTTCATGCATGCTTCTAGGATCAGAACTTTAGATTGGAAGCTCTGTGGGGCAGGGGCTGTTTACTTCTGCCAAGTGTTTAGTGCAATCAAGCCCTGACCTCACCTGAGATTTTTATATACTGGAAATGATAGAAATAACAAATAACTAACTTCAAGTAGAAACTTTTGGTGGTTAATTTGCTGGACATAATTGCTATTAGAAGATTTAATAAATCAGGTTCAAAGACTTCTCATTGGCTTTGCCCTTTTAAAGACATTTTTTTTGCTCAGAGATTAATGTGACAATCAAATTCTACTATGAGAATTCTTTTTCCTTTTTGACTTTAATGTCTTCCATAAGCTAAACATATTTCTAAATAAGACCGAATTTTTGCAAGGCCAGAGGAAGCCTTGCGCATCAACACCCAGCAAGTTGGAGTGGCATGAAGCAATATAAAATCATAAAGGCTGTAGTAAAAACAGTACCCTTGAGAGGTGACTGTCCATGGAGAGAAGACCTGCTCTTAAACTAAGAAAATGCCCAAGGTTTGAGAATTAATACCAGGCAGCTGTCCAGTCCAACTAACCATATACAGATCAACTCTAACAATGAATATTTTTATTTCTCTGTAATTTTGTTAAAGACAAGGCAAAGTTACTAAAGCCTAACAATCATACAGCAATATCTTGTCAGTTATAAAGTATCCAGATGGTTTATTTGAATGGAGTCCAGCAGTATGTAATTTGAATGAATACAAGCCACTAAGCCTCCCTATGACTGAAGAAAGTAGTTTAGAATATTTATTTTAAATGAAAATTTCAGTATTTTCATTCCTTTTAAGCTATTATGCAAAATACCATGTTTTCTTAACACTGTCAGCTAGGGAAATATTGGTGTATAATATATTAGTCCTATATAAAAATTGGCTGTGTCTGTATGGCAAAATGTCAAGCAAAGGTTCTGTGATATTTGTTTAGTTTTGTTTTTATTATAATTACATATGCCCCATTAGAGTGAAATGTGAAAGAGCTCTTTCCTGACACAGAAGAGAGGAAAGCCCCACTCATTCCAGACAGGGCCAGTCAAAAACGTTCTGGAAGTTACTTCTTGCCAGCTGGCGTAAATGTGGCTACTGGCTCACAGGGATCCTATAGAGAAAATGATGGGTGCCACAACTGACTAGGAGGAGACAATGATAAAAAATGATGACAGCTTTTAAGTGAAGCAGTAGGGAATTAATTAAAAATAATAACAATTTTATTTCTAGAAGACTGGAAAGCTCAGTAGTTATGTTTGTGTTTGACCTCAGTCTAGTGTAGCCAAACATGAGGGAGAACAATAAAGAAAAGGATTCCACTGTGATGTAAAGATGCCCAGTGGTTTGGGTTTTTTTCTTTTTTTACTATAAAGAAATTTTTCTAGAGGCTTGATATGTACAACGTGAGTAGATTGTAAGAGAAAATGCTAGTTTTTAGTGAGGAACATGTATCTTCAGTAAATGAAACAGGAGAGATAAGTGTGGACATGGACTTATGAGGGTCAGAGGTAACCATGGGCCCAAAATGAAAGATGGAAAAATAACTGAAAGCTGCATTTACAGTGCATCTTAGTCATAATGAAATGAAACACCATTTTATCTGAACTCCAGCCTGACTGGACTCCTAGTGACAATGATATTCTCCTAGTCCTTCAGAAAAATATTACTCTGGGCCCAATCTAAAGCCTTAAGTTACTTTAGTGATCTCTGAATATATATATTATCCATTTAGTGTTGAATGCCTTGGTTTGCTTGGGAAAGAGTAACCATGATTATAATAACAAATGTAGGCCACTGACGTGAGAAAAAGAAGAGAGTGAAATTAGTATGTCATTCTCATTGCCCACATTTTTCTAGATGCACTAGTTCTTGACACTTTTATTCAATTTCTTTTTGACATATCAGTAGAAGATTTTTTGGAATTGTGGATCAAAACTTCCCACATAAACATCAAGGATTTTAAATAAAACTGAGGAATCTAAATGTCTAAGTATCAATAGAAAAATGATCCCTTCTCTTACGTAATTAAATGTATTGTATTAATGTGTGCATAATGCAGAATCAATAAATAATGAATTACCACTGATTGTAATTGAATGTTTTCATAATTTTATTGTCAGCCATGATAAATAATCAGTACATTTATACTGCATTAAATTAATTAGTGTGTCATTTCTGTTACATACATCAGCAGTGAAGTAATGCAGTGACATCTGTTTCTAATGTTTTAAAGATGTGCTATTCCTTATTAAGTAAAAAGAAGAGTTATTAGAGGTATTGCCTGTGATTGGCAGTTATACTGGTACAGTCAAAGAGATCAAATAAAGGAACTTGCACTCTTGGCAAATGCTGCATTTCAACCCCTAATGGTGGTGAGTAATAATGATTTGAGTGATTTTGGAAAATTCTGCCCACCTTTCTAGAGAAAGTAAGAGTGGACCATCTTTCATTAATACAGTCAGGAATGATTCTAACATGCACAATAATTAACACTCTACAGAAGAACTGAGAATCCATTTCTATATCCATTTTTTTGCCTCATTCTTCTGTATATACAAAGGAATTCCCCTGCTAGGTGCTTGTTAAAAAGTCTCAGCTTAAGCTTTTCTTGACCGTGATGTTCTTGCATTAAAGTATCTGGAATATTAGGTCTGTAATCTTTGCTTGGAAATCATATGAATTTGACATATTTCAGCACTGCGATGCTACTCATACTGATATACATTACTTGCAAAGCAAAAAGGAAACTGAGGAGATTTTACTAAGATGGGAACTGAAAAGTGAATGAGTAGAGTTGAGTAGAATACAAGGATCTAGGTAGACCTGCTTTAGCGGGGGTTGGACTAGATGATCACTAGAGGTCCTTTTCAACCCCTAGCATTCTGTGAATAGAGTAAATGGAAGGGAACATACAGCAAATAAACATGTAACAAACTGTGCCACATGTACACAGGGAACTCAACTGGCTCTGGACCACCTGCCTGGGCATGCCTGACAGCTGGCTAGCTCACTGGCAATGATGAAGCGTTTAATACTCTGTATGCTCTAACATCACATTCCAGCTATGTGTTTCTGTATCTGTAGACTTCTGCCTTGCACAATAGCTGAGAGTGATTTTGAGACTGCTGTTGCGACTGTCATCAACAGACATAGCCTTTGAGACAAGCTCTCCAGTTTACAAATGGGCACTAAACTCAACCATTCCAGCTTTACTTGAGACATGAAGGATTTGGCCATTAAAGCACAAAAATATTATCTTAGACAAGGTCCCCTCTACTTTCCCGATCTATTAAAATTTCACTTGTCTAACTGAAGAGATGTGCCCTTCAATGCTGAGACTCTGTCACTTTTTGTCTAAATTATGTGTAAATATCTTTCTCCTTAAGGCAAAGAGAATGCTGGTATAAAAACTTAAGCAGTACTTTTAGGATGGTTCCAATGAAATATATGAATAAGAGATACATTTGTTGCTAATGACTGGCTACTTTCATTTTGGTTTTGATTGAGGATAGAGGGCAGGAAAAATGCAAAGCCAGGACCTTAGTGTAATGAAGCTATATTACATAAAATACAGTCATTAAAGTTCAACATTGTTTGCACATTTTCTTCTTCAGGAAGAAAAAATGAATCCTATTAGATGTGTATTGAAGTTAAAACACACTTTGTGGCAAATACTATGAAGAAAATACTATGCACTCAAGTGTATTCAGTAAGTCATGATACCTGAATGCTTGTTAGTGTTCCTAGAAGACCAAGATTAACTTCATCTCTCACTCTTTCTGTTTGCAGGCCAGCTAAAGAAAGCAAAATTTTTCCTGTACTGTCTGTCTGAGCATCTCAGCCCTAATCTGAAGGCACCACCATCTAGTGGGATAAGAAGGTATTTAATTTTTCTTTACGTTTTTAGGTATTTTTCAACGTGGAGATTACATTGTACTTCAAGAAACAATAAAATAATGTATCTTTTATTTATTTAAAGTATCAAGCTCATTTGGTCCCTTCATTAATTCTGTTTAACTGCAAAGCATTTTCCAATAAAATAGTAATTTCTATGAAAATAGGTTTTAATAAACAGAATTCCGTCAACGAGAAAACAATTTATAGCTATCCAGACTCATCCAGAAGTGCAATTGATTTATTGAATAAATATTTTTAGTGTTTTCTTGAATCTACTTTGTGGAAATCCAATTGGCAGGATTATTAACCTTGTGAAAGTGATAATCGTGAGCTCATCTTCAAAACCAATATGCATTTTAGACAGTACAGATACGTAGTTGCAGCTTTCCATACAGCCATTAAATACAGAGCATTTGGTTGTAAATATACTCCAGCCATTAAGTTACATCAAAACCAAATTTCAAAATGGGATGTGAAGCATTAATTTTGCCTTGGCTCTGTGACCATTTATTGTACTTTCCCCAAACTCATATATGGACTGCTACATGTTCTTATTTGCTGTTCTTTTTAGGCGCTTCAGAATTGGGAAGGATAATGGCAGGGATTTTACATGGAGAAGGGAGAAACATAAGGGTAAGCAATGTGTGTTCATTTGTTTGGGTTTTTTCCCAGAGAATGCATGCATCTGCAGCTGTTATCCTAAGATGCCTCCTTGTGTTCAGGTCTCATTGATCTTGTTACAACGTTTCATACATACAGGGATAATTGATTTACATCATTCAGGAGTACGTATCTTTTGTAAGCATGAGAGTGAATATCAATAAATTATCTTACCTTAAAATTCCATATATATTTTGATATTTTTATATCAGAACAGTAACAAAATAATAAATATTTAAATACTTCATGCCACAGATAATATTTTAGTATTCAGAATTTGAGCCTACTTCGGTTTCCATGGGAGTGAATGGTATTTTTGCCTTAGATATTACTAGACATTTCAAGTTCTACTATCTTCAAATTATAGAAATCTTATTGACAGAAATTGGCATCAATGGGTATTCCGCATTGTACATCAATTTTTTGATACTGTCTTTTAGAATAGTACATTTCTTCTGAGAGACATGCAGTAATGTCAGTCTATGCTGTCATATCTTATTGAAATCAATCTGGAGTTTTGAGTAAAAAATCAATGGAACTGGTCCAAACTAGTTGAGGTAGCAAATGCCATTTTGACCCTTTGATCTCTAAACCACAAGCCGAAGAATGTTAGAGACACTTAATTTTGAATGCTAGTTAACAAATTTATAAATATTCTCATTTGGAATGCTGTTTGCAGTTGATAAAGTCCAGGATTTTCTACCTCCCACTCCCTGAGAAGAACAACAATACTAAAAAACTCTTTAGAAGACAGTTTGGATGTATAGGGAAATTAAGGCCAGGAAACTGTACAACTAAACTTCTGATTTCACAGAGACTTTGCAAAAGCCTTTCCCTCTGAATGTTTTCACAACTCTGAAGGAAGCCAAAAAAATATACTGAACTTAATCAGGTTTTTTTTGAATAAAAATAACTATTTCATGAAACCAGCTTCAGTATGTTCTGTAGATCTGTATAGGAAGTGGAGGGAAGGGCCTCACTGGGGCCTCAATTCTACTACTTCACCATTGTTAAAGCAGTACAATCCACAGAGTCTGAGTCTGTTGTAGAATTCAGTCTTTTTGAATTTCAGTCAAAGAAATACAGAGTGAGATAAGAATCAAGTATTTAAGCTTTTATTTTTAATCTCACCAATTTTCTGTGTCTCAGAATCTTTCTCAATATGTTCTGTGGGTTTTTGGATAAAGTGAAAGACAGTCACAAGATAAATAACAGTGTATTTCTTTATCTTCAGGAGACATTATTGACTTTCTCTACCTTTTTTCCTCTTTCTTACTTCCACGTCAAGGTTGATGTGACATATATTGATAAGCTACAAAGGAATTTGTGATCTTACGTATATACTACAAATTCATCGACTTTCTGATAGAATTACCAATGACTTATGGAAGCATAAGAATGATTGGGCCACAAGTTAAAAGTACAGGTTAAAACAGCTGTGATCATTATTATTTAATACATAACCCTCTTGTAGTTTGAGTTTTTAAAAATGGTCCTTAAACATATTTATAATACTGAAACATTTCAGTAACCAATGAGACAACTACTGATATCTTTCATTAGCATTATAATGCCATGAATTTTATGGTATTTTGTACTGAGGAAGACTGTAAAACAAATAAGTTTCTTCAGTTTTTGTCTAGAAGGATGTGTTACCATTTGAATAAATTGTACTCATCATTTTAAATATACTATATTTAAAATTATACTATATTTAAAATAATTCTCTTTTTTTTCCACACAGTCTATGACTATAGGATACAGCATAGCTTCATCTAGGCCTTGGAATCTCAATTCTTTTTTTCCTAAAATATAACTATAGGATACAGTTTTCAGTATTAAAAAAAAAATTGGGGACTCAAGTTATTTTCTACTATAGATATTGTTTAATCTCTCAGTAAGGATATAAACAAAAGAATGAAAGAAAACTGCTGTGAGTCAAACAAATCTTTTTGCTTAGTAACTTTGAATGTCTTGGGGAGCGCAATGTCTACGTGCAGTTCCAGTTTATTAATGGACTTTTTGAATGGTATTTGAATGCACTACCACTTAATTTGGTTCATCTACTTATTTATAATAAGTAACTGTCCCTGTTTAACATCACTTATCTGGTCAAGCAGTTCAGACTCAGGTAGAACCCTACTATTTAGAATCTCTTTCTTAAGAACATTTTGAAGACCCATTGCACAATATCTCTGTATCAGTTTTTCTGTACAGCTTGGTTATATTTTATTTAAAAAAAAAGGTACATATGTAGTACTTCTAGATTTGACTTCTTTTGAAACAATTTTACACCTTCTAAAAAGATTACAATAGCTTCCATGAAAAGTTCAGACTGAAAAAAGCAAATGAAAAATCCCAAGCACTAAAGCACAAAACAGAAAAGAATTGCACTGACATGTGAAATGCGTTAAGATTCTTCTTTGAATCAGTCATTTAGACATACAAAGATAATGATGATGATTATGATGACAATAATTATAATCAACTAAAATTTAAATTCATCTATTTTCTTCTATGCAAATACCAATTATATTTCTTTTCTTTAACATGAATGTGACCATTTTAAGTAGTTATTCTTGCAAATTTTCCTAATAATCTGCCTCAACATTTACAACAGCGTAGCATTCTTCTGAAGTGAGGGGAAAAAGCTTAACTGAAGGGTCGATGCAACACTCAATTTAAGGTATATAGAATTAACATATATGTGGCACCCTCAGAATGTTAGGAACTAAGGTCTATTCTTTCCCTTTATTTACTTAATCGGAGGAGGTAGTGCCACTCCTAAGGTACTAAGTGGACAGAAAAAAGAAGAGTGAACATTGTGTTTCCATTAGTTCTACTTTAGGATTTCTGACTTGATTTGCGCACATAGAAGAAAAGTGTCAACCTCTCTCCCCTCAGATGGTTATAGTTCTAGGAATAGTCACATGTTGGGGAACAATGAACAATTCTGCAAATTGAGAAATTGCCTTCTTAAGGCTTTTGACACTGTCTCCCACAACATCCTCATTAGAAAGCTCAGGCAGTGTGGCTTGGATGAGTGGACAGTGAGGTGGATGGAGAGCTGGCTGAATGACAGAGCCCAGAGGGTGGTGATCAATGGCACAGAGTTGAGTTGGAGGTGGCCAGTGGAGTTCCACAGGGATCGGTTCTGGGGCCAGTCTTGTTCAACATCTTCATCAGTGACCTGGATGAGGGGACAGAGTGTGCCCTCAGCAAGTTCACTTATGACACCAAACTGGGAGCACTGGCTGATTCCCCAGAGGCTGTGCTGCCATTCAGCGGGATCTCGACGGGCTGGAGAGTTGGGCAGAGAGGAACCTCATGAGGTTCAACGAGGACAAGTGCAGAGTCCTGCATCTGGGAAGGAAAAACCCCATGCACCAATACAGGCTGGGGGTTCAACTGCTGAAGAGCAGCTCTGCAGAGAGAGACCTGGGAGTCCTGATTGATAATAAACTAAATATGAACCAGCAATGTGCCCTCGTGGCCAAGAAGGCCAATGGCATCCTGGGATGCATCAAGAAGAGTATGGCCAGCAGGTCAAGGGAGGTTCTTCTCCCCCTCTATTCTGCCCTGGTGAGGCCTCATCTGGAGTCCTGTGTCCAGTTCTGGGCTCCTCAGCTCATGAGGGACAGGGAACTGCTGGAGAGAGTCCAGCGCAAGGCCACCAAGATGATCAAGGGTATAGAACATCTTTCATACTAGGAAAGGCTGTGGGAACTGGGGCTGTTTAGTCTGGAGAAGAGGAGATTGAGGGGTGATCTTATTAACATTTATAAATATCTAAAGGGTTGGTGTCAGGAGGTTGAGACATCCCTCTTTTCTATAGTAGATAGTAACAGGACAAGGGGTAATGGGATGAAGCTGGAACACAAAAAGTTCCACATAAACATAAGAAAAAACTATTTCACTGTTCAGGTGAGGGAGCCCTGGCACAGGCTGCCCAGAGGGGTTGTGGAGTCTCCTTCCTTGGAGGTCTTCAAGACTCGCCTGGACATGTTCTTATGCGACCTGATCTAGGTGAGCCTGCTTCTGCAGAGGGGTTGGACTAGATGATCTCTAAAGGTCCCTTCCAACTCCTACCATGCTATGATTCTGTGATTCTAAGGGACTGTATTATATGTATTGTGTGGATCTATGATGTAACCTCTGCAAAGACTGACAACTACCAAGCCCAGATCTTACCCTAAAAAAGATGTTAAGATTAAACTTCCAATTTTTACAATGTGTTATGATTTATTATGTTGAAACCTAAAATTCTCACACAGACTGCAACCAGATTGGACCTCCTATTGATTTAATTGTATAGATTGTCACTCTAAGAATGCATAAACTGGAGAACACCCAATTACCAAGGCAATGGAGTTGAAATTCAACTTTCATATATGCTAAAATGCTCAGCTGCATCATCCCCTGAAAATGGATTAAAAAGCAAATACCTTAAAAAAAAAGCAATAAATACTTTAGTATTTATTTATTTTCTACTGTAAGCATTTAATAATGCTTACAGTAGAAACATTCTTTTCTTACATATATACAGTTTAATTTAATAAGTACAATGTGAGTGTCTTATTTTCTGCACAGGAAAAGCTAGCATTTAAATGTGTGTGTACTGTGTTTGGATTAATGAAAAATAGATGTGAAGTCATATTTGCCCTTTCTGAATTCTGAAAAGCATCACTACATATAGTATGGCACCAGATTACAACTTCTGAAAGAAAACCAAGACCTACTCTCATTTCTGTGAGGCAAGCTGAACATTTTCTCATTTCAAAGTTCTTTAAAATTTCAGGGGACAACTATTGCTACCCTCTGACTTTAAAATCCTAACCAGAATATTTTAAATATAAAATTTTATGTAACTGTAATGTTGTGAGGGAAATGTTTAATAAGGAGGCTTTTGCTGTGTACGGCTTTAGTAAATTTTGTTACCAAAATGATAACACATATTCTTGTTTCTTACAAGCAAGACTGATGACTGTTAGAAGCTGATAGCTTCCTTTTCAGTCACAGCCCTTTTACACCTAACATTCCTCCCCAAATTGCCCTCCTACAAGTGACAGAGATTTTCATATATGCTCTGTCAGAGGGCAATAGAGTAGAAGACTCTGGCAGCACTTCCCCTTGGCTCTATGTATCCTCAGATAACATAAGTTTTCCACATTGAAGCTATAAAGCCTGAATTAAATTTCTGCTATTAGTGCAGAGCTCTAAGTGGAGCACTGACAGACCCAGTGCATTGGAACTGAAGTAGATTCAGCCTCAAACACAGACTTTCTCCAATTGAGAATAATGTTTGCTTTACCATTTTTATTCATCTGCTTTCATAATTTTGTATGTAGTTGTTGTAATTAGTTTTTTTAACTTGCTGTTGCCACCGATAGCTTGCTTTACCTGAAAATTAGTCCCTCAATGTTACTGACTCCTAACTTTTAGGTGTCTTTTAGTTACAGTTTCATGTTTGAATCCTTAGTGATGTATGTGTCTTCACAAGAATCCGAGCTTGCAAGAACTCATTTCATCTTAGGCCTTTATAGTTTTTTGTTTATGGTTTCTCTGGTGAAGTCTTGGTAAAAATACTGCATATGAGACACATCAATTCACTTAGCTTTATGGACTACTTTAAACCCTTTTAATTATATGATAATATTTATGATGGGTTTCTTAAGGGAGCTTTATCAGTTTCAGAACTTAAAAGTCTTGGTTTATCCCCTCTTTTCAGCCATGTATTATTTACGATATTCAAGACAAGAGAATGCTACTGTTTTTAAAAAAAAATACTCAAGAATCTTGCACTAGTTGCTCTCCTCAGGTAAGGAACTACTTCCACTCTGTGGTTGGTTGGATTTTTTTGCTTCATGTTATCCATCTCCTAGACCCTTAGATACACTCATTGAAATTTACTAATCTTGATTTATTGCACCATTTTATATAGCAGTCCTGTACATCCAATCACTTTCTTTTGTCTGTTGTTTGCTGGCAATTTCTGAGCTATCACAACTGATCAAGACTTTTATATGCTGGAACAAATAATACAATTGCTGGGACACAGAGCATTAAGCTCTTCTATGTAACATCCTGTTTTATAATGGCATCATTTCAGTTATTCTTCCCAATTTATATTAATGTTATTGAGATCAAATGTTATTCTAACATTGTCATTTTCAGCAGATGAGAAGAAACAGAAGGCATTGGGTATTGAAAGAATAGTTTTAAATTGGTGAGTTAGCACTTAGAGCATGCAGTTAAGCTATGGAAACGTACTTTGATACATATAGAAAATGCATATATTCTACAAAAGTTTATAATTTAAATTCTGACTAGCAAAGGTAGGGTCCACCTGTGTATGTCTGAGTACATTTAAATTCTGTTGTTTGTTTTCCCTTTTAACTTGTCCTGCATTGGTCCACAGTACTTCTAGATCACATTTTTGGCTTTGATATTAGCCTCTTCTAACTGCTGCCCGTTTCTGTCTATCTACAGGGTGAATGTTCCACACTTCAAAATTATCTCGACATCAGCATAGGAAAGCATTTTCTCAGGACACTTGAATTTGGGATTTCCAATACTTTGAAAAAACATTTAAATTTTTATTTACACACTGATGACCCAATGATGATAAGTAACATATTCTTTTATCCATTTGAATAGGATGAACTGGTAATCTATATATAGTGTAAAGTCTGAAATAAAAGTGTTAAAAAGTGATGTGCAAACTTCTGACAGAAGTACCAGTTTGTCTTTCCAAGGACCTTTTAGTTTCAGTAAAGAATACTACTGGGGAAGTGAAGGAAACTTCTGAAAAGGAACACATTCCTTTAAAATTTTACAGCAAATAAAACCAAAACATAGTCACAAAGTCTCGATTATTTTTTTCTGAACATATACAAAGAAGTTTTAGTCCTTTGCTTAAGTACATTGACATTACTTCTGGTTTAAATTACTGGCATTACTTCTCTTAGTAGTCCTAAAAAGTACAAGTTTTTAATCCAGAAAAAAAGAAATACGGAACAAAATTTAGGAAGGTAAAAGGCAGTTTTACAAACATGCCTAAATGCTTCAAAAAAGCCCCAAACCAACCCCAAAACCTTCTATAAAAGAAGATACAGCAAAAATAATTCATGTGCTGTACTGAATTCTTTTAGCCACTAATACAGAGCACTGAGAGAAGTAATCTAACCAAATAAAAACCTGAACTGACACCATACATTGTATATAATGTATTAATAAGTTTTATGTCAATGTGAATCAAGATAAAGTCTGATTCTGCTATCAGTAGTTCTCCAAGTGTTGTATTCCTAAACTAAGCTTTCCTCCACATGTCTTTTAAGAGTCGAGCAATAAAAACTACAGTATATTAGTCATCTTACTACGTTCATCAACTATTTTAGCTATTGAAGATTAACCTGTGGCATAAAAAATAACTGAACTTTTGGGCTACTGCAAAGACTGTATCCTTCATCCTGCACATCTGTAGCTTTAAGAAGCCTGTAAAACTCAGAGGCAATCCTTAATGAAGCTGTAGTGGGACTTTTTTTCCATTTTGCCCCATTTACACTGGGCGGAGCAGCCTAATCAAAGCTATGATCCTGCCTTTTTCTCCTCTGTGCTAATTTTGTACAAGAAATTTTTGTCTGCAACAAGGGACCTACAGAATTTTTGCAGAATGGCATTAATTACAGATGGGAAAGGTAGACTTCTTGCTTTGCATGCTTACAGAAGTTAAATGTAATTCTTTTTCCTCATCTTTAAACAATCCTATAATTTGCTCAGATTTTAGTAATCAAAAGGCAACTTCAAAATTAGTTTCAGTGCTCATTAAGTAGAGAATGTGGATTTAATTACTCAGTGTTTTTACAATATGTCTAGTTTGCTGATCTACCAAGGCCAAGGTTGCTGTAGCAAAAGAGTATTCATACCATCCATGGGAATTGTCTACATACAATTGCAAATAGCAGTTTAGGGTCTAATGCCACCAGTAAAACACAGTCATGTCTTTTACGGGCATGATTGGGACTGACCACTGCAAGCCCTGACAGGAAGGAAGAAAAATTCAGATAGTGGTAACAAAGATGATGTTAGAATAAAGGTATATCAGAGTTTAGAACACATTTGGAAATATTACCCCCCCCCCCCCCAAAAAAAACATGTTTGAATGTAGTGTGGCTGTTTCTGTAGTTAATGAACAATCTAGTTTGTGCATGCTTGAGTGACTGACAGTTGCGTAACAGCAAACTCTATATGACAACCATGCATAACTTCAGCAACACACAAACATTTTCGTGCTGCCTGAACTAATGAGCCATTTACTTGGGATAAATCAAGTTATTCAATAGATATTTCAGGCAGCTAATAGGCCCGATTCTGCCGCTGATCCTTACTCAAAGTGGTGCTCAAGTACAATTAAATTCTGTATGCATTGAGTGAATGTTACAATGAATAATGAGATTTCGTATATGAAGTCACTGCAGAATAAAGACACTATATAACTTTTTAAAAAACAAAATTCATCACAGTGAATATGAAGTATTTGCTGTTTGGTTTTGGAGGAAGAAATATTTGATCAAATGATCCAAGACTAGATCTTGAGATAACTAGAAAATCTTTCTGACATTACTGTATTTCCAAAAAGTATTCTGATGAAATTAAATATTAACTACACAGACTTTAGAGTGACAAAGGTAGTTCCATGAATATGGGAAAATCCCCCCAAACAGTTAGAAAGTAAACCCCAGTGATTTTGAGACATGTTTTTATTGAAATCAAAGTAGGAAAATTGTTTACAGAAAAAGTATTTAGAAATGCTAAAAGTGGAATCTTGAAATTGATCTTTGCATGGGTCTTTCAGAACTGTTATTGCTAAAAATGCTGTATGCATCCTCTGCAATATATATGATTCTGAGTTACTTCATAAAACATAAGCATGTGTTTAATACAAACAGTTTTTAAAATTACATTTAATCTTGCCAGTGTGCTACTTTAATGTGTTTTGGCAATTCTAATTGAAGAGGCCTAATTTACCAAAATATAGGGAAATTCTGCAATTAGACCACAGGATGTGCAGTTTAATTATGTTGGTGTGCATTTCTATTTGTTTCTAATGCAGAGGATCTATTGGTAAAATGAATGCCTATTTTGTGGTCTGTTATGCAGAAAATGTTTAATCCAGTGTTTGATTTACTCTGTTAAATCTTCCTTATTGAATGTGCTTATTCATCCATGCAGAATTGGGTATGCTGCTTTCTGTTACTATGACATTGCAATTAAATAGCTAAAGAGAAAAACATGGTGAGACATTTTCTCAAGGTCCATGAAATTCTCATAAAAATTAGTCATACTTACATATTTTACTTCTACATTTGCTGATATTAAAACTGTAAAGTACAGAGAAATATTTTTGTGCTGTATGAGGTTGACAAACCTTGCAGTTAAAAGAGTCTGAATAATCAGTTTTGTCAAATAAATAGTACTAAGAAGAATTTCTGGTCCAGTGGATAATGACTGTCATCACAAAATAGGATTGCACTGATTGCAGCTTATGAATGAAGCTAACAGGAATTCACAGAACCAAACAACAGCATTTTGTGGTGGGATAAGTACTTAAGCACTTGAGAAACAGTAAGACACTAACAGTGAAATAGCTCTATTCTAGTGCAGTCCTAGAATTATATGAAACATATCACAAATGGTTTTCAGAAGGAAGTTCTGTTTTCACAAGTACACCCTTCCTCAGCAAGAAAAGGGTGTGCAGGGAGAATTTGTATTATCTGATCTAATCAATAGAGTGGTGCTTTGTTCCTTAGTCAAGACATTTAGGTCAGGATGGTCTGGCATTGTGAGAACTCTGGAGCTCAGTTTCTGTTGCTACAGGTTAAAAAGGACAGCTTCATTAGCAGAATTGCCCCATGGAAGCTGCAGAATGGAATTTTTTAATTTTTAAAATCTCTATGAGACAGTTGAAAGCATAAATACGGGGCATATAAGCTTTGCTCTTACTACCTTTATATCTGAATCCATAACTACTAATTTTTGTATTTCTTTGCATGTTAATCAAGTACTGATGTTTAAATTGATTTATGTTTGTTCTTTCGTTGTTTGCTGTTTCCTGTTAGGCTGCTTTCCTGCTAGGCTGCTTTCTGTGCTGTGCTCTGTCTAAGCAGTACTACAGGGTACCTTGGGCTCTGGTTTCCATTAGTCCCTTTGTACTATTTTCACCATTCATGTGCTATGGGAACAAGGAGCTTGTAATAAGGCGTTAACAGGCTGTTAGCTGGTTTGTTGTTATTATTGATTTAAGGTGTTAAGACTTTAATATAATCATACACAATGAATAATATTAAGAGATCAGTTTAAAGCTATATAAGCCATTAAATGCAAAATAAAACCAAAAAGCTTTCTAGAAATTTCCAGTGTATTCTGGCACAAGTATTCTGTGCTAGGTTATTTTGTCTGCATTGCTGTATCTGGCTTTTTCAAATATGTATTTTTATTCTTGCTATTCTTTCAGTCAGACTGGTAAAAATGGAAAGGATACTCTGAAACAATAGATTACATGGTTTTACCCCTGATTTTCCCTTCATTTCTTTGTAAAGTGAAGAAAGAGGCAAAGCAAGACTGAAGTGTGATTTAAGGCCTGAAAGGAAAAGAAAAAAGTTACTGTTATTGATGGGTTGAGAAAAATAAAGAGGTTTTTGAATGCTGAGAAGAAAGTACAATCTAACATATAATATAGCTGTTAATTAACGAGGAAGGATATGAGATTAATGACTAGAAATAGATAAACTAATACACTGTCTCTTAAAACCTATCTTCAGCATGGTGAATAGAGGAAAGAAATGATCACATTTAGGGAGTAAGGGGACTTGTAAAAAATAATAAGGGAAGTATTTTCTTGGATATAGTAATAAAGTGCAGCGATCAGTGAGGTTGGACAAACAATAGAAATAGTTTTGGAAACCCTGCATAGGCAGAGAGAAAAAACAAAAATGAAATCTATGGTTGAACTTAAAGGTCTTTTCCAACCTAAATGATTCTATGATTCTGTTGTGAGTTACTGAAGAACTGGCCTCTGAGAAACAATTTTATCTAAGGAACTGACACATGAATTGTAAAAATAAAGTATGGGTGTTTGCACTGAAGCGTTCTGCACTGTAAGCAAGTAGGTGGAATGCAATCATATTATCACATTTCCAAAGTTTGAACTTGTATTGCATTCACCACTGTTGCCTACAATATTCCTGTATCCAAGGTAAGAGTTTGTTCTCCAAATCATCGGAAAACTACATGGGTAAGAAACTGGGTGGATGCTCAGACTGAGAGAGTTGTTGATGGGTCATACTGCCTGCCTGTGGGAAGTGGAGTCCCACGCAGTCCTGGACTCCGTCCTCCTGTGTAACACCTTCCTCAGTGATGTAGTAGAGCTGATGGCCCCAGCATATGACCTCTATGTCAGCCTGGATGAACTGTCAGTATGACCTGTTTTTTGGCTATTTGTCAGAGACTGGGCCAGGCTGGATGAATGGGCTAACAGAGGCGGCAGGGAAAGGAGCAAGGACAGAAGCAAAGCCTGGCACATGGAGCAAGCTGGGAGTGCAGCACTGAGGGCCATGGTGCTGCGACCAGGGCAGCAACCATTGTTTTTCAAGCAAGTTTTTTGTGACAAGACAACCAGAACAGATGCAGACTGGAGTCTGCCAGGTCCTTTACAGCAGGACAGTAAGGAGAGATGTCTATGAGTCCGCATTAAGGATGAAGCCACAGCAGAACGCCCTGGAGGAACGTCTCTCCCCTTTTGAACTACATAGCCCAGCAGCCCCCGCGAGCGGCGGCCGGATGTCTCGGCCGACGGGACCCGGTATTTCCGTCAGCGCCAGCCACCTGACGGTGCCCCTCCCAAGATGGCGGACAACCTGCCCTCCGAGTTTGATGTGGTGGTGATAGGGACCGGTAGGGACGGCGCGGTGGTGGCAGGGAGCGGAGCGGGAGGATCGCGGGGCTGGTGCGCGAGAGGGAGCACCGAGGAGACGCGGGGCGGGGCTGGCGGCAGTGGGGGCCCCGGGACTGCTTGTGGGGACCTGCGTAGACATCGCGGCGCCAGTGGCCCGGGGACTCAGGCCACGTTAGGATTGTTATTAAGATTTAAGTCGTGAAATGTATGTAGAAATAAAGGTGACATGGAATTACTAGTGATGCGGGGCTTTAACTGGGAGAGGGATCTCCGTGAACGCTGTCTCTGTGAGGCAGTTCCCTCCTACCCCTGCCCACCGAAGATCAGGTGCTCCCTTGGAACTTAATAAAGACTTGTGCCTTGACTCTACCACTTTCAGCAGCCTTTTTTCCTGTAATACCCAAAACTTGTGGTTTGAGTCCTTCTCAATTGTGGATATCAGGAGGATGGGATGACCCCTTTTTCTGTAGTGTCTAGCGACAGGGTTAGGGGAAATAGACATAAGGTGGAACACAAAAATTTCCACTTAGAACACAAGGAAAAACTTCTTTACCATAAGGTTTCAGTACCCACCTGGATGTGTTCCTGTGTGGCTTGATCTAGGTAAACTTGCTTTAGCAGAGGGGTTTAAATAGATGATCTCTAGAGGTCCCTTCCAACCTTGACCATTCTATGATTCTGTGATTCATTTATTTCTCAGTATATAAACAAACATAAGGTTGAATGATTGCATGTATCAGAGACTTACTTTGAACTTTCTGCACTGTTTGCATTTTCTGTATGCTATATAAGTTCGTCTTGTTTCTTGTCAAGGTGACTAATGATGGAGGTCTTGTATGTCTCATTGAAATACACCAGTGTATAACTGAGACAATTCTAAAATATTCCTTTAGAAATAAGATACTTGCTGCTTGTATATGATAATACTCTTTAAATGTTGAAATAAATTTATGTTTGTAGAACCCAGTGACAGTGATGTGGTTCAAACTGGTCTTGTTAAGCCCCTCATCTTAAATTCAGCATTAAACGCTAGTCTTTAAATGTTCAAAATACATTTTTCTTTGTAGGTGCCAAATTTATATACAAATTTTATTTGCATTTACGAAGAGCTGTCATGGTCAGCTCAGAACGTTAATTGGAGCACAGAACAGAAGCCATTTCTAAATGTTATTGTTTTCCGTATGAAACCAGAAACTATGTTTCTGGAGTTCCTTAGTACGTCAAGTTGTGTCTCTCAGATTTAAGATTACTTTTCTATCAATTTGGAGTAGTGTGAGTTTCTGTTGTCATTGTTTACCAGGAAAAAATAATCCTCTTACAGTGTATGTATAATTGCTCAAAGGATTTCTGATCTAGTTCTGGAGTTTGTGAGAGATTATAACAATGAATTGTCCCCATTGTCGACCATAGCTCTGCTAAAAATGCAAAACTAAAGCTCTTCAGCAAATTAAGAAATCCGTTTTGTCATCCTAAGCCTGTTGTATGGATTGGAATCCCTACCAGTGATTCTGGTATTTTTGTACGTGTTCAGATTTTTTGATTATTTTGTTTGTTCAAGAAGAATGGTAAATAATGAAGGGCTAAAGTACCAAACTAAAAGGGTAAAGTATTAAAATATTCGTAACTTTCATGATTTTTCAGGATAGTCCATTCCTTACCGTTATTAAAAAAACAGTGTTTATGTAGATGATGCAGTGATGTCAAAAATCAAAGGAAACTCAGAGGTTTAGATAATCATGTTAATATTAGACTATTTAGCTATTCTAGCTAATAAGAAAACCAGAAAGTGAAAATAGCAATAGGAGTGGTTATTCTAGCTACTAAGGAAGGTGGTGAAGGTGTTACCTCTTTAAAAGAGCTGACAGTAACTTGCATTAATAAGACTTTATCTTTTCATGATTCCAATGGAAAAAGAAAATCCTGCAGATAGAACTTTCATCTGGAGCTTTTGTAATTTTTGTCGAAGTTAGAATGTAATGCAGCTTTGTTCTGGCAGCCCTTGTGCTGAAGAGTCTCCTAGGCAGAGTATGCAGGCGAAGGGAATTGCTCTGGCAGTAGCACCCTCCTCTCATGTGCTGTCTTTCATCACCAATGGTATGTTGTGCTTGCTGGATATGTGCATTAAGAAGTACCAGGCTGATCACTGCAGAGGAGTTGTGGTTAGTGGTATGGTGTCACAGTTGGAAGAGACTGTGCCTGCCTAGATAAGCCGTTAGAAGAATTCACCTGGAACTGGCAGTTCAACAGAAAAGGCACTTCTGGCTGAAGTGCCAGTGCCAGTTGATGATGCAACACCCATCAAGTAAGATCTTCCCTGCTTAAGAATGATTGTGTAATGTTAGAGCTTCAATGCTGAGGGAAGGATATTCTTTGAGCTAAATTCTTCCTCTGAAGTATTGCTGTATTTGGTAGTGGTGATGGTGTGGATTTGTACTGAAGGATGTGGGCTTGCCCACCTGGAGAGACTACCACTAAAACTGATTTCAAAAGTTTCAGAACTCAGCATTTTAGGAATTATTTTGCACTTTTCTTTCCATTCTTTTTTTCTAAGAACATACGTAAACCGTGACAAACGCTGTTGACTAACTGGGTTTTTTTAATCTTTATTAAATTACTGTACATGGCAGATTACTCCAAGCAAAACTTTCATCTGCCTTCTCTTCTGGGAGATGACTTTTGAAGGAATATATTATCCCTATCTATATCTCTGTTTTCTAATGCTATGAATGTACCTGTGGATATTTCATTGTTGTAATAACTAGAATGTTTGTGTTAATGATCTTTTTAACTGCATAGTAGTAATTGCATTCTTTTCTGCATGTGTGGCCTTTTTCTGGTTTTATAATTTGTGCATCTGTTAATTTTAGTAATTAGATTGAGTGGTAACATTAGATTTGAATTTGTTTTTATTTCAGGCTCATTTAACTGTTTCCCTGTAGTAAACTTAATGAAAATGGAACCTCACACTAAATTTTAGTCATCAGTGCTCCACTTAATGCTTAGGTTAAATTACTTCATCAATATTTCTATGGGAAAAGTAAATTCGTTTATTGAAGAAATGGCTTTTCCATAACCTAGATTAAACATTTTCCTTTGCGGGCAAGTTCAGAGAAAGATGGATGTGTAGTGCAAAAATACCAATCCTGATGGATTCAGAAGCAGAAGTTTGACTACTGTCATGGAGTTTATATCCATAGATATAAAGAAAAATAGATTGTCATATGGCATAAAATTGGTGTCCATATCTTGAGGATTTTATGGCAACGCAGTATAAGTATTAAAGCTCTTTTGATACCATTCTTTTGTTCTACCTCTTTTTTTTTTGTTGCAGTATTAAAGTCACCCTTTCCCAATCTAACAGGCTCATGTCCCTACTTTCCTGCTGCTTCAATACAGTATTATAGTGAAGTTACCCACTAACCAAATTTTTAATTTACTGGATGATTATCTGCCAAAGCAGATATTATGCAGTATCATCAATCCTTAAAGCAGTTCTGGTATTTTGGAAGGTCTATACTTTGAAAAGTGATATTCAATGACTTTGATTTGTCTAAAAGCCTGTAGGATGTGGGTTTTGAAGGCTGATGAAAGGACTTGCTTGAGGTAGGCATTAGCCATGTTCTTTTAGATGAGTTTGTTGATAAGCTTTTGTGGTGTCAACTTTTAAATTAGTACAGACATTAAAATGGTAGAACATTTATAGCAAGAGGGAACATTATTAGTTCTTTGATAAATATTTATCTCAAAAAACATGTGTCTAGTTGTGAGTGGCAGACAGAGCTAGGAGTCAGTAGCAGAGCTTTTGTCTTTGGGCAGTTGCCAAATAGGAAAATTGATAGGCAAACACTCGATGTCGAATTTATGGCAAAAGCCACTGTGAGTGCAAAGATTGGCAACATGTTGGCTCACATTTGCAAGTGGTGTGGATAAGGATGCAGGGTCATCCTTACCTTTGAATTTCTTCAGATGATCAGATTATATTAAGTCTTAACTTCTTAAACTCGTCTCTGGTACTCCAGAAGGCCCATATTAACTGCTGGTGAAGTTGTAAAATAAAGGATACAGCTCTTTAAAAGGTGATGGTATTCACAAGTTTGTCTGCCAGTAATTCTAATTTTTTTTTCTAAAAAGGAGGTATTCTTTATAAAAGCAGTCACAGTAAATTTTGTAGTTCTATGCAATTTTCTTTCCATTCTGTTTTTCAGTGGTTATAAATAACACATGAAATGACTTTCAAGGTAGAAAGCAGGAATCCATTTTGAAATATTCTATAAAATAAAGAGTGATTTATGGTTTCATATGATTTTGGCTGAAAGCACTCGGGCTTTGCCAGGTCATCAAAGTCCTGTCAGGAGAATCTATTATTTATTGTTCGATATACTGGGAGTAGTGTAAGTACTTAATGTTTATCTTATGTAAGTATAGTGTTAAGAAAAATCACTCCCAGATACTAATACAATTTTTAAAATGTACAATGGAAAACTAACTGGAATATTACAGATGTGAATTAGGAAGTTAACATTGAAGATTGATAGATTAAAAAAAAGACTAATTCCTAATGTGTGTATTCTTGCAGGATATTTTTAGGACGTGCCTAAAATGTTTTCTGATACATCTTCTCAGCTGCTATCTTGGTTACATTATCATATATAAGCACAGAGTCTTGTTACATCGGCAACTATTGAGGATTTTACAACAAAAACTAGATGGAAAACCAACTGAAAGTGAATATTTTTTGATGATAGTGGTCATTGTGGATGCTGTGGCACTGACTTGTAGTGTTGAATGAAGTAGGAAATAGACCCATCTTATTGTAATTTGTAAATAAGTCATTACTTGTCCATCTAAATGTAAAAAATGAACAGATTCAGAGTTTTCTCCCCACTACACTTTTGGGTTTTTTTAGTATCCTTTAAGCATAAATGTATTTTTAACTGGCTTTTTTATAACCTGACTAAAGTTGAGGGGTTGTTTTCTGGCGTGCCTTCTGTTAGGAATTTTTTTTTGTGTAGCAGAAGTGCTGTGATCTTGGAGGCTTGGACTCCCACTTATATTCTTTCCTAGATACTGTGAAATGTCCTTCACTGCTCTTGTAATAAAACTTATTATTTCATGAATCTTTTTTTTAACCTTCTCGTTTGTCCTTAAGAGGCTCCGTAGTACTCCTGTAATCCTGTTGTGCTGGTCACACTCTTCATGACACATCCCAGGATGCTATTGGCCTTCCTGGCCATGAGGGCACATTGCTGGCTCATGTTTAGTTTATTACCAATCAGGACTCCCAGGTCTCTCTCTGCAGAGCTGCTCTCCAACAGGTCAATCCCCAGCTTGTACTGGTGCATGGGATTGTTCCTCCCAGGACTCTGTACTTGTCCTTGTTGAACCTCATGAGGTTCTTCTTTGCCCAACTCTCAAACCAGTCAAGATCCCACTGAATATCAAGATAAGAAAGTGTTAGCAAGGTACTTTGAAATTCTAGCCTAAATCAATAATCAAAGAGACACTTTGATCTACCCTAGTAGAAAATGTCATTGTGCTGTTTGGAGAGCGGATGTGGTTGTAAAGCTGGTAGTTGAATCCTTCTCCCTCTGTGTAAGTCACTAGTACGCTGAGCTTACTCTAAAGCCAACCAAAGCATTTTTTAAGAGACTTTGTTGGTATACAGATAACTACATGGAATTACTAATGCAAGAGAAGGAACTTCTTACCTTTTAAATCTCTTTTTATGAAGTGTTTAAAAATGTGTAAGGACCAAGGACAGCAAGCTGTCTTACCATGGAGAGACAGAAAAGGATGTGAAAGTATTGAAAGACTTGGGTAAAATTAAAACTTCACATGTGTCTTGGAATACTTTTTTTTTTTTTTTTTTTTTTGTAATGTAATTGCTTTACCTTTTCTTTATCTGCTGCCATTAGTTGTAAACCAGACTCATAGCTATAGTATGTCCTGGAGAATTCTACGTACCAACACTCTTTATTCAATGATTTTATTTTTTTCTCTAAGACACAAAGAATTTTCTGTGTTTTACCACACTCCCCTTAATAAATGTGATTTAAGGGGTTATTTCTTTCTGTAAAAGTACACTTGTTATTTAATTGAAAGTTACCCTTCTGCTGGAAGGCAGTCCTCTAATTGTGAAAAGTAAAGCTGCTGTTCCTTTCCAATATACAGAATTGCTCACCTTGAACTAAGCTGCTTTCACCTGTAGTTCAAAAATTGATCTGCCAGACTGAGTACTAACTTTTTAGTCTGGTACCTTGATTCAGTGTCTTAGACATGCCATAAGCAAAATGTTCAGATACAGCAGAACTCTGCCACACAAATATATGACTCATCCAGCGATACAATTTTTATACAAGTGTTTAATAAGCTAAAATTATGTTGTATTTGTGTTGTTGTCTAGATCCCATGTATCTTCATTTTTCTGATATTTTTAATGTTCATCTTCCTTGCTGTTATGACTTGGAGCCAAATTCAGGCAGTGCATTCTCTTAACTGATTTTCTTTTTGCCCTCCTCTTCAGAGAACACTGCTTGGTTTGTGCATGGTATTTTGTAACAAGTTAATTTTTTTATTTGGAGCATCAGTGTCCACTTGTGTTCCTTTTCTACCTAGAAAGTGTTTGCACCAACTGTGAGATGCGATGTTTTTCATTGCCATCTTCATCTGGTGGTCCATTATATGGGATTACTAATGTAGAAGTAACTTTTTACTTGTGGCTCTCTCCTTGAGCGCTTATATTTTCTTACTTAGTAGATTGTCATTTCTGTGCCCCTAGCACATTCTGTAATGCAAAAATATTTTCTATTATTCTGTAATATGAGCATACAATAAAAGGAAACAAATCTGTTATCAATTCTAATTAGCTAACATTAACTTGAAGTAGTTATTGTAGATAGTATTTTAACTTTGTTTGCGATTAATTATAAAATGCCTTGTAAGTTCTACATATACCAAAAACTTACCATGGAGGTTGTGTAGTGAGCTTCTCCTGAGCCTGCTGCTCTTCTCTTCTTAGAAGTTTGGATGCAAACAGGATTTATTGCAGTTGGTCAACTGTCTGACTCCAGAAGATTGTTTTGAAATTGTCTGTGTTCCAGCATTTTTAATATATTTCCCTTCAACGTTTTATATTATGAAAAAGCCACTTGTGATTTATTTCGAAGATACAGCAAAGCAAATTAAACATTTAAACCTTTTCAAGATGAATCTTGTGTAATTCAGTAAAAGTTTAATAGCAGGATGACTTGAAAATAGTTTACAGTGAAGAACTCAGGAACCAAGATGCTTCCACACATGCAAAGCTGTTTATAAATTGCGTGGGGCAGTTAGTCTATCTGTTTAAACTCACCTGCAAAGACAGTGCATCATTCCAGCATTATGTATCACCACTAATCAAAATAGACACAATGAGTAAGCCTGAAATTAGTTTTTGATTATAGAGGTCAATTATAACTTTTCATTATTTAGTAAAGCTTGTTGGCTTTTAAAGCTGTAGATAAGTGTTTTCTAGCTTAGCAGTTCTCTCTAATTTTAATTTTGCTGTGTTGAAACTAAAAGTAGAATAGATATCTTTATGATTGCATATAATATGTAGCTAATTCCTCTGTTTCTTGCTTATTTACTTGTAAAACTACATTATTCTTGAAAATGAAAGTATGACTGATTTTGCTTCATAGGGAAGGTCCAGAAATTCATGTAATGGAGATTATCTTGGTCAGAGGTTGCTGGAAACAGCCAGATGTAGACTTCAAGGTCGGTTTGTAGCAGCCATATCTATAAGATTTATTGAGATTAATCTGCCTCTTATGTATCCAAGAAGGCTATAATAAAGAGAGTGCTTGGACAGCTGAAAACTAGTGCTATCAAAAATGGGCTGTATTCTTCATCATAAGGTTGTCAGGAACCTAGTCTTTTTACTGTCTGCTTGCTGGTTTACTTCATTCTGGTGCTGCCACTGTCTGAGGTAGTCCTGGAATCTCTTGTGGCAGTTTCCATTGTGTTACACAGACATCTGGAGAAACAGAAAAGCTTCTAGGACTAACTTCAGTTTCCATAGGCTGAAGTGAGCCATGCTACCATTCTTGTCTTATTAGAGGCAGACACTTTGTTACAATTCAGTCTGCTTGCTGTTTATTTTCAATATTTTTCCAACAGGATGCAAGAACTCCAAATACAGGAGGGTAACTGTGCAGTGAGTGCTCTAGAAAGACTACGAAGTTGGTTCAAAGTTGGTTCACTTTGACTTTGTATTTCAAAGGCAGTGTCACAGATTCATGCAAATGTATTGCTTTCTGGATAGGTATCATGAAGCACCTATGAGATTTTACCTGTTAGCAAATGCCAGTGACCCAAAGATCACTTATGAGAAAAATCTTTAATTTTATATTTATATCTATCTGCAAATGTAATATCCTACTTCATTGAAATTTTAAATGAATGTTTCCTTGAGAAGGCCTGGGAGGCTAATTTACCTAATACTACATCTGATAAATGGAGGTTAGTAAGTGGAGAGAGACAGCAATGGCTTTAAGGAATGATGACGTATATTTCAACTGGTACTAATCAGTCCTTCTTCATGAAGGAAAATTCGTTTATCTTTGTTTCTCCTGGTAAGAGAAATGAGGTGCGGGACAGTTTACATAATACAAATATTTTGTGTGTTAAGCATTCTAGAGGGGAAATAGGAAAATACCTCAAAGCACAGAAAAGTATTACTTCTTCTTGATAACAAGCATGGCTATTTCTGAATTGATTCTGCTTCAAACATGAATTAACTTCTCAGTCAGCATGTTAATTTGATACCAGAATCGTATGGCCTCTAAATCCTTTTTATGCTGCCAGATACTTACGTATAACATACTGAAGTCTGGGTCTCTGCTTTCTTGTGTTTGAATCATGCGATTGCTATTCAGACTTGTTATTTTGCAAATACCATTGCATGGCTAAAATTTGTCTGGATTTGGAACCTTATTTGAGAAGAGTGTTATTTTGCAGGAGCCCTTTTCATTTCGGATACAATAAAACATGTGCTGTGTTTTATGGTAGCTAATACGCTTAATAGCTTAGTAGGAAAATATTGCTATTCGTTATACCAAGTGTCAGATCTCTGATTTGGTAATTTGATTACTGGTTTTGGTATCAGTACTATCTTAGAATTATCTTTAATAATGTAAAAGGAAATGTCGATTCTCAATTAGATCTTGCTGTTCTGTGATTGAAGTTGTCAGATCCAAATCATTACTCAATTGCCTGTTCAAAAACATTGAATGTCATGAGCAACAGATCATAGTGCTGCGTCCTTCATTCTTTAAGCTGGCAAAACCAGAAGCTGACTGTTCCCCAAGAAGGATAAGTGGCAAAAAGTGTTAGAATAATACTTCATGAGAAGAACAACTTAGAGATGGGCAGTTTTATTTACTTGTTAGACCTAAATGAAACTTTAGAGTCAATGTTAGGGATACAGCCTTTCCCCTGCAATCATTTGAATTCTGTAACAAATCATTATCTTCAACTCAGACTGTGAGTGAGAAGTTTTGGGAGTCTCCTCTGCCCAGTAGGTAGGGTGTGAACACATTTCAAAATTTGAATATAAACCATTTTGGAGTTTTTAACAAATCAAAGTTCAGAGTCGGAAATTCTCCAAATAGGAACAATTTATAAAAAGAATATATTTCTCTGTTATTGAATAATCCGAAGTGAACCTGTTTTGTATTACTATGTGAGCATCCCGTAGGAGACAGTTCAGCTTCACATGCTATTGTTCAATAAATCTCTATCATTTCTCTAATGAGACTTTTCCAAGTTAGTTACTGTTTTTCTTAGGTAGAGAGGGACTATCTATAACTGCATTACAATGGTCTGTTTACCAGAGCTTTCTTTCTTGGAAAAGGCTTTTGTACAATAACCACCATGCAGCCCAAATCACATGTAGGAGTAACTTAGAGTTGACAAAGTTGCCTGTTCTCCGTGTGGTTTTATTTCTGTTAGAGAAGAGACTTTGGAAGCTTGTGCCAATGCACAGTCTTATTTCTTTGGCTTACCAAGGTTTTGTCATGTAAGAATAAATGGTGTCTTGCTCCTTCAACTCGCTCTAAGAGCCTCCCCAAAAACTAAAATGCATGAGCCCTGCCTTTCTTACACTTTCTCATTTTGTTGCCAGTGGGTACTCAGAGGGCCACAGTATCTTACAGGCAAAAGGTTGGTGAAGAAAATTGATGCCAGCTTTCAAGAGCGAGGAAGCTAATTCAGGGAACAATTTCATCCAAGGTTAATGGAAGAACAGACCTCCAACACAGTATCAATTGGATCCAGCTTAAAGCAATCAGTTATGCCCTAGTAGCTATAACTCCAGTCCTGGCCGGCCAGGCAGCACTGGGATGTTTTATAACACTTCCTCAGTGGCTTTTATCAATAACGAAGGAGAAACAAGTTTCTTGGTTCCATTTCTAGAGTAATATTCTGTGTGCCCAGATGAGGGAAAGAAAACCTTTTTCAGCATCTGTGAACAAAACAGTAGTTGTAGATTCTATTCCAGATAGTTTATAGATGGAGAGAAATGGCACATGTATATAATAAACACTTGGGAGGACAGCTGCATGGGGAGCTGCTTTCACGTAAGACTGTATGCATCCAGGATCTTGTGACCGTCCTGAGGTGCATGCGACAGTTGCATATTTTCTCCTTGTCTCTTTGGTCAGAATGCTCTGTGTTTTGAATTCTTAAAAAAAATCAACTGTAAACATTATTGGCCTTTCTAGGCTGTGAAACAGATATCCCAGGAGCTATTGCAATTGTTTGTCCCTCTCTCTACCTCCAGAGACAAATTCAATGATAAGCCTTCACTTGCTGTGGAAGGTCAGTGATACTATTGTAATGTTTTCTGGTTTAGCAATTCAGAAAGGGATTTTCTTTTTTTAATCCATCAAAATTGTAACCATTAGAACTGGAAAAATTGCTGGGAAGTTTTAGCTATTTTCCTGGAAAATTTGTCATAAACCTCCTTCCTTATATTGTTACAAGTGTTGGTACTTTTGGACTGTCCACACCAGCGTGGAACTGGTCTGCCAAAAAAAATTACCATCTGCTTCACGTGGAAAGTTAGAAGATCAGGGTAGAGAGGTTGTACCTCTTGATTTTGACAGTTGTGTTTGCCTTTGCTGGATTAAAGAGTTCATGAAACTATGGTCTCATGTAGCTAAGTCTCAGTAGGTGCTTTCTAGACAGTGTTTTGGGATCTGGAATTAACAAAGACTAGCTCTACTGTTTAAAATTATTTGTTCCTCTCTGAGTGGTAAGTTGTACTTAATACCCCAGTAAAGTCTAACAGCTTCTTATTCTAGTTAAGTGAAAGTTGGTGCTTTGCAGGTAATAGAGTTGTCCAATATTACATTTTGTATTTTAAATGAATCATTGGATTGGCAACATGCTAAACTTGTATCTGTTTGTTAAGGCAGTGTTCTCTTGGAAAAAAACCAGAAAACTGCAGGCCTGAAATTCTCATCAAGATGCTGTTTGTCATGGAGCTAGCAAAAGTTTGTGCTTTACCACCTTCTAGTTCTGTCTCTCTTCAGTTGTGCTAGTACAGCTACTGCTGGCACTGCACTGTAAATCAGATTAGTGAAACACTCCTTTCACTTTGCTTAATCTCATCCCTTAATTGAATATGTAACCTAAGTGTCTCCTAATACCAATCCCTTAGAATTTTAATCACTTTTACTGAATTACCTACTTAAACAGCCAATAGATCATTTTAAAAGAGATTTAAGCAAAGCTTGTGCCACACAGCTTTTTAGACAGCAAGCTATACTTTTCTGATTCTAGTCAGAAATTCAAGTCATCTAACTGTGCATGTAAAAATCTGGTGAGTGGGAGTAGGAGTTAGAGAACAACCTCATTTATGTCTTAAGTTTCCAATTGAGGTCATGTGCCATTCCCAGCAGATATTACTGATAGAGAAATATCACTAGCTTTTTTGGTTTGGTTGGGGTTTTTTTTGCTACTTATGTTTTCTAACTGTCATGAAAACATACTGATTTGAGAGAGTGTAATTGCCTGGGAGATTTTGAAAAGGTGGGAGATTTTGAGAGAGTCACCACTTAAAGACAACTGTCTTGCATTCATTTTGTCTCTTACACTACCCAGAACTGTGAAGTGAAAGTACATTTGGACTGTTGGTTTAGCTTTCCTGTTTATGCTCAGGTCTTGGTCTGCATGTAGAATGTCGAGTGAGCTTCTGGGCTCACTTTTGTATCAAACCAATTAGTTCAATCAGAAATTAAGTCCAAATACAGTTCTAAAATCTGTTTACACTAGAGATGTTTGCCAACAGGTGATATGGAGGAGGCAGCACAGTGCAGGACTCTCTGCCATACACAATTGTGTAATGGCATCCCAGTAGCTTTTTAGCTTCATGCTTCTCACTGCATCCTCGGACAGTATACTAGGGCATGCAGCATTTCTTAATTTTGAACCGTCATTTTAATGGGCTATTGCACAGTCTTCACGTTACGCCCGATGCTTTGAAGTAAATAAAGATGCACAAAAATGCCCTCAAGTAATACCTGTCTGTAGCAGGAGGGATACAGTTACAGAGCATCCCGCTAAAATCTAAGCACTTACTGGCATAATAATACATAATCTGTTTATTGGTACCAAGGTATCTAGAGAAGACACTGGAGACAGACTTTAACTTGGAAGTAGTAGTATTTGCAAGTTACATGTCTCATACAGCTATTTTAACAAGTGTTGCATTCAGGAGGGTCATAGAAAAATGCTAACAAGGCAGAGTTCATTATTTTAGTAAAATGAAAATATTAAAAATTTCACTTTACTCACATTGTAAAATTTCTCTTGTTGGATTTGCCTGTTTGTGACCACATTCTAACTTAATTTCATAGCATACTAAGTTTTAAAAATTGTGTATGTCCTTTCAGGTTTGCCCGAATCTATAATTGCAGCAGCATGTGCCAGAAGTGGCCAGAGAGTTCTCCATGTTGATTCGTAAGTTACTCCAATAATTTTCCTTTTAAAGAGTTAAACTGGCTAGAAATGTGTCTGTGTCAATGTCAGTATGCCCATCAAGACCTGTATTTTGTGTTCATCTGGCATTGAGTGGACCTACGCTTCTGTGTCTACCTCATTTTTGGGATGTTAATTCCTTCAGTAGAACAGGCAATTTTTACGTGCCAGCTCAGCAATTTGGAATGTAAGTGATATGGTCAAGAATGCTATTGATGTCTCCTTTCATACAGACTGGAATAGTTACAGGTTTAGTACCCCTCATTATCATTAGTGACAGTAATTATCCATTCTGGTTTTGTGAGAATTTTTACCTGAGCCATTATCATGTAATGACAAAATGATTCACTAGTATCTCATTTGTGTCAGTTCTCAGTGCCTAGAGAAGTTATTACAAGTATTTTTGCATTTTAATTATTATCGGAATGAAGACGAGTGAAATGTGGCTGATGAGGCAGGAGATAAACACAGCACTTCTCTTTCTTTGCTGCCTTCTCTCTATCCCGTGCTAAATCAGTCTGTAAGAAGAGTACAGAATATCACTGAAATCAATTTATTAAAAAAATACTTCTGGTGCACTTTGAAATAGGAGGATTTGCTGAAGCACCTGAAGTAACATATTTCATTGCATCCTTTGGAGGGATTAACGTTTCATTTTGATTCTCTTTACCAATTAGCCAAAGGTAATTTTTTAAAATAAAGTTTGTAACTATGTACTATGATGCACACTGATATTTAGAAAAATTAGAAATTTAGAAAAAGTCTTTGAACCTTGGCTGATTTGTATACCTGCTCAGCAAAATTCAGTATCATGACTTGAGTCTAGATATTTGGTTTCTGAAGCAAGCTTGAGGTAAATGCTGGAGCCTCAGCTGACCAAGGCAAACTCTGAAAATACTCCTCTCTCGTGTCTAGCACTTAACATTTCCTCATAGCTTTTTGAGTCCATCAGTCATTACTAAGTGGTTTTTGAGATGGCTTAACTGTCTGTGTTTTTCTAGAAGAAAAGAAGTGCAGTGTATTTTGTGAGATTTCAGTGCTAGGCACCTGCTGGAGTTTGTTGTGTGAGACCAAGATATGGCTATACAGATTTCAAAAAAAATTTTGGTCAGTGTTGACATTGATCTTGTTTGTAGCTGCCCGTTGTCCTCTTGCTGCTTTTTCAGATCCGTTGTTACTGCAATTATGCAGTTTGTTGGGCTAGTATGGTTTTGGGAGAGAGTCAGAAGCAGCAAGAAGGGATTTTGTCATGGCCTAAAAAAATAATCAATAATTTTCTAAGATTAAACAAATTTTTGCATTTCAGCTGTCGTTAATATTTGTGCATGCAACTAAAGTGGATAATTTGGTAAAATTTATCTTAAGTATGGGGGGAAAATATTGTACATTCTTAACTGTAAATAGTTATGTTTGTATTTTATGCTTAATGCACATATTGCTGGTAGACTACTTAGATTTTGTTAAATGAAGCGCTTCTATTATTTCAATTTTTCATGTTTGTTGGCTATCAGAGTCTGTAATAACAGTTAGCCACTGGAACTTTGATTTCTTATATCCATGCCTATTTTTAGCTATGATGAAGAGCCTTCCAGAAAACTCACAGAAGCAGGCAATTAGAAGTGTGGAATACAGATTTTGTTTATTCCTGTTTTCACTTAAATATGCTCATTTACATTCACACATGCTTTTGTTTTTATGATGAAAATGAACGCATCCACATTTGATTCCTTCCTCCTGTGGAGTTATTTTCCAACTCCAGCACAGACTGAGGTCAGGGTAAGGTGTTCTTAACCAAGGTGTTCTTTGCTAGTATTAATAGTTGCCATTTTAATTGGTCTGTGCACTTGCTGAATTATGGTCTAGAATCCATATCTTGGCAAAAAAAGAGAAATGTTTATGCTGTACAACCCCCTCCCCATAAGCAGGGAAGCGCTTCAAGCCATCTGCTTTTTGTGTTTAAGTTGGTACTCTTGCAAAAAAAGCCTACCAAAACGAACAGAAAACCCTCACCCTGATGCCATTTGAATTTTAAGTGAAAAGTTAAGTCTTAGAAAGCTTGCCAGAGATTCATTTGAATTAAAACATTTTAATTTTATCTACTGTATGTCTAGTTTAGAATACTAATTTCTAGGTGAATTTTCAAGTTTTAGTGAGGCAACAGTGTAATTGAACATTCATTGACAAAAAATCCATTTCTATTCAGCATTTTAGAGTACAAGAAAATAGTATCTGGGGTTACTGAAATACTTGTTTGTGTTAGATGTGCGACTTTGAGTAATCTTTTTTCTCTACAATGGTCTGAGTTAAGTTAGGCATGAAGTATAGAAAGCCTGTATGGGTAAAGTATTTGTTTATAGTTTGCTTGCATTCATTGCCTTCTGTACATAATTTTAGTAGTTTTAATCTCCAACCATGTTTGCATTTATCATAATATACTGCATAGGTGATAATGGAAGATAGTTTTGAAGTGGGCTATTATAAAATACAAAGTTCTAGGTTTGATTTATAAACACTGTCCAAGCATCGCCATCAGCAGTAGCTAATCTTATTCAAAATAGTCACTTCACTGCAGTGTTGCCATAAATTCCTGTAGACTGATTTTAAACTAAAGTTAGCTTCTGCCAAACAGTAATTGAAGGAGCTCTATTTCTCTGTGCCAGCTATCTGTCTCAATAAATGTAAAATCTGTGGTTCTTTTCAGAGAGCTACATTTACTGTAGATATTAATGAGCTGTTGACATGTGAAATTTCAAGGATATTTGTTAAGTGATTTAGCGAAGTAATTTGCAATTTAAAATGTGGAGATCGGCACTTAGTTTAAACTTGAAGTTACTAAAGAAAGGTAGATCAAGACTAAAAGTTGATTACTTGAAGTGAATATATCTCCTGTACTAATTGTTCATATGCACAGGACTTTCTTGTAGTGGCTTGCTATGTTTTCTACTTTTAGTCCTTTGATTATTTGCTTGTAGTTTTACACTAGTTTGATTATTGAGGATGGAATAATTAGATGTGAGGTAGGTTTAGCTACATTCTGTGTTTGATTTTCAATATCTAGAATACAGAATTTGTAGACTGTAGTTTTATTGGCTCCGTCCTTCCTCCTTGACTCATTCATCTTTTACAGAATCATAAAATGGCAGGGTTTGGAAGGGACCTTTAAAAATGGTCTAGTCCAACCCTTCCGCTCATGCAGATCCACCTAGATCAAGCTACACAGGAACACGTCCAGGAGGGTTTTGAAAACCTCCAGAGAAGGAGATTCCACACCCTCCTTAGACAGCCTGTGTCAGTGCTATCTCCTCCTCACAGTAAAGAGGGTTTTCCTTAAGTTTAAGTGGAACTTACTGTATTTCACCCTTTTCCTATCACTGGACAATACAGAAAAATGTTGCCCCATCCTGCTGGCATACACTTTTTAAATACTTGTAAGTATTAATGCAAAGGCAAATGAATGTCAAGATGCAGGATTTTAGCTCATACTTTGTGCCCAACTAGTGCTATCTACTTCTTGTATCTTGCTTCGTATTTCTTATTTTTTTAGTTTACTTTGCCTGTAGAGTAATTTATAACCCTAAGTGTTCCTTGTGTCCAAAATTCTTTTGTATCTGAGTGTCCAAAAGCATGCTGGGCATTCTCTTTGTACTTATCTGCTCCAAGATACCTGGTTTTGTAGTTTGTTCTACTTACTAGACAATCTGCCTCACTTTTTTCAGAACTTGTAAAATATATTGTGTAATACAAACTGTGTCTTCATATAGCCTTGTTTGAATCTTTAACTTCTATGAAGTGAGGTTACTTTGTAAGTACAGCAACCAGAAAAGGTTATTTTGCAAAGCAGGTCAAATTCTTGCAAGAAAATAAAGGAATTATTTAACTTCCAGTAAGGAAGCCTAGGCAAAAAAATTCATATGTTCTGGTACGTTTGGATCTTTTTTGAAAAAGTTGTTTTTATTTTGTATTTGGCTTTAGGATATGGTCTCATAGCAAAGGTGTTAGAGATTAAACCATAGTCTCAACTGGCCCGTAATAATTACCTTCGGTCATGTTCACATCCTAGAATATAATGTGACGTAGTGCAGGTGACTACCTCTATCACCCTTTTATTAATCTGAAGGATCTCTAGACCTGTTTTGTTAAGCTCTTCCCCTTGGAAGGCAAGGAAACATTGTCCACTTCTCATGCTCCTCAGCTTGATAATTATGCCAGAATGAGAATTTTTAATGCATGTAACTGTGTATGGGTAGCACATGAAAATGTATGGGTTTGAAACCTGAGTCGTTTCGTGTTCAGAGCCTTAAAATCAATGTGGCAGTAACTTCCTTTGCAAAAGACAGCTACTATGATGGTTCGAGACTTCTTTCAGAAAGATCAAATGCAGGACAGACACAAATATATAGGCAGCTTTTTGTGAGCAATCATGAAGCATCAGCAGCTTTTCTTCAGACTCCACCAGCTTTGTTATACCACGACTGTTCTCACATGGCACAGAGAAGGACAATCTTCCTAACAAGCATAGACTCTGAAATACCTTTTCTAGTTCTACTAGTTTATCTCATTCTTTCAAGTGTTCAATTTCTCAAGTTGCAGTCTGTCTTCAAAAGGATGTTTTAGATATTCTCTTGGTTCAGATTCCAAAAATGTTAATCAGTAAAATTTGCAATTTCAGTGTTCTGGACTGGCATTTGGTGATTCTTTTCAGGTATTTGCAGAAAAAATGGAGTTAGTAACTGAAATCAGAGGCTAGTGTAGAAGAGAGAATTAAGCTTTTTGCAGAGGTAAAACTATTTGGGTGACATACCTGAAAATTTGCAAAAATGGCTTCAGCAGTTCTGTTGTTAGTTCTGAGCTACAAAGCTGAGACTTGAAAAATAAGAACTAAAAGCAGTAGTATTTTATCTCATGTTAAAATCCAAGTAATACAGGAGAAGTTTTGAGTAAATATAATTTAGGAAGCAATATATGGGAGAAGAAGAAAACATCTGTACTGCATCTTACTTGATAGAAAAATTAATTTCTAACTCTGCTGTTACACCTTCAAAATCTTTCATGGTCTTATGTAGAAGATAATTGAATTAAAACCCGAGAAAGGAGGAGAATAAACATCTTGGTAGTTTGCTAATAGCAATGGAAGAGGGAGCTTAGTCCTTGAAATTTTAGGATAATATTTTAACTTTAATTAGGCTTTCATCTTCATTCATTACTTTAAGGAATTCCTCTGTTCGTCTCCAGGGCAATTATAACAAAAATACTTGATATCAAAGGACTCCTAATTGTAAAACCATTAATCATCTCTTTTCAGAATTTCTCTTCAAGATTTTTACTAAAAACTTTGCTCGCTGTATCAGTAATTGTCTACTGTCTGTCTTTAGTGTTTTCAGGTGAGAAAGTTAAGCAATCCTGATTTGTCATGTGATGCAGGGCAGAGTAGTTAAAATTCCCAGGAAAAAAAAAATCTGGAAGTTGTAGCTTCAAGAGAAGATTAATATTTGAGGTGGTATAGCATAACTTGGGAAAGATGCTCAGCTACCAGAGGAAAGGAGGGACAGCTGAGATTCATTTTCCACTGGAGAAAGGCCATACAGTCTCTGAAACCCGTTTGAGCTTCAGAGCAGCATTACAGAGTGCTTTGTTGAAAGATTGATTTGCATCAGTGGTGCTTGAAAAGCAATTTCAAAGGAAAATCCACCTGATGAACAGAGGAACATTTACATCAAAGGTGTCTGCCAGCTCACAAATAAACTTTCAAAACTTACTGTGAAAATAACATTAATTTCTCTTACAAAAAGTTTTTATTCTAAATATTTTAAATATGTATTAATTTATATTGGTATAGATTCAAGAAACTCAGGCCTAATTTAGGCAGGTGTTTTCTGTGAATTCTGTGATCAATGGCCTTGCTTGCTCTAACAGCCATAGTCAAGGAAACTTACAACTAAAGTAGCAGATTCCTTTAAAAGTAAATATGGCTGTGGGGTTGTTTATGGAGATCCAGAAGTGGTAGATAACACATAGATATTGAACTTTTTATTCAGTGGACTCTTGAGGAGCAGCAAGAAATTAACTTGCACCATTGACAGCTAAAACAAAGCTGGAGATTATTGTTGCGTGAAAAAATCATTTACTGTTTTGTAGACTGAAAGCTGACAGAATATGCAATATATTTAATCCTCATTGGTTTGTATTCTATGTGATATCATATAGCAGTGCATTTTAAGCCTCTCCTGAGTGATTGACGTAAGTCTGTGGCAAGTGTGATTTAAGTACAAGCTCTTTTTTACAGATGCTGGGAGTTATGCTATGGAGCTCCTCTTGGAGTAAGCAAATTGCAGAGTAGACTATGCGTGTGCGCTTGAAGTGTGGATCCCATTGGCCTTAAACATCGTTTTGTTTTGTTGAAGCCACCTTTATTCAGTGAACGTTGGATTTTGTTGTCTTTGCAAAAGGTGTCCTATTTATGCTCTTCACTATTGCCCTGCAGTAGCTGAAAGACTTTTTTAGGTCAGTTTCTAGTCAGGAGCGATTAAGCATTGTTCTGCAGACATCTGTCCTTCATATGCTAAGTAAGCACCTCAGTACAGAGCATCACCCTCTGGTGCTGTGAAGAGACTGACACTCTTAATGAAGTCTTTGTCAGTGCAGATAAGCCTTGTCAAAAGCATCTCATCTTAACGCTAGAATCAAACCCGAATTTAATTTTTTGCTTTTATCACACCTCTTCAGTTTAAGAGGAAGTTGTGATAAGGTTTTTAAGTTTATTGGACTTAACAGTCTTTGTATTATTCTGTAACATGCAAACCCCATTTTCCTCACTTATTGTGGATTTGGGTGGTTTTTTTAGTGTATGTAGTAACGTTATCTATCCATTCAGGAAGGTACTAGTGGTATCTTTTGTGCTTCTGAAGTGCCAGCATACAGTGCCAGAAAACAGTTAAATCTTGAAATTACTTCTTTCTTTCTTTCTTTTTTTCAATAACTAAGTGACTTGAAAAAAAAAAAGTAATTGCACCACTGTTTTTGCCGCCAGAGTGGTTAAATATTTAAGATGTAGTATGCTTGATAACAAAAGCCAGTTAATACAAGTGATACCGAAATACTGATAGAAAAAAATTAAACGGGAAAGCAGATACCTTCTTTGATTAACAGCAGAACTATTAGTTTTCTGTGGTGTAAAAGAAGGTAACTAATATTTTCAAGAAAGAAGATGATAAATATAAACTGAAAAGTACTTGTGGAACTCTGATCATTTTGTACAAATCAGTTCCTTTGGCTCCACCTACAGTATATGCAGTTTAATAAGTGTTATAAATGAGCACAATGGGCCATTTAAGCCAATTAAAACCAATTTATTAACACAGAAAAGAAAAAGCAAAGCACAGCGCTGGGCGACAGGGGGAGTCACCGCTCCACCAACTGCGCAACGAGAGTCGTTCTGTTCCTCCTTTTATACTCTCCTCCACGTCACCCCTCTAGCGTCCTTCCGCGCATGTCCACCCAGTTGCTAGGGGTCGTTTTCTGCCTCCGGCTGATCGTTGATGAAGGCCCCAGTAGTCTTCCTTGGTGTCCTTTGCTTAAGTCTGAAACTCGGAACAACTTGTAGTTGATTAGTTCAGTAATGTTTATCTTTTGCGGTTTCTCAACTTCGTAAACTATCACAAGGTTGCTAGCCCTTGGTTAACTATTTACAATATATTCTTTCCTGTTTCTAGTGAACAAAAAGTCATGTTCCCATCACAATCCCCCCTTTTTCTATTTCACTCTTTTTGTTCACTGAACCTGGTGAGCTCCTTTCTGCTGAGCTCCAAGTAGTCCTCTGCGTTTTCACTGTTTAGTGGTTCATATCTTGCTCTAACTAGCATAAGGTGAGCAGCCTCCAATCTTCCCTTCACTATGTTTATCAATTTGTTAAATATACAAGGCCCAAAGGTTAATATCAAGATAAATAATATTAGAGGTCCTGCTATAGTGGACAAAAGCGTTGTGAGCCAAGGAGAGTGGTTGAACCATGATTCATACCAACCCTGTTGTGCTTCCCTTTCCTTTTTACGTTTTTCCAATTGCTTCCTGAGCTCAGCCATGGTATCTATCACTATTCCAGTGTGATCTGCATATGTGCAACATTCCTCTCGTAAGGCTACACACAACCCTCCTTGTTGTAAAAACAATAAATCTAAACCCCTCCTATTCTGGAGCACTACTTCTGATAAGGACCTTACTGATTTGACTAGCCCATCTATCGCCTTTTCGATTCTACTCGAATCTTCATCTACTGAGGCTCTTAAGTTTATCATACCTTTTTGTTGGTTTATTAAGGCAGCTGCTCCTGTTCCTATTCCCAATATTCACAAAAAAAATTCCCCAGGGTAGTTGCAATATGCCTTCCCTGGATTTGATGCTGGGCACATATAGAACCCTACCTTATTCTTACAGGGCTGAGTCTGGATAATGTCACACAGCTGACATCTAAAAGAGGGGGCCCCCGAAGTTGTAGTTTTTGCAATGACCCGTTGATCTTCCCATCTGATAAGTGACCATTTAAAGGGTTCATGGCTTGGTACATTGTCTCCTAGTGCTGTCCTGATCAATGACCATATCATCCACATCCACATTAAAGTTAAGTAAAATCCACTGCCAGTGTGGGTATGGTTAATTAGTCTGCCCAATTTTCCCATCCTTCTAACCCGAATCCTCTCGCCCCTTTGGTCATTGCCTGTAAGCTCCATGGGGTTCCGTCCTTTCACCAAGTATCCCTCTGCCTCGCTCGTCAACTAGTTTGCTGCTAGTTACGAGGGTTATTATCTTCTTGGCAGCAAGGATCCTTTTGGGGATGGAACTTACATTCCTCTCGCTCTTTGAGAGAGTTCACAGGGAGTTGCACCTGCAGCTGTTGGTTCGCCCACGGCTTGACCCTCGCGGGGGCCGAGAGGCTGGTTAGAACAGTATTGCCAAATTCAAATAAGAGGCCCCAATCCCGGCTTTGAGGCCTCGGATTGAGGTTATGCCCAAACTATCCCTCCCAGTACGGTTGGTAAGTATGGGCCCTCCCTTTTTCTGACAGTGGATTTATCACAACTTCTTACAAGTTTTAACTTGTACCAATTTTATAACAAAAGTTCAGCAAGCTAAATAATCAACAAAAATGCAAAAGTTAGCTGTTAAAAATTCAAGCTCGGTAAATAGGGACACAAAGTCAATGATAGCTTTCGCTGGATTCTTTCCTGGTTTGCTGGTGACAGTCTTTCCCACTACTTAAGGGGCAGGGATTTATAATCGTACCGTCTTTCCTTCCTCCAAGTCTATGAGCTTTGTCCGGACGTCCCTGGTGTAACCTTAGTTAATACCAGCTTTAGGTCGTCTGTTGGTGTCTTTACTTTCCACTGAGGAGCCGGACACTCTGGGAAGTTGGAAGGGTCTACTGGCCCCTTTATTCGGCTTGCATGAGTCCACCCTTTCTCGGCTGTTCTTATGGCGGTGTCTGTGGTGAGCAGTGTTAAATAGGGCCCTTCCCACTTCGGTACTAGTGGGTTTTCCTTCCAACTTCTGACTAACACCCAATCTCCGGGCTGCACCTGATGTAATACAAGATCCAAAGGAGGTCTTTGGGTCCACATTCCTTTTTCCCATAAACTTCTCCTATACTTTGCCAAAATAATTAAATAACGATTCAAATTTTCGTCATTAATATTGGGGTTTGTTTGTACCTTTTCTAAATTATAAGGCATTCCATATAACATCTCAAAGGGAGATAACCCCGTATCTGCTCGTGGTTGTGTTCTAATGTTCAATAGGGCCAGTGGTATACACTTTACCCATGATAATTTAGTTTCTAACATCAGTTTAGTTAATTGTTTCTTTATTTCTCCATTCATCCTTTCTACCCGCCCTGAGCTCTGAGGATGATATGGGGTATGTCTTTCCCACTTTATTCCCAACGCATTAGCTAAATCCTGAGTTATTTTCGAGGTAAAGTGCGGGCCTTGATCTGAGTCTATGGTTTCGGGTACCCCATATCTCGGTATTACTTCTTCAAGCAAAATTTTTACTACAGTTTGGGCAGTCTCTCTCGTAGTTGGGAATGCTTCCACATAGTGTGTGAGATGATCCACCATCACCAAAAGGTATCTTATTCGCCCCACTTTAGGTAGTTCTGTAAAGTCAATTTGTAGGCTTGAAAATGGTCTTTTAGCTAAGGGTCGACCTCCGGGAGGTAATTTCCTCAAGTTACTCCGATTAACTCGTAAACAGGTAGGACAACTTTTGGTGATGTGTTTGGCAATGTCGTGCAACCCAATAGTCATATATTTGGTTGCAAAATGATCTGCTAGTCCTTGAGCTCCCCAGTGTGTACCTTGGTGTAGTTTATACATAATTCTTTGGGCTACTGCTTTGGGCAATATTTCCCGCCCATCCTGGGTTATCCATTTTCCATTGTCCTTAGACAATTCCAATTTCTTTAACTTGTCCTCTTCTTCGGAGGTGAAGACTAATTCCGTGTCCTCCGTTAATCTATCCTGCCTCTTCGGGTTTTCCCTTAAAAGCATTTCTCTAGCTGCTGCTCGCTTAGCTTCCCGATCTGCTGCATTATTCCCCCTAGTTTTGAGGTCCGTTCCTGTTTGATGGCCTTTTAGGTGTACTACTGCTATTCTTTTGGGTCCCCTCAGGGCTTGCAATACTTCAATTATCAATTGCTGGTGAACTAACCCCTTCCCTTGTGAGTTAATTAATCCTCGTTCTTCCCATAATTTTCCAAAGGTGTGTACTACCCCAAACCCATATTTGGAATCAGTATATATCGTTCCCTCCTTCCCCTTCAAAAGTTTTAAAGCTCGAAGGATGGCATACAGTTCACAGGCTTGTGCTGACCAGGACTTATCCAAAGCCCCTGATTCCACTACTTGTAAGTTTGTGCCCCTTATGATAGCGTAACCTGATTGACGTTTTCCTTCTACCACCCGGGAGGATCCATCTACAAATAACTTTTCTCCTTCATCTAATTCTTCTTCTTCTAAGTCAGGCCTAATTTTAGTTTGTTCTTCAATAGTTATCAAACAATTATGTGTCAAAGGTGTTTCTTCTACATTCCCAAACAAAAAGGTAGCTGGATTTTGAATAGCAGTTGTTTCTAAGGTAAAATTTGGTGCTTCTAATAAAATTCCCTCATATTTTAGGAGCCTAGTGTCTGATATCCATTTGTCTGCCTTTTGCTGCATAACGCTCCTGATATTATGGGGAGAATAAACCTTGAGATTGCTATTAAAGGTAATTTTCCTAGCCTCTTCGACTAATAACGCGCACCCAGCTAACATTTGCAGACACGCAGGCCATCCTCTGCTTACGGGGTCCAAAAGTTTCGATAGATACGCTACAGGTTTCCTCTTATCTGCCCATTCTTGGGCTAGTACTCCAAAAACTATTCCTTCCTCTATATTAACAAATAAGTAAAAAGGTCTTTTTAAATCAGGGAGGCTTAAAACTGGGGCATGCATCAGACTCTCCGTTAGTTCCCTCAGTTTTTCTGTGTCCTCCTGAGTCCATTTCATCCACCCATCCTGAGTCAGCTTTTGGTATAAGAACCTGGCCTTACTACTATAATTCTCAATCCATTGTCTACAATATCCTGTTAAACCCAAAATTTGTCTAATTTGTCTCTTGTTTTTAGGTATTGGCAATGATAGAATAGCCTGCACTCTTTCTGGGTCTATTCTTTTCTCACCTCGTTTTAAATAGTGCCCTAAATATTTTACTTCTTCTTCCACAAACTGTAGTTTGGCTCTTGAAACCTTTAATCCTTTAAGTCCCAAAAAATTTAAAAGTTTTATACTTTCTTTTCTTACTGCTTCTTCATCTTTTCCTGCTATTAATAAGTCATCTACATATTGTATCAAGGTTATCCCAGGTTCAGTTTGGTAATCCTCCAATATTTGTTCCAAAGCCTGCCCAAATAAATTAGGGGATTCTGTAAAACCTTGGGGTAACACCGTCCATCTAAGTTGTTGTTTCCTCCCTGTCTCTGGGTCTTCCCATTCAAAGGCAAAGTAATCTCTACTCACTTCATCTAAAGGACAAGCCCAAAAGGCATCCTTTAAGTCGATTACACTGTACCAGTGATTGTCCGGGCTCAGTTTACTCAATAACGTATAGGGATTAGCCACTACTGGGAACCTGGCTATTGTTCTCTTGTTTATTTCTCTTAAGTCATGTACTAAACGATAAGACCCGTTTGGTTTCTTTACCGGTAAAATTGGAGTATTATAAGGGGACATACAGGGTTCCAGTAGTCCCTGTTTGATTAGCCGGTCGATTTCTGGTTTCAGCCCTTTTCTCCCTTCCAAAGACATTGGGTATTGTTTTATTCTTACTGGCATCTCTGGATTTCTAATAGTGACCTTGAAGGGAGTAATTTCTAATCTTCCAGCGTTGTCAGGATTATACCATACTTCAGGGTTGATCCTTTCCTCATCTTCCAATCTCAAGGGGCACAACTTAATTTGGATTTCCTGTTCCACCACTGTGATTTGAATACCTAATTCTACAATCATATCCCTTCCTAATAGGTTATAATCTGATTCGGGTACTAATAAAAAGTCCCCAATGCCCATTTTGGAGTCTGATTCTACCATTACCTCTTTTATTATCTTAACTTCAAAAGGTTCTCCTTTTGCTCCCACTACTGTGGCAGTTTCTCTAGATAATTTACACCCTTTAGGTAATGACTGGAGTGTAGACCTTTCAGCTCCAGTGTCAACCAGGAAAGTAATATCCTGGCCCTGGGGACCCACCTTCAATTTTATCAAGGGCTCTCTTCGATGTTTCTGGGTCCCCAAAAGGTAGAGCCCCTGACCCCCCTAATCCTCCTTAAACTCCTTCTCATCCCTGATCCGCATCCGACATTCCTTCTTAAAGTGTCCCTTTTTCCCGCAATAAAAACACACCTTCAAGTTTTGTTTATCTTGTCCATTCCACCTGGATTCCCTTTTGTCTTGCTTGGGTTTCCTATCCATCTCCCGGCTTTCACGCATTGCAGCCACCATTATTCGGGCTTGTTTCTTATCTCGCTCTTCCTCCCTTCTCACATATACCTTTTGGGCCTCTCTTAGCAATTCATCTAGCTCCCTATCTTGCCAATCCTCTAATTTTTGTATTTTCTTTCTAATGTCTTCCCAGGATTTGGAAACAAAGTGTACTTTCAGTACTGCCTGTCCCATTTGTCCATCCGGATCCATTCCTGAATACAACTGAAAGTTCTTTCTTAGTCTCTCCAGCCACTCAGTGGGGGTCTCATCTTTTTTTTGTCTTTCGTTAAAAGCTTTGTTAATATTCTGTCCCCTTGGAACAGACTCCCTGATCCCTTGCACAATTATTGTTCTGAGATCTTGCATATGCACTCTATGGGCCGGATTCTGATGGTCCCAATTAGGGTTTTGTAACGGCCATTTTGTATCTGCTGCCGGCCCTTGCGCGTGCTGCGTATCCCAGATGCGCATTCCTTCCCTTCTGATCATATTTTTCTCTTCTGCTGTAAATAAGATGTTCAATATAGATTGCAGTTCTTCCCAAGTATACATGCTGGGTCCCAAAAATTGATCTACCCGCTCGGCTACTCCAAGTGGATCTTCCAAAAGGGATTCCATTTCTTTCTTAAAATCCCTAACATCCCCCGAACTTAGAGGCACCGATATAAACCCTATGCCAGGTTGGGGTCCCCCCATAGGCATCTCTCTTAAGGGATATAAACCCTTCCTGGTCCGGCTTCGGGTTACCGGTCCTGTATATTCGGGTTCATCCGAATCCGAGTCTGTCTCTGTTGGTGCGCTCGGAGGAGCCACTGCTGCCTGTACTTGGGGTGGGGGTACATAGGGTGGAGGTGCCACTAAAGCGTCATCTGGTTTACTTCCCTTTTTCTTACTCTTATTCCCTTTTGGTATTTCGGAGAGCTTAAACAGAAATACCTCCGGTCTCTCCACCCACACCCTAGCGTAATGACTCTCTTCTTGGGTACAGGGGGGTATTTTGCTATTCACCCAAATATTTAAGGCTTGTCTTACCCAAAGTTCTGAGGAACCGAATATAGGCCAAAACACCCTTTTAGAAATTTCCTTCCCTCCCCATACTTCAACGCAATATTGAATCATTTTGGCCTTATCCTTGTCCTGCGTGCCTGGAAAATGTCGCCAGTTTTCTAACACAAACCCTAAAGGGCTTTCCCTAGGTACTGGAGGGAGTTTTACCTCGGCAGGGGGCTTACTCTTCCCCTGTCCCATTCTTCCGGAGTGCTTTCTTTCCGCGCTCCGGGATCCCACAGGGGCTTGCCCTTCCCCTGTCTTATTCTTCCGGAGTGCCTTCTTTCACACAATTCCTTTCGCTTCCCCTGGTTCGTGGCCCAAGCCCTCGCGGGTCTGTGGGAACCGCACTACTGAGGGTCCGCACTCACTTGGAGAGTCTGGCTGCCAGCTCTCCTCTCATGCACATCACACAGTCGCACTCCGGGATCCCAACCCCCGCCCGGACGGATCCCGTATTACTCACGCGCCCTGGACCGTCGTCCCGCGTCTTCGTCCGGACTTTGTGCACAAAACTTTTAAGGGGGTTCCCCGGGCCCTTAATTCTTCCGGAGTGCCTTAATTGCACTCCGGGATCCCCTTTGCTTTCTCTTTTCTTTTTTTTGGGGTTCGTCGGTCGGGGTCGAGGGTGGATTTCAAGCACCGGGGCCACCAAATTGGTGGGGCGCCCCCCCTAGTGACTGAGAATCCTCCCCTACGGCCTCCGATCCGAGTCACGGCACCAAGCTGTTATAAATGAGCACAATGGGCCATTTAAGCCAATTAAAACCAATTTATTAACACAGAAAAGAAAAAGCAAAGCACAGCGCTGGGCGACAGGGGGAGTCACCGCTCCACCAACTGCGCAACGAGAGTCGTTCTGTTCCTCCTTTTATACTCTCCTCCACGTCACCCCTCTAGCGTCCTTCCGCGCATGTCCACCCAGTTGCTAGGGGTCGTTTTCTGCCTCCGGCTGATCGTTGATGAAGGCCCCAGTAGTCTTCCTTGGTGTCCTTTGCTTAAGTCTGAAACTCGGAACAACTTGTAGTTGATTAGTTCAGTAATGTTTATCTTTTGCGGTTTCTCAACTTCGTAAACTATCACAAGGTTGCTAGCCCTTGGTTAACTATTTACAATATATTCTTTCCTGTTTCTAGTGAACAAAAAGTCATGTTCCCATCACAATAAGAATGTTGCCAGAGCATCTTAACAGTCTATAATAAGCAGAATCTGCTCTGTAAACAGTAGATAAATAATAGACCAAACTGTTTGGTGGGGTTTTTTTATTAATTTGTAAAAGGGATGTAGTTTCTACTGACAAGGCCCGGTTTTGGTTTACTCAGCCTTCCTTTGTGTAGCCAACCTCGTGAAGCACTCTTAGTTTAGAAGTGGCATGCAATGCAATTATCTGTACTTTCAATCAGAAACAGCATCGCTATGCTTGTGTGACAGAGCTATTGCATCCTGCCAGAGCCCTAAACTGTGAAATGTGTTAGGGATGCAAAAAGCCTGATCTGATTTTACTGAGAACTCACATGAAGCTGGCAGACTTTTTGGCTTGGTTCCACACTAGGTAAAGATGTCTAATGTAATGCAAGTGTTTGAGTTAGAGGTGTAGTCAGTCTGGCCAAGAAGCAGTACTATGCGTGTTTTCCTTTTAATCATAGCATCGCACATGCTTTTATCAGCATTATTCCAAATACTTTGGAATCCAGTTCCTCCAAATACTTTGATTTTGGACTAGAGTCTGTTTGGTCAGAGATGCATACAAATGAGTGAAAATTAAAGTTCTTCATCTCATTGAGAGCTGTGAAATATTATACTAATTTTTACATTCTTCATCTGTAAAATCTGTAGTGGGAAGTACTTTGAATGTCTCAAACTTCGGTTGGTTTTTCTTTAAACTTGAAAAAGCTATATTTTGTCCGTCTTATCAAGTTTCACTCTTGTTTTTTCTTTACAGGAGAAATTACTATGGTGGAAACTGGGCTAGCTTTAGTTTTTCAGGATTATTGTCCTGGATTAAAGAAAATCAGGTAAAAAAATCATTCTTTGAATGTTCCTCAACATTACATCTCAGTTTCTTGCATAATTTATTAAAAGACAAATTACCACAGTGCTATTTCTCTTTGGTAATTTGACAGATGAAAGAGATTTCTAGTTTTCAACTTCACTGGTTAAGACTTAACCATCTGGCCCAACATTCTAAGACTCTGATATGCCAGGTTTATTAATATTATTATCTCAAACCAAACAATCTACTGATTGTTCGGGCCTTTTGGGTTCTTTATGTTGAAGCAACCACATTATTGTTTGGATTCCCTTCCCAGCACCTTCTGCAAATAAAAATTTGTTATTTTTCCAATTCTGGTTTGATTATTTTCTACTCTGTGATGTTTCAGTCCCTTTTGTTTTCCTTGTGTGCTTCATCTCATTCTTCTTAACTGAAAGAGAGGTAAATACTGAATCCTTCCATTGAAATATCCTGTAAGCAGGGCAAAGTGATTCATGTTGATACTGTATTTTTCAATAACCAGAGTTTATCTAATTCCTGTCAATCCACCTGAAATCTTCTGAAGAGGGTATTTATTTAGGAGATTGAGCACTTGGAATGTATTAGCAAATGGGTGTTTGTATTATTTACTGAAGTGTTACGATCATGTTGGTCTGTAGGGAATGGAACTTTTTCACTTCAGTCTCATGTATTTATTATATAGTACTGTCTTCTGGTGCAATCAGTGGAGTTGCTCACTGTCTGAACTTAGTATTCTCAGGGTTCTGTTATGTGATTTAGAGATTCCTCTGTGGACAGATTAATATAATACCGAAATCGGTGTATTCTTTCATACAGTCCCCACTCAAAGAGTTTTATCACAAAATTTGGAGCTAACCTGGCTGTGGCAAACCTATCTTTTAGTAGATCATATTCAAAGCTGTATCCAACTCTTTACTAAAACTTGTATTTCATTTAACATTCTAATTTCAGATTAATAGAATTGGTAATGTCTTACAAACATTGGCATACTATAATAAAGTCAGGAGCTCTGTTTTAACTCAAAAAAAATCTGAATAGAAGATGCATTAAGATCATTAAGATGATTCTTTTGTCTTTAATGTAAGATGGTACAACAAATTGTTTAAGACTTCAGAGATTTATAGTTAAGGAGCAGCTAGCACAATACTAAATTGAATTTTGCGATTGTTCTTTGTAAGCAAAAGACAGATATCAGTGATGAATGTGAAGACTGGAGTAAGCTGATCCTTGAAAATGAAGAAGTTATTTCTCTCAGCAAGAAAGATAAAACTATTCAACACATAGAAGATTTCTGCTTTGATGAGTAAGTATAAATATAGCAATAAAAAATTTCATCTGCCCAGAAGTAAAATAATCATATTGTGCTTTGGACTTCAAGCTTTTCACTGTGCTGCAATACTGCATGTTGTCTCAAAAATTACCCATGACCTCGTCTTTGTGCTTTTGTTGAAATCACTTGCACTGATGCAGTATAATTTGTTGGACAACTTTTAGTTGGTAGATGACTTCTCAGTAGAAAACAGAAGTATTAAGTTTGTAGGTATTATGAGTAATATGAGTTATGCACTGCCATTTACTGTTTTTTTTCTGTTACTAATTTGTCTAAAAGCTCTTATTGTAAAGAATTAAATGCATAAATACATATAAATGAAATAAGTACACAAGAGTAGGAACACAGACAATAGTACTGTAAATAGAAAATATTTAGTAGTGATAAAATGATAAAGTGATATTTGCCATTGGTCATTTCTGTATTCAGCAATTTAATTTGCTCATTAAGCAACGCTTACTCATAATAGTTTAGAAGCTGTGTGGTCAGAGGTTTCTGGAAATGTAATAACAACTCTCCTTTTTGAGCCGTCACCTTCCTCCTGCCGTTGAAGTACAGCTCTTTACATACAACATACCACCTTAGGATTGATATGTAGTAAACATACTAGCTCTTTGTAGGAGTATGTCTGTATTAGCAGAAGTTAAGAATATCATTGTCTCTTTTTGCTGAGATTTTTAAATGGAAGTATAATACTTTGTTACGTCTAAGTCGTGTGCAGAAGGTGGGCTTTTCGCAGTGTCATGTTACTGAAAATCAAGGAACATCTAAAAGCAACTTTATGAAGCAGTAATGTTCTATAGTGTGTGTGCATAGTAATAATGAATGGAAGTTGTACAGGCCTCAGTTGAAAACTGAACTGGTTTTTTGTATTTATTTCTTGTCTTCTGGTTTTTGCAGTGAACTGAACACTCTTCTGAATTCCTGAAAGGTTCTTTGGGATACTGTGAGGGTCACAGAGCAGTGGAACAGGCTGCTCAGAGGGGCTGTGAAGTCTCCTTCCTTGGAGGTCTCCAAGACCTGCCTGGACATGTTCCTGTGTGACCTGATCTAGGTTGATCTGCTTCTGCAGGGAGGTTGGACTAGGTGATCTCTAAAGGTCCCTTCCAACTGTACCATTCTATGATTCTATGATAGTTATGGAAGTTTAACCTTGAATCTCTTGGGTAATACCATAGGCAGCTAAATGAAGCAGTTGACAGATACTCATATAGGACCATGTATTTCTTTCTGTAAATATCATAGGCAGGAGGAAAAAAAAAGATGTTAATTATATCAATACAGGATATGCCAGAGTTCTATATTGCACAGTAATGACTGCTTGACTGTATTGCAGATGAAGTATTATGCTTGTTTTAAAGCAATATGACTTTGAACATTGTAATCCTGTTGCCATAATAAATATTATTCAGGTTAAATATTTCATAGTCTCTTAACTTTGTGTATGATTTTTCCTAAGAAGGTGTGATACTGACTGATGGCCAGGTCAAAAGTGCACTAGGATTTCAAATCTGTAGAACTGGGTGTTATACTTGAGTCAGGACTAAATGGCAGATTCTACTTTTAAGCTTTTTAACTTAGCCTGGCAGTACCAAGCTGTCTCTCTTGATTTAAAAAAAGGTACCGTACCGAAACCCACAAGGAAGAATGGTAAGATTAATAAACCTAGCAAAGGAAAAGTTTTCCCAAAAAAAAACTTTCTGAGTCAATTACTATGTTTCTGACAATTTACACTTTCTGTCTAGATTCTGTTGGTTCTGCTTAACTTTTATAACTCCTATGAAGTAACCATTAAACATTTATTTTGAAAGAGTAAACAGCTGTGTAGCAGTATAATATACACAGTGCAAATCTGAAATGAATGGCCTTAGAACAAAGTGCATCCATCAAAGGAAAAGAATACTGTGTCTACAACAAGCTGTATTGAAAAAAGGCAAATGGCTGAAAAATAAATAGTGAACACCTGTGCTGAATAAATTAACCAGCTGGTTGGCAATTTTTCATTTGACCTATCTGAAGGGGTTGCTGTTACAAGGCATTAATAAGACACATTCATTTTAAGATATTCCTTTGTTAGTACCATTAATTGGTGAATGGTGGAAGATAATATTCTAAATTTACACAACAATTTGTCTGCAGATGTATTATTTTTTTCCTGAATTAGGAGAAGAATTGTCTGTACAGAAGTTCAATTTGAGTAATTTTTTTAGACAGTTCCTACATTATTCAGGGATATTTGTTCCTATAGGAAGGATGTCATGTATTTAGATTATGTACAGTTTTTAGGCTTTCATTATAAAATGTGTAGAGCTGCAAATCACGCAAATGTACATATTCATTAATGGAGATTGAATAGAGGTGTGAAATATGTAAATATAACATTTCTATTCCACTACTTTGCAGAGTGATACAGAGAAAATAAAGTTTATCATGAATCTAAGTTTTAGTTCCATTTAAAAAGTAATAAGTGTGTTTAAAATGAGATTGAACTGTACGTTGAGGTTGGGAAAAGGTATCAAGAAAACTTGACTCTGAATGAATTTTTCTGTTTTAAAAAGATTTAGGATGGGTTACACAGAATAATTCTTAGCTTTTGCAATTTGCACAAATACTATATTCCAGATTCCTTTAAAAAGCCCCAAATCCAAAGAGAATTCAAGAATTTAGTTGACTTTCATTTGTATTTTTAGTAGAGATTCCACTTTTTAAAAAAAGTCTGACCCAGTATTTTGTTTCGTTTATATTTTAAAGTTATTTAATGCTTGCAATCTGAAGCAAAAAGACATAATAAATATACAGAAACAGACTTCTTTCGTTAGGCCTTCCTTACAGTTCCTGTATTTCCATGGGCAATAGTTTAACCCTATTCATGAATAAGTGCTTTCTGGTGATGTACAGAAGCTGAGGGCCTTATTCAAAATTTTTGTATTTATGAGCTCATGTGAGCTCCCCACATTCATGAGTGAGGAGCAACCTTTAAAGGATATGAGGATTTTGTTCCCTCCTTTAACAGAAGTCCTGCCTTCTGTTTCTATCTGTAAGGCTACGGATGTGTGAGGAAGCGTCTTTATGTGTACACTGAGTAATTCCTTGCTGTTCAGTGAATTTTAACCAACCTATTAGTTATTGAAATTTTTTTATTCTATCTTTACAGGTCACCTTTAAAATCATAGTTCATTAGTTTTCATCTAAGATTAAATTGTTTATTCAGTGCATTAATGGCTTTTATAAAGATAAAAAGATAGTGTGAAATTATTGCTGAACTTCTTTCACTTACAATGACATTGATTTGATTCATCTCAGCTGGTAGTAAAAACTAAAATACCAAGTTCAAAAGTACTAGTTTCTAAGTAGATCTCATTGAAGTTCAAGATGAAACGAGTAGATGAGATTAAAAGTGAAGGTCTGCTTTAGAAGAAGAATATTCAAAAGTTATGTCCTGAAAAGGAAATGGACTATACAGAGGAAATGTTGTGTGATAACATCCGTTCTTTGGACTGACTGGCTTCATTGACGGCACAAATTTGTAACACTTGCATAAAACTGACACTACTATATGAAGAAACTTTCCTCTCTAAGGCAGCTACTTGAACAGCTAATTTAAATGCAAGGTCAAAGTTGAAGAAGTAATCTGAAAGTTTTACTTAGGCCTCAGGTCAAAATTCCATGCTTCTCTGGTGGATTTGCTGTGAAAATAGATGCTAAGTAGTCTGGGTGGTATAAAGGACTTCCGTTTTCTTCGGTGAACGTGGTTCTAAAATACCTGATCCTAATGACTTTGAAGTTTTTTGTTTCAGTTTCAAAGGGTGGAGTTTTTTTAACCCATCAGAGAAATCAAATTCGATTGCTTTACTGTTTCCTTTAAAAATATTACTTCTGTTTATGTAGTGCTGTATTTTGTTTCACCATGAGAGTTTTGATTTTCATTTTAAGCTTATTCCATCTTTTGAGTCCATGCAAACCTCAATTTTGGGTTGGGTTTTTTGAGGGGATTGTAGTTTTTTATTTGTTATGGGTGTTTTTCTCCTTATTAAAAGTACTTGTGAATTATTGCTTTGGAGTCAAAGAACTGGAATGATCTAGTAGGTGGTTGGTACACCTGATTTGGCCAGGATAAAGAAATTCTAACGCTTTTCATAGAAATGCTTGAGGTTTCCATTCTGGCACTGACTCGAAACAAGTTTTCAAGACTCTTTTGAAAGACTTTTCCCCTTTCTTCCCCTTGTGTTTTTAATCAGTCAGGACTCAGCTGAAGATGTTGAAGAAGCTGGTGCATTGACAAAGCTGCCTGTTTTTGGAGCCTCTGGTGCTGAGGGGGCTGCTCAGGAATCAGAAAAAGAGTGCCCACCGCTCGAGAACACTTTACTGGAGACGAAGAGCCAGGATCCAGAAAAGGCTTCAGACGCTGAATCAACAAGTGCAATGGAAGGGAATAGTACAGAAATAACCTCTGAGAATGAAAGTTCTTGTAGTACAGCTTTAGGCGAGTCCCCTCTGGAATTGGGAAAAACTGCAGGTGCACCCTCAGAAAATTCTGCCCAAGAACCAAAGAAAATTACATATTCCCAAATTGTTAGAGAAGGCAGAAGGTTTAATATCGATTTAGTTTCCAAGGTAGGAACTGAAATACTCTTTTCATATAAGTACATTTACTCTGCTTCAAATACAGAATTTTTTTTAAAATGTGCAATAATGAGGAGGGCTGACACTGTACCTGTGAGGCCAAAAAGGCAGCCTTGAGATGTAAGCGAGAATTACACTCTTAAAACAAACAAGTTGTTTCGAATGTGCTCTTTTGTGTTTGTTTATGATCAGAGAGGCCATAAAACATAGCTCAGTAAAGTATCCATAAAAGTGGATGATTTTTCACAAGTTTAGGACTTAAGTAATATCTGAAAAATTACTCTTTTAAAATAGTACCATTAAATTTTCAATCAAGGAAAATCAGTCTACATGCTGATCTTTGTTTCCAAAATGAAACATTATTTTCCTATTTGAGTGCTTCCTGGGTTTTAGATCTTTCCTGGAAACTCTTGCTGCCTCTCAGACTAAAGTACTGAACGGTAATCAATCTTACTGGAAAGAAAAAATCATTACAGTTAATCTGTAACATACAAACTGATTAAAATTAGTTCTTACTGTGCTGAATTCCTACTAGTGTGCATTTTATTCAGAGCAAAAACTATTAGTCTGACCTGTTTGTCGTACAACTGAAACTCCAAAATCTGCCTTATACGTACTTCATGGTGTATGGATATATTCCTGTAAATTAACTGGAAATGTTTCTGAACTTCTGTGCATTGGACTATATGTGTGCTCTGCAATGGGGAGTTTTTTTTAACTTGCATGCTTAATTTTTCAGGTTCTGCATGGAGAGGTTTTTCAAACCTCTGTAAACTGGGAAAAATAATTCAATAATTTGATAAATTCTTTGTGGAGACACTACAAAACACATGATTGCAAAGTTTATCTCAGTGTTCCAAATGTAGATACCTCTTTCATGCATCACTGGAATATCACCACAAAAACTGTAGTCGGTATATAACGGTTAAGCAGATAATGCTATTCTGTACACTTTTCCTGTGCCACTGCATTACATGCTGTTAATTGCAATGAATTCCAGAAGTTCTGACAGAAGAGCAGTCAACAGTGGAAATTCCCGTGTGATCATGCAAATTCTATTACTCAAGGCCACAAGACCTGAAGCATTTTTAAACTAGCCTCCAATGCTTTTCAATTCAGACATAATATCATCAGTTAATAGTTACATTTCTGTCCCTTCAGTATTTCGTAATATGTTTGTAGCTTGTAGAAAGAGCAAAGTTAGACACATGATAAACTAATATAGCAGAATATGACTTAACAGGGTTTAATGAGTTTCTATTTTAGAAAATGTGAGTCTCTGTACAGGTAATTTGAAAAACAACTGGGAATGATTTATACAGACAGCATCATAATTTAGTGATATTGGGAAGTGAAGGTTGTGAAATACACCAGTGAAAGATAGCATACAATACAAAGAAGTTATTGAAGACGTCAATGCAAAAAATTGTCTCAAACTGTTACTCCTAGACTAAAAAAAGTCAGTGATCAATATGCCGACACCTCCTTTTTTCACCTGTGGACTGCTTTGTTGCCTCTATTGCTTTTGTTGCTTTGGTTAATTTAATATTATTCTGCACATACTACATCTTTAGATTCTTTTATTCAGATTTTACATCACTCTATATACTTCTAAATAGTTATTAAAACACCTTGCAAATGAACGCTGTTGCTATCTCTGTTTTCTTTTGGTGTAAACACTTTCTCTTTACTCACAGGTTTGTTTTTTTTACCCTGTACAGTTGCTTTACTCCCGAGGTCTGTTGATTGACCTGCTGATTAAGTCAAATGTTAGCAGATATGCAGAGTTTAAAAACGCAACACGAATTCTTGCCTTTCGGGAAGGAAAAGTAGAACAGGTATCGTAAAATAATGTAGAACATATGTTTAATCTCATCATTTTTAAGTAAAAAAACCCTTTTAATTTATTGAGAGTTTTGCTACAGTAAGCTAATATTTTTTCTTAATATTCTGATTTTTATTTAATTACTGGAATGAAGAAGGATTTGTATGTGTTTATATATAATTTTTTTAAAAAAATAAAAGCTGAAATAAGGATATGCAGCCCAGCAAATTATTGACATACATCTTTGCCTCATGTCAAATATTTAGACAGTGATTGACTTGGCAGTTAATTCTTAAAAGATTCAACGGTTTTAGGTTTTCACATTTGTAGCTTGGACTTGATTTGTCTCTGCTACTTAGAAGTCATTGGCGTGATAATGGCAACAGGCAATTGTGATTGTGGCACTGTTAATGCAAACTCTTTTGATTAACCCTGCAGTCAGAGAAGTAAATGAAATTGAAACAAAAAGAGGCTGAAAATAATTTCAAAATATTTTTATTCTGGAAAATTGGTAACTTTTATTAAAATAGAAAATAATGAAAAGACAGAAGTTTCAAAAACCCCTGTAATAGAAAATAGTAATTTAAAATATTTGTTAGTTGATCAGAAAGTAGTTGTTACTGCATGCTTTTCACATCCAGAACATAGAAATTATCTAAAGTTATTCACAAATTTTTCCAGGTACCTTGTTCTAGAGCAGATGTCTTCAACAGCAGACAGCTCACAATGGTGGAAAAGAGAATGCTAATGAAATTTTTGACATTTTGTTTGGACTATGAACAACACCCTGATGAATACCAAGGTAGGGTTTCATTGAACAGTGTACACTCTCTTCTTATGAATTCATTCAGTCATGCACCATTTTGATAGCTCTCCTGTGTTTTGACACAATTTATTTTTATGGATTCATTTTCAAAGTGTGCTTTGACCTTTTCGTGACCTTTTCCTTTAATGTTCAATTCTTGTACTTAAGCACTTCCTCTTCTAGATCCCACATCATTTATTATTTACATTTTTTAACAGAAAAATTATATATTACAACAAGGTTACAAAGTGGTTTTTGGCATTTTTAGGTGTTTCCTCCACCTCTCAGGGTTTTCTTGCTTTAAGTATGGTGTGATGAATCTGATTTTCTTGCTTTTTTTGGATAATACATAAATCTTCACAGTATGTTGCCAGAAAATCAGAAAACATGGAATTTTTTCACTTAGAAAGTAAATATTATTTAATGCCTTCTAGTTGCAAAGGGCAAGCTCAAAGTGTCTTTATCAACTGTGGCTTATTTAGCTGAGGGAAAATCTGAATAGGTTTGTGCTATAATGTGCAAAGAATAATGAGCAGCAGGTCAATGAGGTAAATTAGCTAACAGAAGGAAGGTGCTTAGGGTTTATGCACCTCAGGGTACAAAGTATGAAGTTCTCAATTCTTGAGTCTAAAAATAATCTAAAGCAAAAGAAAAAAACTGTCAAAGAAATAACGAGGAAAGACAGAACAGTTAATTTATTGTCATGAGTTTCAGACTGAAGCCTATCAGTGGCTTTGTAGCTTGACAGGAGCTTGGCTAAACAGTATTTTTGAACAAATCTAGTGTTAAAAAGAAACAATTGTTAAGATATTGGTTTGATTATTTGAACAAGACTCTTAGATTAGGTACAAATACTACAGTGACTTGATCAGTTTGGTTAGATTAGGAGAAAGAGAGGCTGTAATGAACTCCAGAAAATCCTGAAGGGGAAAAACTCATTAGATTTAAGTGGATTATAGACTACAGGTAATTTCAGGTTTGCTGCTGCTGAAAGAAATGGAGGTACTCAAAGTGAGAATATAGGTGGTGTTTAGAAAATTTATTAGGTAAAAAAAGGAGACGCTGCATGAATTTTAAATGAACCTATTGATTCATGTACCTAAATGACGTTAGATTTATTTTATTTCCACAGATAGTTAAACAGATTTTGTTCCTACATTTTAAATAGCCTGGGAAGTAATTGGGAGTATTTTCAGCTTGTGTAATGTAAAGACTTTAGAAATTTAAAATTACTCTTGGTGAGATCATTGTATTTGTGGGAAGGCAGACTTTTAATAAGGGAGAGTTCATGATAGTGAAGATATTTTTTTTAAGCTTTTTTCTCTCAAATTTGGAGTTATGTAAGAAGTTTCAAATGTGGGGAAAAAGTGGAGATTTTTTTTTTTTCCGAATGATAAAAAAATCCTCACGTTTTATGGCTTGCTTTATGATCATGCAAAGGATAGTTAGATACATCTGTAATGAAATAGTGGTTGAATCTTGAATAGAATATATAGCTTGATTATATTAGTGTCAGCATTGATGGAGGTGTTTCTGAATTACCTGTGAATTTATCCATGACTGAAATAAGCTTAAGAACAGATTCCTGAATAATATGAAAGTATACTATTCCTTAAATAAAGTATTTTCCTGAGAAAAAAAAAATCATTTTGTTATTAACTAAAGTTTTTCAGAAATGTATTAGTGATGTGCAACACTCATGATAAACATCTCTTGGAAGGGTTGTTTTTCTATGAGTTTCAAAATGTGTCATCAACATTATTAATTTAAAGGGGAAATATGCTTCCTCATTGCTGTTGTCTTTGTGTCTCACTCATACTTGTTTATTGTGGGCAAGTCATCAGTTGGAAATAAGTATTGCACCTTCTTGTCTTTGTATTAAGGTACTACATGCATGGCTTGTCTGTACATAAATAAAACACTCTAACCATATCAGCAGGGATTCAACTGTATTATTCTTGAATGGATATTCAAGTATAATATTTTGGGTAATTTACAGGAAACAGTGTCCCAAGTCACTTGAATGGATTTTGTCCACCAATGCTCACCCTTCTCATGTGATTGCGAAATGGATTCAGATCAAATCTGACATATGATGCCATATTTATAGGTTGCTTTTTAGATTGTTGGAGACCCATACAATGGATTTATGTTATTTTGAATACTTCAATGGTGTCTTGTCAGGAAACTCATTTTCTGGGAGTAACGTTTTTAACTTCATTGACTTGGGTTACCCATTTTCAGCAAGATGTTTATTGGAAAACTCAATTGCTCGTGTTTATTTAATGCAAAATACTTGTTGAAGTTCAGGCATATGAGAACATACAAATGTTATACTATACCTTTTACCTAAATTTGCTTTTTCCTCAGACTACGAGAACGGGACATTTGCTCAATTCTTAAGAACACGGAAGTTAACACCCAGCTTGCAGCACTTCATTCTTCATTCGATTGCAATGGTTTCAGAGACTGATTGCAGCACTCTTGAAGGTCTTCAGACAACAAAAAAATTTCTTCAGTGCCTTGGCCGCTACGGCAATACACCATTTTTATTTCCTCTGTATGGCCAAGGAGAGATCCCCCAGTGCTTCTGCAGGTAAGCTTGACTTCTCTAATGTGTGTCTTCCAAAAAAGAAATCCTTGACATCCTTGATCTCTCGACATCATTCTTTAGATAGATAGCTTCCACCTATGACTTAAACCACAGAAAAGGTTGTGAAATGCTGTAGCACTGAGCCGTATTCAGACTGCAGTTTTATATTCTGGCATCTTAAACAGCAGCCATATGTTCTTCACTACTTGAGCCCTAGAAATAATTAAAACAAAAACACCCCTATTGATTCTAGGATAAAACAGCATCCACTTCAGTCCCATTACTTGAACTGTGGGCAATGATAGTGTGGTCTTTAGCATGACTCGTGAGGTGTACGAGGGACCGTAGTTCTAGCAGAGGAGTTATTGATGGATGCTTTTGGGGACCATCAAGAATACATGTACAGAGGGTAGGCGGTTTTAATTTTCAGTTGTTTCCAACAGTTCAAGTGGCTTTTAAAAGGCTGAGGATTTTTTTTAATCTTTTCTTTTGCTGGCATGCAGCCTTTCCATCTGCTCTATGTGGGCTTTTAATGTAGTAACCTGTAGGTCTGAAGTAAACATTAGCTCTATTTAAAAAAAGAGTATTGCATGGTGAGGCCATTTTGTTGTCTGAGTGATATATTTTTATATCATTCATTTAGATATCAATGCAAAGTCTTACTTGCTTTGTTCTTTGTTGGTGGACAAGTTTTGCTTTTTATATGTGTGCTACTATTAAGAAATGCAGGTTTACAAGCATAATACTGGACATTATCTTACTGTCTTGTCTGTATGATAAATTCTGTTTTTCTTCTCTGTAAGAGTGCTGGAATTACTGCTAAAAGAATAGCCTTAGCAGCCTGAGTCTGTTAGGCAGTATTTATTCTGCAATAATTATCAGTTTGTGGAAGGTATCTGTGAGGTAGCTGGTTGGCACTAGCGGCTAACCGTGTTGTGGAAATTCTTATTTGGCCTTGACAAAGCCTTGGTCAGTAGCCTTTCATCGGTGCCTTAAACGGTATTTTCATGGAGGTTTTACAAAATTGGGACCTCTATAATTAGGTGCTTGGGCAGACAGTTTGTGAGCAAGAATTGGTTTTAGGCAGGTACTCTGGATACAGTCATGTAATAGAATCTGTGTTCCTAGATTTTATGGATATAATTCTTTATAGGACATGATGGGGGACCAGATAACTGTATGTAACCAAAAGATTAATAAATCAAAATATTATGAGAGCCATTATAGTAACACAAGTTTTGCAGTCAGACTTTCTTTGGCTTCCAGTACTTGGAAGAAAGTTAATTTGGTAACTGAGATTATAATTTTAGGAACTTTTTTTTCCACTGTGGGTTCTTCTCAATGTAGTTTTTCTGGCTTTTGTGAAAGCCTTTTGGCTTTAATTTGTTTAATAGCCAGCAGGTGCAATTGTCTGGTCTGTAATGGCAATATATTTCAGATGTTAGCAATAGTGGTATCCAGAAGTCTTACAAATGTTCTTATCAGAAAATTATTCCATGACCCCAGAAATCCTTCAAATGATGTGATCTTGCTGTTCATGTCTGTTGCCTGCTGCATTTTTGAGAGTTTTTTTGCTAAATTGGAAGTGTTACAAGAAGGACAGTATTTTAGTAGTTGAAGCGAATTACTCTGTCAGACCAAGAAGTAATTATACTTTAAAAAGATTTGTATTACAAACATTCTAATAAAAAATAAAGTCTAAATAAAGTCTTCAGTATTAAGTGAGCAATTTAGAAGGCAATCACAGTTTCTTAATTTTTTTTTTTAGGTTAAAAAGTAAATTTTTGTATGTGGTCTGCCTTGGGTGTTATGTCTTGCTAAAACTGAGCAGTATCCAAAGAATACTGTTGAGACTGCATAGTAAAGTGGTAATGCCACAACCTATACATCATACCCTACAGTTTTTATCACCAGGTTATCAGAATAAAGTGTCACCTGTTCTGTGATTTCTAACCACTGTTCTATATTCTGTTTTAATGTAAACCTCTTAAGCGTTTCTTGCAGCCAGTTACAGTGTGTGTTCTCATCAAGGCTACTGTTATAAATGGCATGCATGCATATTTATGTGAATGAGTCAAAGACATTTGTAAGTCACATCCTTGCATTCTAAATGAATTCTGCATAAACAGTACAACGTTTTATAACTACTGACGACACTTGAGTGAGTAAAAGCAGTGTTAGTTCTTTATTGGTTTAAACAGGTATAGTTTAGGAGAGAAAATTAAACTTTTATATCACTGTAATGTTCCTCCCAATATGTCGAGGTACAGATGTGAGATTTCTGTATCCATAAATTGGATTCGTGGTACAAGGAAGGTCATTGTAAGCCTCCTGCTATCCTGAGCTGATAAGCAGCAAAACTTTACTGGTCTGTGTAACCACTTCCTTTGGTTCAAACTTCTTATGAAACCGTTACATTTCTTCCTTTCTGATGAAGCATTAGTAGTATTATGCTTAGTTAACATAAATACTGTGATATCTTCTTCTTGAGGAAAATTGAAACAAGCCTTTTTATTTGATATGGTAAACATAAGATGCTGAAACTTTGCTATGTAAGGCAGCTAGGGAAATCAATAAATGGTTTGCACTTTGCTCTTAATGTGTTTATAAATGTGTGATACAGATTTCTGGAAAAAATGTCACTAAATAAGAACTATAATTGGACACTACTGTAAACAGTAAAGTCTCAGTGATAAGATATTTAGAATATTTAGTGTGATTTAATTTTTTGTTCTCTTTTTAGGAAACCTTAGGAAATACCCCAAGTATTTTCACATGTAGGAATGTTAAAATAGTCAGTTTCCAAGATTTCTTTTCTAACCGGGGAAAAAAAAAGATGCTCAAAAATCTGAAAGTTGTCAAATATGAGGACATACTTGCTTTTGATGTTGTACAAAATTCCTGTTCTGTAACTTGAATCTCCTTTCTTCTTCTAGTTTTCCAGAAGCAAAAACTTTTTGATTGTTTGTTTGTTCTTGAGGAATGCTATTTTACAAACACTGTTTCATACAGTTCACCTCAATGAAATATGCCTCTCATCTTCAGTCTCCCTTTGAGAGGAAGTTTCTGGAAGCTTGCAGTTGTGATTCTCTTTACCAGTGGTGTTCATTGAATGACAGCTGAGGGGTCAGTTTTAGACTGTGGCTTCACTTCTGTTAATTTTTTTTTCTTAGTGCTTGATTTAGGGATAAACTGAATTTTGAAGGAGGCTGTGCATAGTTGCTCTTTATATTGTTTTCAGGTTCTTTTTTCTGGATTCTTGCTAATATGAATATCTAAAAGGAACCAAAACTTTGTGAGACATAGTATTTTTTTTTCCATTTGAACTTTTAGAGGGAATTGGAGACATATACCATCTGTCATCTCATAAAGGTTCTAGGAGGTGATACAGTCTTTTTTTCTCTCTAGTTAAGAGTCATTCAAGAATTGACAGATGTGGTTGTGGTAATAGGTGCTGAGATTGTAGAATGTCTTTGGCTGCTTTGCCATAGGAATTAGTAAGTCACTGATTTTTATGAGTTGTCAGTTAATGACTTGTGTTTCCTATAAATAGACTTTGAACTTTTACATTGTCTATGTATTTGGTGGGCAGTGTTGCCTTTTTTTAGTAGTTGTTACAGATTCGAGCTGAAATTAGCCATTTTTGTGACAGTGACAGTAGTAATTTTGTGATGGAGGAAAGATCTGATTAAGATGGTTCTTCTCTTTCAGTCTCTGTATTTACAAAAGTTTAAGAGTCCACGCTGAGATATGATGGAGTGTGTGATTGATTTGGAAGGCTCCTTGGATATATTTCAAAAATGAGTAATCAGTTTTTACCCTTACATTTGAGGTATTATCTGCTGCAATTGTCAAAGCTTCTGAGGTGGTCTCAACTATTTCACATTTCCAATGATGTCACTGTTACAATCTGTAGGAAGGTTTTAATGTTCTGAAGTAAAGACTAGACTTTAGAAAACCTGATTGTAATAAGCACTTAGAATTGATATGTTAAAAATGTAGTGTAACAACTTTTTGATTTGCATCTATAAATGAGTGTCATGTTTCTATACGTAAGCAATATGCATAACTTCTGTAGGTTGATTGTGTGACATTAGTGAGAAATTCAAATGATGTTAATTCCTTGAGATGATCAGATACGGCATATTTCAGTCTTAACGTGTGCAATTCTATGCTAGTGTGAAAGGAAGACTTAAAAAGGGTGACTTAAAAACGTCAACTGTATCTGTGATACGGGTTCAGTCCTACATTTCAAAATACATTCTTTTCATATTGATGTATCTCCTACCACTTAAGATTATTCCATTTCTTTGGCCCAGAAAATTTATTGTGAAATTACTCACAACTTGTCAGTATCACTTGGTCTTAACTAGAATACTGAATAGTAAGAGCGTCTGCAGTGCAGCTTTCGTAATTGTTTTCCCTTGCATTTCAGTGAAATAATAAAACTTCTCATATAGTTTGGCTTTTAAAGGCAAATTTGATATATTCACTTGGCAGATAAATGCAAAATGGGCAGCCTGAGTTAGCATGTTTGTAGGATCAGTTGTTTGTTTTTCTCTCTAAGAAGAAACTCTTGGGATAAACATCAGGGCAGTGATATAATCCATCATTCTGAGACCCATTCACTAGTGATGGATGGATAGATTGGTAAAGTAACTCAATAATCTTTTTTTTTTTTTCAGGTTATTCGCAGATCAGTGAGCATTGTTGTTAATAAAGCTATGGAATGCTTTTGTGTCCTTGCCCATATTATTTCTCAAAATTTGACAGGAAAAGACTTTTAATTTGTAAATAACCTTTGTGAAATTTATTCTAAGTGTATGAAACTTGGGAAATACCTTGTCATTTTAGATTTTATCTTCTCAGAGATGTTTGTCTGATCTTTGCTTGAAAAATATTTATTAACGTGAGAGTTTTCTGCTCATTATTTCACTGATTAGAAATACAGTGCTGTTCAGAAGTTTGTACTTAATGAAGGCCTTCATCCATTAGAATATATCACACGGGAGCCTCCGGATCCTAGAGATGTTGTCAGAGTATATATTAGATCTCTGACTAGGAATGCAGAAGTTTTCAGTCAAGTTATATTCTAGGGGTTAGAATGTACCCTGTGATATAGCACAAATAAGTAGAACGTTAGATGTTTTTGAAAGGCTGAAAATACTTGCATTGTCCTGGTCTCATTCTTGATCATTTTTGCTTCATATAATGAGATGATATTTCAGTAATCATTCACTTAATTCTTAAGACAATGATAATAATAATAAGGAAGTAAATCTAATACTTCATTTTGTGTTGTCTCATAACAAGTAAATTATCCTCTGCTTGTGTGGGGATGTGCAGATTCTGGCTTGTCTGTTCTGCTTGGCAATTATGACTCAGGCTAACTAAAATGTTAACAGCAATATCAGAAGATCAGCAATATCTATAGAAATGACATAAATGTTTATTATTGGAGCAAATCTGGGATGTAAATGCAAATGTAGTTGAACAGAGTCATTTTTCATTTAACTAGAAGATGGAGAAAGATAGCTTGCAAAACATTACTGAATTAGTAAAATAGTCTTTCAATAGTCTTTTTATTGAGGGTTAAGAGAACTGATTTTTTATGTCTTTTCTGGAGGTAGAGAGCACATAAATGGATTTTATAGTTGATCTCCTGCTTGGTGACTGATATCTAGTTATTCCTTTTCATGTCTCTGGGCCATGATCCTGATTCCCAAGCTCCTCTGTGAGGCCAAAACTGTTCTATAATTACAGCTGAAGGACCCTTTGTGAGACACAAGCTTCTTCTCTTACGAGATTGGTACAGCTTAGAGCCTGGCAGATCTCCTTCTTTCCATATAGGTTAGTTGTCAGATTGCAGTCATAGTGAACTACTATCACGGTGATACAGAAATGACTGAACTTCTTTTTTCTGTTGTTCTGTTCTTGCAGTGTAGTAATTTCTTACAATTTCCACAATGCTTTAACTTTAATTCTAGGACATTTGACAGTTTAATAGTTGAAGATATTCCTTGATGGATCCTGCTTATTTTAATTCCATGTACATCATCTGTTTTTGGAGTTTAGCATCCCAGAAAGTGATTCTTAACCTATATGCAATGTCCTAGAAAAACGTTTATATAATTATTCCATTTAATCCACCAGCATTAAGCAACTTTTCATAGAGTCATTATGGTTGGAAAAGACCTCTAAGGTCATTGAGTCCAGCCACGCTTTTACTGGAATTCTTTTGGATTCCAGTAAACTTTTCTTAGGCAGCTGTGCTATTATAGCTAGAGAAAAGTTGAAATGTAGCATTTATCCTTGAAAACCCTGTTGGTGAAAGTATTTTTCCCAATAAATAATATAAAACCGCTCTGGCACAACTTGAGTGTTATTTTGCCTTGTCCTTTTGCTCTGCTTGTCATTTGGGAGAAGAGACTGCAACTGCCTTTCAGGGAGTTGCAGAGAGTGAATTCCCCTCAGCCTCCTCTTCTCCAGGCTGAACACCTCCAAGTCCCTTTGCTATTCCTCATCAGACTTGTGCTTTAATATCATAGCTCTCATTGTTCCTTCCCCATTGCTATTGAGCAGAAGACAAGAAGATCATGCAAGTACATAGATAACAACTTGTTCAACAAAAGATAGCTGCTGGAATGCTTCTGTCTTATTACTTGTGAGAAAATCTGGTAAAAGAAATTATCTTGCTGTATGAGTACAGGCATAAAAATAGCAATTCCTTTAAAATAGTCCTTGGAAGTTGACTAACTTCTGGTTGTTAACTATGCAGGAACTTTCTGACAGTTTTAAAACTGTCATTTTGCTAATTGGATTTATAAACTAGGCTGATCCTGTACTCTTTTTCAGGAGCTTTTTTTAATTTTCCAGGAATGCTGAACACAGTCTCCAGAAACAAGTAAAAATATTTGACTCTTTGCTTGCTTGCATATTTACTGTCACATATTATCCTTTCCAATAGCTTTCCAAATGCCAAGACATTTCTAGTTGACATTGATTACTGTCTTCATTTGTTCTTTGGTGCCATTTTCTATATATATTTTTGGTCTTCATCTGTATGCGTGCACATTCTGAGATTTGATTTTCTTTAATGGGAACTCTGTGCTGGGAAAATTATCTTCTTTTTTAAGTGTAGCCATTTCTTTAATTCACCTGTATTCTCCTTTTTAATGTTTTTGTAACATACAACAATATTGCAGGTAATCCTGAAATTCTAAGGATCTTTCAGGAAACACATAATTTATCATAAGAACCAGGTCACAGTTTTCTCTCTGTAAAAATAAATTGAAAGGGGACAATCCATTAATTCAGCACTTGGCAGATTTTTCTTTGATCTCTCTCCAAAGCTTACTGTGCTGTACATGCAGAATTCATCTTTAAGGAGAGAAGGAAATAATTTTTGATATAGTTGCTACAGTTGTAGAGAAAAATAGTCAATTTTAAAATTAATTGCTCCATGCATTTTTAGAAAGTAGAAGACAAAATGTATGCTAGAAATAAAACCCACCTTTGTTTTTATGAGACCATGTGGTATGCTCTTCTGGTTCCTTTATGTAGTTGCAGAATGAACTAAGGATAACTTTGTAATTTAAGGATGTTTATGCTATCCATTGTTGCAAATCAAGATGTCAGATGGAGAGGCATTCTATTTTTGTTCAATTAATATCAGAGAGCATTACATCAAAGCAGTAAACTCCTCTTGTAGCAACAGATGCAGCAACCCTGAAGCCTATTTTCTCTCTTGTTACATTACTGTTTAATTAAAGAAAACAACTACTTGGAGGCAGTTATTTTCTGTGAAATGTAATGAAGATTTATTTTGTAAGTGACCTTCACTGTATTAGCTGAATCGGTAATCAGAAAAATTAATAGAATAATCAGATTATATACAAACTCATAAATCATTGTGAACATGCTGTCAAAAATTCAGCTTTTAATATGTCCTATTGTTTCACAGCTGTATTAAAAATTACAGCTCTTGATTCCTGCCGTGATGGGAACTGAAATGGCATTTAAAAGCTGTGTATGATGGAGGGCTACCAGGCCAAAAATTTTCATAACTGTTAATTTAGCTGTAATATGATTTGATGTCACTAGGGCAAAGTTGAAGTTGAGTACAGTGTTGCTGCTGTCTTTCAGCAAAACTTGAATTATTAGTGTAGGCAGTCACCAGTTAATTAGACTAATATCAGTTTAAATGTCTGTCATTTAGGGTTAATGGTATCAAAGAGTCGCCTTGTACTTGAAGTACAGTCAAATCATTGTGAATAGCCTATTGTATTAAAGTAATGTTAACACAATGATTTTACTTTGTCATAAATTATTGGCATGCCATTCAGTTAAATATTTCAATTTCTGTATTTAAAGAATTTTGACAAGTTCTTCCTAATCATGTCATTTTTCATGGTAGACTGTTTTAATGGGTATTTTGGCTCTTTGTAATTGTTTAACATAACACACTCAATATTAATTTCCATTTTCATTTAAAAAAAGGGAAGTTTTCTGTTGGCCTACTACAAAAACAAGTCATGCCTTCCTCCTCTGGACAGCAGACTAAATAAAAATAAGTAATTGAAAATAAGTAATTCACATTTTTGAGCAGCCAAGCAGTAAAGTTCCTTAAAAGCATTATAGAAGAGTAAAGTGTGTATATCAAAAAGCCCTTGACTATGGTTGAAGTTAAAGGAAAAAGTACAATTTATGTTTTTTAACAAAGAAATCTTGCTTCTAGTTAGGTTAATAATGCTATTATTTTATACAACATAAGATATAAACTCATTTGGGTTGGTTTGAAAGATCCTAATAAATGCTTTTGTCAGGCAAGAAGCCATCGATTGCAGCATTAGAGATAATAAGACTGTAGCTCAAGGCTCTTTAATCATTCTTCAGTGGATGTTCAACCTATGTGTCATCTCCAACAATCTCCAGACAGCCAAAGCTGGGATTTGACATGGTGTATATCCTCCCTTCTTTGGCATGGGTAGGAGAGGTATTTCTAGGGAATAGGATCTTCTGATTCAGCCAGTTGTAAATGATATTGCTGACATTTCCTTAGCCTGCTACCTTTTTGAGTACAGCTCAAAAGAGATGAGAGTTGGTAAAACACTTCAGGTGTTTGCTGTGCTGTGCTGTCGATGAAATTTAAAAGAGATTGTGGTGCTGTCTTTGATCTAATATGACTTTGGAATGACAATATGGATTCCATTTTTTAAAATTTTCTTTTCAAATTAATCATCTATGAACAGATACCTAAAGCTCTTTAACTTAAAATTTAAAAATAAAACCAAATGAACTGTTAGTATATTAGGAAAATCCTGCTATCATCTCAGAAATCTGGGAGAACCACGTTCCACCAAACCGAGGTCTCTTCCAACCCTTAGGATTCTGTGATTGTTTGCTTTGGCTGGTCTGAAGCCTAGCCGATGCTAGGCGGTATTAGAAATGTAGGGACACCCATCTGTTAAATTACAGTGTAAACTCTATCAAAAGATAAATAAAATTATACATTCTTATTTTAAATACAATACCTAGGCATAGTCTGTTAATGAAATAGCAGATGCAGTTTCTAATTTTTATGCAATCTCAGTTTCAGCTCTGTTCTTCCACCTGTGAGCTGAACATAAATGGCCGAGTCAAACCAAAACTCAAACGAATAACTTAACGAATAATTCTGTTGGGGCACTCCTCAGTGACCTCAAAATTTGAGATGCTTGTAGTGAATAAAGTTCCCAGAGTATGTGTTGTAAGAGTACAGAAATAAGTTCTGAATCACACTTAGATTTCTAGTAGGAGGTTAGTACGATTATTGTGTGCTCTTACTTTCTGATTCTACACCATGTGCAATCTAGCATGACCAGCAGTAGAATATCAATACATACTCTGTCCATCTTCAGTAAGTGGTGTTTTTCCATACTGAATGACTGAAGATGGTAACAGAATGAGTGCTTAAGCTAACGTAACAATTTAGAGGACTAAGATAAATGCTAATACAAAAAAAAGGTTAACATATATTTCAGAAAAACTATAGGACATACTTTATTTTTATTGTTATTTGATTGTCTGATTCAGTGATTAAGATATGTCATTAAAAATACCCTACAGCATGCACAAGTACTTTGCCTTGCTTATGACACACACTCATATGGATTACAATTAGTCATGGTAGGAGTAACCATGTTTTCTTAATATATTTCTAGGTTGTGTGCTGTGTTTGGTGGTATCTATTGTCTTCGTCATTCTGTGCAGTGCCTTGTAGTGGACAAAGAATCTGGACGGTATGTGGAATGTTAAGTAACCTTCTGTTTATGTACAAAATACAAATGAAAAATGTGGTAAGTCAATTTCTAAAAAAATGATTCTTCAAAGATCCTCCTTGGTATTAATAACACATCAACCTTGATTAAAAGTAATTTGTGTATAGGTCCTCCAGAACAAGGAAAGTAGGTCTAGAATATAGAAACTAAATTAATTTCCCTGTGATATTACTACAGCTCCTGATCACCCAAGCTTGGAAGACAAATCATTTCAGCTGCCGGGGGGTTGGTGATGAGTGATGTTAGTTTTCCTTGTGGCCTTACCTACTCTAATTGATTTTCGTCAGATGACAACAAAGCCCTCTGTTATTGCATTTTTAAAAATGGAGCTCACCTAAAGACTCATCAGATTAATCTTTGCTGATAATGCATGTCACTTCAAGAGAAAAGACTTTAATGAGTTTTTAGGTAGATTGTTGTCATAAACTATGCTGCCCTCTTATCCTAGGATAAATTCTTTTACAGCGATATCAGGGCTGTAGGCGGGTTTAAAGTTGAGCTGAGAAAAATCAACCCATATTTTTTTCCATAATGACATTTTTCACACCTCTGTAAATTGTCATAGTTTCTGTTATATACATTTTAGCATTTATTAGTCTTACTGCAGACTTTGAAGAGTTTTCAGCTTAAGTCTATTTTCAGTTTAATCTCTCTAATTGCAAAGTTCCAAGTGTTCTGTAGAAAATTTTGAAAATTAAGCTAGAAAACGTGTAGTAACATTTTGTTAGGAAAAGTAATAGTTAAATGGTGATCAGTATGTGTACTTTCCAGTTGCACCTCACATTTGATTCTTTGAGCATGGTACTTGTAGCTAAGTTTGTCCTGTCATGGGCAAGTGGTGTCTGCTTTCCCTGAAATTCTAAAAACAACAGATTTTATCTTTCAGTCAGTTTTTTAAGGTTTTGAAGTTCATTGCAGTTTTAGACTTTGATATGTAAATGTGATACAACTTCATCATGTGTGTTGTTTTAAGTTCATGATTCATATGCAGATGAAATTATGCCCCTTTCATAAATTCTGTAGTTTATTTTAAACTGCGATGTTTGAACTTTTACTGTGGGCAGCTTTATTTTCCAGTAATGTTGAAATAGTTAACTTGGTCTTTGAGATGGACAAAGCTTATAGTTGTTATCAACTTCTAAACGCTGCTCTGTGGTAAGTGGTGCTGGTTTCCCTGGTTTCCAGCTTCTTTTACACATCCTGAAGACCTTTGAAATGAATGTTTTCTTTGTTAAGGATATATATATATTCAAAAAAAGGTGCAATGCTGCTTTTCTTTTAACCTGCCTTTGTGTTTTCCATCTAGTAAGTTTCTTAGGTTCCAGATAGGTTTCAAGTGTCTTTTAGGCAATTACTTTCACTTATGCCATTTTCACTGAAAACAGAAGGGTGGACTTTTGAGGTGCAAAATTACTGAAATATCTTTACAAGACTGGACTAGGCTTTCATCATTCCAAAACATCAGTCTTTTAATAATGCGTTTATCTAATGCTAAATATGAAGAAGCACAACACACCCAACTTCCCAAGTCTAGTCACCTACCTTTTCCTTAGAGCCTGCTGCCTGCGTCTCTTGTCTCCCATAGTTTCAAAGCAGATATTTTACAAAGGAGCATTTGTACATCAAAATAAAAGTAAACAAACAGAAAAAAGTTATAGGAAAGAAATGTCAGATTTCTTTGAGATGATGAAAGTAATGTCGCCCAGGCCAAGATGGACTTTTAAAAAAAGAAATGGAAGAAAGATCATATGAATTTCTCTTTTTCCCTAATAATAAGTCTCAAATGTCATCTTTACTATAGCAAAAATATCACTGAAAAAGCTGACTTTCTTTGACCCAGTAATATGTTTTTATTCAGTTACATTATTTTCGCTTGATTTTCTTTTCTCTTACCTGAATGCAATACTGCTTTTACTTGCTAAGTCTTTTCCATAGAGAAAAACTTAGCAAGCTATCCAGTTTGTTCCTAAGTTCATATACATTTTCTTTCCTTACTGTGTATTCCCTCTCTGCACCAACTCTAGTTTCACCATGACTTTGGGCTTCAGTGTTTTGCCTAATAAAAATCAGCCATCAAATTGTTAATGAGAGTATTTATGAGTTACTGAGCTTTTGAGTCAACAGGCCATTAATAGTAATTGGTAATAGACAAATTTGTATCTCGTTGTCATACAGCTGTGTCTGTAGTTTCAGAGGCAACATACTTGGTTACAAATAGATTAAACTCACAACAGTAGAAATGTAGTGAAGTTGTGCAGTATTTGTTACTATTTTATAAGCATCTTCATAGGATTCCAGATGGTTTGCAGTATTCTTCCTCTAGTACATGTAAGGAAAATTTATGCTTAGAGCTACAGCTAGAGCCTAGTTTAGAGTTTAACTTGAAGCCCCTAAGTATCTCCAAAGTTTATTCCATTTCCTTTGTAGACATGACTAAGGTTCTCTCCAGCACAAGAAAGATCAAAACCTATTGAATACCTAGTTGGATTGCTTTTTTTACTTTTCTACTACTCATAACTGAATATATAGAGAACAGTAGATTCCGTCCCCAACTTATGCAATTATTTGTATCATTTTACTCCATCTCTTTTTATAGTTTATTAAAATAAGATTCAGGGAAGACAGTGTGAAAGCATAGAAATTTTTGGACATACTTAGTTTAAGGTATTGGTAATCCACTTGAAAGTTTTTTATTTTTATGTATTAAATCAGAGTAGGTCTGCTGTTTTAATACATAAGCGGAACATCCTGCCTTCTCGATAGAACTCCAATGCTCTGTTAGAAAGTAAAAACCATGTTGTATTCATTAGGCAGAGGAAAAAACCACACTGAATGTGTACATGATAAATTTTTATTGTTGTTTATTTTCTCTTTGTTCCTTGTAGCTCACCTTTTTTTGGTACGTATGATCAAGTTGAAAGTATTTTAAATTACATGAATTGCATTAATGATAGGCGTTTTATGTTGATCACCATTTACATATGTTTCCAATTACATAGTTCTGTCTCAAAAATGGAAAAGAGGTGATAAATGGAAATTTATACATCTGTAATAAAAAGATATAGCAAACACACAGTAATTTACATATCTTTCTTGAAATATTGCATACTGGCTTTGTCAGTGCTGGTAAGTCCATTTCAAGGATGTCGTCCTTAGTCCATTAGTTTGGATAATGAGCCCTATAAAGTACATTTATAACTCGTGGCACTGCAAGGAGATGGATTCTAATTTTCATCCTTTTATCTAGACACATTGAAAGAAGGTCAATGGAGGGTTCTGTATGATTCATTGTCCCAACACATATCAGATGACAGAGACCTGATAATGTCAGCGCATAAGTGTTTTCCATATTTGGAAGCAGTACTTGAAAGAAATTTTCTCAGCATTATCCTTTGAAGTAAAGTGGAGACTGAAATCAAAAGTGTTATCTCTTTTTCTGTTTAAAATACTATCAAACATGACCTGATAGCTATTCCTGAACAAAGGAGAGGAAACAACACTTAGCAGGAAAATAAAAACTATGTAGTTGCTTTTTCTGGCTTTGAGTGATGTGACATGACATTTAATCAACCTTTCCCCTTCGGTAATGTTTAGGGGGGTGGCAGGGGAAATTGTTTCATAAACAATAAGAAAGGTTATAATTAGAAATGAACTGTAGCAGCTTGACTTCCTTGTTTATTTGCAGTATTCAAATGAGTTCTTGAGAATTAAATCAGGTTAACATTAAGAAAAAACTTCTTAAAGTTGCAAGTGAAACACGTGTCGTGTGGAATGTAATTGAAACTGAAGAATACTTCAAGCTTAAACAGTGGTCATGCCATTAGATTTCTTTTAATCACTGCTAATCCCAAGTTTTCTGTTGAATTTGCATACAGATAGATCTGCAGTATCCAGATTGCTGTGGAATCAGCATTAGAAGTTTGTGTTATAAAAACATACTTAATTGTCATAAAGCTTTTACATTTATAAATAAGCATCGTGTGAACTGGTTTTCAGTTCTCATTTCAGACTGCAGAAGCCACTGGTTTACTAGAGCTAGTGGCAGCTGATGGCTATTACTTGTTTAGATTTGGTTCTTATCTCTAGTTTTATAGATCGTTTTGATTACAGAAGCTAATGAATAGCTTGAAGTTGCAGAAGTGCTGCTTATTCATAAGGTATAACTTTCACATTTGATATTATTGAGACGAGTAATGTTGAGTTATGATAAAACACATTTAAATCTGTAAGGGATCTGTGTTTTAGGTATATCCCTTTGCGTCTTTTGATATTTCCCTGTGCATATGTGCACATGAGTGCGTAAATGCATAAAGAACAGTCTGACAAATGCATTTCTCAGGGACTTGTCATTACATCTCTACAGTTAATCAGCCAAACATTATTGCGAAAACAAGCTCATCTTTGGTAAATGTTGCTGACTGGGAAAGAATAACAGTGCATTAAGGTAGCACCTACAAAATAATTCACAGTATTACTTTTCCATGTATAATGATGTAAGAAACATACACCATTTTAATGTACAATCATGCCAGCATTGCTAACTTTTATTTAGTTTTCCGTATAAAGAGACTAATAGAACATAATAACATTCTGATACCATTGTAATGGCATTGCATGTACTAAATTGCCTAAACCAAGTACAATGTGCAAGTCTAGATTTTAATTATCAATTTCACTTAATTTGTTTTAGAGGTTCATGTATTAAAGAAGCATGTAGCTAACTTATTTGAAAGATAAACAATGGACTATATCACTCAATTTTGAAAACTTCTGCATGCTTTTATTACATTACATCTGATTTTTTTAATTTTTTTAAAAATTTTTTTAACAGATGCAAAGCTATTGTGGATCATTTTGGACAAAGAATAAGTGCTAACTATTTTATTGTGGAAGATAGTTACCTTCCAGAGAGCATATGCACAAACGTGTGCTACAGGTACGTAGTAAAACACTAAACATAATAAATTTCTTTAAATAATACTGTATCAAGTACACTGCAATTCAAACTTTAAAGATTGTTGTGTCCTGCTTTACCTTTGCAGTACAGCTTAGTTCTATACTTGAAGGCATACAGTATACTTTTTTTAATTTTTCTTAAATTGTCCTCTAAATCCTATTTGTCTTTTCTTTTTAAAAAGTCTGATAGTTCTAAGTGCGTTAGGAATTTTGTATTTGTTAAAAAGTGTTTGGAAGGTAGAGGTGACTTGCTCTTCTTTAAGTTGTTTTCTGGGGTTATTTTTGTTTTGATTTTTTTGAGGGAGAGGGTTGTTTTTGTTAGTCTGGACAAAAGCATTGGATATATACTGTCTTCATCTTCAGGAACATTGCAGAAAAAACAGCAAAACTGTAGTAGTGGGTGCAGTGCAGAAATGATCATAGACAATGGAGAACTAGAAATTTCAACTCATGGACTCCGCTGTAGTGTATTTCCCCTTAATCTGAATTGCCCTATGCTTTTTTGAACATAAAGTTCTGTAACATACTGCTGCTAATCTTGATAAAGCAAACAGAAGATTTTTTTAAAAAATAGCCTGAAAATCATATATTATAGTGGCATTGGCTCATTTATTCATCATCTATTTTGGTCATTGGAAATACTTCATTATTGTTCTAAATGTGTTCCTACTTCAACACAGGCTGAATGTCCCACTAATGATCATATTAATATAGATTATATGGTTAAAGAGCCTTCCCACAATACTATGTTTAGATTGATATTGCCAACACTTGGAATCCAAATTAGTTTTTTAACATTTTTGTGAAATACTATGAATATCTTATTTTATTGTAGGCAGATCTCCAGAGCAGTGCTCATTACAGATCAATCTGTACTAAACACAGATTCAGAGCAGCAGGTATGTATCAATTTTATATCCTGTATCTGTTTGTAAATTGTATGTATTAAGATTTAGTTGTTGTTAGGAATTAATTTATGCTTTTGTTTCTGCTTTAATATAGCTTTTTAGTCATCTCTAATGAAAATTGTTTAATTCCTTAGTATCTATAGAACTATTAGGAATTTTAGTTCAACTAAATGTGATTTCTGTGTTTGGTTTGCACTATGTTAATTAATAGAGTTTCTAAGCTGATGTCTTTAAGGCAGTTCATTTTTTTTTTAATAAACGACCACTCTTAGTATTTTATTAATTCTTAGTTATTTCTCTGATCTAAACTTTGTTCAGAGTTCTTTTGGGGTTTTTTTTAACATTCACTTTCACTGTTCAAAGTTCTTAGCACTTTCAGATCCTTCTTTAAATGTTACTGCTTCATCAGTCTTTGCAGACCTTAATTTTAAAGGATATTAATCTGTGTGAAGTGTTTCTTCTGTACACTTCCTGTATTCTTACAGGTTAAATACAATCTACATATATGACAGAGAAGTGTGATTTTTTTCCTAAGTCTTGCTACTAGCAGTCCTGCTTAAAAGTATTCCGGTTATTCTTATTTAACAGTGCTCTGCCTAGTGTTTAAAAAAGTATTTTGCAATAGTCTCTAAATTGTCCCCCTTTTGGAAAGGACAGTGATATGAGGTTTTCTGTCTGTTCTGCTAATGCAAACATTCCTTACAAAGGTGGCCTCACTGACCTGAGTATAAATTCTTGAATGCTCGAGTTTGGCAGGATTGATTACACAAGTTGTTACTAATAATCCAAAAACCAAAATTGTATAACTGGCTTCAGTTGTTTTTCACCCTTACTCAGAATTCTATTGGTTACCTCATTCTCAGTGTTACTCCAAGTTAAACTTTCTGCTTGATAGGTTTCCATTTTGACAGTGCCTCCAGTAGATCCAGGAAAACCAGCAGTTTGTGTCATTGAGTTGTGTTCCTCAACTATGACGTGCATGAAGGACAGTTGTAAGTACAGTCTACGTGTAATCTTAACTATGTTTTCCCTTTGACTCTGTCAGCTCTGAAACGAAATAAAAAATGTGTGTGTGTTTCATTCCTCTGCTGCACAACAACCAGTCTCTTACCTGAGCAACCAATGTGAACTAGGATACCGCTATCAGCAGATGAGAGTAGTAGTCCATTGTCTTAATTCTATATAGCAGTTGTCTACTGTTCTGTATGGCTTGGGAATCATAGTACAAGTTTCTTGTGGTGTTTTATTTTTGTTAAATGTACATGTGGTAATTATTTAAAAGCTCGTTGTGATTTTTATGGTGATAAAGTATATTGTTCTTTGTTTCCTAATGGATCAGATATCAAATATTCCTTTTAACACCTATACGACTCAAAAGCTTGATCATTTAAGTCTTATTAGCACTGGGATGATATTCCGTTTACTGTTCAGTTATTATAAAATAGCACCAACAGAGATCTTTTTGTTATGACTGCTGGGTTTTTTTAAGATTAAAAAAAAGTATTCAAATTCCACTTTTCTTTATTCTGCAACATTATTAAGACAACTGAATATTTAATAGATTGACAGGTAGGTTAGTGGAGAGCTCTTAGTAGACTTTCTTCTCCACTGTGACTAGCTAAGAACGTGCAGTCTTCAAGTCAAAATATTAAGATTTTTTTTTCCCAACTTAGAAATGTATTCTTTGCAAAATTTTCTGCCACAGATTTTTCTGGTCATGATGTTTAAAACCCACCCAAAGTATTTTCTCAAATAATTTCTGCAAAAACTCGTAAACACAAAGGTGGGATCTTAGTTACCATAGTGCATGTTTGGGTTTGTTGGGTTTTTTTCCTTTCAGGTGACCTTCAAAATTTTAAGAGAATCTTTATGCTATAGGACTCTGGGATTATATGAAAAATGTTGAAAATTTTAGTCTCCATAAGGGTAGGTTTTCAGTATATTTCTGTAATATTTGTAGCAGACTATTTTCTGCTGTAGTTTCTGGTTTTTTCTTGATGAGCATATACAGAAGAATTAATAAGTAGGTTAATAGACATATTTTCACTTACACAATAGTACATTTTTCCTTCAGTAGATTAATATTCCAAATCATATGAATTTCACTGGTAGTTTATCATTAGTTTTTTTTATTTGAAAATTGACTAAGTTAGCTGAACTATGAAATTGAAGCACCTGAAGCACACTATATTTGAGGCTTTTTATCTTCTGAAAGTTTTGGTGGAGCTGAGATTATGTCCCTTTGTGAGATTTGGAGGTAGGAGTGCATCATGATATTTTTGAGGTCAAGTTGTAAAAATTTGTTTGAGAGCTTTGTTGTGGTCATCTATTGCATTAGGTTATTTAATTTTTAAAATATCTGAGAGACCATCTTTCTAGGAAGGCCATCCCAGTATTTCCACTATGTGACTCTGTTGTTGGTATTATATGTGAACTTGAAATAGATGAGCAAAAAAAATACTCTTACTGGATATCCATTTTTCTTTCCAAATTCTTCTTCTGAATTCTGTTAAATGGATTACCAATTTGAGATACTATGGAAGAGAAATAGAAATAGAGCTTAACTGAGTTAGGACACTTCTTAGCAAAAAATAACTAATTGTAATAAAACCATTTCATTTTACAGTTATCTAGGCTTGAACTTAGTTAAACCTGTAATTAAAAGCTTAGTGCTCTGTTGTTAATATTTCTCCTTTAAATAGCTGATTTACTTTATTTAAGGTTTCACATAATATAAATAGCAGGAAGTGAAACTGAAGGATTGACCTCCAAGTAGATGTAAATTATTAGCTTCATGAGAATTTTCTGTGGTGCAGAAAAATCAAGGTTTGTTACTTACTTTTCTCCATAAATTATTTTCATTTCAGAGGAGAAGGTACTTAAATACCTTGATGAAATTTGTCTTCATGTATTGAAATAATATAGTTCCACTTCAGGTATAGCTGAGTTCTAGTTATGGGACATATTTCATAATTTTTAAAAAAACTTTTCCATCATTATCTGTAAATGGATTTTAACCTGACTGATTTCTCCTTCAAACAATTATTTAAGATAAGTATACAAATACATCTACTCTTTGATCACACTGCATAAATGACAGGCACATAATCTGTATTGCCACTTGAGTGGAACCAAGCTCCTTCACTTGCCCTAAAAATTGAGACTGTAATGATGAAATCATGAACTAAACTCATCGTTCTTCTTGCTAGAGGAATTACTTGAAGACAAATGTTGGCAACCACTGTAACTAATGCAGTTATACCTGAGTAAATCAAATATAATCAAAATACATACTGATGACTGTGACTCATAGCCGTAACCTTAAAGATAATAAAAAAGATTTTAAAGAAAGTAAATGATGTGAACTTTAGTGATTTATAGCTGAGTTTTTTGAGGAAAAAATAGATTGTATTACAATGTTTGGGATTGTAAACATTTATTTAAGGTTACAATGAGACTTTAATTATCACCACCTGTTTCCTTTTACTTTTCTTTAGTACATACTCTTTTAGATAGGAGGTTTGGTTTTGGTTAAATAAAAAAAGAAAGTTAATGTTTGAATATGATCTCTGTGTGTGCAGTCTGATAGAGTAGGATCAGGAAGGGTTAAATTTGTGAACCTCCTGGGGTCAGCATCAAACTCCATGGCCTGACTATGGCCAGGAAATGATTCAAGGTATATATGATACACTTGTAAATGTGCAGGGGGACACAAGTATAGCCAGACTTCAGAGTGAAAAGAGAAAAACATCATTATGGATTTAATGTAACACCATAGCTATTTATTGCTGTTAAATTGATCAGAGATGTATAGTAATTAAGAAGAAGTAATCAATTTAAACTTTGTACAAAGATATGTTGAACGCCTTCATGATTCTGTCACATAGTTCTCTGCTGATACATTTCCAGAGAACCATTCAGTAACGAATGTGTCTGGTATTATGGTTTTATACAAACCTTTAAGATGAGGTTTTTAGATGAATGACTGTAAAATCAAGCGGGATAAAGCAGCAGAGTAGCTGGTTCTGTGTCTGAATAGAGAACAGTGGAACAGAAAAGGGGTCAAGAGCTGCATCAAGTGAGCAAATTAGTTTGCAAAATAGAGCAAATAAAGACATAGTGTGTTCCACAAGGAATCTGTTCAGCAACTTTATTTTCATGAAAAAAAAGAACATTGGCAAGAAATCAAAATACCAAATCTACATTATTCAAGCAAAACGATGAATTTTCACAACTACAAAATTGTATTTAGTGACAATGATTTGTCCATGCTCGAAGGCGAATTTTGATTAATTTTATACTGTTCCACAGATCTGTTCTCATGGCCCAGAATCTTTTCACATCACCTTTTTCCACAGTGGGTTTACTGTACTCTGTGATTTATTTCTGATGTGTACAGAACGGCTCTTGATTTCAAGTACTTGAAACCAGTTCTGCAAATGATTTGAAGTCCTTACTGCATGTCATAACTTAGCATCACAGAACCAGTCACTGATACTCAACACTGCTCACCTTTGCATTCTCTCTAGCCTGTCAAAACGTGGCAGTGTTTGCTGTACTTGTCATTCTCTGTGTGGCTGGAGAGAAGTAAAGTGCCAGCCCCCTTGATCAGTTAACTTCAGACATACATCTGTTGACTTCATCATCTGTTTACTGTTTAGTACAGTAAAAGAAACAGAAGTCGTGCTGAAAGTTTTTACTTACTACTTACTTTCCTACAGCCAGACATAAACTGTGAGTAGCCAAATGGCCCAATTCCCAGTCAGTCCCAGTTCAGCTCTTAAAGGAGAGTACTGATGAAAGCAGTGATATTTGTGGGTTTAGCATGTTGTTGAACTATTGGACTACCAACAATGATAAAAATGTTCTTGGGGCTTCTAGAAGTCATTAATGACAAATAAGATCTATTTTCCAGATTCTTGCTGCTGCATTTCCTGTTACTAATTGACACCTTTTCACAAAATGATGTTCTCCCTGTCTGCACTGCTGATGTTAAATTATACATCCATCTTACCATCATAACTGGGATAGCTAATTATGAGATTTATTAAGAAAATGTATCTGTTTAATGTATATACACTGATTCTTCCATAATATAATACTTGTCTCCGTTAAAGGAAATGATATATATAAAGAGCAGTGGTTTCTAAAAGCTTGCTGTGCCTTTTAAAAATCCTAAATTGTATTTATGTATCTATGTATTGGTGATTGTAATTAGTTTGTGTTCTCTTTTCACAGATTTAGTCCATTTAACCTGTCCATCAATTAAAACTGCTAGGGAAGATTTAGAGCCTGTTGTACAGAAGTTATTCAATCTAAATACAGAACAAGGTAAAAACAAATAAATGAAGTATTAAGAGGTTATTTTGCAAAAGTATAACTTACCCTTGTAACTAAAGGATCTTTTGCCAAACATCTGAATCTGTCATCAGAGTCAGCATATGGTGAGCTGCTATTTAAATATCAGCATATCTCTGTAAAGGAGTCTATTTTAAAGAGCGAGAATGATTAGACAGATGTCAGTTTTTTCGTATTTCCCAATCTAATATTCAAAGTCGTCTTTGATCTGTGGTTTAACTTCAGAACACAAGGACCATGGCTGTAAGTGTCTAGGACATTTCTCCCATTTTATTTTTCATGGAAGCATATTTGCTTCTCAGCATGTCTTCCAAAGATACAGTAGTGAAATGTTTGCGAATGTGTTTTAGACTATCTTGGGTTTAGTGGTTCCTATCAGTTGGGTATTCCTAACTGAAGTTATCAAAACCTCAAAAGTTAGTGACTGAACTTTTCTTCTTCATCTAGCAGATGTGCTCAGTGCTGTATACTTCTTAGTTTTCTTTTGCCTTCTCTTAGAATAAGACTGTTGCTCATCCTTTTGTTGTCTTCTTGAAGTACTTCTGTTTCTTGGTTTTAGTTCTCTGCATTCGACTTTAGGCAGTGGAAGCATAAAATTGTTTCACAGCAATGTTGTTAGCATGATAGGTTTCCAGTAAATTTCAATAATGAACTATTTGTCTCTAAAGAAAACCTTGTCTGCTGTTTTCTTGAATTTTGACCTTGAGATAGACAATTTTGTAGTCCCAGAGGAAAGCAACTGTTGACAAAGTAGTGCTTGCCTAGAAGGAAATTATCCCTGAGATCCTTTGAGCTAGTTCTACAGAAGTCTTTAAAATTTAATCCCGAGATCTTGAATTTAATCTTATTTTGGTAGATGGTCATAGAGTAGGTAGTATGCACATAGATGTTGCTGTGTTCTAACAGTGGTGAAGTGTTTCTAAATATATTGTGCTCAAACTTAAATACAGTAAATCATAGTTCTTCTATGAGAAAACAATACTTAGCTGTCAGTGGAGGTGTTTATGTTCAGATATATGCAGGTTAGTGTAATGTAAAAGTATGTTATAATATTTATAATTGGTTTGCTTACAATATTTGCTGTTACGCTTCGATGAATGAACGATAACATGAATCCAGGTAGAATTTTCTCCTATTAAAAAAAACCCATTCTTTTATGTGGGCAGCCTTTCTTTTTCCTCTCAGGGCTCTGTAATCAAGAGCAGTGTTTCATGAAGGGTTGAATTCAGCTTTTCCCTAGTTTGCTTTGCTGTGTTTCTCCATTTTTGGGTTTTTTCCCCTTCTACCTTTTATTGAAAAAGCAAATATCATACTGTTTTTGTTAGACAACAAAGTGCTTTCAATAGATAATATTAAATAATATGCATTTTTGCTTACAAAAAGGGCATCTTTGATGTTACAAAGATTTAATTTTCCCAAGGTTTGTAGTACAAGAGCATTTACAAAATAAATATGTAGAGTACAACTAGGGTTTGTAATTAGAAAAACTTTACTAGATTGGAGAGCTGAAAAACCTTTTCATGTTGATATTTGTTAATTCAAAGCCTGCTAATTTCCAACTTTTTAGTATTTAACATCTCTGAAGTTTTCAAGATTGTGTCATGCATTTCAAAGACTCAATTGGCGAAGAAAAGATTAGCTTGCAGTTTGGTGTCTTCTAATCATTTGGAGGGGCTAGTATTAATCTTAATGTTTAAAGTTATTCATTTTTGAAATGATATATTGTTTAGAACCTGACTGAAATTCTTCTGTAGAAACTTTGTGATCATAGGGGTCCTCAGGTGCACTGAGGCACTGAAAAGCTAGTTTTCACTGACACATAGGCCTTTTTATCATCAGGATGAGGTAGTGGTCGTATTTTAATTAAAATGTCAGAACAAATACTGTTGGAGTTATTGAAAATGAATCACCAGATAAAGTGAGCAGTGGGCCATGGCAGGTCAAAGAGGCAAAGTCACCTGGAGAAGAGGACTCCATTCATTTTCCTGCCTAAATGAGGAAGAAGTAACTTTTATGAGCAATGTGAACTTTTAAATATATTAAAGAGCATCTTGCCCTGTATTAAGGCTCAGACTGTCACAGGCTGATGAATTTAATTTATATTTCAAACTGTTGGGAATGGTTAGCACCTATTTTTAAAAATATTTGACAGTTGTACAAAGATACTGAAGGAATAGCATAGATTTATCTCTGGTTTTTTCTAATTCAACTGCTTTAAAATACTGTTTTGTATGCCATTGTTATCTAGAAGTTTCTTCCTTTGAAAGGAGTAAATCTTACAAGGTCCTTAACAAGCTTCATTTGTTTTAAAGAAGGCCAAATATATAGCAAATATGCCAAACAAATAGTATCTATTGAGCAACAAATCTATGTTGTCTATTCCTCCATTGCATTCTGCACTGTTAAAAAGTGACCTTCGTCTTCCCAGAGGATTTTCTTCCTTTGTGCAGAGGGTTTATATGAGTGTGCAAAGTAACTGCAAGAAGATACAGATGATGAACAAGTAAGATACAGGTCACGATAATTTTGTGTTCATAATGGGTATTGTAGCACAGTACAAGTCATCAGTAAGCATAGATAAATATAAATTAAACATTTCTTTTCATTCAGCAGTATTTCCACAGTTTAGAGATTCTACACGCATAGTATCACACATCTCCATGTACTTCTGGGGTTTGATAATTCCTTATCTGCCGTTAATGGAAGGGGACAGATATTCTTTGTGGATTTTTCTTTAAAATTTCTTTTATTTAAACCATGAGCATTAGTCTCCTTAAATTGGCTTGAAGACAATCTTAAAACACTGGAAGGGTCATTATGAGAAGGATTAACAGGGGGAGGTCGGGGAGAGGGGGAAATATACATCAAAAATATCTTTACACGTGGAATGCAATAGCTTCAAGTGGGCACAACCCAGGGAGGACTTGATCATACTGTAATATGCTCATGGAGTTTATCTGGAGTAAACTAGATAACATGAAGTGGAAAGACATTAAATTTAGAGCAACTACCAACTCAGTAGTATGCTTTTAGGTGGTAATTGGTTCTTATGTGGCATAGTGTGTACAGAATAAGTAGAGTTCACATACCTGCGGTTGTAAAGGAGCAGCATGGTGAAAGACTACCTCAAAAAAGAATGGAATGTAAAATTAATTAGCTTTTTAAAGAAAAAATACTTTATAACAGTCATTCCACCTTAATAAGTTGACTTTTAGTATGCTGGAATACGTATTTGCATGTGAATATTGGATACACTTTTTTTCTTTTCAGAGACTGAAAATGAAGAACTGGGAAAACCTAGAGTCCTCTGGGCAGTCTACTTCAACATGAGGGATTCTTCAGGAGTTGAGAAAAATTCATATGATGGCTTACCTTCAAATGTTTATATTTGTTCTGGACCAGACTCTGCATTAGGAAATGACTGTGCCGTCAAACAGGTTGGGCAGATCAGATTTTTGGTTGCAGGTCTTTAATTTTAAAGACCTAAGAAAGTCCAATACAGTCTACTTTTGTTCTGGGTTATTCTGCTTTAAAATAGATAATTAGTACTAACACAGCTATAAAACCTCACACTAGACATACCAAAAATATTCCTTAATGAGCAGTGGGATTGAGGATGAGGGAAACTTGAAGGGCAGTTAATATAGTAACATTAGTGTTGTTGTTGTGAAGGCAATAATCACTCAAAGACGTAGAGGGTCTAAGTAATGCACGTGCAGAGACGTACAGGGGCAACACAGTACAACCACCAGAGTTGACTCGAAGCCACCCTTCCTTTGCTAGCTACCTCCTTATATGCTGCTTCTGCCCATGAGATCACCCAGGGCCCAATTGATTAACTTGCAGCACCTGTTTCTGAAGTAGCATGCCAGCTGCATTAACTTATCCCTACCATCTTTATTCAAGCTGGCTGGTCCAAGCTACATCTGTGCCTACAATTCCCCCCTTTTTCTTTTTTGAACCAGCCAGCCTTTAGCAACACATTTCAGAATTAAAGGTACATGAAGAAAACATAAATATTTTTACCCATGGCCATGAGTTTACAACAAAAGGTCAATAACAGCTACATCGCTGAACAATACAATACAGAAATCCATAAAGTCAAAATAAACAATCTGATATGTGTTGGTAGGAGGGACGCACACTGGCAGGAAGGGATGAGGTCTTGGTAGCTCCACTGATATTTCTTTTTCCTGATGTAGTTCTGGACTTTTCTTCAGATCCTTTAGCATGCTGATCTGTGAGCATTATCAATAAGATGGAAGTATCTCTTCATCTGTTGGTCATCTTAAGTTCTTTAATTCTTTTATAGCTGAAGGAATTTACAGCAGCCTAAGTGGTGCCACAGTTGCGAGGGTTTACATTTTAATAGAGTGATGGATTGAGGGTGGATCACTTGGTTCTTTCCTCAAGATTGTTTTTTCCATTGGTCTTACAGTTAAGTCCTTTCTGTTGATGTGGCTTGATCCATTTTGCCGGAATCCATCGGGGACCTTGATCTGTAATGACACAAGCATAGCCTCTTCCCCACGTTAACAGATCTGCAGGTCCTTGCCACTCTCCAGTAGTGGGATTCTTATACCAAACTTTAGGTTTGTCAGTAAAATCCAAATCCCGACTCATTTGGGCAAAGTGTGTTAATGCCGGTGGTTCATTCCGGTTTGCCACAATTCTGAGATGATTCATTGTATAAAGGGCTTTCATTAGTCTGTCTTGAGGACTCACCCCCTCTTCCCCCGTTTTTTGTTTTTCTAGAAGGCCTTTTAAGGTTTGATGTGTCCGTTCAATGATGGCTTGACTGGTAGAATTTCCTGGGATACCAGTAGTATGTTTAACACCCCATAAGTTTAGAAACTTACGTGTTTTACTGGCTATGTATCCCGAGCCATTATCAGTTTTTATCTCTCTTGGAACACCAAGGACAGCAAAGCAACTCCTCCAATGTCTTATGACGTCTCGAGAACTGTCACTGGTTAAGGCTGTGGCCCAAACCATGGCTGAATAAGTATCAATAGTAACATGTATACGTTTAAATCGCCCAAAAGGAGCATAGACAGTGATATCTGATTGCCATATACCTAATGGTGCCAGACCCCTGGGATTGACTCCTACTCCTAGGCCGATCTGATTCTGGCATGCAGGGCACGTGGAAACAATACCCTGAGCGTCCGATATGGTCAAGTCAAACTGCTTCGCCAGCATTTTCGCACTTTGATGAAAAAAATCGTGCGATCTTCGGGCTTGAGAAAATTTGTCAATTATTGGCCCCGTAGGTATCAATAAAGGAGCTGCCACTATCCTGTCAACAATTTCATTGCCAACTGATAGGCCATCTTTTAAGCCCGAATGGCTTCGAATATGTCCAATATAATAAGCAGTTTGCCGTTCATTTATCTGATGCCAGAGTCGCAGAAATAAGTTATACAGATTCTGATTAGAGATTTCTTTCAACAGCGCTCTCTCTAATCGAGTGACAGCATCGACCACATAGAGGGAATCGGAGATGATGTTTAATGGGACGTCTGACCATTTCTCAAAAGTTTTAACTACAGCCATCAGTTCCAGCAGTTGAACTGAACTGCCTGGGGAGTGGACAGTTAGATTTTGCCATTTTCCATTTTCCCACCAAACCACTCCTGCTTTGGCTTGGATCTTACTGGCGTCGGTAAAAACAGTCAGGCCTTTAACGGGTACTGCTGATCTCAACGGCCGGTCTTCCATTTGAAATTTAACAGAGAACAATTTATGGGCCGGATAATGATTATTTATAGTTCCTGGATATGACAATAAGGCCCACTGTAATTCATCAGATTGTTGCAGTGCCCAGTTCAAGAACTCATCTGTGAGAGGAACGAAAATGATGTCTGCCTCAATCCCTGCTATTTCCAGCAGACGTTTCCTGGCCTTAACTATTATTTTTGCAATTGCCTCAAGCCTCGTGGTAATTGTTTTTTGTAAATTATATGGCAAAAATATCCACTCCAAGATCCTCAATGGGTCTTTCGCTACTGAATCCCATTGCATCAAGATTGCCATTACATGCTGGTTTTGACTTATCACAGCAATGTTAATTGACAAGTCAGGATCATATCGGTGACTGTAGTTATTGACTATCTTGCTTCCTATTTTTTCTATTGCTTGGATTTGCTGCCGAGACAGTCTTCGCGCACTATCAGCCTCTACTGAGCCCTTTAACAAAGGCATTAGTGGCGCAAGATCCTCATTTGTGATACCACATATGGTTCGTACCCATTGGATATCACCTATCAGCTTTTGAATGTCTGTTAAGTTAGCAATATCTGTTTTAATTGCCACCTTCTGAGGATAAATGCGCGCATCAGTGATAATATTACCTAAATATTTCCAAGAGGCGTGCATTTGTACCTTCTCTGGCGCGATCACCAACCCGGAGTTGCTTAACTGTCGGTTCACTTCTTGTAGAATGCGATGCTGGTCCAGGTCTTTTCCTGCAATCAAGATATCATCCATATAATGGTAAAATAAGACACGAGGGTATTTTTTGCGCAGAGGTGCCAGCGCCCAGGCAACATAAGTTTGACAAATAGTTGGTGAGTTCTTCATTCCCTGAGGTAAAACAGTCCATTGATATCGTTTTGCTGGCTCTTGTTTGTTAATCGATGGTACTGTAAAGGCAAACTTCTCACTGTCATCCTCATGTAAGGGAATTGTGAAAAAACAGTCCTTTAAGTCAATCACCAACAGGGGCCACTCTTTTGGAAGCATTGCAGGAGAGGGTAATCCTGGCTGTAAAGCACCCATGTCCTGCATCACTGCATTAACAGCTCTTAAATCATGTAACAGCCTCCACTTCCCTGATTTTTTAGGGATAGTAAAAATTGGTGTATTCCATGGACTGGTGGATGGCTTAATATGACCCTTCTCTAGTTGTTCATTTACTAATTCATGAATGTGGGCGAGCTTTTCTTTGCTTAGCGGCCATTGATCAATCCAAACTGGTTTATCTGTTAGCCAGGTTAACTTCAGGATTGGTCGCCCATCAATGGCCGCCATTAAAAATTTTCATTTGACAAACGAAAGCCCATTTGGCTTAAGGCGTCTCTACCCAAAAGCCAAACTGAAGTATTCATTACATAGGGCCTAATTTGCACACATCTATTCTCTTCGCCCTGTATACATACCGAAATCAGGTCTGTGCTAATTTTTGTCATCTGTATTCCTCCTACTCCAACAACAGGGGTGTCTAAGTTCTCTAAAGGCCAGCTTTTTGGCCAATAGGATAATGGCACAATAGTAACATCTGCTCCCGTATCCAGTAATGTGTTGTACCCAACCATGTGTTCACCATTTGGATGTTGGAATACAACCGTCTGAGTGGGCTTTCCCTGTGAAAGCGGCACCGCCAGTCTTACCTCAGGTACTCCAGTGGATCCAAAACCACCGTCTCGACGCTTACGACTTCCTGCGAAAGGAACTTTAGCTCTGAAAGGAACTAATTGCGCTATTTTAGTTCCTTTAGGTATATGAACTGGTGGCTGCCAAACTTTAACCATTATTCCAATATTTCCTTCATAGTCTGCATCAATTACACCGGGGAGCACAAAAATACCCTGTCGAGAGGCCGATGACCGTCCTAAAAGCAAAGCGCTTAATCCATAGCCAAGGGGTCCATTAACGTTAGAGGAGATAATTGTTACCTCTGTGTTGTGGATGGTTACATCTACTGCTGTTTCCACATCCACTCCTGCGCTTCCTGCAGTGGCTGATCTGAGGCCATCCAGGCAGCTCTTGGTGTTGAAGGGCGTTTTTGTGTCATCGCGCTCGCCCTTTTTGCGCTCGTCAACCCGTTTCCCTTATGCATTGTTTGTCTGGCCACTCGAGAGCGGCACTCAGTGGCTCTATGGCCAAACTTGCCACATCTGTAACAATTACCGTGAAATCTGCCATTGGACCCAGATGGCCTGGCGGAGCTGTTTGTCCATACCAATGGTCTGGACCGACATTGATTTTTCACGTGTCCTATTTTTCCACAGTTAAAGCACTTTGGCCTCCGATCTCCTTTGTGGGCTTGAACTAAAGGTTTCAATGCTGTTGCCATTGCCTCAGCTAAATGTGCTGACGATCCTACCCTAGAGCAGGCTTCTATCATGTCGACCAAAGTTGCTGTCCGCGGGAGAGCCTGCAGGATCTTTTTGCAGTCATGATTAGCGTTAGCAACTGCTAAGTGTAATCCTATTTCCGCCTTTACTTCAGCCGACATGTTTGGTATACGATCCAGAGCTGCTCTTAGGCGGTCTAAGAAGGTCATGAAAGGCTCATTAGGTTTTTGAATAATAGTTGTATATGAGGGAACTGGCACCCCCATATCAGGAACAATCTTAAATGCTTGACGTGCCAGTGTCTGTGTTTGCTGCAAGATAGCTTCATGCAGCCGGGCTTGTACCTGAGGATCAGCGAATGCTCCTTTACCCAGCATCATGTCTGCTGTGACGACTCGCCGCGGATCTCCCTGTTGTAAGTCCATGTTTTCCACCACCGTCAGATCAACTCTTTTTTCCCATTCAGACTCCCATAATAATACCTGAGTGGGCTTCAGGAAAGTTTCTGCAAGCTTCCGGCAGTCAAATGGAGTCATTAACCCACTGGCAAAAATATGATCTAGTAATGTCTGAACGTATGGGTTGGACAAGCCATATTGCATTACTGCTTTCTGGCCTTCTCTTACCAATTTCCAATCTAAAGGTGCCCATTGTCGTTTTCTTTGTGCTGTTATTACTGGAAAGGCTTGCGGAATAAATTCGCCTTCGATTACCGCATCACGTATGAGGCCTCTCCATTTCTTAGCCGGATCATAATCATCTGGACGAGGATCTCTGAGTACCTGTGGGGATGAAACTTTAATCTTTGTTTTGGTTAATTCATTAATTCGTTCCAACAGTTGATTAGCTGTTGCTTTTGGTTTTTCTATCAGTTCCTCCAGCTGGGCCAAAGTGTGTTTCATATCTTCTCCGTGTTGTATTAACTCTTCCTTTAATAATTGTCTTTGTTGATCTTCACTAGAAGTTGGGGGTGATGATGGCAGAGGGATACACTCAGGGATTGATGAGCTCAGGGGCAACGGCATATCATTTGTAAAACGTACCTTCCGTTCTCTGTTAGGTACTCCTTCAGGTATAGCAGAAGGGTGGGATGGGGCAGGATGGTGAAGGGTGGGTGGGAGGGGAGGAGAAGCAATGTGTGTATTCGGCTCCTGGAACGGTGCTCTAGGGGGTTCTGGGGGAGGTGGGCTCACATCCATGCTCTCCTCTTCCAGAGGTGGAGCCGAGGGTATTACAACATTATCCCCTCCGAAGAATCTCTGAGTATTTTCTTCTAGAGGTGGAGCCGATGGCACTATAAAGTCACCACCTCCAAAGAATCTTTTAGCATCCACTGGGAACGCAGATGGTGCAGCAGCTTCTGCTTTCATGGCAGCAGCGGCAGCACGCTCAGCTTCTAGCTGGTGTATAATGGATGATACCAATTTACACAAGCCAATAGCATTATTCAACATGTCTCCTAGCTTTTCCCAGTGTCCTTTTTCATATACTTCTTGGGGGGAAGCAAAGAGACCTACTTCCTGTCCCCATCTTACAAGCCTTAGCAAAGGCTCTCTTTCATAATTGAATCCTTTTTCCGCAAGGATATGCTGGAGGGTGTCAATAGGACTTTCCTCTTTGCTTAGCATTTTTCCCATTATATCAGTTTGCTCAGATTACTTGCCTTTTCCAGCAGAAATCCAAGTGCTTTTCTGCCGAGGGTTCTTGATCCAACCAATTCAGCGAATCACGTCGGGGTCACCAAATGTTGTTGTTGTGAAGGCAATAATCACTCAAAGACGTAGAGGGTCTAAGTAATGCACGTGCAGAGACGTACAGGGGCAACACAGTACAACCACCAGAGTTGACTCGAAGCCACCCTTCCTTTGCTAGCTACCTCCTTATATGCTGCTTCTGCCCATGAGATCACCCAGGGCCCAATTGATTAACTTGCAGCACCTGTTTCTGAAGTAGCATGCCAGCTGCATTAACTTATCCCTACCATCTTTATTCAAGCTGGCTGGTCCAAGCTACATCTGTGCCTACACATTAGGAAGGCAGATAGTTAATCTGAGCAGGTAAAGGGAACCGAGAAGGCAGCAGTAGATAGTGATCTTGTTAGAACACTGAATACTTAGAGTACTTGCTCTAATACCACAGAAAAGAAAAACTGACAAATAATTCAGATAAATGATAAGTCCCCAAAATACATAGTCTTTTGCCTGTAAGGCTAAAGAGGAAGTATAGTGTTGGAGAAGTAGTACAAATCAAAAGTCTGAAGAGTCTATATACATCTCAAGTTAGAAGGATATTTTAATACTTGCAGGACATAGTCACAAACCTAAAACTTATTGAGGAAAAATCCCCAGCATAGTTAATAAGCTGGCACATTAAGCTATCTGTCTCAGTTTACCTTCTCTTTGTCTTAGGTATCACTGTATTAAAAGATTATGGCATAATTGAGCCTCTGAAGGAACTGAGGGGAATATCATTCTATTCATAACCTCAAAATGGTATTTGGCACCAAGTCACACTCATATAATTTATGAGTTTTTATGATTTTTAGTTCTCAGTATGGGGATGTTTACATATCTAGTTGCTGCTAACTAGAATCCTGAACCGAGAACCACTTGCAGCTTGCGTGCTAGTAAGTATGCCATACAGGTATTCAGTTTAAGACAAACTAGTAGTGCTTTGAAATTGGAGATGAAAAGTGAAAGATCCTTAAACTAATGAGACTGAATAATTGCCAAGAACTGCATAGGAATTGTTTGTCTGCCCCACTTTGTCAAACCTTTAGGGGAAAATTGTAGAATCATAGAATGGTAGGGGTTGGAAGGGACCTTTAGAGATCATCTAGTCCAACCCCTCTGCAGAAGCAAGTTCAGCTAGATCAGGTCGCATAGCAACATGTCCAGGCAGGTCCTGAAGACCTCCAAGGAAGGAGACTCCACAACCCCTCTGGGCAGCCTGTGCCAGGGCTCCCTCACCTGAACAGTGAAATAGTTTTTTCTTTTATTTAAGTGGAACTTTTTGTGTTCCAGTTTCACCCCATTACCCCTTGTCCTGTTGCTAGCTACTATAGAAAAAAGGGATGTCCCAACCTCCTGACACCCACCATTTAGATATTTGTAAATGTTGATAAGATCTCCCCTCAATCTCCTCTTCTCCAGACTGAACAGCCCCAGTTCCCGCAGCCTTTCCTCATATGAAAGATATTACAGTCCCCTGATCATCTTGGTGGCCCTGTGTTGGACTCTCTCCAGAAGTTCTCTGTCCCTCTTGAGCTGAGGAGCCCAGAACTGGACACAGTACTGCAGAAGAGGCCTTACCAGGGCAGAGTAGAGGGGGAGAAGAACACCTTTCCTCAATATTCTGTTATAATAATCATTAAAATATATTTTTGGAACTTCAAGGACAACTGCAGACTTGAAATAAAAAGTCTTTCTTTTACCTTCAGAAAGTTAGTTTTGTAAACTTTTTATTGGATCTTTATATCCCCTTGTCCCCATACTTATCGGCAAAATTTTCACATTACAAAACTGTGGTTTTAAGGTAGGGAACAGATTTTTTTTTTTTGTATCTTGTTTCATATAATAATGTAAATTGTTTTAAACATATATGGAAGAGTGAAATTTAGGAAGCAGAATGAAAAATTAAATTGAACTGAGGGTAGACAGGGTCATTTAAGCAGTTAATAACGGAGTCCTACGTCGACGTGCTCATGATTCAAATTCACAGCTGGTAGGCAGTGAAGTTTATCATGGAAAGATGTTTGGTACATGCTCAATGATGTATTAATCTGAAAACAATTCCCTTTTGTCCAGGAATCCGCATCATGTAATCAGCTTTTGCAGTTGGCATTAACTGACCCTCCTGTCAGTATTTTCAGTGCAATGTCTGATAGCTGTATGAATATAAAGATTAAAAGCTTTCTTGCCTATGTGCGAGCTCTCATCATGGGTCATCTTTAGGGCATAGTTTACTGAATAGACAAAATCAAGAGGTAATATTCCCTTGCCTTTTTAGAAACCCAGAATGTAACTGATCTGCACCAGTTGTTTCTGTTTGCCTTAAGGCAAGAAGCTTAAGAACTTGGAAAAGAAAACTAGTATGGAAATGTGAAGCACACGTTGATTCTGTAAAGAAATTCCTGAATTAGTTTAGCTTTTTTTTTAAGATAAGCTTATAGATGGTAATTTTCACAAGAATGCAAAACTATTTACCAGTAATTATCTAAGCTCTTTGCATTCTTGTGCTTAAAAAGGATTTTTGTCCTCCTTCATTTTTATAAAATGTCTGGTTTGCAAGAATTCTAAGACTATATTGTTTTGATTTGTTTTCTCCCAGATTTTCTAGTTGTGTTCTGTATGTCGAAATAACTATCCCGATGTGATCAATAACACATTTCTTCTTAATATCTTTCATTACTGTCATCAAAATACTTGACTTTTTGTGTGTATCCAGTTTCTAAACCTTGATGGCATGAAAGGTAAATTGCATTTGTAAATTAAGTCCTTGAAATATATGAGTAACTGTCTTTTTATCTAAAGAAAAGTTGCTTATTTAGTTCATTTCAGAAAGGCACAATTTATGCACGTAGGTATACACACATAATACATTGAAATTAATGTATGATGAATATCAATATTGTATAGTTTCGGTGATAATATTCTGATGGATTAAAATAGTTGTCAATTGAGCTATGAGTGAGCAGTTCAGAGAAACAGAAACGGAAATTTTTTTTGGTGTAATTTTTAAATTTATGAAGGGAACACAGATGTGGTGCACATTGTACATATTACGTTTCCTGGTTTGCTTGTAATGTGAAATGGATTCTTTTCTCTGGAAAAAGCCAAGGTCTTCCCTGTGCATTGCATTTGACTGCAACTAGGGATCTTTTGCAGCTGAAGAGATCATTTTACTTGCAAAATACCATCTGTGTTGTTCTCAATACAATGTAGAATGACTAGTGTTTTGTTTTTAAAGCCCTGTGCTGTGACTTTCCTAGTATAACAATGTAAAAAGATAGATTACTTTTACTTTTTTCAAGGACTACAAGAAGGAATGGATTTCCCATGTGTTTACAATACTGTCATGGTATTAAATCACTATTGATTTGAAAGAACAGAGGCTAATCTTAAATATCTGTAAAATATTGCTGCGAGGTATTACATTTCAAGGTAAAGTTTATTTTATACTTTTTTTTCTTTTCTGAATAGGCTGAGACTATTTTCCAAGAAATGTTTCCTACAGAGGAATTTTGCCCACCACCACCGAATCCAGAAGATGTTATTTATGATGAAGATGAAATTGCACCAGAAGGATCTGAATTCAGTAACTCACCAGAGACAAAACCTGAATCCTCAACTGAGGAAAGCAGTAGTGGAGATAGTACTGCTGTTAAGAAGGAAGATAATGAAGAGTGAATTAGCAATGTTCTTAGTAGAAGAGGAGATTTACCCAAACTAAAATGTAAGGGAGGAAGGGTAAGAAAAAGAGGTTTAAAAAACCCACAACCCTGTTATTTGCAGTTGCCTTACTTTCCTTAGCATCTTCGTTAAATAGTTTAATTGAGAGATGAGGCTTTTCTAAATAGTCATAAGTCTACAAGATCCAAGGGTGTTTGTAGCTGAACAAAAAACACAGAGCAAAACATTTGAATTTAAAGTGATAAAACGGGATTCGTGATTTGTTGAGAGAATTTGGTATGTTTTACATCTTGGAAGGAGTCTTCCATCTTTTAAACAGGCAACAAATGGAAATTAATCAAAAGAAAATGTGCAAGTTTTCTTACCAGTCAGAAAATGATCTTCTGATACAATGTGTCAGAGTTCTGCTAAAAATCATTGGATCTATGCTAATTAAACGGTTGAAGGTGAGCCTCACAATCTGTCCTTCAAAGTGGTTTCATGAATGGAACTCAAAGGCAGGAATATTGGCAGTTCTGGAGTGGCTTTAGGATAGGAAATAGATGTCATGTTTAATTTGCATAATGAAAAATTTCTTCTATCATTTTTAAATTGGTGCCATAATTTAGAAACAAACATAATCCGGTAAGTCTTCCTCACATGAAACTTCTATGTTCTGTTTCTTTCCTAATAAGATCTAATGCATTTTCACTAGTGGCTTAATTTACTGTAGTCAGAAGAACAACACAGTTTTAATGCTACATTCCTTAACAAATTTTAAAATGATAACTGTTAGCTTCCCTGGATTTATTGCAATTTTGGGGCCTTTAGTAAGCCAATAGTGAATTTTTTGAAGTATGACGTCTGAGACATTTAGGTGGTTATTATTGAGGCTTTTTGTGGTACAGAGAAGGTTCAGCTGGTAATTCCAAAGGTTTCTATTGATCTCTCTTACTAGGATTAAAATTAGTGTGATAGCTGTAAATTATACATTTTTTAATGATCAATCATAAAGCATTTATACAATAAAATTTATTGAATTATTTATAAGCCTAGTTTGTATGAAAAATGACAAAATGAGAAAGCTGTTGTAAATGACCATGATAAACTTGCACTTCTGAACAATACTTGAAATTAGATATTCAAATAATGAAAAATATTTAGCATTTACCTTAAAATATACACCCAAGAGATCAGAAGTATGTCTCAATATTTAGATTGGTGAATTTTGATGAGGGTTGAAGTTCTACGTCAAGTTACATAGAGTTCTAGCAGTGCTTAAATACTGTAGGAAGATAAAAAATGCTGTTGAATAATGAATATTCAGCAGTGCCTGAGCTTGACACATCCAGGCTTTTGTACAGTTTTGCGGTGCATGTGCCTGCCTTGAAAATGGCTTTGTGCCATAGAGTTTAATTTATTTATTTTTTTACAGCAGAACTGTTACTGGTGACTTCACTTTGTCTTGCATCATAAGAAATTGTCCAATTTGCATTTCAAAATCTGATTTGTTAGTGTTTACGTTCTTTGCTTATTGGATAGGTACCATCATGTGTATAATCCCGAAGTCCTCAAGAATATTGGGTTGAAATGTTTCTAATGTTAAACAACAGTTACCTTTGGATGCTTGTGATTGAGCAGTTATTTATATACAGTAAGAAGCAGATTGCCTCTTCATTTAGCTGTAATTTTTTATGTGTATTGTAAAGCATGAGTATATGGTAATTGTATTTAAAATCTACAGATCTGTGAAAGAACCAAGTGGAGGACTCATCCCTGTATGTCTTTCAATAATAGGGATCATAGTTGAATTTTTCATCTTCTATGTTTACAAGGAAATTGTCTGATGAAAATTAAAAGCTTGCTTGCAAGTGCATTTTTCTGTGTTTTCTTTCGGTTACAGAAGAGAATTTTGTTGTCTACTTTCATCATGATGACATCTGTAATAGAACTGCAGTTTTATGTGTGTGACAGTGTTTATATAAGTTAGCAAGTTTATATGAAGTAGTATCTTAGTTCTTCATGTCCATGTGAAGCAAAGTTGGGAAATGCTGCATGTTTGATTTTAGTCAAGATGGAATAATCCACGAGTTGCAGGCCATGACTTTACATGGAGTTGATTGCTTACAAACTGTTTTCATGTCTCGTTCTTATGGTGAATGGAAACATAAAATGTTTTTTGTATGGTGCTTGAGTACCCAATATCTCACTTGCAGTAGCAGTAGATAAGACTGTTAAACTTTGTATTTTACGGAAATCATGTACTGAGCTGCATTTTGTTCTTGTTTTAAATGATTTAAGCACACAAAGTGAGGGTTAGACTTACTTGAAGTAGTTTTTAAGGCTTGTCATACAGGATGTATTCAAAAGATAACATGACTTTTTAAAAACTGGCAATTTATCTGTAGGATTATTAATAAATCAAGTTAAAGAAAGATAAGGTTAATTGAATTTTTAAACAAGTAGTTATATTATCCTTCAAGCACCTTGGAGCTCATACAATATTCACACCTTTTTTTCTGCTTTGATATGTTTGAATTCCTTTTTTAATGAGTACTTTCTTTTTAAGTTGGTTAATTGGGTTAACCCTTAATACTCAGCACATTTTATGCCTTTTCCCTTCTGCTGTTGTATTACCTTATCTATATGACTGCAATTAGTTACTGTTCCTTTGGAAGCATTTTCAGCCATGAAGCTGCTACGTCTGCTTTTTCTGGTGATGATGATGCTTAGGGCCATTTGACAGGTAATCATTAGAACTCAGATCCTTGCAGACTGTGGGGCCTTTTCTCCCATCGTTGTAGGGGGATTTATGTAGGTAACTCCTGTTAATGTTAATAGGACTTGCATGTGTAAATCCTCCTTGCATCAATGGGAAAATTGACCCCTGAAAGAAAAAAAACTTGCTATTAGACTTGCTGATTCAGAAACATCCAGGCCAGTCCCAGCTCTGTTGTGGAAATGTGATGAAACATGTGCTTTGTGCCGTTTCACTGAACTGCTCTGAAGAGGACTTTTCAGGAGTTTTATATTGAATTTATATTTTCAGTGCACTTCTGAATCATATTGAAGTTCTTGTAATGATTCCCTTTATGTAGCTAGTATCACTTTCACTTTCTGTACTCAGGATGGTGGCTCCTTGTGCTTCATATCTCATTTTATTTTAGGCTCCTCTCTCTCCCATACAGATCTTTTTTCGTCAGCAAGGTAAGTTACAACAGCTTAATTTCAAGAACAGTTTGTTAGGAATGTATTGGTGAATGACAAGTCAGAAGTATTTAAATACTGTTTTCATACAAAAAGAGACTAGGTCACTTACGAACCATCATCTCATCTGTTGAAAGGGGGAGATTAATTTCCAGGCTAGAAAAGGAAAAACATGTAAACTATCCACTTTCCTCAGGTGATGGAAAGAAGAAAGGAGAGAAAACCAAATGGAAATAGCTAAAGCAGGATTGTTGTAGTGGGAAGGGGGGGTTAAAACCACTAGTTTGTCAGAACCTCACTAGTTTGTCAGAACCTTCATGCTCCAAGGTCAACTGAGTCTTGCACTTTTATTTCCTGTTTTGCTATGTGAGATTTCTACACAATTTCGAACAGTTTATGGACTCGGAAACGAAAACTACATATGGAATTTTTGGAATGAGGCAACAACAATTAACCAGGAATGGGCTAACATATAAATGGAGTAATGCCCAGCACATGCACTGAGGACTTTGTAGTACAAATAAAGATATTGGGTTTTGTTCATCTGTGGATATGTTTATCCATAATTTATTGTGTATTTTGTTGCTCAGTTTCTACAGTAGTTCTTTTTATTTAATACTCTCCAGTACATTTTAGATCTTTACTTATCTGACAGTTTTCTATCAATAGCAAGTCATACCCTTAAAAAGTAAAAATTCAGTGTTGGAACTACCCTAAACTGCTCCAGAGATCTCTTCTAGGTTTCCTGCCATAGTTAATGTTCTCTTCATCCATCAATTATCAGTAAGCTCTGCAGATTCTGGCAAGTTGTCTGCTGTTGATACCCTTTCTTATTTTTCCTTGGGATTCTGTGACTACAGTTAATACAGTTGCTAATTTTCCAATTACTGAGTTACTGAGATTGCATCATGAAACGTAATTTGTGTGTGTGTGTATACAATTTTCAACAGATTTTTTCAAATAATGTTAATAAACTTTGTGTGTGTGTGTGATTTATATATATATTATGGCAAAATTATGTTAACACATAACAGTTTATCATTTAAACTGTGGAATGTCCAAAAGTTAGAATTACTTGATACTACCAAAACTGTCAGAAATACGTGGGAGAGCTGGGATGGCAGAGCAGTTGCTTGCATTCCTTCAGTAAATAGTAGTGCAAAAATGTGGTAAGTAGCGGTAAGATGTAGTAGTTGTGACACTGGAAGTTTGACACACTGTTACGAAATGTCCGTTCATTACAACCCAATTTGAATAGTATGCTTCAATAACCAGACGGAAATCTGAACTTAGATGTGATTTTCAAGAATAACTTTTTTTAGTGTGATAAAATTTACCATAGAAAGATACTTTCAGCTGTAGAGGTGAGTAGTAGGAAATGGTCAGCTATGTGGAATTCATGTCATCAGCCTCATATCTAGCAAAAAAATTACTTTTAGTGGAAATAGAGCTTATTAGCAATTCCACCATTCTGTTTATTTACAGGCTGCCAGTTCCTGTTTGTAAGAGTGAATGGTTCTTCAAAATCTGGATAGGGAGTCAGACAGGAATGTTGTAAATCTCAATGACGTTTGAGATGTAGAAAGTTGACAGGGAAGTATCAAGAAGATGCAGTTGTTGACTGCCTGGGAGTTCTGATCAGAGGTGACTTTAATAGGAAATACTCTTCCTGTCACAATTCTAACAGACAATATATTTAACACTACTTGCATGCATTGACAAAAAAGATGGAAGGTATCAGCCTAAGTGTATATCAAGACCCAGATGCATTTGGCTAAACAATATTTGTGTAGACAGTGGTTGTCTTCCAGTGCATGTAATGCTACTCAAATGGCAGTTTTACATAGGTATCCTCTCAGTATCAGAGAAAAGCTTTGAGAATGGTGCGAGTAAACTTGCCAGTATACTGGATTCAGTAGCACACTTCTTCACCTGATTTTTCCTGTTGCTTACCAAAATTATTTTTACTTAAAATGATTTAAGCATCAAGTAGAACTGAATCACTTTATTAGTAACAGTCTGAGCTTTTGATTACTGGAAGAGTCACGGTGCAAGGAGGTTGTGCTGTTAATATAGGTAATGCTGATGTTTAGGAAATCTCAGAACACCTACATTTTTAGATTCAGATTTTCAACATCTCATACTTGTTATGAATTGCCACCCCATAATTTAGTTGTGTCTCTGAAGAAGGCGTCAGTGTTTTTCCTCTGTTCCATATGGTAAGTGGGACATGCCAAAGGCTGTGGACACTCCATCTCTCCTCAAACTGAGGAGGCTTCTCTTCTCAGAAGTTATTGCATGATAGCAATCACCACTGGTGGCTGACAAATGTGACTTCAACTTTTAGAGCTGCTTCAGGAAGCTTATTCTCTAGTTACTTTATCTTGTTCCTTTTCTTTTGCTCTAAGCATGAAGCTGGACTAAGAAATGCTTCTCTGTTGGAAGTGACTGTTGTCTTGATCATGAAGCTGTTAGGTTTGTAGGTCATATTAGCACAAGGATAAAACATCTGGATGGTGGTGTGCTAGACTGCAGTTCAGTGTAACCTCAAAGTCTAGCTATAAAACATGTAATTTGTTAATAAGCTGGTGTTCTGTACCTGAGTTGAATGTCCAGACTGAGGACATCATACTGGAAACTTGTGTCTAGAAAAGAATCGTTTACGAGAGTCTTCCCTCTCAAAGAAAACAACCAACCAACAACAACAAAAAAACCCACCTGTGCAAACACTGCTGTGCTGGAGTGCTCTGTATGAATAAGAAACTTTGTAATGGCCCATGTGGAATTCTGAGTCTCTTCTGTTTCAAGCGCAAGCCTATTTTCAGAGCTCACCCAAGGGAAAGCCATTTAATCATGATGAGAAACCAGCTGTCAGACCCATATAAACATTGCTCTGCTCTTGAAACTTTTTGGTAGCATGAAAGTCATTGCAAGTCATGTCTGAGTCTTCTGTTGTGAATAAATTATCCAGTGAATTCAGCCTTTTTTCCTGTGCAAAAATTTGTAGAAGCCTTAACTAGGGACCTTCATTGAATAATTTTTTAGACTACAGATTATTCAGAGAGAATCCACAATGTGATTCTTAAAGCAACTTACTAGCCAACTCATGGTATTTTCACGCTTCATATTTGGATGATGAAGAAATATATAAAACTTAATTTGGAAAATGGTGTATTAATTATCACATCATACATTTTTAAGACAAATTGCTTTTATGACAAAGAGAAATTATAACTACTATTAAGGAAGCCTTTGTAAAATAGCTAATTTTGGTGACAGTTGTACAAGATGCCTGCATTTTCTTTCAACAGAAGTTTTAAGCCAGAAATCTGTATATTACCTTCCAGACTCTCAGTCTGAATTTAAAATGAAGATATGAGCATGGTAAAACCTAATAGCTCTTTCAGTTAGATTTTAAGGACATACTCATCTCTGCTAAGATATTACTTGAAATGCACACTGTGTAGAGTGTACACTTAAAAATTTGGCTTGCATTGAATCTCTTCAGATGGCCTATTCCAGTGTCATCTCTGAAGTGGTCTGAAAATGGATACATGTGTGGAAGTGTAATAAAGGGAGGATGAAGCAGTAATCAAATGAAGAGTAGCAACAAGGAATAGCTAATGTATCAACTTGGGATTCAAGAGAAATGGATATATTTTCTGGCTCTGGCACTGATTTCCTCAGTGAACTTGAGTCATTTCCCTTTAATATCCTAGTAAAATGGTTACAGATACTTTTCTGAAGCCTTTTTTGAGAGGTCAGTGAAATATAAAAGTAATATATATATTTGAGAAAGAAAATGAACAATGTTAATGATAACTGTAAAAATGAATAGCAGTAATACCTGAGTAGAGGTACAAATGATTTTCTGAGGAAAAAAATCATATATATAGCTATTATAACGTGGTAGGGACAGCAGACGTTTTGTTAGCCAAGTCTCTTTTTCTGTCTATGATATTTTCAGTTTAACCAATCAGCACAAAGTTTTTGTTTACTGCTTAATAAAAACAACATTAAATTATACTTTTTTTAAAAATTTCTTTTTTTGATTATGCATATTTTACTGGCAGATTGTCATGCATATTGCTTCATTGTTTAATTAGGACTTGATGCTAATGTCATTAACATTCTATGTGATAATTCAATAGGTTACCTATTTATAGACGTAATGAAAGTTGTAATTTTTTTGTAGTAAAGTGCTTTTGACTCTGCTATTAGATTAAAAATAAAATTACTCTAACCTGACATTAGCTTTCAGTTTCATTGTCCATGTCCAGTGAATCTGAAAAATACTACTACATGCACTAAATGTGGGGGGTTTAAAATTATTGATTTTCTCAATAGAGATAAACTCAGCTTTTTCTTTTCAGAAAGTAAAAAGGAATACACTAAACAGAAATCTCAGAAAACTGAGATCTGAAGTTGGAGATGTCCTTGAAGACTAGTTGGAGTTATGAAACTAAATTTAAGTAATCATAACCTTACCCACATTTTGTTCAGTGGTACTGCTTATAAGTCAGGTAATTAGTACCACTTCGCCTTTTTAGGTCATAACCACAAATATGGATTTTCTTTCTTTATTTGTGGTTTTGAAGTGCAAAATATTTGCTGAATTTTATACTCCATGTTGTCTCTTCAGTATGGACAATGAATTCTACACATTTCTTTATACACAGCCTTTTTCTCAGTATTTGCAGTGTCTTTTTTGCATAAATTATCTCCTTTTCTAGGAAGGTTTTTAAATAAAAACTGTAACAGAAATGCAAATTAAGTATGCTTCAAGAAACTTCTAAAATTGTGTTATCACCTTATTTTAGATCTTATTTCACCTGCTGTCCTTTTGTACTTACTGAACATATTGTGCACATTCTTACTTTAATTCACATTTTACAGCTTGCATTATGTGTACTTGTAGATCTATTTCTACAATTTGTAACATATCCCAGTAAATTAAACAGGTCTTTTCATTGTATGCTCCACATTCTCTGAGTCAGACATGATCAAAGAGGTTTATTAAACTATTACTGCCAGGCCAATGAATAATACTTGAATAGTAGGTGGGAGTTAATACAAGGTAAAGAAAATAAATACAAGTGCTTCTGGTTCCCTGCCTGTGTTATGGACACATGGGGTGTTTGTGGTGGCTGGAATAAAATTTGGTGAGGGGTGATAATGGTTTTGTACTTTGTGGGCTTGGAGGACTTGCAGGGAGTCTGTGGTGTCTTCCCCTTGAGAGTGATGGTGGGTGCTCCCCAGACAGAGCTGAAGACTGCTACTGCCAGTGGCATGACCTGCCTCCTCTCTGGCCTGGGCTGTAGTGGCAGCAGCAGCAGGAGGCCTGGGCTGGCTGGGCACTGAAAGAGGAGAGCTCTTGTGAGGTGAGAACGGGCACATCAGCAGGCAGTGCTGAGGAACAGTCAGTGTGTCTCTGCTCCCTGCTCCTCTCAGCTGCTGTGCTGAAAGACTCGACACTCCTCTCCCATCTGCCTTGTGTTCCTGATGCCTCTTCTTTCCAGTACATACTCAGTTACTCCAGAGGGAGAAATAGCCCCCCCTTTCTTCCTGGGTGGTTACACTTCCTTCTTGAGAAAATGAGAACAAGTAAACCAAGTTTCTGGTGCAGTGCATTGCAGAACGGGACAAGCAAAGGCCTGATGTTTTAGATGGCTTTTCCGAGTCTCCCAAAGCTTTGCAGTTGATAAATACCAGCTTCTCTGAGGGTCGCTGCCAAATGAAAGATGTCTCAGCACTCAGCCTGTACTTACTGTTTTCAGCTCCTGTGGAGCTGAAGCAATGAAGAATTGACCAACTCATCCTGCACAGAGAAAATTAAGCGCAATCCTGGATACAAATTTTAGCATTCTGTGGATGTTCAGGGGAGTGTGAGGTATGTTTTGCATTTTTTCTGAGTGATTGTGTGGCTGTTACCATTGGTGTTTTTGTAAAGAAGACTAAGAAGTAAACAAGAAAAGTGTTCTCTGAATTTGACTAGCATCTGCAATGCTGGGCTGTGAGAAGCTTCCTCCAGGAAACACCTATTGTACTCTTCTCCAAGGGAGCCTTCTGTACGATGTTAAGTCCAGTTGGGGTTATGGATGCTATAGTAGCTTCCTTTGCAGAGCTTAAACCTCTTCTTACTGATATCAATAAGGATTTTTTTTAATAAAGCCACTTGAAAAGGTTTTTAAAGGATCATTGGAATTCTTGGATTACCACAGATGAATTCATTCTATTTCACTGAATTGAATTACATCATTGTATCTGTTGCTGGTATATTAATAAAATGTATGAAGCCGGTCTTTAAATGAAGTTCCTTTGTGAAGAGATTTTTTTTCAAGAAGCAGGAAGGATTTTTCTAAGATGAGTATTTTTCTCAGAGTAATGTTGCATACAGGCTGGAGATTGCTTCTTCTATTGAATTGCATAATGAAAAATCAATCAGTTTAATGGTTGACAAACTTTGACATTCAAATAAAAATGTTGCTAGTGTTTTCATAAAGACCTGTTGGCAAAATAGCTTCAGTGACTTTAATTTATGCAATAGTAAATGTCTGCCAAAACATTGTACAAATGGCTGTATAATGAGGCAATAATAACTGAGGAACGAAGGAAAGTAAACCGAGTCCAAATTTCTCATTTTTTACAGATTATATAACTTTGCAAAACCTTTCAATGTAAAATATGTTTCTACAGCATCCTTTCAACAACACATTCTGTTTTGAAAGCAATTGCTATAAGTTATCAAAACATATTTATCCAAAACTGTTGCATTGTATCAGATTAAAATGTTTAGGTTTTGTACTCGTTGAGTCATCTCTCCAGACTGCATTTACTTCTTGACCACTTCTTATCTTACTGTATACTCTGCAAAAAACAGATGGATAAAGCTTTGTTCATAGCTGTTCTATGATATTTTTCATGTGTCTGAGGGGAAAAAGAAGGGTAAGAGAAATCCTGCATTAAGAGAGTGCCTCTCTTCATGTCAGTGGTAATGACTGGGGTATTTTGCCTTGCTTTCCTCATCTCAGCAGTAGTGACTGGAATGTTTTGCCTTGCTTTCGTCCTCTTAACACTTTTAGCTACTTACATCTAAGCTGTGTACAACTTTCAACTCCCTTTCATTCCTACATGCTCTGAGTGTTTTTTAGCTCTTTTTCCATTTGTCCTTTCTTCTCTTCGTTTTTCTTTCATGCATTATCCTGAGCTTTGAATTCCCTTTTCAAACTGACTTACAAGATTACAAATATTTTTTTGTGTAATTATGTGTTTGCATTCAAGATATTAAATAAAATAGATGTAACTTTTATTGCATTTTCTAACAGGAAGAAAAAAACTCGAGTCCTCCTGTGCTGCATTCCAGCCCTCACAAGATAACTTTACTGCTTTCCAGACACCTGTCCTTGCTACCTTAATTGTTGCCTCCCTCTTGTTTTGACTTAATGTTTTGTTGTGTTGAGTTCTTCAAGGTAGTGACTGTGTCTCTTTCTAGTTCAGAAATGTCTAATAAATTTTATGGTACTATGTTAAATAATGTGCCAGATCACTTGTGTTATTGCTGGTGAATTGTGTGGTTGCCATTTCTTTTCTCAAAGGAAAAAAATCCTTATTGTTTTTGTTTCGGGAAGTTAGGAGAATATTCCCCCTTTGTTCCATGTGACTAATGATAATTGTGCTTCTTTTCCACCTTTATCATTCTTCTGATTTTTGTCTCGATATGATGACTAGTGTCTCTGTTTTATAACTGGTACAGATTGGAGAAGTCAGTTGATTCCTCTATGGCCATAGAAGGAACAAATGATAGAGCCAAGAAGAAAGCATTATTCCCTTCTCTTTTTTCCTTCTAGCTAAAATTATATAGTTACTCTATACTTTTTATTTCTGTAGTCATTTGTATGGTGGACTCTAGCCTTTCTGTCAAGAAGTCTGTAGTGTGTTTTATTCAAGAGCATCACATTACTACTGATGTTAATGTCTACATGAGAGCTGATACGGTGCACGTCTCTATAGCTTACTATATAACTATAGTAAGCACAGAAATCTAATATGTAAAAAACATAAAATACAAGATTTTTCTCCAGAGTTTGACTTCAGATTAGATGCCTGACTTTAGTCAGAGAAGAGGCTGGCATCAAGTCCTTGCTTCTGCCTTTGAAAACTTACCCCTAAAACTATTCCGGCAAATGACATGATATGCATAGTGTATATTGTTGCTTTTTTTAGTTGACTCAGAAATGCTCAACTGCAGCAGATGTGCTACTGCAGACAGTTGTTGAGAAAAAAATCTTTTAGGTGTAATGGTTGAGGCTTCTGGTTTTTGAGCCAGGACGACTGAATTCTCTCACTTCAAATCTCTCAGTTCCACGTACCTTATTTTTCAGACTCCTGCATCTTTGAAATCGTAGGTGCTACAGATTTGACTTTAAAAAATGTGTTTTATCCAAAACTGTAAGGGAACTGATATCCACAGAATATCAAAACGCCAGTCAAAAAGGCTGAACTTCTTTGTGTTGATTTGCATAGTTGTGTAATTTACACTAAATTTCAAGTACTGTGTAAGTTACTTAATTCACTAAGAAACAAGATTGATACTGCTTACCTACCAAGTGACTGTTTCATGAAAATTATGCAAAAGATTACTGAAGTGAGACTGCTGTTGGCTTTAAATTCATATAATGCTTGATACATCAACAAATGTTTACTGATGTTTACTGAAAGGGTTGTCAGGCATTGGGACAGGTGGTGGAGTCACCTTCCCTGGAGGTGTTTAAGAGATGGGTGGATGTTGCACTTCAGGAAATGGTCTAATGGTTGATAAGACCAGGACTAAGGCTGTACTCGGTGATGTCAAATATCTCTTCCAGCTGAAACGATTGTATGATTCTATAAATAAGAGTGGACATCTGCAATGTTAGATGAATAGTTGATGTTCATTTCTCCTTACAGTGATGTAGTTCTAGGTATACTCTGGAATACCAAACAATTATTTATGTGAAAAAATGAGTTGTAGTGGGATTTTTGCATAGCACTATCTTTTTTGTTGGTTGCCGAAGTGTAAATTTACCATTTAAAAGCAGCCTCACAGAGTAATTATAGTGAAGACTGGGAAACACTGTTACATGATGACAAAGAGAGTAACTCTTAGAGTCATTTTATCTCCCGCTGAGATAGAATACAAGTTGCATCAATTTAGGAGGCTTCAGTTTCTAAATTAGTGTTTCATTAGATACTCTATCATTTGATTTTTATATGAAAAAAACACATCCTAATTACATTTTTAATCTAGTAGGCTCTTAGGTGAAGCTTACCTAAAATACTTTATTTAAACATGTAACACCAGAACATTCAGATACTTGTCAGGGAAGGAACCTAGCTTAAAACTAAAAACACTCCTGAAACTCTATACCAGAAGATATATTTAGCCCTTTGTGTCTGAGTTAAACTGAACAAGTTCAGAACCGTTATGAATTTTTCTAAGTTCAGCTTCAATTTTGGTAAGCCATCCTGGATTACTCTCTAGGTCGTGGTGAAATGGGAGCTTCATAGCTCAGTAACCATCAGCACACTAGTATCGGGGTACCTTGCAAGTAATTAAAGCAACAAAACTTTCTCACTGCTCCCTGGCTGAAGTGTGCTTTCTCAGCACTAGAACTAAAACAGTTTGCTAACCTCCAGCACTCGTGTCAGCAGCAAAATTGAAAGTATTTTTTGTCACCTACAGTGCTGTCAGCAGGAAAAAAAAAAAGTAGAGGAACATAATTTCAGCACTAACATAAGTATCAGAATGATTTACCTGTCTGTTCTGCTTCACTTTCATCTCAGCTTTCAGGGCTTCATTCATCAATCTTTTATTTACACACGCATATCTCATTTTTACACAATTTCTTTCTCCCTGACCAGATGGCTGCATTGTCTGCTCAGTGTTCATCAAAGAGAATGAGAAAATACATGGATGTGTAGCGTCATCTGGGTAGTATTTGGCTAACTCTGTTTTTCAGCAGCAATTTTGTAAGTATTCAGATAATGAAAGAAAATACTTTAAGAAAAAATTACCACAAAATTCTCACACTTAAATGTACGACTTACTTTTATCTATATGAAAACATTTCTCAGTTTGCACACCAGGTTTTTTTCATCATGTGCAGCCATTTAAGTGGCAGTGGTTTGAGAGGGTTAATGTACAACTAAAAGCTGGTCAAAAAAAGAAAGGTACATCTTAAATAAAATGAAAAGTTCTTCTAACACTAATGTAGAAGAAAATGCCAATTGTAATTTGAATGGCATAGAGAAGTGCTGTAAGTAGTTCAGTGGTATGTCATCTGTAGCACCCATTTTGTCTGTATGCAGTTGCGGTTTTAGAACAAACTCAGTGAGTTTCCTTCCAATGAGCTTTTCTTGAAATGTGTATAACTTTTTAGTTAGAAGCTTGTTCTATTCTTAAAAGACTTTCAAACTTTACTCTTTTTGCAAAAATTATTCTTGCCTGATTTCACATAACCTGTCTTGTCTGCAGCATTTGTAGCAATTTTTTGTTGTATTTTTAGCTCATTATGTCTGTTCACTTAACTTTAATGTGATGCATTAATTTTTGCACCTTGTTTAAAATTTAACATATACACAGTAGAAATAAATGTTAATGATCATATTTAGAATTTTATGAGTTGAATCATTGTAAATTAAATATTTTCCAAGTTTTTATTTGCCCTTTTTCTACCAGACTCAATTTCTAGTTTTTCTTTGATAGCAGAGTATCATTCTTCAAGGTGAATGTTCATAAAGGTGTTTGTACAGATTAAATATATATTTTATATGTAAGTTGTTGGCTTTGCTAGAACACAGCAAATAATCAGAGTGAATAGAACACATGTAAAATGGACTTAAGACAGCTAAGAGACCTCACAAAGGTGTTAACAATGGGAAATAGTCTTTGAAATGCAATATTTTTGGCAGAGTAGAAAAGTACCGTGTTCTTCAACATCAGTAACATAAATATCAGAACATGTGACACTGACAAAATGATCATGGCTTAATAAGCATTTACAAAGACAGAGCCATTATGGATAGTACTACAGGTTGTAATGGTAAGCATTGGCTGTTACAACAAACTATGTCTTAATGCTGCTGTAGTCAAATGTATTCTTGTAGAACAGGGAAAACAGATTATAACTACAGAATGGACACTATGTCCAGGAAGGAAGTGACCGTGAAAAGGCTTTAAAAATCATGGTTTGAGATGACTCAACAGAAACTCCTAGCAAATGCTGTGTAACATAGGATAACTTTAATAATAATGTCAAAATTACTTTGTGCACTGCTGAGGCTAATATGTTCTCATTTTTGATTATGTGATGTGTTCTCATTAATTCTAGTATTTAAATTTTAAACAATGTTGAAGAACTTACAGAACATAGAGAAGAGCATCAAACATTACTCAAGCTAGAGAAACACCTGTAAATTAGAGACTTCAAGGTTGGCTTGCTGAGCTACTGAGAAGAACTTAATAGGATAAATACAAATAACTTCATTGGATCAAGATTTGTGTACTGATGTCTCTTTAATGCAAACACACAAGAGACTAGAACCTAGAGCAAAGTAAATTCATAATTGAAAACTCTGAAATGAGCAACCAGAGAAAGTGATGGCTTTTCTATCTCAAAAAGTCTTCAAAGTCTGAATTACCTTACTGTAAAGTATGTGAGCCCATATAAGGCATATAACAAATTGCTGGAATTAAAGACTGAAATTCTATAACTGCAATGTAGAAATCAGAGTAGCTCATTTCAAGGTAATTTCTGCTTTTAAAGTTAAAAATACATGGTAATTTCTGTGTATTATTGCTCTGATTAAACAAATGTATTTTAATGTATTGGGTAATTTACTGAAAAGATATGATGAAAAATGGTTGAAGAAAAACTATGCCTCAAACCAGCAGTCTCTCAGGAGGAATTGCAGGAGTTTGCTGTGGTGATTTAATCTCTTTTACTAGAACCTACAAAACTGTTTTTACTTAGACTGGCAAAGACCTGATGGACATATAAGAGTGCAAGAAACTGAGTTGAATTGAAAGAGATTTTCTGTTAAATGAGAAACAGCAGTCACTGAAGTAAAGCTAAACTGAAACACCTCTCATTTTATTTTTTCCACTGAGATTGCCTAAAGAAGCAAGCTTTGCTTAAACTGGAATGTAAAAAAAATACGCATTTAGGTAATTTATTGTTTCAATATTTTTGGAAGTTATATGTCTACTGCTGAAGGTAACTTTTTGCTCTGAGGGCTACTGTGTCATTTGATACCACTGAATACATATTTTGAGAGAAAAAAAATCAATGTGGCCAGACATGAAGCTGAGTATATACACAATTATGGCTCAGGGCTGAAATTTAGAGAGAAATACAAAGTTCTTTGGCTATGAAGCAACAAGAGGGTAGAGGTTAGAGATTGCAACTGGCCATGATCATAGTTACTCCATTTTGCTTCCAAATTCTCCATACTCTCTTTTGGATGTTTTTGACTGAAAGTATACAGTTAGACCCCAAGATGCTTAGTCTGTCTTGTCTGTACAAGCATTTCAAAGTTCAAAATTCAGGAAGAACAGTGACTGCAGCTCCAGAATCATAGAATCATAGAATGGTAGGGGAATTGGAAGTCACAAGACTCGTCTGTGACAATTAATTTAACTACGTCTGTTGTTTCACATTATTTCCATGGAAGGAATGCTAAAAAATACTCTATTTTTAAAAACCCCAAACCGCTAGTTTATTGTCATTTATGATGGAGGATTGGATTTTTCTTTCCTACTACTGCAAGAAATGGACAGTAGTTGTAATATGCAAATTTTTAAGTAAAAGTGTAAGACTTTTGAACACTTTAAAAGGCTCTTTGGACCAGTAGAGATGTAGCAGACTACTTGAGAGTCCTCTTTTCTCCACTATCTGTAGAGAACTCTGCCATCTGGAGAAAAAAGGAAGAAAGCAATGAATTCAGCGCTCTCTTAAATGGTACTGGACACATTTTCTTGGGGCAGTCTAATAGGCTGTGAGGACAGCAGGGCATCACTTACCCAAGAGCAGGACAAGTGTGATTTTTTTGATGGAGTGTCCTCAGCAGGGCATCTCAGGTTTCAGGAATGATCCATGCTATCAACAACTATCTTTTTGAGGCTGTGAGCTGCTCTGAAAATGAATATGAGCCCTTGCAGCATAGAAATGAGGAACTTCAATTTCTGCTGAATCATTTTTCTATGTCTTGGAAGAGAATAGCCATGATAGATGCAATGCAGTGAAAGAGCTTCTGGAGTTCTATGCATATCAACAAGTTTGGAAACTGCAATCCCTCCATCTTTATTATGATATAAAAGCTATCAAAATCCGAATACCTCCTCTCCCACCTCCTCTCGACATTATGGAGCTTAATGCATAGCATAGCTTGTTAGTTTGGTAGGATTTTTATAATACTGCTGTTAACACATACCCAGGAGATGATGCAGATCTGCAAACCTCATAAATAGGGCTGATATCCCTGTTTGTGAAGACAGAAAACTCAATAAGGAGGTTGTGACCTGCCCAAAATCACATGAGATTTTAGGTGTCTTAAGTATCAGGGACTAACTTACTCCACAGACTTATCACTGCATAGCCCATCAAATCAAGAGTTTTCAACTTATGGAAAAAATAGTTGAAGTAAAACTGTATGTGGGAAAGAAAACAACATTAAATAAATTTTCAGGATGATAGTTGCATGCAGTTCTAACCATCAAAACAGAGGGCTTGATACTTTGAAAATGTCAGCTCAATGTTGTTGTGCCCAGTGGCCATCCACAAAAGGAAACATGTGACTTCCTAATCAGAAAACATTTTGATCCATTGCTTTTACATGGAAGGATTCATTTAAATTTTAGTGTTACTGATTGTGAACACTGAACTTGAGTGTGCAAGCAAGGTAATCATGTCTGGAAGGATCACCCAAAACTTCCGTATGAGCACAGGAAATTTATCTCCTCTCTTAGCAAAGGAAGATACAAGGTGCTGTATCTCTAGAAGAGAACTCCCTTCTTCTTCTTACCCTGTTCATAAGAAAATCAAACCACTTAGTAATGCTGATGTTCATTGCTTTGATTGCTCTGGATGAGAAGTATGACATTTCCAAAAATATTGTGTCCAAGTGACCTGTTAAAGGAAAAAAAGGATTTCAGATTAAAAACCGAGACCAGTTAGGTATGCAAGACTGCATCTAATTTATACATGCAGTTGCCATGACTATGTATGCACATTGGATAATTGCTAGCACAAATGACTGCTGGCATTTGCACACACATTTATCCAATTAGTATGTGCAATCAAAGTAATTTCATGCACAAATTAGCTGCACAATTGTGCATGCCTTCTGCACATGTAATTGTATGCCTAATTGGTCTGAAAGTCTTGTTCACAATGTGTGTCTTGATTTTATTGCAGTATAACATAAAAACCAGTGAGTTTTATTTGCAGAAATGCAAATTTTGTATAATGTTAGCATTTACAAATAACCCCAAACTCTTTTTTTTACTAGATTTCACAAAATAAACATTCCACTGTAGGCAATGTGAGCTCACATTCTGTAAATTGAATGGCAGTTGAAAATTAAGCTTGCCTTGAGGTTTTAATAATTATAACTTTAATAAATCATGTAAATTATTCTATCCTTTATGTAGAAATAAGGACAACATTGCACCATTTTTTAGTTTTTATGTGCTACATATAACATTAAAAAATAATACTTTAGTATGAATGCTTGCATGCAAAAAGATGTTAAAAATACTGTCACTGTTTTATATTAAAAGAAAATTATTATTAAGAAATTAAGAAAATTATAGTATTAAGCACTATATTTTGTTCATGTGAGCGTGAAAGCCCTGGTGCATCCACTAAGAGGTAGACATGGGAAAAAAGATTATAGATTGTGGCTTGGAAAATGCTTGAAAATAACAACAGAGAGATTGTCTGCCTTTGAATTTCCTTCCATTTCTTAATGTTTTCTCTGATCTTGCAATCCTAAAAGTATTTTTCCAAAACTAGCCCAAACCTTGCTTTTCCCAAAAGAAGAGCTGTCCATTAAGTGCACAATATCAAGGAGAGGTACTAGGTCATCAGGCACTTCTTGGCAGATAAGGGAAGCTGATAGTAATCTTCAGGGCCTTTCAATATGAAAGAGCTTTTCTTATCTCCCTTCCATGTGTCTTAACCTTATGACCATTCTGGTGATAAAGGCTTAGAGAGATGTTTCTTGCTATTTTGCTAAAAGACACTGATTATGTTCCCATGTTGTTCAGTGTCATACTGATAGTGGGGCAACATTTCTGAATCATCCTCCAGAGGGTCAGTCTGCAAAATTGGCCCAAGCAGCATGTGCTACATCAGCACCCTGTGGAGAAGGACAGTCCAAGTGTTGACTAAACCACTGTGGCAACAAGAAAGAGCAAAGCTAGCCTGATGGAGACCCCTCACATGGCTCCTGTAGCTGACCTCCTGGCTTCTTAACTATGCTGTGGGATGTGCAACATCCACAGAACATGGGTGCATGTTGCAGAGAAGGTGCCATAACTTTGCTTTTGGCCATGCTTTACTGTGAGGCTATTCAGGTATCCCCTTTTAGCATTTGGACCAACAAGTTAATGATCTTTTGCCATATCCAGTGTAGCTGAGCTGGTGATGTGAGTGCTGATAGCTATACCTGGCATTTTCAGACTCAAATCCCAACAAGGATACTTTGTTTGAAGGCATTTATTTGTGCTTTTATTTGTAATGAAAGAACTAATAAAAATAATCCAGCATATTAATATTAGCAAGCTAAATTGCAGTTTAACATTTGTTGTTTCATAAATGTTTGTGCAAGTGTTGTTTGTTTTCTTATGTTAATATGTCATGTAAAGGTAAGAAAGTTGCAATCCAAGACTTCTTCAGTCTGTGTGCAAGTAGCCAGTTTTCAGAGTGACAGACATTTATGCTGTGAGTTTGTGACCCCTGAAAACAGTCCTGTATTTACACTAGAAGTGGCCAGTGCACTAAACAAACAAACCCAACCCAACAACCCTGGATGACTGTAAATGAAGTTGATGATGTCCCCTCCTTGTAACAGACTTTTCACAGGGAATGCTTCAGTTTCGGCAGGTTGTTACCCAGAAAAAGAGCAGTCCAGTTAGGACTCTTTTAGGACTGCAAATTAACATAAGTTGTCAATACTTGCTTCTCTTTGGAAAGAGGCAAATGTAAACATGACTTCCAGTTCCACTTTTTGAGCAGATTATTTGTCGAATGGGATTAACAACGTAGTTTTATGTTCTGCAGTAACTGGGTGTATAGGTTAATTAGTACTTATTTGGTGCTTACTGCTGGCAGTTGTCTAATAAAAGACTTCAAGGGAAGGGATGATATGGAATGGTGATATATACAGATACAAAAGTTAAATTAGAGTTGTCCATACAATATTATTCTGCTGGGGGTGGGGGGGGGAGGAGGGAAATGACTGAACTTCCAGAGCAAGGAAGGGCTGGACACACATGGTTGAATTTCTGAAAGTTTGTAAGTATACCCTCACACCTTTGGATGTTCTCTGCTCCTTAGTTGGTCTTATGGCTCTAGAGAGCCGTAATTTACTGATTCCAGATCCTGACTCTATTCTGTATGTTCTTTCTCAATCAGTTAAGTGTTTCTGTTTGTTCCTTTGTTTATTGCCCAAAAAGCAGGTAACGTGCAGCTGTTCTGCTGTATCTTTCTCCCAGTGCTGCCTTGCACTGACACCTACTGGGAAGGGGCTGGGAGCCTCTGGGCTCCCCAAACTACCTGTCCAGAGCAGAGCCAAATTCAGTTCCCCTTGAATTACCATTTGTGTCAACAACATATGTATGATCAACAAACATGAATGCTGCTTCTGGAGGGAATTGTTAGGAATAGCATCAGTTTCAGTGACACACATCGAAAGAAGTTTTCACTGCTTGCAAATTAAGGATAAACAATGAGCTACAGATTTCTGTCTTCTTTGCCACTTAGTAGATATTTTAATATTACTTTCTGGGTTTACTTTTGTTTAATTTTGTGTATTAAGGTGATTATAATTAGAAGTGATATGTTTAAATATTTTGGTTGGTAGAGGATGAAGAACTGCATTTTACACTAAAATTGGTGATTGTTTGCTTTTATGGATGGTTTGTTAGGGTTGTTAAAGGCAAAAAAAGTATAAAAATGTAAAAAAGAGTAAAAAAACTGTAGTAACTTGGGCTTTGAGCTTTTAAGTGTGTTACATGTATTATACCAGAAATGGTTGGATTTTATTGTGGTTTTTTTCCCTGTAACAGTGTTTCAAATGAATTTGCAATGGTTTAGCTAACTCATTGAAAGATTGAGCACAGATTAGACTACAGTTTCCCTTTGATATTCATAGGTAAGATAGTTGAAAAACATTTAGTGCATGTAGCTACCTCCTGCAGAAATAGCTGTTAACATCTGATGATGAAATTAGCTCCATAGTTCCTTAACTGAAGGGACTAAAGTACAAATGGATTCTTGAAACAAAATTAACAAAACATTAGGTCACATGATATCAAAAAAGGTTTTCTGTTGCATTGTAGGCTTCAAGTAGTAAGTTCGTTGTATTAAATGGATTCTCTCTGATATCTGCATAGAATATGTTAGGAGCAAGCAGAAATGCTTGACTCCATCCTTGAAATTAAGTAGTGTAACAGAATAAGAAGTGGTTTGACCAGATACAAAAAATATTGAAACTTTCTGACTTCTGGAGTAGTAAATAGACACATTCAAAAGGCTAGCTAATGGCATTAGAAGATAACTAAGGGCACAATATGGGGGTTTATTCTTTGATAAGAATTGTCTTGGATATTTAAAGCATGTAAACAAGGGAACACTGCATTAATCATTGCTGTTTCATATTACACAGTTGTGTTATCAAAGCAAGGATATTAAGCCACTGAGCTGTACATACCTTTTGTCCCTCCAAGCCTGCAGGTGCACAGCCCGTCAAGCTTGCCATGCCACTTCCATGGCCTCAGTACAGGAGACTCCTTCCTGGTACGTCCCCCATCCCAACACACTAAATCAGCCTGCAGCAGCTCCTCATGCTGTTTTTTGTGTACCTCACAAGTTATAGCTACGGTGTACTGGGAATTCAAAGGAGTTTTATATGTTAGAATTTCTGTGCTTTCTCTAAGGGTGATGAACTTATCCCTATATACTTCACTTACAAAGCAAAGAACCAAGAGATCAGCAGACAAGTATTGTAGTTTGCCTTTTAACTTCTCACAGACCACATCTCTATTTTAAATTAGTAACATTCTGTCTTGCCACTGCTTACATCATGTAGTTAAAGTTTAATTGCTTCAGTTCTGTTCTCATTCACCTTTAAAAAACCCATGTAAAACAGGAATCCTTCCAGGTACGCAGAGATTTAAGTTTTGCTTATTTGGAGCAGAAAATTATGACAAGAGCTGCCTATATCACTGATGCTTGTATGTCTTTAAATGAGTTGTCTCCTACCCCTGAAGGTACAAAGCAAATCCTGTTTCTTTTTGCTTGGCTTTTAAATTTTTTGGGGGAGTGCTTAGCACAGCAAAATCCAGCCTGCTTGCACTTGTAGAACTGAGAGCATTTTAATATTACGCTTCTCTTTGACCAAAATATCTTCTTTTGTCGTCCACTAGTTAGCAGAATAACTGGATGATTGCAGATAGTGCTGCTGATGAAAGTGAGATGCCTCTGAGCATATTGGATAAAAATCTGATTATAAAAACATTAAACCTTGCGTATGCAGCACTTAGACATTTTCCAAACTGGTTTTTACAGACCATGAGATAGCACCTGCTATCCTAAAAAGGAAGCTTGCACTTAGCTCACACACAAGATTTTACTTTGAAGATTGTGATTTCAAAATACAATAACTTCTACTACAGGTTTAAAGCCTAACAATAATGTCTTAAAAAAAATATAACAAAGCCACAAACCAAAAGCCAAAACACCTCACACTGATAGCAAAGAATGGTTTTGTTGCAAGTTGCTGCTGGAGTTTTTGTTCCAGGATAGACCAGTGCAGGGGGGAGCAGACTCTTCCTTTTGATATTTATAAAATATTGCTTTTTTCATATTTGACTTGTAAGATAAAATGTACTTTCAAATGTGAAAAATTATAAGGTGCATAATCATAACTGCAGAAAGACTAATCATTAATTAATACCATAAGTGGTTATTAATCTCTTCTAGATTTGTCTTTTATTGCATGAACTTATTTTAGATTGTCAGAACATACTTTATTCTTTTAGGAATGCAGATAGAGCATTCAGAGGCTCTTACAGTGAGGCCTGGCTTTCATCATAGACAAAGCATAGGTGTAGGCAACCAAAATAAAATTCAAACATCTCACATTTGATTTGGAAAAGACATCCTAGAAGTGTGGATAATTTATTTAGATTTTATTTAAAATTAGCTTTTTAGACTAGTGAATATCCAGTCCAGCAGAGTCAGTGGGCAAATTTCCCAGGCACTTCCAATTGCTTAGAATGTGTTGTGGGAGGATAACTCAGAAACGTTGGTCTGCCTCTGGAACTGCTGAAGGTGTATGTGTGTGTTGGACACTGTGATGCTGCTCACTTCAGATTAAGAAAGATGTAATGGGACCAGAAAAGAGCCAGAGGATAACACAGACTAACAGCAATTTGAATGGCTTCTGCATGGGCAGAGCCTGAATGATGATTCAGCCTTGGAGAGAGAGAGAGGACATACAGGGGACATGCTAACAGTTGATATAATGAAGAAGGGATTGAGAGTAAATGATTTGGAGAAACAAAAGAAGCAGTTAATTATCAGCATGATGCTTTAGAACAAGTGAAAAGAAGCACTTTTTCACAAATGATAGAACTTTTAGCACAGAGTGGTTAAGGTTTAAAAGGACCAGAAGACACTGGGAAAATTAACAAAGCCAGAGATGATCAGTTGCTATTAAATACAACATTAGAGGAGATCTTAATCCCAAACTCCCAGTTACCAGAAGCTAGGGCAGAGTATCTGAGGAAGACCACTCTGTCTAACCTGTTCCTTTATACTCCTTCCCTAAGGTTTTGATACTAGGCAATATGAAGACAAGATCCTGAGATGCAATGTGACCGTTCTCTAATGTGCTTATTTGATTGATTATGTTAGTTCCAGGAGCTTAATTCTTGGAGCTTGGAATATGGTTTTCATAGGCTTGGGATACACATGTCCGGCTGACCCCTAAGTGCCAAAGCCTGAATGTAGACATGGTCTGAATAGAAATAAGTGCATTTTTTTAAGTACCCAAGAATGTTGTAACAATCTATTGCTGAAATACTAGTACAAGCTAAACATTGATGTTTCACCTGAGAATCTCATGCTTAGATTACACTGTGCTGTCTGTATTGCTAGATTGGTTCTGTCCAAATGCAGGTGACAGCATTCCCTTGAATGTGCCTTTTGGTTGTTTTCTTCTTTTTGCAGATTATATTCTTCCTTTTGAATATTTTTTACTGTCCTCTCTCCTCTTTTTTTTTTTGCTGAGCTAGAGGTTGGTATACTTTGTGCTTTGCTTTGAAAAAAAACAAGTGTCATGTGAAAAATACACAAGTTTTTGCTTATCCTGAATGTATTACTGCTTTCAGCTTTTGATCTGAAACTACTTAAGCAGCGTTTTGGTTTTTTACAAGAAAGGAACGGTAGAGGGAGGTGTTCTCTAACTTTCTTACCAGTGACTAGTCTAAAGTATGTAATGAAAGTCAATTTTACCTCGTGATTTGAATGTTATCTGAATACAACAACTATTACATTGTGTTTCAAACATTCTGTGTTTGAAAACAGAAGTTGAAAGACTGTTGAAAGTGTCCAAGATACTTAGCATATGCTCTGGGACTGAATTTGAATGTGTTTATTCAGACACTTGGAAGGCTTTATATATATTTGAAAGGAGGCGGTTTTGGTTCCATAAATTCAAACAATCATACCGAGATTGACTTTAAGATCTACATTGTAATGAAACTGATTTTGGCGTGATTTCTGGATTTTGAGTCTCTGATTTTGAGTGATTATTTTTAAAATTGCTTTTGAAGTTTGGGTTCATTTTTTAAACATAATTGCAAGTTTTAGTCTCCCTGTGGCTGCTTAGGCCAGTTTCTGTGTACTGGTCATACATCTCGGGGTGTGTTGAGCTGTGGTTCTTTCCCCTCCTTATTACTGTCCTTTTCTGCTTCCTTTTTATTTCGTTGTCCCAGCAACCCAGTGTATGGTGTGCCTTTCTGCTCATTTACTATCCTCTGTTGTGTGCCGTTTCCCACAAAGGATGATCTTCAATTTGATACAGTCCCTTATCAACCACATCCATATTCAGGTTCACGTTCCTTTCTCTGCCACCCCCTTGCTGTATTTCCTAACAATGGGTTTGCTCTTGTTGAACCTTGAAGGGAAATAGCATCACGAAAGGTGTGTGGTCTCAATCCAAATGAAAACATAAGGCTGTCCTGAGCAGAACGTTTACAGACAAACTGTAATAGTTTTTCTAATTAATAGCTAAATAGTTATGCTGAGGCTGGTGATAAAAGTGTAAATGTCTGCACAGATTGTGTAGCCAGAGATACACATTTGAATGAGGCTTTTTCTGTCATTAAGAGGATGAAAATAGGCGTTGTCAGAATAGACATATGGATCCCTTCTCAGCTATATCCAAAAGAGTCCTTGTCCAACCCCTCAGTAACCTCATTTGTAAAACAGGGGAACAATACCTACTGCCTTTGTATGGTTTTGCTTCATAATTGGGTCTTTGAAGCCTGGTTGGCTCTTATCCCAGTCACCTGCCCCTTGGTGAATGGGCATGTGATGGGACTGTTTGTCTCTCAAGTTGCTGATAGGCTGGTCAGACACTTTCCCAGCTGGGGAGCCATATGTCGCAATTGCTTATGTTTGGTGGCTTTGATTAGGCATTTTTCTTTCAATTAAATGAAAATTGTCAGATTTTAAGCAGAAGTATTAAGAGTGTCCATTTGTAGATAAAAGGTGAAGTCTGTAGGAACTGTGAAGTAAACAAGCAGTACAAGTTTATGCACAACTGGTACAAAATTTGAGAGCCAGCAGTGTTTCTGAGAAGTGTAACTTTTGATAATAGCGTGGAATTACAACCCCAGAATGACTGCTATACTGGCATCTTATAGATTAGGGAATTATTACCTTGGTTTTGTTTTTTTCAAGAGATAGAAACAAACTGTTTGTTAACCTGGTTCATTCTGTGAAGTTGGTTTATATGCAAATTAAAGTGTAACATTTATTTTCAAGTGTCTATTCTTTCCAGTACAGATGTTGTTACACAAAGATGTTCTATTAGTTTTGAGGCATGACAGTATGAAAACTATTGGTTTAGATGAAAGCATTTTGCAGCATAGCCTAAAGATGTATGCAACTTTTACTTAATCAGTAGAAAGCATATATAGGCAGCTTGTGCAGAGAAGTGTCTGCTGTGTGCTGGGCTTTTTATGGTAACATTTGTAAAAAAATTCATGGTCAACCATGTTAAGAATGAATGCTTGCTGCTTTGGAAAGAACATTGCATTATTTTTACTTTTAAAAACCAGCAGAGAAATGTCCATTATGCCTGTTGCTGACAGGTGAACATGGATTACTAAAGACCGGGACTATATTTTCATAGAATTTTCATATGAAGTTATTCAATTTAGAACTGTATTTATCATATCTACTTGATATAAATCATCTGATTGCATTATACACCCTTGTACACAATTTTTATTTGCATCCAGAAAGAAAATGTCATTAGGGAAAATAATTTCAGATCAGGTACTTTTGCATGTCTTCCTGGCACACAAGTGGCATTCGGTTGATGTGGAAAATCTGCTAAGGAACATAGCAGCATCCGAGTTTGAACTCAGAATCCATCCCCTAGAACAAGTAGCAAGGCTTCTTGTTGGGTTTTGTCTTGCATGTAGTAACATAAACATTTTTCATTTCTGTGATATTTTTATGGAATCTAAAAGTTTGGTTTCTTACAGGAAAAGCTATCAAGAACTGAATTTTAACTAGGTCTTTCCCTGTCCCTGATAAACTGGATTTTGTGTTACGTTCAGTGCACTTCATTTTAGGAGATTTAGAGAGGAATTTCACAGTTATGTCAAATTATGAACTAATGGGCTTACTGGCCATGTGGTAAGTGAAGGCTTTTTAATATCACAGTTTCCTTAAGGAGGAAATAGATCTGGGATTTGAGTGTAGCATCGTGTTTGGACACCAGAGTCAAAAATTCTGCATGAAAGAAGCAGCTTCAGTGATTCAACTTGTGGCGACGATTGCTGCTTATCCATTCCTACTGACTGTGCTTGCCTGTGGGAATTGCTTCAGGTAGAATTATTGTCAAGTCTCGCTCCAAGAAGGTAAATTTGTAACCTGACTAACAATGATCATTGGACCAAAACCCTGCACAATTCAAAACAGGAAAGGAAGAGATATTAAAAGTATCCCAAACATCAGATGTGTAGGAACTCAGGAACCTCAGGCTCAGGCACATGCTTGTTCCACACGTCTGTCAGATTTGAATGTGTTTTTTATGACATCTCAATAGGACACGTCACTTAAGTGTTGATTTTTGGGAAATAAACGTTTGAAAGGGAACAGGTTTGCCACTTGCTGAAGTGCATTTGATTGACAACTGTTCTATTTTTCTAAACTTCAACAAGAGGACTAGCTTGAAATTTTCAGAAGCTGAATCTGTCAGCTTTGTGATACAAAGGAAATTTTGGGGAATTGGTGCACTGACAGAAGCAGGGATGGAGGCAGTTGTAGAACAAAAATCAGAAGTAAATATTTGATTTACTTTGCACTTTAATTTATGTTCTTGCCATATTTTAGAAGCCAAAGCAGAACAAGGGCACTTTAAGGCCACTGCCAGAAAAAAGTATCTTAAAAATGCTATAAGAGTGTGTAATCTGCCTCCCTCACTGTGCCCAGTAAAGGTCAGAGTCAACGCAGAACTGAGAGGGTGAAGCAAGGATAGCACAGCTGTGGCCATGCATCCTCAGTGGGGGAACCAAGCTGGAACCTGCCTTGCATACCACACTTGGCATCAGTTTGTTACACTTATGTGGATGATGGTAATCCTCCCCTTGTTGAAAACTGTCAATTACACTTACATGGGTGATGGTAATCCTCCCCATGCTGAACATTGTCAGCATCTGGTGCACGGTTATAAATTAATGATGTTTTTGGTATTGGATCTTTGTTTCTACAGCTGCTGCTAATGAAGTTCTCTGTGTGCAGATTTTATTTAAATTCTATTTTTCTTTTGATCTTGCTGTCAGTATTTGAAGTTAACTGATATTTATCACTGTGTTCTCACTACCTGCCCTACTTTCCCTGGTGCATACCCCATGGCTTTCTTGCTTAATGCTGAACTGGCAAAGATGTTGGCAAATATATCATAGACAAGCTGATGAAGTCAGACTAATGACTTAGGCTGGGTTCTGAACTTAAAGCTTTTGCCATTTTGGTTGAGGTAGGTTTTTTTGTTTGTTTTGATTTTCTTTGGGAGGAGTAAAGAATGTTACACCCAACAAAACCTCTTAGTATGGAAGGAGCTCCTAAGCTAGCATAGCTAGTGTGGCAAAATTAGCTTAATGCTTGGTGAGCATTCAATGATACATCACGTCAAATGAGTGTTTGAGCAAGTCAAATGAGTGTTTCAATTCATAGTTTTCCATGTATTTCTCCTACTGTTAGGTTACTAGTTTTAAAAGTGGCCATATTTTACTGTCAGTATAATTTTAAAAGAAACAGCACTCATTTCAGAATAAATGAAAGGGAAGTGTTAGCGTAAGACAGATCTGTGATGAGAGTTCTTCTGCTGGTACAGATGGCATCTGTGTATTTTTATCACTATAAATCACTCACAGTTGGAGTCATACTTAACTCCAATATCTTGCTTTATGTTTATTCAAATAATGACAGTTTTAAATGCAATGTTAATCATTCCATTCTTTGGAAACATTTGGATTGGAAGATGAAAAAACATATTTATTTTGAGAAAGCAAATGATACAATTATTTTCTACATATTTATAAATTTACAAATAGTAAACAAAGTATATTGCAAAGCAGTGAATCAGTAAGCTGAAATACTGATTTGTAAGCTTTATTTTTCTCATACAATGGATTGTCATTGTATGACTGGTAAAATGAGACTGTAAGTAGTAGAGTAAATGCACTGGGGATAGTTACCCACATTTAATGCAAACTGTATTTTTCTGTTTTTGTCCAAAAGTCCCAGCCTGGTGGTAAAACTCCTCAAAAAGTCTTATATTTCTTCTTTTATATTGTGATGACTGCAGTTGCATTCCAGCTCTGAACTGGTAGTAGTCCACAGCTATACTACCTTAGAGAGGCAGACAGACTTTAAAGACTAGGTTTTCAGCTAGAAGACTTGGATCGAACAGATTTGGATCAAACTGCCTTTCTCTTTGCCTTCTTCTGGGCATGGCTGATGACTTGTTTGCCTGTTAGCATAACCAAAACAGTTTACAGGCTCTCTTGCATTATGCAGGCTACCTGTGCCCAGAGATGCCTGTTCTCAGATGCAGGGTCCCCTATCTATTCCTCCAGCAAACTGTACAAGCGCAGAATGGGAGAGCAGAGCCCTAAGTGCCTACACACTGCTACTCTTTGCTGTATCTGGTGAGTTTGTCTAACTTGTACTATAATATCTACATAAAATGGACTATGCATCCCTTCAAATGATGTTGGCAATGTTCCACGCAGCAACAGAAATGAGCTGTGGGCTGTGCTCCCCTTCGTCTTTGCAAAAGGATAAAGAGGGAGCTGATTTTCTCCAGGCTTTCCAAACTAGGAGCTGCACCCTGAAGGAAAATAAAAACAATTTCTTCATTCTCTCAGATGAAAATCAGTTGCCCCCTGCTTTCCTTAGGATATGAAGAGAAGCGGGCCTGCATGTGCAAAACATGTCAAGTGATGCCAACTGCTTATACAACCGATGTGACCTGATCAAGACAGACCACTTCTCACTCAGTTACTTGTTTTTCATAACTAATGTAGTTTTTCTGTTCTGAACCTCAGCATTTATCCAATTGAATTAAGTTTTAAAGAATGGTATTCAAACTATGAAATGTTTAAATTCAACTAAGGTGTAGCCAGATAATTTTGCACCAGTACTGTGTATAGAAAACTGTCAGAAAATGTGTGTTTCTGTAGGCAGACACACCCAACCTAACCAGTTTCAAATTTGTACACACTTGCATTAGCAAATTGTAGCTTGCTTTGCTCAACTGAAGTATGACTCATAAAGATATCAAAGAAAATAACATCCAAAATTCCAATTTAAGAGTAACACATAATTACAAAATTGGTTGACTCAAATAGCAGCCGTCTTCATAAGCAGAATTCTCTAGAATGACCTTCTATCTTAATATGCCTTTACACAAAGGTCCAATGCTTGCTACTTGTTCATGTGAACCCTCCAAGCATGTCAGCAGAATTATTCGATGGGCAGGGTTACAGAGACAGGATAGCTTTAGCACTGCTGAGCTCCTCGCCTGTAAGGACATGGGAGGTGGACTTTTGTGTTTCTTTTCTTTCCTGTAGGACATAGAACAAATGTACTTTACTGTTAAATATTCCAGATACACCAGGAGAATATGGCATTTGTATTCATGGTATAAAATGTGATTAGAAAGAGCTCCCTATCTTCACTTGATTGGTAAAATTCAGTTGCCTCTGCTATAAAGAACGGACAAATTTTTCACTTGCATTATTCTGACAGGAATAATTCCATTAACTTCAGGGCAGTTACTCCATGTTTACTGCCACGTGACTGAGTTTAGAATGCGGCCCTTCAGATTTGCCATCAATTGGAAAACAGTTGTGAGAAGGTCACGCTGCAGATGAGCTCCTGTTTGACCTAGTCTAAGTGGTCCTGCTCTGGCGAGGGGTTGGACTAGATGATCTTTTGAGGTCCCTTCCAGTCCTTGAGACTCTGTGATTCTGTAATGGGAAGAAAGAACCCTGGAGAAAATAATCTGCCTAATCTATATTATAAATTAATATTTACACATACATAGATTTATATTTACATCTTTACATGACAGAAGAGGGGCATCCAGAGTCACACAATTCAAGGCGGTGTGATGAGCTGGGATCAGCTTTGCCTAGAGCATGTTATGTGAGAAATGATAGTTTACTATTAGGACTTACTGAAATTGAATTCTGCCCATTCTAATAAACTGCAGGCAGAAGATAGAAATGTTTTGCCTTGAGTAACCTAAAATACCTAACAGAACTTGAGGGAAAAAACAGGTGATGACACAGACATTTTCCTATGAGCTAAGAATCTTCATTGGCTTACCATTATTAGGATGGATCTATCATGCTTACCAGGCTGGCAGAATCAAATAGGGAGGGGTTGGGGTAGAAATGTCTTACAATACATATTGAGGCATTGTTAATGTTTAGAATAAACCTAGAGTTGTCAAATATGCAGTATTCTCCATGTTCATAAACAGAAATTAATATCTTTAAGAGAAAACTGGATATATGCGTAATATAAAAGAAGATGGAGTTACTTTCCCAACTAAAACATCACGTAGCTGAGTGTTTTGTAACAATCTGATGAGAATTTAGAAGGAAGAGCTGGAGCTATAAAGGCACAGAATTGAGGTACTACTGTGCAATTCTTTTGGAAGAATAAATGTCAAATAAATGTCTTATGATGCCTTTATAATCACGGTTACCTCAGTAAGGTGGTACTTATGTATTTCTTTACCTCCTCCATCTTCCACTTCATGAAATCAGTTCAAGGTACCAGCTTGCGTTAACTTATTGTATAATGTTAATAATGGCATGTTGTAATAATATCATATGTCCCAGAAAATACCATTGGAACTCCATTTGAAAGTACTGTGTAATTATTTCTTGCATTAGATAATGTGTGAAGCAAGTCTAAATCAAAAAATCATACAAGAAAGCATACATTCACGTACAAATTACAAATTGTCTCAGATGAGATGGTAGAAGTTGTTTTTCCCACATCTGCAGGAATGCATTCAGTGAATTCATAAAGCAGATCGTGCAATTTTTCTACCCAATTTTGCAAAGTTGTTATTGCAAGATTCCTGCTGTCTGCAACTCATTTTAGTGAGACTAGTTATCCTTTTCTTATTCTGACCATTACATTTCATAATTGCCAAATTAATATTGAAGTTTGGATTTCATCCAAAATGAAATATTTAAAGCAAAAGGAAAATGACCAACTGCGACACCAGATCCTGCTTGTTCTTCCCCACTTCTAACGCAGCGGCTCTTACACTCTACGTTCTGGTTTGACTCAAGAGTAAAAATGAATGCATATGCAAAAAATACTATCAGGACTACTTTAACTATGTTGTTAGGTTGTAAACATAGCAACAGGTTATACAACATATGTAAAAAAGTTCATTAGATATTATTCAAGCAAGGTTTCATCAATCTGTCTCAGACATCATGTAAGAAAGGTATTTAATACATGGGATAAAATGTGTTCATAAATACTACAGTGATTTAAAAATTCTTTTGATAACTTGCAGACTTGGATAAAAGCATGAGGTTAAAAGTAGGCACAAACAGAAAATTATTGGCATATATTTATGGTTTTTATCAAGAAAATAGTCGTTTAGGTTTGTGGTCAGAAAAATATACCCAATATGAAGCAGTATTGAAGTCTACATGTGAAGTACATCAACGTAATTCTAATAATAAAATGCATATTCTTTTAATATTCTTTTAAACTATTCTATTTGACTAAACAATTTAGTTAAATTCTTTTTAACTTAAATAGCATTTCTATAAAGATTTTTTTCTCTAGAGGTAATATTTACCTTGACATATTACTTAGATTAAAGCCTGTAATAATCTGTTGTTTGTTAGGATTATAACCGAATTTTACCATTCATATTCATGTACATCAGTTCAACTGCTTGAATATTGTGAGTCATGCCACTGGTAGGTGAGTGCCATCTTGCTTCCTACATCTTGTTTGTGGTTTTTGGCAAGTATTTTCAAATGAAAATGCCTGACATGAACCAAGTGGCCTAATCCTCAGACATAGTGGCTTGAAATCCATGTTGCATTAGGGAGTACTCGATAAATTTGAATGTCATATTACTGGCTTGGAATATTATATAGGTGCCATATTTTCTACAGGACCTCAAAAATGTAATCTGTGTTCATTTAATTTCTTTAATTTTATCTACTGAAGAAAGGGGACATATCAGATTAAATAGTTAATCTAGGGACTGGTTTATGTTTTTGATAATGCAGCTTGTTCTGCAGTGGCTATGGACAGGTTACAGCTTGCCTATAATTATAGATCATATAAACACATTACAGCAGTAGTTTCTATAGGCACAGTTCCAGGAACAATCTGGGTTTGTTCTAAATAACAAATAGAACACCACGGCAAAGTGTGGGAAACAGCACATAACATCCAGTAAAAATGCTCATGCTGGTATGACTGTCATCTGGCTGTTAGGCACAGAAGAGTACAAGACAAAAATAATTAACTGGAGATTGTTAGGAAGGGATTGGAAGTAATTGTTTTGCCAAATTAGTAGTCTTGAAGATAAGACCAAATTTGCTAGAAAATCCCTACTGTCACTATTTGGCAAGAATATGTGAAAGGGAGGTCAATCACAGCTCTTCTGTAAAATAATTGAAAAAAGCCTTTTTCTCTTTGTCTTTTTTCTTTCTTTTTTCTTTTTTTTTAAGAAAACACCTCCTTCCTACCAGTCACTACTCCTTGCCTAATTGCCAAATGGACTACTTGATGTTTCAAGTATGCCAAAGGGTGTGATGGACATGAATGCAGAACATGCAGAAGCATTTTTTGTCGATTACAAGGATGAAGCTGGGAAATATTTGCAGCTGTTTATGCCTACATTCCTTTTTTATTTCTTCCAAGAGTGAATTTCCTCTATGGCAAGGTGGCTACTGGAATTCAGACATTAGTTTACATTGTATCTCTGCATTCAAACATAAAAAATATATAATGATTCCTCTCTATTACTGTTTTTATCCTTATGAAGTCTGCTTGGAACATAACAAATACCCTTTTCTTCCAAGAAGTTTTCATAATAGTCTAAGGCAGACTTCCTAACCAGTAATAAGAATATTGTTGGTGGCTTTTGTGCTTGTTGAAAGTGGCTCAATGGAAAACAAACATACAAAACCTCACAACAAAAGAAATACACTTCAAATAACTATTACATAGTCATAACAAGAATAGCAGTTGTTGCTCCTAGATATAGTTTTAGCACAGCTCAGGTGGAGTGTTGACCCTTCTCGATGAGCAGCTCAGGAAGAGCTTGGAAGGCTCTAGCTCGGTGTCTGTGCCTGGTTGCCTGGGAAGACACTTCAGAGTAGATATGAAACCTGCAGCAGGAGATGCTGAGGGCCATCAGCTCATCCCTTCTTTTCCACCCCAAGTATTTCAAAACCTGCACTTTTTTTCTTTTTTCTTTCTAGAATATAGAACATGGAAAAATGGATGGAATGTGTCAATTTACATTCCTGTCATTTTTTAATGGTTTAGTGTTTTACTAAAAAGATTTGGGGGTTATGGTTTAAAACACCCATTTACTGAAGGACAGTTAATTTCAGAATTACCATACTACAAAAGAAATAAATGGATCTTTACCTAATCTAATGTCTTATGTGGGAAAGGAAGATGGTGAAAATCAGAGAATGAAAGTTAAGATTCTTATTCGAAGTCTGCAGCTACAGTATCACGCTTTGTAATGAATCCTTTAACATCCCTCCTGTAATGTGGTACAGAATGGCAGCTTTTCCTGGACATGTACTAACTATCCTTTCTAAGGATACATAGACACAATACAATGCCACAGTATAGTTGTTGTTTCATGTAATGAGTATAAGCTGTGGGAGTCTTTGCAAAGTTTCACTTAAAGAAATAAATTTATCAAGGCATGTGCCAGGAAAATATTTTGGACAGAACTTAAGGTCTGTAACAGCTTGTCTGTAACAACTTTTAGAAACACTGGGCACGTGATCTTGGCTTGCTCTCATCATATCTTTGGTGATGATGCTTATCATTCTTATTAATATTAGTATTTTTTTACGTAGCTGATTAAATGTCATAACACTTGGAAATTAATGTTCTATTTAATTACAATAGGACAACTGTTAGGTGCAGTGATGACTGTTCTTTATTTCGCCGCCTTTGAAGTTAAACTCCACCCTATAAAGCACCTTCTTCCTGATGTATACCCATAATTCTCCCTCTAAAACGCTTGCACAAGATTGATGTGTATTGCCATCCATTCAAAAACAACACCAAGATTGCAAATCAAAACTGTTTGAATCCGATTCACAATAAAATTGCCTAGTCACTTATTTTCCCAATGCATTGAGCAAAGGTAAATCTGCTCTACTTCACAATGAAAGTTACACAGCATAGTCTGTTCTAGTGTTATCAAACTATAATCATTTGAATTATGAAACAAAATTACATATGAATGGTTTGTTAAAATTCACCAGATCACTTAGGTGTAATATTTTATTTTGTAAATTGTCTATATTTTCAATATAGATTTCTTTAAGGTAATTTCTGTCAGCTCACTTTCCCTTTGTGCTGTATTTGGCTCAGTCACTGGCCCCATTAGTAGTGATGAAGCGACTTCAAATTCAAGATATTTTTTTCAAATTTTGTTCATATTTTAAGAATAGCAGAACCTAGTCACTCCCATCAATTATAATACAATTTGATCTCAGTGAGAGAAGAAAAGTGAAGGACATAAATCCTAATCCACAATTTGTAAAACTGGGGAAAATGTTGAAGATTCTCAGCATTATATTTAAATGTTTCTCGTCAAATACTACACAAACAGAGTAAGAATGACAGTGATGCTGTAAGTTTGAATTGCCATTGAAGACTCAGCACTCAAAATTTTTGAAGGTAATGAACTCAGCATTCCCCAACAAATTCTAAATTGTTGCAAAAGAATTTATAAAAGTAATCCTGACACTCTGCTGACCTTCATTTTGCATATAAAGGTTTTGGATCTTATATCTGAAATGAAATGTCATCCTTTTTCCCATTTTGAACACAGCCAGTTGGAATAACACACTCTAACGCTGTGATGGAGCTCTTGCTGGTTTCTATAACAAAAGATGATAGTTCTGGTTTAACAGTCTCTTGTAAGTGACTCCCAGCAAAGGGAAGAGTTGGTCCCAGCTGGAAGGTAGCCTCTCATGTAACCAGATAACTTAGCCCTGCACAATCAGATGTCAAACAGCCTGCCTGGCCTGAAAACCAGCTTTCAGGCTAAGTGTAGAGGCTTTGGAATTCTTCTGAGTAGTTTTGCAACACCTGATGAATTCCAAATGAGCATGCTTGGTTTTCCCAAAGAGCAATAGCCTACCAAGACAGCCGATTTCTCCTTTTGCTCCTCTTGCTGGTATTTCTAGAGGGTCTCTGTTTTGTTTTGGTTTGTTTCTTTCCAAAGTGGATATTTCTTTGAGATTATTAACTTGCCTGTCTTAAATTCTTTAACTTGTGAAAGGAAATAGCATTTTTCTCTCTGTTCACTGCAAACAGTTCTAGAAATAATGGTCTTAAGTGGCAGCAAGTGAAATTTAAGCTGAACTTGAGGAAAAGACTGACAGTTGAGCACTGGAGTAGATTGTCTGCAGAGGTTTTGCTATTGCTAGAAAGAGATTGACAAACTTTAAGAAGCATTTTGGTACAGCTGATCCTGCCTTGACATAGGCAAATGTATAAAATGACCTTTCAAGGTCCCTTCCACCATTCATTGTCAATGAATCAAGAAAAGAAATAAAGTGTGTCTCATTCCTTTTCAGCCTCAACAGAGGCTGACCTGGGTTTCTTTCCTCTCCTTGTCAAAGCAGAAGTTATGGCCCTGATATGCTTTTATTCTTTTGGCTTACTGGTTTATTACCTATTTGGTTTGTGTGGCTTGGAGAAGCGGGTTTTGCAATAGTATGCAACAAAGATAACCATGCTACTTTGTAGTTCTCTTTCACTTTTCTTCTAAGACTGACAAAGGCTCTTCACAGTAGGAATGAAATGGTAATGATCATTCTTTCAGGCTTGAACTGTCATATCCCTAAAAAATACACTGACCCTTGTAAATCCACACACAAATGTAACAGAAACATAGACAAGTTTTGTGTCCTCAAAATCCCATCCCTCAAAGTTCTGATTAGCTGGGAAAAAACCCACAAACTATTGATTCTAGGAAGCAATACTGCATTTTCCCTTAATGTTTAATGTCACAGGCAAACTCCGAGTTTGTCATTAGAACTTTGAAATCCTTATCTGTGAAGCCAGACACTTTTTCCCAGGTGGAAATATGTTTAATCCATTGGGATGGGGGAACAGTAGCTCAGCTCATTTGACAGAGAGTTCTCTCATGTCCGAAGACTTAGAATGAAATTCATCCCATGTGTTTCTGCATTCAGTGAAATCAGAGGTCTTTGTACTGTGTTTACTGAACAGCTTTTCTGAGATATAAATACCAGCACATTCTGCTAAGATTCTAACAAACAGAATGGTCTCCTCAGTCCCAATATGGTCCTGTGTTACAGCAGATTGGATAGTGCACTTCAATGACGGGAAATGCATTTCAGTTTTATCCAATGGCGCGTACAGTTTATAAATTTAGCCACATTGTGGGTGTATAGAAGCTGATTGTACAGCATTATTCATTACGTGCCTTATATCAAGCTTTGGCTCCTATTCTGTTCAATGATTGCACATTAGCATTCTTCTTGATCTTTGGTGCATGAAGCTTCCTGCAGAACTGGTTTGAACTAGTCCCTCCTGCTTAAAGAATATTCTTTCTTCTGTTCCTGTCATTAGAAAAACTTATTATTGATAGTTGATGATTTTCCAGTACTCTTCCCAGTTCAAAATGCTACAGACCAGCCATGTCTCTGAAACAGTGTTGGTAAGTAGATAGGGGGCTGAGGAGCATTTCTGAAAGGCTCCTGATGATTAGCTGCTTCTCTGGGCATAGGTACAAGGTTCGTCAGTGTCTTTCTGACTGATCAGCTGGGTTATCAGATGACTTGCAATTAAAATAATAAGGCAATTATTAAGTCAAGAGTCCTGGAAGTGATAGCCTAAATTGCACTGACCGCAGTTAGTAGTTTGTGAATTAATAGCTTGTAGGGGAGAACACAGTTATTCTCTCTCTCCACTCTTGCTGTCTGCAAAGCACGTGCCTCCTCCTACTGCACTGAGTTTATTTTAGGCACGTGCTCTTTGGTGTAAAATGCTTTCTTTCTACTTTGTGGGTAATCTTCTTTAGAGACAGAGAAGCTGGGCCGCTAGGAGTGGGGGAATGTCTTTTCCAGTACAATTAAGATGGTTATTATTATGAGGTTTTACCAGCAGCTCTAATGGCTGGTAAGAATAGCTTATAAATAGACAAAGCCAGGTATGGCACAGACAAAGACTTAGTGTCTGAAACTTGCTCTCTTTTATTTATACTTCTTTTTTTACTTAAAAAAAAAATCCAATACTCTTACCTTAAAATAATACAACTTATTTTCCAGATGATATAAATTAGCATGGAAGACCAATATCTCTGTTACATATGGAGTATGTATATACTTGACAAGGTATGCAAGTAAAGACTTTCTTGGCAAATACAGTAATGCACAAATAAAAACAGTTGTAAAAGAACAATTACAAGTGAATCAGAAAGCAGAGCAAGGAAGCTGAAGTATTACCTATGTGTGACTAAGTTAAGGTAGAAAACAGAATCTGGTGATATTGAATGGAAAATCTCTGTAAAATGGAAAAATGCTTGAGGAAAAGGTAAATAATCTGATATAAACATAAAAGCACCAGCTCATGTAGATTGAAATAACAGCATGAATTTTTGGTATTGTGCACATGTCAACCTCTATATACCTATGTAAATCACAACAGGGAACCTCTTCAGAGTGCGACTTGCTTAGAGTAACCAATATCCAGAGATGACAGGAAATGAATTTGTTAATCTTCTTTACATGAGGAAACAGAAGGCACTTAGTGAAAGCCAAGACTCTTTAACCTCTCACTGCTCAATGGACTTTGTTCTTGCTCTGTAGCCTTACACAGAATGCATGTGTATAAAGCTCTACCTTCGAGGAAGGTGTCAAGTGTAACATTATGCATGATAAAAGAGTAATCTTCTGTGTCATGAGAGGTTGTTTTAAAACACCATTTGCAACCCAGCTGAACATGGTTGTCTAGGAGAAAGTACATGGGGGAGTTGTACTTAGAGAATTAAAATGTTGATTATTTTGTATGACCTCTTTGAATCTCTGATTGATCAAGAAACTTAGAGGAGTGGAGAGAAGAGTAATCATATTGAGGGTTTAAAACTAGAAAATGCTTTCCAAGTCAAAGTTACAATACTTAACCAAAATGTGGTGAACTGCACATTACCCTCCCATGTGCCTACACCATTCCTGAAATGATTGGCCCTGCTTTTTCTGTCAGGAGTGCTCTGCTCATCTGTCTGATGCACATTGTTGAGGCACTGATAATTAATCACTCCTATTTCAACGTTCGTTTTCACAGACGGAAACTGTACATAAGCAAGGGTGAGATACCGAAAGTGAGAAAGAGTTGCAAGATGAATGTTTGTGCTTCCTACAGCCCGTTTCTAACAGCAGGTATGTTTTATTGGCTTGAGGCAGTTACTGATTTACTAGTAGTGTTCTTCTAGTTTAGCTTTTAGTAGGGTTAGCTTTACCTTGGCAGAATTAATTCTTGTATTTTAATGGCCAACTGCTGTGTTCCAGTGGGCACCAGTAAAGCAAGTCAGAGAACAGACAGTTCTAGACTGTCTTTCTTTAGCAAGCCCAGCAGTTGTAGGTTTAAAATGCAATCTTTCTAATTGTGAAATTAAAATATGCTTTTAACTGAAATGTTTTGACCTTTTTTCCCAACTTTAAATGTAAATAAAAAGTAGTTACAAAGCTAAGTATAACAGCACACTCAAGCCCTACCAGCAAAAGAATCTCACTTTTTGAAGAGTAAGTTAAGACTTGTCAAGTGTCTTGAAAAAAAAGAGAAAGAGAAATGTTGCCCTTCATTGTATCCTAATACACACCTCAAATCATACAACACAATCAGAATACCAAGCAGTCATTGCTTTACATAAGGCTCCTATCTGAATTCTTTCTTGTGCTTGATAAAGAGTCTTTACTGCAAAAAGGTTTTAAAAGATAACAAACACTTTTATGCTTAAATGTGTTATAAAAGCCATAAAGCCATACGGTAAATGAAAGCTCTCATAAACAAAACAGCAATGCCTGTTTAAAAGAACTGTTTCATGTTGTTTACGCTGCCAAGTTGCTGAGTGAGCATGAAGTTGTTCTCTTCATAATGACTTGGATGGAGTAACGCCCATCATCCAAAAACGTGTTACCTTGTAGGGATCTACATTTTAATCAGCTGATGAAACAGATGTGGGAGGACTGTCATGAGCTCTGTTTCTTAAATCTGAGAGAAGCAACTACAGATCTATGGAAAACAAAATCTATCAAGTTGGTTTCTTGCTTTCCACTTGGCCAGTAGGAGACAAATTAAAAACGTAAGCTCTCTCAAAAGAGCAAGTCCTAATTTAGGGGCATCTAACACAATGTTCTGCACAATGTGTTACTTAAGCAAAACCAAACGCTTGCTAAATGCATCCATAAGCTGGAAACTTTTCCATGTTACCTAAAGATGAACAGCATAAACCCTGTATTCAGAAATAGCTGAAATTTCAGGGTACGTTCTAGAAATGCAGCAAAACTTACATCACGCAAGGGAGAGAACTATGAAAAAAACACCTAAGTTTCATCACAAAGTTATATGCTTCTATATTTCTAAGCATATATATGTATATATTTTATGTGTATATATACACACACAATTTATCTATATATATTTATAAGCATTATATTTATTAGCCAAATAATATGGTATAACAAAGAGGATATACAGGTCACAGTATGGAGACAATGCATTTCAGTTAGCCTGTTTGGATACTAGAACAGTGGGGCCACAGCAGCCTGAAGCAGGTTATATTACCTAGTTCCACTTTTTGTGACCAGATTGCCTGAGCTCTTTAGATAATCTATGTATAGCTATGACATACATTGACCAAAGTACTGTCTAGTAATTACACTTGTTATTTTAAATTCCTATTTACTTCATCCTTCATCCTTGCCTATAGAAATTTTATAGTATTTGAATAATATGATGATAATGCATCTGAAATTAAGTATCTTTTAAACCATCCTTTCTTCTTGATAAGATTATTGGGTAGAAAAATAGCCTATAAAATCTAGAATATGTTTTATTTACAGATGTTAAAAACTTATTCCTCTGCTTTTAGGAGTTTTATACAGTTTTAATACTTTTTAGACAAATTCTAAACACTTTTCTGTGACACATTTTTAGTCCTGTACAAGTAAAAGCAAAGATAAACACACAAATCCATATCTTGGTCTCCCTAAAAATCCACAGTACCAACATTTATTTTAAGTATGTCACAATCGCAGCTCCTTTATCTCCTTTAATAAAGAGGATTGGTCCTTAGGCAGTCTGTTCAGGACAGAGAAATGCAAATTGTTGCTTTAGAACTGAACTCATTTCCTGCTCTTTGGTCATAATGAATGTAATATCTTTCCTTGGCATGAAACTTAAAAGTATCTAGCTCCACAGATCAGATGGTCCTTACTTGGTTCCACATGGCTGCAGGCCCTTTTCCTTTATCAGTTTTCTTAGAGCATCACTGAACTATAAATTAGAACTGGCAGCATAATCTAAATACCACTGATATGTACTTTTGCAGTATGATGAGAAGAGGAAAGTTCAGCATTGTCTTTTGCTACTTATTTTGTACTAAGCTTTATTGTTGGGTGAAATTCTGTATTTAGCATATAATGACATTTTCTTAAGGTATTTTTTGCAGTCAGTATTTGGAAGATGGTGACTGGCAGTCTTGCATTAAAATGAGGCAATCACTCCTTAGCATGCTGAGTAAGGTCTTTAATGGATAGGAAGAAAGTTGCTCAACGCATTCTTTCTCCTTTGATCACCAATCTCATGCATAGTATTAATTATCTGAAACAAAGTAAATTGACTGTTAAATAGCCTCAACAATTCCAACAGGAAAATAGTTAGAACAAAAGAGTGACTTCTGCTTAAGGGTAAGTACAGTACTGTAGTATTTAAATGAAATGAAATACAATCCTCTGAACTTTGGAGTTGTTGAAGATACTGACAGCCATCACAAAAACAGCGTCCTTGTAAATCAAAGTCATTCTGTGCTGTTTTGTCACTTCGTATACTGTTGTTACAAGACCAAGATTTTCTTTGTATATTCCAAGGATTTCTGTTTTGATTTGAAGTGTATAAACTTCAACTGATATCACAATTTATTACAAGGAACATATTAATGGGATAAGAGAGTTTTGCTTCAAACTTGGAACCATGACTTTGGTCTGATCACTAGTTAATGCCAGCACAGTAAGTGACAGTTTTTCAAAAATGCCCTAAACTCTGTTTAACCCTTTCTGCTTGCTGAATTTTCTTTCCACTGAAACGCTGTAACGTACAGAGGTAATTAAAATGCTGAAATCACATAGGTAGCATTTGAGATCCAGTCTTGCAAGGGGTATATTGCAAGATACCTTGTTAAAATATAGTTCTAACTAAAGTGTCACTGTAATGCTTATACAGAACACGGGAAATCATGGGCTCTGAGTAGTCTGTTACTGCTCTAATGCAAGACTCTGTGGTCATGACAGTTAACTACAGTAAAACATCAGCATCGTGGCAGTCAGAGCAAATCAAACATTAGAAGCTTCTAAGAGGGTAATAGAGAACAAATAAGTAAACATCATTGCACCATTGTATAAACTTGTGATTTTTCCACATCTGGAATACTGTGCAATGACCTATTAGAACTGGAAAAGGATCAGGAAAAGAGCATTAATCACCCATGGTACAGAATAACATCTCTGTGAAGAAGATTGAATAGAAATGCTTTTTTCCAGCCTGGAAGAGAGAGACCTTAACAGAGAAATGGTAAAGTTGTATCAAATAACTAGGGGCCATTGAACTAGGACTCAGAATCAGAAGGAGTTTCTTCCTGCAGCAGTAGCAGATCTGCCCAAGCTCCAGAGGGCTTTGTGGGTGCAAGAAGTTTACATGAAATCAAGGCGTGTGCTGAGCAGGTCTGTATATGTGAGATGGGAGGTTACTGGTGAGAAGAAAACAAATTACCCTTATGAAACAGCCAGAGTTGAAAATAGTTGGTGAGTGGGGAAGTATTGAGAAGGAACTGTTACACTGGCTTGTCCTACTCAGACACTTTCTGGAATACACTGACAGTTCTTTCACATCTGCAGCTGCTACTGCTGAGATCTAGGCATCTTGATCTGAACTGGCAGAATTGTTCTTACATTTTTAATAAAAGTATAAATAGCCAACTAGTGTTGTCCTAAACCAATATCAAGGTATTTTCTGAGAGGTCCTTTTTTCACCTTGTGAGAAATAGAGTATGTTGTGACTGCAGAGGCACAAACCAGAGGGACAAAGGCTTAGGCATTACCAAGAGCACCATGACATCCTTTCTCTAAGTACTCTCTGTCCTGAAATTCCTGTGACAGTGTGGCAGATGGGGCCTCCAGGTGCCACAGAGCCAAGGCTTCCTCTATACAAGGTATGTTTTCCTCCATAAGACCTTTGTTTAATCCTTGTCTATTCTTTCCCCTTCCCTGCTCAGCTCTCAGTGGCTCCTCCATCACCCCTTGTACCCCACTGTGTGTCTGCATCATACACACACCCACCCATGGATCGGGAGCTTCAAGTGGGACAGCAGAGATTCTGATCTTCCAGAGGTTTCCATACACAGAGCAGCTGTAGTGGTTTCATGAAAGAAGGAGGAATTAGAAGACAAAAGATAATCCAAGCCAGGGAATCACTGGTTTATTACACAGTGTACCAGCTTTGCAGTCAAAGGTCAAATTTTCTGTTTTCCCAGGCAGGTGTCAGGCTGCCACCTGTGTTTGCACAACAGTAGACTGAACTTCACTGCTTAGAAGCATTTACCTTCTTCCCTCTTTCTCTGACCAATCACTACTCCATCCTTATATATTAATATTATAAGCAAAGTCTGATTTCTTTATGATTTCTTCAGTTCATTCTGCCTTTGTACTTCCAGTAAAGGATTACTCTGTATTCTGACTGATGATGAATGTTACATACATGTCCATACAAAAGTAAGGGCAAACAGGCAGCTGAAAAGCAGAAGTTTGAGGAAAAAAATAATCAAAAAGACACTCAAATCAGAAAGTGCAGTCTGCTTGTACAAGCAGTTTTATAAAAGGCAAATCATGAAGGCTGACCTGCATGAAACAGGCCATGTCTGTCACCAACTGATCTTTGCTGTAACACACAACATCCTACCTAACAGACCTCATATTTTAAAAACACAATGGTCTGCTTGTGATTTAAACAGCAAGTTCTAGACGCTCACTATCTTGTCTGAAAATACCTTTCTTCATTTTTACAGGCACTTAATGATGTTAAGCTTATGGTGATTAAACCAGAGCTCTGTAGCCAGGCTGTCCCAGCCATCTGGAATGAGGACAGAAGTGGCTTCTTGCTTGGATTCTTTTCCCTGCCAGGTCATCCCGTGATCAGCACAGTCTGATCCAAGTAGCCCAGGGTTAGAGGTTAACAGGAGCACTGGGCTATCTGGGTCAGTGTCTGCAGACAGGCACCTTCCACCAAGCCCCAAGTGCATTATGGCTCTTCCTTCAAAGGGAGGATCAGAAAACTGAAGCCTCCACTTAAGAGCTGCCTCTGACCTCCCTTCAATCTCTAACGCCTTCCTTTCACCTGAAAGCAGATTTTTATCTCTGCCTCATCAAGTTGCTTATGGGGTGCAGCTGCCTGCCAGTTTGCTGGTTTCTTCACTCTCTCTTCTTTAACCCCTTCAGTTTCCCAACCCTGTGTGACAAATAAGAGTAAACATCAAAATACAGCATTTCTTGCAGTGGTTTTCCCCAGTATCTTCCTCTCCTGTTTTATTCATCCTAGCCACAGCTGTCACAGCAAGAACTCACACTGAACAGGTAACACCCTGTAAGAATCAGAATGCAGTATCATTCTTGTGTTTAGATGTGTATATTACTTTGGTCACATTAACATTCAAATGCTTTGTTTGAGTTTCTTTTCATTAACTGCCACAGATCACCGTGCATATATTACTTGCTGTTATTATTTATGACTCCAATAATCCTTACCACATCTACAAAGTTATCCGGAAGTTACTCGGGATTTTCATTACAATAGGATAGCTTAGGGCTCATTTTCTGCTGACCCTTGTAAGAAATTCCCAAGACACTCTTTATTAAACAGGGCAGTTCTGCATGCTGGTAAGATTCCTGAGCTGGCTAACCAACTTTTCCACATTTTACGTTACAGCACTTCTCTTTACTTGACGAGTGTTTCTATAGTTTCCTACTGAAGCATAAAACAGTTTCTTCTGATTTGTATAAAACAGGAACTGGGCTGTTGTAACCATATTTTGTTGCTTTCCAAGAGATGCTCTTTTAAAAATTGTTTTGGGAAATGCCACCAATAGCTTTTCCAAGCTGGTGAACCAAGAATGAGGGTTTAAGAGAACACGGGGTTTTCTTTGCATGTAGTTCCTTTGAAACCAGTGGGATACAACTTACTTGAAATGCTTTTTGTATATGCTTGTATGTAAACTAGATGTCTGTTGCCTAAAGGAAAAGTAAAACTTTTTCTGTTTGATGAATATGTCTCCAGGTGTCAAAGTATCTTAAAATACTGAATTGTTGCAAGACCTCATTCTAAAATGGATAGCTTCCCAGTTATCTGTTGAGGAGACTCTGTGAGCACTTTTTAATTTCTGAGGCAGTGGCCATCCAGTGAATAGCCACTGTAAGGCCGTGTAGAGTAACACAGACAGTATTGCTCCATTACATCAAAGCTGTTTTTGCCATAACATGGTACTGTAGAATTTTTTTTGTGGGTGTGACTACTGTGTGAGCTTAAAGCATAGTAAGCATGCAGGAGAAACAAACTGACAACGTTACAAATCTAGGGTTCACTATTAAGGATAGCATTTATTTCACAAGATTCTACAGTTATGTTATTGCCACATTACCTTCGCAGATCAAAGTTAAGTTCTCAGCTAGGGCTTGCCTGACGCAGCCAAAGGAACTCAAGCCTTTGAGTTTATGCTGGATTGAGAAACTAACTGGAGATGACATTCTCCTCCACTGAATAAGACTTTGGATAAGCAACTAACTCCATCCTTTATAGATAAGTGCCGCGTTGCAGTCCATCTGTAGGGATAGGCCCGGTTCCCGGAGGTTGTCCCCCTGCCACGCAGGTATGCGTCTGTTCGGAAAACACGCTCCTTCCCCAGGCGACTGCTGCTGTAGGCTGCTGCACGGGGCAGAAGGCAACGGCTCCTGCGAAGTTCACAACCTCCTGCGAAAAGCACTTGAGTAACTTAATTGCGTAGTAGTATTTACGCTCCCTCTACACACGTAGTAAACAGATTAACAACAAAAGGCTTTACTAAACAGGATTATGCTTTATTATTCTCTCCTTTTTTTCCACGAGCGAGGTGTGAGCAGCCTGGAACCGAGGGCACTACCTCTTCCAAGTCCTTTGCCAGGCACGACACGGAGGCGAGAGGGTGGCGAAGCTGCTGCGAAGCAAGCCCTGGTCCTCCACCCCTCCCTCTAGGCTCCAGGCTGCCTGACCCCTCTCCCCGGGGTACCGCGGGTCCCGGGCCGCCCTGCGCGCTGGGCCCGCTCCTGCCTGGCCGCCTGCCCGGAGCGGGGGAGGCGGCCGCGGGGCTCGGCCAGCCGGAGGTGTGTCCGCCCGCCCAAGGCGCGGCTCCCCGCAGGTACTAATCGCCGCCCTGCCCCGGCTCCGCGCTGCAGTTGCCGCCCCGCTCCTGCAGGAGCCCGGCCGGGATGTTCGGGGCCCAGCAGCAGCTGCAGCCCCCCACGCTGCCCCCGCACCTCCAGCCGCACCAGCAGCACCACTACTATCGCCGCCAGCAGCACTACAACACGCTGCCCGCTGCCCGGCGGCCCCTCTCCTGGCCCGAGCCGCCGCCGCCGCGGCCCCTGCCCTGCCGGGACCCGCCGCCCTGCCCGGAGCCCCCGCCGCCGCCGCGGCCGCCGCCGTGCCGGGAGCCGCCGCCCTGCCCCGAGCCGCCGCGGCCGCTGCCGTGCTTCGAGCCCGCGTCCCCGCAGCAGCACGAAAGCGGCGTGGCGTACGACCGGGTGCGGACCTACGGCCCCGGCTGCCGGCGGGTGAGCGTGTCTTGCTCCTCCCGGGCGGCCTCGCCGCTGGAATGCTCGCACGTCTCTGGCTGCGACCCGCCGCAACAGGTACTGCGGGCACCGCTGCGCTCCCGCCCCGCCCCGCGCCGCGAACTCGTCCCGCCGCCGCGCCCCGCTCCCACCCGGCCGCCCCGGGTGCAAAGGGCCGGGCCGTGGGCCTGACGCCCCGGTGCCACCGGGGAGGCCGCAGGGCTCTGCCCGGCGGAGGGACGGGACGGGTTTCCCCCGGGTAGAGCGGCGAGTGCCGGACGAGCCTTTCCCAAGCCGCCCCACCCGCGGGTTCTTACCTCGGAGAGAACGGAGAGGCCCGTCCGCGCGCATGATGGCCTTCAAAAACAGCGCCTTGGAAACGCAGCGGAGTGGGGCTCGATGGCCCGGCCCGGCCGCAGCTTGTGGACGGGCTCCCCTCAGACCACCCCCGGCCTTCTCCGGCAGCGGGCGTACTCGGGGCCCTCCTGCGTTCAGGCTCTTAGCGGCGGGCGGGCGGTGAGCGGGCAGCGGCGGGCGGCGCTCTCAGCGCTGGGCCCGGCTCGGCTCATGGTGCAGGGTGGGAAAGGTCTCATCCTTGAAACTGGCACCTGATGAAATAGCTTCTCTCCCGGTTGGGTAAGGAAAGCTCAGTCACTAGTTTTAATCTAGAACTCAGCTTCGCTTGAAACTTCTTTTCGTATAATTTCGAAGAGATCGGTCAATTTCATGTTAGTTGCCCGTTCAAGTCCATTTTGCATTGGTTTGGGTTTTGGGGTTTTGTTGTGTGGGTTTTGTTTTTCTTAGACCCTTCTAAATACCATATTTTGTTGTACTATTTCTGCCCATTTTGTCAACAGAACAATACAACTGCATGCAGAGCAAGAGCTGGGCGCTGCTGCGGCACGGGTGCTGCCCTGCGCTGCGGCGGCACTGCCTCTGCAGATGTCACACACAAGTGTATGTGCTGAATGGTTCTGTTTGAATCCGTGCTGCCCATTCAACGTGACGGAGGAGGGGACCAAGCAGTAGAGTTTGCTTACCTTTGCTCTAGAAGTTTTCTCAATGTAGTTCTGCAGGTTTGCTGCCATGGGGATGTTCAGGGATTGGCTTGAAGGTATCAGTGGAATTTAATAGGATTTTAATGGACACAATTGGTAGCTTAAAGACAGAAACCATTGACTTCACAACAGCTTTGACTATAAAACCAGCAAAAGAGGTCAGAATTTATTCTTGAACCAATTTTTTGTTGTACATGGGGCTGTCGTTGGTAGAAGCGGGACTGGTGTGCTATGCTCGATATAGCAACATAGATTTGGTTCAAGTTGAACTCTTAATTTTCTTTCTTGTGATATAAGAATACTCAGCTATGATAAAGAACAGGGATTAAAGCTAATATGAAATGACATTTCCTTTCCAAGCCATATTTTTGTGGTTTAAGGGCTGCCTTCCCCTAGAGGTTGACTTCTGTAGGTTCTGGAAAGCAAGCTGGCTCACTGGTGGCTGTGTGTGACCTGAATGTGACAGGCGTATTCCCGCTGTATCACATCTGATAATCCCTCTTTGCAAGATGTGGGGCGAGAGTGTAAACACTGGTCTCACCTCCAGATAAGTGATCTGCTCAACTAGGCTAGATGATAGTCTGAATTGCATTCAATTAATTAAATATTCATTAGAATAGTCACTCCAGTCGCAGTCTTCCTTTGCTCAGATAAGTAGGTGAACACTTTGCTTACAGACTCAAATGCTGTCTCTGCTCTATGAAGTTTAATTTTCAGCATCTGTTTTACTCACTGACTCCATTAAGTCGTGCTGATGAAAAATAATTTCTTGCTGAAGTGTTTTTCTGGATTAAAGACAAAAGAGGGCGTAGTTCCAATCAGTCTTATGTGGGTTGCAGTTTTAATGGTGGAGAGGGAAGGTGCTTAATGATGATTATTAGCAAGTTATTAAAGAAGAAAACAGTCCCAAGCAGGAAGTCAGCTGAGAGTAGACAGGAGTTGGGTGCTTGGTGCTGAGTTAGAGTTGTCAGAAAGTGCTGGGGAAGGGTGTTGGAAGATTCCGAGGTGTTGATTCAGTTGCCCTTTGAGCAGGTCCCATACAGTTGCATAAACTGAATGATACTGGACTCAGAGGTGGTTTAACACTAGATTTTTTCAGTGAATGGCAGCCTATAGCTGTAGCCTAAGCTTCTTCCTGATGGTAAGGCAAAGGGCTGTCTTTGAGCAATATTTAATTTGTTTCTGCAGTGCGCTTGTAAATTCATGATAACAAACCTCTGCCTCACTGTTGATACACCATCTCATCATGTACTCACACGTTTGGTGTGTTCTGTCTGTTTGTACTTTTCTAGTAACCTAGAGGGAGGGAAAGTTTGCAACTGGTGAGTGCATATAGTACATGTGACTGTGGTTTTTTTGATTGAGGATTTGGTTTTCTTCAATTTTCAGTCTACTTTGTTTTATCCTTCATGTAGAAGCCAAGTGTTACTCCCCAGCCATGGCGAGCTTCATCTGGAGTAATTCACAGCAAATTTTGCTCTTGTCTGCTCAATGTAAATGAAGAATGTTGTTTAGAATACATTGGCTACCAGTATGGCTTAGCTGTATGAACCCTTCCACTGTGATCATGAAAAAATAATACCCAAAATGTCACACACAAGATGTCCGTGGTCAGTGCAGAGGGCAAAATCCCAAAAGCCTTTGTAGGAGTTGTCTCTCCATATGAGAAATTTTGAGTTGTCATGGCTGGGCTCAGTTCTGTGGAGTGTTAAGGGCTCTCACCTCCCATTGTGAAAATGGTATAATATTAACCAGCTTGTAAGATTTGTCTGTGTCTGAATGGTACCTGCCATTTCCCTATTTTAGCTGCCAAATGAGACTCGTAAATTCCAGTTAGATGACTGGATTGCTTGCAATTAACAAGACAGTGTGTTCTGGATAAAAGGTTTTAACATAGATGAAATTCTTAAAGCCTAGCAAAAGTCTTTATGGAAGCATTAACATATTCACTCACCCAGAGTGGCTGGTCAGGCAGTTATGAATCCCAAACCCACTCATGCCACTGAAATCCACAACAGCACTGGGCTGTCCCCCTTAACTGCCCCCCAACCCCTCACGTTCCTTCTCCCAGTTAGATGATGTTGCTTCTCCGAAGTAGCCTGGGGAATGAGAAAGCAGCCTGAGCGATGCCCTTTGGGAATGACAGAGAAATAGCCCCAGGCTGTCTGCCATCCTCCTGCAGCACACACTTCCCAGGGAGCCGCTGCGAGGCCCGGGCGGGCACTGGACAGCGTGGTGGCATCTCCCCGGGCGGAGCAGAGCACAGTCAGGAGCTGCGGGTGGGTGGCTCAGGACAGCATCATAGGGCTTCTGGCTTCTGCATCCCCTCCCAGCCTGTGCAAGTCCAGCCGGCTCAGCTGGTACGGGAGGGAGCGCAGGCAGATCGTGTTTGTGAAGGAGCAAGGGAAATGTGTCTGCATCTAAGTTATTTGGAAATGAAAGAGTTTGGATATCTTAAGAATAGGCATAATTTGATCCAAGCCAAACGTTTTTAGGTTCTGTATGATAGTCCTCATGTGCTCAGACTGTCCTTTTGAGTATTACAAAAATACATTTCAGCTTAAAATGCTCCAGTCCTCTCAGTTCTGAATGTGTTCCTCGGAGGACACATAAGAAACCAGATAAAATAGTGTTGCACTTCACCCTCTACATTAGACAGTGTGAGTTCTGTACCCCAGAGCTCTGTGGCAGCACGACTCAGTTCAGGCAGTTTTATCCGACTTCTCCGTACACTGACAAGGCGTCCTTGAGTTTTGTGCGCAGTGCTCGTCGTGGTTTCCTGTGCCATACAGCGGCAGTGAGCTCCAAAGAAAGAGCAGTCACAGCTCTCCCATGGTACTTGCCTCACCATGGCGTGCCAGGGACGGACAGAGCCAGTGGGGTCAGCTCAGGAGGTGCTGGGAGGCAGGGGTATGCCTGCTGGGAAACTGCTGGCCAGGAAGCACCAGTGAGCTTTCAGTTTTGTGTTTTTAGTTCAAGTTCAGTAGGTGTCAGGGTGATGTAGGAATTGGGCTGTATCTTCCAAAGCACTCTGTTGTCTCTTTGGTGTTACGTCCCCACGCGGAGTTCTGGTGGCGTCGGTGGGTTCCATTCCTCAACTCCTCCCTCCGTGCACAGCGTGTGGGAGCAGCCGTGAGCACATTTCTAAGTCTTCTGCAGCAATTACAATTTTGAGATGTCTTAATTAGTACGATTGCTGCTAAAACAATTTGTTTTCTCCTTTGATTTCTCTTTCCTGGTGCTGTTATGATTCACTCTTGGGAGATTTGAAAACCGCTTCAGGCTTCCTAAACTTGTGCAACAATTCACGAGTGGAAATCTGACCTACTTCAGAGCTGCCCTTACACAGTTAAGAGTGTCTCCGAGACCGAGCGCAGCAGTGCGACCTTCCCAAGCACTGCCTGCACCGTAAGGGAAGAAGTTATTTGTTATGAAAAGTGGAAGTTTGTACTGTGAGGAAGAACAAACAGACAGTGTGCTGTCGACAAGTTGCCCAATGCTTAGATTAGATTCAGTGAGAATTTTGCTTCCTTGGATAAAGGATGTCAAGCAAGGTCTATGATTTGTTGTACCTCCCGGTGGCCCACAGAATGGAGGATGGTGTCCACAATTGCTTGGGGGGAAAAAAGTGAAAAAATCTATTTGAAAATGAAAAAAACCTGCTGCCACTCAGGGATTTCTGTAATTTAGAAGGACATACTTCATACTTCTTTCGTTGAAGAACGTGGCAATATTCCACGTGAGCATCTGTCTTCATAGGTGTCAATCCCAGGGTTCCGTGACTGCTTTTTGAACCTCTTGCCACTGCTTGGTGCATTGGATAGTGACCAGAGTGGTTTGTTGGCCGTTCCTCTGCCCTTTCATTTTGGTGTTTAAGCAAAATACAAGTTGTCTATCCTTAGTGAAAAAAAAGAAGTATTTGAGATGCTATACATTGCTTTACACCAGCTGACCTTGATAGCATGAAACACTGTGTCTGCATGAGGGATACAGGATCTGAGACCAATGTGTCAGCTTTGACTTGTGTCATATTCTGTTGGTACTTTTGGAAAATAAGTACTCACTCCCTCAGACCTGCAAAGAGGAGACCGAGAAAAACCAGAGTCTTGAAACTGAGGGCAGCAGATCGTGTGCTGCCACGCAGTGACGGCATCACTCCCGCTGGGATGGGGAGGCTGTGACTTTAAGACATTTCTAGGTGATTTGAGGCAGTGGATCGGTGTGTTTATAGCTGATGACTGTATTCAAGTTCCCTCGGGAATCTGTGTGGGCCTGAGTTCTGACATAAAAGGATTTAGAGACTGAATTGAAGAAGTCACTGACTCTTTGCTTATTTTCTTCCTTGCAGGGCACTGTTCGAAGGATTATTATTGAGAATCCTGATCAGGTAGGAAAACTGTTCAGTGCTGGGGTTCTGCTGTGTAACTCTTCCTCTGTTATCCCAATCTGGTGAAGTGCTGGGCTGTCTCCATCAGGGGATGCTAAATATTTTGAAATCATATGGCCTGTACCTCACCTCTGGTGCTGAGAGAGATGGAATTATTGGGGATGGAAAATACTACAGAACTGCAGTTAAGTCTCCGTTAATATGCTTCAGTAGTATTGCTACTGCAGAGGTGAATTCCTGCTGTGTTTATGCCAAATATTGTCTAGATGGAAGCACAGTCACTTTGTTTCTGAAGGGACACACACTGAAATGTCCAGGCCTATCTTGAATGCATCTGCAAATTACAAAAATCCCTGATCTTTTTTTTTTTTTAGTCAAAATTACTGTCATTCTGAATTTACTGTTTCACATCATTTATGAATGTTTTTATCACAATGTTTTACAGGAGCAGTTATCCCCATTTTTTAGAGGGGCCAGTTTCAGTCCTGGAAATAACGTCATCTATGAAAAGACAATAAGAAAATATGAGCTGTTGAATCCCCACCAAGTAAGCTGGTTGTTTAGGTTATTTATTGCAACAGAAAATTGAGATGAGAGCAGAAAAGTATCATTTCTGGGTTTTTCTGGGGAGGTTTGGTTGGGTTGGGAACCACTGCTAGCTTGAGAATTGCCTTGTTGACGTATAGGATACATTGTCAAAGTAAATAAAGGAATTTCTGTAGGTGAGGAGACCAGAAGTTGGAATGTTCACTGTATTTTTGCTAAGAACTTGTTTCAGACTAACAATGAAAACTGTTGTATCTCTGCAGTCAATCTTTATTGAATATAGACCAAGAATTAGTTTCTTGCTGTAGCAACACAACAGAACAACCAACAGCAATTTTTACAAAAAATGAGTTGAAAAGGTATAGATGTATCTGTTTGTTCATTCTTTAAAGGTTGTATTTGGCAAAGCTGTCTGAAATGTCATCTTTGAACTGGTGTTTTGTCAACAGCCAAAATATTCCTTATCATTGCTCTGAAACACTGTTATATTCAACAGGAAAAATGTGAAATCAAGAGTTCAGAGTGATTTATCTGTTTGTTGTTTTGCTTTTTAAAACTGAAGGTTTCATGCCATTGTGGATTTTACGTAGGTCAGTCACGTGTAGTGTCTGCTCTCTGAAGCTGACGGGGGGTGGGGACAGGAGGTAACTGTGAATAATAGCTTCTTCCTCCCCACAGGTAATAATTTTAATAAATGAGATAATACATGTTAAAAGTGTGGAGTCTAGTCCTGGAAAACATATTCCTACTTCTGGTGTTTGTTTCCCAGGATATGTCTAGATGAAAGTCAGGAGTGTAGTAGCCCCTCCAAACCCCAGGTGGAGCCTCCTCAGCCCTGAAGATGGGCAGCGTTTAGTTCTCACTCTGGTCCTCTCTGATGCGGCTGCAGTGAATGAAGTCTCTGTGCTCTGAGTTTGGTGCAGTTAAGTGTTGGTTCAGCCTGTTACATGTAACTGCAATGAGTTTTAAGTCAAAATTACCTGAAGGATCTGCATTTCTGTACTTCCAGGCAGAATACAAAAGATGTATGTTTCAAAGCGACCTTGTAAAAGCCGTGATGGAGACAAACAATTATGTTTTGCTGAAAGCAGTAACTTCCAGTGTTTGGACTGGAATGTAAACTTGTTCCTAGTTTATTGTTTTGGTGGGTGGTTCTGTAAACACCACTTTTCTGGGATTACAAAAGCAAGATGCATGTGTCCTTACCCGTTGTACACTCTGAATCTGGAACTGCTGAAAGCATTTATAGGGGAGAGTATCTTCAGCCATTTCCTATTCTACTTTTTTTTTCCCTCTGAGATAACAAAGGCTCAATAAGCAGTTCAACTGCAGCTTGTTTATAACCTCCAAATATTTAATGAAGCAGGGCATGCATGTGTTTTAAATGAAATAATGGACATTCCCACTGCCTGAGTATGTTCAGAGTAACAATATCAAAAAGCACCCAGGTCAGGAAGGGTGGCTTCTCCATGCTTTTCGTTTGCAGCTACTAAAATGTGAGGGGCTGGTGATTACACTCTTGTATGAAATTATGAAGCAAACTCATGTTCAATTAGGAAAAGAAGGTATTTTATTAGGATTATTAAAATATCTGAAAGTGTCATCATTCTTTCCATGCAAAACCATGTTTCATTCATCTCTATATTCACACCAAGCTTCCTTGTGGTTACAAGTGTCCAGCAACTTGAGAGGAATCCGTGTCTGTTTGCAGGAGAAGCAGTACCAGTTCTCCCAGCAGTGTCAGACTCCCCAGCAAGCCGAGCAGTGGCACGTTGTCCAGCCCTGCCAGCACTCTGAGCAGTCCCAGGTCACCCACCAGTGCCAGCAGACACAGACCAGCAGCCTGTGTGAAGCAATCCCAGTCTCTGTGAGCGATGACTGCAGAGGAAACACCGTGAGGAGGGTGACGGTTCAGTCTTGTGACACGGTGAGAACTGTTGTCTGCCCACTGTGCTGTTCACACTGTATTTTTGGGTTGTATGCAGAGTACAGAACTTTACAGATACATACAACTGCCAGTCCCCAATGTCACAAGTTTTTGTTCGAACTCATAGCAGGGTAATTAAGCACCATACACCTGTTGTGAGTAAACACCAGATTTGTGTGTCTGCTGTGGGTAGGTTTTCTGTAGCTGTGATTGCAGACATTGTCTAGAACTGTCCAAGTCTTTGTCACATACTGTTAAGAAAAAAAAAAAAGTCTCTTTTAGGTGGTATATCCTATTTCTTGTTGGCACAGACCTGCACTGAGGTGTACTGACAGATATCTTTCTGTTGTCCTTTACATGTGTTAAGTCCTGCTGGTTTGTTTGTGGTTTTCTGTTTATCTGGGAGTGTAACTTGTGGACTATGGCAGGTTTTATCTGTCAGTCTTTGTACAACAAGGACTGAGTAACGTAAAGCTTATGCCTCTAGTTTTGGAGAAAAGATATGTTACTTTATAAACTCAGCATACAGCAGTTCAGGATTGTTTTCTACCTAAACTGATTAATAAGGACTTCAAATAAATTTTGGTATGACGTAGAAGTATTTGACATAGATTTGCTGGAAGCACAAACTGGCTTCCTTCACCCTTCGTTTTACAGCAGGTTGCATACTGAGGAATTTCTAAGGGCTGCAGGAGGCTCATGATGCATGTAGACAGTTATTTCAGCGTAGCAGCCCTTCCCCTGCATCTGCACTACAGAGGTAGCAAGACAAACATACCTGGTGGCCTCTGTGTTAGACCTACGCAGACTCTCCCGTAGCCTGCTGCTCCCACAGACCAATCGGGCACCCAGTCGGTTTGGGTTGCTGTTGGGATTCTTGTTCACGTGGGTGAACATTTGAACTGTGCAATACTAATCCCATTTTTTGCAGTGGGGAGTCCTGCACCTGTCTGCTTTCATCTGGCTGCTGCCCACAGGCGTTCTGGCCACTCTGGCAGCTCTGGAAGTGTGTATTAAGGAGCTTTCCCATATTAGCATCACGATGATGCCACTGCTGTAGAAGATGCTACTTTGCATATTTCTGGTGGTTGTAAAGGATGTAATTTATTTCTGCATAGTTCACTGAAGACATGAAAGACTCAATACCAGAGAAAAGAACAGTGTAAACAGACTGCTAATTAGTAAGAGCAAACAAAACCAAATGCATCTTGTAGCATTTTTACATCCAGCTTTTACCCTGAATCTGTGATGAGCTTCTTGCCTCTCTTCTGCCAGGTGAATTGCTCCCAGGAGAACAGTGACCAGCTGGACTGTCGCTACTTTGGCGAGCTCCTCGCTGAGCTGAACCGCAAGACCAACGACCTGTACAGTTGTTTGCTACAGCATGTGGAGAAGATTGGAGGAAGGTATGGGCCTGAGATCTGCTCTGGTATTGCTGTGTGCCAGAAATCCTGGCACTGCACAGTTGGGAGGACAGTCCTGCTGGCAAGCTGGGTTCTTTTATTCCCTGACAACTAGAACTGTGTATGTTACACGTCCGTCTAATTTTCTGCGTAACTGAGGACATAAAAATGCTGTAAGCCAAGGCAATTCATTGGTTTTGATACTTATTCAAATCATTTAGATTAATACTTGGTTAAGAGTTGCATATCCCTCACCTGTTAGCACACAGAGCAAACACCTTCAGCACACTCTGACAGAAATCTAACGATACAATTATATTGTTACGTCCAAGTTGCTATTTCCTTTGTTCTGTCATGGTGTCATGTCATGGTTTAAAAGATGGGCTCCATGAGGCATAAAGCTCAGTACCTACATGCAAATGAACATTAAGCATGTATCCTGCAGAGCCCTACAGATTGCCTTTGAAAAGAAATGCAGGATCACAGTGGCCAGTAATCTGAGTCTCCACAATGTTCTTGCCCTTCCCTCGCAATCACCACTGCTTCATCCTTCCCATTTGCTCCCAGTCTTGTTTGGTGCTTTCCAAGTTCACTGAACTGAGTGGTCCCATAGCAGGGGAAGAGTGGAATTTAAGCATCACAAAACCCCTGATACTGCAGAGTAAACACTTCAGGCATATCAATCCATTGTAGCACAGTTCTGGGTAAGCCATTACCCAGGCAATTAAGAATTGGGTTAACCAGACATAATTGGGGTAACTGCCCAAAGGAGCAGTCAGCCTGTGTAACTGTGCTGCTGTTAGTGTTCCAGACTCCTCAGGTATTTCTACATGGAGTCATATTTAACAGCTCCTGCTGTCTGGCACCTTAAAAGGAAGGTAACAGTTCCTAATCTGATAGAGAACCTTCCTGGCTCCATATTAAAGAGAAATCTCTTTAGTTGTGAATGTTGGAATGGATTTTTAAAGTTCTAAGCAGCTTTCTGTTAATTGGTCCCTTGACTTTTGTCTGTTTTCCAGGAGCTATGACGTTGAACTGACGTGCCAGGTGAGCATCCAGCTGCTCTTGGCAAGAGGTTCCCTGATAAGTAGTGTCTGTAATGATGGTGTGGATCTTCAAGGAAATTAAGTCAAGCCCATTTAAATGAAGATGCTGGTCTTTTGTCAGTTACTGATTCCTGGCTGTTAAAACATTCAGAGCCTGAAACCTACTGCTAGGCTTGCATTTGCAATGTGCTAACACTGAAAGGAAACTTTGGTCATTTGCATTATTCTAGTAGGACAGTCAAATTCTGAAACTCTTTCCTGCTGTGCCAGTAATGGTTTCATTGTAAAACAAACTTACACAGCTGCAAGTATTTTCACTGTGTGTTTTTGCAAAGGATCTTTTACTGTCTTGCCAGTAAAGCTGCTGTTGAGCAGCAACATGTGAGTGCTGCCTCTCACAGAAAGGAGAGGAGGAGCTGACAGAACAGACTTGTGGCTATAGAACAGTCACCTTTGTGAACAGGGCATGACAGAATCAGCAGCACCTCTGTTCCCTTTGAAGGCATTGTGTACGTGGCAGAAATACTTGTCCAGGATGAAATTACATGAAGGAGTGCTGCAGAGTCACTGGCAATCCCTCCTGTGCCAGGCTGGACATCTTTTATTGACAGCCTCTCCCTTGTTTAGAAACAGGAAATTTGTTCCCATCATAAGCTGCTGAAAGCTCTGCTTCAGTGTCAGCTGTTGCTTGAGAGGGGCCTGGTTTGAATGCTGCCTTTAAAAGAAATGTTAAAGGTAATGATTTGAATATATGCTTCATTTATCACTTCATCTGGTTTTCTATGCCACACATATATCCTTGAAAATATTTTGGGCATGCTTTGATCTATTTCAACTCTTGTTTGCCTTGTACTGAAGATGTTTTTCATACTAGAGCTATGTAATTAATGAAATAAACCCCACATTATGATCTACCAGGCAAAATTCTTAATCAAGATGTCTCCCCTCTCCTCCCTTCTTTGCTTAGACTGAAGATATTGAAGATTTAATTCCCAAAGGACTGTCTGAGGCAACAAAGCAGCAGATTCGTTATCTCCTGCAGGTAAGTGGATTTCCTGATTCCTCTAAGTGCATCTGGTTTTACATTCTCTCACCTGTGTTTAAAAAAAGCTAAAATGCCTTTTGTCAGATTTTGTCACCACCCATACAAAATGTGCTCCTGGACCACAGACCCCTCAGGCCTCAGGGACAGAGACTCTGTGGTACCTCCTACGTGTCTGAGAAGGAGTCTAAGCAGCAAAGCCCAGGGCTGAGAGCACAGAGATTGCCACTGTACATGCACATGACACCTCTGGCACAAAGTCACTGCTGAAGGGGGATTTACTTACATTTTTATAGTCTAAATTAATCTGTTTTGACTTAATTCTTTCTTTTAATCTACTCTTCCAGTCTTATTTCCCAGTAAACCAAATACAGGAAGTCCAAACTGAAATTCCACTGTAGTTAAAACCCAAACAAACAGGTGAACAAATCAGGTACCAGAGGAACAGGAGTATTTCACTCACATCCAGACAGTACAGAAGTCATCTTTCGCACAGAATATTCAGCCCTTCCAGCTGAATCAAAACTTGAGGAATTACTCTGTGTGTTCTTCCAAAATCTGTTCTCCTTCTTTCAAATATTAGAAATGTATCACAAAATGCAGCACTTTGTGTCTTGGTGTGACTGACCTCAGAGCTGTTGCCAGGCACTGAAAGGGCTGTCTTGTGTGACCGCCTCCCGTCTGTATCCAGTCCACTCCTTTCATCTTTGGCATCCTTCTTTTTAAAGGGAGGAGTTGGTTGTGTAGCTCTTTATTTAATGTTAATTGAATTTTCTTGCTCTGGGGTGGAAGGTGCTTTGCCAGGTCTGACACAACTCATTCCTCTGGGGCCTCTCACACAGGGCACTAATTCTTTACAATCAGTGTGTGTCACCAAGCTCTGACCACTCAAGAGTGATTGTGCAATATTCACACTCTTGGGTTTCCCTGTACTGGAGTACAAATACAGTTCTCTGCTAACTTCTTCCTTCCACTTCCCTGTGTCCCAAGGCAGTTAAAAACCAATCCCATCTGCGGAACAAAGGGCATGAATGTGGATTTATTTGTAGAAACTGTGGCCCTTCTGAGACTGAAGTGTGGTGGTTGTAGTTTACCTTCAGCTGTGCAGCAGTTTTCTGTTCTGTTGTCAAACATGTTGCAAACAAAGCTTACTCATCACATGTGTTCATGTTTTCCCCTCCCAGATGAGAGTGACATCAGACAAATCCCTCAGACTTGTGCTTTCCACCTTCAAAAATTTACGTGAAGAGCTTTGCCATCTGCAGGACGACTTGGGGGTGAGTCACACATCTCAGTGCCTCATCATCTGTGTCCCCAGCAGCAGAGGGGCCAGTACGAGGTGGGGGTCAGGGTGCTGGTGCTTTGTGACAGCGCTTATTCCTTACAGGAACCAAAACACTTTGAAAGGAAGAAAAGACCCTGATGAGTGAAATCAGATTTAAAGTTCTGACTCGGTGCAGACAGAGCAGTGATCACTGGCAGAGGGAGCTGTGGGTTAACTACAGGGGAGAAACACACACCACATGCTGGTTTTCTCCTGCAGTTCCATTGGCTCTTGCCAGAGCTCATTCCCACTTCACAGGAATGCTGCTGGTGGCTTTGACAGCTCCAGAGCTTCCCCAGGGTGGAAGCTGGAGCTCACTGGCTGTGGGGAAAGCAGGAGCAATTCCTACACCAGCACTGGAACCTTGACAGCATGCTCTAAAATAAAGTTGAGGGAGGGCAGAGGGAGTTTGGACTGTCATGCTTCACAGAGGGCAAGGTGTCTGTGCAGGGATGTGGTCCTAGTTTAAGTGGTTTGCTGTTTTTTTGTTTAATAACTCTGAATAATTCTTTCTGGGGCAGACTGAGAGCAGTGTCCAGGGTCCACTGAGTATTCTCTCAGCTTTGAAACATCACTTACTGATGACTCAGTATGCTGCTCTTGGAACCTGGGAAGAGCTCACTGGAGACTGGCAGCTATTGACCAAACCTACTCTTGTCTTACAGAAGTTAGAAACCGACAACGTCTTACTTAAGAAGGATTTGGCTTTTAAAGATTCTCAAGTACAAGAATATGAGACCATGCTGAGCTCCCTGAGAGAGAATAACCGTCAGCAGCAGGTAAAGCTGCAAAGCTACTGTCAGTGTAGCTACAGTCAGCTGAGAGGCAGCCTTGTGCTGGCTCTGGGTGTTCCACATGTGTGCCTGACACGTTGCTCCTGAGGAACACCACCAGGCCTTCCTTGCACTTGTTCTTTTAGCAAGGGCTGAGGGACAGCACTGCCAAGTGCCGCTCGCTGGAGGAGCAGCTGCTGGCGCTGCGGCTCAGCGAGGGTGAGAAGGAGTGTCAGCTGAAGGAGCTGGAGTATGGCAAGCGCGCCCTGGAGCAGGAGATCCAGAGCCTGAAACTGCAGGTAAGGGGTGGCCTTGTCCGAGGGCTGCTGGCCGCAGACACAGGCACTAACCTATCAACCATTCAACATTCGTGATGAAAACTCTCCTTACAAACAAAAAGTGATTCACTTTCCCTAGAGCTGCTCCAGCCCAACGCTCCAGACCAGCACGGACGAGCTCTCCAGCCGCTACGTGGAGATGATCAACAACCTGAGGGAGGACAAAGACCGCGAGATCCGCAGCCTCAGGGTGAGCTGGGGCTGGGACACGTGTACTGCCCGCCCTGCATGGGGAACAGGAAGGCTCTACCAGGTGGTCTTTTTGGGTGTCTTCTGGTTCTGCAGTTACTTCATACCTAGACAATGATGATGGCTGAGATACCCTTATGGTAGAACACAGAAAACCAAACCAAAGCCTCAGATGTAGAAACTGGGGGTTAAGCAGTCTTTCTCAAAGGGGTATTCTGTGTCCTGAGAAAGTAAGAAACCAGCCAAAAGACACCCAACAGAAGCCAAAAATAAATCCCACTCCAAAGCTTACGTAAGAAATGTCTTTTACATCACTGCACTAACATTTTACTACCCTGGAAGGCAGTTCAGCCTCGGCACTGGGGTATTTGCTTTGCTGAGTTATGAAACTATCAAAGAGATAGTGGGTAGAATGCAGTCCAGCTGCCACTTTCTGAGTCGATGGTGCTGCTCAATGCTCTTACTTGAAACACAGTGGGTCTCACTGCATTGCTTCAATGAAAAACCCACCCAAGTCCTCACCCCCCGTGGAGGGCACCTGGATGGGGCCCCCACCCCTAACTGTTCCTTCACTCCCGTGCTGCAGACGCAGTTGTGCCAATTCCAGCAAGACATATCACGGAGAGAAGGGAATAACAGCGACCTGCAAATGAAGCTGCATGAACTGACATCAATGTTGGAAGAGAAAGATGCTTTTATTAAACAACAGCAAGAGGTAACAAATACAACTTAGTTCTCTTCTAAGAACTCTTGTATTTAAGCCTCTACTTACTGTGTGGGTGGAAACTCAAGTCACTGGTACTCTCCTGGTTCAGGAGTCGGGGTTAGGGGTTTTTAACTGAATGCTGTTCCTCTGCCTGTGTTTTGGCAGGACAGACTTTTTCACACTGCTCTTTGAGAGAAATTTCTGCAAATTGTTATGACTTCAGTGAACTAATACTTCAGAAAACGTTATTCCATTGGAATGTTGACTTTTTGTTTTCTCAGGACCTTTTCAGATTGAAGCACGAGAAATTATCAGGCAGTCAGTCCCCTGGTGTCACAGCAGTCATCACCAAGAAGTAATGTCCTTCTTCACCTTTCTTAAAAATGCACCCTTTGGCTTTCCATGGTATAGGTCTGTTACACAGTTGTTCTGCACCTCAGTACAGCCTGGTCAACTTGAAGGGAAAAAAGATGGGAGATGAGATTTCCCGTCTGGGAGGGTTCAGTACTAAGCTCTGCACTGGCCATTGATGAGGATGATCAGCACAGTAACCTGACAGTGAAATGACTGTAGTGGCTTCTTAGTTACTAGTGAGACTCTTTGGGGATTAAGGGCTGTGGCAGGATCAGAGTGCAGCATCTGCATGTGAGTGTGGGGATTTCTGCTGACAGGTCTGTGACTTCTCCCTACAGGTACAGGAATCAGTACCCCATTCTGGGCCTCCTCTCTGATGACTACAAGGTCACGTCACCTGTCAATAAATCACAGACGATTGTAATTGAGAGGACTGGAGAGATATGGAAACATGTAAGTGCACCCAGAAACTGACTGTTCAGTACCTGACATCCCTAAGTGTTCAGTTTAACTTCAAAGCCACAGGTTAACTGGAGGTGACCCCAAGGACTGTGTCACGTACTGCACCCCCAGTCACTCTGTTGGAGCTCAGGGCTGGGCAGGAACACTGAATCCTATCAGTGAGGGTTTGCCCTGGAAGTGAGCAGCATGTGCACAGCCTTGGGCCCCGTGTGGAGCTGACCTGCTGTGCTTAGGCCTCCACGATACTCAAAGTACTTCCATGGTCCTTTTAACCCTCAGCCCAGTTTGAGTGGAGGAAACTAGTAGAGGAGAAATTTTCTCACCATGTAGTTTAGGTACCTGGTAACTTCCTATTCTTGGTTGTTCTCCCAAAGTACAGAAGAAGTTCTTGCCCTCATTGTGTTTGCTGGGGCTGGGGAGCAGCTGGAGCTCCAGGACACGGCTCTGCCCACAGTGGGCACTGCCAGGCTGAGGCTGAGCAAGGAACAGCTTCCTGGCCACTCCAGACACTTGCAGTCAGGCTGTTAGAGAACATAAATACCTACTGAAACAACAGATGCTTTGTGTATGTTTGTTTTACCTACAGAAAGAACTCTGTATTTCCTTCTGCTTGTTTATTTCAGGAATGAAAGAAATGTCTAAAACATGAGAGCTGCTTGAAGGAGTTGACCAAGGACCAAAACTGCTTTACTTTCTGCTATTTTGCATCTGAAAGAGGTTCAGTCTGACATTGAGACAGGCTGGAGAACACGAGGGACATGGAAGCACAAAGATCATAGAAACCACCACCTCATCCCAACCATAAAGAGCTCAGGTACCCGTGTCCATAACCTGCCACTGACCCCTGCATACAGGTGTTATTTGCACTTTTCCACGCACTTACTTTTTGCTCAGAGAGCAGTGTGTCAGTCATCCTTTTGTGGGCTGCTGTTCTTCAGCCAGTCCTGAAGCAATCTAAGAGACAAAAGGAAGATGTTTGAAACCTTTTCCTCTTGGCAGTAGTAGCCCTGTTCTGTCCTGTTTGCTCATGCTGCCAAGTGGGAATGACACACATGGAGGTCCTGTATGTACTGCATGGCTGCTGTCAGTACACACTCACCCACAGATCTACGGCTGCCTGCTGGGGGTGGAGCAAACCCCAGTAGTAACCTTCATGGGGACCTTTAAGAATACCTCACTGCAAACTGCTGACCTGGTGCCTGTGTCTGGAAAACCAACATCACAGGATATCCCTTACTCCAGACAGAAAACACCTGAGATTTGGCTGCTGAGCTGGCAAGTCCCAGAGTTGCCTTGTTCAGGGGACTGGTTGGGCAAATGCTAATTTATTGGCCTTGATGAATCTCAGGTGAACCATTGTAAGTCCCAAAGTATTTACTGTGCTTGAAAATGTCAAGAAATCGGTATATTTTTATACAGAAATACTTAGTATGAAAACAGTTCATTGACTAAATTCCATTGTTAGAAACAACCTTTCATTTACAATTTTTGCTCCTTACAGGACCACAGAAATTCCCTCCAAATGCTTTGGCATTAGGAACCAAGTAATTGTCTAAACAGTGCAGTGCAGAGACTCACAGGGGAAGTTTTAACTATGCAATCAAAAGGTGCTTGCTCTTTGTCACGGGGCTCTTGCTTTGCTTTATTGCTGCAGATCTATATTTCTAGTCACAAATCATGTATATGCTAGACAATGTCTAATGGTGAAAGAAGGCTGTAGGCTCTGTGTAACTATAAAATAAACCCAAGTGTAATGTTCTGAATCCTGTCTCTCTGTAGGGGAAACATCCTCTGTCTACACAACATGCTGGAGAGGGGGTCAGGTGGTGTGATACCACCTTTCTTTAGACAACTTGTGCCTCTAACACACTTTACACGTAAAGGCAGCAGGTTCAGTCCCTTCTCCTGCTATTGCTAAGCCTCGGTTCATGCTGGGATGATGATGACACCCACCTCATGCTCTTCATAAGAGGGAGACAGCTAAGTGCAAAACCTGCTCCTTGTGCTGCTCTGAGTCTCCTGCTGCTTTATAAGGCAAGAGTCTGCACCGTCAAATGATACTCACATTGCCCCTGCTTTAGAGGTTTAATTAAATAGCCTCATTTGCATGAGGAGGGCCTTTCCCCACTGAGAACAGTATATTGCTTTCTAACTCAGCCCCTCATTTCTGTACAGCAATTGGCTGCAACATGCACTTACACACACCCAGTTCACCCCCTGCAGACACTGAAGGGTCAGTGTATTCTGTCCCAGTGAAGGATTGCAGTCATCCCTCATCTAATGACTTTTCACCTTTGGTGACCTAAAGGACACAAACAAAGGAGGTAGCTCCCAGCTTTGTCTAGTGCCAGAGTTACCTGTGCCGATTGGTGCAGGTCCCTGGGGGAAAGGCACGCACTGCTCCGTGCTCAGCTGGGCCTGGCTGCTGGCAGCTTGACTCCATGCTGTCAGGAGTCACTGGGGAGGCCTCTGGATGCACTGCCCACACCACTTCCACGGCCCAGCCCCAGGACTGGAACCCCCACAGCAGCAGAAGGTGAGTGAAAGGCCCTTCAAGGGCAGGGACGGGGGCCTCTGCCCGCTGCCCATGCTTGGCAACTTCCCACAATGGGCAGGGCAGGGGAATGACCTGTTCTGCACACAGCTGCCATCACTGTCCATTTGCAATCAGGGCATCTGCTCCCAGTGCCTGGAGATGGCATCATCTATCCCATTTAACAGCCCCAGTTTGCCCCTCAACCCAGACACCTTCCTCAGTGTGGGGAGCACAGATCGGCTCTGCCACAGCCTCACAGTGTTTTGGGACTGCCCTGCGCTGAAAGGGCTGCAGAGCTGAGAGCCCAAACATATTTTCCTCACAGATAATACAGTAGATACTTGTCAAAAAGATGAATCAGACCAGCAGATGAAACATAATGGCTATTTGGGGCTGGTTTTGTTTTCAAACCAAATGTACTTAAAATAGCAAGTACAGGGTGGTTGCTGTAGCCTCAGCTCTCACCTCTTCTGTTAAGCTGAAACGTATTTACAGAGATGAGGAAATCAAAGTTACCACTCTAATTATAAACAGTATACCAGATAATTTTTCACCTCAGTTTCAGGAAGATCCACATTTTTCAGGAACAAGTGAGAAAAATCACAGACAGCATTTACTTCCTCTACTTCCAGCACCACACGTACCTGCACCGCCTTCATCCATCCCGCGTGTAAGCAAGGAGCCCTCGCTGCCCAGACACCCCATGGCACGTGGAGTTTCTTGTTCTGATGCTGAAGAGCAGAAGGAAATTCTCTCTAGTTGCTGTCACTGACTTTTCCCCAGAGCTCAGTATGCAACAGGGAAGAGTTTCTCTGCTTCAGCTGCAAAACAAAAGACAGAGCCTTGGTTCACCAGCTCCTGACTGACAACTCCCACACGCTGTCCTGAGGAGTCCACACAGACTGAACATTCTGTCACAGAACCTGACCTTGACCTCGAAGGACTCTGCTGGTGGCTCTTGCATGTTTTCTCTCTCAATTCCATTACTTTTAATTGTGGGTATTTGAAACCTGAAGGAAGAAAAACACAGATGATGATCAAGACATGAATCACTTTTAAGTGCTCCTGGCTTTTGGGAGTTCTTAAAGTCTGTCATTCCAATAAAAACCTACAGTAAACAGATGTGACATTTTGGAGCAATCCTTCCACACGTTTGTGAAACTCACTGCTTGCTCAAGCAACCACAATGTGTTTGTACACCCCAGTCTGCATCACAGCAGCAGGCAGAGGAGAAACCCAAACACAAGAGCAGCTGAACTTCCTCACTGCTGTGCTCCAGAGCAGTGAACAGCTTCAGAGCCTCATCACCTTCCCTGCTCTTCATGTGTCTCTCATTTGCTTCCTAGCACCACTGAGGAACATGTCTGCTATGAAATGACTGAGCAGGACATGCCTGTAGAGCACTTCATCCCATCCTGAAGGCTCCAGCAGCTTGGGAAGCAGAGGTGTCTGCCGTAGCTCAGGGAGGGAGCCAGGCAGGGCTGAAGTACAGACTATAGAGAGCAGGGATCTGTGAAGTACTGACACATAAGTTATACTGTAATGACTGAGCAGGAAGCATTTTTAAAATCATGACACCTCCCCAGTAGCAATAGAAGAGTACAACAGCCATGACAAACTCTTTTAAACATTTACTGGGAAAGCGTCCTGGAACGAATTGAGCAACTGTGCCTCAAACTGATGAGGATTCAGGTGAAATTTTATTGTAGTTCATGAGATTTTAAATGACACTTCCTAGTAAAGTCTTGTGTCAAGAATATCAACCAACTGCTTGCTTTAAAACAGAATTTCAGTTATTAGGGAAATTTCAGTTACTGTAGGAAAAAATAAAGGTTCCTGCTGAGTCTCACCTTCTGTTGGATGAACAGATTTACAAAAAGATCCTAAATTACTCCAACATCCACAAAGAAAGAGGACTGCATACAACATAACTTCCTCTCAGGTTTCTCTTTATCTAGCCAGCACATTCCTTTATTTTCCCCTCCCAAACCCCAACTTCTCTGTCCTTTCCTCCACAGCCCCAACATCACACCCACAATATACTGAACAGGCCTTGCTATGTTGGCTTTCTTCCTCCTTCCATCCCTCACAATATTACTTCCTGTTTTCCCAGCCACCAGAGCCCTCCTCACAGCTCCAACCCCCTTCCTGTGCCTATTTCACCACCCAGCTTGGACAGGCAGGTGAAGAGGCTTTGACAGCCACAGCTCTATGGAAAAGCATCTTCTGGAAGGAAAAGCAGAAGCACCACTGAGAATTTCAAACTGCAAGAACAATATCCAAGTCCTGAAGAGCAGCACTGGACAGAACCAGCCAACATCCAAACGGGGGCACACACACTCCCAGCAGCACCCCAGCTAGTGAATTGTGAAATCACTGTTCAAACAAGAAGTCTTGCAAACTTAGTTTTTTTAACTGTTTGAAATTTAACAACATGTGGGTAGCAAACCATTAACCTTAACACTGGGACAGTGAAGTCTTGAGCCTCTTCCTCTCTTTGGCAGACCTTGTTTCCACAGTGTCTCTTCTCAGCTGGGTTTCATTGTCCATACACTGCCAAGGAAAAAAAGAGACCAACAGTATGAACAAACAAGCATTCAAAAAGCTAATGCAATAACCCAACCCAAGAGAAGTGGTGATGCATCTTGAGCCCTCCTGTGGGACATCCTGCCAAGTTCACTAACCCAGCTCCTCCACCTGACCACCACCAGGGGCAGAGCTCCCACAGGCTGTGGGAGCTCTGCCCCTCCTCTGCACCAGCTGCCAGTCCCACACACCTTCCCATGGCCATACCTCAGCTCATCTGATAGCCAACCACAGTTGCAGTTTTCACAACCACTGTTAGCTCTCCCACATCTTGAAAAACCTGTTCCTCACAGATTGTCATGTTCCCAAAGGTATGACTTTTTTTTCCTCATTAGGTGGACTCACACACTGTTAAACCTCATCATCAATTTCAGCTTCTGGAATACAAAGTTAAAGAACTTCATCATTCTGGAATACAAAGACAAAGTTGTAAATGAATGAAACTTTTATCCATCAGCCATTGTACACTTTCTGCTCTCTTTAAATATGTTTAAAAAAACCCTTTTGTGCCCTCTAAAATATGTAGCTTTAAGGCAAGAAGAAACTAGATGGAACAGAAAATATAGGTAATGAAACCGATGCCCCTCAGTTTACCACACTCTTAAGAACAGCAGATACCACTCACCGACTGCATTAAGCAACCAAACTGAACACCACTAAACTGTTCACCACAGAAAGAATTAACACACAGATGTAACTTTTATCTATCAGATATATAAAGGTCAAAGGCTTTCACTGCATTCCTAGGAAGAAACACTACTGTTACCCTCAAACACACACTGTAAAATGGAAACCTCAATAGTTCACCAGTAAACACCAAGTGTGAGCAAGAAGAAGTATGAAAACATGATCTGAATGTAATGCTTCGAAGCATTATGTCCCCCTTTCACACTGCTGTCTGAAACACTGCCCCTCCAGAACCTGAACTCCTGCCTTTTCTATCCCCCATGTCCTGTTCTGGACACCATGGACATGGGGTTAAGTCTTTCCACAAAGCTGGCTACAGACAAGGAGAAAGTACATGATTACTCCATCTATCTGGGGAATGGGCAAGCACCAGTGTGTGCTCTGTCACAGAATGAACACCTTCAGGCTGCTATGGAGAAACTCCTTCAGTTTACGTATTCAACGTAATGTTGAGGAATAAAGCACTAAAACTGTCAGTAAAACACAACTTTAACCTCTATGATTTTTTGAATGCTAGGGCCTCCTCATCTGATTGCTGGGCATAAAGAAAGAAGCAGCATAAAAAACCTCAGATGAACAGGTCAAAGTCTGCATCATTTGGTACAAAAGCTGGCTGTGAGCCTGCTGGAAGTCCTTGCTTAGGAGCTCACATAATACCACACTCTGATTTTCCAAGTTTTTAATCTCTTACTGATGTCAGAATCCAAGTCTTCTAAAAAGAGAAGGAAATTAAAGACAGCAGCATTTTTAGTATTTCATTTTGCGAGCTGTTCTTATTACATAGATAAAAAGACAAAACCTACCTGGCTTGTCCCAAAATATGTGAGGAGTTTTATCTTCTCTTTACTCAAAGGAAAGAATTTCAAAGGCACATCAGTACCACACGTGACCATTATCTCAGCAATAAGCACAAGCACAGGCATTACCTGTAACTTTAAAGGGTGAACTAAAACTCCAGCACTCTGCAACAGTCTGTTAAATATACCTCAACTAAGTTATTTACTTGAAATGTTATTAAAACATGAATTAGTAATTCAAAAGATTAGGCAAATTTCCTAAACTCCATAAATGAAAAGCAAACTCCAAAAACTTGGAGTGCAAGAGATGCATTTTATTGTACGCCCGTTACGATGAGGAACACATTTAGAAATCATAATCCCACATAACAGTGACAATCTTATTTTACAGCGTGTACATCAGTTTTTACAGCCACATAAAACACGTATTTTTCCTAAGAGATTTCCCAAATTGAACTTTCTGAAGTTTAGAAATATAAAAAAAAAATTTATTCTCAAGGAACTGATTCTCATCTGGTGCAAAAAACCAAAATATGAACATTATCTGAAACACAAAGCCACAATATAGCATGAAGTTACAATTTATCATGTGAACAGCTGTGTGCAAACATGAAGCAACTAAAAAAGTAAAAAATACACATTATATGCATAACATTTATGAACAGGTTTGTCATTAAATAGCCCTAGAGCAGCTCGTTATATTAAGCGCCATTTGATCTGCAGCATGCTAACACAAAGCATTGGTTAAAGGGATGCATATTTTAAATGTATACACTGTAAACTGAAGATCCACCTCCAAACTCTAATGGCAGCATATTTTTTTTCTGGTTAAATACTGCATATATACTTTCTTACAGATTGAAAATGCATGTTTATAGCATGGTATAGTCTTTTAAAGACTCGATTAAAAGGTGCAATTTTATGTCTCTATTGAAAATTTCATATTAGGAGGTAGGACAGTAAGAGCCATACCTGTTAAGGACACTGCCCCACAGAACTTCTAAGTACTTTGAATTTTAATTCAAAAAAACCCTCTACATTTCCAACTCTGTTTTAATATTCTTTTTAGAGAAGACTTTAAAGTAGCGAGAAAAAACCAAGTGTTGAGGCACAACACTATGAGCTGCATCCATTTCATCCTTAAAAAAAGTCAAATTCAAAGTTAATTGTTATATGTGCCATACTGAACAACATTCAACTGTAGTTTCAGATAAAAAAGGGAAATTATGTACATACACATCTTTAACCCTAGCACCAGAACACCACCTCTGAGATCATAACATAATGCTCTATTTTAAACATCATATCCTGCAATAGAATAGGTTAGCAGCTTTGAAAACCATTAAAAACTGACTTGTTGGACCTAAACTAAAAGGAAACAAAAGCAGTTTCCCCAATGAAATGTGTTTTGTTGTTTCTTTGTTATAAAAAAGGGACAACCCCCTCCCTCCCAATTTGACCGGTTCTGGAACTCAATTTCCAGGCGCGACTTAAAAACGTTATGATCAAGTGACAGACTGACACTCTCCTTGCAAGAACTGCACGACAACTTACGACTTGGTCGCCTCTGCAAACAGTTTGTAAATAACCCCACCATGTATCTGAACTGTTTTCATATTGGAGACAAATGCTGTTAGTGACAAAATGGACAACACAATCACCTGTTTCATCTTCTATAGCTTAACAATGAGTAATGCTCTTAATTTGAAGACATTCACCCATCTTTCTCCAAATTTAAGACATTCATCCATCCTTCTGCATTCGATAGTGCTCTTTAGGTTCTGATAAGCAACAATCATAGGGCTATGAGATCCCCTGCCAACCCTAATACTTTTAAGACTTTTAATACAAAGAATGTAAAGTTATGATTTAATATCAAGCTTTGAAACCAGGAGAAACAGTTCGTGAGAGATTTTTTTTTTCCCGTATCACAGTTTCTACATTGCTTCCTTCTGGAGATCATATATTACATTATGGCCTCTTTGTGGTGCCTCATTATGTGCTGATTTTTTTCAGATGGTCTACGGAATCCCTTTTTGCAATACTCACACCTATGGGGATAGTCTTTCGTGTGTATGGATATGACGTGTCGTTTAAAGCCCGACGCATCCGTAGTGCTATATTCACAATACTGGCACTGATACACTTTTCTTCCGCTGTGGGTCTTCATGTGCTTCTTAAGTTCGTTTTGCTGCCTAAATCCTCTTTTACATCGTTTGCATTTAAAAGGCAGGTCCTTGGTATGAACTGAGAGGATATGCCCACTAAGTACAAAAGGATCTGACGTTTTAAAGTCACAGTGCCTACACTGATGGATCTTTTTACCTTTATGGGTCTCGCTATGCTTTTTGAGCTCAGAGGGGCGATGGAAGCCTTTTTCACACACCTCGCACTTGTGAGGAAAATCCTTTGTGTGAACCGAAATAATGTGTCGCTTCAGGTCACTGGAATTGGTGCTCTTATGGTCACAGTGTGGACACTGATGAGTCTTATGCCCTTGGAATAACTCTGTGTGCTGCTGCAGTTCCTTTTCATCTGTGAAAGCCTGGGGACAGTGCTCACACTTAAAGGGCAGCTCAGTCCCGTGTTTGGTTTTGATGTGAGTTTTCAGATTGGACTGATCAGCACACCTGAAGACACAGTGCTGGCACTGGTATGGCTTTTCCCCAGTGTGGGTCCTCATATGCTTTTTCAGCTCTGATGGGTGACGGAATCCTTTCCCACACTCCACACAGACATGAGGGAAGTTCTTACTGTGAACTGCAAGCAGATGTCTGTTGAGGAGTCCCTGCTCTGCAGTTTCATAGTCACAATATTTGCACTTGTGTAGCTTAGGCTCCTTGTCCCTCAGTATTAGTTTGTTAGAACTCAACGGGCTCGCTTCTCTGTATCTTCTTGTATATTCTGTAAACTCATGGGTTTTATCAACTTTATTTATAAGTTTATGGCTTTCCAGATGATTGTGGAAACTTACTTTTTTGTTAGTTGTGAAGTCACAGTCTGTGCACTGGTATTTCTTCTTAATCATATGATCTGGATGATTCTTCATATGCCTTTTCAAGAATCCTCTGGATTTAAATTTTTTCCCACAAATATGACAAGGGTAAACTGTTAAGGGCTGTCCATCAGGACCTATTATAACAGCTGTTTTTAAACAAACAAAAACAAGTTATGAAGGAAACAAATTCACTGATTAAAAAGTTTCAAACAGCCAACTGCTTGTTCAGATTCATGCACTTACACTTGCAGCAGACAGAATGGTTCAGTAGTTTAAAAACAACCAATCCACAGCACCTATAGTTTATATAGTTTTGGTTTAGAAACTGCTCAAACAGGTCAGTGATGGCATATATGCAGTGAATATAACCACGATTATTTTCTGATAGCTTGCAAAATTCAAATGAATTGCGTTAGCCCTAGGTGTACTGACTCTGAAGAGCACAAAGCACGACATTTCTATGCACAGAACCGGAGGGGGGGAAGGACACAGGAAATACGCAAATCACCATTTCTATTTTTGAAGTCTGTATCAACTTAGGGGAAAAAAAGGAATAGTACAGGAGTAAGTGCCACTCCATGACAGTACACATAACTATAGTGTTTACCTGTTTGCCATTGCCTGGCCTCTCCTCTCCTCCTTTTCTTGGTTTTTTGTTTTAGCACTCTATTAGTGCTAATGCTATCACAAATCTGCAGGTATTGTGTTGCATTACCGTTTTTGTTTTCTAATCGTGTATCCAAGTTATTTCCTAGAAACAAAAATTAGACACCATAAAAAACCTTAAACGACTTGTTTCTCTGGGACTGATGACTGGAATTGCACAGCAGCGTATCTACTTTCATTTTAAACTGCCCATTCCTCTACACCGAACATATATAAAAAGATTGCCAATACAAAGCACTATCTATCCTTCCTGGCAAAAGTCAAGAATATCACTGTTTGAACATTGATTCCTCTCCAAATATATTCCTCAATTTATCATGCTTCTCAAGACATTAATTTTATTAGGAGTTATGCTGGTTGTTTCCTTTTATTTAACTTGGTTTTGTTCTCAACAACTCCACCATCTCCTTTCTTGATTACAAAACTGTATTAAAAAACCTGGCAGATCCTCCCAACTTCCCCACCCACTCAGAAGGCCTACAACACACCTGGAACTGTTTTCATTTCAAAACAGTACTGAAAGACTATGCAGTCCTTCCCTATATACTTCAAGGATAATTCTCTGCATTCACCGATCAGGAGAACTGACACACCAAAGTGTATTTTAATGCTGTGCCAAGCACAGTTACACTTTCTTACCTGCCGCTTGACCATCTTCGTATCTTCTGGGGAGCCTTCTTTCATCTCCTGCAGAAAATGGTATTTTAGTCATTATAAATCACAATTCTTTTTGAAGGCAATGGCTTTGAAAGTCTGATAATGAGAGAAAACTAACTTGGCTAACAAGTAACAGATGAAGGCTATCCAAACGAGATGTTCAGTTCACAATCAGTTCAGTCTTGCAATTTTGAGTCCCAGGAAACAAAAGCACATCTTTGTGAGCAGCTGACACCCACTAAACCTGCATTTGCATGCTTACCATGCTGTCTGTCCTGCTTCTCATAATTAACATGCTTGTTCCTGCAACCTTTTATCCTCACATATAACCTCAGATATCAACCCAGAAACGAGGTTATCTGAAACCCACCATTTGTTCTTCAGATCAAAGTACTTTGTCTCTCTGGAATAGAACCAGGCAGATATGACGACTTGGAGTTTATCAGCTGCTCAGCACTCAGCTACATGAGGTACTACAAAATTCTGGGAGTTGGAGAAGTAATATCTTAAAAGTGTATTCCCCATTTGGGATTGAAAAGTGCTAACTGCTATATGCCAAGGCTCTGCGGTTCTAAACCACTTTGTCAGCCCAACTACTGCCCTCAGAGATATTACAACGATGAATTTTAACTGCCTTGCTTATTTCATTGTAACATAAAGCATGGAAGACCCGATATCCTCTGAATACACATTCACCATGCCAAAAATCAGAGAATAGGATATGAAAGAAAAGAATATTCAGAATTTGCAATATATCCTGATAAGACACTTCTACTGTTTGAAGCACAGCTGCAGAGTACAAATTACCTTTTTGCTTTTTGTTTCTAACCTGAAGGACTAACAGACTTCAAACAGGTAAAGAAACTGAAATGATTAGAAACACGTTTATACATTTATCCCTACTATTCCCTTTGGAATTTTTTCCCCCTTCCTCTGAGCCAATGTACAATATTTAAGGCTATTCTTGTTTTTGTAAGATCTTCAACAGCCAACTTAATCATTAAACGCCCCACATTCTGTACACCTGAGCTGGAATTCAGAACAGTACCAAAATTTTCCTTTCTACTTCAGAAAATTCCAACATATAGCATTCCATTCATTACATGGAAGACAGACAGCCACTCAAGCAATCTCTAATTGTTTGACAGGACAGGACTGGAAAAAATCCCACTGATGTAAAATGGAGTTGTTTTCTTCACATGGATCTGCAAAAAACCCAAGGACCTCATGTGTGAAAGGTCATAAATGATGTCAAATTGACTTTTCACATCATTTTACTAACTCCACTAACTGACACTGCTAACAGATCAGAAGGAGCCATTTCCAAACCACTAGGACATGGTGAGAGATTATCAGATTCACACAGAGATTCTGGAAGCTGGACTTGGGAGAAAATCATAGAAAGGACTTTCAGAAAATAAACATACAGATTCCTACCGTAAGCAGCAGCCCAAGCAACAGGGACAAAGGTTTTATTCACGCCAGAGTCTTCAAGCTGTGTTTCTGGAAGTGATGTAGCTTCTTCTTCACCTACAATAACTTCCATATAAACTTCATCTGCTATTTCTGCACAGCCTGGATTAAAGGAGGAGAATAAAGCTTTAATTTTGTTCTGCTCATACTAAACTTCCCTTCGTTGAATTTGTGCTCCCTCTGACTGATACCCGTCAGAAATTACTTTTCTCCTTCTGACATTCAGAACCATCCCTTCCCTTAGGGGATCACTGTTTACTCAGACATTCTTTAAAGAGAGAAAACACATATCAATAAATATAAATGCAAACCAAATACCACAGTAAATTCAAGCCTACCAACTTATAAACTTGTAACTGATGACTTTTATTTGCCACTTTGCCAAAAAGCTGATGAAACAAGGCAATTCACAGCAGGAAAACAGAAAAAGGGGAAATTTGACTAACCTCATTAACTTCATCCATGGACATGTTAAATCTAACACAAATAATGAAATGATTGCATACAGCATGCACAAAGTGCATTTATCCACATCACTTTAAAGTAATTACAGCCTGCTTTTTATTTTTAGGGAAGATAAGCTTAGTTTTCTACTACTTCATGATGAAGAATGCCGGTCTCGGGCCAGCTGGGGTTGAGGTGATGCACTGAAACACACTAAACCCACTCAGGATGGCTGAACAGGGAGCATTGCCATGAGCAAGGGCTGCCCCGCTGTATGCAAGCCCCTAATTTATTGTCCAAGTTACACAGTATCTGTTTTTGCTTTTACATCCTGCTGACCTTCAGGCTTTGCCCGTTTTCCACTCTCATGCTGCTGCTTCTCACACTCGCAACATTCTGGAACATTAGCTCATTCACCAGCAACCAGTCTCATACCCTGAAGGTCACTTTTGCCAATTACCAGCTCTTTATTCCCGCAAAGAATCCCTCAGAAAAATTAAAGAAGTCCTTGAGAATGGAGTTACACTGTTGTACAAAACAGCATGAGAAACAAAAATGTTTCTTATTATGCTTACTAATATCTTCATCTTCCTGAGAAGAGTCCTTAACAGCCATGTAAACCATTTTTTCTCGTTGCATTCTACCAACACCTCCTTGTTCAATTACTCCAGCTACAGAATGTCCATTGTGAAAGTCACTCTCAGTGACAATTTCTGTCCCACCTTTAACAAAAAGAAGTTAAACACATTAAGTAAATGTAAACAAAGCCACAAGATTCATTTCAGACTGAAATATTTTCTTCTTATTTACAACAGAACTATTTCACAAAACTCCAATTTGATGTTTTTACATCCACGTCTGCTACAAAATCATGCTTTGGAGCAGACAATAAACAAGGTCTCTCAGTGTGACCTGATAAATTCAAGACAGATCAGCTACTTCCCCAGAAGGATCAAGAACCTTTTACGTATTCTAGCAGTGCGCTCAGGTGTGACTGGAAACACACACCTGCCCATGCCCACCAAAAAACTGACTGTAGTTCTCATCCTGCCCAGAACACAGCCTCTAAATTCTACCTTGAGATGTGAAGAGCTGACTCTTATGCCTCTTCTACTCCATGAAATATCCTATTTCTTCACTTGCAAAAACCCGATTCTTAGTTAGTTTTTCCTACAAAGACTATTGTGTGTGTCTCAGAGTCATTACATGGGACTGAGTAGTAACTTACACGGGCATCACACTTCACAAACTATGAAAGAGCTGATCCAGCAATGACTTCAACAAGGAAAATGCTATTCAGAGAGAAAGAGTGGCAGCAATGTAAGGTGCTGCACCCAATCCCTAGAGAAAACACAATCTGAAGACTAACAGTTGGAAAGATGGAAATTATTAAGTTAGGAAGACAGAACTACCCACACAGTCCTCCTCTGGGTAACTAACAAGCTTTGGCCCACTGACTTACTCAGCAGAAGCAAAAGAACAAGTTCCAACCTGGAACTTGACATTGATGCTTGAGTCAGAGAGAGGTGGCAGATAAATATTGATGCTTAGTCTACCATGTATCTCAGGAACTGAACAGTGAGCAGAGAAGCTGAAGGTTATAGCAGAACCGAGAGTCCTTGTTTGCTGCAATTAATGGTCACAATGGAAAATATCAGTGCCTGCATCCAAATCAAATACATTGACCCATCACTCCCTGTGTTTTGTAAATGGAAGACTTTTCCAAACATCCCTTCTTCAAACAGACAGAAGCAGCTCTCCTTCTGCAATCAAAACATGGAATTTCAGTTTCTCCTAGCTAAATGTGTAACTTGAGTTAGCTGCACCTCCACTTGCAAAGCACCTTCAAGTGCTGGATCCGTCCTATGCAAAAGAGAACTGCATAACAATTCTGGGTTTCTAAGCTCAGTTTGGAAATGACTGTATGCCTAAAGCTCCAGTAATCTTCCCCCTGCTCTTCATCTAGGCCACCAAAGGCTGTTCAATGAGAGGAATCCACCCTAGAGGCTTTTCTGTGCTGACACACAGTCTTGTAACATTGGAGAGTGCAGTAGCTGAAAAACAGCTGCAGACACCCAACTGCTTCTACATTAGGGCTTAAGTTGCCTGAAAATAAACACTGCTAATCAAAACAGAACTCCAGACTAAGGCACACCCGGTATTTACCACATACAGGCAGCTTCCACAAATGCTACAGTCTACAAAACATTCCAGTCAGTGGATTACATGGAATTAAGAATAAACAACAACAAGATCCTGTCATACTTCATACTACTGAAAGAACACATAAAATTTAAAAGGTACCTATTTCAACATCATCTTCAGCTTCAGCTTTAAATATGTATACTTTGATAACTTCTGAACCGAACCCATCGTCTTTAGCAACGTCATCATTTGCCACCTCGGTACTGATTTTCAAGGGAGTGCTTCCTATATGATCCAATTTTTCTCCAACATCATCCACTGCAAAGATAAGAAAATAACCACGAAGTTCACATACATTTTGCAAAACTCAAAGTAATCAGTAGCATGATTTCTGCACTATTATCCCCACTCACAGTAAAGGTTTGTGTTAACAAACAGCTGTTACAAAACTGTTCATCTCAAGAAACTTAGAAGAGATTCCAGAAGTTCAGTACTCATTTTACTGTAACTCAGGAAGCACAGCAAGTTACAGAATGAAGGACACAAGAGGGAGCTTGTGATCAAAGAGAAGGTGGTAATCAGTTATGTCTGAAACTATTATACTTAGAAAGCAAAAATGTATCAGTGCATAAAATTAAACACAACTATAAAAAATGTTAAAAATTAACCCAGAATTGCCTGTTACAGTCAAGAGTCCCCAAAAGTTTCACTGATTAAAATGCAATAGTTGAAATTGTTATGAAGACTGATGGAGTATGTTCCCAGTGAAATAAAAATTTGACTACATCTTCACTATTTTGCACATCTTCATTATTTTATCCAGTTTATCACTTGAATGAAGAATTGTTGTATGCCATACAGCTGATTAAAATATGCAGTGACAAAAAACCCAAATACCATGTGACATTAACTCATTCTTTGTGTATGCAAAATGTTATTTGTCTATTTCAAAATGCTAATTTTATTTATACAACAAAAATCACATTCAAACTGTTAAAAGTGTGGAAGTGACAGTATTTGGGTAAAAAGGCTACTGACACAGATATCCATAGATACACTCCCCAAACTGCCAAGGTGGAGGCCAACTGCACTAAGCATCTTTCCGACGTATGCATGGCCAACATGCTTCTCTCAGGGATAAAATTAGCCCCTGTGCAGATAGCCTACAGAAACCTGTGCAATGCTGGACACCCACCAAGGTCCCCAGAAGAGGAGAATTACACAAAATGTAAACAAAACCAGAAAGAAACACTTCTCGGGGAAATACCAGTTTACTGCATACATAACATGGAAATATGCACATATTAGGTAAGAGAAAATCACTAAAATTAATATTAAAATGACAGCTGTTTTGTGAATAGCATCTATTCTGTGGAGAGACTGAGGAAAGGATGGCTTATCTCGGGATGGCTGCAGTGCTTCCCAATAACACAATCTCAAGGGCTCCAAGGGACCTCAAAAGATCAAATCCCTCTTCAAGTTTCCTGCCTTCAGTGCAGCAATGACTGCTCTTGAAGAGCTGCCTTTAAATACCTCAGGCTGCAGCCTGGGGGTACTAAGGTAAGCTGGAGCTACGTGAGGTGGTTCAGAACCTGCTAGAAAAGGGGCAGATGCCTTTCTTGTCACAGGGTGGGAATTTACCCCAGCAATACCAGACTAAGCTCTTCCTACTCACAGACAGGATTCCACAGAGACAACTATCCAACATTGTTCTTCATTCCCATTGAGGAATCTCATTTCTATTTGACAAATCTTGGATCGTGTCAGGACTAGATATAATGTAGGTAAATATAAATCAGTGTTTGATTTTGTTTTAAAACCTCTGACAATTATGTATTTTGCTGAAAATTAACTGGAAAACATTAAAAATAAAACACTATGTTTTAGTTGTTTCTTTTTTGTAATAAGTGCATTGCTGGAAAAAATAACAAAATTGGATCATTAGGGGGAAAAAAATCTTTAGGAAAAGAATTTTTGTTTTTTTAATCTCAATGCCAGCAATAGCAACACTTTAACCTGTTAGAATCTGACGTGTACTGCGTGGTGCTGGTGTTACCTTGCAGGACAATGTGAGAACAGTGAGAGAATGAACACCATGCACAAGAAAGTCACCACAGAGAACCTGGCACATTCACTGGACACTCAAGTTTACCGGCAGCAGGTTATTAGTGTATCTTTACACCCAGCATGAGAGTGTGATTGCATCTGCTAACTGGAATTTTCCACGTTGCCAGAAGGAGTTTTTAGAAGAGAGGACTATACATCCTCTGCTACCATGAAAGATGCTAAAGATATTGACCTTAGAAAAAGTATTTCCATACATTTACTGTGCTTGAACTTATTAAAGACTATTCTCTTTTCTGTATTGTTTTTACAAGTTTGTTACACATAGTCTTCAAGAAATGACTTAGGACAATGAACATTTCCACTGCATGTCTGCATCTTTGAAGGACTGGAGGTAACTAACAGTGCAAGGTGGGAGGCATCATCTATAGAGCTGTGTGACTAGACATGCTGACCAAACACAGGGCTATGTAAAGACTGAATGGAAGAAATCCCTACCTGTAAACTGTTACTGTGGGCTTAGAATTGGTACATTACTACTGAATTATTTTCAAATCTGCAACTCAAGTCACACCAACTTTTTCATAAATTTTATAAACATAACACATTATTGGTTTAACAAAAAATAAACATTTCTGTACCAGGAGGTTATCTAACACCAGCAGCTTCCTACTAAATAGGGGAGCCATCACATACATGTGATAAGAAGTCTTCTTGAAGGCAAAAATTTCTAACTATTTAAGTAATATCAGGTGACAATGACAGTATACCACCATGTTATCTGGTGAAAAAACCCACACAACTTAGATAGTTGCCTCACCAGGACATCAGTTGTAATACAACAAAGACTATATGAAAGAAAAAAAAAGTGGATTTTTTTTATTTTACAATTTTTAGGATAATATTTTCAACCAAAACTATCAAGTAAAATACAGTTTTTACAGTCATATGTTGTGTTTTACTGTTTCAAGTAAAGCCCTCAAATTTTCAATATCCTTTAAAATCTAAAAAGCCGGGGCAAACTTAAAACATGATTTTTAAAATTAGTGGTTACTCCCACACCATCAATCATCCTGTGTAATTTCAAAGACCTTCAGTCTCCACAATTTAAGCTCAAGTGATGGAAACATATTGGGAAGCCTGTGTATCCAGGGCTTCAAGAATCACTCTTCTGAAAATGCAAAAGTGGAATATAACAAAATATGGAAAATATAGAGAGGAATGAGAAAATTATACTGATATAGACTGTCATGTGTAAGATTTTGCCTTTTGTTTCAAATACTTCAATAACAAACATCAGCAAATCAGAGATTGTTACTGCTTGAATTGCTGTCTTATATGAAGTAAATGTCGTTGTTTCCATCTATTTTTAGACACATTCAGGTAAGAGGAAAACAATCAACACGGCAGGACATGTAATCTTTGTCAAGTTTCCAAATATTATGACTTTTCAAAAAAACAGACAGTGAAAATATTCTATTATCCAAGTAGTATTATTTCAGTCACAGACTGCTAACCCATGAGTGCTAAATTATTTGATGACTTTTCCCAGTGATAGGTCTCAGGAACAGGAATGCTTACTTTATGTCAATGGAATATGAAAGTGTCTTCTAAATCTGGCTCATCCACCAGAAGCACTACATATTATTATCTCATCACTTAAAATTAACTGAAAAAAACACAACAGAGAACCTTTATAAATATATGCTGAATCCTCCTGAATAAACAAGGTTTAAAGGAAAACTCAGCACACTTCCAACTTTAAACTTACCTTACTCGGCTGTTTTCAGGTGTGTGATGTCCAGATTCACCGTGGATTGCCAGCTCCCAATTCATGTGATGCCTCAGCATGCACTATGCTGGTGATATCACACCCACCATAGGAGCCCGTAGGGATAACACAAGGGCAAGATAAGTCCCATGGTTTTGTCAAGTTTCCATATGTTTCTAATGTCTGATATGTCCCATAGGTTACAATATAGGAGTATTAATATTAAAATGTTTAGCAAGTTATGTAACACTGTACTGTAATAGACTAAAAAGGAGGTGGTGGTGGAACAGTACCTTACCCCTAAAGCCAGCTCCAGTGTTGTTCTTTGGTGGGTATGAGGTCAGCAGCATAGTGCATGCAGGGCCGACACACGGATCGGGAGCTGGCAATCCCCTGTGGGTCTGAATATCGCAAACCTGAAAAACAAAAAAGGGCACACTTTAAGCTACATGTGTGCTGGCTCCTCCCAGGCTAAACGGGACGTACAGGTCGCAACGTTCCCGCCTCACTATGAGACGGGCTGGGTTCATGAGCACACCGTGTGCATTCATTTTGTATTAATTCCCTTTTTAACAAGGCCATTCCAAACATGTACTCTGGGGATTTCAAACCCGGGATCACGCATATCCCATGGCATACAAAAAAAGGGGTTTAAGTCTTACACGTATTCATCTGCACTGAGACTGCAGAGTGGTGATAACCTTCGAGTGAAAATTTCCCACTACTAAACCACATGCAGCTACTTTACAGAACTAATAAGACAAACTTATTGTTTTCCAAACAGTATTTACATAAAAAATAATTACGAGTAGTGTATAAAATATCTACAAGAGAATGTCTTAAAATGGTGAAAAATCACCTTTCACTGTATTTAAACTGTAAATCCCAAAAAAGAGTAAGTTACTATTCCACACTCAGCTTCACACCTGAAAATACACTATTTTAGAAGTTTCTAAAATGTGTTCCACAGAACAGCTGCTGGTATTCCCTAAGGCTATTACCTATCATTTCATGTTAAGTCTCCCCTTTTCAGATGTTACATTTCATTAAAAGACAGCAAAGTATTCTGAGATTCTTTAAAACCATAATTTTACTGTATTGACTCTATTTACTGTACATTTGACAATTAGATAAGTAAATAAAAAGGAGTTAAAACTGCTTGATAAAGTAAGGCACTTATCTATTCTACATAATAGATTATCTTCATTAAGATAATAAATTTGGAGCTATTTTGAAGACATTTAAGAAAGTAGACAAAAAACAATTGAATAATATTGACTCATTTTTGCCGAGGAAAAAAAAAATCACTAGTAGGTCCTTTGTTAGGTTAAGCTGGCATGAGCAACAGCCTGAAAACTTAGCAGAGACGAGAGATCTCACTTTTATCAGTGATCTGGATGAGGAGATCACGTGCCCCCTCAGTCAGTCTGCTGATGACAGCAAGCTGGGTAGGAGTGCTGGTCTGTGTGAGGACAGGAAAGCTCTGCAGAGGGCCTGGCCAGGCTGGAGTGATGGGCCAAGGGCAATGGGGTGAGGTTCAACAAAGCCAAGTGCTGGGTCCTGCACCTTGGTGGGCTACACCAGCTGGGGCAGAAGGGCTGGAAATCTGGAGGGAAAGGACCTGGCCGGGGATGGTTGAGAGCAGCTGAACAGGAATGAGCCAGCAGTATGCCCAGGTGGCCAAGAAGGTCAGTGGCATCCTGGCTTGTATCAGCACTGGTGTGGCAGCAGGACCAGGGTAGTGACCCCCTGTACCGGCCACCGGTGAGGCTGCATCTTGAGTGCTGTGTTCAGTGTTGTGCCCCAGAGGGATACTGAGGGGCTGGAGTATGTCGAGACAGGCACTAGAGCTGGGGAAGGGGCTGGAGCACAAGTCCAGTGGGGAGTGGCTGGAGGGAACTGGGGATGTTCAGTCTGGAGGAGGCTGAAACATGATCACTCTCTGCAACCACCTGGAAGGAGGCTGCAGTGAGGTGATGGGTTGGTCTCTTCTCCAAAGTAACAAATGATAGGACAAAAGGAAATGGCTTCCATTTGTGCCAGAGGGAGTTTAAGATTAGGATCTCTTCACTACAAAGATTGTCAAGCCCCACACAGGCTGCCCAGGGCCCTGGTGTAATCCTCAGCCCTGGAGGGACTCCAAAGCTTTGTAGCCATGGGGCTGGGGGACATAGATTAGTGGTGGCTGTGGCAGTGCTGGGGAATGGTTGGGCTTGATGAGCTTAAAGTTCATCTCATCCAACCTAAAAAAACTCCATGATTCTATGACTGCCCGAACTTATGTATAATTATTACTTAAACCAAATTCTAGATTAATAAGGAGATTACTCAGGCATATCATGATTATACATATACATAAATCTAATCTGTCAAAAAATAGGTCTCAAACTGTCTTCAAAGCATTGCAAAAGCTATTAACAGGCTTGAGAACACCTGAGAAAACTATGACTATAACAGACATGACTGGGGTCATCAGGTAGCTGTTACTTAAAGTTTAAGATGCTCTGGTGTAAGTGCAGTGATTATCATTATCAATCACATGTATCTAACTTAGAAGGAATTCCAAAGATGGCTTTACTTACAATTACAAAGGTGCAGTTGGAAATACCGCAGTTACAGAATACAACTCAGCGTAAGTACTCTGTCAGAAAGGAGGAATTTTTTCAGTGAAATAACTGACTGTAGAAATGATGTTCCTTTATTTATAAACACAAAGGAATTTTTCTCTTGTAGGTCTAATTTGCTTTTAGAGTGATTTTTTTTTCATTTGTTTTCCAAAAACCCCTTTCTGACTTGTTAGTGACAAATGGCATTACACTAATAATAGAAGGTAAAAAATCATTGCTGTCCATCCTATACTGAACAAAAAGTAAATACCAAAATGGACTTTGCATAGGGACATAAATGCTACGAAGTATCAAAATCATTATAATCACTCATCAGTCATGTCCTCTGTCTTCAAATAAATGCAGCTTGCTGTGAACAAACTGACACTTTGACACACTCGGTGTTGCCGTTTTTTTAACATATTGCTTCTGACTAATTAAAGTCTGTTTTGACCTACTCACATTCCAGTAACTAGTTTGGAGCAGTCAAAAAAAATGAATTATCACATATTTAATAAAATTTGTGTAACAAAAACCCCCTTGTATCTTGTGTAATTTAACCACTGAAGAAATGTAATATACCTCAGCTCTTTTCAGTAGCTCTCACTCAACAATATAGGACCAGAGTTTTCTCAGAGTTGAGTGCTGGGTGGAAACTGAAATGAGCAGCCACTTTCCGGTGTTGCAAAGCCAATCAATTAACGCACACAAGTTCAGTCCAGAACACCATAACGTTCAATAAAATGCCCATTGTCATTTTTAATACAGTTGAACAAATAGTATTTTGTGGACACATAAGAGAAAACTTCGAGTCAAGTACCTTAAAAACCTGTTTCTTTGTTGGATTCTACTGCTTAAAGCCATCACATTATTTTTACGTGAATCTACATAACATGGCAATATACCTGTGTGTTTAAAAACAAAGTATTATACTCAAAATATGTGGGATGTTTAACTTCCCAATGTATTTTTCTTAACTTTCAGAAATATCTTGTTTCAGGAACAAACACCCACACTCATTCACTCAACAGCATCAATGTCATTCTTTTTCTTGCTGTATCAGCAATAATGGATTTTTCATCAAGAAAACCCAAATCCAGACACCAAGAATTAACTGGGCAACAGACAACAGTACAGAATGCAGCAAAAGTCCAGTTTTAGCAACTTCTCCCCACTAGACCACTTCCACTTCAGCTAATCTCCTGTTAAATCTACCTTTGTTTAACTTACAAGATATCATTAAGTAGTCTTCAGATGTACTTTTGCCATCATCATCGTCTTCTGTTTTTATAGTCACTGTGGAGCCAGGAACAGTACCAGCTGCTTGAATGACTGCTTCAGAATCTGAGTTCGTTACAAGAACTTCTTCTGAAACCACTGTAGGTGAATTGGCTCCTGACACGGAGTCTTGCACCACATGCTCCAAATGTCCATCAGGGCCCGTTACAAGGTCGGCCACAAAAACCTGATCAGGAACTCTAACAGTCTCTGTTATTAGATCAGAAGTCAAAACATGATCACTGGTATCTAAAGCTTCTTCAATAGCAACGTCAGCTTCCAAAACAGAATCAGGAACAATCACACCTTCTGTTACGACATCAGTTTCAGTGATGATGTCTGGTCCTTGGACAACTTCAGCTGCTAAGCCATGATCGAGAGTTATTCCATCATCGGTAACAACATCAGAAACTAGGACAGCTTCAGGGACTGATACAACAATATGGTCTCCATCAATATGAGCAGTGCCAGCCATTCCAGCCACTATGAAACAATTATGAATTAGGAGAAAAATGTTAACACTATTGCATTAGCAATCAGCTTATCTATGGAATGGAATAACTGGACAGATAAGTTAAATACAGATGTGCAAATCTGTTACTTTTCAACAACTCACATTTTGCATTTCACTTGATACAGGCTCTCCACAGTAGCCTGTATTATTTTAATGAAGAAAAACACAACATGCTACTTCTTTAAGACATAATGTGGAGTCTGCCCCAAATTTAGGTTTTACAGTGTTAGTATGTTAAAAACTACAGGCCACTTTGCAATTTCATCCTTTTTTAAAATTCCAGGTAGAAAATGTTTGATTACAGCAGCCATTTGAACCTTCACAGAATTTCTGCACAACACTGAAGTGTGGTAACAACACATTTACAACAAAAGGACTCTCATCCTTTAGACTTCACAGGCCAAGATAAAAAGAAATACTCAGTTGTATGCAATATTTATAGTACAATTTCCAACAACTTGACACGTTGCAAGGGATGGCCAGACACAGAAAGCTGGTTTTCATTAACAGACTTGACTGGCCAGTCACACTTGCAGACTACTTTTCTATCCATAAAAAAGAGTGCACAGTGAATTATCTGAACATACGTAGCAGTTTAAATCTTAATGAATAAAACATTCACCAAAATGGTTCTTATCATAATTAAACCAAAAGAATAAAATTCAGCATTGGACTGCAAATGCAATTATTTTGGCACACTCTGAGGGATATTAATTCATATTAGAACAAAGACATGGTCATCTCCTGTCATCACGCAGAACTGGAGACCCACAAAGGAAGAGAGCAATTTCTTGCTTTCCTTTAAAACTTCAAAACTGTCCTATCTAAATGGATTTAGAAACAAGTTTTCTTGCATTGGACCATTCCTACGACTGCTGGTCTTGACAGAACACTTCTAAGCACATGTGAACACTCAGATTTAGCTACATCGTTGCTAAACGTGTAAATCGTTGTCTAAATATTATCTGTTCTCACACAAAGACACTGTTTCTCACATTTACTGAAACACCCTAAAGAGTTCTGAACTGGAGACACTCATCCAGGTAAGTACAGGAAAGCTGGGATGTTATTTACATCTCTTGTACACTGGAGAGGTAACAAAGAGTCCATGTCATATCAAGCAGAATGTCCAAATTTTCATGAACCATGAAACTGCTGAACATTCTCTATCTCATTTGGAGGCCTTTGGGACTCACACTTCACTCTTTTTTTTTTTAAACAAAGAATTACTTCAGTATTTTGGAATAAGTGACTACTTCAAGATCAGTAACCAAAGTATACAAAGACATATTGCACACCACCCCAAATTTTGTATTTTCTTAAAAAACTCATGCAAATGACATTATTGTATTAGTCAACTCTACGTCTTGCTATCATTTATAAACATATAGAAAAAACATCAAAAGTCATCAGTTTCATTCATTATCTTTAATAGTTAAAATGTTTACCAAAATCCTGCATAATCATAGTGTGAGGCATTTTGGATTCTTGTGTTTGCAGTCCAAGACTTCCACCACCTGGATCCATATTCAGCTAAGTTGATTCACAGGTTAACTGCAATAAAAGCAAAATCAGAATGTATGTGGGAACGGTGTTACTGTGTTGATCAGCTTTACTGGATTCATGTGTCACACTGACAAAGACAGAGAAGTATTTATACAAAACGTCAAGTAAAATGCATGCAGTACTTCATACAATTCCTTTGGCTTTATTCTTTTGGTTTTACATAGTTTGGACCTAAAATCTTGAACTGTTTACACCAATAAGTAGGACCAAAACAGTGCAGTAACCAAAACAGTACAGTAATCAGAACAATTATAGTGAGTGAAACCACTATAAAGATTTAATCTGCAATACCAGCAGAAGCACTGGGCCATAGTAGCAAAGTAATGTAACATGTTGGTGAGCAACTGAACCTAGTTATTGTCTAAAGCACAAACTTTGTCAAGGAGGAAGTCGACTTTGTCTTAACCTGTCTGTAGAAGCAAGAAATAAAAGTTGGGTATCAACTGCACACCTGTACTATTACTAAAGACATGCCTTACCACAATAAGATTTATTAGCACTACACACCTTTCCTCTACCCCTGACTGTACATACTCTTAGTAACCAATTATCAAGACCAGTGATTATGGATGTGGAGAGACATCAAAGAAAGGTGGGAATTTTATTGTACCAGCTTTTCAGATTCTTTCACAATTTGATATTTCTGATGTTTCAAACCAAATTTTCAATTGTTAAATTAACTGAACATCGCATTTAATTATAAGCAAGTTTTTAAAATGCTACATAATGCACTGACTTCACAAGAACAAAAGTGCCAAAGCTGCCTTGCTCTTCCAGAGGCTCTGTATGTTTCCCTCTGCCTCATTAAAAAAGTCTGACAAAAGGCCTGAAAGAAATATTCATCTTCCCTCCATTAGATTTGCATGCACTTGCAGAGCTACCCATTAGAACAGGCAACAGCTAAGCATAGGAAAGGCCAACTTATTTCAATGTCTCCATTGCCACGATATTTGCTGAGGAAACCACAGTAACAGACTTCAGTGCTGACACCTCTATTACCATTGCAGCGTTAGCACTGCACTATCCATATTGGTTGACATTTTATTTCAAAACTGTCAGGTTATTCTAGAAATCTTATTTTCCAACACTGCCCCTTCTGTGCTGCTTCACTGCTGCTGCCAGGGAAAAGCTGGTGCTCTGCAGCTATCTGCAATATGCCTCTCTCTAATGGAGAGACGATCCTCCCTGACAGAACGGACTCCCCAACTCTTTGTAAACTGTTACATCTTTAGCTTATTTTCTTTTTGGACTCAGGTGCTGCAGAGAAGAACAGAGAAATGCAAATGCTTTTAAAAGCAAGCCTCAAAAAATATGGTACTTTTACTGTTGTAATACTAACCTTGAGTTTGCTTTTCTGTATCTCATGAAAAATGACCTCTATCTTGCTGCAGGAATTTAAGTCTAGGTGTCTAAATCTAAAACATGATAAAAACTTCCAAGTACTTCATGCTACAGCATATTTGACAACCCTACTGCAATCAGAGAGACCACAACAGAGTGAAGAGCTAACACAGTCAAGGAAAGCAAGCAATAAAATAAGCCAAGCTGTAAGCATAAATGGCTTAAATGCCTAAAATCTCTGAGATACCTCTAAGCCAGAATCAAAGGACCCTGAAAGAGCCAGAACCTAATGCAACTCACACTATCAAACTGATCGAGAAATAAACTAAACTTTGCAGCAGATTTCAATTTATCTTAAAATATGAAGCTCTATTGACACTAGAGTCCATCCTAAAACACTAAAAACTGTACACATTAAAGCATCGTCACACCAGTTATTACATCCACTGTAACACTTGCAGCTCACCAATACTGACAGAGCTGGGTCCTTGGTTCCAAGCCAAGTGGCCATGGAGAAGAGAGGCACTGGCGTTCTTGGCGATGACCCACAGAATGCCCCCTGTGTCCGGGCACCAGGCTCACTCGGCACATAGAAACTGATGCTCCAGCTGCCATCCATACCAGGCAGAAAGCCACTAAGGTGAGAGGATGTACAAAGTCAACTGTGATGCTACAGTGCTTTGCCTTCTCTTCTAGTGACCATGTTAAATGCCTTCAGCAGGTGATGCAGAACTCCTAACTCTGTGTAGGCAAGATGCAAGATACACATGCCAGGTGGGTACAATTTTATCTTCAGGAGGTTTTTTTGTATGAAAAAATATAAAACAGAGTAACAAACGATCTTGAAGAAAAATTTGGAAAACACAACCCATGCTTTCTGCATCTTTACTGTCATGGAAGGAACTGAGCAGAGATGATTCCTTTTTTTAAACTCTTGAAATCCTCAAGCAAAGGAAGCACCAAGCGGTCTGCCATGTTGGCAATCTCAAGCAAAAGCCACTAATCTACCCCAAGGAGTTTTCAAACTGAGAATACAAAAGAAACACAGAACTCATTTCACCCAGTGTCACTACTATCCTTTCAATACTTCCTTCCCCATATTATTTGTTCAAACCTACTTTTCTCAAACTGTCTTTAAACCTGTAATACTAATTCTTGGGGACCATGACAATGTAATGTTCTGCTTGCAGAGCCACAAGAATTCTCCCATGTCATTTCTTGATGGTTCCATAACAGAGCTAAATTCTGTCCACAGATCAGCAATTATTACAAAAACACAAGTTAGACATTGTCAATGAGGAAAGTAATCAGTCACTAACCCAATTCCACCCATACAATCAAATTTGAATGTAGTGTTAAGTTTTAGCTCCAAAATCAAATTCTTTCACTACTATAAGGCAGCTTCAGAACTTCAGTGCAATGTTCTGTCACTCCTAACTTATTGTCACAGCCATTTGAAACTCTCTGGTAGCTGACTAATAGTTGCTATTACAAAATAAGATACAGCTCTAGACCAGAAATGGCTAATTTAATAGAGCAACTTCAGAATTAATGCAATCCCACTCAATTTCCTGCCCATAGCCTTTACACTCAGATCATCATTCTTTTTCAATGTGAATGGATATGAAAAATTATCTTAAATTATATCAATCTGAGATTACAGGAAGAATATGCTACATTCTTCTTCCTTCTCAATAAGCAATTTATTTCCAGATTATACAATTAAATGCCCAACTACATTACATAGTGTGCTACACAAAAAATTCAATTAGACTACAATTTTAACTTAAATTTCTGCAAGGAAAGCAAATTACCACTAAAAGGACTATTTTCCCAGCAGCTAACAGGACTGTAAAAATTAACAAAGTTATGGGATGGCACCTTCTGTGCATGTAGTACCACAAGTACCTTAAACTTCCACTCAAAGCAGAGATGGATGGCGACACAAAAGCAATAATGATGCTGGAGTTGTATTTGAGTTGATGCAGCTGTCATCCAGCCAGCACCAAAGTGTACGCCTCTAAGTCCTTGATGCAGACAAAGGACAGACTTTCATCAAAGATGCAATCACAGGTTATTTTTTTACATCTACATTTCTAGATGTAAAAAGGAATGTTGTAATGGCAGGAAAACCTTTGCTGCTAATGCTGGAACAAATAACACAGATGTGGGCCACAACTCCGCCACAACTTCTTATTTTTGCTCATAGGTTTCTGTGCTGCAGGTGATATAGTTTCATATACTACATATGCATGCAAATCTTATTACTGGAAAGAGCAAAAATATAGTACGGTGATTATCTGTCATTCTTCACAGCTTCTTTCTGAACCACAACATGTTATACACCCCATCCAACCACGGAAGTGGTCCTATCATGTTTTAAAACAGGACAGAGAAATAAGGCAGAGAGCTATAATTCTGTATACTGTCATAATCTTAAACATAACCATACTTCTCTTGCCTCTATTAAGATCTCAGGTTTTTCCTCTCAATTCCCTTTATCCTCCATTTACAAGAAAATACTGTGAAAATGCTTTATTTTCACAGTATTTATTTCATGCCAATAAAATAATATTACAACATTCCACTCATATTTTCATCGATTAAAAAAAAGCAGCATGCTGACTTGTACCAAGAAGCAGCAGGTTACCATCAGATCCCCAAATGCAGAATTTCATGGAACCTAAACTGAGATTCCCATAGCAGTGTCTCAAGCCCAAATTTAAAAAATATGTATGTATCTGATACTGCTATGGTTTTTTGAAAAATGTAGTTTGGTAACTAGCGTCAGGAGGAGGCAGATTTTAATCTATTTCAGTACTTTATGCCAAAGGTCTTCCTTAGACAGGGTTCAGCTGAGACCAGGCAATGAACTTCAGAGTAAAAAAAGGGATGTATGACCTCTTTGTATATAGGTGGGGTCATAACCGTAAGCTACTACTGTAATCAGTTATTTCCTTAAGTCAAAGCTAAATGTTGGCAGTTAGGGATTAGCTAAGAACACTACTTATAATAGCAACATTCAACTGAAAAACTTGGTAAAGGCCCAGGCTCTTACAAACATTGCTCTCAGGATACACATTGATTTATTGTTACCTTACTCTTCTTGTAAAAGTATCATAAAATAGCCACTAAGATTCTAGTTTTCTTTGAGTAAACTTTCAGAAAACATCCTAAACTGAGACATCCTCAAAAAAGTAACTGAAGAAGGAGGGGGGAAATAAAATCAATGCTACAGTAGCTCTAGTCTTCCCAGGAAAAGAAGGTGTCATTCTTGTACCTAGAGGTACAGTGAAGGTCCTAATCATCGCACTGACTTCCAGGCATTGTTGCCACAGAACGCAAAGTACAACTTAATAAATCAACATAAATAAAGAGTTGGTATTTAATACATTTGGTTACATCCTAAACAGGGTGATCTTGCAAATGCTAAGCACCTCTGCAGTTTACATGTTCAATTATTCCCAGTAGGTTCACGGGATATATTTTCACACAAAGTGTATTTGCATGGCCAGCCCTTAAGCACTCCTTTAAAATAGTGAATTTCTTCTAAATAATATTTAACTCTTGTTTACACACAATCAAGTAAAACACAACATCACACTTTGTCGGATGTCTTAAATATTTGTAAGCTGCATATAGCATTTCGAGTAAACCAAAAGGACCACCGTTAGATACAGAACAACGCAACACAGTAAATTCACATGTAGCTGAAAAATCCAAATCAGATGTTTTCTAAGTGTCTTATCTCTTAACATTCAAGTTCCAGAAGATAACAAGAGAATTATCCTTCCCTGAAGATACTTCAGGGTTTGGGGCTTTGTTGTTTGTTTTTGTCTCTTTATTTTTTAATGCAGCAATCAGCAGAAATGCAGTGAGCCCGCTTATGTGGGTATCTTAAGCACAAGAACCCAATTCATAACAGAGTGTGCAGGTTAATACAAACCCTTCACAAAAAGACCGGGTATGAAAAACTAATACATCCCTTTTAAAGTCCTTTATTGTGTTCACCTATAAAAGCACCCCTGAAAACTTACACTCTAAACCCATTTAAAAAGACAAAACCAAGGGAACTGGATGTTGTGTTACTGCCAACAACGCAGTAATAAATTAACAAAACAGAGGAATTTACATCAGCGTGTTACATCCACAGCAGCACCAAACTTTCCTTACTACAAATCGCGGCCAGAGAAGGGGCCGCCGCGGCCGCCCGCCCCGGCAACTCGCCGGTGCACGGGGCCGCGCAGGGGCAGCGCGGCCGCGGAAGCGCCGCACAGGGCAGCGCAGCGCAGCGCAGGCCTCCCGCGCGTGCTCGCGGGGCGGGCGCGCCGCCGGGCGGCGGCAGCGCGGCGGTGGCGGGGCGGGCGCGCCCGCAGTGCCGGCCCGGGCGCGGAGCCTCCCCCCGCCCGCACCCGCTCGATCCAACCGCAGAGCGGCCGGCGGCGGCCCCGGACGTCCCATCCCTGGGGCCGGGCGGAGGTGCGGCGCGGAGAACTGGCAGCGGTCCGGCCGCTCCCGGGGAGGTGGCGGCAGAAAGAGGAGTTGGAGCGCGGAGACAAAGGAGCTCGTGTCGGGCGCTGGGCGGCGGCGCGCCCGGGGGCTGCCGCCCGCGGCGGGGGCTCAGGGAAGGGGCCGCCGCAACCCCGCGGCCGCGCCTCGGCACAGCGGCCCCACCTGCGTCCCCCGGTCCGTCGCCGGGCTCCTGCCCCGCGGCCGCGGCAACGGCAGCCGGACGCCCCGCGGCGGTGGCGGGACGGGGAGGCGGAGATAACCCCTGTCCCGGCAGCGCGGCGGACCAGCCAAGCCGCAGCCTTCCCCGCCCCGCCGGACGACATCTTGTTTTCCGCCATTTTCTGGCCGCCCAAAAAGGCCCCTCGTCCGCAGGGTCCGCCGGCGCCGCCCGCCCGCGCCCGCCCCGCGCAGCAGCCGCTGGCGGCCGCCGAGGCTCGCCGATCCGGCCGAGGCAGGAGGGGGGGAAGCCGCGGGCGGGCCGGCCGGCGGCCGGGGCGGCGCTGCCGGGCCTCGGGCGCGGCCTGCGGTGAGGCCTAGCCACCGCCATTGTTCCCCATACCCCCCCACCCCCCCTCCGCTGGCCCGGCTCGGACGCCTCGGCTCACCTGTGCGGGTCCCCGGCGCCGGGCGGCCGCGCCGCGGGCTGGGGCCCGGCGGGGGGGCGGTTCGGGCCGCCGGACTCCGCCGCCGCCGCGGCCTGGCATTCGGGTCCGCCGGGTCCGGGCCTGCACCAATCACAGGCAGGGCCGGGCGGCGGGGCGCGAGCGCGCGCGGCCTGCTCCCCTCCCCCCCCCGCCGCCCGCTCGCCGCCGTCACCGCGCGCCGAGCAGGCGCACCCGCCGCGCCGAGGCCGCTGCCCTCAGTCTGCCCGCGCCGCGCGCGCCTGTGCGCGGGGGGAGCCACGGCCCCGCGCCGCCCCGCACCCGCCCACGGCGGCGCTGGGACCGCCGCGCGCCCGCCGCTCTGCCGTCTCCCGAGGGAACGTCGGTGAGGTGCCCGGGAGGCCCTACGGAACCGTGCCGTGGTCTTCCCCCGCCGCCCCATCCCCTCAGGAGGAGCAGCCGGTAGCACCGTGAGGGCGGCTGCTGCCCCGCGCGCGCCCTGCGTCGAATTTCAGCCATTTCGGGGAGAGTGAAAAGGCAAAAGCGGCGGCGCGCGTGAAGGGTTCCAAAAGGGGACCGGGAATCGCTCCGGCCTGGCCCTGCGCCGCTGTCCTTCCCCACCGCAGCCTCCACAAGAAAGATGAAGGCACCACGACTGGGCAGCTGTGGCTGCCTTTGCTTCGTTACAGACCCTGCGGTCGGTATTTAAAATACATTCTTGCCCCTACCACTGGCCTCAAGGATAAAATAAAGACAAGAAAATCCTGACACTCGTGGTAATCAGAAGGAAACTGCTGGCAGAAGCCACAGTACCCTCCTCACTTTTTTGTTGTCATCATTTTGGGTATGATTCCTTAAAAAATGGGTAGCTCTAGCAAAAACAAAGAAGAAATAAAGAATTGGCGTGATTATACTGTATACTATTTCTGGTGAAAATACAGGTAACTCATAGAAATGAATGTTTCATAAAATTTTGCCTTATATTTGGCAGTACTTTTGTTGTTGGGACAGTAGGATTCAGTTGCCTCCATGTCCAACAGGATGTCCGAAATGGGTATGGCCAATAGAATAACCTACAGAAGACTTGCCCACTCCTAAAGCAGCAGTGGGATATCAGATGGAATGCCAGAGAGCAGCAAAATGGCATAGGGAACAATGCTTAGGTACCAAAATCACGCAGCTAAATCTCAGTTTGCGCCACACAATTACAAATTGCAGTTAAAAAGTTACAGGGTTTTTTTCTTTTGTAATTCCTCAACTATTCTTATCCCTAGACTTTCACCTCTTTAGCAAAGAACTTGGAGACCTCTCCTCCTTTTGACCCCTCTCCCCTTTGCTTTCTCTTGAGGGGTAAGCAATAGAATAGTGGGGTTAACACACCAAGGTAAATACAGTATTAAAACCATTGCAGGGGGTTGTTCCAGCTCTAGCAAAAGATTTAAATCAGAATCTCATCAGAATGTCTAACTGATCAACGCAATTTATGGAAAAATACCTGAAAAAGGTAATCACATAACTTGATACTTAGTAAAATCGTGGAACAGACTCTCACAAGGTGATATAATCAGAAAAGCAGAACTACAGATAGATTAATTATCCCATTCTTCAACAAAATCCCATCTGTGCTGGATTCTGTCCTCTGGAGTAATACCAATAGAAATCTCAAAAGCAAAATGAGTGTAAAATAAGCAACCACAAGGCCATTGCCAAGTGTGACACAACATTCAACATCAGATCAACGTGAAAATTTGTAGAAGGAGGCAGCCATTAGAAAAAAATCAAAGCACTGGTCAGAAGCATGGGACAAAAAATCCCACCAACATCACAGGAATCCAAATATCAAAGCTGGCATCAGGGAAACAGGAATGCTCCGTCACTGAACGCTTCAGTATTTGGTATATCCTGGGGTAGCAGGAAGCCAAGTGCCTTGGTTATGTTTGTACAATGCTGTTAGTGTCAGTGAGATACACTCACTGGAGTGGAGCCTCCTCTTCTACCTAATTCTGCAGGTGTAACAAGAATACAGATTCTTACTACACTATTCAAAATTGTATGTAACTTGTTTAAACATTATTTCTTGAAAGAGAAAAACAAAGCAAAGTCAGGGCACAATAGGATCTGCGTGCTACAATGCCCTGAGGAATCTCCATCATTCTAGTCAAGAAAAGTTCATCGCTCTACTGATAACATTCGATTTGTACCCACAGCTCATAGGCATGTGGAGGGGGATCATGACACGGAAGGGAGCAAACATCACAAATAAAGGAATCAAATGGACACTGAAAAACAAAAGCCATACCTGGCACAAGCTGTCTTTCAGAAGCCTTTCTGAGAAACAGGAAAAAATGCAGCCCCTTACCGCGCTTTTCCTGTTTTTCTCCCTTTCTTGTGAGTTTCCTCTGAGAAAGGGCAGGGGGTTTGGTAGGTGCTTGTCATTAAGGCACAGGACGTGGTTAATCACGAAGCCAGTGTCTCAATAGATGTGCAACAATTTAAGCAGTACCTACAAGCAGCTATGTAAACTCTAAGTCAGGTATTCACAAGAAGGTGGGATGTTAATATCATGTTCTGGTTTACAATTATCTTCTCTACCTTTTCTTTGCAATAACTTTCAGTGCTTTCTAATAGTTATGGCTGTTACCCTTCTGTCCCAACCCACGAGGTCTTATGATTGCTCAGCGTGTGGATCATGCAGCGTTCCAAAACATTTCGGATAGCAGAAGCACTGGGACTTGGTATTTCTGTAAAGAGATTATAATTACATCAGCAGAATGACATACACCCTCCAGCATGCTTGTTGTTAAAATAATCTGTACCTAAACAAACTAGAGTTATGTATTTCTTTTAATATCTGAATGCATGTGCTTCTTCTGAATGTGTGCTCACCGATAGCTTTGGGAGACGATTTTCATGCAGATAACTGAATGTATTAAGACTTCTTGTGCAGAAACCAAAACAAGTTTGGAAACATTTAAAAACATTCCAGTGGAGCCAGCTAGAAAGCAGCAACAGCAGAACATTCTGTTGTTACTGAGGTATTTGGTCTGGGTTTTTTTAATGAAGTTCTTGTGGCTTGAAAAAGAGAACCAAAGAAATCACAAGATAATTGAGGAAGACAGAACACGGCCAGACATGGCCACTTGCATTTCTTTTGACCCTGTAGTCATCCTTTTTGATTAAGCTATAACCAAAACTACTATCTGGAAGGAAAATCCTGTATTTATCTTATTTTCTTGATTGTTTATGCCAGAGCAGGACCACCTAGAGTAGGCCACACTGAAGACCTCACCTTTGTAATGTTTTTCTGCAGTTGAAGCGTACGCTTTTCTGAACTATAAGTTTTCCTTTTGCAAAATGTTAAGAGTTTTCTTTTCACAGTAAGATATACCCATTTTGCCTTTTTAAAAAATCCATCATGAAGAGAAATGCCTGGGTTTTACTGATAATTTCTACCGATTGGTACCTCTTGCACAGAAATAACCCAGGAGGCTCATTCACATAAATCATCTGTAATTCCAAAATACTGATCTATCAAGAGCTGGGCCAGAAAGACATTGGTAGTTGACTAATGCATTTAGCAATTTTGGTGAGGCTGATTTTTTAGGCACAGAAAGGCCTTATAGTAAATATATCTGACCATAAATCATTCAGCTGTTTAAGGGGGGAGGGAAGCCTGCTAGAACACTTAGTTATATAAACGACTTTCTACGTTCTGGAATAACTTAATTTTTCTGTACATCACACTATTTGTACATGAAACAGATAGGAGCAACTTTCCATGAAGCTTTAGTAAGTTTGAATTATAAAGTGGTGGAAGGAGGAGAACTGGAACCCAAGTCTCAAAGGAAAGGTGCTTTCTAAGAGAAAAGTACTGCTAGAACTATTGACAGTCTTTTTACTTTTCATGCCTCAGTGTCTAAATTAAAAGTAAATACAGCGATCAAGTTCAATTGAGTATTGTCATTTAAAGGCTGGCTGCTGTCTCGCTAAAGGAAGAAGGAAAACATCATGAAGAAACAAAAGAAATATTCCATATTTTTCACAAAACTAGTAAGTGATGTTCATTTACTAAATGTATCTTTGTTTAGAAATATAATGACCTGAAGTAATTTTGAAAACAAGGTACCCACAGGAGAGAAGCAGTGTTCAGCATAGTTCATCTGCAGGAGCTGGTGCCATCAGATACAGATTTTGGATTCCCCTCCTGCCTCTCAAACAGCTTTGGTGAGGGCTCTGCAGACTGCAGAGCTATGTGTATTGCCTTGTTTTTACAAGCTCATGTTTTCATGACCACCGCATGTAGCAAGGAGATGAGGTAGGTGGAAGTGTCCCATAAACTGCCTTTGGGCTGCAACTTGCAGGCTGGAGCATGATAAAGTAGAGCACTTATCCACAGCAGTTCCTGTTCTGACAAAGTGCTCAGGATTCGGTCTAATTCTCACCTTGAAAACGACAGCATCCGCTGAAGGCAGTCCAGACTTAGTTATGAATTAAACAGCACCATCTCCTGGTGAAGACAGGTTCACACCTCACCCCCCCCCCCCCCCCCCCCCCCGCTTTTCATGCCACGATACTAATACTTTACAAATATATTAATACTTACAAATACATTTAATGGGACATTATGTATCAGACTAGATGATTTTCTTTCTTTTCTCAGCTTACAATGTCTTCTCAGACACTATACCCTCCTTAAAATGTAAAATAATCTCTTAAAATACTGAATGAGGACAAACATATCCTCTTTCCTGTTTCCTTGTATTTCCTATTTCCGTTTTGCTTTTGAAATGCTTTTATCCATCTTTCCTTGTGACACTAGTTCAGGCAATGATCTCTACTATAAACAATGCCTTGCCCAGTGGAGAAAATTGACATGGCAGAGCGTTGGCTTTGTGGAAAGGCAGCGTCAGGCCCTTTGGGGCTCACAATTCAAACCCCTTCAGGGATTCATTACCTTTGTAATCTTGCAAATGACTCTGCTCTCTCTCACAGGTATGTTGCAACGGTCCCAATGAAATACTCTGTTACAAAGGTGATGCAGGTAATTCAATTTCAGGTTTGATTTGGGGAGTTTCTCCCCCTCTAGAAAAAACATAACAAAGTAGGAAATGGTTAGCCCCAAATCCAGCTCAGTTGCAGGCAATGCGTTTTAAACAAATATAGCTACAACTCTGCCACATCCTTCTGATCATCTGCACTGATGCCCCCAAGCCTCCAGAAATGCCCTGGGAAAGCATTGCTCACAATATGAAGAGAAAGGAAGGGCCATATTATCACCATTTAACCAGTTCCCCAAATTTTCATTCCACTTCCAGCTGCATGAAATATCTTTGAAACAAACACTTCTAATTGTCATAAATTTTTTCATACACATTAAGTTTTGTTGGTTAGCTTTTCTCTTTTCCAGTTGTGTTTTCTTTCCGAGACTAGAAAATACCCATCTGGCTAGGAAGAATGTCAACAAAACCTGACAGCTCCACATACCTTTACACGCCATCTTGCGTTTTTATTATTTATACATTCTCAACCTTCACTGTAGAACAAGACCCTGAACATGTGACAGCCTCAACATGAATTACCCTGAAGTATACAGGAAGTATACAGTGCAAAGTTATGCATTCTGCAACTACAGTCTAGTTAGACTACACTTACATTAATTTTATTTCCTCAAATAGAGACCTGTAACTAAGGCAAAGATACTGACCAAAATTAATGGTGGAACCTGGTGAAGTGCTCATTTGCTTTAATTTTAATTAATTTCAGATCTGCGTCAAGCTGCCTTTGGAGAATACTCTTGGTATTAGGCCTGCTCCAAAGAAAGCACAAAAAAAGTTACCACACTTAAAACCTAGAGCCTCAGTTTAGACCCATTGCCTGATCACAGCAAGGTAAACACATCTTTTTCAGGTGCAATCTCCTACAGCCCTTAAAAAAGGGGGCAAACAAATAACTGCATTTTGAATAATGGTGTTCTGTCTCTGCCCTGCAGTAAACTCAACTCTCAAATGCAGATCCCTTTCACCACTTTCCAGTCAGTGATGAAACTTCCATTTCCCCCTCCTTTCTACAACTTGTTGGTAGGTACTGGTAGACTCTTTTTTCCCAGCACAAATTAGATCTGGCCGTTAGGCTTTAAAAACGTAAAGAAGCGTCTTCAAATTAACAACAAAATAAAATAGTGCAACAAGATTTCCCAACTTTTAGATTTTCTCCTCCACAGCATTTTAGTTTGCTTTGTGTAAGAAACAAACAAGTTTTCTCTTGAAAGACTCAGGTCAGACTCTGCAGCGAAGCACTTTTATTAAACGTTCTTGCAAGAGCGGGTGTCCTAGCTAGTCGGCACACCTGATGGATACAACATTCAGCTCTTTATTCCCTATCCTGTCTGCAAGATCCCTCCCTTGTTTCCCCATTGGTTAGGTTTTCCAAGGTTTACAACTTATCTGAGCTGCCTAGAATCCCCTCAAGGGATGTCTTGTTCCTATTCACAATTCTTGTCTTAATCACCCATCCCCCCTTTTGTCCCCTTTTATTGTCAGATTTCAAAACTGCCCAGTAGGTAGTTACCAATACCAAGAAATCGATTTCAGTTCAGGTTCTTTTCTCTTAGTTTCCACTGGCTCAAAACTGCAAAACCAACATTTTCTACAGTTTGTACTCTTGCTCTGGTCTGCAAGGAAAGCACATCAATACTGACATAATATAAACAATACAGCAGCTTCCAGAATGGTTTCAGTCACAGTCTTCCTTGACTGTAGCTTACCATCAGCCCATAGCTGAGCTTTGCTTCTCAGAATCCCTGTAATTTAAAATAAAAACTACACTACACTCTATCTAGTACATATTAATGCTTTTAGAAAGGTATAGGCTTTGTGAGTCCTCACTGTCTTTTTAGATTTAAAATGCATTTTCTCTATTTGAATGACATTCAGAAATACTCCAACCTTTCACTACAAGATAACTATACTGATACATTAAAAGTCTTTATAGTGTTTCCTAAGTTACTCAACAATCATAATAGCAATCTGCTGTTAAAATAGTCACATTACTTATTCACACAATTTTTCTTCTTTTAAGTAGTTACACTGTAGGTTACATCATGTATTACATTATTTATGACCCTTGGATCGGCAAATTACTTTGCCTGAAGATTATCATGGAGCCACACTGAGTTAAATGTATTTGCTACCTGCCTCATTCTTTTAGAAATGTGCCATTCCTCTGGTATGGACAAAGGCATCTTTTCTCCAGGTTCTGAGCTACAGCATTCTTTAGAAGAGATTACCAAGAAAATGAAAGCACTTCTCAAAATATAAGATGCATAAACAACTGAATGCTGAGTGTTGGTATGTTCTGCATGATACTTTGGTGATTTCCTCCAAGAATGTGTGTTTCAGTAGTTAAGAGGTGAAGTTGTTTCCCCAGCATCAGTGAAACAGTTGTCACTTAGTTGTGTTTCCATATTAGCTTTTAAACTGTTCTTTAGACAAAAGGAATTGACAGTTTTCCCTAGAGATAAGACAACATACAAAAGTTAAAATGACTTTTTAAAAGTATCTTATTACCCTTTATTTTCAGGTGCTTCAGACAATATGACAAAATAAAGTATCAGAATCAGTTTCATGTAAATAAAAAATTGTTATCAACATGTTCCAGATTTCAATATACCCAATACAATCAATCATAAATAAAAACATGCATTCAGATAACACTATTTCTATATTATAAAATATCACATGACCCAGTTCTTTAAGACATTGTATTTTTCACAAATACATAACTTACATCATATAAAAATGGTAGCACACATTCTTTGTCTTACTGTATTATTGCATTATGAAAAAACCTTTAAGTGACCTACTAATGATACATTTGAGAGGCATTTCCAAGTGTTTCACTATAAATTAGTAAAACCATGTCTGGCAATGCAATTTTTGCTATGTACATTAGTTACCTTTCCAGTGCTTAACAGGGTTGCACACTGGGTCTGAGTTAAAGAGATCACGTCAGGCACGTGTATTTATAATGAGGACTCAAAAGCATAGAATAACATACATTTGAATTTGTTTTGTAAAAGCCATTACGTAGCACCTTTACCATAAATTATTAATACAGGCATGTGGCTACAGTTCCTTGCAGTTACCTGGAACAAGACATTTGTAGAGTATCACAGCAAACACGGAGGTTCAGCTGCCTGAAGAGACAGCAGGCACCTTTTTAAGATTTGACAGAGAACCACTTCATAGAATGGCAGCTGAGTAACACAGATTCAGTCACCATCCCAATATTTTTACAGCAATTAGTAACCCGACTTGGACAGCCTTGATTTCAGCAAATACATTCCAAATTTCTCTATAACCCGACTATTTTTTGGTACCTTTAGAAAATTCTCTCATGATGTGTCTCACATGGGTGGACAATGACTAATACAGGTTTATGTTAGCAATGAACTATTATATCATATTCCGAGTTTTAGTAAAAAAAATCTTTCCCATTACTAATAAATCTATGCTTCAGGACAGACAGACAAATACCAACTGACAGATTAGTTACGGTCTTCCCAAAAACACAGAACACACCCAGATGGGACACAAAACTTTTCATACTTTTTTTGTCCCATTTTCTTTGGCTGCAGATAAGGAAACAGTCATGTTGAGCTACAGCTGTCTCAGTGCCAAAACTCAAGCCCCTAATTTTAGTCCCAGCTTTTCAACTATGTGAGGATATTAAACAAAAAGTGTCAATAGAAAACAAACAAACAATTTCCTCATTGCTCTACAAGAGAAATCTCAACCAACAGAAAAACTAAACTAAAAAGTGGCAGTAGTAGGCAAACCTTGTACTGGAGTAAGCCTGTTCAGGCTCATTCCTCTTGTCCACCAAGAGCTGGTGACACAGCATGCAATTTTATGAGCTCTAGATCTGTATTGCTCATGCTGTTCATTTGTCAAAGTGGGCAGGAGCAATAATTAAGTCCCAGAAAATGTATTTCAATCTTCTGAATGATGATTTCACTCTAAGGTGTAGTTCTATTACAATTCTGAGTGGTCTGAGACTGAAATACAGCCTAAAGACAGCTTTGTGTATCATGTCCATTTACAGCATGAACTTCTTGTAAAATCAGGGGTTGTAATACACACTGCTTGGATGAAACATCCAATTCTTGATGGTCTAATCTCCAAGGAGTCTGATATACCTTTTTCAGACCACACATTTTCATTTTTATCATGAGATTTGAGTCGTCATGCCCTTAAAATAGGGCCAGACTATCTTTTGGCATTGCAGGTAGAGAGCAGTTTTGTAAGGCCCACTCCTGCCTGGAAAGGGCAGACATACTTGTTCCTCAGCAGCTATCCAAGATAACTTCTCTCCCTGCTCCAAGAAGACTAATTCCTGTGCATAGTTTTCCACCATGTACTGAAAAATATCCCCACAGTAAACACCTACAAAATCCATGCAAACCTGCATCACCTTACCTTGCTGTCTGACTTCCTCTGGTAGCATATCAAAGGACATGCTGGAATTTAAACAGAATCTGGGAGCAGAGCAGATGTTTTTTCCTGTGTTTTTTATCCAGAATCTGATCAAAGAGAGATGGATCATTTTTTTCCCAGTCAATTTCTCCTATCCAGTCTTGCGCCTGAAAACGATATTTTCTTCACAAACATTTTCACTTCCTGCCTTATGTCTTCAACTGTTTCCTTGGAAATGGTATATGAAGCCCAGTCATCTAATTCTTCTACTCATCTCTCTGTGATGGATCACTAAGTGTGTCTTGCCCAGGAGCTCTGTGAAGACTGAACTAATATCCTCTGATTGCTGCCTGAATTCTGACTGTTTCCTGGGCCTTAAAAGATGATTAAAGAAACAAACCACATGAAATTCCAATTCATCTGTCCCAAGCAAGTTTAACTACTAGAATTCTTCTTTAGACTTCACATTTCCTGACTTCACCTTTCTAAAGGCTGGACTCTAAAAAAGTCCAACACTTTGCCTGATATTTAGATTCCGAAATATCAATACTTATCTGTTTCTGAACCATCATAAAAGCCTCATTCTTTTGCTCATTCATCATTTGTGCCTTGTGCACATTCTATGGTGCACTGCCTCCTCACAACTACTCCCAGTCCCACAATGACACTAGGAATACTGTTTACCTGTATTTCACTAGTTATTTCCTTTTGCCTTAGCAGCCTTAGAAGGAATGAGGTTGCAAGATCTCTTCTTATGGAGACTAGGAGCAAATAATCCTTCATATCTCAGTGCTGAGAACAGATTCATATGCAGCAGAATTTATTTTCAGGTATAACTTTTCCAACCAGTTTGTCCTTACTTCCCTCCTCACCTTGATGACAAAGCACACATTTTCATTAATTGAAAGGTGAAAGAATTCAACAGATCGAAGGACAAACTACCAGCACAGTAGCTTTTTGCAGTTTATATATTAGGGAAGTGCCACAGTAGATACAGATGAGATTACCTCTAGGCAGTGGGCTGATTATCAGCAGGAACTGATAATGAGTTGCCTTCTCATTCAAGACCATCAGATCTATTCCAACCCTTACAATGAAGGGAAATGATGAACAGGAGTAGTGTGATACATGCAATGATAAAGGCAGTGTTTGAAAGCTTCATCCAGGAAACAATCAATTTCTAATTTCATTCCTACAGAAAAAAGTATTTCACCGAAATCCTACCAAGACCAGTGACTATTGGATATGAACTTCTGGGAAGAAAAAGTTGCCTGCCCATTGCTTCTGTACTTTTAATATTTGTCAGCACTTTGAACCTCAAAACTACATTTCCAACTTCCTAAACACGGCTAAGGCATTCTGTGTGAATTCAAACAGTATCAGTTTCATCGATTAAGCAATTTGCATACAAAAGTAGATGAAATTAATGGATGTTTTTAGAGATTAGTTGGGAAAAACTGAAGTACATGTAAATACACAAGAAGCACGCAGGACAAGAAGCTGTTTCCATTCACCTTCCTGAAAGCGGCAGATAACAAATTTGCAATGAAAACCAGAAAGTGCTTTGTTTATACAAGCAATAAAAGATGATGCTATTTGTATAACAACTGACTTTAAAGATACTCAGTCCTGTAAGCTGCACTTCATTTCAGAGCTGAAAGAAAAAAAAAGACAATGAAGCCTCTGCAAACTCCATCCATCACTCTTCTTTCAGATCAATGAATATCTGAGCCAAAGTATAAAGATGTGTTGACATTTTCAAACATCCTTTGTGAAGCAACATTTATTAACAAGCTTGGCATGGACAAACCTCATTGTGAGAAGACATTGACAAATCTCATTTTCTCAGTGTCTCACTAATGACATTGAAAATGAGTGAATTCCCACAGCTTGTAAGTAGTGAGGAACAAAATATTCACTAAACAGAATAATGTAAGTCAATAATACAAATTAGGTTATAAGAAAATACCTGATTAAATTATATCTCACAGAGTATATATTATAAGGATTATTTCTTCCCTTCTTCCCTTTCCCCTATCTGTAATACTTTGCAAAGACTTGTAGGTAGATTTCTCTTAGCTTCTAGTACTGTACATATCCACATCTTCTGGGCTGGACTGACCATGGTCCATAAGTTTTGGATCAGGCTTAAATTTTGGTTTCTTCACTGCTCCTGTTAGAGATATGAAAGAAATTAATTAAAAATATACACATATTTGAACTGTGGAAAAAAAACCCCAAAAATTTATTGGCACATACTAAGAATTCTTTATTACCAAACACAAGACATCGAAATATGTTCCAGTTAAAACTGTAAGTGATGTAGGACAATGAAGGCATGTAATTATTGGCACACAGCACTGGATGGAGAGCAGGCCTTCCTCCTACTCTCTGTACTTTAATACTTCCTGAACATAGCAGAGAGAGAGAAGAAATAGTGATACTTTGCTCTACACAAGAGAAAGAAAGGAATGTTTGGGATGTGAAAAAAAAGCCTCCAGTCTTTCTTTCCCCACTGCTCCCAGGAGCACAGCTGTCTCCCAAAGCTAACTGAATCAGTATCCTCCCTGAATTCCAGATTAAGACCAACACTCTTGGCTAGTTTCTCTTTGTGACTTCCAAAACCAATCAACAAAGTTTACTAAAACACTGAGCCCTCATATTCATCCTGAATGACAATACACAGACATAGATGTATGTAATGATACAGTAATTTCAGAGGATCTAAGACAGGTTTTCTCAGACTGTGCTTCCTATGACTAGTCTGGTTCTTTTTCAGCTACTTCAGTTGGTTTAACAAAGGGTGTTGTGTTCTGCTGAAAGCTTTGCCCCATTTGAACTAGTGAAAACAAACATCTCGGATAATAGAGATTCATTTAGGGCATGGACATTTTTGGCTGTATCAGCGACATGAACTAATTCCACCCATGACAGATATCTATATACATAAAATCATTAAAGTCAGTCTGGCCTAAAGGGAATGTGATCAAAGCATTCTACAAAATAAACCAGAATAAATACAGATGCAAAGCGAAGAAAGATGTGACTGTATATTGTAGTGAAAATAAAGGGAAAAACAATAAAAAGCCCATCCAAATATGTTCTGCTTGCTTTCCAGAAAAAAACGTTCTGGTAAAGAATACAATCAAAAGTAGTGAGTGAGTTTAAGTGAAGAGTAGAATTTGGAAATTGCTCCTACAAAAGGTAATAATATTTTAAACCAAATTTAGTTTGACTTTAACAGGTAATTCCACTATTTCTCTTACTGATTGGTCTATCAAAATATTTGTATGTTAAATATGCTGTTACGTGATCTGGTTGATTATCCCAACCACTTCAGATGCACAAAGGACAGCACTACAAAAAACCTGGCAAAATAAAATCCAGTGCTTCACCTCTATGTTACACATTCCTCTCCTACCAGTATCTGAAGATACAGAACCCGTGCAGAGAAATGAAGACTAACTCAAATCAGCTGTTTTCACAAAAAACAAGCAGTGATCCTTTAAATTACCCTTAAGAGTATTCTGACAACAGAAAGATAATTTTATGTAGGCATTTAACAGAAGTACTCGATGATACCACCTCATTGCCAACAATAGGGGATATGGTTCAGACCACAAGGAATGAAAGAAGATGTTATTGAGAGATTTCTGATACTGTGTCAAGTTCCACGGTGAGAAAATGATCACCCCCCCCGAGGGTCTGAAGTACATATTAAATGACGGAGTGTAAAATATATTCTCAAGAATAATATGCTGTGACAGTCTGCTCTGTTGTAAAGCAAGGGTAACTACAAAATTAAGTAATTGCATTTGCAAGTCACTCAGACTATATTTGAAACCTTTAATTCACCTGATGAAGGCACTGGATCTTGACTACTCCAAGACTCTACTGGAGAAGACTCTGTTCTGTTGAATGATCTTGATGCAATAGCAGAGTCAGGATTTGTACTAGAAATCTCTTTCTTTTTCTTATCTTCTCGTGTAACTGATTTTGACTCTTGCTGCAGCTGTGAACCAAACATTAATAAAAAATATGCACATTAGTAGATGCTTAATACATTATTGAAATACATGCCTTTCAAGTCTGAAAGCTTATGAAATTATTTCAGACATCACATCATGCAATTACATTCAATCAGTATGTTAAAGTTAGCTATATGCAAGGGACACAGCCAGAACAAATAAAATGCATGTAATGTTTTGGGAACAGGCTGCAGTTGGGGGTAAAAAACATTAACAGAAACTACCTTTACCGCATCAATTCTTTTTTTGCCGCCAGTTTAAAGACATTTGCCTGAATCTCATTTTACCAAGTCAGAGTTCCAATTGTGCTTTTTCACCATAATAAAAGGTGAGGACTGCAAAGCTGAAATTTTATTCAGGTAAGTAAAAAGAATCTTTTTGTCATGAGTTTATAAATTGCATTAGGGAAAAGCCCTTTCAGGTTGCAGAAAAAAACATACTTAATTGTGGGACGTACCGACCCGAATTCCACATGTAATATACAGGAGGTTAATATTCTCCTTTACCTAGTGCTGGCAAAGCCTCAGCTGGTTTACTACGTCCTATTTTGACCACTTCACTTAAAAAACAAACATCTAAAACCACACACAAAAACCTTCTAAGAACAGAAAAAGGAGAAATTAGAGAAACCTCATAGGAGAACGAGAGTTACATACGAGCAGGAAAGCCTGCTCTATGAGAAAAGCTTATAGTAAGGAGAAGATAATGTCAAAAACCACCACAAGGTTTCCATATGTAATAGGTCAATATAAATAAGTTACTGATCATTTATTCATTGTGGCTGCTATGAGGACAGGACAAGCAGGAAAAACATAACCAGATATGGACAACTTCTATCACAGGATAATTAGAACAGAGTACCTGGAAGGGCTGTGGAATTTCCTTCATGGATATGTTGAAGAACACACCGGTCACACCTAATGTAATTGTGTGTGTCTTGACCTTAAAACTCAGTGGTCTGCTTAGGACCAAAGCTTGAATCAGAATGGATTACTTTTGTCAAGATCAAGAACGACTAGTAAGAGAAACTCAGTCTTCTCTTGTGCCTGTTGCATGTTTTGTGGGACTACATAGGGAATCTCAGGATTTATTGGTCTCAGGATGTAACAAAGATGACATTAATTAAACACTGAAATTATAAAAATATCAGAGTAGGGGTTGTGCCTCACTTGACACAATCAGTAACTTTAAACAGTATCAGTATTTTTCACCTTCTTGTTTACTTTTTTCTGTCTTTGACTTCATGAGTTAGCCATTGCTTCAGGAAACCTACCTTGGTGACATCTTCCTTTTTTGCCCACAGTGACCTCACAGCTTCATAGGTCTGGTGGCTTGCAGAAAATAACTTCTTCCCTGCTACCTATTTTTTTTTTTAAAGAAAAATGTAATTTAACAACAGCCTTAAAAGTATTGACACACCCAGATCATTCAAATGAAATGCAGCTTATTTGCATGAGAACATGCTCAACCTCATACTAAAATAATCTAATCATCTGCTCTTCAAGTATACTTCTATTACATCAAGCAAATCCTAAATAATGATTACAGTAATATTAGACAAAAGGAAAAAGCCCCAAAAGACAACCTGGCCCATGTTAGTGAGCAGCTTCACAAAAGGCCAAATCCTTCAGTCTGTTTCCAAAAAGTGACTCTACAATACTGCATAACTATGGAGTAAGTACCTTTACAAATGCTCTGTACAAACAGAATATGTCAAAGCTGCAACAATCACAGATTGTATAAAAGGCGGTATGCAATGTAAGGAGACAGGAAACAAGGATTTAGCTGCCTGAGATAAGTCATAATGTACAACACAGCATTCTTATTTGCTGCTCCATTTCCTAACCCTGACATTTAAGTCTTATGACAACAATCTGACAAACCTCACTGCCTCTTGAGAAAACATAATCCTCATTGATTTTTTACATAAGAAAAATCCCAATGTATCTGTTCATCAGTTGTCCAAGGACTGCAGCCACAGCACCAGCCTTAGCGGTACACGGCACTTTCCTAAATATAAAACACCAAACCACTGCCTCACTGAAACTACCAACAACCACCACCAATTCAGCATAGTGGAGAGCTGGAGGAAGATTCAACAGCAGTTTTTCCAATCCAAATTCAGGATAATGTGCCACAAGTCTTTCTGTCAAAACTTAAATCTGACAAGTTCAATAGGCCCTGGAACCCAACACAAGTAACTAAATTGAATTTTCCTATAGCAGCAATTTAACACAGAAGTGCAGTTCTGAAACTATGTATAAATACAAAGTCCATCAAGCAACTATGAAGAATTCTTCTGAAGCAGTATGTGCTCTTCTAAACAGGGAAACGCTGTACAGAGAAGGAAGAGACATGTGGACTTTATATCCTGCTTTTCAATGGACTTTTTGTGTAGAAAAGTACTGTGTGTAAACAACTCTTCCTTGCAAAATAAAAGCTCTGCTTATTGAGCTCTCTGCTTAGAGCTCTGCTCTACATAAACAGCTAAGATATTTTTATCAGGTAGACAACTGCAAGACAATAGTAACAGGAAAACAAGGAATTCCAACTGTACAATTGCATCTCTTGTATCTCAAACTGAACATTTATCAGGTTTGGCATGGCTTTAAAAAAAAAATACTTTTATTTCATCAAGATAAAATCATGTTAATTTGTCTGTGAAATGAGGATTAAAATTGAGAGGCTATGCAACTGCATCTTTACATTATTCACTTCTTATAGTTGTACAATTAACACCTGTGATGCATTATATGTTTCAATGAAGTTGAATGTGAATTCCGACTCCCAGTCTCAGGATGCTTCATTCAGATGAAATGGGAATGCTACGACTAAATTAACTGTTATTTCAATACTAAGATACAAGTAAACTTACCTTAGCAATTACGACTGACTGCGCTGGGTAACAAACAGAAACTCCCAAAGTAGTAAGTCCCAATGGATAAGCAATTTTCTTAAATCTAGAATCTGTATAAAGCCAAGTATTTTCAATAATTAGACACTAATAAAATGTAAAGCTAAGCAGCTGTAACAATTAAAAGCATTTGTTTAACTCCTAACCTCTGTTAATATGAAACTCAGACCCACGATGGCTGAAGAGAATACAGGGTGTGATCAACACTTTAGTACAGTCACATTTGCAGGAGGTACACAGGTTTATTGACTGAGAAATAATCCCAAACTAGATTTTTCCAATACTGTAGAAAATGAGTCAAACGTCTGTGTTATTTAGGAGTTGCTGTGGTTCCTCACTAGCTCCACGTGCACTCTTGAGGACTGGGACTGCAGCCTTTGGAGCAGCCAGGAGCCTGGAAACTGAGGCCTCTCTGTGCCAGGTTCAGGTTCGTGTTTGTTGACGAGGAGCCCTGATGACAAATTCTCAAACCAAAGCATTTTAAAAAAATAATCTGTCCACCAAAGAGGGACAGGGACCCAAGAAGAGTGCTTTTACTGATCTGCTGGTATTAACACATTTACTTTGTGAAATAGACACTTGGGTACTACAGACTAACATTTCTGAACAACATTTTCTGGCAGTTTATGTATCACTCCTCAAATATTTATCTTGAAATGAGAGACAGCTTTATCCATTGAATTACTCTACCTATTAAATTACAGCTTCAAAGCTGCTGAAACTGTGCCTTCTGATATGTATTCTCTTGTACCTCTTAGCCAAATAGTAATGTTTTTTTGCTTCTTCCCTCTAATTTCTTGTTTTCACTATATTCAGTAACCTTTCATCTCCTGTTTCCTGCCCTACACACACTGTTTTTGAAAACCAATATTGAACAAACTAGTGTCCTCCTTTGAATTTCTGCTGACTCCACCATTAAAAATGACTAATTCTTCTCTGTTAGGTCTTAGCCAGCTTCTAAAATAAATACTTCATAATGTCTCTTCAGTTTATCAGGAATTATCTTTTTGTTCTTTAATACTAGTTACACAGCTTTCTAAGTTTCGGGAAAAATATTTTGATCATTAAATTACTACATGCTACTTATTCAACACAGCAGTAACAAAAGTAAGCAAAATCTCCTACCTTTTCTTGCCAGCACTACGCCAGCTAAGCCTGATATTGTAATTACACCGACTTTGGGAAGAAATTCAGGCGGTGGATTCCTCAGGTAAACATAAGCATCTTGGAATTAAAAAGAAGGGTAGCAAGTCATTATTAATCCTTTTATTTCCTACTTAAGAAACAAAGATGTAAAATTATGACTATCCAAGACTGGATTTTTTGTTCCTGCACGAAGATGCTTTATTTTCCAGGTGCGCACTCTGCAGTCTGTGTTAGACAGAAACAGAATCATCATCCTCAAAATGCAGTAGCAAAGCTAACAAATTCTCTAAGCTACTCTTTTATGTTCTCTACAGTGACAGTCCTTAATAAAGGAAAAAGAAAGCCCAGGTTTAAGTTTTTATTTTACTGTGAATTAATATAGATTAAATGAGACAACGCATAGTTTGGAATCTCCAATCTTTCCAAAAGGAAAAGAACTTATGCATAGTTTCAGACACTGAACTCGAAGGCAAATACTGCTTGTGACTTGTACTAGAATCAAGAAGTTGTTTTTATCATTAAGACAGGTTGTGAATTTCCATTCCTGGAGATGTTCAAGGCCTGACTGGACAGGGATGTAAGCAACCTGCTTTGGTCCTGCTTCAGGCAGGTAAACTAGACTAGACAATCCAAATTCCAACATCCACGACTCTCTGATACTGTTATTTTAAGAGCAAAGCTAAAAATCAAAGGAATGAATAATACTTTTTGTCATTTCTCTCATTTGAGAACAGAAATGACACTCCATAATCAATTAACAGGACTTTCCCCCCAAATTGAGTAAAGTAGCCCAGTGCATTCCCTTTCCATCCTCTCCCACTCCTCCTCCCTCTAACCAGAATCTGCTGTTTCAACCATTTTTCTAAGTTGCACGAAGAAGCAACAGAAAATGCTCAGATCAGAATCATATGACTTGCCTACCTTTTCCAAACTGAATCGAATCCATTATTCCATTCTTAACAAAGACAAAAGCATTCTACAAAAAAAACAAAACAACAAAAACCCTAAAAATCTTTGCAAAAGTAGATGTTTTCAGTACACAGCCACTCAGTTCATACATATGGTTCAGTTGATGCAATGAGACAGAGAAGTGTTATATAACCTTAAGAAACAAGCACCGGATCAGTGCACTTCCACAGAAGCTGATGAGATTCTATCCCCTTTTTGACTGTATTTACATTTAAAAAACTTCCACTCATATTTAATTTTTTAAAATGCTTTTAATATAGCAAGATCACTTTCATAATGGACATCTCAGGAAAAAAACTGTGAGACAGTAAAGTGTCTAGATGCCAATTGTGTAATATAAGAAAATTCGATTATAAAACACAATCTTGCCTTCCCTAGAGAGATTTGCCCAGTAAAACTGACTTTGCCTTTTAGTTTGGGAAAATGGTGCTCAATTTTGCTAAAAACAAACAATGCTGATTTGGTCTAAGACCTGTACTCAACTGGTTTGCATTATTCACCTCAAAGCGGTCAATCTCTTTAATTACAAGGTTTTATCCAGGAAAAAAATCTTCTGCTAGGCTATTATTAATATCATTGTCCTCAGATTGCTGAGCAGATTGAATAAATACACATCCTTTAGGAGATTGATGCAAAAGAATGTCATTTTGAGTTGTCTCACTGAAGTCACTAGTTTGCAGTAATACAGGACTTGTACCACCAGAGGTCTCTCCTAGGCAACTTGGGCACACGCCACGATTAAGGATGGAGAAGTCTGGTATAGGTCGGTAACTCCATTATTGCAGCTGCGTAGGGACTGACAAAATTCCCACAGACCAATGGAATGAAAATTTAAAGAAAGTACAGGAAGATTATTTGATCTCTTTGCCTTTTTCGGATAATAGGACTTACTTTGTTTGTAAGAGACAAATACAAGCAGGAAACTCCATACTAATGGCAGCCGGGGTGAAGTTGTCATTTACCAGCAGATAAAGAGAATGGCGACAGGCATCACATTTTCTTCTAAGCCCAGAATATTCAATAACATGGTTGCCATGTGCTTTTGATGACTAGTTAATAACAGCCTGCTTTAACAGCTACTTTGGATGCACACAGTTTGTCTTTCCTAAAAGTACCTAAATTAGATCTTTTAACCTACCCTTCAGAAGCAGCTCGCTCTCTCTATGGACTTCACCTACAATTTCAGATTCTTTAATAGTCTCCAGTTCCTCTAGCAACAATTTACCTACATAAGGCTTGATGTAGAAGTTAACCAAGAGATACTTCTGAATCTAATACTGCAGGTTGGCTCAGATCCAGTTTAGTATTGCCTGAAGGAAACCTATTTATCTCACTGCCTTTTGAGTTGGAAAACAAGTAGAATGCACACGGTCCCTGGTATAAGATAAGCACAGCAGAGAAAAAGTGAGAGAAAGGTTCATTTCTGTATCTTAAATTATAGGTGTATGGTAATACGAGGACTGCAAAAAAAGCCTCTGGGATGAAGAATGCTGTTTTAAAAATGTCGATTAGTCAAGTGCTGTGAGGAACTGTAGGAAGCTTTGGGTGCAGGTATTTCTTACCTTGCACCATCCAATATAGTGGCCAGTTATCTGTCTTATTGAAGAAAATTGCTTCTGCAAGTGACCAGGCTGCTCTTCAATGTATTTTGATTTCAGAGGTGGTGGAGAGTAAATTGGAAGCTGGGGAAAAAAAAAAAGTTAAAGTATACTACAGGGAGAGACTTTTGTATACTCATTAGTACTTACATTGAAAAGTGTTTTTCGAGCCTGCAAACCCTTAGTGTTTCCATTACAGCAAACAAAATCTCTCTATCAAATGATGCCCTTTTATATTTACAAACTTACTTTACACAAAGGTGTAATTCTTTAGAAATGAAAACTAAGTATTGTATAGGCTCCAAGAAGAATTACTGAGTATGATAAAAATATCTTTTATTCAGAAAAAGCATAAGCAAGAATAGTGGGAAGGTGCTTGGATGTATGACTAAAAATGTGCAACAGAAAAAGATGATGATTATCAGTAATACTGTACTCTAACTTTTCTGGCTTCAATCTGGAAATAATGTAATAATGAAAATGAGACAAAAAGGTCAACTTATTGTTGTAACACTTCATGTTTTATTTCTGCTACAGTGGCCAGTTATGTAGGAGGCAATTTTTATTATCATGTGTTACTTAACTATGTATTTTATTTACTGGGTAATACAACTTAATGGAAAAAAATGGTATTCTGCAGATTCTTCTAGTGTTATTTTAAAGACTGACAAACAGTAAGATTCTTACCTGATTTGGCTTCACCAGCTGACCTTTTGATTCCTTTTCTGTTGCTGCATGCACAATAAAACATGCAAATGGCAGACTAGAAGACACAGCTGCCAGCTTTGCCACCTGGGACACACAGATTAAAAAGGGAGTCTTAATGCAGAAGTAAAAAATTCACAACAGTAAAGTCTGGATTTTACTATAGCATTGCACTTGATCAAGTAGGGGATTAAAGAAGTCACTTTTAAAACCTTTTTAAAATACCACGACTTTTAGAAACTTCTTTTGTCCATAGAAAGGTTCTAAAATTACAATGGTAAAGAAACAGCTAAAGATGATGGACAACAACAGTTGAGTCACTAAAACAACAGGAAGAACTGCATGTTTGCATGCAGTTGTACAATAGTTCTCATCTACTCAACATAAAGGTACTCCAAGTCTGTGAATGACTCTCTTGTTTCAGCAAAACACACCTCAGTTTTATTTACAGGAATTCACCATGGCATCAGACAAAGTGTCATCTCCTTTCCATTCAGAAGGATGCTTCAGCTACTGTCTGTTTGGGGTAACTGTGTGTTGATAATAAATCAATATACACTGCAATTATTGGGATGAAGAACCACCCACTTAAACCTTTCCACTTAGCCACATTACAAAGTACATTACCGAAGCACAGGTTTGGTCCTGAGAGTTTGATGTCTCCTCAGAACATTAAATTGGAAAAAAATCAACATATATTACACAAAGCTTAAAATCAAATACAGCTTAATGTGAATCATTTTTAAATGATTGCCTTGAGATTCCAATCAGAGCTGGCAGTAAGCATGCTGACACACCATGTATTAGAACACCTGCCACAGCATGCTGAGACATCTGAAACTTTGGTAGATTATGGATTCTTCTGTATCAGTAAAGACTTTTCTAGCTTCACCTGAGGTATTTTTGAAACTTTAAAAATGTGAGAACAAGGATGAAAAATGTTCCCAGGATCTGCATGGAGGTGATGGTGGTAGAGTGCCAGAAAAAGAGGAAAAAACAACTTGATTATGGGAAATACCTTCAGTCCCTTGTACAAAACCCTACTACATCCTCATTGTCATCTCAGCTTTCCATTGGAAAGATCCTGTCAAAGGGGTGGGATTTACTCCATAGTATTCAGCTGTATTAATGAAAACACAGTGAACACAAAGAAATTAAAAAGCACCAACCTGAACTAGCTCAAGTTCATCAAACATGAATCACAAGCAGGTTAACTATTCAAGATAGCAAAACACCATCACTTCTAAAGCAAACTGTGCCATCATCACAGCAAGGCTTTCAGATCATACAGCCACTGTGAAACACAAAGCTGTAGAACACAAGAGGACACTGCAGTGACAAGACGACTGTTAAGAAGGAAGGGGCAAACAGACAATGCCAGAACTGAAAGCTGTATGATAAAGCTAAAAATTACCCTTCAGTTGCATTCAGAGGCTAAGGCAAGGAAGGGTTACTTAAGGTTTCTCTACACTAATGATCTAATACACAATGTTCCTCCTCTCAGCCAATGTACCACTTCTCTCTCCTTGGAGCATTAAATTTTCTTATGAGCATAATTATTGCACCACCCTGCAAATATGCTACTGGCTTCCATTTATTTCATACTTTTCTTCTATATTGAAATGGTAAGAAAATGTGCAAGACTGAACTAGTTTCACCTCAAGAAACAGAACCCCTTCACTTCTCTTCAGGCCAGGCTGATGTTATGAAATGTCTGTAACACAGCTACATCAGCTGGAAGCTGCAAAATCCCACAACTCCAGCACTGCCAGGAAAGCAAATCTCAGCTGGCAAAGCCTACTGTCTGCACACAACCATGCTGACCAGCATGTACTATTCTCTTAATTTACACTAGTGACACCCCAAAATGCTTTACCTTTCCAGATGACATGTAACAGGCCTGGGGGACACCAACCCAGCACTGCTGGACATGGACACTAGCTGGAAGCTAGAACCCATCTTCAAAGAAAAGTCTCCACTTTTAAAGAAAACTATTTAAAACATATGATAATTCAGCCTACTTAGCACACATTGCTGTAATAGCTTGTAGTTTTTTTAGTTACATTCATTACGATGCTGTAATGAATTCAAGAAATAGATTAACCTCCTTTCTAAAAATTTCACTAGTTCCACTTCTGCTCTACCAGTTCTGTGTTTACTTGAATCAATGCTCTGACCTAAGCCCTATCAAACAAACCAAACCCACTCAGTCCCCAATGGGAACAGGGGCTAAATAGCAGCAGTTACCAAAGACACGAGCCCAAGTGACATCTTCCAAAGAGGAGCTCAATATGAACACAGATCTAAACATCTCCTGAATTACAGATACTAGAAGTCAGCAACCTTGATGCTCCGTGTGGGAGAGAAAGATACTTCCTTTGGCTGTCCCCATTTGCATCACCTCTTTCTTTCCAGATATATACACGTTTAAAATGCTTTGCAAAAATAAATATGGAGATTCCTGTGGGATCAAACCAGTCATCATTTTGACTACAAAAGCCAGAAAACTTGTCTAAATATCTGAAATATTTCTTTACAGGTACACTTTCCTCAGTTTAAAGACAGCTGATTAGCTCTCTAATCAAAATCACTTTAGATTCCCATGACTTTGATCATTTGTAAGGAACTAGTTTGTAACAAGTGTGATTTTTAACATCCCTGTTTTAGTGATGGCATAACGACACTATACTTTGCAATGTTCCTATCTCGCTATTTCATCTCTCGAGTAAGGGTGGAAAGTGCTTCAGAAGCTCTAAGCATATGCACAACTAAAAGAGAAATACTTCTTTTATTCCCAGCTGTACAATTCAACCAAGTTCTTGAACTGGCTCATTCTACCTCAAGTTCCACAATGGACAAACAATAGAGACCTCTTCCTTTCCTACTCCTTCATCTGAACCCTGTGTTACAGCCTGAAGGGACGTCCCCACTCCGAGACGCCGCGGTCTCCTGGTCTCCCCACACTGGAGGGTGAAGCTGTGCAGGCGACAGGCGCTGAGACGCGGGGAAAGGCTGCGTGGGGGACCCAGGAGGGCGGCGGGAACGCCGGCCCAGCGGACGATCGCGCCTGTCCCGTGCACTCCCAGGGCTCCTCCCGAGCTCCGCGACGCCCCGACCGCAGCAGCCGTGGGGATGGCCCCGCGCGGCGGCCCGGGCCGGCCCGTTCCGTCCGCGACCCGCCAGCGGGGGCCGTCTCGGAGCAAGGCCGGGCGGGGCGGCGGGCAGCGCAGCTCGGGGAGCCCCTGAGGGCGGAAGAAGCGCAGGACACCCCGCGGGGCGTCCACGGCTGCCCCCGAGGCCGCGGGAGCCAGCGCCGCCCCTCACGCAAGGCGGCACTCACCTTGGCCGCCATGCTGGCGACGGCCCCGCGCGGCGCTACGGCGAGCGGGAAGGGCCGAGGCGCGGCGGGGGCGGGGCTGCGGGGCACGGGCAGGCGCGGCGGCGCTCAGCGGGTGTGCTGTGAGGGGCCAGGCCGCCCCGCGGCGCCCGGGAGCGGCGGCAGCGGGACGGGCGCGGTGGAGCGTTCCAGGAGCCGTGTGGCCGAATAGGCAGCCGCGGCTGCGCCTTGGCGGCGTTCTGAGGGACCGCGCGCCGTTACCGTTATTTAATCCCGCGCCACAGGGCATTAGAAGCGGTTCATGAGGTCCCGGTCAGCGGTGCTGCCTGTGCCTGGCGTCGAAGGCCGCACACAGACCTCACCGCAGCAGAGCCCTCAGTCCTCTCAGGAACTGGCATCTGCTTTTTTTTCCCCCGCAGCAGAGCCCTCAGTCCTCTCAGGAACTGGCATCTGCTTTTTTTTTCCCCCGCAGCAGAGCCCTCAGTCCTCTCAGGAACTGGCATCTGCTTTCCCCCCCCCGCTTTTGGCTCTTAGGAAGCGTTCTCCCAAACAACATCAACTCTGGAATACGAGATTACTGGTTCTGTCTCAAGGAGAAAAATAAAAATCCCAGATGTTACTATTCGTGAAATAAAGAGGAAAACCACCACAAACTGCACTTGCTTTGACAAGTAAACGCCCAGAACTATTTACTGAAGACTGTGTCGAGCAGCCAGAGCTGCAGCTGTCCAAGAGGCGTGGGAGGTGTGCTCAGTGCCAGGGAGAGGTCGTGGGGTGCAAGCACTGCGTCTGTCCAAACCCAGGGCTGCCGCTTGGCTCAGTCCTTGGTTGCTCTTAATTACAGGTATTAGAGAACACACACATGCACACACAAATTTAAGTGCAGATAATTTGTTTATTGAAGTCCAAATTTACAACTGAAGTTTACAACTTCCTCCCCCCCCGCCCCCCAACCAAAAGCTTTGTTTGAATTTAGGAAGAATAAATGTTCTTTTTAATAATGTACAGACTATATCTCTTAAATAAGTTAATATCTTTGAAAAAAGAGCAATATGTTCCTTTTTTAATGTTGCAGTGCAACTTACAACTTACACGTCTGTGCAATGTACCATGAGGTATATGCCCAGTGAGCAACACACAGTGAAGTTTTCCATTCATAAATTTTCATTGTAGACACACAAAAAGTTAACAAGTTAATCTGTGATAGAAAAAACGCAGCCGGTTACAGTAATTCACACAGAACTCATCTGAAAAGAGGGAAAAAATAAACCTAATGTTCATTGCCTATATAAACTATTGGATCATCTCTCAACATAGACAAGTATAAAATTAAAAATACTGTTGTGAAACTGAAGAAATACTGTATTATCCAGGGGTTGAAACCTAGTTTTACCTGTATGGGTCTAGAGCAGTCGATTTCCTCTGTCTGTAGCATCGATGAGCTGAGGGACTTTACTGTGGTATTGGTGGAGCATCTGCCCACGCAAAGTGCTTCAGCGAGATGGGGGTTATAGAAAAGTTGCAGAGTGTTCGTGAGTTGTGATATAACTTCGACTTTTTCCCTGGCACAGGCAGGCAGTTTGCCCCTTCCTTTCAGTTCATCTCACAGCCGATCAGAAAAACAGGGCTGAAACGTGGAAGATGACTAGTCTTTGAAGCTTTGACGCTTCAGGCTTCTCAAGATGGCTCTAAAATACTTATTTTTCATAATGAAAGAAAACATATATTTATTTTAGAAATAATCCACCACAACAAAACTTTGTGATAAATAACAGTTCTGCCTCTAATACATATATACATACTGCTTGTAAACAAAAAATGCCCACAGGTCATGGAGTCTCCATGATTTTTATACAAGGCGCTATAGATTTTTTTTGTTATTGAAAACAGTCCTAGTGAAAGTTTGGTTTATAACCTCCTATTGCTACAGAAACGGTAAGAATGTTTATATTTACAAAGAAACAAAGACCATGGAGACCCCATAGCATTATTTGCTAAAGATTTTAAGTCAGTGGGGTTTTCAAACTACACGTTGTCGGCATGTTTGGATTTGATTAACAGTACAGGTTGAACACCATCAGTACGATACTCCAGTGCTTTGGTATTTCAACCCCTGAATATACAAAGACATTACTACAGCCTACTTCACAGTTTAATGCAAGTAAAGTGCAAGCCATAGTACAAGGGTGTCATACATTTTCATACAGGTAAGCATTATCTAAAAAAGGCTCTCTATACAAGTTGTATTAGCTACTGTAGTAAACTAGACGGAAGTCACCTATGGCCCAGCAATTAATGGACTTACAAGGATATTTTTCTTTGTAATACAGTATGTGTCAAATGTAAAAAGTATATTAATACTAGTGCATTTCTCTTATGTCCTAACCTGTCTCCTTTTCAGATTTTTAAGCTCAAATCCTTGTTTCTCAGTAAAACAGAAGTCTTAACTGGTAACAGGGTCTTACTGGTATTTTGGCCAGTGAACACGATTTGTTAAGACATATTTGTTTTGTGGTTGCTAGTGAAAAAAATGCAATTGAGTTAATCTGTATAATGTGGCATCCTTATTTAATCTGCAGCATTCAGACAGATGCATTTACAGTTCGTAAAAGGATCTGTATCAGTACCCTCACCAGTGCCTGAGAATGAACAATGTTCTAGAATCGTGAGGACAGAAGCTAGAGGGCCTAGCTGGCCAAACAACAGTTTGTCGATGTATTTTGTCAGGTTTACAACATTGCTTGCTTTCAAATTCTGCTCATGCAGTGGCATTAATGCATACAGCAAAGTCTCTAATTGTCACTTTTAACACTTGTACGTGTCTGATAAAAATAAGCTGTGTGGCCTGCATTAACAGTGAGAATGGGTCTTGTCCTGAAGCTGATGACACGATCCGTCGGAATTCCTTACTTTTATTAAGAGTAGGTCCTAGTAGGATATCAGCTATCTCAAAAATGGATAAAAGCTTAAATGATATTATTTGTAATCCTCCTTCTGAATGTGGAAGTGTGCTATAAACTGTAAAATGCAGAAACTAAGCTTTAAAAACATGCTGCTTCATCCACTCATATCAAGAATAGGGTTGCCTGCCTACATGTTGATGAGTGGAACTGATCAGAAGTACAGCGTTATGCTTATGTGTAATGGGGGTAAAGAAAATACTTTTTAAAATCAACAGAGAAAATACAACTTCTTATGTTGTGTGTAAATAACAATGTATTTTCCATTCATCAAGTGTAGGGCTCAGGTTTGATTCTCAGATGCGTGAGCACCAATTCCTAGAGAGCCTCAGCCACACAGCATGGTTTCCTCTGGCATAAGAGGTGTCCCCACAGTAGCCTGCCTGGAAAAGCTGCTCTGAGCCTCAGCTGTAATGAGGGAAGCGTTCTAGGAGAAAAAGAAGCCCAGGCAGGAGACATTTTTTACACAGAAACTGCAGCCCATGGGGGATCCAGGCTGAAGCAGTGTGTTCCTGAAGGACTGTACCCCATAGAAAAGACGCAAGCTAGAGCAGTTCTTGAAGAACTGCAGCCTAAGGGAGAGTCTCCAGGCTGGAGCAGGGGGAAAGTGTGAGGAATGAGCAGCACGAGATGAAGTTTTATGATCTGACTGCAACCCCCTATTCTTCATCTCTTTGCACCACTGAAGGGGGAAGGAGGTAGAAAAGCCGAGAATGAAGGAATGAAATTGAGCCTGGGAAGGAGGGAGGGAGAAAGGTGGTTTTAGTTTTGTCTGTTTCTCACCATGTAGCTGTATTTTTAATTGTCAATAAATTAATTTTCCCCAAGTCAAGTCTGTTTTGCCCGTGCCAGTCACTGGTAGGTAATCTGCCTGTCTTTATCTAAACCCATGATCTTTCCATCGTATTTTCTCTGCCTGTCCTGTTGAGGGAGTGAGGGCATTTGGTGGGCATCTGTTGGCCAGCCAAGGACAGGCTGCCACAACTGCCTTGTGGAGACTGAACTGAGAAAACAGGACACCTTCACCCAGATCCGGCTTTGGGAACAATTAAATCTCTTCCTGGATACTCGAACCTCAATTAGATAATGAGGGTTTTTTCTGACGTTATATTGAACTGTATGGATTTTACAGTTCATGATGAGAGACAACTAGGTTTATCTCGTGTAAAAATTATCAGTGAGTATCTGTGTTTTAAGTTAAATTATATCAGCTCTGTTCACATCCCCTTTGTTCTGCTTTCTAGAAATACTCTAGCAAGCATAGTCAAAATTGTGAATGAGTGTTTGACATGTGTGTTCAGTAGCATTCAGAGCAATCTTTGTGGTTTTCATTCTTTCTTTCTTTCTTTTTTTTTTTTTTCCCAAGAATACAAGTGTTTTCTCCCAAATCTGATTCTTAGAAGTCATTCTCCTCCAGGCAAAGAAGTGAAATACACTATGTGACTTGTGTGTCTTCCCAAACCAATCCATACAGATCAGCTTTCAAATGAGCAGCTGAGTAATGTCACTCCCTGCTGATGTACTACTAACAGTTAAAAATTATTGCCAGACACTATGTAACGTTTAATACTTTACTCAGCTCTAGATGTCAGTCTATTACAGAATTTCATTGATTAGTTCAGGATTTTTTAAAACTTATTCCTCATCCTTGAAGCATGCTTTTTGAATTTTGTGACTCACAGTCATGTGTCACTTAAATTCACAGTGAAGAAACTATGAAAACCTGCAGTGTGTACCATATCCAGCGCAGATATTTTTCTCTCACCATGAAATACTTGAAATCGTATTAAAATCAGTCTTAAGTTGCAGCATTAGTGAACAACCACCATTGTTCTACTCGTATCTTTACCTCTGTGCCGTACCTGCTTGCTCATGTTCATTCATTTGAAAGGCAGGCACAATATGTTACAACACAGTATCTAAATGGCATGTACAGTATGCCCATAGGGCCAGGTTGGGATCTATTTGCTTGATGTACAGTGTACATTTTAAGGCACACTATAGGGATTGAGTTTACATTTTAATAACTCTGTCCTTTTATTTGCAAAGATGGTCACTACCTGGAAATGTTGCAAAAATAAATGTCCATCTCTAAGAGTGGCCAATGTTTTATGTTTTCATTTTGTGTTTTTCTCAAGAAAAGAATGTGTGAAAACGTGAACTTTAGGGCATTTAAAAGTAAATGTCAATGACCTTCTGACATTTTATATACATAGATATGTCTTTATCTGTATCTAAATATATAAAATGATTGTAGGAGCTCATACTATAAGCTTAGTTTGAGTACAGTACTTTAAATATACTGGTATTTATTTTCAGTTACACTTCTGCACTGCTTCTTTCTAATGCAGAGCTTGATACGGACATCAGTTGATAACAGCAAACAAAAAAATGCATAAAGAATATTACTGTCTTATCATGCAATGTAGTAGGCATCCTGTGGCACTATTCTCTTACCCAACTTATTTACAGTACTGCTGAGTACATTATCAATAAATATTACACTGTTTGTCTTATTTGCTTTTTGTGGTACCCAGCAATTACTCAGGATACGAGTCCTGTCACACGTGAGTTTCAATAAACGAATGTGTGTGTTTCAGCATTGGCGCTGAGGTGGTGTGTTCAGAGGCTCCGTTTTGAGATTTCACAGCAGCACTGTACTCACAAATGTCCAGGAAAAACTCATAGTTCTTTAGTTTCCAATCTTTAAACTTCTTTGATGTTAAATTGGGATCATCCAGAAGGCTGTTGATAACTGTGAGGTCCCCTTCCTTCGCCTAGCAAATTCCAGAAAGACACAGTACATGTGAAAATGAAATTTATGTCCTGCTTTGTATTTCGGCACTTTATTTCTTCTTTCATTTTAGTGGAAAGTGCCAGGGAAACTGCTATGGGCACTGGAGTCTTTTACCAATATATCAGAACTATTACAGCTTAAACTGTTTGACAGCTCAATCTTTGGCACTTTCTACAATGTGACTGTAAAGAGTGCCAAATAATAGTCCTTTTTCCTTAAGCTGGAACATGTTTGCTTTAGAGTATTTTTCATTTCTTTGGAACTTAATTCTAAGGCTACAAATAAAGCCTTATTCATGGAAAATCTTAAGAGACCATACTTTTACTATTTTGCATTGCTTATACACAAAATTAATGATAAGGCCTTACTTTTAAAGTGCTCTTGAGAACTCTGATGTGGTGAAGCTTTTCATTGATAACTGGATCATTACATCGCTTTACAAAAGACTTGCGGAACTCCTGCTTGGTGGAAGGACGCTGCTCTCCAAAAGCTGACAAACTAGCTTGTTCCAGAGATTTGTATAGCTCTTGCAGACCATCTGTATTTTCTCCACTTTCTTTTATGTTTTCTGAAATAAAATAGATAAAAAAGCCTAACAACAAGTCTGACCATTCAGATGAAGTCTCTAAACCCAGCAAGCAATACTGGAAATTCCTGTATAAAGTAAATCCTGTAACTCAGTTTTCCACTTTTTGTTTTGGTGAGGCAGGAACATTTTGATCAGCCCCAAAGCTGTATTCTTAGCACTACATCCAAGCATTTCAAGTACACACTCCTGTGTAGTTACTCATGTGTTTGCCAACATATAAGAGTTCAACCACAAAAACCTTGCTGAGAATACTGGCAGTATTGCTCTCACTTTTAGCGGCAGTAGGGAGAGTCAGAACATCTCTGAAAGCTTACCTTCTGCACAGAAACTGTTATGCCTTCTAATAGGAACTTTCTCATCTAGCTTGTCATCTGTTTCTTCTATGGACTTTACATGTCCTTTAGCCCTGACATCTCTGTTTCGGGGAAGGCTTTGACTACGTTGCTTCTGTGGCCTGCTGTGAGGGCTGTGTCCCCTTTGGCATTCCACCAAAGGGAAAGGCCCATCCTGCTCATAATTGTGTCGCCTCTGTACTGGTAGCGTCGCTTGTCTTCTTCTGTCGGGTGACATTCCAGGACGGCCACTGGCATACTCTGTGTCAGGAGGGACAGTCTGAAGGAAATGGAGCCCTGAACTGGTTAATGGAGTCTCTATCAGATCCTGCCACGAGCGTCTTTCTCGGTAGGGAAGTCTGCATCCTGAGGAGTGTGTGCTTCCTGCTACATCTTGTCGAGAGTCCTCAGCAGAAGAATGAGAATATGTTGATTCACTTGAAAAGTGTCGACCATGTTGGGCTTCAGGGAATGGACTTGAAGAATTCACCTGAAAAGACACAAAAGCATCAGACTATGAGACAACATTTTGAACAGGCTCAAGAAAATGACTACAGCATAGAACATTATATGATATACACTAATAAATGGACTGATGTGTGTGTTTTGATATGTCATAACATGAACCTCTGTAAACAGAACATAATTAGTGAGAACTTTTATGTTATGTTTCAACCACTCCCTATTCTTGTTTTGCACGTTCTCTGCCCATGAGCAACTCCTGCTGAAAAGGACAGTATAATCCTGGTACAGGTTTCCTGAAGACCTGACCAGTCTATATTCAGTGCAGCAGTGTGCTGTGAAGACATGAAAGTCCCCCCAAAAAAACAAAAACAGGATTTCCTTTCTTTTTAAAGGGATAAGTATCCAGCCAAATGGAAAAAAAAAAACCAAACAACCAAACCAACTTCAGCACCCAGGAAGATTTTTGAATTTTGAGGGACTGATGAACTTCTCAAATTATTTTAATTAATTCTGCTGGGTCTGTGTATAATTGTAATTCAAAAACAAAGAGAAAGGCAAAAAAGTGGAAAAACAGAAAGGGAGGGGCTTAACCTGTATCCCAGTTGATAAAACAGCATCACATGGGTGAAAATCAGTCTGAACTTCACCCATGTGATGCTGTTGTCTCAGTCACTCTTTCTTTGGTTCTGGCTGTATGAGGATCGTGTCATTCACGCTGAAGAAAAATCTGAAAGAAAAATAAAGAACAGTCCTGTCTGCGCTTAGAAACACAGAGTAGTTATCACAGCCTATGTTCTGTAGCATAGAAATGTTATTTCTTATGAAATCGTTGTCATATGCAAAATGTGGGTTTTTTTTTTCCTCAGTCACCAAAACCTGTCTGTACACGATATACTAGAAGTAGTTTTATCAACTACTTAACATCTTACAGAAAATACTGTCACTACTGTGGTATTGCACACGATGTATCATATCCCTGCCTCTAATGATATGTTGTTACAAAAAGTGTTTGTACTGTTTTACTGCTTGAATGCGATCTATCAATCTGCAGCATCGGTATCCATCCAATACTCATCCTGGAAAAGCAGTCCTAGTTTATATGAGCAATCCCATCTACCACATTCTTTTCATATTCTGCATTAAAGTCAACATTCGAATATTCTGTTTGCATTATCAGGTGTAGCCTCCCAAATCCTACAAAGGGTGTCATATTTACAGTCTAGTGGCATATCTGTGTAAGGAGACATTTACCTCTCTTTCCTTTGTAATTAACTTGTTACACAAACACTCAGGTCTCAGCTCACTCTTGCAATGAGATCCATCTTTTTTTTTTTTGCTTTTATGGGGATTAAATATTTCTAAACCAGGAAAACACAAATCAAGGCATACAGATAAGTTTTGGTGACCTACTGTCAAATGCAACATTTATAACTCACTGAGGGCGTTCGATGATAGGTGTCACACAGTGTTGAGGAGCCTTCCTGCTTCAGGGTTAAAGAGCCATCGATGTCATCCTGGTCACTTTCACTCCAGTAATCTGCTAACAAAGTGTTCTGGGTTTCACTCATGTGCTTTCCCACAAGAAAGCGGGTCCCACATTTAAAAAATCGCATTAGCATGCCAAGGTAAACATTTCACAGTCTCCTGTGTGGCTTGGCAGTCACTAAGGAACAGACTCGTGAAAAGGTCTGGCACCAAAGATGGACAGGTATGTAGAAGAACCTTCAAATGTTTTAGGAGAGCATTACAGAAAGCAGCTTAGGTACTTCATTGCCACTCTGCATAAAAACCAGCTTCTGGTCAGGCTTTCAAAGAGAAAATTCTAGATGCCAAAGTAAAGCTGAGCCTCACAGCTTTAACTATGTTAACATTACAGCTTCCACCATGGGCAATGGTGAAAAACTGTCACCTGAGCTCAGGAGATGCAAAAACAGTTCTAAAGCACATACTGACCTGTGTTTGGTATCTGGGAGATCACTCCTAACCCTAATCTTGCATTATCTGTATCACTTGTTTTAGATGTTTTTTAAAATTATGACTCAGGATTTGATTTTCTTTGGTGATGGCACCAATAAATATAGTGCCTCAAGGATACAGATTCTTATGAAAATGGGTATTTTAAAAGATGTGGCATGTATGTTAATAAAGGAGTCAATTATGACACCTTTAGCTTTGTTCAAATAATGAACAGATATGTAGTCTTTGTTCTGTTCTCCTAATTATACTCTGAAGCATTACCTTCATCTGGGTGTATATCCTTGTCATCAGGTGTGTAACCGATTGCTGCGAGACCCAAACGATTCATCCATCTGATAGAAGAAGAAAAAACAAGAAAGAGAGATACATAAAAGAAACATCTAGTTTAAATCTGAGGGCATACACGTTCTTAACATCTGGAAAGGTCAGTTATAATGCTTAGTCCAAAAATTGAACGCTGTTCAGGCTGATAAAATCATGACTCAGATGTGTTCAGCAGTTAATAATTTTAAGTCAGTGAAGGATAATCCAGTTGATATACAATGCAGATGTGCTTCTAGACTTCACACCTGCTGGAAGAGGATGCTTGCTGAGTGGAGTATCAGACTCATTACATTTTATTCTGCTGCCTAGAAAAGTGAAGACTCATGACATCAAGTCTTCCTTATGTCATCAAGAAAGTGTGCTCCACACACACTAATATACTAACTTCTGCAGTGACTAAACGAATGTTTTATAATAGTTTGTGTAGAACAGAGAATGTCCGTCTTCATTTCCACCTTAAGCAGAATCAAATCCTCTCTAAGCCGCACCTGCAAACTATTTGTGTGAAATGGTTTCCAGAGGCTTTGTGTAAAGCAGCATATTGCATTTATTCTCATTTCTACTGCTATTAATTTCAAGGTCTTGCATGAATTGCTGAAGTACTATGCAATAAAAAAAGGAATTATGGTATTAATAGTATAAAAATCTGTATTAGGAAATAAATTGTGTTACATTTCTATCCTCAAAAAGCTAAACAAGACTATGGCAGTATTCTGCTGGTTATTTGGTAGTCTATATTCATGACAGTGGTAATGTAAATATTTTTGATTTTTTTCTTTTTAAATACATAATCTCAGGTTTCTAGAACAAGACTCAGTAAATTGAAAGTACTTCAATGCTTCCATTTTGCATTGGATGTTTTGGTTTCTGTCTTTGTCACAGAATTATTTAGTTTGATAAAAAATAAGAACCTTTGTTTCATTAGCAAAATATTATAGTTTATTTTGGGGAAGATACCTTTAGAGTTTTATTTATGTAAGATTATTGGATATCTATCATAGAATCATAGAGTGGTAGGGGTTGGAAGGGACCTTTAGAGATCATCCAGTCCAACCCTCCTGCAGAAGCAGGGTCACCTAGATCAGGTCGCATAGGAACATGTCCGGGTGGGTCTTGAAGACCTCCAAGGAAGGAGCCTCCACAACCCCTCTGGGCAGCCTGTGCCAGGGCTCCCTGAACCTGAACAGTGAATTAGTTTTTTCTTACATTTAAGTGGAACTTTTTGTGTTCCAGCTTCACCCCATTACCCCTTGTCTTGTTACTATCTACTATGGAAAAGAGGGATGTCTCAACCTCCTGACACCCACCCTTTAGATATTTATAAATGTTAATAAGATCACCCCTCAATCTCCTCTTCTGCAGACTAAACAGCCCCAGTTCCCGCAGCCTTTCCTCATATGAAAGATGTTCTATACCCTTGATCATCTTAGTGGCCCTGTGCTGGACTCTCCAGCAGTTCCCTGTCCCTCTTGAGCTGAGGAGCCCAGAACTGGACACAGGACAGAGTAGAGGGGGAGAAGAACCTCCCTCGACCTGCCGGCCACACTCCTCTTGATGCATGCCAGAATGCCATTGGCATTGTCTATACAATATAGAATCAAACTACAGGAAAAAAAGAGGAAAGCAATTTCTTAATGTTCAGCAAATGAAAAATCAAGAAACAGCTTATTTTCATCGACAAGGAAAGATAACCATGAAAAAAAGGCCCTGTTAATAAACATTTGTAACGATTGGGATGCATTCTTAAGTATTCCCTTACTCAGTGCTTAAATTATTTACCATGTCATTAATTTCCTAGCATATTGCACCTTAATTGTTTTCTAGAAGCAGCTCTTTATTCTTTTTTAATATTACAACATAAAATTTGTTAATAATTATGTTGTTGGTTAATAAATCATATAATGACAAAAACATATTTCAAAGACTTCATGAAAGACAAAGGTAAACAATATACACTACATCATGGGGATAAGTTTTTGCAGATTAAAACAAGAAAACTATTCAGTGTCATTCTTTGCAACTTGTGCTAAACCAGAAAATAGCTTCTGAGGCCATATGTGAATGTACTGCTGGTCTAATAGTACACAGAAGATGGTACACACAGCAAGGAGGCAAAAAATGAAGGAAAAGTGAACCCTCCACTAAAAATAACCACAGTTCAGCATGTATTGATCTCCGGATCTAGGCAACGCTCTGCAGCTCGTCAAAGCAATGATCTTAATCTGTAATATTGGATATAGCACTGACTCATTGCACGGCCTTCAGCAAATTGCTCTACATATCTTCTGTCTTTCGTAAGCATCCGGAGGGACAAAAACATTTACTTGTTACTCACTGGGAATTGTTAGAGGGCTTAATTTACTTGCAAAACTATGAAAATGTAAAGAATTGTACAATGATACTGCTTTGCCTTTCAGTACTGAACCAGAAGTGAGCAAATTGGAAATAAAAATAGAAATGATGATTTGTTTTTACAAGTATCAACTGCAGCTAGGACTGCTTACAGAAACATTGCCTATATCAGCGTGGCAATGACTCCTTTTTATCCTGAAGGAAGTAAATTCCAAATAGATTAGCAGTTTACACAAAAGCTTTTCTAGGGTGCTCAGCAGCATTGTTTCATTCAGCACATGGCATGCTGATCGCTTGACATTTGCTTCTCTTGAAAGGCATGTTCTTTATTGCAGTAATTGAAATGACATCATATCCTTGCTCATTATTAAGTATTTGTATTCACTATTTTATCAACAGTTGTTCCTGATTTTCTGAACTCATTAGAATTGGAGCAAAATAGTTTTAGTCATACTTTACCATATGCCTTTGGCAATTAAGCAGAATGCTTCAGCAACTACAACTAAGGTTCTGCTTAAGCACCAGTGATAAATTAGGACTCATTACCATTCCCAAAGCTAAAACACACTCAGCCATTTTGGTGGTCAGTGCATGAAAATTTATGGTGCCTTAAATTTCTTGCCAAATTTATCATTGTTAATTTGAGGGGTTCCAATTTTGGAAGCATATATAGGCAACAGTCAAAATGTTAGTATTAACTTTAAGGGAACACAGATTAAACAGAGTATCACCTTTACTCATATGGCCTCAATGTCCAAATCTGGATTTACCAGAAGGTAATCTTTCCTTTCTAAGGCTGATCATGTAAGAGCAAGAAGATCCCTAGCTATAGTTACAAGAACCATCCTACCTCATTTGTCATAATTTCGAGTTAGGTCTTTGTCAAGGCAACAAAAAGGGTTATCAGATGATATTCAATGGCTTATAATGATAAAATCTCTTTTCATCAAAGGAAAAGAACCTCAATTTTAGGTTTTGTGTTTTTAAAAGAGCGGGGGTGAATGATTTTGAAGTTAATCAGGAGTTATTGAAATGCTGAGATTGCAGATCCTTTTCTTACAGTTAACTTTTTTTTTCCCCAGGGAAATGCAAACTCAGTTCAAAAGGAATGCTGTGCAAACTGGATGAATTTACTTGATGAGCAAACCACTTTAATTTTTAAGAAAGCAAGCAAGCAAGGTTATAAAAAGTTCTCTGTGGAAAGCTTTGAAACAGCCATTTGGTTCTGCACTCTTCATTGAATGCCTTGTAGGCAAATGTCATCTTTTGGGAAGGCAACAAGGGTATGTGTCAAAACTGGACTCTCTAAGGGATAGATGGCTGCATGTTTATTTGAAGGTCACGCAGTGTAAGACTGTATGCTATACCTGAAAAGCAGCTAGAGTGAAAAAAACCCAGGAGATCATTTGTCTAAACTGGTTTCTATAGTTGTATCCCAATAGCCCTTTGAATTTCACATGACCCCAAAAAGACATGAGATACTGTCAAGGAACATGTATAGCCATCTTACATGTACATCTCTGAGGCTAAAAGTTGGACTCCTCTTTACCTCCAACCCCTACCTCGTTCATTTTTTTTTTAATGTCTCTTTTGATAATTTAACAACCTCAGCAGCGTGTTTCACTTCGTTTGAGTCTGGGACACTCAGTGAACCACATGGTTTATATTCTAGATAGAATACATGATGACGTGGAGCTGTACTAAATATCTCAAGGGTACTTTGCTACAACATTTTACCTTCAATATTGCACATCTTCATAAGATAAAATATCTACCTTTCTAAGGTACATTTTAACAACATGCAAAGGATCAAGAGTGTATTATTTTTTTATTGCCTTTACCTTAGTGAACCAAATGCAGGGAAGAGTAAGCCTCAAGTCATCTAAATACATATGTAAGGTTTGTACTTTGTCTCAATGGCTTAAAATTCTAAATAAATTGCACTTGGCTTTAATTAATTCTGTTGATTACAAACAAGCATTCTTGTCATTGCTTTGGGATAAAACAGAACTGCATTGTAGGAAGTGAAGTTAAATTTACTGAGATAATTCTGGTTAGTACCAGGGGATTACAGCCCAGGGCCTCTTCTGGGAGTCTGAGTCTACCCCCAAGCCTGGAAAGGGATGATTGCAAAGGCACTGAGGGCACTGATGAACTAAGCAGCTGTGACAATAATCAAAACTTGATGCTGAAAAGTGAGTCATGCTTGAAATGTCCTGAATTGTCAGGACTCGGGAGCACATTCGCTCACTGATCATTTAAGAAAAACACTGTAAAATGTTGAAGGGGACCAAACAACCGAGGAAACAATTTCACACAGCTTCAACTGTTCTAACACACTATATTAAACCCAAGAATATGCCATTACTCGTTGTACAAATGCAGTAAGTTTCTGTTTACTGACTGTTATAATTGACTCCTGCTGAGTATGATGATGAGCCAGTCGAGGGTCAATGTGAGGATCTGGGATTGAAGGCAAAAAGAGTTTTCACAGAAGCGTCACACTTCACTCGCCTGTTCCTTTCTACAGTCCAGACTAGAACAGCATAAGTAAAAAAACCCGAAACAACTTGTCAATGATAATAAATTTGGGACAACTATTATGTTTAGTGTAGGAGAATGAAAACCAAAGGCAAGAGGGTAAACAGTTTTTTTAAAAAAGAGGTGCAAAGCTATTATTTTTAGGGTTACAGCCAAAACAGTTCCATAAATCCATGGAGAACAAGTCAGGAAGTAACCTTCAAATAGGCTTTATTTGCTAATATCCTCAATGCTGGATACTGTTTATGCATATACAAGATGACAGATATATAAGAAACTATTTAATACAGGTGAAAAGGTTCTACGAAGAGCCTATCACTTTCACTATTTCCTTCTGGTTTGTGTTCCCTTAAAAATTAAACCAATGAAATACTGAGGCATTAGAGGATAGAATAAATAAATAGTTATATATTTCCCAAGTTTCTTGTGTCTTTTCATCAATTAAAACTTGAACTTCTCTGTCATCTTAGGTTTATATTATGTTTCAGTGCAGGACTATATCTGTCTTTGCTTTTGAGATTGCATCTACACTTAAGATTATTTAGTTAAAAGGAAAAACCAGAAGTAAAGTGCAAGTTAAATTTGACTAAGTTATCTTTAAGTCTATTAAAATACGCCTTGAACCATTTGTTTAATACATAAAAGTTATTCAGTGCAAATTATATTTAATTACTGATTAAAAAGTTTGCATTATGTTTTTTTACATCAGTAAGATTACAGATTACAGAATTCACTGTGAAATTCTCTGCAATACAGAATTAGATTTTAAAATTGATTTTGTACTTGTTATGCTGGCTTCTTCCTGAGCAGTCTTTGTTACTTTGACATCTGAAAAATCAATGTTTCTCATTTTAGTTCATAAGGTAGATTGTTTTCACTATTTTCTGAGGTCACACAGGTGATATATTCATTTAATAGAAAAAAAAGGCTCCTGTAATAGGTATGGCTAAAACGATGCCTTGATTTTCCTCAACACAAAGGAAGTCCGAAAGCATAACTGATGTCTCACAGTGAAATATATCATGGAAGAATATCATATATTCTTCTCAATAAGCTCATCTCTCCAAAAGTATCAACTCTCAGCAGTCCATATTTCTAATATTTTGTCACAGTTGCTGGAGTTTGTTAAGTAGAATCATTCATGGGATAAACTGTAAGTTCTCTCTGATTTGATAATTTGACATGACTCTGTTGATCTTGTTTCATGCATTGTCTTCTTAGATTTGTCAGGCTGGAAAAATATTAAAAAAGCCTCAGACAGCTTCAGAATTGACAAGTGAACCATGGCAATTTGTGCTCTCTTTGGATGTGCATCTATTTCGTACATTTAATGGGAATTTGCAATCTTTATTTTTTTTTAGCTTCACCTTGTCAACCAAATGCTCAGCTATGCCTTTGTAGTCAGATGTATGGTTTGGTGTTTTGTTTTTTTTTTCTCCTCCAGTGGATTGTAGACAAAAATATTTACTACTTCTGTAGCAAACAAATTACCCTTCTGGTAACAAATGAAATAGCCTCCTACTATATAAATATAGTTATTTATCACAGAGAATATTCACACAATAGTTCTATGATAGGCTATAATTTAAGATAAAACCAATAATAAAATCTAAGGAAATCTACCAAAGGAGTCACAAAAACACACTTAACTGGAGCTTCTCTTGCCAATTTTCAAACAGATTTACAAACGTGTTTGTGGCAGCACTAGCACCGCTTAGGCAAATCAAAAAGGAATAGTCATTGTTATGTCAAAGTTGGAGTTTCAAGTTGATACCTAAGGGAATATATGAAGATGACAGTGAGATATTTTCTTCATTAGTCAAGCTGCTGGCTTTCACCCTCCTGCAGCCTTGTCCTACTGGATTTACCATTACTCTGGATAATTCACAAAACTTCCTGGACATCCACTTAAAGGCAAGGATTAGCTGCTGCATGCATCTACTGCTTCCTACCCTGACCATGACATAAGATATATTTCGGCATGTGCAATCACATCGTATTCTCCAGATATTCCCATTCCTATGGAAGTACAGGTAAAGGATGAAAAACTATAAAAGTGAATCATAGCCAAGATTTTCTAACATTTGACACATGCTGTAATTTTACTGTTATTCAAGCTTTTACATTGGCTTTCACCAAATGACTGGCCCAAAAGAAAGCTTTGAAGAAATAAAACATTCTTTATGAGTGAGAGAACTGAATTTAGTATGACCTGAAAAGGTAAGGGGTTGTTGGGTTTTAGAAGGGAATGGTTTATTGTGAAATTATATAACTCTACTTCCAAATACTCTTAAAGAAATAAAATCAAATAGGTCAAGCAATACTGTTAAATGCACAACTTATTTAATTATGTCTATTACTTATTTCTATTACTAAAAACTTCAGACTTTGTAGCATTAACTTGTGTCTCCAGTATAACATCATAATATGTGACTGTACTGCACTGTAATCACCAAATCTGCTGTATTAAACACAGTTGAACTGTTTGACTCCTGGAAGAGCTACAGCAATTCACAATGGTGTTATTTACCACAGAATTTGATTAATTTAATTTTGTAATTTAAACTAGTACAGAAAGTCAATGCAAATCCTAATTCCTGTGCATTAGGGATACGTTCACACCTGAATGCTGATTTGCATTGCATTTTAGATCATTGCAGTTGTGTATTGTAGACTCCTTTGAACTCCTTTAGTATAATGCTATAAACCAGTGGCTCTTAAACTGTATTAAGGGGGAAATGGCAGGTCACACATCTATGGCAAGTAGTCTATAAACCATAGAGAGGAGAAGTTAGCTTCCTTTTGTAGTATTTACCCCAGATGGAGCACTGCAGCTCTACTATTGCACTGTTCAATCCCATGTACGTCATGGTTTCATCCAGTCCCCAGAGCCTGCAGCTAATTCTGATCAGAAAATTGTTTCACTTGTGCTGCAACTTATGAGTTTTTATGTGAGAACAATAAATTAGATGACTGAATTGGCCTTAGGTATGGACTATTTTTCCTGGATATGAAACAAGTTTATAGGAACATATAGGAAGAAGGGGGAAACCTGCTGTTTATTTTTACTTAAAACACCACTGAGAATCCTTTTCAGGGATTTCTATTTGAAAAGTAGTTCTTATATTCTACAGAACTATCTTCTTGCTTTTCATCAGGGAGGGGACTGAGGAGTAAGAGCTGTTTAATATTTTACCTCTATTTGTTAAATAATTGTTAAATTAGTACAGACAGATATGTCATGGTTCCTCTCCTGCTCACTTCTCCAGGAAATCTTATTTAAGATGACAATGCCTAATAGGGGAGTATGTCTGGATTTTTTAGTTGTCAAGACCTTCACTTAGGTTTTAGCTTATTTGTAAGTGAAGACTGAAGTGAAGTAAATTAAAACTGTAAAAGATGCATTAATACTTGTCCACCATCTGATTTGGCCAAGATCTGTCAAGGAAACTAACACACCCCAAATTTATGGAAGATACCTGAATGAACTTTGGTAATAAGAGAAACATGTTAGAGTCTTTCAGATCTTTAGTTGGAAAATATTGTGACTCCTTCAATTAATCATCATTCTGTTTCAGTGGGCAACAGATATTTGTTATATTTTTTGATGAATGCAAAAGATTTATGGAAGTTATTAAAATTGCAAAGTTAACCCAGTTATACAAATCAAATATGATCAAATTATTCAGCCTAAAATAGGAACTTTCTAAAAGTTTAATATTTGGAGCCTGTTTGGAGGAGATCCAATGCACTGCATCACGTATTTCAATCACATGAAAGTTTAAAGTAAAGTAGATATTGCAAAATAACAGAATATTAAATTCAATGCTAATTTCCTTAGGAGTATTAAAGCCATAAACAGGTTATGCATAATATGGTAATAGATGAAGCACTTCTGGGAAATAAGGCCTTTAACAAGCTTGGAGTACCCTGTGGCCGTGGCAAGCAAAAGATGAGCTCAACGATTTCATTATTAATTCATTTCTAAGAACACAACTGTGCTCATGTAAGCCCTGACAAAACAGCATGAGCATTAATTTTGCAAACCAAAGTCTGTCTGCACCATGCAACACAGCAGGCAAAATTCATCTGCAACAGAGGAACTCTCTCTGCTACATACAAATCAATTACTGTCCATTGGTATACAAATCTTTCAAGAGCAATGCAGTATTACAAGTGGATTAAAATATTCTGGAGCAGAAAAAAGAGAGACTAAACAGTGAACCAGAAATAAACTGTAAAAAATCAGCTGTCAAAACAGAAGATGGTGGTAAATGCAGTTGAAGAAAGGGTACACATTCCCCACATAGCAAATACAGAAATGCTATGCTCCTCTCCATATTAGAATGCCCTCACTTTTCAGCATGAAAGATCTACCTTTCTGTCAGCATAGAAAATCCAGTTATATTTTGTGGTGACAGCAGGAGTGTGTGACACCATGCAGAATATTTGCCCTATTTCCTCAGATTACACAGTTAGCAATTTGCTGGGAAGACAGAGATTTGTGAAATCAGTATTTTAAATGCATCTATGAATCTTGCTTACTCTTTTCAAATTTCACACAGGACATCTGGGAGAAGGAATTCCAGGAAGCATGTAAAAGCTGCAGGGGATGTCCAGGGATTTTACAGAGGTAGCATAGTAATCCATCATTTGGGTCAGGGAGTGAATTCCAATTACTCTACAGCATTTCTGAAGGAAAAACCCTGCCAAAATATTTCAAGTGAAAGTTCACCCCTTGTCTTCTCTCGTAGGAAGCACACCCAAAAAGTCAGGGAAAAGGCTTTCAGATTCCAAAATAACATGGCAGTGTGGTATGAAAATCTATCCTGGCACCTTTCCAAATGATCCTTGCCACAAAGGCTTAAAGACGGCATCGTTGGGTCCCCAGTGTAGAAAAATCAATGAATACTGTAAGAGCAGTTTAATGAATGTATGTCAAGACTTCTTGGTTTTCCTTAAGTCAGAGAATTTTATGGTATAATAGAAAGATATGATCAATGACACTTCACCAAATCATAGCTTCACAGTAGCTAAAATCAAGAGAGAGACCATACTTAGTTAAAAATAGCACAAGATCCTCACTTCTGCTTTGGATCAAACAAATCTCATTCATGTTACATAACTGAGCAATGGAACATTAACAACAGTAGAAAAAATATTTTTCAGCCAATTTATATCCCAAAAATGACAACTAAGCACAGTGAGAGGCTCATGAGAACTGGACATCATCATCATCCTCCTCCGTGGATGTTTCATTATACATTGATTATACATCAATATGTTATTTCTTCAAGGGCCAGGTAAACCACAGAATATAAATGTTCAATTTAAAAATCATTTGAGGATATTAGTATTCCAAAGGAAAAAACAAATGCAGCTGTATCCTGAGGGAGTTGTGTCTTTCTAAGTCTATGAACAGAAAGAAATAACTACATCTCAAAGTTTTAGCAGCCTATGCCAGGAAAGATTTAATACTTCAAAATATGGTAACATTGTCCCAAATACGGTAGCATTGTCCCATGTGTCCTTGGTTTTTACCTCAGCTGGGAATAAACAAATTACTGAAGTAACAGGAGGAGGTAGAACATTTGACTCTGACTTTGAGGATCAAAGGTACTGGTTCACCTTTTTCTAACCCCTGCCTTCATCACCAAATCGCAGAAGAGATTGAGTGATTGAGGTTAGAGGAGAGCTCAGGAGGTCATCTGTTCCCACACCCCACCCATGGAGGAGCCAACTTTAATGTTGGATCAAGGTGTTCAGGGACTTGTCCAATCAAGTCTTTAATGCCTTTTGAGCACAGCCAAGGACATTTAAACACAGACAGCAATGCCAAAGATTGAACTTTGCTAGTCTCTGTTCCTTGTTGGGGTAATGATGTGATGAATAAAATTAATGACCACTGGGTTTGTTGTTGTTTCTTTCTTGAGAGGAGAGGTTTGTTTTTTTGAGAGGTTTTTTGTTCAGATTTTGGTATGAAAAATAACTGCATCTCATTAATTCAATCCCACTGCTGTTAAAAAAATTACTTCAAATTACTTTTCTCTGGTTTTGGTAATGTTACGTCACTCTGGACTGTCACTAACTTTAAAATATCTTCTCCCATCATGTGACTATACTCTGAAGTATGAGCTTTCATATGGATGCTTTGTGTTTATATACCAGAAGCATTTATCCCACATTAATATTTCCAACCTAAATCAGCAAAATATTAGAAGTGTGATAAATGTTATGTCTATTAACAAACAAAAATTCGAATGAGCATACACGAGACCAACACAGCTTTCCTAAAACACCTTTGCAGAACTGTGACATGTGGCATGACAGAAAATTTCAGCAAAGTGAGCCACACAATATAATGTAAGTACTAAAATTAATGGATGACTAAGTGGATTAGGTACTGAGAACACTATCAATCAGCATTACATCATGCTCCAAGAGCATATTTCTGTGTGAGATGAAATATTATTTCCAATTATTAGAGTACCATGATAAAGAGGAAATGTAACTTACCTATTCATTTCTTCTAAGCAGTCTGTTGCAAAGTAGAAGCTCTTTATTTTGGGGTGGCATGCTTTGAAGGCACTATAAAATAAACATAAAGAATAAAAAATACCTTTTCTCTCCAAAGGTTTGTCTGCAAATACACAAGGCTGACCTGCTCTGAGATTCTTCAGTGTGTTACAGGTCTCGTAGACATTTTGAGTCTTGAGATTGAATCTTGCTGGATAAACTTGTAGATGGATTCTTACTGGTCTGATTATATTTACATTTCCAAGCCTAACTGATATTTTCTAAGCATGTCAATAGGCCTATCCTTCCAGTGACCACTGATGTTATATGTACAAAAAATTCTTGGGTGAGTGTGCAAATTACATTTGAGTATGTTGAGTATAAATCTTAGTTACACTCCAAAGATCAACTAAAGGAATAAGAGTTTGATCCCACCATCACTTCTTGTATATTTAAATGACTGGGGATTGGACTGGATGATCTCTAAAGGTCCCTTCCAACCCCTACCATTCTATGACCGTGTTTTATGTCCTACTCAAAGAAATACAGAGGCCTGCCAACTTATGTTGCAACTTTCTTGGATCTTTAGTGTAATTTCAGTTCAGAAGATATGCATGTATTTATCCAATTTTTATTTGATGCTGACAAATGAGAAGGAATATAAAGATGAATAATCAGCCAGTAACTGCACTCAACTGGAGACATTTAAAATACAGCACATCCAAAATTTCTTTCTTTAGCCTTAGACTGTAAGATTTCTAGACTAAATTTAAATAAAGGAATGTTTTCTAAATTTGCTACAATATTTTTTCAGTCACAGAAACACAGAATCACAGTATCTCAGTATTTTAATTGCAGCGTGTTCTCATAGACAGCTCTTGATTCAAGAAATCCTAGATCCTAGTTGCTTGCAATCTCCTCCTTTTGGTGATATTAAGGTTAACTTAGAGAATGAAGGTATTTGAAAAGTGCAAGTTAAATTAGAAATCACTGGAATAGTTCCAAAAGCATATTACAACAGGTTTAACTTAATTTTAAAAGTCTGTACTGTTTTATTTGTGTAACTACTACAATATTAGTAGTAAAGTACGCTGTATTCTTGGCTGCACTGCCCGGAGGTACTGAATAGTACCCTGACAACAGCTGGCTGTTAAAACTGACTTTGCTCTGTGCATTGCTAATATTCCCTTTCTTTCTAAATATGTCAGTTCCTTCACCAGCCACTTGGCCAGTGAAATTCAATTCCATCTGACTGATTTCATGGGCCAGGTTCTGATTCTCACTTCAGGCTGTCAATATAAACATCACTACATTGCATTGCCATCTCTTCAGACTATATGCACAAGGTACTAAAGCTCAGTCTCTGACAGTATGGGTGATAATAGTTCACTTGAAAAGGCTTTTTATTGATGCTTTTCTGTGGTACAATCACTAAGCTCTCCCTTGGCTGAGCAATTATTTGAAAACTGCTGAGAACAATAATAATATATTTTACAAACTTTGTGAATATAATTGAAAAGAGTGTTGCTATCAAGGAAACTACAAACTCTAAGCATTAAAAACTGTCATTGTGATTCATTGGCAAATGCAGATGTAAGAATTAGATTAGGAATCATTACACTTGGCATTGTGAAGAACCTGTGATGCAACATTTCCACTATTAGTTGTTTAAATGCAAATTAATGTTTTATTAATTACTATGATTTATTGCAGTTTATAGAGACTAAAACAAAAGCTGAAGAAACTTCTATTGGGCCTACTGATTTCCTTATGTATATTATTAATACAAATGCATACAGTGACAGGTTTTCCTAACAAAAGTTCTACAGAAGAAGGAGATAATGGCAGAATAATATTTCTGTGCAATTTCCTTTTTCATGAGATGTGAGGTACATTAGGAGTAAGTTTACCTTTGCACAGAGGGTCATAAAGCATCTTCATTCCATAAAAGAAGGTTTGTGGGGTATTTAAGCGTTGTTTTGGCATCTGTACATTGATAATTTCAGCTGCAAATCCTCATTGCCTTAGCTACTTGTATTTTCCCAATGAAAATAGTGGCCGCTTTTCTGAGGCCACTAGATGGCATGTGCCCGTTAATGATATGTACTACACGTTAAGATTTAATGTAAGAGATTTTGATCACTGTATAAATACAGTTTTAACTATGGTGAAATTTATGATTTCTTTGACCTGATTAGTATAATGTGATTTTAATGTCAAATATTCTTATCATTCTTAGTCTCCTACTTCTTAATGAGGAACTTTTTACTCCCCTTATTCCAGCTGACAACCATCAATTCCAACTCCTCTAGTGAAAGAGATGATATCTGTCTGTGAGTAAGAAATGTGAAGTACCTTTGTATATGAAAGAGATGATATCTGTCTGTGAGTAAGAAATGTGAAGTACTTTTGTACATATCCTTATACACACACAACACATCAGTGGTATGATACACATTGTTAATTACATAGTAATTAAGAAATACTATACCTCCATACAGATGTTCCTTACAGAACTTCAATTTTAATACTCAAAATAGTCATTACTAACCAACTACTGCACTGTTACACAATTTAAGCATGACCTGCTGTTTTCACGGGTGTATCTTGTCAGCATGTGGTTATCTGTTGTTCTGAACCCTGTGCAACACCTCAGCCTTCTACTGCTCCATTTGCACAACTGTCTTCCAGTTCTGGGCTCTGAGTATTTGCTCAAATTGGGGAGGATTACATGGTAGATCTAAAGAAAATAATCCTCTTGATTAATCCTGTTAGAACGTCACATGATGGAGATTCTGCTTGTAAATAGGATTCTTTTCCTAGACAGTAAATTTACACATATAAAATTGTTAAAATGTCAATTTTGGGGTTTCAAAGTCAACCTCTGAAAAATTAGAATATGTCAGAATTAGTGTGATAAACAGGACTTAAATTTGACTCCACTATGCCCTTGTAGTGTGATACAACCTATGATTACATGTTTAAATATTACATTCTCACAGAAAACCACCTCAATGAAGGGACAAAGAGAGGGCTTGTTAGAGAGGTGAATCAGGATCATGCTACAGATAAGGCTACTTGCTGTAGGACTCCTGTCTCAGTTGTTATGGAATTTGTAAATGTGTCATAAAATGCAGAAAGAGCAAGAATTTTTTCAAGGGTAAATCAGTGAAACGCTGCAGGACTTCCTGCTTATGCAAAAGAGTTCTCAGTGCCAAATCACAGCAAACAGACTTAATAATTGGTTACCATATGAATGTTCCTTAATATCTTTTTGCCTGATTTTCTGACAATTTACTGAAATGGTGAGTACTTACAGCTGTGATGATGTATTGTACTGTTACATATTCACATACAATGAAGAAAACAGGTCGTTATTGTTATGAAATGGAGATCTCAATTCTGTGGAAATTTTTGATTTAAATGTTTTGCAGTTCTATTTCTGGGCTGCAAAACATGACAATAAATCCATCTTCATCTCCCAGAAGTGTCACAAAGATTATCGTTAGAGAAGCATTTAGGTACACCAGCATTAAAAACTGCAGAAAAGTCTCCAGGGAAACAATTCTAGATGTATAAATAAATATGAATAATATAGAAGAACAATACCTATATTTATACCTTTGTCTTGTGTTTTGGAGGACTCAGAACTAGATGCATTAATCCAGATGTGGTGCAATGACTACCAAGTACAAGAGGATAATCCCTTCCTTCCTCTGTTGGCTGCACTCCAGTTAAAGCAGCCTGGGAAGCCATGAGCCCTGTTTGCTGTGGGGGCCCACAGGGTCCAGTTTGGTTTGCTGTTGGTCAAGTTTATTTCAGAAGTAATAAAAATTACTGAAACTGTAGCACCTTCATGTCTACCTATACAATATTAATGACATTTATATAGAATCCTGACTGCACAGTTTCAATATGAAGTGCCAAGGGTATGGCATATGCTCCTAAAAGCAGTGGAAAGTTTTTCAGTGTAAATGCATGAGACCTCCTCTTGCAGGAACAAGGTCATTCTACATCCAAATATAGCCTGGAGAGCTAAACCAGTCTGAGATAATGCCATGATTCGTATAATAATCAGGGTACCTTCATTAAATGCATTAGAGAGGCAAATCATCAAACCATACACAATAATGCATTCAATAACTACATATTCCTGTGAAAGCTTTCTTAAGGCTGTTTCATTCAATGTGTACTATAGACATCAGTAAGAGTAATTCTTTAAAAAAGCATTCTCCAGCTGACTGAACAGTAGAAAAGACAAATCTATTAATTATTCTAGTAAGACTACAAGTTCTTTTGTTCAGTAAGGTTTGAACATCTCACATGAATGGCTCTGAAGATAACAGAAATTTTGAGGAGAAATCCAAGCCTAGTCCCCAAACGTTCTTAATTTTGCTTTTTGAGAGCTGAAAGAAAATTAACACTGAGAAGTTAGCTGGACTCTTTTATGCACTAAATACTAAGTGTACTTTCCAAGTAATTTTAATTTCAGCCTATCAAAGGGGAAAAAAAAAAAGGAAAGAACCTTTCTCCTGTCCTTATTAACTGTCAAGGTAACTGCTCTGCTAGCTTTTGGATTGATGTTATATAGAAGTGAGGAGGAACAGAACCAGATTTATGTTTTCAGATTACAAGCTTGCAATGAATTTTAAGTTACATTCCAGCACCTACTAAAAACCCATCATTAAATGAAAAAGGCATCCTAAAGTGGAAAGAAATGAGAACTAATCCTGTAAAATCTGTCTTTAGCTCTCTGAAAAGGAGGCAAGAAAATCCCAACTGAAATGTTTCCCTCTAGTCTAGTAGAAAGAATGTGAGTTAGAACTTTTCCAGAATATGTTGGGTCAAAATGGGTCACCATCACAATTTCATTTGTAGAAGAAATGCAGGAGAATCAAACCACAGGCAGTTATCCCTAGGCTCAGCAGAACCATTAGCTGTCCAGTGTAATCAAGGAACAGCAGTCAGGCTCAGTCCTGCCCTTGGTCAGAGAGCCGGGAAGAGGACAGGTAAGTGCTTTAGAAGGGCAGTTGTAGGGTCTGTGGATTCGAGCAGGGCCCACCAATCACATCTGCTGGATGTAAGGAAATGTCAGTGAGGGCACCACTGGACTTATTGTCATTGCAGTTTTTGGAGAAGCAGGTAAAATGGTGGCAAATGTAAGGTGTGTTTTTTATGATGGATGAAACATATACATGACAGTGTATGAGGGAAGAAATCAAAGGCAAATTCAGCTCAGTGAACAAAGGGAATACTATTAATGTCTTCATTATCCTTTTACTCCTGGACCTACCTCTTTTTGAACATACCCAAAGCCTGAAGGTACTCAGTTTGCAGTATTGTGCAAAGTTTTAGTTAATCAGACTTTTTTCTGTGCATATACCCTACAGAAATTATTCTCTAAGAAGTGTTTTGTGGAAATATGTTCTAATGCTTAGAGCAAAGCTCTGGGAGCTATTTCTAGCTGTGCACAATGACCTTCTGTTTGATCTTGGTTAATTCATTGAAATTTGTTAAGTGTTTTATACTCCAACAAAAGCATATTACTTTTCCAATATTTTTGTTCAATATCATTATTAATATCTACTCATTCCTCAGAGGAATTTATAGTGCTCAGTTCATGTTTAATTTCTATAGTGATACCCTCAGCTGAAAGGAGTAATAGAAATATAAATACAGTCTTCTAATTCTCAGATAGATAGTGATAATACCTCCAGACAAGAACAAGCAATTGAAGAGGATTGATTTTCTGATGAGTAGTCTCTATTGTAATTCATACCTTCAGTATTTTTATTGTAAACACGTTCATAGTTGTTGGACTTGTATTTCTCAGACCAAAACTGCATTTAGTCATTGGAAAAGCACATAAAAATTCAGGATACTGTTATAAATAGGAAAGCTTTAGTAAAATAATGTGTTTAATGCTATTCTATGTAGCTCCTCATGGTAGCAAGCTTTAAAAATCCAGATGCAGCATACAGAAGACAGATGCAAATAAATCAGGAGATACCAGCAAAGTACTAGTCTCAGAGCATTGGAGTTGTTCTGTTAAACCTGTTGTTTGACAGAAAAAAATCCCAGCAGTGTTTGCAAACGATTTCCAATGAATGTCTGTTTTTAAATATGCCTTAAGGGTGGCAAAGCTCAGCATATGCTTTTTACTGGGAGCATAATGCAGTGCTAGCAATATGCACATAAGCAATAACACAATGTTCATTTTGCATATGGAACCTAAATATTTTAGCAGTAGAGAATAACACAATATTGGCTCAGTAAGCTTCCTCCATAAAGGAGAAAATGGAGACTATATTCACCATCTCTTGCTATTGTATTTCTAATGCTATTTCCTACAGTATTTATTTCTTGCACACTTGATTCTTATCAAGGTTATCATACTGACCCTAAACAAGTTTTATCTCTTGGGTAACATATTCATTATTTTTGCTTTATTTATTTAACTGAAGCTGTAACTGCACGTTCTGGAAAGCTGACCAATGACTTATCCAATTCTTTCTAAGACATTGTACAGAATTTACATTAAGTTGCATCTCTTATAATAAAGAGAAGCACTAAAGCTTAAGTGCATCTATTACGTATGACTTCAAGATTTTCTGTGTAACTTCCTTCTCTGGGCTTTGCAAATTTTCAGTACTATATACAGTACACCTCAAATTGATTCCATAATTGATAAACATAATTGATATATTACTTACTGTTTTCTTCTGCACTCAGTTGCTCTATCTATTCTGAACTCGGGTAAACTAATGAATCCTTCTGCCTTTTCATCCTACCAAAAGAGAAAAGAAAGTGACGGTGAAGAACAGAGCTAAGGAAGAGAGAAGTGAGCAGTAGCTATTTGGGTCTTAGACTAAAACTAAGCACCTAATCAACTGAAATACTGACCATATTTTCCCCACACTTTTTTAATTTAAAAATGTATTTAGCTCATGATACAATGTCATTAACTTCTATGAAGCAACGAAACCGACAGTTTCTTAATGGAGTTGTGGTCATCCTAAATCCCCCCAGCTGAAAATACAGGAAACCTTTCAACACCAAATACAGCACTTAAAATAGCATTCAAGACATCAGCAATGAAAGAGAAGGAATTTTCTGATTCTTCATCATATATTCTACATTTTAAGCTCTTTTGTGGCTGCCTCCTTTAAAAGTTGTGATTGTGCAGACCATCTGCCCTGCTAATAATTATGTGGAGGTTCCCACAGTGAGCTCACCAGTGATTAAATGGAAAAGTAATAACTAGAGAGTATCTCTTGTCACTTCTTGCTTCTTTTGAAGTAATTTACCAGGAAAAGCAAGGAGACATGTTAACAGCAGACAGATTTTTGAAAAGTATTAGCAAGTGCACTAGGAATTATATCCTGACTGTAAACAACAGACCGAAAATCAGTGGGGGACATAGTGACTACCACCTTGCATGTAACAGTGGCAAACAGACAAAACATGCAACACAGAACCTGAAGGCTTTTCTCATCCACAGCCTGAAACAATATTGTTTTGGGCTGACAGGAAAATACTAAAAGTCAGCAATCAAAGTAGGCTATATGCAGACAGACCAGGCACTGAGGCTCAGTGCATGCAAATGGAAGAAGAGCAGTTTAACGATTTTTAGCTTTCCCCTCAAGTGTTTTTTCCCTACATATATGCAGATGGCACAAGTGTAGGCCCAGTGGTTCTCAATAACATTTCGCCAAGAACAGCGTTTTACAGATGAGAAACTGCAAACTCCAGACTAATTCAGCAAAAAGCAAGAGGAACATCTATTTAAGAATAACTTCCAGATAAAGAGATCTACAAATTCAAATTTTCACATCTGCTTCACATAATGTCTAACAAAATTGAATGGTTACTTTGTATACATCCCTCAACACAACTGAAATTAAGGAGAGCAGAGAGTGAACACTGTGTTAGTCTGAATAAATACTATCGGCAGAGAAGTGTTAACTCCCGGTGTATTGGTATCTTTAACAGTGCCATGAACATCTGCTATTTTATTGAGCTTAGACATGGACTTGGAGACTAAAAACCAATTTCAGTTGAAATATTGCCTTCTAGAATGACCCAGACCTGGCAATGAAAGTGGCAGTTCACTAACATATCCTACCAAATAGTAAAAATCAAAAGAACCATAAAGCTTCAGGTTTAATTTTGCCTTTCTCTATGCATCGAGTATACTTACATTCTGATTTGTGTACCAGTACAAGGATGAATCCTTCAGAATAAACCAGTACTTTTTCCATTTCTGTGTGAAATAACCTTTGGCATCCTTTTTCTTCCATAGCCACCCTTCACAATCTCCATGCCCCAAGTCTTTGCAGGAAATCCGTCTTCTGCTCCCAGTTGTTAGAGAGCTCCCTGGTAACGTGACAGTTGTGTGAGACATCTCAGTGAATGAAAGAGTGAAAGAACTAGTCTTCTCAATATAAACACACTACTAATTTTTTTTTCTCCAGTTTCAGGGAGAGGAGATTGAATGAACAATTTCCAAATTCAACAATGCTCTGTAATATTGGTTAAGCTAAAATTAAAAAGGCTTCATTTCTGTAATTGTTTGTTTAATCTCTAGAGGGTTCATTCCTCTTAGGGATATATTTTTTTAGGATGGACATCATCATTCCAAAGTAAGAAAGCATCCACTTAACCCTCAACCTGAAACTCAAGAGTATGACATAATCTGAATACAGCTGTAAACACCACTTCTTCCATATACCTTCTGTTACTACTTTTAGCTACAGAAAGTCTGTGAAATTCTGAGATTTTTTAAGTCAATTTTTATAGTCAATAAAAAAGAATGATCATCCACTTCCATAAAAATGCACAAGCTTACATTTCTTCTGTCCTGAATTTAAGTGAATAACAATATTTTAACTTTACCCCGTTGCAAGGCACAGCACCAGGAAAAGAGTTTTTTTGTCGTTATTTCAATGCTTCCTAATTGGAAGGCTTAAAATTTTAGTGTGCCTTGTAAATATCAATGAGAGCAGCTTTTTTTTTTCTTAAGTATGGTATCATTTTTCATGAAAAAGAGTCTGTAGGTAATTTCATTAAAATAGTAGACACTTTTCTGACAAAAATCAAGGTTTACACTGCTACAAGAATTATATTTGTCCTACAGATATGAAACAGTGAAGAAATTTAACATCAAAACACCATCCTTTGCTCTACAACATTCCTCAGCTAAGTTCTTAACATCTTTCCTCTGTTTAGAATAAGTTACTGTGTTGTGTCCTGATCAGGATTAGAAATATTAAAAATGTGTAGTACAAGAAAAGGAAAGTGTTCAAAGAAAAGGAGAATAAACAAACAAATAGAATAGAAAGAGGTTACTGGCCATATATTTTCATATGAATTCATTATAATGTAACTTTTGTTCATATGTTATAATAATAAACAGTCTCAAATAGGCCATGAATAGTAGAGAAAGAGTGCAGAAGGAAATGGCAAAATGTATAAATACTACCTTTCTTCTGCTTAAGTCAGGGGAAATCTTACCAGCAAGTCCAACAATATTATACCTGATAACACACGTATTTAGTGTTTTAATTTGGTATTTTATTTTGGTGTTTACTACCTCATTTAGAAATATTTGATTTCAGATAAATTATCCAGATCCCTTATCATCAGAGAAGCCTGTTTTTCTAGTTTCAAAATGTTAACTTAAACAAGTTACCTTTTGACCATTTTCTGCTTTTTACCCTGAGGGAAGCGTAATGGAATGACTGTAAGGGAAAAAAAAATATGAGAAAACAGAGTAGTAACTTGAAACAGCTGGAGTTCACTTCCATCTGCATGGCTATCTTTGGGTTAGTTATCATAGGAACAGTTGTCATAGGATCTCATTTTTGTTATTTTTCTGTTACTGCTGTTATAACATAAACCAAGGTGCTAAATCTGCAAATTAAAATCCTGTTTGTTTATTCAGTTATTAATTACAATTGGAATAAAATAATTAAGGACTCTTTGCATGAATGGTTATGTGGTAGTTTGAAAACAAAGGATGTAAACTCATCTGAATGACCTAATAAATAAATAATACTTGAAGATTATTCTGAGTATATATGAGATATTTACAGAAATATTCATTCAAAAATAAACATCCACCACAAGTTAATGTAAAGTCATGTCTTCCATGATGTGTTGAAGTCACGGTCTTTAGTTGTTTCCAACCACAGGAAACAATGAGGTTTGTTAGGTTGGTAGCTTGTCAGAATAACTCTGAGGAGAAAATAATTCTTTCTTTTGTGGCTGCATTATAAAATCATTACAAATTCCTGTGAAAAACCTAAAGCATCTCATTTAAACCTTTTCAAAACAGAACTGCTGCTCAAAAGATGGTAAGGATTTACCTCAAACATGTAAATGCTAGATCAAGTAGAGGAATTTTACTAGCAGTAGAAAACCCAGTAGATATTCACAGTGTGATAAACCAGCAGATCCAGGCAGAGAGGAGCATAGAAAGAGACATGCTTTTAATTTTCTTGTTTTTTCCTTTGTGATAGATAACACTCAGCTCAGTAGAGGGCCTAGAAGAAGGGCATCTCAGTCACTGACAGAGATATCTCCATGCTGCCTGAACTACTGGTGTAGCTGCAAGTAATTACATTCTCCATAGATCATCTGACTGCTTACGCTACCTTATGGCACCTCCACATCCTGTGGTAAAATGCAGCTACATGCTGCAAAAAACTTTATTAACAACTGTGGTACAACATGTTAAATAAGTGTTTAAATGTCACAATATTAAAATCTGAAACAACTGAGGATTAGAATTGAAATTTAAAAGAATTGAAATTAATATTTAGGATAATGAGGGATTAGAGTTTAAGCATTATAGAAAAGCAAGAGGTGAAAACAGGACTCCAATTGTTGGACATGCAAACTTTTATGTTAAATAAAAGTGGAGAAGGGAGGAGTTTTTCACATGCACAGGCTGATTTGTAACCTTTCTGCAATTTAGGATTTCTAGTGACTACAGAAATCAGCATTCTTTACTCCTGAGAGAACTGGCACAGAGAACACCAGCTTTTTGTGTTCTGTTATATCAGACTGCTCTCCCAGTCAGTCACAGTATATGAATGCATGACAAAAGTATTGTAATGCTGTCAGGTGACAAACTCTGTAAGTGTGTGTGTGTCATATCACTCTAAGACAGTACATAGTCTCCACTCAAAGTGATAGCTGCAAATTTATCTCTTTGTTTCAAGCACTAGAGAAGACAAAGATTAATGCTTGCTCCTGTGCTACAGGAAATGAAGTAAAAACCAGTCAGAAAATAAAAAAAACCAAAAGTAAGTCTGTAAGAAAGTATTAAAAGTTCACAGGAACATTGAGGTTTTATTGATGGATTGCAAGGTGCAACAGCAGTATTGATCAGTTATATTGTGACAACTGGAGTTCTGTGGTGACTGACTGCAACAATTGGTTCAATGTTCCTCTTTCTGCATAAAAGTGCATTAGGATAGAGCAAGTATCTGTTTCTGAAAAGAAGATCACCAAATTTGTCCTCAATTTAGGCTAAAAAATATAGCGATGGAATCAAACCCTGTAATTAAATTGCAGTTTTCATTTGTGATTAAATTGAAAGAACTAAAAAAAATGGAACAACTGGAGGATATACACATTAGGATACTCAACAGCAACTCATATGCATCATTCAGTATAAAAGTTTCAAAAATAGTGAAGATGCTAGCACAACAAATCAAGGAGAACTGAAAACATTAGCTCTTCTAGAAATCTAAGTTAGTCTTATGTTTTGTTTACACACACATACAATGTTTTCAAAGCAAGAAAGCTAGAGAAAGTGAAAAGTTTACAATATCTTGGGAATCAGTATTTAATCAGCACTGCTAACTTACGAAATTTGAGCTTCATATTCTAAGAGACAGAGTAACTACTATGTAATTAAAGTTGTGGTAAACACTGTAAGAAAGCAGGCAGAACTTGCAACTTCAAAATGACTCAGAGTTGCTATGGGAAACAGATAGATGATGTGAAAACATACTGTGATTGTCAGCATTTAAGTTCTCATCTCAAAACCATAAGACAAAATAGAATGTTAAACCAAATGCAATGCCTTCCCACCCCAACCCAAAAAGAAGCACGTCATGGGAAAAAAACCAACGAAAAGTGATAGAATTGAATCTGTGCTATATGAAGCTATATGTGCTAAATTAACGAGACCTCAACATAATCAGAGTGTTGTAGTAGGAGCACTGACACAGAATGAACAAATGAAAACTTACACTATGCTTAAAAAATGCCCTGGAGAATAGCCATTCAGTTACCTGTCAGGACTAAGGGATCCAAGGCTATTAATGCAACACTGGTTATATGTACTTCTACTATTTTGAACCTCAGGAGTTTTTAAGGAAAACCATTAACAAGTTCTAAGTAGCCATAAGAGCATTTACCAGCAAAGACTCAAATCACAGAGGACATAGTGCTGATTTGCTCAGATTATGTGTGTTAGTTTCTTTGCAGCAGCAGGATCTCAGGGAACAGCCACAAATCCAAGTGTCTACCAGCAGAGGCAGAGGGAAGGTATGGATCGGCAGCTCACAAACTGTCAAAAATGTAGTCATACATCTTCTGCTATTGTCACTGCTCTTTACTGTTACTTTATAAATATTTGGGAGGCAGAACAATTTTCAAAAGTTATATAGCATCTACTTAGTGAAAAAAGTGCTAAGTCAAAATGAAGAAACAAGCATTCTGTAAATCAAGGTTCACATTTTTTTCCTTTGTATGAAATTTATGCAAAATAAGAATAAATTAATGTCCAGCTATTTTCCATCAAAGATCTTCAATTGGTACCAGAAAAATCTTTGAAAACCTAAATCCTGTATCTGCCTATCATAGTATTCATAAATATTTTAAGAGTTTTAAAATTTTGCTTTACCTTCAGAGCAGCCTTCCCTCCAGAGTTCCCTCTCAACCTAGACATAGTCTATGATTCTCCTCCCAGAACTGGTATATAATTTAGAACACATGCTAAGGTTCCTCCTAAACTTAAAGTACTACACACACAATGATTTGCTGTGGATGCAGTATTCAGTTTTCTGAATATGAAAATTATTCCTGGCTTTTTATTGTCAGATGTTTTATAATATAGACAAATTTCAAAGTGTGTGATATCTTAAGCTTTTTTTACAAATACAACAATGAATTGAGTAGTTCGGGGTTTTGTTACTTCTTTATTTAAAAATATATTTATAAATCATTACCTTCCTCATGGATGTGCTTCCTTGGTGGTCAATGGCACAACTTGCATACCTAGGATAGAGAGAAATTAAAGATGTCAAATAACCACAGGAAAAAAAAAAGGAATCTGAATAAATAGTGCACATACACACAGAGTCTGTGAATTTCCAAATGTATGCCTATAGATGGAATCATTTATCAAACTTGTTTAAAGTACAGCTCTTAAAAACAGGATGCTCTTTGGGAATTTACCCATATTTTTCAATGATAGTAAGAAACACAAAACCATTCTTAATATTCTGATTTGAGAGCACACAGATCATCTGGAATATTTGGTTCTAATTCAGTCACTGGCCTAAAAATCTCAACCCTGATCCACTAAGATTCAAAAGCAACCAACACATTTCTTCCCTCCAAGGGACAACTAAACGTTCTATTTAATTCCTTGGTTCTTTGTTGTAGAGCTCACTCTTATTTTAGCCTTTGTTTCAGGTATAATGGATTCTTAGTGTCCAGACTAAAATGGGAAAAAATGAAGTATTTTAAACAAGAAAAAAAGTAAAAATACAAATAAATAATTTATCAATTTTGTTTTAAGTATAATTTGCATTTTAAAATGTAACAGCTTACAGATCAGTATTTGAACTGCTACTCTGATCTTTTGGGAAAGACTTGTATGTGTTCCGTATTTTGCAGAGTTGGTTCCTTTACCTATCATTTCAGAATCAGATCAAGGGTACCCAAATTACTTAGTATTTGTCTTCCTTTGAATTATTTTTGGGGTATCTTAACTGTAGCAGTATGTAAGCATGTGTATAAACACCCAGACATTAATAAGAATGTAAGTATCAGGCCAAATTTGACATGAATATAGATATGTTTGTCAGGTACAAAGAAAGTTTAATATTCCTTCTCTACCACCTCCTCTTTCATATTCTGGAAGCACTTAAAGACAGGAAATTCATAAAGACCATAGCTATCTAATACTTGATTAGATCATTTATATCATCAGGAAAACAGTAGTATTTTTGCAATGTACTAGAGAAACTGGTATGCTGCTTAGTTCTCAGAAAGGCTCCTGCAGAGCACAGCTTGAAGTTCTAAATCCCTGGAGAAGGTCCAAGGCAAAGTTTTGCTTTGCTGAAACTATGTGATTAGTGTCCTGACAAAATCATATTGCAAAACATTTTATGTTAGGAGGGAAAATTCCTGAGACAGTCCCTGTTAAGTAGGCCTGTCTGTGAATTTTTCACTTATTAACGGGACATTATCTGCATATCTTTCTCATAGAAAGACTGTGTATACAATAATTTGTCTCTACATAGTTAGTAGCACTTGCATTCCTAAATCCTTTGAAACACTGCAATATTGAAGGTGGTTAGATAGGTACAAACATAGCAGTAATCTTCCAAAGTTCTCAATAGCATACAGTTCTAATTCCTTAGCATCAAAGAGGACAGAGGGAAGCTGAAAAGAAACTCATCTACTGTGTCTCAAGGCAATTGAAGGCAATGCTGTGGACCTTTATGAGCTCAGGAGTGTTCTGAAGAGAATAGAGAGGAAATAAATATTCAATATCTCCTTGAATAAAGGTGTTATTTAAGTTATATAAAATTAACAGCTTATTTTATTTTGAAGCTTCATTCATTAACACACAATTAAAATGTTTGGTGTTCACAGCATTCTGCAGCAAAGAATTCCATAACATTTTCTACAGGATACTGTGGGTACCAAAAATCTACATAGACTTTAAAATGCAAAACCACTATTTATGGTACAGGTGACTTTTTCTCCCAGAGTTCACAGCACAGCAGGGAAACTTCACTAGAGGCTTTTACTTACAAACAATATTGGCCATTGATGGAAACAGGACACTGAATCAGGGTCAGCTTTGTTTGATCTAGCACAGAAATCCTTAGACACACAATTCCCCCTCGTGTTTTCAAAAATAAGAAAAAGGAGAAGTGAGAAAACCTTAAAAATGTAAATGTTTTGGTGTACGTTGTATAAATAGAAGTGTAAGAATGGGAAAGAAATTGAGGGGACAAATTAAAAAGGACTAAATGGATTGTGGACGTTTTTAACATATTCCCAAATTCTGTTGGTCATAATAATATGTCTTAAGCCAGCAAGACAGGAAGGGGGTATTTCCTCATTTGATGATATCCATTGTTAGGAGAAATAAAATTTGGCATTTATCAGTCCTGAGTGAAAGGAAATTTCCAGGCTGCAGTGAAAACATGGGATGCATAACACCAAAATCAAACTCATAAAAGTTAATAGGCAAGAATTAGAAGTTCTGAGCTCTCTTCACATTATGAGGATTGAAAGAAACAACTGAAACCCCAAAAAGTTCTGCTCACAACATTTGGTAAAGGAATGGACAGATGCCCAAACCGCTGCAAGGCAGATTTTGTCATTAATGCTCCATTTCTGTCTGCCCATGAGAAAGCCATAAATGCACTCCAGTCCCGCTGGGCATTTCCCCCCGGATTTCTGGTCTGTTTCTTTAATCATGTCTTTGACCCATCTGGGAAGTGTCAGTTTCAATGCTTCCATTCTTTCCCTCAGCCAATATACAAGACAAATAATACATCTGTGGTTTTATCTAGAAAGCCCTTTGTCGAGTTTCATTTGCTTCCATGCAAACACAGTAATGTGCCTCCTTACAGCAATCTCACATCTTACAGCAGAAGTTTTATAAAGTTAGAGGAATCTGCAATCAAGCTTTTGAAAGCTCTTCAGAAGCTGAGATCTTAAGAGGCTCAGAAATAGGTGTTCTAATGTACAATGAGCTTAATTTTTTTATTGGAGAAGGGTTTTCAGTCTGCAGAAGTTTTGAGGTCTTTTAAAAAAAGATTTTTATGCCTGTCAAATACTTCTCCCCAAATCCAAATATTCCTCAAATATTGAGATGTACAGATTGTAGAATAAGAAATGCTGATCTTTTCTACTCCTTAGACGAGTAAATTGTCTGTGTGAAAGTGACAGAAACAATTAGTTTTGACATAGCAGAACCACAATGTGTTGTCTATTCTGGTTGAAATACTGTGTCATATTTGGTTGAGTTATTCCTCACTTTTATTTTTTTGAAAATAGTTGTTAGTAGAAGGGTGACAGGGAGAGGAAAGGCCTGTGTAGTGATATGGTTATAATGGCCTGGACTGATATGTCTCAAATCAATTTAAAATGGTTATCTGCTACTAAATGCTTGCTTTCTTGTTCATGAATAATGCTGTTTTTGAAACAAACTGCAGAATATAAAAAAAGGAGAAGCAACCACTTATGAGTAACTTATATAAATTAAAAAAATACCAAACAAAAGAGTAAGTGTAATAAAGCACACTCTAAAACATAAATTCCATCCTACAGCCTAGCATTTTGTCATATACTGGAATTTCTATGAGTAAGAAGGTTGCCTCCTTCCTTATGCATTCTTCAGAACTTTGACTAAATTATGTTGTGAGCAAACTGAAACAAATATGGAATGGGAAGAAAAATTAGAGAAATACAAGTAATAAGAAGCAAACACAGATCAAGGTTAAATGCAAGCTGTCTTTGGTCTCAGGACTAGATACATATTGAAAAAAAAGATGGAAATTGCTTCGACCTAGGTGGGGAGAATTTGCCAAATGACTGCTTGGTGCTTAGTTCTCAGCTGGGGTTGAGCCACAACAAATATCTAGTGCAAATAAAACAAATATCTACTGAAAACAAGGACCAGTTTAAACCATCTGCATGTAAATGACACATCCCTTGATCACACAAGCAATGCTTAGAAAGAAGAGTAAATAACGTGGCTCTGTCAGTGCTCTTAATTACAACATTCTCATCCACAGAAGCTATAAACAACTAGAAAATGGCATCTATCATGCTACTCTTTTTCATGTGACAAATACTTGGGAGATGTAAGTTTCTAGATGAAAAGGGCAAGCAAAGCTCTCATCAGCTTTCACACCTCACATTCTGAGTTACTTCAAGTGCAATCTGGTTGCAAGTCAGGGTCAAGGACAAGTAACTTGAGCAAGAGAAATATAAAATTCAGGGTATTAGAAAACATATTTGTGCAGGAAAGTATTGTGGGCACAAAGTGAAACTGCCTTATGGCTCATTCACAAGAACATGTACGTAGCAATTTGGATTTATTTACCTGGTCATAGGGATGCATTTTTAATCACCTTGCCTGGATTCATGACTCAAATTCAGGTTTTTAGAACCTCCATAGCATATGTAACATATTTCTGTCACAACAAACAAATTCTCATTGCAAATGAATTATTGAGTATTTTGTAGTGAAATTTCAAAACCCTTCTCAGTTCCATGCTGGCACAGCTCCTGGCTCAGAATTATGCCACAGGCTATTATTTGATACTTCAAGTAACAGCCAGCTAGCTCAGTGCATCTGTGCTATCCTGCAGTCACTACAATAGAGGTGTAACTGTACAGGCAAATTTGACATAATAATGTCAAGACTAAAAGTTGTTTTCCAAATATTTACCTCTTCATACCTCTTCACCACAACTGAGCAAAACATACTTTACAAAGCATGCATCTGTGGGCACTATTCAAACAGTTTTTTAACCATTGATATTGACAAAGACAAAATGTGTTATGAAAAAGAGCCTGAACAGTATTTTCACAGGGAAACTAAATGAAAATGTTCAGAAAACATTGGTTATTCAACTAGCAGTTGGATAAGGAATGAATTATACACTTCTGCCTTCTCTTTCCCTATCAGGCCTGTGTGGTTAGCTAAGCAGAGTTAAGATCTTCAAACTCAAGGCCTCTGGAATGAAGTCATGGTTACAGTACACGTGCATATCTAGAACCCACAGATGTCACGGTTTCCTGTTAAGATGAAGAACTAAGAGCAAGTGAACCCTCATAAGCATATAGTCAGATGTCTGCTTGCAAAAAACCTGCAGCAGTGACTGCATGTTAGGTCCACATTACTCCTTTCTCATCTGTGAAACAGTAACAAAGAAGGTAAACTGCTTTCAGTAAAAAGGAAAACAAATAGGCTGCTTTCTCAGGAAGCATTTAATTTAGCTTGCTTTCCTAAAACCTCAGAACACTCACATATTTAGTGATTCCACTTCCAATTGCAGACTGTAATTTCCTAAATCATGACACCTGCTCAGAAGTGAAGTCACAACTTGCCTGGGGCTGCCCTACTTTTATAGCCACAAGATTGCCTAAAAAGTAGAGCTCAGTTTTTTCTGCATTATCTGGCAAAGAGTGGTAGTGTTTAAAGTGTGAATGAGCAGTATCTGATAATGAGGGGTGTGAGTGCTCTGCATGGACAGTGAAGTCCTGCTCTGTGCATAGTTTGGACTGAATGGAATGTGTGATCTACATGTGCTAAAAGTTTGGAAGAAACCAGCATCATAATGCAGAAATATCAAGCTTTTATTTTGCTCAAGGCTACAAAAGCTGCTAGACTTGCTTTGCATTCTAACTGTCCGATGAGTTAAAAAAGCTAGATATTCATAGTAATGTTCTGTACTCTCATATTTCTCACGTAGTATGCCAGTGATTTTGGTACATATTCCCTACAACCTTTCAACTATGTACAAGAAGCAAGTCTTCTGTTTTTTAGCTTTCCATTCTTTTTTTTAAACAAAGGATGCTACCAGATCTCAAAAACTCAATAGGCAACTGTACAATTAATGAAGAGAATGTTCTTTCATCCAAATACGTGAATCTAGCCACACAGTTTATCTCCCATTACCCAAAATCTAACTATATGGGATAAGCATCTGAAATGTTTAAATCACTCTAAAGAAAGTTATTAGGAGAAAGAAGATAAAATTCTGCCTCTTTTAAAATATTTTTCAACACATTAGAAAGATATAATATGGTCATGTTTTGGACCTGAAATTTAAATTGTGTGAGAGAAGGATTAGGAAAGGGAAAGTCGTTCTATGAGAAAATATAAAATAATAGCCTTTTGCTCTGAAAGTTTGCCAAAATTTCATCAAATCATATGTCCCTGGAAAATATCTCTTGGCAGATGTCCAGTAGAGACTTGTGTCCTGTACACCAAGGATTTTCCATCTGGATTGTTATGTCCCTGCCAAAGTGAGCATGTGCAATCCACTTAGGATAATTAGACATGCTTTACTCTGTGAAGAATAAAATTCCTTTGCAATTCTTGTGGCTGCAAGAAAGGATAAGTATGGAGAAGGAAGACAAAAAAGAAGTATGACTTTTGTTTTGGGAGGGGTCTGCAACGTCTTTCTGTTGTAGGAAGTCAGGTAAGAAGGGCCTGAGAGATGGAGCAGCCATACTGGAAGGAAGAAGAGTGCGAAAAGAGAGTAACAAAAAAGGAGAAAATATATGAGGGAAGGACAGGACAATAGCAGCTGTTGTGAAAGAGTCAGGAAGCTGTGTGAAAATGGTAAACATGCAAGGCTGAGGAAAACAATAAGCTCCGAAAGCTCCAATATAAAAGGTAAAGGTAAAAGGAGAAATACAACTGTTACTTAAAAGGCAACTGAGAATTACAGTTTTTCCCTCTATGTAACCCCTTTTACAAGATGGATGCTTCTTTGGCTTTGAATTGGAGCAAAATACTAAGTGGCACTACACTGAAATTACTGTAAAAATAAGCATCTACATTAAGCTGAGGTAATGGATGGTGAGGTAATGGACTACTACAGTGGTGGCAATGGAGAGATAAGACTGTCATAATATAAAACAGGATTTTACCCTAGAAAAGGTCATTTGAACTCCATCTTTGCCTCACTTTCATCTGTGATAATGGTGCTGCTCAGTTTAGCCGAATGACATTTTAAACATGCACAGCACCCTACAACTGGGGAAACATCAGTAAGTTCTTACCATTACAACTGTCTTTTAAATGAACTATGATTCATATATAAAGAGGTAAAAGTGATGGTAAGGCTGAAAAAACCAGGCATGAAGTGATTTGTGTTTGGTGAATAACTAATATTGTTGTACCTCAGACTCTGAGCTGTAATGTAGTGGTACTTATGTCATTAAAAAAATCATCATCAATTGTAAATCCCTTAGAAAGCACTCTAAAGGTAATGAATTATTTTATATTCAGTGCATCATTTAGTTTCTTAAAGCTAAATGTAATTAAGTAGGTTTGGGCTATATACAGAATGAAAAAAAAAGTGAAAAAGAAGAATTATCTATATGAAGAGATTCAATTAAGTTTAATTATGGCATACTACGATACCCAAGTATCTGTTATTTCAAATTTATTCTTCTAATATGACTTGGATGGAACTAGAATATGAACATTCTCAGAAAAACTGAAAAGTAAAGGAGGACAAAATCACTATTTTATATTAGTTGATTAAATTGAAACCTAAGGGATAAAGTGAAGTCTCCATTCTTGGTATTTATCACATATAAGCCACAAATATAAACAGTAATTTTTATACTGCCTGTTATTTCTGAAAATCATGCTAGGCATGCATTATGCTTTTCATCACAGAGTGATTCCAAAACATTGCATTTCTCAATCAAAAAAATCCAAAACAAAGAAAAGGACAGAGTAAAACATCTACTTTAGAGCAGAATAATTTTTCCCCTCAGTAATCTTTAATAAACTTGTATGTGAAGCATTTTTTCAGTCTCTGTAATTGGTATTTATATTTGATGTTAGCAAATCAAAGTTAAGAGATTTACCAAGTGATATTCATACTAATATAACTAAATCCCCCAAATTTATTCCTCAAACATTGCAACTGAATTTCTAAAAGTAAACTAGTAAATATAATTGATAATGTGTGTGTATACAGATACATATTTATCTGTATATGTGTATAGCTAAATACAGAATTATGGAAGTAATTACCTTTCAGTATCTCCACTGACCACGTCCCCTGCTCTCTGTAGAAGAAAAACAAAAAGTGTTAAGTGCGACTGTGCTTCTTTGGTGCACTCAACATAGTGACATCTGCAGCAAAAGAAATCACAGAAGTAAACCACAGTAGTCATTCTGTAACTCTAAGGAAAAGGAAATGGAAAATATATTTCAATTTCTAACTAAATGTTATTTCACAATGAAGATCATGTTTAAAGCAACTTGTATCTCTACTTATTTAATAGTTGCGATATAATTGTCATCAAACTTCTTTAAAAGAAGGGAGCTAAAAATTTGTTACAATTTGTGATGATGACAATATTTGAAAGGCAGTTTAAATGTATTCACAAGTATTACAATTTATAATACAGAATTCCAGGAGAATGAACTGTGATAAAACTTTTCTTAATACCATTCTTAGATAACTTTACATAAATGGATTTACTACACTGGTTATTCTTCTGAGGTTTCAAATGAATGTGTCTTTTAGTAATAAGTGATATAGTATGAAAAATAAAATCTTCAGACTTTTTGTTAGTTTAAACCAAGCTTTATGATGGAGAAGTTCTTCCTACAGATAAGGAACAGTTTTTAATATTGAAATTACAAAAATTTATGTTTGAAAACTAATGCATATTTGTTTATAAGTGCAGAAATCTACCCTTGAAAAATCTTGTAGTATGTTTTCTGAATAAACAAATAGGGAACAGATTATTAAGTATAATGTTTGTGGTTTAATATCACTACGTTAGGCATATTCAATAAGATATTTAATCACACATGACTTCAGAGAAGAGTTACAAGACTGAAACGAATGTTGCAGACTTAAGAGGCAGGAAGCCTGCTGGTTTTGTGTAACCACATGGGCTGTAACACAGGCATATTAAAACAGTGTGCATTTCTAAGAAAAGTTTGAAATGTTCAAGGCACAAGCTTGCATTTTGCCACCTCCCCCCACATTTCCCCCCCAGTGTATCCATATACAGAATCATTTCTTTTACCATACTATTTCTACTACGGGCTCTAGATGATTTGCTACGTGAAGCAAGCAAAAAACCCTGAAGTTATCAAGTTATCTTGGGATTGATGACAACACAATAATAATAAAATACCTCAGGAATCTTGTTTGTCACCTGCTTGCATCTGATCAGACCAGTTATTTAACCTAAGATCTCAAAGGTATTTTTCCTGCAGCAGGACCAAGTAGATCTACACAACTACGTTTTCTTCTTTCCTCTTAAACATTCTTATTATCCAAAGTACTCGTCATATTCAAAGGAGAATCAGCCTGCTGCAGGAACATGGTGAACATACAGTAGCATTATTAATGGCAAATATTTATTTTCAAACTATCAAGCAAATGAGGGTACTGGCAGCCTATATAAAGTCAAAAGTAGATCACTAAATCACTACGTGGAGTTTCATAATGATCACTGTAATGATCATAGGGCTGAAAATTAACGAAAGGTGAGCACTCTTCCTGATTTTGCAGCTGATACAGTCTGTGGCATGTTCCTATTTTGAATAAGACGTTGCCACAGTCAACCCACACTCAAGACAGACAATGTATCGTGGCAAAACTGTCTACAATGCAACATAAATTACACATACTCTAAAGTTTTCACTTAGGTTTTTCTGTCTCTTACTCTCCACAATAATTAGGATGTCACAAATTTTACAAGGAACTTTTCATTTTCTCTTGTTGCTACATTAAATATCAGCCTTTTCTTTGTTCTGGTAATTGATTCAGCTAAAACATTCCAGGAAATGCTAGTATCAAAGATGGTTACCATTCAAATAAGAGAACTTAACTAATAAAAAGTAATGAAATGATGCCCTTAAACTTCAAAGCAGATTTCTACATATCTTATTGAAACCAGGCGAAGGTAGGAGCTCCCCATTGAGTAACAGTACAGAAAACTATAACAGACTTTTCTGAGTGCTATAAACAACTGAATTCTCTTTAGAGTACACTGAAATTTTGCCTAAAGGTCGTACAAAAATGAAAATATATTGTCTAGAAATATTTCTATTTTCTTGAAGCTGACTGTAAGAGATACCAGCATACAAATATGCATTTGAAGAGCTTCAGTGAAGTGCTGCATAATAAAAGTCAGATTTCTGCTGCTGTTAAGGCTTTCTGATAGCATATATGGAAAAAGTCACAAGCTGGTATTTCTATAAATGTGTATGTATAGCTACAATTAATTTCCTTGTGTAATTGTAATTACATACACAGATACAATACTGACAATGACTTATATGTGGGTAAATTTCTATCTGCAATTTCAGCAACCTTATATACTTCTTTTTTCCCCAGCAGCTGCTTCTTAACGTTTCCGGGTATCAGGAAAAGAAATTGTCTTATCCTAGTTCCCAATCTAGAACTTTGACTTACTAAAGGGCTACTTTCATGACTTGTAAACATGTGGGAGGCTCAGGAGGCACAAATCTTGTCATGCTGTCACAGATGATAAGGTACAAATCCTGTGAAATTCAGGTCACTGGCACCTATCAGCCTTCTTTAGTCAGCTTCACATTTGTATAGCTCTAGGGATTTCAGTGGATCTACTTCTGACTTGCACAAGTAGAAATGAAAGGACAATAAAGGCCGGTATGACCTAAGAAGAAGATCTGATGATCCTCTCACAAAGCAAATCCTGTAGAAACCCCCATTTGCCTGAAATGTCTATAAATAATTGATAACAAAAAAAAAAGGTTTTCCCAAATCAGGATTTCATAAGGAAAATAAATATTTTCTCCAAAGAAGTAAAAGAAATGACATAAACTACAGAAAACAAAAGAACCCTGAACTTCAGTGATAACGTGAAAACATTCAGTTCATAGATTAATGAAGAGTGTTGTTTAGAGAATCATGTCTGAACAGAACCGTAAAGAAACAGATTATTGGATACTGATACTGAAGGACCCCTCTTATAGTACCAGCTAGTTACTTGTCAGCTCAAGCCTTCATGGGCACAAATATGGTACAGTACAAATGCAAAACAGTCTTACAGTCAAAACAACTGGACAGAAGCAACTCGAAGCTACAGAAGTTAGAAAGATTTATATTAGATCCTCTGAGCAGCTAGATTCCACACAACTGCCCTCTTAGTGATTTCTCAACATGCCTGCACGTTAGAGAAAGGTGTTCCACAGTACAAATACTTAAATAAAGAGCAAAAATAGAATGTACTCTGCAATTCAGAAAGGAAATAAAACTCTGAGGAAAAGAATTCTCATTCTTGACTGTTAGCACAGTTCTGCTTCTTCTTGCAAAACCAGGAAGGAAAAAATAAAATATGAGCAGTTTTCCTACAAAATTGGCAATAACAGACTTTTTCAGTCATATGGAGCTGAATACATATGATTCTCCCAGACTATCTTAATTATTATACTTATCATAGGAGCATTCAGACTGCTATCATCCAAAAAAAGTGTCTGGAACATCTGGCACATCTCAGCATGCATGCGTTACAGAACAAGCAGATCTTCATTGTTTTTGCACACATTTAGTTCTCAGTATGTACCATTAAACTTTATATCATTTGTCAAGCTTCCTTCTGCAGCTCCAAGAACAGTTAAATAGCATTTACATCATTCTGTGCTAAAAGGCATGCATTGCCAACTTCCTATGATCAGCAGGAAGTTCTATGAAACACTGACTAACCCTAAACTATGGTAATGCTTCAAATTATCTTTAAAATAAAAAGCAAGTGCTGTAGTAACATTCTCAGTAACTACCCTACAGCAGTCATTAGTTCTGTGAAATATATAATATTGAAATGAAAGAATCTCTCTTAAAATTTGTTAAACCTGAAGTCTCTTCTATACACTGAATTCTGATTCACAAAAAATTTAGACGATTCAAATACGTTATAATCCAATATCTTAATATAGGATATCACAAAATAAAATATCCAATCAATTTGTAGACAACAGGTCCAGAACATTTATTGCCAAGTAAAACCAGATGAGAGATCATTATCTGCTTTGAGAATTTAATGTAGTGACCAGCAGATTAAATTTCAGAGCTTCAAAATCTAGTGTAAATCTGAGACAGGGAAACTATGAAGTTGAATACCTTGTGGATTTTCAGAATGGATCTGGAATAAGAACTGCAATACTCCTTTTAGACAGAAGCTGATTCCCATAGTGCAAATGAAACTGAGCGTCAGAAAACGTACAATTCACAAGGGTTTTTAAATCCTGGACATCAGTTTAAAGGTGGAAAGTGTTTTCCATTCAAGACTTTCTGTGGTTTATGAGGAAAAATGCAAAATAAAAATTTCTCATGTACATCTGGTCTACTGTGTCAGAGTCCTACTTTATAGGTTCATTTTCCTCAGCATGAGCTCTGGTAATACAAAATAAAAACATATTTGGATTTTGGCTCTATTTTGTAAGCACAAGGTCTACTCCAATAGTGTACTTCAGCAATGCTATTATGGAGACACTTTTGTGATATTGACATATGCCCCACTAGTTAGGCTTAATCTAGTAAACAATATTACTTCAGTCAGAAGTGAAACATTAGTAAACATAGGCATTCATGTTCTCAGAAATACTCTATTGATTAATATAATTTATAACAGCCTTGTTAATTGTAATTGACTCTTTTTCAGATTCTGTGACATGCATTGCAGAATTGCATATCAATTATATTAGTTCTATAAATACATCCTGGAAGGGCAGACTTTCTTGAGAGTGATATTTGACTACAATATAGCTTTAGCCATCATTTTATATCCTGGGCACACTGCCAGTAGTACATTACCTAAATATCCATTTTATACAGTAACTCTGCATCCTCAAAGCAACTTATGAAATCAGTCTAATTGTTTAATTTTAGGTTCCAAATCAACATACCCTCCAAAGCATGAATTATAGAATCATAGAATCGTTTCAGCTGGAAGAGACCTTTAAGATCATTGAGTCCAGCCTTTGTCCCAGCCCTATCAACCACTAGACCGTTTCCCTAAGTGCAGCATCCACCCATCTCTTAAACACCTCCAGGGCCAGTGACCCCAGCACTTCCCTGGGCAGCCCATTCCAATGCCTGACAACCCTAATTCCTCCTAACTGGTGAATCTAGTGAATTTATGCAATTACCAATTAGATAAAACTTACATCAATGCCTGGTAATCTAAATACTGCTAAGTGCCTTGCTTTTGGTATGTATTTAGGTAGCTATGCTTAGAAAACAAAGCAATGACTAAGTGCCACTGCCATTGTGTGTCTCAGTTTCTCTTTACAGTATGCTACACTTGTTTGCTTACAAGGCACTATCACCTTGCCTTTACTAAAGATAGTTAAGATCCCATTTAACATTATAATTTACTTTTTCCAAAACATTTATCTGCATTGAAATTTTTATCTATATCCAGAAGTTGTTCTAGGCATTCATGGAAATTTGATTTTAATAGTTCTGCAGTTTCAATTTCTGTATAAACAAACAAAAAAATCCAACAAAACATGAAACTAGTTTTGTCATCTAACAGTGCAATGTCCAGACAACTGAGAAAAAAGAGAATACAGACAGAAGTCCCCTTCAGACAGTTTTTTTTCCTTTTTTTTTTTTAATAGAAAAGTAGCAAAAGTGTGTTTATAGTGATTTGGTTACGTGAAGTGTAGTAAAATTTTTTATTAACCTTAGTCTTGATACAGAATGAATTCTTGATAGAATAAGATCTCACTATCCAAATAAGTAAATACATTAAAATGCTTATGAAAATCCTGGTAACATCTCTAAAGGAAAAGCGATGATCTACTTAAAACCTAAATTTCAATATTTTTTGGTATCAAAAGCTGACAAGTGCTCTTTGATTTTTCATTCTAGAGATATATGTTTCAGGACAGAAACAAAAAAGGTTTTGTTTCACTTTTCAGAATTCTTCAATGGTGGAAAGACACTGTTAATATGAAGGATTCTCTGCTGACAAGAACCCACAAAACTTGTTTCAGCAACTCTTGGATAGCTGTCAACTCAGTTCCCCTTGTACATTTATACGGCAGTTGACTAGGTGCCTGAGATATTCCGATTCTTATGACTATCTTGTGAAAGACTGCAAGGTCTGTCTCTAATATGGTTGAGAAAATTGATGGTGATAAAAAAAATTATTCTACTCTGTCAGTGCATGAATAATCATTTCGTATATGTAATTAAGAGCATTATTTTAATTAAAACATCTGATATCAAATGGTCCTTGGCTTACATTTTTTCATTCTGTCTAAAGTGTTCTCATATGAAAGCCGTGACTATACTGATGTTAAGCAACTTTCTCGGACTATAAAATACAACATTGTAACATGAAATATAAGAATATACCTTTTTTACCTGTATCAATCCTAAAGGATATAGGATAAAGGATTGAGTGTTTTCCATGTACTTTATGCAATAAGGGGTTTTGTTATGTACTTACGTGATAAAGTGGAACTGTATTATTTTCTGCTAGTGAGAAGTTCAAGGCATCTTGCTGTCCCGGTTCAAGCCTAACATTAATAGTAGAAGTCAATACAGATGGACTAATAGGGTAGTTTGGATTGAATGTGGTTTTGCCCTTTTTTCTTGACCTATGACCTGTGTCTCTTTTGTTGTCTTTTTGTGTCAAAGGCTCTTCTTGGATAACCAGTATCTTGTCGTCACTCAGATACCGCAAGAGTGAATTCTCAGAGTCAGTTGTTGGAGGAAAAAAAGGAAAAAAGAAACATTAGTAGGAGGAAAGAAAGAGAGAACCATTTTGGCTGCATCTGTATTATCAGCTTAGTTAATTCTGCACTTCATCTGAGGCTCTTTCCTCTGAAAACAAACTTATTTGTACCAGGGTCCCAATCAAGATCTATCTAAATAGTTGGCATAAGGCGTATGAAAAGGTCGTGGTGCACAACCACATCCTTCACAAGAGACTGTATGAAGCTAGTCCACATGATATGGCTTGTGCAACAAAGGGAATATAAATAGAGCCAAAATGTTTCTGCAAAATGTCAAAGACCATCACGTAGCACTATTAAACTTGAAAGAGTTCTATGAATGTCACATTGACATTTGAGGTTAAAGTGAGCTACACATAAGATATTTGTAAATTGCATCAGGAGGGGATCATCTCTATGATCATTCCAGAGACAAGGGCTGTGATTTCTGATAAACTGCAATAATGGTCTTAGGGAGATATGAAGTATACTTGGGCACAATTTCAAAATGGGAATCATCCAAGCAACAATTCTTAGGAAAGGAATCTGTAACAGTGAAATACAAGCTAAACATAAATCAACAGATTTCGAATAAATCAGAAGAATCTTGTGTTTTAAATGAAAGTACTTTTCCCTTGCAACAGAAGATTACTGAAAAAGGTAGTTTAAAATCCTGTATTAATTTTCAAGAATATAATTCAATTTGTCACGTTAGAAGCAGTAAAGTTGAACCCCTCCCAGCTACTTGCACTCTACCTGAAAGATTCATTAGTATTTATTTAAGAATCTTTAACAATTGGTGTAACAATACAAATATTTGTGCATTTGAACAATATTCTTTTGCATGATATAATTGCTTTTTAGAAAAGTAAAAAATGCAAGAAAGGAACTTTGCAATTATTATGCTTTCAAATTCATAATTCCCACTGGAATCAATGGAAATTTATATGATTAGGAATGCTAGTGTGAACACTGGCAGTACAATTGCTGATTCTGGTTTCAAATATTCGTTCATGCTAATCAAAATACATCTCAAAGGACATTACCTTACATCTATATCATCACATATTGTTTTCTAGAACCATGAAGATTAAGACGTGATTGCTATTAATTTATATCTGAATCTTATAAATCTATTTTCCTTTAGTGATTATCTATCTATATACTAGAACTGAATGGAGTAAATATTTCCTCCTGATACCAAATTTTAATTTTCCTGAAACTAGCCAAACTCTTTTCTATTCTCTATGGCACTCAAGAAAAATGGATTTAATTTCTGTGATGATATCTTCATGCTTCTTGAGTAACAAAGAAAAAAAATCCTGGAGAACAGCAGAGAAAAAAAAATACTCACCTCTGCTTCCCCTCTTGTACATGTTTTGTTCTTTTGACTCCCCTATCCAACTGTACTCAGTAGGCATAGAAACAGGCCTTAAATCTCCTGGAAACAAGTCAAGAGAAACCAATATAATTTTTGAAGAGTAAATGTAGAAAGCTGCAGGGTAAGTAATGCCTATAAATTACAGGCATGATACAACCCTCAGAGAAATCCTTTTCATCACCACCTATAAGTTGTCAAAGCTGTAGCATTCAGGATCAATTAAACACCATATATACTGGGTTCTCTTCTTCATGATATCAATCTGAAGGAAAGTGCCACTGACTTTGGTGAAATTACTTATAAATGTAAAGCAGATGACAAATTTATTCTGTAAATTATTCTGTAAAAACTTGCTCATTCATTAAATAGGTGTTTTGGAATAAAGAGAAAAGCAGTTTTCAAATGTACTAATATGCTTTAGCAAGACTAGAAAGACTACAAATACAGATATGATTTTACATATCTGTCAGTTAAATAGTAAAACCTATTTGACCTGGGAAATCACCTGGAGAGTAATGAGTGGATCTCATTTCAAGGAACATTCATTTCAAATACCTTAAAAAGAAAAACAGCTTGTGCAGTTTGGTAATAACAACAGACAAAAAAGGAGATTCAGACACCAGGGTTTTAATTAACACAATGGCTGTAAGATATTAATGTGCATTAATCGTTCCATACCAGGGTATCAGTGGAACCTTGACAGCAGGCCATTAAATGAGGAATACTACAAAACTGACTATAAAGCATTATAACTTTGGCCTTGTCAGTGTGCATTACTGTCACAGAACACAGAAACACACCCTTTAGATTATGGGTTAAGTTCTGTCTGACCCATAAAGCCAACGATTCCTTTTTTCCTTATGCCAGCTGACTAAATTTAGTGTGTTTTTTTGGCACTCAAGCAAATTTTTTAGTTTCCCACTGTTCTAGTATAATTACAGAATTTAAATGTAAACAAGTTTTGTTTTCATTATCAATTTCCTCAGATTCATTAGAGTGACAAAGTATTTTCTGTAGATGATTTGTTTGCTAATATAGGTTTTTTTTATTAACCATTCTTCCAAAACACAGCTTTTTAGCTACTAAAATGTTACAAGGATTTAAGAACAAACAGCTGTATAAGGCAAACATGCCTCTGGATAACATGATTTTCTAAAAACTGAAGGGGTAACATATACACGGAATACCGACATTTTCCCATGTTACACCTTTGCTCGTACCTTAAAAGTTAGTGCATAACTAATTGTATGGAAAATATATGTAATTTTGCCTGTCTACCTAATGGTTGAAATTACCTATAACTACAAATGTATTATTCAACTCCTCAAATTTCCCCCTAGAAGAGTAATATTGAGGAAAAAAACCCCCTCAATATGACAAAGTGATGTTCAGTAATATAGAAAAGAACAAGTAAAGATTACAAATGAAACCCCCAAAATATGAAAATAAGAATGAATATAACAAATGAAGATCAACATAATAAAACTTAGCAGTATTTCTGTAAAGAAAAGTCTGGAGCTCTGAAGAGATTTTTAACACAAATGCCAGATGCCACTGCACAGTTGACACCAAAAGTAGAAACTTAGGACAGGAAACAAAGGAACTAGTGATTTTGTGTAGTGCTTATTTTACTTCCTAGTTATTTTCCAAACAAATATAACTTATAAACCAATTCAGCATTGCAACTTGGATGCTTTTCTGAGGAGCAGAAAATTGTTGTGTATGAGTTTAGCAGTATAAATTGAAAGACAGAAAAATATGCTTATTTATGGTGGTTTTGCCTCTTTAACACATAAAGAGAAGAGATTTGATATGAATCGCCACATGAACTCTAAATAATATACCATATTGGAGTCAGACTAACACTCGTAATAGAAAAAAAATTGCACCGCAGGATTGATAAACACAAGCTTAACTTTCACAAATGGTTTGAGAAAATGGGCTGATTATTTGCTGTCTTGGAGTCTGTATATATTATCTGTAGTAAGAGTCTCATCTGCCTGAGCATCCTTCCACCTAACAGCTGCAACACAGATTGTTTTCGAACAATTGCTTTAATTCTGTTAATTCTGTGGTGGGAATCTCTGAACTGTGGTTCATGTGAATCCTAGTAATAACGAAAGTGTCCGCTCAACCATAAAAGACTTTAGAAGTTTTATTTTCCTTCCTTTGCCCATGGCTATCTGGTTCCAGCATCAGATACACGTTTATTGGATCTACCATAAATGCCATCTTTCCACTGAAAGACGTAGTGTCACTTTGCTAGTTCAAATGTACATCCTGAAGTCAAGAAGCGTGAAGCACTCTACTAAAGTAAAACAAAATCTGAATTTGAAAGTCTGTTAATTGACAGATTAATTTTATCTGTAGTAAAAAAATGTGGTTTAAAAATTGTTTTTGAAACAAAGGTGTTTTCCTGAGACTTTGAAATCAAATTCCTTCTAGATTTTCAAAGTTACAGAAAATCAGAACTGTTCTTCATGAACACAAGAAAAACCTTGCATGACACTGGGATTGGGCACAGAGCCCAACACTTTAAGTCATCATAAAGCATAAATTGATGAAAGTAAGCCAAATACATCCATCTGGCTCTAATTTTAATCACAGTTAAGATTTATCTTTTATTCTAATTTTATTATAAAATGATGTCACTTATCGGGGAGATAAAGACTGAGTATTACTAGTCTTAAGATGGAATCCCGTTCTTCAGCGTTACAGTTTTTTCAAGCATCAAGTATGTGATGGTACAAGTTACCAAAAATATCCTATATGTGACAAAGGTCTATGAATATTTCTCTGTTCTGAAAAGGCAGTGTATATATATACATGATCCTGTCCATTTTACAACTGATATTTTCCCATTTTTTTACCATAAATAGATCTGTAGTTATTAAAATAAAAACCAAATGGACAAAAGTTCTTTTTAAATGATAAAGATAAAATCAGATTGCTTTGAAACTGTTAGAATGATAAAATCAGAACAACCTTTGGAAAGCTGGATGATCTTTGTTGGGCAAGTCTAGCTACAGTGAAGTACCACTCCCTAGCTGCAGTGAGCCACCACTACCGTGAAGTACCACTGCAGCTTGAAGGCTTTTAAAGTTGTTTAAAGGAGCCTTTTAAAGTTGCAGCTGTCCATTTCAGACTTGAATTCTACGCTCTCAGTGCTCACAACAGCAGGTGAAAAACCTTAACCCAGGGTAAGTTGTATAAATTATGCCATAGATATATAAAGTAACAAAACCTCCGGAAATATTTACTGACAGAGGAAAATGCTTGTACATCTTAACTATCCAAATCTGTTTTGGCTGCTGGGGTTGTCAATTACCCTCTCTTAACATCTATGGTATAAAGAAAACCTCAGTCTCAGAACAGGGAAGAGAAAGCCACATCTCTAACAACTGAAAGAAGCACAGGAAAATATAGTTAAACGTATCCATGGTATCAACTACTGCACCAGACTAATCAGTTCTGTTGCAGATCAACAGAATCAGTGCCTGGAGGGCTTAAAGATTTTTTTTTTCCCCAACTGTGTTCCACTTCAGTTGCTGTTGGATCTTCCACTGTAACTGCCTTTCCTATCATCTCCAATGAACTGCAGCATGTTTGTGTTACTCATGTTCTTCACAGATACATTTTTCTTTAGTACTCTAGGCTTGTGAGAGGTTTTCCCTGTCATAAATACCAAAAGAAAAGGAATAAAATGAGTGAAAGGAAAAAACCTTGGTCTCAGAGAAAGTGAATGAAGTACTTACTAATAGCATCACATATATATATTTCACATTATATATAGCTCAAAGGATAGCACCTATCCATATAGAATGCTATGATCAGAAGGATTTCTCCGAGGCTCAGAAATAATGTCACTTTCAAAATCAGATAGAATGACAGTTTTAAAAATAAATAGTTTATCTTAAGTCTGTAAACGTCACAAAAACTACTTGAAAATAAAACTGCTTTAAAGATATAGAGAATATACTGCTGTATTTCAATAGTATTCTTCTAAAATTCACCAAACATCAAGAAAATCAGGTAATAGGCAAGCAAAAGAAAATTTCATTTTCAGCAATACCTTTCATACAGTTACATATCGACAAGCACATGAGTTTATATGCCTATACACTTGTGTGGATTTACATATAAAAATATTCTATATAAACTAAGAGTTAATTGTTAATTTATTTGCATGTTATATATTTAAGCAGTTCTCATTCTAAGACTGTGAAATAGGAGACCACTCATGTAATTATATCCCCTTAATACAGCACTGAATTTTGGAGTGCCTTACATGTTACAGACTCTTTCATATCACAAGTAAGTCTTTTCAGGCCCTCCATTGAATCTTAACAGCCCAGAACCTTGCAACTAGAGTAGTCTCCAAGAGTCTGTGAATGAAATTCACTAAATCAAGATGCTGGATATCCAAATAAGAGGAGCTTAAGTATCATTCAAAATTATGATTATGGAATGCAGAGTAAAATTATAAATAACTTGCATGCTTTTGATAATGAATGTTAGTTAATTATTGCTTCACATAAACTTTTGTCTACTATTCAGAGCCAATAGGTCATAGCCTAACAACCAATCATAGGTATTTGGGGGTGTTGCAGTGTTAGTAGCACTATCTGTAAACTCAATCAATTTAAAAACATTAAGGAAATCAAGCCTACCATGAGTGGGTGTTTTTTCTCTTCTTCGCACTCCTCTGTTTCTCTCATACTCAGAGCCCACAGGGTGGCCTTCACCTTCAATTAAGGTGTAGTATTTCCCACTTTCATGCTCCAGAAAATAGCTTGGAGACTCAGAGCCTTTCATTCCAGACTTTCCAAATTTGCTGATATCATCACAAGACATTATTCCAATTTCATCCCTAAAAACAGTAAACCAGAAGATTATGGAGAAATGAAATATTTTATGATAAAGCTAAAGCATACAACAGTCTCTACTAAACACTGCAAATAAAAACCCCTGTCGTTGAAATGCTAGATGTGAGAGCTTTCACAAAAGTGGTTCAATTTAACAAATGCAAATTAATGAAATCATCTTTAACCAGAAGATATAGTTCATGAGTTTTCTAGGGTAAGGGAGCATAAGGAATTGCTATAATGTGAGGAGGTAAGGGTTACTCATACAGAAATGCATGTTTTACAATAAGATACAAGTGGTCACATAAAAGTAAATAAAACTAAATTATTAAAGTCTTGTTTAAATGCTTTCTTGGTTGAAAGTGTAAAACTTAGTTTTTCAAAACCTGAAATTCATTAGGATGTAAATACCTGGGGCCATAAAGTCCTGACATAGGAGACAGAATGAAAACATCCTGGAGTGCAGAATTCTCTATTTTTGAGGATATGCCCATTGTACTTGTTGGTGTTGTAGAACTGCTTGTTGGACTGGTTGGAATTACAGGCTGTAAAAAAAAAAACGACCACATGAAGAATAAATTAATGGTTTTTTGTGCTACAAGGAACAGAAAAGTAAATATGCATCATTTTAAGAATATAATGTATTATTAGTCTTTTTATTTGAATTACTGGTTTCTTCCAAAAACACTGTTTTACCAGAGTTCAAGAGTAGTTTTGCAAGAAATTGATAAAATACCAGTGACATAAATTTAAAAGCATCTTCATGGGAAAATCTGACACAAATAAAAACATGGTTTTTAATCAGTGTAGAAAATCAGTTAAATGGAGAGGAAGGACATATACCATTAAATATATACTATTAAATGTCATTAAACAAAAATTAATTACAGAACTGTGGAATCTGTGCACTGAATGAAAGTGTTCATAACCATAACGTTGGTTTCAGTAGAAGTTTTATGGTTAGCAAGGAGAGAATATTTAGTTTTTTAAAACAAAACAGGATTCATGGTAATCTATTTTATCTTACTTTTTTAATGAAACCATATCCTGATGTCTGCATCAGGGTGATTCAAATACAGATTCTATAGTGACTAGCAATGAAATGTAAATTAAACTAAGCAATAAACATGAGTAACACCAGTATTAAAAGTAATGATAAAGTATGGGGGCGTCTCTGGTTTTTTGTTTTTTAAAATTTTTAAATGAAGTTAAACATAATTTTTTTTACCCAAATGGCAACGAGAAGCTGAAGTCAATGGCTATAAGGGCTGTAACCAGGTGTTTTGTGCAGGATGTGAAGATACATACACAAAGAATATTTTCCAACCAAGTACAGTCTGTATTGTATTCAAGAATAGAAAATATTTTTATTTAATATTATAGTTTAGATTATTTACATGAAAATTCTCGTTCAAATACAAAATTGTGCTTCAATAGACACAGCTAGTTTTTTACAGGTGGAATAAAAACACATTGACCTAGACATTGGACAAAAGCTGTGAACCTTTTTCTAAATACAGACTTTCTAACTTCTAAACATTTAAATTCTTTTTCTGGAAGGCAACAAGTAAAAGCAAACCTTTTCAAAAAAGGATTTTTTTTTAATGAGAATATCAGTCTGTATAGAGGTCGAAATGATACTACTCTTTTGTGCTTGTTAAGCCTCTACATTCTGATCAAATGTTTTAGGTTTCTTTTGTATTATCAATATAAATAAGAAGTGACTGCTAGACACAAGAATCATTCTCTACTCACTTTCTCATACCTTTCAAAATTAGGACCTACCACCTTATGCACAGTACTAACCACTACATTTAGAACGCTGTGGTTATTTCTGCAGTTTTAGTGTGGTGGTATTAGTAAGGAGACTAAATAGAAGATGTTCTAGTAATCCTCCCAACTTAACTGCAGCTGGGTACAGTTTCCCATGGCATAAATTGTCACCATCACAGAAAGACAAGCAGACACTTCATTTCAGAATCAGAAATTATCTATACTGAGAGTCTTGTGCTAATGTCTTTTTAGTGATTGTACATTCAGCAGCCATCAAGGTTACACAGTTTAGTCAATGAAGCTGACATCAGGAAAAAGGGTAAGGACAGCTAGTACAACAGTTCAATTTGCCCTGAAGAGGCTCACAGCCATGCTGTTCCTGATGGATTTTTAAAAAATCTAACCATATATCAATGTAATCTTCTTTTTCCTTCAATTACTGTTCTACCTACCCCAGAAAGGGAGAATTTTCATTTTCACTCTTCTTTAACTTTGACATTTTTTTCATTCTGGGTACTATCTGTTTCCTCTTATTTTGGCTAGAAAACAAGAAAAAAATCCTAATGCTTCTCTTACAGGGCTTGTTTTCTCAAACAGTAACAAATCATAGTGGGCTCTGTACTTTCTCCAACTGATTGAACTGTGAGTACTCAGTGTATACTACGTGTATTCAACACTCAGATGAGATTGTACTAATACTGAATATTAGTGCTCATGAACTGTTCGTGCATATTGACTGACTTAAAATTCCCTGGCTTTTTTATTTCCCCTTTCTGAAGACAAGCATGATACTACTTATTTTTCTACCCTTACTCTAATGTTTGCATGTCTCACAATTCCACAAAAAAGATGTTGAAAAACAATAGTCAAAGAATGCCCCCTGCCCCGAAATACCAGCTCATTTTATCTTCTCGATTGGCACACTGTAAGAGCTTATCCACTGAGTTTACAGAAACACATGCTCTTGTTCACTTTCCCTATACAAGGACTGTAAGTTTTTAAGAAGCACTACTTGATTTCTCTCAGATAAGCTGTCTCCTGCCTTCTCCCTCTCAGCTTTATGTATATTCTCCATATTCTTCATCAAAAAATACCATCAGTGCTTTCCAAGAACCTGCCAGCCAGTGTGTCTTTGGAAAAATGGCTGTTAGTCCTTTCTCAAAGGATGCACCCCATCCGTATACACTGGATTGGGTGATTCTGCTAGTGCTCACAATACACCTTTTTCGGTCATCTGGTCTAGGAGCCATTAAGGAAGAGAAGAGAGCATCTGCTTTCTCCTTCTCTATTATCACTCAAATCATTTCAGCAAACATAATCCTTCTGCAATCTGGAGTTTAGAATGAAGGTAGCAGAGATGTATACCTTCACTCTGAGCTCCAGACATGTCTGTGAAATCAGACATGGAATTTCAGTGGGTTTAGGTATCTAAAATAGCACAGGGATCTTTTAATATTAATAAAACACTATTTTAATTAAATACCAGAGTATTTAATATAATATTTTAGTATTATACTAAATTTAAGAAGTTAATTTTAATAAATAGTGAATATCATCCCAACCAGGACTACCAATTAAACAGACATAATCAAGTCTTTATGTCTTATACCTCAGTTCCAATCAAAGTGCTTAAAGAGATTATGCTGACTATGTGTTCACAAATGAAAGTTTGATGAAGTGCATGCAAATACATGCACAGGAGAAAAAAGCCCCCAGGAAAACACAGTTGTTTATAGACGACTTCCAAAAGGTGACACGTTAGGTGCCTGCTGTTGTTATGAAAAGTTTTTAATGAGTGGCTAATTATCAGTAAAATAATTAAACAATGTTGAAATACCAGAATAAAAATGAAAGACAAACATTAAATTTCACACTCATCAGAAACAAACAATTGTTTACCAAATAGAAAAATTCAAACTGTTTAAGAAACAAGATACACTGCTGTGATTCTAATTATGTTTTGAAAATAGTTGGGATAGTTAAATATTGTATCTATTTTTAAAGTGCTGTTCAAAACAACATGACCCCAGTACATCCTGCAAAAGCCAGAAGGACAAGATGCAGAAAGGTGGTAAAGCCCCATGGCAGAGCAATGAGAGGCTTGAACAGGGACATCCCTTACCTTTTGAGGGGGCATGAAGACTAAGGAGGGGGTATTGCTTTCTCCCTTGAAGGAATAAACTCAGTCCCCAGAATTCCCCTGATGGGTGAATTCACAGAAAACACACAGGTGTCACTCTTCTACATGGATTGCCTGTGGTGAGGGAAAATGGGGCTTTGTAACTGCAGATTACCCTATAAATTCCTATAGTGTGTAATTTTTGTCAGAATAGATTAATTCACACCAGTGATACAGATGACAAACTGGACAAGCTGCTATTCAGAAAAATTAAATGTTTAATAGTATAAATACAACTCATAGTAAGAAGCAGAACTCAGTATGGTTGAGTATCTCCCAGGTGGGTAAATTGGTATAGTTGTGCTGTAAAGTAGCAGGTATGTCACAGTGTTTTCAAGACTTGTAGACTTTTTCTTTTCTGAAACTTCAAATATATATCTTTTTCACGCCCCCAGAGCAAGAGATTACAATGAAATACATAGGAAAACAACAAAAATAAATAAAAACATGAGTGGCATTAGGATGAGAAGGAAATAACTCTTCACCATCTCCTCTACTATAAGATGTTTAAGAGTACAGAACACAACTTTCTTGCTGCATTTTCTTTGTCTGGAGTGTTACAAGTCTTTCCTTGCCCAAGATATTTCTCATCAAGATAATAAAGTAAAAAGACAGCACATGAGTTCATCTGAGTCAGGGTAAAGTGCCTGAATTATAAACTGCAAGCCAACTTGAGTGGTATACAAGAAGTGTTATACACCTACTTGTTATTTTCCTTTTTCTTTCATTCTAGAAGCACCTGTTCTCATAAGGCTTTAGAATTTCTCTTTTGTACAAAGCAACATCTCTTCAAATTAAATTGGTTTTCGAAATCTGAAATAAGGTACCTAGCTAGAATTATTCTGAAGATACAAAGTTGCAGAGCATAACATGGATTTTCAAGTACACAAGAATTATTACAGAATTGTCACTGTTGACATAAGCTTTGCCATTCATATCGCCTGACAGATTCTATAGCTCAAGCTAAATAATAAAAAGTGTAATGCTCTGGATCAAGCAGTTGTAACAGGGATGAGTATTAAAATTAGAAAATGTCTGCAAACAAAAAGAAAAAAATACAATAAATGTTGTATTTTATTTGAATAAAGTGGCTGGTGTGCTCACATTTGTAAAGAACAGAGCACTATTTGCCATTGCAGACAAAAGAAACATTTTATATTGAGTGGGAAGATAATCACAGAGTTTAAAAAAGAAAGTAGTCTTCTAATATCACATAATGCCAACTAGAGACAAAATGAGGAAATTAAATGACTGACATGTTGTCTCACAAAAAGATAATTGTAACATAGAACTTCTTTGTATGTTGACATTCAGCTGTCATTAATTAGGCATCAAGAGAAACTACATATAGTAAAGGAATACTACAGCGAGACCAGAAAAAATTTTACAAAGATTTACAGGTTCTGCATTATTAATAATTAATAAATTAAATATATGGCATAATTTTAAACAAAATGATTGTGGAAACATTAACACCACCACATAGAGGGGCTTTGGCATAATATAAATCATGACAAATTTTATGTAAAAAATTCTTGCTGCACACCAACCCGAGTTAACAAATATTATTTCTAGCCTCTGAATTTCAAGTTAAATCCTACTTCCTTTGTTCCTTCTCTAACTCTGTACAGATTCTGTTTCTTCTTTTAAAAACAGTAAATAAGAATGGAAGAATTGCTCTGCATGTGTTATTTGTCATGGTCCTTTACATATAGCCATGTATGTAAACATATATGTAACACCCTATGAAACATAGCACATCTATATACACTGTCCTATTTTGTGACACTCTGACATCTGCTGAATTGTTTTCAGTTTTGAGCTACTTTAGCTGAGATTTTTTTCTACTGATTGTCGTTTAACTGGTCATTCCAAATACTACATTGGTTACTTTCATCCAAATTGGAAACCTCCAATCTGTGCTGAGTGTCTTCTGCTTATTTCTGAAAGTTTGTCAATAACCTCTGACAGCACCAATGTAATTCATTAGTGGTAGAAAACTCTAGAAAAATAAATAAAACTAGAAGCCTTCCTACCAATTCAACAAATTAAACTGATCTAGAGAGTTTAAAACAATGCCAAAGTCATACAAAGGCGGGGACATTCTGCAGCCAAGAACAGGGAGAGGGAAGTGAGATCACTGCTTTCCAGCAGCATCAAGCTGTTATGTCAGCTGTCCAGGAAACATAACCTTTAGTATCATCTTGAAATTGAATTCTAGTAGTTCCAAGTCATTAATCACAATAATAAATTCTACTAGATCCAGGTGAGAACTGTAGGAAACAGACAAACTCCAAAACAGTGTCCTTAAATATATACAGGTCCTAACACTTGAACTTGCCTCTGTGGCATGAAGACTAAAGATGCTAAAGATGACCTAAAGTTGGTTTTAAATATATTGTTACAAAATCTACTATTAAGAAGTAACAGTGTCAGTACTCTTTTTGTTTTCCAGAGTGATTTATATTCTCTGATGTAGAAGAAACACATCCTAGTGAGGATAACACTTCAAGCATTCTTTGATACTCAGGGGTTCTTGTGTTCTGGGGCATCAGAAGAGGACACATTACCAAAACAGAATCTGTTGATTCACACAAAACCAGTTCCGTGTATTTTCACTTACTTTATTACCTTATTCTTTTTTCAGTAATAAATATGCAGAAAATAACAGGGGTCCTATTAGCACTGTTATCAAAAACTCAAACTGGGTTAGAGATGTGGAACAGAAGCAAATTTTTCCTGAAATTTAAGGTATGACACCCTTGATTACAAAGAAGTAGTTCTAATAGACTGTGAAATAATGGAAACTGAGCCAATGTTGCCTCTATCAGTTAAAACAAGCTACTGAATTTTAAACTGTCTTTTTGTTTGGTAACCCCATCTCTAAATTTTCTTTCCTTCTATGAATTCCTGTGGCTCGCAACTTCACAAAAGATACAGAGAAAATCAATCTATTTACACATATAGTATTGCCACACATACTTATCTCAGCACCTGTTTCAAAGGGATTTGGGACTTTTTACAGGATTCTTTTAACTGGAAGGAAAAATTCTAGTGTTTTCTCTTAAACAGAGTAACAGAGTTGCCGTGACACCAGCTTTGTGACAGCTTTCTTACCTGAAGTGCAAGAGGCTTCCACCTCACATTCTTCAGAAGGGCAGGAGCAGAAACCAGGGTATTCTGAGGACGTTTTTTCAAGGTTAAAATCACTCCATTTGGGTCTTCCCTCAAGGCATTCACTAGGTTCTTTAACTGCCAACCAACCTAAGGAAAAATTCCATAATTGAATTTTGAAAGCTTTCTGTTTAACTTTGAATGTGAGGGAAGTCTTCTGTTAACCAAAATAAAGGTCTATTACATCCCACTCTTTGCAAACATAAGCAGTTTTTATGAGCTGTGTCTGATTGCTTCTATTGCATTGAAATGATGCTGCTGAAGTTTCTTTTTTTTAAGCTATGTTTCTCAATAAAATAAAGTGTCAGTGAACACTCTCTACCTTTTAAGAATTTGTGAGATCACTTTACATTTTAATTCAAATGATGAGGATGAGAAGTCATGAAATAATTTCAACTTGGATCCTGATTTGAAACATTTGCTGCCAAAGAGGAAGACAGGCTATGTTATAGCAACATATGTAATGTACATGTAACAGCTTTAAGGTCCTAACAGAAGACAAATGATCATTTATTTGATATATCTATACAGTCCCTGCTAGAACTGAGTAGTTCAGGTCCCTGTAAATTGTAAACAGACATAAAAAGAACATCACTAGCGCTGCAAGGTTTTTATATGTACGACTCAAAAAAAGCTCTTGAGATTCTGTGATTCTTGATTGTTTAAACATGAATTTAGCATGAACCATTTATTTATGAAAACAAAAAATGTATTTTTATAGGAGTTTTATAAAAAAAGAATGTTTACACTATCCTATTGTCCTGAATGGTTGAGATTTTTAAAAAACAGAGCAATAATTTAAATAACAGCATATAAAGATGTTGAGGATAAATAACTTCTTACACATTGAAGTGCTGCTGAATTTCTATCCATATTTGCATAGGTACACAAGAAAAAACAAACAATAAAAAAGGCATCAAAACAGTCAGATATGTACCTTCATAAGAGAAAGTAAATCAATAAAAATTCACATTTTTCTTAACCTCAGTCACTCTTTCTTCAAGTTACATCCCTGAAATCAGTGAAATTGCTTGAAAGGAATTACTTGAAGGAGTCACCACTTGCAAGTGACAGTTAGGCTCCTGGTTCACATTTAGATCTTGGGAACAGTAAGACATGAATAACTATTTATAGAGAGGACGTATAGGATTTTCCTAGCCTTATTTATTGACACTTTCTTCTATTCACTCATGATTTCTAGATTTGCCATTCAAGGAAATTGAATAGGTGTGGGATAGACCCTCTCCTTACCTTTTTAGGTATTGCAGCCTTTTTAAAACATACTTAGGTGAATCAGGTTTTAATTTGAACACTGATGGTTACTTCCTACCAACAGTTCTGCTTAACCAACAGTTCTGAATCTTTTTTTCAAAAGTCAGTTTATTTTACAGAAAAGCTGAGCCCTCAGCATCTCTAAAAGTGCTGCATGAAACTATTCCCTCCATTTTCTGTTCCAAAAATGGCTGATTTTTATAGTAGTAATAAATGACCACAGTAAAGACCTGTCATAAATGTTATAGCTACCACAAGTCTTAAAGCCCTAGTGTCAAGCAGAATTGTACTGAACAGGAATTAGAATGCTGTGTTGGTACAGCACTTCCACAGACACAAACTTTCTAAGGCCAAATTGCAGCAGCCTTCAGGTGAATATTTAGGAATGAAAAGCTTAGGGAGTAGAAGAGTAGTAACTGAACAAGTATATGCAAGCATTATATGCCGTTATATTTGCAATGCTTTTTGACTATGTTTGACTTGTCAGAGTTCACTATAACATCTTAATTATAATTGCCTTTCTGACCAAAGTTTGTATTCCCATTGCTATTAAAAACACAAGGAAAAACAACCCAAGCAAACAAGAGAAGGATTTCGGTGCCAGAATCAGAGCAGTCTAGATATATCACCATGTTATATCAGGTATAATTAATAATTAATCTTCCTCTTTTAGGGGAAGATAATATCTGATTATACATAAAGGTAGAGAGAAAATAATAAAGGCAACCTTGAAGAGATTTCCATCAAAATCCTCTTACAAGGGCTGAGGAGAAGCTAAGATAAAACCTGTAAGGTACTAGCCTGTCTCCACAGTGGGCCAAAGCCAGGCTTCCAAGTGTGAACATTCAGCTTGGAAAGCACTGCAATATGTGTTGTGATTCTAAAAAGGATTTTAATTGCTTTTTAAAGTCCTATTGTTAATATTGCTGCTCTATTGAAAACTTACTAAAAATGTACTGGCCACAGGAAACCGGAAAATAGTAGGAATTAGAAACAGGCCACAGCCAAACAAATGCAAATATGTCAACTTGCATTCCAAACAACCTCTTCTCATTTATTCTTTGTTCATAAAATGACAGAGGCTATATCTTTTGATTCAATTATAGAATTAAAAAGGAACTATTTTTTATTTTTGTAGATCGATGTCATTTTCAGAATGCTGAAATCTTTAAAGTTCCATGAGCTTCTTTTAGAAAAAAATGATAAATAATTAAGTTAATGATAAATTATTCCAATGAGAACCTTAATGACAAAACCATTAAATAGCAAGATCTATTAGAGAACAGTCTGCAGTCATTACTACTAAGCGATGATAAAATGCTCTTAGGAATTTGGACATGTTATTATAAATTGTATTACTAAAAATATCTTTGAAAAAATAGAAGTCATTACAGTGGATTAAAGATCTTAGTTGAAAACCAATCCTTGAGATGGATTTTGACATTCATTCTTAAAGATTCAGTCTTTAATAGCAATTACTGGCTTCTAGCTATGGTAAGATACATTAAAGAAAAGGGTATGGCACTCCTTTAAGATTTTTAACATATACAATCAGTTAATCAGATTCTATGTTTCAGATATTTCACTCATCAGTGAAAGTTAACATTAAAATTAGACTAATGAATAGAAAAAAATACCCTATTTTGGTACTTTTGAAATTTTCCTGAAGAAATTAAATTGGAACAATTAGGATAGAGATTTCATTGCAATCCATAAATTCAGGACACCACTAGGTCAAATTTACACATCATAGTAAGGCTCTAGACATGGGGTAGTGTTCTTTGCTAAACATATTTTCAAAATAAGGTGCCTTTTTTGTTATCTCTTTATAAACTGGGCCTATGAAACCTAAAATGTGGAAAGCTACTTGCCTCTATGGTCTTACTTCATAACTCAAAGAACATACAAAACACAGTCAGGTGCCAGCAATAAGAGTTGCTACCACAGGGATATGCACATAGTTGATTAGAATCATAGCAACTTTGATATTTACTGGTTTAAAATGTTAGGCTTCTTAATTTTAGCCTTTAAATAAAAAGTTAAATGCCAAATATGGAAGAAATTGGAAGAATGCAAAACATCTCACTGAAGAGGATTAAAGGCAGGCTGAAACTTGGGAGTCCTGATTGATAATAAGCTAAACGTGAGCCAGCAATGTGCCCTTGTGGCCAAGAAGGCCAATGGCATCCTGGACTGTTGAAAATGATGGTACTTACCTAAGAATTCCAGTAGTCAGAATTACCTAACAGCTGTTCACCTCCATGCCACTTTCTTAAAAAAATCATACAGATTTGTTATGGTACCAATTTAGAAGACACAGCTCTGACGGTGTAGAACACCTATATTCCTTCCCCTGCTTTTCCTGAAAACTCTGGGCATGAAGCAGAAATGTGGTTCCTCAGTTCCTTCACTGCCTTATCAAACTCTAAATATCTATCAGGACTCTGAATAATTAAAAAGTTCCTAAAAATGCAAAAATACAGAGTGTACCTCCCAGGAGAGAGGGAGGTTACCCCTTAATCTGTGAGATTTGTGCATTTTCTACTCACTGTATCCTATGACAGCTTTAATGTTACCTAGGATGGGGAGAGAGACAGAGAACTAACTAAACAGGAACTTAAGAACTACCTTGTGAGGCATTTGATCCAAAAATCACTAGTACAGAATATTTTCTAAATATTTAGAACACACTATATTGCATACCACCTGAAAACAAGTAATTCTGCCTTAACTGCAATAACCCTTACGTGAACCAGGACAGATGTTTCCCCTCAAGGCTCTTCAGATACATAAGCAAAGCCATCTGGATACTGACTTGAATCTCAAGAGTATGACCTCTCTTCACACTTGTATTAAAAAAAATAAAGGGCGGCTTGTGCAAACTACTTTTTGTTAAGGAAACAGACTATCATGCTTTCTTATTTTAAGTCTATAATTCACTTAGGGAATTAATCAAGGGAATTGCTTTGATTAACATGGAAATAAGAAATTATTATTAGACAAAAATGTGCTGGAAGATCATAAGACTACTTTCTGTCGCTGAATGGGAAGCTCATCATTAATACCTGTAGCAAATTGACTCCTAACAGTTACTAACAATAAATGATCATGGAAAAACAAATGTTCTCCCACTATCTTACATAATTATTTTCATTACCTAATGGAGAAATACAGCAGGATTCCAAGAAGATGAAAAATCTGCTACTGGAAGACATGCATTATTAAACCTTTTTGAAAGGCAAATTCCTGAGAATAAGTAATATGGCAATTTGGTTGGAAACAGAATGACATCTTTTGTCTTTCCATTTCATTCAAAAGAATAACATTGAGTATAAAAATACAACTACATTAGTTAAAAACAACAGCTATTTAGAGATAACGTAACAAAACCTTTACACAGCAAAGTAATAGTGTTAGAACTGAAAGAGGCATTCTAGGTTACTGTATCTATTTGTTTACTCCTTTACACAACTGCAGACAACTATGATGTAAACACTTTCATCAGTTCTTCAAACACCATCATAGTCAGATCTCTTAAATTACATCACAGATTTACTTACAGATATTTGTATGGAGGCTTGCTCTTGCACAACATAGTTTTTTATCTTAAAGAGTTCTTTCTCTTTCTAGTCTTTATAGCATCTGTCTAAAAAAAGAAAGAGGAATTCTACCTCAGACCTAGCTGGCTGAGTTAAGTAAATGGAGATCCTTAACAAAATTCTCTTCATATGAGACAGATGATGCATTTTTCTTTTTACCCATTACATTTCTAAATATTCTGCACACCTTTGATGACTGTAAATGACCTGAATGTCACACAGTATTTCAGACAAGGTATTACCAATGTCAAGACAATGGCATAAAAACTATTTCTCCCAGAAACCTCTTCCTGCTTAATTCCAAATTCATCTTTGCCATTTTCAGTCACATCACCTTTATGATACTCAGTTGATTTGGGATTAATTGCTACATTCTGACTTCTGGAGTCTTGCCAGTTGCTCCTGAGTAACATCTATCTTTCATCAGGAATTACTAAAAGCACTGTTATTGCTCTCTGTCCTATCAAATAACTTTCATATTCTAATCCTCAAAAAAACCCAATTTTCATTTTTCTGAAAAGTCAGCTTTCCTTAGTTTATCAAACACATTTCAATACAGAAGTACACCAAATACTTTACAGATGATCAGGCAGCTAGATCAATATTTGTTTGGATCTTTAATATTTCTGTTTGAAGAATTGTGAAAGGTAGAACATTAAGACAATTAAATTTTCATAAATTGATGTTGCATTTCACCTAACATTCCATTTTCCTTCGTAACTTTACTTATCCTTTCCTCTCTAAATCACCTACAAATTTTTGCAAAGGGTTGAGTAGTAAATTTTGCCTTTTTATATCTAAGGTGTAATGGTTAATTTGCAAACACATATATGTATAGTGACATATTCAGCACTTCCGTATAGTTTTATAAAAGACAAAGTAAGCATCTCCACAGCACTAGCAGACAAAAATAAATACTACAGAGCAAAATAAATACTACAGAGCAAAATAAAGTTAGTGTGACAGCAATTTAGCATGTAAAATTTTAAAAATAAGTTTCTTACCCTGTTTTCTTAAAATCTAATAAGCAAGAAAGACAAGCAGAAAAGCAAATAGGGAAACTGGATAATGATTGAATTATTTTAACAGCAAGTGGTGAATCCCCTGATTTAATTAATTTCTTGCTTAAAGTACTATTATTTTTTCTTTGATCTTTATAATTGTATTACAGAATGTTCCTTGGTTAGACCAGATTGCACATAGTAAATCTTTTATTTCTAACACTTCCAATTGTTATGTTATATAATGACTGTTATATCCTGACTCCAGTTAAATGTGGGGATGGTACAACTATTTCCAAGTCTGCATCATCTTAAATTTGTTTAAAAGATTATTTCTCTCATAGTTTCAAAACTGGGAATGAATCTTTTCTTAAAATGGACTTCCTGGTGGAAAGTAAAAATTAAATTTAAATGAAGAAACCAAAGTCCTCTTGGTTTTATTTTTGCCTATGTATGAATGAAAACTGAACACAAGCCTTTTAAAAGGAGAAAATGTCTAGTTGGTAATGGGAACACCGATGTGGTCTCATTTATACTATTTTAACACCAGATTACTGCACTACCCATGAATGAATGCTTTCATTGGCCAGCTCTGTAACTCAGCGTTAAATATGCAAAGTATTAGAGCTGGGAATGTAAAGAGGGTATTGAGAAAGGTCATGCATTAGGATGACAGACTGAAAGTGCTCAAATTATCTAGCTTACAAAAAAAAAGTGAAGAGGAAATGTGATTGCATCCTGAAAATAGCTAAATGAGAAACCTACTCTCCAATCTAATAGATAAAAATATATCAAGATCAAAAGACTGGAAGCTTGTGCCAGACAAATGTAGACTACAAATAAAAAGACTTTTTTTTTCCTCCAGCAATGAGAATAATTAACTACCAGAAGAATTTATTACAGGTTGTGTGAACATCAATGAAAATTTTAAAACTGAAATAATCTCACTAAATGAGTGAATGTGAATTTATCTAGGAAATACATTGGCCTAGTTCAGTCAAAATCAGATAAAAAGATGCCAGGAGTCAGTTATAGGATTAGAATCTATTAAAAGAGAACTATACTTTCTCTAATCAGGAAAGTATTCTCACTAGTGGCAATACAAAATTACTATATCTAGTCATTTTCAGAACTAGATTCTTTCAAAACACTTTGTGTTGAATGGGATTTATATTTGATACATTGCGAAAATGCTACAGAAGCTTCAGTCTTAATAAAATGTCTTCATTAGGTCAAAGATAAAATCTATTGGAAGTAGAATCTCTGAAGCATACAAATATCTGAAGAAAGTATATTTCTGCATCTTTACATTGTATAACAACCTGTGAATACATTTTATGAAAGCATGGAGCCTGGCTTACCAATGAAAGGTAAAAGCAGGAATAACACCAACACCTCCATTTTTATCACCTAGGTTTTTAATGTTTTAAGCATAATCTGTATGGAAAACAATCATGAGACTGAACATCATAGATTCCATCAGATAGATATATGGTAAATAATATTTTAACTATCAATGTTGAAAATTCTGTAATATAAGTAAAATTCTGGGAAGTACTTAGGGTATGAAACGTAAGAATTTTCTTCTTCACAGGGCAATGCCAAATGATTCATATGAAATAAATTGAATAAAAGAATACATTAGAGAAATAAAGAAACACTCTACCTGTTTTACCTCCAGAACAAAGCAAAGGGAAAAATCAAGCCTGGTTACAAACCAGTGCAAACTTTTGTTGCACTTTTATTTAAAAAGTGAATAAAATATTGAATAAAAGAAAGAGAGAGAAAGGAAGAAAAAAAAGATAAAAAGAAGCAAGAATTTAATCTCTAGTCTAGAAATCAAATTAATGGCAAAAATGGCATTACTAATTAGGCAAGAGAAACACCTTGAGAACATGGTGAGAGAAGTACAAAGTAGGTGAGCTGAACAACGGCTAAGTAGAATTTTCAACTGCTTTGTATCTCTCTTTTACAATTTTACATCTACTAGTACTCGTTTTCACTAGTCTGTGGAGACAAAGGCTAGTAGGAGGAAATGGTGGATTGTAGGGAAGACTTTATGCACACATAAACCCATGATCCTCTTAACTAGGTGAGCAAGACAGTTTTTAGCTCTGGAAACCCTGCAAGAGTACCACAGGTATGCAAGACTTTCTTTTGTAAGGTTACTACCTTCCACCCCTCCACTCTCAGTCATTAATTGAAAATGCCTTACACCTCATTTTATCATCTAGTCTTGCTAATATTAAAAAATCGACTGCCTGGAAATTCAATGACCTGTTGCCTCTGAATTATTCTAGTCCACTAATGGAAATAATAATTATGAGCATGATATTGATCATCACAATTTGTGATAACTTGAGTGAAAAGGGAACACAGCTAAGTGTAGTTCACAGCAAGACATACCAGAACTGACTTAAAGAGCACTCTGAATATCAAAGAGATCCTTAAAATATTAAAACTTCCCCAAGAGGATTGGACATATACCTTTGAAACATGCAAACAATATTACTGTCTGACTTTCCAAATCCACGGCGAAGACAGAATGAGACTTTCCCAGCCATTTCAAAGGCAGAATACGTTTCTGCCATTTCCCTTTTAGCCTGTTATAAACTTCAGAATGAATAATGAATACTGATTTATTTTTTTTAGAAAAAGATGTTTCATTACCCTTGACTCAGATGCTGGTGATGTACCCTTAGCTGGAAAGGGATTACAAGTATCAAACACCTTGGGCCTGTTGTAATAACACACATGAAAAGAGTTGCTATTCAGAAAGCCAATTCTTGAATAGGTGAATAAGAGTATTTCATGGGAAGAAAGATTAAATCAGGTTTGTCACTTGAAGAGTAGATTTGATAGAGGAAGCGTATTTCAACTTGTAACTATGACAACTTATAGAACCTCTCTAGTATAGATGAGATGCATGTTCCATTAACATTTAAAGTGTGAATGAATAAATTATACTTCTTTTCAAGAAAAAAGAAATTCTCTCTAATCATAAGATTTTAATATACTTTTATATTTCCATCTCACACAAACGACAGAAACTTTGCTGCTGCTGAGTTTGGAGATGTGGTTAAGCAAGGCAAAGGTACATGGCTAAATTATGAGCACTTTGTCATTGTCGCAACACTACTCATGCCTGAGAAACAAATACAAATGGTCTTTTCACCTGTAGTTCCAGCAGCACTGCTTCTATCCTTCTGCAACATGAAATTGTATTTCTTTTAAAAGAGACAGTCTCTATGACATAAGATAGTACTGGGACAAAATATAATTGCTTTTTTTTCAGTCATCATCAACATTGGAACTAACATCACTTATAAGGAAGCAGCTTGTGTCACCACAAAATAGAAAGAAAAATATAATCATTCCACCTTGGATGAGGCTCTGATAGGCTTTTACAGCTCGATTAAAAAGAATTTGATCTAATAAATAAATAAATAAGTCCTTCACATGAAGTCATGTGTGTTTTAAGTCAGGACAAAATTTCGTGAATGCTGCAGAAACATGCTGGTCCAAAATTTTTACATAAAATGAAATGTAGTTTTGTATACATACAGTAAACAGTGCATCTGTGAACAAAATGCAATGGTAGGCACATTTAACTGTACCCAAATAATTTATTGGAATGCACTAGGCTCAGTATACACTTCATATACATGCTTATGTGACTTTAAACAGATTAATAGTTTCACTAATTATATATATATAAAGAAATTTATGTAATATATATATTTATGTATATAAAGTCTGCATGCAAGAAAGCACAAAAGCAAAATCGGTCAGATATCTATCAACACTTTAATCATTATGGTCCTTTTTCCCCAACAGATTTCAAATGTTATGGAAAAAATGGAAAATTATGGCTGGTACAGCACTTCTACATTTTAAATCTGAATCCTGTATTAAAAAGAAAGCAGCACTCTGTTTCAGAGAAAAAGTTAAAGTAGCTGGCATATTTGTAATGAGAAGTCTAAGAACTTCAATGAAATATTCTGGGATCTCCTCGTATAAAGAGTATCACATTGAAACAGCAGCTGTGCAAAATGTAAATTTGGCTTAATCATTCTGGGCTGGTTATTGATTCAACTTGTGCCTTTTCTTGTTAAGCATAAGCAGTGGTTATTACATTTTAATAATTTAGGTTGGCAAAGTTACCTTCCAACGAAAATGATTACCTTTTTAGCAATGGGAATAGGCAAAGCCTGCAGAATAGAATTTCCAAAATACTTACCACAGTCTGATGGTTGACCTGGATCACCTCATCACCAGCATGGATTTTCTTACACTGGTCAGCAGGAGACTAAAACAAGAGATAATAATTAACTTTACATGGCAAGTGTGGAGGGGGAAGAGTAGCAATTTAAGCAATGAACGTTGAAGGAGGCAAGAAAGCTGTGCCCAAAGTATTATGGCTATCAAATACCAATAAGTGCTCATATTTATAAAATTTGCATCTATAAGGAACTATTTTTTCTCGTGACAGATGGTAATTTGATGAAGTAATATAAAATCCCGCTTCCATTGGCTATGAACAATCCTTTTGACTAGTTGAACTATTCTACCTTTACCTCTCTGTGGGGAGTGTAAGCAGTCACAGTCTTGCTGGGAATACATAGTGAATTTACATCACATAGAAGTAAATCTGTTAAATCAAGAAATACTTAGTTTAGTACATGGCCAGGGACAGGGCCAGACCAGCCATGCATGTAGGAGCAAAGCAGGGCTCTGAGTCCTTTATAGAGCAGTTTTACTGCTTAAGTGCACTGAAGATACTCTGCAAATACACTACAGCTCCAGCACTTCCACAACAGAACTGTATTAACCATTTGAAGACAAGAAGTGGTGATTTACAAATGGGTAATGATGGTAACAGACTAGCTCTTTAGATTTTATTTTTATATACATGTATACTCACACTGTTCTATATATATCATCCACATACTTTTGGGATTGATGAGCTGAAACTCCTTTATCCTAGATTTAGGCATTTCAGGTCACATTAAAATGGATTAAAACCCATTACAAAGCCGCTTGAACATGGTTAACTGCTATTTAGCAAAACATTTTCAAATGCTTAAATGAAAACAGATCTGATAAGATATACAGGACACCGACTATCATACTCAGAAGCAAAGAACTGAGAATTCAAGACACCTTATTTGGAGAAGGTTGAATGTTTACTCTACTTGTTAGATATGGAGTCAGAGAGAGGGTAAGAAAGATTGTCCCATCTCAAAATGCAGTAACATTTAAAGCAAAATACTCTTTCAGTAACAGTTCAAGCTCTCTGTCCAAGTAAGCAGACTCCTAGGCAAGCCAGAAAAAGAGCCACTAGCAGCTAGGGATTGATCTAGCTCTAATACATTTGAAGGAGTTCCTCTTTTGGATGTCTTTTGGAGCTAGCCTATAACATAAATTGCTTGTGGCATGAGAGCCAGGTGTCAAATGAGAAAGAAGAAAAGATTTATCTAAACTCAAGGTGACTTGTAAAAGATTATTTTCATGACCTCACTGTGTACCAATCAATACTTGCAGTAAAGTCCTTTAGTAAGGGCTTCTGTGTCTTCTGTAGCGGAGAGTCCAGGCCTTAAGCTAAACTACCTGGTCACTACAGCCAGATACCAACTCCTGCCATCTGAGTCCTTCTGCAGTAACATAAACAGGCTTTTACCTATATACTTTATAGGATGCTGTGAAAATCTACCTGGCTCCAGTGTTACCTTCTCCTTCTAGTGGAAACTCGCAGCATTTTGGGAGATAGCTCTTTTACACAGGACTAAACTTGTAGCAAATACATTTCTAGAAGTCAAATACAAACTTGATTGTTTTATACAGTGAATGAAGGGTAAGCAGGAAACTGAAGTAAACATTACTATTCATAATGTTTATCTCTAGTTGACATTGGCTGGAAAAATAGAGGCCTGATTCTTTCTTCTTAGTTGCTTGTATGATTTTGATGAGGCTGAGCTAATTGTTATCTTTTAAAATTAAACATTGGCTCTGAGGTCAATTATCCCTTCAAAAAGAATGAAAAATCAATTTGCTGAAATGCCAGAAATTAAACATCTTTGAAACTGGTCTATCTGCTCCTGTGATTACACTTTTAGTAAAAACAAAGAAGCAACCTCTTCTAGTGGTGTCTTATCAAAAAGTTTTGATGTCTGAGGTTTAGTCAAAATGAAAAGAAACATTTTAGTGGCTGGCACTTTGGTAATTCCTCTTGTGAATTTCAATTATAAAAATATAGAAATATTTTCCCTACAGACTGCTTTATATTTCTAAAATGAATTAGAATTACAGTAGAAAATGTATTAATTATAGCATGAGTAATTCAATCTACGAACAAAATATGTTCCAATGTAATCATGATGGATCATTCACACATTTCAAGACCCAGATACACATATAGTTATTTTAAGACTTCTTACTGCCGCCAGTGGCATTAACATAAACAAGCAAATAAAATTTAAGTGTAATTTGCATTAGGCTTATCTTCACAAATTGTGACACAAAACATAAGAATTTCCATGGGTTTGCAGTGTCTAAACAAAAACTATATGATGCAATACTACTCAATATATATGTATAAATCAAATAGAATAAATATCAAACATGAAGCTCCCCATTATAGGCCAGCATACCACTGATGTATGCCAGCAAGTATCTGCATGTTTGGCTAACTACTTAGGGCTGATTTTATGTTCCTTGAGTGTCAGCATTACATAATTTCAGTATTAGCTGTATAAAAATCTACACATGTAATTTATCCAGCTATACAATGTCAGACAGATCCAAGACTGAACAAAAACAGCTATGAAAACACTATGAACAACAGAAGGGATGGATCCTATTACAAAGTCTGTCAGAGTAATTAGATTGCAGCAGTTCAAATCAATTTGGTTTTTTTTACATACATATAATATCTTTTTCTTGGTTTCTTCTGTATTTTTAACACAGTTGATGGAAAATATGAAAATACAATAGTGCTTGACTCTTCCTAATACAATTCTTTCAGGAATGGTTATTCATATAAAATAACTTTTTATACATGCTCACACAAGAATCATTTGGATTGTTAACTAACATGTCAAATCATCAGTCTCCTTCTATTCATGGACCAACATCTGTTTGTTGACTTCCAGTTTCCCCTTTCTTAATGATAGTCAGGTCAGTAATTGCTGTTAGCTTTGACAACTTCCTGGTTTATTGAAGATAATTCCATATTCTGTCTGATACCAAATATTACTTTTTAAGCTTTCTTCAGTACTTGTGTTTTTTTACATCCACTCATATTGCTGATAATGCAACTATTTTAAAATCTCTTGTTTTACAGTTTATTTTACTGAATTACTTATACATGCAGAAGCTACTGTTTTTCTATGACCTAATTCTAGGGCAGACATAATCTCTAAAAATATTATTTTTCTGACATTATTTTAAAATTAATTTGATAATTAAACCAAACAAATTCATAAGAAAAATCCCATCAAGGAGAAAACAAAAAATTCTTGGCAAAATACATTAATTTTTGTATGGCCATATTTACTCATTGCATAAATTAAGCTGTCTGCACATACTAAGGGCTGCTCAGAGAAAAGCTACTCTGGTCAATATAAACACCTGAGGCAGATTCTTTTTTGTCCTGTTACATTATTTCTAGTGTTCCACTGACAGGAAAATACTGCTATATTTTTATGAACCTGAACTGTCCCATATTCTGAGAGATTTGTCTGAAGTAGGGAAGAAAAATTAAATACTGCAGGTATTATTTTAAACTAATGATGATGTTGTTACATGAAAAAAAAGTACTTAAAGGGAAAGAAAAACTCCAGTGCCAGAGAGAACATATACATGAACACTATTAGAGAGGTGTATTTGAAGAGCGATTGAGGACAGAAGATCAAGATTTTCATTTCATTATATTGTTAGTTATTAGTCACTTATTCATAGATATTTTTATATGTCTATTTTCAAGGGTTCCAACTTTTTACAAAGGTAATATATGTACAGAAAAGTATTGACAAAGAGCAGCTTGATTTAAAACAACTTTCCATATTACAAAATGCACTGCTGATGTACAGAAAATGGTAAAACTCTGTTAGAATAAAGAAGCTTACATTTTCAGTTGTTCCTGTGATTACATGTAGTCCATCATATGTTGATTTGATATACATTCCCTGAAAAAAGAGCAAGAAAAGCAATTCATATTTCCAGGAAACAAATAAAAGGTGTTTGCATGATAATTAAAATAGTATGTTTATTCCAGTTTAAGGACCACAACATTTGAACAGACTGGAAAGAACCACAGTCAATTAACACATGTAAATCTAAGTCAAACAATTATGTATCAAGATCCATTATAAACAGGATAGTTTTTTCACTTCAGGCTTTTTAATATTTCAAAAAAGTGTTTTTTGAACAGAATTCAACACTGAGCATCATCATAAAAGCCTGTGTCTTTTCACTACTTGAAATATTTAACATGGCCTCTTTTTAATACTAGTGACATAAAAGAAGTATTGAAATGGAAATCACAAACAGGAATAGTGTTTAAACTTAAATGCCCTGTCTTTAGAGAGCTACTGGTTCAAAAAAAAAATGAACCTATAGCCTAACTCAGAAAAGACGTGAGCCAGTGCTCATATTTCCAGTTTATGGAGAAGAATGAGCTTGGTGAACTAGCAGGATCTTTTTAATTAGTCCAGCAAGAATTTTACTTCAAGGAGACAATTGACAAGATATAAAGAGGCAACCTAAGTAGGTATCTATCTACTGCACACACACATACACACACACACACACACATACACACACGCACACACACACACGTCAGTGATATTCAATTGCTTGAATTCTTGCCTCTCAAGTATAAGGTCATAGCTTCATATCTCTCCATATAATATGGCTATCCATCAAATTTTGAAATCTAATTAATCTAATTGGTACATTGCACTGCTGATTCATTATTCTTTCTGCATCACCTTGGCAGTCAAAATGAAGTTTAGAGCCCCTAGAAATAAGAAAGAACATTTTGTTCAGAGAAATCAATTTCAAGATTCCTGAACAGTAATGAAGATCTTCAGTCTGGATGTTTACACAAACACACTCCCCTCCTCTCTCCCAACCCCCTCACACACAAAAGGGAAAAATACTACTAAGGTAAGATCATATTGCTCTCTACAACTACCTAAATTGTAGGGGTATAGAGAAGACAGAGCCAAACTCTTCTTGAAAGTGCACAGTGGGAGGATTAGAAGCAAGAGACACCCGTTGGAACTCAATAAAAAAGAATATTTTCTTGAACCCAATTTTATCATGAGGATGATAAAGTCAGCAAGGCTGTGGAATGTGTGAATTGGGATGATCCAAACTTGACTGGACAAGGCTCTGAGCAACCTGCTTTAGTTTAATCTGGCTTGATTTTTCATCATGAGAAAATGTGACTTCTACCTTAATGTAAACTAATTCCATTTCAGAAAATTTATTTAAATCTTAACAGTAAAGTCTGGCTAAAATGAATAAGATTGCTTAACTCTTCTGCATTCAAACTCCATTTTAGGTTTGACTCACTGTGAATACTTGTTCTCTTAAACAAGACTGATTTATAAGCTATTTCATTTGTAAAAACCAAAAAAATGCATATTAATTTTTACAAGTATTAACATTCCTTTCATAAAATGTGGTTAGATGGAAGAGAGAAGTTTCTGGGGAGTCTTCCCCTATTTCCCGCCATACAGTTGGCTTAATTTTGTCAGTGTTCGCGATTCTATTGTCTCTGTAGATCCTTCAGCTGTTACTGACAAATATCAGACTCTCTCTTTGCCAACTGAAAGACCTAAGCAAGAGCACTAAATCATGAAAAACACTGAAGGTTCTTATTGAAAATGCCATTGAGTCTCTATTAAATATCTTAAATAGATGTTTAAATCCATATAGTATGTGTTATACTGGTTTTCCACAGTGAACTTTTAGCCAGAAGGTTACACAACATTGTTGCATCCATCTCAGAAGTCCATTATTTTAACACATAACAGACTTCAGTAACACATTTCCACCCACACTTTTAATATCAAATTTAATATCACATTTCTAACACCCTGCTTACTTTGACTTTGCTTACTTTACTTTCCCCACTTAACAAAGATTTTTAAGGCCAAAACAGAAGTGCTACATTTTTCACTAAGTTTTATCACTTTTGTTTCTTTGTAAAGTCTTTATCCTCTTGCTAAGCTATGTGTATTTTTGGAAAAAATCAAATTACAATTTTATCTCTTAGTATGTCATCTAAGAGACTTAAAAACTGACTGATTACTAAGAATTACCCTACATATTGTTATCTGATCTTTCATCTTAGTTATTAAACTTTAAGAACAAACTACATAAAAATAAACACATTTAGTGAACGACTCACAGTCTTCATATTATCTATCTATAGATAGAACTTTCATCCTTGTTTTTCTCAAAGGAAAATAATGAAAGTGTTGGTTTCTTGTTGATCATTACAGTGGCACTGTATCTCCCTGACATATCTGTTAACTGAAACCCTTGAAAGACTACATTCTATGAAAAAAAAAATTGAAAATTGTTTTATTAATTTTTCATTTTATATATTTCAGAAGATTTTTAAAGGACAATGTTTTTTTCAACATGAAAATACACTGACATTTAGAAATATATTGTTTCTGAACGACAATTTGTGTCAATCCTGCTTTAGTGACTTGTATGTTTCACCCTCATCCTCATTTTCATTTTTAAAGCTAGAATATTTTAAGCAATAGGGGCACAGGTTAGCAGAACATCTCAAAAGTTTAATTGCTCATAAACACACAAAATACTGTGATGTAAATTAAAGACTTTAAGTGAATAAGTTTCATCAGACTTCCAGAGAAAAACAAAAATAATCTACTGTGGTTTATGAAACATCTCTGGGCAAGAGTTGAGTATTCCCCATCACTGTGAAGATGGCTCAGACTATTCAACAGCTAACACCCTGACAATTTTGGGACAGTCATGTGTATTTCCACAAAAAATCTGCCTTCATATTCTACTTTTTCTTCTTGCACTATCTTGCAAGTCCTTCAATATAAAAATAGAATAAATTGTCTTCCATCACTTTAAGTTACAACTCCACATAAATATTATTTGAAAAGGTAGCTGTATATTAGATAGATGAATAATCCTTAACAAAGGGTCTTTGCCTCTGGTAGCTTGTCTTTTTGATTTCTTTTTCTTCAATGATATATAGCTGGTCTTATAAAAACATTTATTCCCACAGCCTTTGCTACCCTTAAATTCCTAAAAGAAACAGTAAAAGTTCTCTTTGCAGAAAAAGATAATAAAGCACTGTATATCTTAATTGAAGAGTGACAGATTACACTGTTTCTATCAGGAGATAGCAAAAGCTCAGATACAAGAGAGATTAGCAACAACAACAACAACAACAAAAAAAGTGAAAGGAACAACAATAAAAGCAAAATATTAAAAATCCAACAGTCTGTTTATGTAGAATCCTCTGCTTAAGAGTAATCATTGATCTCATCAAGGAAGATTAAGTTGTGTGTTACACAGAAGTATCTTCAGATATACATACAGCACATCAAGTTCAGAAGATTAAAATAATAATAAAAGAGTTTAGCCCAAAATAATACTGCCTTTAATTAAAAAAAAAATCTTTTCTGCTGACAGTCCCTGATTATTCAAGAGCAAGAGGAGGGAAAAAAACCCCAAGCATCAAAAATCCATGCGTGTTCCTATCTTATGGACAGTCTCCATATACATTATCTCAAATAAAACAGTGGTTCCCCTAGCCTGCCTTTGCTTATCTGACAGCAAAACTGCTCTAAAGGTGGCTGTGAGCTTAGCCTGACATAATTAATAGGAAAGGCATAGCCTTTCTCTTACCCTCACCCTCAAGCATTTTAGCAAGACATTTGGGACCTACACCTCTTCCCCTGCAAACAGAAACACAAACACATCTCTTAAAGGCTTTTTGCTTATGCCAGCTCTGTGAAGCCAATGGAAGAGGATGCTGCTGCATCAGATCTGTCTAGTCAATAAACAGAAATTTTGTGACTCCTAGGTATAGAACTTGGTCTACAGACTTCTGAAACACAATAAATTCTGGAGACTAGATTTTTCAGATATAACATTTTGAGTTAAATCTTGCCTGGTACAGAGTTATGTGCAGGGACTAAAAATTAAAATCATGCCGCGGTTTTATTTACCACAAGTTATTGTAACTTCACATGGGAGTTTATCATGAGATGCAATGAAACCTATGTTTCTCTAAGCAGAAAGAAAAGTAATTTGTTAGTAGTGGTTGTAGGTATAAAATGATCTAATTTCCTGTTATCCTACAGTTGACACCATACATAAAAAATTTTATAAAAAAGCCAAGGAAGGGAATCTTCTTAAGTCTTGAAGTGAAAGTTATTTTATTCTATCCCATTTCATAAAAATTTAATGTATGCATGCTCAGAGCTGACAGTGGTTTTCACACTCTAATGCTTTTTCAGTACTGGAGTTTATCTCAAGTTTGTCAAATTGGTAGTTTGAAATAGTTTTGCCTTCCAGACATCTTATTCAGGCTGATCATGCAGTGCACTCCAGATGTAAATGGTATTATCATACTCAGCACCACAATTCAGGAGAAAAAGTGTTTGGAAAATTTTAAAGCTATTTTAAAATGCAATAGGAACTGTGTGGAGAGTGCCTTAGTATTTACCACTGATAATTCAGTGGATAAACAGGGAAAAGGAGGAAGAAATTTGTCTGGGAAGGAATAGAAAGAGAGAGAAAAAACCCAGTATGTTTTTGGAGGCCAGCAAATGGCTACAGAGATCAGGAGACAAACACATTCATCAGCAATTGGAATAGTGCTCACACAATGTGCTTCCCAAAGCAAATGCTTTTGTCCAGTAAACTGCCATGAAACTACCAGCAGAGAGCATGTTCTGGGGAATGCATGAAGTAAGACTATTTTTCAAATAAAGCAGACTGAAAAAAAAGATAGAAAGGGAAAAATAAGGAAAAATACTATTAAGTTCATAAAAGCATGGACAGAAAGTTAGCAAATGCTGTAAGTGAAGATACACATGCAAATTACATATGGTCCCTTTGTGAAAATGCTTTATGATTCAGAATTTATTTAAACAATTAAACAAACAGACACTGCTCTGCAGGAGTTCTGAATCCGGGCACCAACTGTATGGACTTGGACCTGGAAATTCATTCTGTTTATATGTAAGCTCATGCAATGTCTGTAGGTTTTCTGGCTCATTTCTTGAAGAAATTAGAAGGCATATAATAAAAGCAGTTTTGCAAAATAGAGGAAGACCAATAATTATGTCAACTGAATGTCATTCCAGATAATGGAATTCTCCTATATATCTGAGTAATTTACAACACATTTTTCACCAATGGCAAATAATTGTGTGCACTCTCTAGATAGCAATGCTGTATGAAGCTGAAGCTGGAGTTCTCAGAAGCTCTGAAAACCTTAGCTACATTTAAAACCAAGAGAGACTGTATTTTAACTTCTGCTATAAAAGTAGCAAGTGTTGTGAAAAATTGTATGGCAAGCTTCTCGTGAAAAATAGCTTTTTTGTGATTTTGACACAAATGCTCTGTGCATAAGATTTTTACCTATAAAACTGAAATTAAAGTATCATTTTCACAAGTGTGTTGTGAGGATGCACCTCTGAAGCCATATAGAGAATCCTATCCAATTCACAGTGAAATTAGTAACTCCAGGGAACACAGAGCTTAGTTGAAGTGTGGTAAATAAGACCTCAACCCCTACACTGAATGATATGGATAAAAATGGAACTCTGAATACTTTCCATTCAATGAATAGTGCTCATTTTTCTCTTGAATGGAGCAGAGATCCTGTGGAAAAAAACTGCTATACAATCATGAGAAAGTCATTTGTAATTCATTACTCTGTTCTATATTTGATTCTGATTAATGTTTTCTTTTCCATTTCACATGATTTTTCTTTTATTCCCATTTATAGTCCATTTTCGTATTTTGTTCTAAACAGAACATAGTGTCAGCAAAATTGATTATAAGGAAATTTCCAACCTAACATGTCATAGTGTCTTCACAATTAAGCACTGAAAACTCACTCATTCACTGTGATTTCATCTAAAAAAGAAAAAAAGAAAAAAACCTGATGGGCATTTTTGATTGCAGTATTTCTCTCATGCTCTCTGTCACCACTGACTGCTCACTGTAGTTTTGTTAAATGCAAGCTGACAGATATACTGTGGATGAAGAAGTACACCATGGTTCTTCCACCCACTGCCAGAATCCAGCTTGCAGCATTTTTACAGCCCAGGATCTATCTGTCTGAAGTTTTATTAGAAGACAGAGTGATCCAAAGGAAAGTATGGACCATGTGATAGGCTGCAACAATACAGCCAAAACTCACCATCTTGGTCACTCACACCTTAAAGATTTGAATTGCACTTTGACACTTAATGATAAACTGCTTAGGAAGTATAAAATTCACATCCAGGAACTCCTGAAGTAAACCTAGGTTGCACATCATTAAATCTTCAGCTCACTACAGGACGTGCCATTTTTGAAGCAGGTTACACTGTTCTACATCCTGGTCCTAGATCTAGAGCTGTCACTGCATGGGAAACACCAGCAATGCCAAGCCCTGCATGCTATGTTCCATCATCTCTCAGGAAAGTGCATCCTATCTGTGTTCATGTTCCCTTCAGCACTGACAGTCAACTCTCCTCTAAGTGGACCAGCAGAAACACATTTCTGGATAGAAAGGAAAGCTATAAAGAGATGCAGACTGCTAGCATGCAGGATGCAGTAGTCTTAATGCAAGCCAAAAGCACTGACAGATTCACAACATATATACTACACAAGCTATAAATGATACTGAGCTGACAGTTCCTGAAAATCTCTACACTAATTCAGAAACCAGACCCTGAGTGGAAACTAGGCTCCAAAGGGAACAAATTTAGCCATTTGGATGTGGCAGCACAACAAGTAAATAGTGTCTGTCTTCAGGATTACACACTGGGCTAAGCACCTGTAACACCACAGAATTAAAATGAAATGTTTTATGCTGTTGTAATGTTCTTTGTTGTCTAAATTGGTCGAAGAATAAAGGAAACTCTAAGTAGTTCAACAAAACCTCCTTATATTATTAAAATACATTATTCTCAAATTAATATGCATACCTCAAAATAATTATGCTCTTGTAACTGACAGGATTTGCATAAGATGTTCACTGCTATTCAACACCAGAAGAAAGAGTAACATATTGAAATAATACAAAACATCTCTACTAGCAGAAATTTGAAATAAATCTGTCAATCATGCTGAATTCCAAACAAGAAACGTGCTACAACGTGTGTAATGACACTCAAACGTGCTTTAATTCATCAGTTCTGGCATTGTCAGCAGATAAGCCTCAAGGATACCAATTTCTATACCCTCTTCCCGCATTTTTCCTCCTTCAACAGTGTTCTTTAACCCAGGAGCAACATTCCTGAGTTGTTATTCTTGTAGGGGAAAAAAGGAATCCTGAGAATGTAGCTGAAGGCAGTGTAAGAGATGGTACTGGGAAAAGTAGTCTGTCTCTTGAAGAGAATGTGCATGAACATCCCAGTGCCTGCAGTTCTACCTCACGCTTGAGCTTTTATTAGGATCCTAGATTCCCAAGTAAGACCCATATTCTCCTACAGCCCACCAATGTCAGTCTGGTTGTAAGTGAGGAACTACCGAGGGAGACGGAAAACTTTATCACTGACACCTAAAACTTCACAAAAACCTCTTGTTCAAAAAATCCAACAGTACATCAATATTTAAAAGTGATAGGTAAATAATTATCAAACTATCATGTCTGCAGAAAATGGTAATGGTGGGATTCATTACTAATGCAGAGCTACTGGGATGTTCAGAAGACACCTAACTAGTCTGCTCAGTGAACAACAATCTACAAATAATAAGAGATTTATTTTGTTTCCAGGATGATACTTCTGAAAGTTTTATTTGAGCTGAATCATTAGGAAGGCATATAACTCTTTTTATGCAAGCCCAAGACACACACTTTCCACTAATAATTTTCAAAGCACATTAATTGTATTTAGTTGTTTTTGTTTGTATATGTATGTATATGAATGTACTTTAGTACATTCCAAAAACTGCAATATTACTATGAAGAGACTACAACTTTTCTTTAGCTGCTCATATAGTTTCCAGTTGCACATGAAGCTGTGGCTAAAACAGGTTTTAACAGTTTTTTTAAAATAGTACAATCTCTTTATTAAGATAAATATTAATTAAATTACTTTCAGATATGTGATTCAGCTTACCAAAAAAGCAAGACTCTGAATGAAAATACTTTTTGATTTCTTGATAAGTTAAAAAAGAAACCACCCTAAAGAACTGAGGCTTATATTCTGTATTCTAACGGTTAAACTTTGAACTGCTTTGCTACTTACCAAACCCTCACTGGGCATAATGCTGGTGAGATGAACTACCTCAAGATGTGCCGACTGTGACACCAGAGAATCAGATGAGAGCGAAATGATGTGGTCACAAATCCCAGACAAGGTTTTACACTACAAAGAAAAACAAATGAATATAATTCCTCATATTAAACTGGATCTACTATCAAAGAAGTTCTTTTTCTGAGAACTAAATGAGACTAAACAGATCATTTTACTTAGCATTGTAAAAACTACAGGTATACAAAAACCAGGGATAAGAGATTAAAGGAACAGAAAATACCCACAAACATCAAGAAAATGTACATGCATGTACAATTCTTCTGATAAAATGTTTTATTGTGCAATGAGAACATCTGCATATCCAAGTGATCTTCTCCATTCCAACTATATGCACTTTTATTAAAAAAAAAAAGCCTGATGAACTCCATCTTATCTGTCATAGCATTAAATAAATAGAGTGCAAGCTCAAAAAAATTGGGCTTTTCAAGAAGTCCAGTACCTGTTGCAGAGGAACTCTACATCCAGTTTTACAAGCCTTCCAATATCTGAACCCATCTATTGTATTTGTCTGAATGGGCCACAACAACCAGAAGAGAATTTCCAGGAAACCACTAAGTACTGAACAAACCATATAAACTTATACATCACAAAGAGTGTTTTTAGTATGGCGACTACTGCTGGGTTGATAAAATAGAAGTTAATAATCTGTATTTACTGCTGAGAGGAAGAACAACTAGTAGGCTGCAATTTTTAATTATCATGGGTATACTATGTTAGTCTAAAGAGTGGCCACAGTCCTGACAATCACGTTTTGCCGAGCAGGTATCCAAAACCCCCTGAGTCAGAATTGCAGTATAAATGATCTTGAAGATCACTCTCTCACAGTGCATCTTTTCCCACAGTAACCAGAGTTGCAGAGTAGACACAATCTATTATATGACTAGTGAGGGAATGGAAACTGGGCACCTGTAATCACATATGAGCATGTTGCCTACGGATCACCATTTTATAAATCCACCTTTGCTTCTATCTTTCCTAATATCTTTCAGAAATAAAACAAAACACCATCTGATTAGGAGTTATAGATTCTACCTGTTAGAAAAGTAAAATTTTACTTTAGGGAACCATAATTATTTTTCTTGAGCATTATTCTTTATTTTTCCAATATTTTTATAAAGAGACCATGAAAGAAATTAACAATTTACAAGGCTTATTCCTGAATTCAGTATCCTTGAAGACAGAGGATATCCCTGTTTTTTTGTAGGATGCTGTAAGAAGGAAGGTGATTCTTCTCACTTCACACAGAGTTACAATGATAAACAGGTTGATTCTGAGAGCCTGAATGCTCTGAATCAGGTAGTCTGATGTTATTCTGTTCAGGCTAAGATGGTATCTACTGCCTTGGAATCCAGGTTTCTTAAGGTTCATCCCACTTTCACTGATGAGTCTGGAGAATTATTTGGAAACTTTTTCTATCTTTTTAAACTTCCGTTCAGAGCAGATAGTCAAAAGTAACATTCCTGTTAAAGATGTCTTTCTAGAACTTACAGGCAGTTACAATTGTGGGTCACCAAATGTGTATATGTTTATATATATATATAGATATATACACACCCCAAATCCCAGAAGATTTCAGGTAATTTTAGAAGTTATTTTTAGAATCAGGTTTGCAATAGTAAGCTTTTTTTTCTAAAAGTCACTGCATGCTTTCTGAATTTAACAACACATCAATGTTTTACAGCAAATTTTAATCCTTGCTGGAAGCAGAGTATGTATAAAGAGCTTAAAAAAAAAGAAAAGAAAAAGTCAGGCACTTGGCTAGAGCTTGTCAAAAGCTTATCTGAACTTGTAAATCCCTTGCGATTTCCCTTTCAGCATAGGCTTTAACTCTGTTTTGGTGTCAGTACAAGTTTTGAGTGCCAATACCAGAACAAGATAAAATATTTGAACTTAAAGGCCAGTATCTAATGAATAACTTCGTATAAGATTTTTTCCATTTCCCTTTGTCATTAGACTTTTTGAGTGCTCTGTCTGAACACCAGTGAACTTAGTAATGCAACAAGTCTGATAGATCTATTACTGGAATTCTGCACCAGTAATCTTAACAGGAATATTACAGTAGTAAAAGAACTTTGAAGCTTCTAAAACAACAATCATATATTTTTAATTAACTCTAAGTATAACAGTGATCATTACTGCAGTAAGCTTTGAGGACTGAAAGGAAGCTGACCTTGCCTGCTACATAAACAAGCATAAGTTAGGGAACACCAGAAGAAATCTGATTCATAAGCCTTTAAATCTGAAAGCCTTCCAATTTAGGAAAAAGTTAAAAGGCTTGGTAGGAACATTTCTGAAGTGAATGACATCATAAGCCTCCAATCTTCAGAGAAACTGGAAGCACTGTCTTGGGTAAAAACCAATATTTATTAATACTCATGTAGCATCTCTCCATTGCTTTATGTTGATGCAAAAAAGACATTTTTGACTCTTAAATCTAGAGTACTGAGGAAGCCATTAAACTTGGTAGTAGAAGGCACAACTAATTTGTGCTGTCAATTTCAGTACAAGGCATGTAAACTGCTATCTCTCTTGCTTGTCTTGAAAATATTTTTTAACTTTTCAATTAGTTGAATATATTTATGAAAATATTAACTTTTAGCCACCAATATAATTCATCAGAAGTTGTGTCAAATAGGAAGGAAATTTATTTTCCTATAGTAGCCTTATTTTTTTTTAAACTATATAAGTGAATGAGGTAGGCTTACAGAATACTGAAGCAGAATACTTCAGATTACTTACCACATGAAGAATTTTATTTTCTGTTTCATACACTGTACAATCCTATGGTAAAATTAAATAAAGTCGATTAATGCACATTATTTTAAATTTCCTGTTAAGAAAGAAAAGAAAGCTTTACACTGATAACTATTTCTTAGACAGGTACATGTAAAGACAAATGATTGAGTTTTGCCATGACCAAAGGGTTACATTACAACCTTAGAAACTTCTCTTGTGGCTGGTTAACCTCAGTGATCTATATTCTCAGTACAGTCCTCTATAAAGCAAGACACAGTCAGGACAAGACAGGAGAGAGCCCAAGTGCACTAAGGCAGCTCTACCCCACATCCAGCCTGTCAGCACTCCAAATCAGGCTATTTTACTAAAACATAAAATTAAAAGGAAATTACAGAAGACTCATGTTTGATAGACACAGTGAGGTTAGAATAGACTTCCCAAAACACTCAGTGATCTCTGAGGCTTGTTGCAGCCAAGGTCGCAGCTCCAGGCTGCTTTTCCCCTCAGCCCGGGAGCTACACAACCTTTCACTACTCGCCTGAGGCAGGCACTACACTCCTACACAGTGAGCACCTACCTGCCATCAAAGAAGTGCTTTTCTGTAATAAAATCTGAGTAGAAAATATTTCTGAGGGAACCCAGCATCTCCCTGTATTTGGGGAGACTGACAGCTCGGCTCTGGGGCCAGTGGGCACCGTGACAGGGGCAATGAAGAGGGGGACGGCCACAAAACCTACTGAGGAGCAGGTAGAGTGGGATTCTCACCTCACCAGGGGCCTTGATTCTTGTAGGACTATTGTTTATAGTGCCATACTGGCACTGATTATTTACATTTAAGTAAAGGAATGGTTAATAACAAAAAAAATTGCTAAATACTTCTCCAAATGCTATATCAAATAGGAAAAAAAGCTTTCTACAAAGCAAAATAAGGACTTCAGAAGACATTTTTAAGGATGAAAATATGACAAGCAAAAAACACTGTTTTGTTCATTTGAGTTTTAAAGTAAAATTTAACCTATCAATATACCTAAAAGATCATCGTAAGTAATGCAAGATTCCCTATAGTTCTCAAGATTTCTTATTTCTTTGATCTTAACATGTTACCAACGAGTTAATTGCTCTAAACTTCCCATGAAATAGTGCCAACATCTTTTTCTCTAGAAGTAGATTAACTATGTGATCAGCTTAAGCTCTGGTACTCTTTGCAATAGAAATAGCTAACTGGCAGACCTCTGCTCTTCTTGTCCAGTAGCTCAAATCATCATCTATATCCCATCTACAGAGGCCTCATGTTCAGCTCTCAAATCTTCTTCCTTGGTTGCTGCCTTGAGAACCTTGTCCTTCAGCCTGTCTGGGGCTAAGGCAGAGCAGGTTTAGCCTGTCAGAGCCACCCAGTCCTGGACACAGGTAACTGTTGCTAAAGATCATGTTTATTTTGGAGGATTGTCACTTTTGTAGAGAAATTAATTTCTAAATACTGTTTAAAGAACATTATTACATAATAAAAAAGTTAAAATCAGAAGATTGAGAGTGCCAAGGAACACAGAGAAGAATTTATATTAGCATTTCATGCTCAAGTATCCCTTTGATGTTCTTTTTGTATTCATACTGTTATTTTCTACAGCACAAAAAAGAATTCTATTAGTCAGTTTGATTGGCAATGCACAAGGCAGTTTTTCCTACAAGTTTTACACCCTTCAAACAGCACATCCACAATCTCCTTTTAACCCTCCAAGTACCAAGAGAACAAAATGATCACAGTAGGTCTTACAGCTTGACTTCAGATCTAATGTTCCTTTCTAAATTATTCCTTTAATTTCTGTACTAGAAATACAATATGAGCTTCATTCTGAACAAACTTAATTACTTCAGGTCAAGGAATAAAAGCCTCATGTGTAGTAAAACTGAAATGTTACTGTTTTGTAGAGCAGAATTAATGTTAGCTATACTTATGTTGCACATTCAAGATTATATTAGCATTAAAAATGTTAATGGCTTTGGGATTCCTTCCAAAACAGATGCATATTGACTTTCTTAAAAAAATACATCAGACTAGTTTAACTGAGATGTTAAAAACACTTGCAATATTATACTAAAAATATTAATATCTATAGGTCACAATAATATTCTAATTTCTTTTTCTTTGATACATAGGAATGCACTAGGGAGCTAATTAAGAAAATATCTTTCAGGACTAACATTTACATAATTTTGATCTGTTTTTCTTAGAAAATAAATAATAATTATAGTGGTATCCTCTCTACATCCTCCACAAGCAAGATGACTCATTAAAAACGTTTGTTCTTAAGAGTTTAAAAATATATTTAAAAATCAGTAGCTGCATTCTATTTCCCTTTGTAGTTACTATTGTAAAATACAGAAATTACTAAAAGTCATGGCAGCAGTGTTGCATACAAGCCACTTTCTGCATTATCCAGAACATCCTACCTTTCCAAGGTATAGTACACCTTCATAACTGACTGAATAAAACAGCATAAACCAGCATTCTTTTGAATATTCATAAAGGGGAAAGGTCAGTGTGACTTGTGCTCACTCATATTATAATTTTACTTTCTAATCCTCACAAAAAATGCAAGTACTACTTAAATTTTCAGATACCATAAAGAACATTTTATGATAGGTCTTGAGGACAGTTAAATAACATATAAAAATACTAATATACATAAAATATTTAGTTTATTACCTTAGCACAATAAAACAGTATGAGTTAAGTCAACTACTGAAAAGAAACAGAGATCCTATAAAGGAGCAGCTTGGAAGTGAACTTAAAACTTTGATGTTTACCAGTTGAATGCCTTTTCCCAATATAACACTGCAGTAAAGATCTCCTGCAGTTTTTGAGTGGTGCATACGAAAAAATGATACTTAAAAAGATATTGCTTGCATACACATGGTTTATATTTAGAAAACAGTGAACAGATGTTTGATAACAAGATGTTCTTTAGCAAATGCAAGCAAAACGAGATTGAGGGTCTGAAACCTGAAGTCTGCAAAGTTCAAACTGAAAATAACACCCGGGTTTTTTGTGGCAGTTGCTGAATCACAGAATAATTCAGGTGGAAGGGACCTCTGGAGGTTATCTAGTCCAACCACCTGCTCAGAGGAGCACTAATCTAAAAGTTATACCAAGTACAGTAAACTGCTGAGAAACAACGATTTCCATCAATTGCAGTACAAACTAGATAGCTTTAAAAAAACACAGGATTAATCCTAAACACCAAGTATTTGACTAAAACTAGGGTAAAAATCTGTGATATGGTCTCTGATGAGAGCTAGTCTATCTTGAAGCTAGAGCTATACTTCAAAATGAAGTCAGAAGATAATTCAAATGTTTCCATACTCTGTTCCAACATGCTTTTTGCACATTATCATCAAGACATTTTGATGGGACATTTCACCTAAAATCAGGATGTTTCTGTAGCTTTCTCCATAATGCTATTCTTTTATAGTTTCCCTACTTGTTTTAGTGATGTCAGGTAAGAAAACTGAGTAGAATAAAGTACATTGCCAAGTATAAATATAGAGAAATAAAACTCCTCTTAAACCACAGAATAAAGATGAGTGTTCTTATAAAGAGTAGGAGAAAATATTGTTTACAGATAAACAAGTGACTGTTCATTCATCATAACATTTACATGGTATGTAAATAATAATGCCCAACATTGCAATTCACCTTTAGGATTAAATTTCAAGTAAAGATCTCATCTTCACACAGAGAAAGTATATGACCTAAAAGCTGAAAAAGCTGCTTCCTGATCAGATGTCGAAGTACACCAGTCAGATATGTACAGTGCATCCTAGAAAGGAGATCCATAAGCAGTGTCTATACAAAACTAAGGTTACATAGCAATGCCCTCTATTTAGAAGGAAATTCACCTTGAGTGGCAGTTGGAAGTTATGCACACAAAGCATGATCATTTTCCACAAAATAAATCTTCAAGTTGAAGACATTCCTCACTTAATGTGCCAAACCTTGACTGCTACTGTCACACTGACTACATTAAATGTCTAAAATTTATATCATTCATAAAACAAGGAGTATCTGAAAGGATCTGAGACCTAGGTTCCTATTAGTTATGCCTTTCAATTCGTATTTTAGCCTACAGCTAAGACTGCAATACTGGTTTAGGTGAGACATTTCTGCTTTCATACATTAAGATCAATTTTCCTCAGATTTAGTAATAGCAAAACTGTCTCCCTACGGATGATTTTGTTTTATCTACTCTCTCTGGTCTTAAGCTTAGTATACTGTAAAAAGATCTTAATAACTAACTGTCAGACAACTCAGATCTGACAATAACATAAGCCAAATCAATGATCTTAAGTGTCTTTTCCAACCTAAACGATAATATGATTTTGTGAAAAGACAAAACTTGATTTGTAGCCAATCTGAATACAATTGTAAACAATCTATAGCCAATCAACTTGACATTTTTAATCTTGGAATATCTTGGATTTTATGCCAATAGATACATGATTTTTAAGTTGTCAAAAGGAAGACAGATTTGAGAGTGCAGTTGAAGAGTTAAAAAAAAAAAGCACCAAACTGTTTCTGGCAGAGGACAACTGAATTTTATCCACTAAAGCAGTGAAATGAACAAGAGAACAGGAGACAGCAATTCATAATTATACTATTTTCACCTAGACCACAGGGAAAAATCAAACTCACACAAACAAAGTGCAGTATCAACTGAAGGGCAGAATCAGTATCTGAACTTTTTATACTGTAGAAAAGTTCATTTTGCTTAGTCTGTAAATCAAAAATAGCCTAGTGCTATAAACACCTTGTAAGAGAAAGCTTAATAAAGACACATAAATAATTAAGTGTCTACATAGGAAGTTTCAAACCAAGAAAAGAAAAAAAGGTCATTGTTTTGCACAAATGACAAAATTTCTAAAAGGAATAAAGTTGACTATTATAAATTAAAATAGTGTAAAACACAAGGATTTACATTTATAAGCCTTAGTGCTTTTTTTAAAGAACTAAAGTGAAATTGAAGACAAAAAAAAAAAGAGTCTGCTGAATGTTCCTGCTCCAGAAAGCTTTTTAAATTAAATGAATTCTATGATTGGTCTGCTGTGAGGTTACATGGAAAACTGTGCCAGCATTCTGGGTATATTAGTAAGTATTGTAAGAACTTATCCCTGAAAGACTTTTGATCATTTATATTTTGATCTGTAATAAACTGTTAGCAGTAGTTAAGCTGTTTCCTAGTGTGGCTTTGGTCTTCTGTTTAACACTTCCATGGTGGTAGATAACCTGACATGAAATTGTCTGCTCAAAAGCAAAATGGATTATTTTTAGCTTCACATTGTCCTTCAATCTATACAGGCATACGAGAATAATCAAAGCCCAAGGATCTTCCTGTCACACACAGAGAAAGAGAATATGCAAAGAACAGAGAGGTAATGCTCAAACAATTGTACTGGTGATGTGAAAGTTTAGCAGTGTTTTTATTATTGCAATTTTTAGGCAATAGTAGGAAGAAGAAGCAGAACAGAAGCTAACTACCCCTACCTGTTGCACAATGGTTGTTAGTTCCAGGCACAGTTGAACAATGTTGTTTTTCAGCAGTGAATATTCTGTCACGCTGACAAATGGAGACCTGTGACAAAGGTTTATGCAGCATTAAAGATTATAAGTTCTGTTTACAGTATAAGCAGATGTGTCACACAGAGATCAGTTCTACTGCACAGAAACACCTAATCATGACAATCTCCAGAAACATGTCACACAAATTTTGTAAAGTATGCCTCAGAAACAAAAAGCAATGTAGGCTGGAAGGATGTTAATTGGAATTTGTCCAGAACATTAAAAGTTATCACTCTTGGGGAAGGTGGGAGTAGGACCTTACAAATAATTTTAAGTAGTCCAGATTTCTTTTGCACAGCTCATTAAAAAGACAGCATTTCTAATATGACATCACTCTTCAGTAGCAGTTCGCACCTCCATTCAGAGAACAAAGTAATGCTTACTTAATCACTAACAGCTTCCTCACACTTGGATTTTCTTCAGGCTTTAGAAATTCTAGCTGAATCTGGCCTCATGTGAATTTATAAGAACTGACAAGGTCATAGCCTGAGAGGATATGACTGCTAGCATTAGGTTAGGAAGATGTCACCAGGATTATACAAATCCTGTAAAGGGAGTGATTCACTCACACTGTGATTTCTAAGGTGTCATTTACACAGTCAAGAGCATTCAGATTCAAGATACAGCTATCCATTGCTGAAACTCCAAAGGAAGGGAAATAAAAAAAATGCTCTGAAGCTATTTTATGTTTCAGTTTCTGCCTTTCCACAGCCAAAATTTTAACTACATTTATTCAGAGAGTTACTTTTAATCAAATTCTCAACCGATAGATGAAAAAAACCCTAGCAGTTGATTGCTGAGCATTATCCATGCCCTTGATGAAACTCTAAAAAGAAAATTTAACTCTCAGACTAAGAAAGTACTATCATTTATTCCAAATAATCATAATTAATTTACTTAACTCCAGATTTTTTGTGTCTTTTTGATAGCTGAAGTACAGTTAAACCACTACAATCTTCTCTTCCTTGCCCTTCTTTCACAAATTACTGATGATGTTACCACTTGTGGCAGTGAGATGTCAAATTGGAATAGCCTAAAAGTATTCATTTCACACAAAATACTATCACACTGAATGAATCTGAAAAATTAACTAGAGACAACTTTACACTCTCCTGACAGAAAAGGGCACTACATTTTGCCTCCAATGTTTAAGAAATTTGAAAAACAAAGTTTAGAGCTAGAATTCCTTTATAACATTAGACTAAGGGAGTGCAAGAGAAAAAGAACAAATATAAAACAACTCAGAGAATTATTCTCATGCATTAAAGATCAAGGAATAGTAAATTACCTGTCCAGCCAGGCTAGTAAGTTCTTGGCAGCACCAATCAAGTCAACTACAGAGGTAAGAAAATCATTTGGCAGTCGTCTGGAGGCCCTGCCATCATAATGGCCACTCCTCCTTCTACCCGTTATAAAGTTCTGGAGATTTTTGGCTGAGGCATTCAGCTTGTGAGACAGAGTTCTCAGGTTTTCGGTCTCCAAACCATAATTCTGAGGGAAAAGAAGATACACAAATAAGTGAAACATAGTGTCTTCTGCTAGAGCAAAATGGTGAGGTTAAACATTCCGAATGGCTGAAAAGATAGGTAGGTATAGATGCTTGGTATTAGACTAAATAACAGACTACTTTATTCAGAACATATAAGATATATTCATCCTGTTAGCATGACAACCGCTGCTGTCATCAACACATATGCTAGAGTCCCCAGACACAATGTCCAACTAGGTCATTGTGGGGAAAGCAAAAAGTCCCCATGTGCTGAGTTGTAGGGTCTTCCCCACTTCCAAAAAGTGAAGATATGTCAGCCAATGATTGCCTGTCTGCTACAGTGCAGTGTTGAACAACTCTTTGGTGTATTTGTTACCCAGGAGAGCAGGTCTTTAGCAGTCCCGCTGCACTGGATGGCTTTCACTCAGGTTTGTGTTAGTCCTACTAACTTGTAAAAAAATTAGCCTTAGCAGAAGTTATGCTGTGATTAAGGTATTAAATCTTACATGGCCTTGGTGACAGGCATATTTGGTACATACATTTCAGTTTGAACTTCTGTTTTTAAAAGAAAGTGGGAAAACAGAGAAATTTCATTATCCATCTGAGAATACAACACATATGTTCTTTACATATTCAAAGGAGCAGAATGAAAAAATCTTCAACTATGGCTTAAGCTGTTCATATCTTATTAGGTATGTAATAACATCACAAACTGCTATTTTATGCTAAAAAGGATATGCATGAAAATTTTGGATAGTAAGATAAAGTAGGCTAAATTATTGTAGCAAATGTTAAGATAGAAAATAACAAGGATAATGGAAAATGAAAGATAAGTGCTAATCATTTTTTTGTAAACACTAACCCCTGAAGATCAAAAGCAGAGTAAGAAACATCTGCTATATAAAGAGAGTTTATTTCTCCTGTGGAAAAGAACTCTACCATTATATACTCAAAGGTACTAATAAAATTAAATTGCTTTGCTATAATGTGACAGAGGTAAAAAAATGTATACACATCAAAGGTCATTTGACACAGGGTATAATTTTAGCTAAATAGTTTGTATTGCACAAGTAATGACTTTAACTTGCCTTAAAACCCGATTTATTTTTAATTACAGTTTCCCTTGATGTTGCCATTCATATAAGTAGTTGGTGTAGTATCTTTATAAATATAAACTCTTCAATGCATATCCAGCTTTTTGTGTAGGTGATATTTTGAGACTGCTACAATTTCCATTGAACTGTAGGGTTCAGAGAAATAAAAGTGTGGAGCAGTAGATCTGACTGAGGAGATTAAAGGAAACAACCTTGACTGAAATTCAAGCACCTTACGTGACATTCACCATGTTAAGGCATTTAAAATACCACAACCTAAATATTGTGCTATACTTCCATTTCTGTGTTTCATGCACAAACTTAAAAGCATCCCCACTGTTTATGAGTCAAGAAGAGCCACATCCCAGCTGGCTGCAGAGGTGCAGGCCCAGGGCTACCACTGGCTATATGGCTGACACCTCTCCCCAAGGGTCAAGTGCATGTTCTCTCACAAAGTCACTGGTTTGGGATACATCCCTCTAGAGACCTACTGACTACCACAATGCCTGCAGGAATCCTTGTGCATTTACTCTTCTGCTGAGTTTGCCTAAAACTTTCAAAATTTACTAGAGGTGCTACAGGAATGAATTGGTACAGACATGGGAAAGACAATCCCCAAAAATTCCTCTGCTTTGAGAGTCATTCACATTTGAATGGTTCTCAACACTCAAATATGAATGTTAATTCAAATAGCTTTGGCATAGAATTTTAATAAAACATGCTAAGTCGAAATTATCGATTTCAGCTGGCAAATGGATTTAAATTATATATTAAGATGTTTAATGCAATAGTGTACAATTAAGCATTATGTAGCAATACACCAAAAACATGTTAATTTCTGACAGAAAGGATAAAAGCCCTCTATGCTGCAAGTCATAAGCACAGAAAAGAAATGCTTTTCTTCCTGGTACCCTGCTTAAAGTATTATTTCTGTGTTTGCAATAAAAGATCAGAATGGAAGAGATACCACTGAGTACTCCAGGATTTAGAACTTCAAATCACTGAGTTTAACTATTGTACAAAAGGATGGTGTTTTAGTTGCATTTTTTTGTGAAAACATACAAGATTTGTATTTTTATGCTTTACTGAATACAGCACTAACTTCCAAAATCTCATGATGGCAATAGACAAAAAATTTCCAATCGAGTTTCTTGTGACAATGATTTGAAGTCAACAGTAAGAAATATTTAATGTGAAGCACATATCTATAGTGGTCTTATAAGTATGTATAAGACAACAAAACATAGAACTGGAAAGTAACTAGTATTGAATGAGCACTTTTTTTGCCACTGCTAGTTTTCTCTTTCTTGTAAATGAAGAATTCAAACAAGATGGATAAAGACTATCTAAGTCATTGCCATGAGACTTATAAGTCAGTGCACACATAGACGTCTGAGCACAGTAAATTAAGGTGGATTTGCATCAGCAACCAGTAATTATGCTTTATATCAGCCAGTAAAGAGCAGAACAATGAATTCCTACTGTCAGAGCTGCATTATATTCAATTGCATAAAAGTTGTACCTATTCAAAAATTAGATGAGCCAACTAAAATATTTTTAAAAGCCTTTAATGTAGTTCACAGTCATATCACAAAACAACATGCCTGATATTTCCATAGCTCTCAAAAGCTAGGGTACTCACCCAAACTCCTGTGGCCAAGATTCAGTTATTTGAGCCAATTTTCATAGAAGTTTCACTGTACTTAATTTTACTGTATACATTTTAAAAAATCATGACATTTTGGCTATACAGTCCTAAAAAGTGACCAATCAATACCCCCCTTTCACAAAAAAAGAAGACTCAGTTGCTTAGTGTTAAGCACAGCATAACGTAACACTTCTCTGAGAAGTACATTTACCACAGACATATTCTGCAGCCTGTGGTATTCCATATGAAAGCAGAGACTCTTAAAATAAGAGGCTATGACAGTTGACCATTTTGTATATGTGTTTCTGTATGACATTACTATTAGTATTGTAACTAAACATTAAAAAACTAAAGCAATCTAAAAAGTTTAACCTGACTTGCATCAGTTCCCACACTACAGCTTAGAGCTTCATCCCTCCATGGTGGTTAGAACTTGGCTCTTATTCCTGTAATTAGTCTTGCAAAAAATTAAATGCCCACTTTCCTCAAGGCCTTGTGAAAAAAAATGTATTCTCAGGTCAAAATGCCTCACAAATGTCATCTAGAAATGGAAAAAGGAAAGTGTTAAAGCACTACTTTATCTCCTTTATCTTTCTGTTTAATCCCTTCAGTCTAGAAAGAAAAAGAAAAGAAAATTGGGGTCTTCTGCTGCACAATGGGAGTCCTCTGCTCCACAACTTATTCATAGGTTGCTAGCAGGCTATTCTGTACACTTCACATTGAAATTCTAGGGAAAGTAGTAATTCATATAAATTAATTTGGTCTGGATGATCTCTAAAGGTCCCTTCCAACTCCTACCATTCTATGATTCTATGATTAATTGGATACGTCAATTCTAAGTAGTCCACAAAGGATAGGTAAGTATCCTTAGGAGACCACAGGGTACCTCTACATTGCTGCACACAAATCAAGTATCCAAATCTTGGCTAGTCTGTGGTTTGGAACACAGGAGAGCTGACACAGGGCAATTCAGAATATTGGAGCAAGGCAGCAGAGGTTGTGTAGAGGCTGGCCTCCTGCTTTCTGCTAGTCATTGGTTTTGACAAACTAGACTACTACACAGAAAAGGATGCTTTCAGAAACACACAGAAATCAAAGCAAAAGAAGCAATAAACATTCCCTTCACACTGTAACATGTAACGTTACTGCAGCTGGTTTCAAGGGAAACAACCATAAAGTGAAACTGTTTACCATATATGTTTTTCTTTTATCACTGTGCAGGGAAAATGTCCATTCCTTTCTCTTTAGCAGTAAATGTAATCACTGTCCTCAGCCTTGAAGAAATTGAAGGGCTGAAATTATAGACAAAAACATTGTCTTCCAAATATAAACCTTGTTGTCAGAAATTAAGGTACCACTAGCATCCCCCACACCAGGGGTAGAAGAAGGTATACAAATGAGAATGCACACAAACACTATTGGATTGAATTTCAGGTGGTATTTTCCCTTCAGTGCCCTCATCTATAGCACTGGACATGTGTGATTTTTCAGCACCATATCATTAGTTTACCTCTTCATTTGCATAAATTTCTACTACTGTATTGGCCTAATAAGTAGCAATACAATTTAATTGCACATATTACAATGCTGTTCTCTACCAAGGAGTGACAGTAACTCATAATATGAAGAGGAAGAAGCTATCAAGAATAGACTGACTGAAACCCCCACTCCCTCCTCCCCTGGGCCATTCAGGGGGTGAGGAGGTAAAAACACCGGGATCAGGACTCTGAGCCTGGGAAAAGGGGAGGGGTGGGGAGAAGGTGGTCTTAAAGGGCTGGTTGGTTCATCATTGTACCACTCTGTGTTTTATGTTTGTTATGTTTTGGGGTTTTATGGTTATGCTTTAGTTGGTGTTGCATTAAATTATTTTCTGTTTTCTTCCCCAAACAGAGTAGCCTGCTCTGTTTTGTCCTGGACCATAAGTGGCAATTAAGCTCTCCCTGTCCTTTGGCAATCATCAGGTCTTTGGTACTTGAGGATAATTGTGGTCTTTTGTCCCCTGATGGGCCTAAACCAAGGCAGATCCTCATTCTCACTAGTGCTTAAGAAGATGCTTTTTTCAGAAGAAAATGACAAGTTTAGGAACAGATTTAACAGTCCAAATAGAACAGGTTGCTCCCTATTTTCTGAAAAATAATTATTGTGTGAAAAGAGGAAACCTGTCAGCCATGTCAAAATACAAGTAAAACAAATCTGTTTCCTCTTGTTAGTCTGTTGCCTTGCTCTACAGACAACTAATATACACAAATGCATGGAATTAAAATAGGAGTTTATACAGTAAACTTTTGCTTTTTCTGATTTTTTTAACATGAATTCATCCTTAAGTAAAAAGAAATATAGCATGAAGCAATTGATCTGAAATACCTACAGCCTAAAGTAATGTGTCTGAAGTTTGATAGCCTAATACCACAAACATTGGATGCATTATTTATGGGAAAGAATTAGATATGATCTACTGGAATTCACCTGACCTGCAGTCCACTCTTTTCTCTCTCTTCCCCTAATGGACTGTATGCAGGTGGCTGAAATTTAAGTAAATTACATCCAAACTCCATTCTATTTCTACTATATGTACCTCATCTTATGATAACAGACCACATACACACTGGAATAAGTGAATAGGATCAATTCCAATCCGTGTTTGGATACATGATATGCAGACATCATATAACCAAAGCCTTGTGTGCATTCATCAGAGGCTATGTGGCCTTGATGGCTGAGGCATAGTTGCTGTACATGAATGATAAATTTTTATGGGATAAAGTTTTGAAAAGAGCTCAAGGCCAAGTTTCTAATATGTGGAATAACCAACTAGTCCATTCAATACTATTAATTCAATGGTTTGGCACAGCATAATAAAGATCAGTGGACTGCTGAAAGTTGAACTTCCTTTCCAGCTCAGAGAAATAAAGCTCTCCAGATGTTTATACATTTGTAGAGCAAAAAATATATATTTGTGTCAAGCTCCACATTATACTGAGGAGATAGAGTACTTCTTTATCTCTCAACAAGAAAGATGGCATTCCATTTCAAAGAAAGATGATTTTTTCCATTTATTTAAGCATCTATATATGTGTATATAATGAAGATTGTAGTCTAGGATAATTACCTTTGAATAACTTCTGAAATAGAGGGGGAAAATAAGTATCTGACTTTTAAAAACAAAACTCTTACATATCAGGTTAAGCAAGAAAGAATACTTCACAATACATTCACAGTATTGACAAATCAAGAGCATATCAGCAAAATGAAACATGAAAAGGATCTCAAGACAGATCATTGCAGTTATGGTATTTCAAAAGTAGTATTAACTTAAGCAAAATCTGAATAATTTTAGCTCAGAAGAAACAGCCTTGTCAATAGATACAGAGACAGATGTGAAACACTGGCTGCCTCATCTTTAGCATAGCATACATCAAAAGAAATTATTTCAAACTGTGTTCCATCTGAATGAAATAGTAACTATTCCTGCTGCAATTTTGTTACAGGGATGTCTAATAACGAAATAAATTGGAAAAATGTTATTTTAAAAAAAGAGAATATTTGGTAATTGTGTTCCATATATTGTTTCAAAAACAAGTAGTAAATATGGAAGCAAATTAAACTGATGCCAGTTGTTACAAACACATTGACCCACAGGTGACTTTATTTTGCCTTCTAGCAGGGCTATCATGCTTGGATTGCCAGCTATTGCAGTTACTGCAGAGAGAGAATTTTTCTAATCTTTATTTCTCCTTGAATGCTATCACAGCACAGTGACTAATTTCTCAAGCTGAATGTCTATGAATTAACGGTACTTTTAATTACTTTAGATACAATCTATATTTGACCATGCTTTTCATTTTACATTCATTTTTCTTCCATTCATTATCAGAGTTTTTCTTCCTGCTAGACTGTTTATATTTAATTTGTACAGGCTTGAACAATATACTGACTCCAATGCTGTCCTAATTAAATTAAATTTACTTGCATAGATTTGAACAGCAATCCATGTTGACCTCAAAAGTATTCCCTCTGTCTTCTTTCCAATATATTTTAGTGTCTATCAAAAAATTATTTTCCTCAGGCCCTACTACTTTTTCAGAGTCAGCCTTTGTGTAACTAGTCCTCAAATACTTATCCAGATTACTATTTCAGCTTTAAAAAAATTACAGTTCAAATCCTAAATGGCCTGCACTTTTTAATCCATAGATGTTTTTTAGGTAATTTAAAATAAATAATTGCAGAGCAGCTTTTGACCACACTACTAAGAAAGGACTTTGTTGTTAACATAGGATCTTTTCCCCATAGCCATCATTCCCAATTTTCTTCATAATTAAAACACTACTCAAAAATGTCTTTCTAGAATGGTCAAAGAACTGAAGCTGAGAGTGTGGCTCACCTATGACTTTACCTTTCAAAGCACATACATTCCACCCCAAGCAATCCCAAGACAGTACTTTCTCTACTACGATGAAAGATACCTTCATCTTTTTCACCTCAATGTTATCCTTTCAAAAGTCAGATTATTCTAATATTTAAAGTTATTTCATTTTTAAAGTGAAATACATTATATCTCTATATCACAGTGTTGCCATCTGTGTAATGCAGAGGTGGCAATTACTTTTATTTTTCCCTGTTTGCATGTCTTACATCTCCTTTCTACTGCAGGTCATCCTCTTCCAGTGTATAATCTTTTCTAGATAGGATTCTCATATATAATGTCTAGTCAAATAAAGCTCTGAATTCAGTGTTTTTACACAAGAAAAATTATAATCTGTGATTGTACATGTTAGGAATATCTCTTCTGATTTTATTCAGAAATAATGTGATGGTTTGAATCAATTCAACAGGAAATAATATCAGGAAAGAAAAAAATAACACAGGAGGTGCCTCTTTGATTTGTTGTTTTCTCTTGTACTTAGAAGTCTCATTATGGGTCAGTATTTAGTTATATATGTACTGTGTAAAGGTTTACACCCCATCCCTCCAAAAGCTAGCTGACTGATGGAAAACATGTAGAAAATATGGCATCACAACATGCACTTTTAATGTATTCCAAGAGCTTAAGACAGCCACATTTCTCTTGGTTTCCCAAAGCAGCATAGCTGTTCAGCAGCTAAACTCATGACCAATGTGCAGGTGAATTCTTGATGCATCACTGAACCGAAGCCTACCTCAGAGATTTCTACAATACATTGGAGATGCTTCTTTTTAAAGCGTTACACAACCCATCTAGCTAATATGAAGTGGAACATCCTGCTAATACTGCCTGGAAGAAATAGGTCATGCAACTTGGATGCTGCCAATTGCCAAACTGAAATCAATTAAGAAATCCATGTATGGGAAAAAAAATCAATGCTCATTGACATGGCCCAATGAGTAGATGATATGCAGAGTACAAAGTAGTGATGACATATATTGATATAAACAGGAATGCAGTGCTCTAATCCAGACAGGAAGAAAACACAGTGTACATAGCATTGTGGATGCTCTGCCAGCACAGGACTGGGAACACAGACCATTTTGAATGAGATGAATGGAGATGAATGGAGAGACAGAGAGAACAAATTATTGCACCTGCCGTTGCCACCCCTCCACACGTGGAATTTTATACCAGAGTGTTTGAATTTATGTTTCCACCCAACTTTGTCATAACAAACTTTGGAAAAAAAAAATTTAAGTACACATAAATACAAATCTACAAATATACTCACCATATGTTCTATGCACCTTGTCTGTATATACAAATACACACAATGCATAAATATATTGGCATCTTACTTACTGAGGCTGCATCATAGCTGCCCATAAACTGTGTGAAGTTTTCTTATAATGAAACTCAGGAAATCAGGGCTAAAATTACATGCTCCTTGAATATTTTGTTTAAAACAATTTCTCCTGTTTAGTGGCACAAGAAAAGCACAGATATCCCTTTTAAAAAATTACTCTTTAAATAAAGTTTTCCTTTTTTTTTTTAGACTAGCTAGTCTAAAAATCCATTAGGGTAATGAACTCCAAGTCACTTTTTTTTTCACTGATCACTTCACTAGCATTCAGATTTTAGTGCAATAATCTATTAACATTTCAATATTTTATACAGATTAAGACTACAATTTTAATATTTTATAATTCTGTTTCAGGTGTTGATAAAGGCAGCATCAGATCTTCACCTGTTTAATTATTATTGTTTTTTAAAAGAATTAGGATAAATTCTTAATGATGCTTTTAGGTTATATAGAATAAAACTAAATTACTACAGATTAGTATAGGTATTATACTTAGTCTTGTAAAACCTTTACTTCTGATCCTGGCTCAGTAAAGAGCTGTAAGAATTGAAGGTTGTATTATGCATAGCAGCAAGACAGAAATGTCAGAAGCAAGAGAAAATCCCCAAGAGCAGAGCCTCAGGCATCAGATTCACTCAGCAGAAAGCACACAGAATGGGCAGGAAGAAGCTGGAGGGGATGTGTCTGTGTGTGTGTGTGTGTGCATGTGTATGTGTCTCTGTGTGTGTGTGTGTGGAAAGCAATCATTTTAGAGTCAAACAGAAAGGAAGGATAGGGGTTTAAAGGCAAGACACTAAATAAATGATACCAGGAGTTTGAAAACTCCCATCCAGCTTTAAAAAAAAAAGTCATGAGACAGCACAGTAAGAGATGAGCTGCACTGTTGGCCAGCAACAGGACCAGGATTTAGGAAGTACAGTTTCTTTGTTTAAAAAAAGAAAAGATAGCAATAATAACCATAATTCTAAAAGTAATGAAGGGTCCTCCTAATGGACTAGACTTTGTTCTTTTTCCAGAGGGAATTTATTGGGTCTGCAATTTTGGGCTACTGTCAGTGCACAGCACTGCAGTGTTGTTCAGATAACACAATGTAACATTGCGGGGTATTTAAGCTCTTTTTAGGTGGAAAATGGTATTTAAGATGAAAACCTTGTGGTTCCAAACCAGAAGTTTGTTGGATTATGCAGTGTGCACCACTTTACAGCTATGGCTACACCCAGGCTAAGCATTTCTCTGATTCAACATATATGTTATTTAGTTTCTAAGAGTAGATCTCAAGTTACATTGAATACATTTCATAATCAGAAGTACCTGCAAGAAGCATATTCTTAATAAGAGGTACTTCATACTGCTTTTTTCTTAGATCTAGTGTAGTTTTCTTGCTTCTTTTCTATTTTACAGTGAAGTGTCAGTTTCCCTGCTGGAGACAATTTATGTCACCAAAATCCCACATGATAACCTAGTTTGTGCAATAGCAGAAGTCCCGATAAAGTAGTAAAATATTGCAACTGTCATATGTAATTTACCTAAGCAATTTTACCCTTTTACTTTTTGTGTTTTCAACATCCTTTCCCCTGTTCACTTACACAAAGTTATATTTTCTTTAGAAGTAAATCCATATATTGTATTTTATTAGCTAGTAGAAGTTAAATAAAAACCCCAACTTTCTGATATAAAATAGTTTGTTAAGACGCTAACTGAATTAATAACCTATTACATGAAAAAAACAGTGTTATTCCAAATCTGGATGCTTGCAGGTTGCTAAAAATCCCTTAAATTGGCTTGTGTCTGTATGTTAGATAAAATCAATTTTATCATTCCAATTTGTCTTAAAGTTCATTTTAAACAATCTTCCACTCTAATTAGCATTAGCTTCTGGCTCCTTTATACCATTCTTTTGAATGCTGGCATGGTTAAAACACTCAGGTCTACTTGGTTTAGTATAGTGTGGCAAATGGCAGTGAAACATGAGGGCATATGGCATATAATTACAGAACCATATGGATGTCAGTAATAATAGTCAACAGTATTTGAATGCAAGACCAAGAAAGTTAGAAAAGCAGTAGAAGACCATCATACATAATCATAAAAGGGATATATACAGTTTCTTTACAGCTGAAAAAAGCCTGTATGTGTCTGTCTTTTAACAGATCAAAGCCACTGTGTGTGTACAAGTTTTAGAGTGCAGCCTCTACTATTTTCCTTTCAGTCTGGAAATTTATTAACCCACATTATTAAGGTGAGCAATGCAAGAAATCACTTACCAATGCACATAGAAGATCAACTGCTTCCAGTATCAGTTCTTGGTGACCAATGCGAGTGACTCCCAGTTCCTCAAGCTCTTGGTGAGTGATGTGCAGCAGCTGCTCGCCATTGATCTTTTCCCTTTCAAAATTTTTTATGTATTGTTGGAGGCAATCATCCAGGCCTATTTAAAAAAAAGCCAACAATGCATATTCAGAGACTGGAGACAAACAATCATAACTATATCATTCATAAATATAGAAACTTCTTGGGGATATGAATATAATCCCTGGTTTCTATCTATTATGGCAAAAGTGAAAAAAAAAATAACTCACATGGTAGAGCACATAATACCATAATACTTCCATCACTGATGTTATTTTCAAGATTCTTAACCATTTTAATACTGATTTTAAACCTTCATTAGGGAGACAGGGGGAAGGACAAGAAGCACAGTATGTGACATTGTAGAAAACCTTTTTCTTATGATGTCATGAAGATCTAAATATAACTTTAGCTTTTGATTAGCAGCATATTCTTCTGGTAGTCCTATTGTAGGACCCTTCAAAGTCATAAGGTGTGGCTATCCCTGACTAGAAAGAGTGTCTTCCAGGCTCAGTAACAACCTAACCTGAATTTGCTACCACCCAGTGCTATTTTTTTTTCCAAGCAAACCATCTAAAACTCTGAAACTCAATAACATACAAATGGTTGTGTCAATTAATAACATAATTCTGCCCATGCACAAACAGTCATTATATTTCACCCTGAAACTTGATATGGTAAGAGCAAGAGATTTGGTAACTGAGGAAAGGAACAGATTAATAACATAAACTGAAATATTTTTCATTCTTCCAAATCTGTTTCAGAGCCACACATGCTTTAAGTTTCCCGCTAGAACAAGCAGTTGAACACAAGACTTTTTATTCTTGAAAACTGTGAGGTTATGCAGAGTTTCCTCAAGAGATCAGTCTATAATTGCACTAGATTCAATGGTAACTGATATGCATACGATTTTCTGGAGACCTATTAAAATTCAACTTGAATAGTTTCATCTACTAAGTAAGTTAAGTAAAATACTTAAAAAAAATACAGATATCCAGAAAGCCCAGAAATAACCGACTTGGGCATTTAAGGAAGATAAGCTTTGAAAAATAATAATTTCTGCATGCAACCTTCTACTAAATACATATGAAGTCACCAGTAGGGTTAAATTAAGGAGAAACTGTGCATGCAAACACTAAGAAAACAAAATGTATACAAGGAAAAGGAAAGCAATAAGCATACAAACAATATTTCTCAGTTCAAAATTTCTCACCTATACAATATAAACAGAAATAAAGGAGAGGTTAATGTTGTCTTCCTGGATTATTAATGTATCTTTTCTAAAGATAAATTTGTAGTTGTTGTAACATTTTTTTAACCACAAAGGTCTTTTTAAGTAATCAGATGATACAGTTTGGCAATGACAAGCAGAAACATATTAAATTAGTACAAGAAGGTTAATTGAGTTAAACTGGAGGATGAAGGAAGTTCACCATGGACATACTAGAAAACGACATTACAATCTATTACTCCATTTATAAGCATATCTTCTTAGATAGTACTATGTGATTTAATTCAATCTAATAAAATTGGTCTATTCCATTGTAATAGAAAATATTAGCTAAACACACTACTAACATGCAATACCCCAGCCTGACTGAATGTCAGGATTAGTTAGCATCCAGAGATGGATTTCTGAAAGTTATAGGAGGACTTGGTCAGAATAACCAAACCACCTGCTGGGGAAGTGAAAGCTTGTAGAAACTGAAGTCATAAAACATGAAATTTAAAACTATTCTGTAGACAAAAATAGTTGGATATTGTCCATGTTTTTTTATTTTCAGGTTTTTAAACAAAGTGTCTGAGAGAGATTTGACACTTGATATTTGGCATGCTGACTATTACTACATTTTATCAATTAAGGCAACATAATTCAGGTGAATAAAAAAAAGTATTTGTCTTCTATTCTTTCAAAATTCTTCAATTATTTACTCTGTAAACTGATAGCTGCAAGTATGTTATAGGGTCCATTTATAATTTACCAATTATAAAGCACAACTTTATAGTCACTTATATGTATATCCTGTGCAAAACTAGATTAGTGGTGTAAAATGTCATCTTTTGTGTTGTAATCAGTATGAGGTAGCTTGGTTGTTGGGTTTGGTTTTCTAAACTCAAATCAGCAGTCTGTTTGTAAATATTACCCAAGCTTTTTCTCTATTCTTGAATACTCTGCAGACAAGATACTATTTATCTGTATATTAGTGGTTTAAAATGATTTAATGAGTGATTTTATGTAAGTGTATTTCAGTTTGGATTGGTTGAAAAGAGGTCACTGCAAGTTCTGAATGTATTATTTAACATTTGAAATTCAGAGCTGTTACACATTTCTGTTCCCTGCTTGTTCAAGAAGAGTTCTTAGAAACAATTTCAGCGTAAATTCCAAACCCCACGAGTTCCAGATTTTATTTTAGAGAATATTTGCCTAACATTATCAGAAAAAGTCACTGAAAGAGATACCAGAAATTAAATTATTTGGAAAAAAGTCAGGCAAATTAATTTAAAAAATGAATATCAGTGGCCACAAAAAAACATTTTCAGTATTCAGAAAGATTTAGAAAATATCAAATGAATGTGACTTCTTGCATCTTTCTGAAAACTGTATAGTCAGATGTATTAAATGAGCCTTTTTGCCAAAGTGAACATATGACAGAAGAGCAAAATGTGAAATTGGTATTATTCACACTGCTCTGTAATATCTCCCTAGGGCATCTTTAGAAGGTGTTTACTTAATGGTGCAAACAGTATGGCAGTTGAGAAGAGAGTTCAGAAATATATCATTAAAGGACCAAGCTGTCTCATAGCATGACAGCATTTAATAAATACACACTCAAAAAGATATGTTTGTCCATTGCTCTCTGCTTTTCTGTCTAGCCAGGAGCTAGATACTGTATTCCATGGTTCCTTTTCTTGCCATGTAAAATTTCAGGTTTGCTAAGCGTGAGGTATTACAAAGCAAGAGCTTCACTCTGTGTAGTTTCATTCTTTATTAGCATGGCTATAATTGTTTTTAGCTTGAAAATATCCAAGATGCAATTAGAAACAATACAGAATGAGATCATTTGACCCATCATAGACAAATGGAAAATTTATTTCCTCAAGCCACTTAGGTCTCATTAGTGCTCTTTTTGCAATTTTCTCAATATAATTTCTGTTTACATTTAAGACATAAATTAGTTAAGAATCATAACTACAAAGAAGTAAGGGACGTTAACTCTGTTTTATATGTAAGTAAACATAATTAAACTACTGTTTCCAAGTTACACAATGTTAGTGTCAGAGTTAGGCAAGAAACACAGAGACTGGCAGTTCTGTTTGTACATTTCTATCTTTTTTGGGTACGGTTTGTAACTAACATACATCCTTTATAGTACAACGGATCATTTAAAGGAAAAGGATTGAAGCATGTATGCTTTGTTTTAAAGCTGAGACTTAACATCCATGACCAGAAATTTGCTATATTGCCTTTTTCCATTTTTAGGTTAAAGAACTCTTACTCTGTTCACATGGATTAGGAAAACTTTATCCAAAGAGTAGAGGAAAACAACATTCTCTCATATGTTTACTGCAAACTATGATCATGCAAATGCATCATGTAGTAAATTGCTTAAGTCAAGGAGGCTTGAAAAAGAAAGGTGGAAAAAAGTTAGGGAGAAAAGGCAGGAAGACAAGTTAGTTAGCTTCAGAGTGTCTATTTCTTGAACTGCATAATTAAGAAAAGAGGGATCATTAAAACAACATGTTATGAAAAAATTCTCTGTAGATATAGCTAAAATCAGATTTAAGTATTAAATACAAAAGAGATGTTACACACTGTGGGAAATAAGACCCACTGAGATTAAAACGAATCTTTCCATTGATGTCAACAAGCAACAGGTTTGGTTACATTAAGAGCACAAACATAGCTGCCATGTTACATAAAGATCTGTCACTTTCTCTCTGACATTAGAAAGGGATATTGAAAAAAATTACTATACAACTAAATGAAGGGAAAAGCACAGGTTGTTGCTCTCTATGCAGGACGTCAAATTATACAGAGAGGGCAGCTCTCAGGGGAGAAGTGTGATGACAATAACTTTGCCAAGTGTGGTCTGTCACAAAAGAAAAGTAATTCCTAAGTCAAAAGTCTGTAATTTCCAATTTTTCAGAAATCTCACAATAAATTACATTTATTCTCTTCTCCTTTTCTGAGTATTAATGGATTTTTATTACTTATTGTAAAATATGCTGACTTTGCAATTTATCCTACAAATTCCTGACCAAATGATGGTTTTGTTCATACTACATCATTATTCCCAAAGGAAACTATATGGCAGCTGGTGAGAGCAACAGAACACTGGCTATAAAACAGAGGGGTTACAGGGAGGGCAGACAGGAAGGGTCCTTGCCAGTTCGCCTTGTCACAAACATGACTGCTCTCACACAGTGATTCTTCTGACAGAAGAGGGTATACAAGAAGATACACTCTGTTATAAAAATGCAACATTGATCATTCTGCTTTTAGGGTCTAGGATGAAAGGGAAGGAAAACAGCTCAGTGGAAATGCATTACCACAACTGACTTGAGCAGTTTAGCGCTGGTGCCAGTTTGGCACAAAATGTCAATCCCACTTTGATTAAGGATCTGAGAAAGTATTTAACACTTTTCCTAATTAAGATAATTTTAAAAATAAAAAGCACATAGCAGAATAGTAAAATCATAATTACAGAAAAGCTTACACACAACAGAAAAATTGAAGTATAGATAGAAGTGTCTGTGAAATCTGACAAAACCTGAGTCAGTGGAATGATCTCAGTTTCTTCAGAAGGATTACAATTTGGCCTGCCAAGAGCAAATTAATATTCCTATTAATGTATCTCATTTGACTAATAAAAGCTTTGCAACAATCACATCTGGTTTTGCAGAATGATGACTTGTGGGAATAAAAATAATAAATCAAAGTGAAACAGACGAAATAAATTTTCACACAATGTTGTGCTAGATGTTGGAGATCCACTAAAGCTGCTGTGTCCTTCAGTGAAGATAAACACAAACAGGGACTGCACTTGTTTGTGAGGGCAGATATCTTGTATAATATGACCACAATGCACAACAGGAACAAGCTCGCACCAACACATTCATCTCAGGAGTTGGACCTGAATTGTGGGCCACCAGGGTCATCTAATAACTCAAAAGAAAACTGATTGTACTAAAACTACCTCTGGGTGAAAAGGATAAAGGACAGAAACAATGCAAGGAAAGGAACAGAAACGGTAAAGGGCAGCCAGAAACGGTGTGTGCCTTAAGAAAAAGTGCAGAGAAGACTGCTGAAGTAGATTTGGAACCATAAAAAAAGAAACATATTGATTCCCACTCATTTTTGCAAGTAATCTCATACATGACCTGCCAAATAAACAGGTCTGTACCTCAGATACCTTGCCTAATTCCAGCAGTGCCATCACTTCCTAGGCAAAGCAACTTGCAAGTTCAGAAAACTAGCTGTTCACTATTAGAAAAAAGAGAATTGTTGCTTCTGTGCTACAAATTATTTAATGAATTAGGGAAGGCAGCACAAACTTCTGCTCCTGTTACAACCTTCAGTTTACATAGGAAGATCTGCTTAAGTGTATGAAGAATTTAACAGCATGTACAGGCTCCCTCCACGTAGTAGTTGTCATAGAAAGCAAAAGTTGGGTTTTAGTCTTTTGAAAACAAGTGATATATTCTAGATAAAGCAATATTTAGCAGCTAGCTAGAAGATCTGAAGAAATTGACTGGCTAACATAGTAGGTAGCAAATGTATGTCTTTTTCTAAATGTCATTTTACTAAGTGCACATATCAATTCATGGGTATTCTTGATCAAAATCCCCTTTGATTTATTCTATTGGTCTTAGGCACAACAGATCTTTTCCAGTTCTTATATAGCACGTAATAATGAAAATTGTCAAATGGGGTTTTTTTGTCAGTGACGTTCAAAGCTTTTTAAGAATTATTCAGTCCAAGTAAAGTAAAGGAATAATCCTCAGGACCATGTTCACACTAAGCTGTTTAGAATGGCTGGAATCTTCATACTCATACAATTCAGGAAGAAACAAATGGAATGTGTTTGAAAACATTTTAAAACATCAAGAATGGAGAGTTTCCAAACTGAATTTTCCTAAAGTTTGGAATCTATGTGAAAGTTAGAGGGTGTCATGCAGCATTTTGTATCTTTAAGCCTGTTTATTACAAACCTGATCTATAGCCATGTAGTAGCTAGATTATAAAATTTCATACAGAAACTACATTAAAAATGGTAAGTCATAGCATGAGTGTACAAACACACAATATCAAAAGCATTAAGATTATTCTGAAAAAACCTAATCCCTCAATTCTGGCATTAGCTGACCTTTAAATGCTTGACTGTGCAAGTAAAATGTGTTTAAATGTTGCTTCCCGGATGAGTCTCCTCTGCGTCACTATAATATTCACACAGATACAGATGGATGTTTTAGATGCAAATATAGGCAGACTCCTGCTACTTGAATGTACAGATCCATCATCTGCATGAACAGGAACTAGAGTGGGATGAGTGTTTGGAATGAATCTCTCCCCAACACCAACAGACACCAAAAATGTTGACTTCCATTCCAGGCTTCAAAGTGGATTGAACTTTACTACACAAACTCTTCCATCTCTCATACCACCAGCTAAGACTTTGAAAGCCCACAAGTTTGGTCATATTCTCCTCTCCACATCTGCCCCATCAGAGCCCGTTGCTGGCGTTGGAGCACCAGCATCCATCCAGAACTAATGGGCTCTAGTCCAGCCACACCAAGTCTCTGTTCCTTGCTTTTCTTTCTGAGGGCTTCCTTCTCCTCAGTCTCTTCCATCCTCATTCTTCAGCTACATTCCACACACCATAAAGCAGCACTGTCTCCATAGTCCTAGTTACAAGTATCCTCTCACTCTCCTTATCAAAAATTACCAGTTTTTCCCCTTGGCAAAATCCTATACAACACCAGCTCCCATCATTTATTGCCAGCTGCCACTTCCAGATGTCATATTTTTTTGTCCATCCACACTGTCCCTATTCTTGTATTTTCTATGTGTGAAGTAGAAGCTCCATCTCTCCTGTACCAGCAGGGAAGCAGTGTTGTGAGAACACTGACGGAGGGAGACAGAAGCTTCTGACCTCAGCTTCTCTTCTCTCCAGAGCTTCACTTGCAACAACCAATCTCCACAGACACAAGCATCTTTTGCGAAATGGATGTGATCCTTAAGAAATTTAAAACTCCATAACAATTTCCTGAGTATGTGAATACTCCTTTTTTTTCCCCCTCCAAAGTGTCCTACTCTAAACAACGGCAAACATCACAGTCACTTCACCATGTGCATGCCTGAGACACAAAACAGCCTCCAAATCCTATGTCATTTGCAAAATCAGTGTTAATACTACCTCTTCACTGTAAATATTTTTTTTCATGGTTAATGCAATGAGCTTTCACCATAACCTCAGTGTCTACAATTAAAGCTCTTCTAGCAACAATTTTCCATAATAATTGTATTATTAAGACAAAAGCTGTGCTGAAATTATTAATATTTTAAGAGTTCAGAGCATCTGAGAAGGTTTTGTAAGGAGATGTGTCAAACAATATTAATAACAAATGAACAAATTGCTGCACTTATAAAATTTGATTCAATGATACACTATCACCCTTAAACTGACATCCATATGTATGAGGTAAAGGACTTCATATAATTCTGCCTTCATTACCTATGACTGAGTAATAGGAAGAGAAGACACTCTAACTCTTTCCTCAAAAATTGACAGGTGGTGTTGAGCTGTGGTATTATCATGGAAGTAATAAACAGCATTTTCACAAAGCTTGCTGGAACTAGATCTGACATTAAAGACGTTTCTGGAAGAAAAGTGTCATGCTCAGGGAATGTATCACATTTTCAGGCACAAGACCATGCTCCTTGCTGTCACTTTTCACAAATATTTTAACCTCGAGCTATGTCACTGGTGAGTTTCCTATAAAAGTGATAAAAACCAGACGTGTCTTTAATAACTCTCTGTGCTAATGAAAATTTAAGTCTTTCCTAGCCTTATTAATTTTCTCCTTGATAAAGATATAACAACAGCCTCCAGTCATGTTTAGGGGAGCATGGCTGAAGAATGACCTGAAGGTGCTAGCAAGTCTCTGAAAGCCAGCACACTTATACTTCCCATTTACTTGATTATATGCTTCCACATTCCAGTGTGACTAAGCTGAGAACACTTGAACTCTCAATCTGCCTCATTACATTTATTTTAAAAGACAAATGCTTTGGCCAAATATTAGACAAGTACTCCTACCTATTCCCTGCACTGCACTCATGTAACACATTACCTTTCTTTTTTGAGATGGATTTTGATGAGAATCTATTCTGGCAGAAGCACTGGTTCCAACTCCAAGTGGTACCCTTGTACATTCTGCTCCTTGTGCTTCACATGGCTCTGTGCAACTACACAGTGAATTGGGTCAGAAACTGAGGTTAACTTCACTCTTTTTTTGTTAAGGGCTCTTTTGAACTGGCCCAATCAAAGTGGAATACGCCAGTAAATGAAAGAGTAGATATTTAAGCTGACACAACTGCTAACATCCATCCTTTTCAAGATACATCATAAGAAAGTCAGATTTGATAATTCTTTACTTTGTTTTCTCTTCTGTTACCTGAGATGGCAAAATTATGATCACCATCCCAGCTATTGTTCCAGATACCCTGAAATACATAACAAAAGTCTGAGAAACTTCTAGGATTAGCTAGAAAGTCAAAATAAAATAAATTAACAAGGCCAAACATAGATTAATATGTAGAAGAATCTTCAGCTACTCTTTTGATTTATACTCAAACCAAAATGTAGAACCAGCTTAATTAAATCCTCAAATGTACCCAGTTAGGAAAGAGCAATCATTACAGCTCTGGTGATAATGAGAAATTAGCAATAATAGTTAAAAGAAATAACATCTACCCTGCATACATCAGGGCAGCATTGCTTAGAAGTGGAGAATCAATGTGATCAGGTTTTGTATTCCTCCTTTTTGCAGTAAGTGCCAAAGATTGTTTTTTCATATTCCCAGACTGTAGTGGTGTAGGTGATCCAGTCTGTTCTAGTTCTCTATTTCCAAGGTGTTGTTTTTGCAGTAACCATTAACCTGCTGCCAAAGATGACAGGGAAAAGTAAATTCAACAAAGCAAAAACAAGGACGACAAACCGAACCAAAAACCACCAACAAAAAGGAACCATTTTTAGGTGTAAAGAAAAAAACTAGGAAATATAGTATCATTTCCTTTGCTAGAGCCTAAGAACATTGAGGTGAGTTTATTTCAGACCCCCGTTGTCTCCATTTCAGAAAGGTCAGCACTTCTAATCAGGAAAGAACAGCATTAACCATGTTCTCATATATAGGACTAATCTTAAAAGCAAAAGTACTAGAACAAATAATATAACTGAAAGCTCCTTTCTCCAGCTTCTGATGATTTATCCACTCTGCACTCCCCACAGGCAAGTCCTAATCACAGACTGACCTTCAGAAAACTACCTTGGTATCCTGCAAGCACAGAACTATTATGCCAAATGAGGCTTTTGTACAGAGATACACTTCACTTGTCCTTGTCTTAAACATGACAAAAAAAATCAAAACCAAACCTGAAGAAACAGATAACATGTCTGAGCTGATCAACAGAGACAAAAAAGGTAACTTGTTGGACACACTTCATAAGACAAATGTTTAAACTTGGGTGAAATGAATCCTGTGCTAAAAGTATCTTTGATGAGGTTGCAGTAGGGGTCTAAATTAAATGCAGTTTGTAATCATTCAAAGACATCCAGGTATAGTGTCACAGATATTTAGAACAGTGACTTCCTGGCCAAAACCTGTATAAAGAGACTGAAATTTTCTGAGGTGTATATATATTGCTGCAAAATGCTATCAAAGTAGACTTGTAGAAAGTGGGCTTGGCAATTCCTCACAAAGTTCTTTCACCCAGTTGCCAGAAATCACTGTGAAGTTGCTTTCAGATTGCTGCAAGAAATAAAGGCTAGGATTCCTTTTTTTTCCCCCCCCAGAATATACAGAACCTTTTTTTGATAGCATCTCTTGATCAATTGCTTGGCAAAAACTGTGCATCAAGTGATCTGCAGTTGATATGTTCCTCTCTCTTTTTCCTTTTATTCCAAGGAAACATTGGGGATCGTATGCACAGCACCGTAGCTCTTGTTTATGTTGTCCTGTTGGCTCCATAGATCTGGATGATCTTAAATTAGGTTCTTTATTTAAGAAGTTTGGAGGAATTAGCTCTAGCAAGCTGTGATTAGCTCAGTTAAGTCAGGTAGCTGTCAGGAATTGTCAATTAATATTCAGGAAATTCCCAAGCTAGGAATTAGTATTTTAACAATACAAAGTATGTGAAACTAGGGAAAGTACGCAAATGGGAAGAAGTCATAAAAGAAGGAGAATCAAGCTGTAAATCTTACTGAAGTAAGAAGCTTTTAAATTTCCTTACATTTGCCCATTTTTATTATAAATATTTGTGTTACATGATGATGTCAGATAATTTATTATGGTTGTTAGTCAACAGAATGAGAGAATTTTTTTACTCACTACCGCTTTTCATTCAGATTAAGACAGATTAAGTCTCTGACTTCAACTACATGATTAAAAAATCTTACTACATGTTAAATCAGTATTATTTCTAAATGTTTTGCAATACTTCAGGAAAAAACTCACATTCTTAATTTTTATCTCTTAAAAATTAAATGATAAGTGAGTTATTTCTGTGGAAAAAACACAAAACATTGGCAATTTTCAATTTGAGAATGCATGTAATTATTTCATGTATTTTACATATAAGGGTATATTATGACTTGTGATTTTAAAATGCTATAAAGACATCTAGTTGATGTAAGATATCTTTATCATCATACTCCCCACACCATGGTCTCTGTAATAAAGAATTTAGAGAGTTTTAGAACCAAAAATGGTAGCATTTTGTTTTCAAATACAGTAGCTGTTTAAGATAGAAATTTTATTTTCCTATTGCTATCCTTTTGTCAGGTAAACTATATTTGAAAATGAACAAATAACTTGATAACATAGATTAACTGAAAGTACTATTCACAGTGTTTTTCCCTAAAAATGTATAACTGAGTCTGGAAAATTTGGATTATGACGACCTTTAATACACATCTAATGATGCTATTTACTCACTATGATCAATTTGAAAAAAATCAAATCAAGTACCTGCAAAATTGCTAAAGATGACTTACAAAAACTGAATGCCCTTGACTTACTTTAGTCATTTCCAGGGACAGGATGAAAAATTAGTATTTCCTCTAGAGGGCTTCAGGGTCTATATTATTTCACAAGTCATCTAAGTTATATTATACCAAGTGACTGCACTACTAAGGGTCAGAAAGACTCATTGCTATTTTGATTGCTCCTGCTTTGGAAAAAAAACCAAAACAAAACAACCCAAAAGTATGATTACTTAAGGGCAGAGATAATGCACTGATGTTCCTATCATGGCTTGCATCTTCATTTTCCAATACCACTATAAGAAACAAAAAAATAAGATGGAGAGTGAATATATGATTATTTTTCCTAGAAATGCTGAAGCTAATCAAATTTGTCTTTGTTTTCTTGGAATGTTGCTCCCTATGGAGAACCAGTCCTTTCTTTAAAGATTCTTTTAATACCACACTAATATTATTTTAGACTTTATCAAGACATTCTAAAGTAATGCATACACAAAACTCATATACTAAACAAACCATTATTTTCATTTTTCTCTATGCCTGTACTGTGCAAATCTTGCTAACCAAGTTCCTGATTCAAAGAAAATATACACTAATTAAAAAACTAACTAAACTCCTGGACTTCAAATTTAATCACCTTATTGTGTCAGTTTCCTTATTTGCCTCCAGAAACTCCAGGCTTGATCAGCCAACATAGTTTTTCACTATATGCAGTCTTTGTTTCTCTATTCCTTCACAAAACTTGTACTCCATATGCCTACATTTACTACAGAGTCACTATTCTATTCACCACCTCTCAGCAGCTCTTACTCTTCAAGTATCTTATGTGTCAATTGTACTTCTAAAGATGATACATTTCTTACCTTTTCAGAAATGGAAATGTTACTAAAAGTGCAGTTCCATAATGGGCTTAAGCCAACTTCAGACCATGTTGCTGCTGAAAGAGGGAACAACTTTTCCTCCCCCTCTTATACTGGCATTAGTAATCTCATGGTGGCACAGTGAATCAGATCAGCCTGTTTCAGCAAACTGAAGGTGAAGCACACAGAAGGTGAAGAGCAGCTCAATCTTTTTTGTCACTAGCCTATGAAACAACTTTGTTTTGAAAATTTAGCAACTAAAGCAGCCATTTTCTGCTCTTCTCTGCCTCTGGCCACTTGCTGCTGCCTCCAAATGTCTTTGTGGCTGTGTGTTGAGCTGACCTGACTGATTCATCTGAACAGTAGCCCAGAAAAAAATCAAAGAAAAAATCCTAGTTGTTTGGCAGATAAATATTCTCTGATCTAGTTGACAATACAGACACAGAAACCAGGGCCATCATTCAGAGGAGACAAGGCAAGGAGGAGCTGAAGTGGCATAAGAGGTATGGAGGTAGAAGCGAGTGGATGGAGCAATAGCCATTTAAAACAGGCTTGCCACAAAGAAAGCTGCCTGAGTGACCACATCTATGTAAAAAAGCTTGGAAAGGAAACATAATTCTGATGCACAAGACAGCTACAACTTATCATAGGAAAATTTTTTAAAGGTATTACAAGCATAGGGCACAAAAGCATAAAGTCCAACAGCTACGAATTGGGTTAGACTCAATTCTTTCTGGTGAGACTGGTGGTCCTTATTTTATAAATATGATGAAGGAAAGGAGAAGTGAATTGAATACTATGTCAATGAAATGGTAAGATGGTAGGAAGATAATTTTTATATGTTGGACTAGGAATTAAATCATCAGTTAAATCCTTGACAGTTACAGGAAGTTTTCTTAACAGCAGTCAAACAGTATAACTCAACAAATCAAGCACATTTCCTTTTAAAATAGCAATCTAATTAGACTTATATCCTGTTTGATGTTTGTTAGATAATTGCTGTCTGTGGAAACTGTAGTACTGAAGTTCCCACTAGAACATCCTCCCTTTAAAAAAAAAGATTACTGGGCACACAGCTGTTAGAAAAATATTTTTTTAATGAATTCTTCTCTGATGGTGGAAAGTCCTGTTCCAGTCATTGCTTAGTACAGGAAGCACTACAGTGATGACTCGTGTGAGCATGGCCTTGCTTCAACAAAGAACTTAAGTGCCTACCTCACTTCCCTGTATATTGCTAATCCAACAATTGATTTGCACAGGATTATTTACATGATTTAAATCAAACTTAAGTGCATTGCTGGAGCAGAGCCAGAGTGAACTGAACACTGCATGACCAAGTCCATGATAGCCCAAGGTTTGGAAATGGTCCCATTCAATTTCATAGATCAAAATTCATGTCTCTGTAGAAGGACATCACACAGAAAATTTGTACCTCACTTAAAACTCCTTACATTTTGGAAAAAATCCTCTACAAGCACTGATGTATACTAGTAAGGAGCATGGGACACACGTGTGCTAATTTCCACAGCAGAGGTCCATTTTGGTAGCATATTAGCATTTGCCAGTACTTAAAATTGCACTTGATGTCTCCTCCACTCTAGGCTGTGCAGTGGCATGACTTAACATCTACCTGTAAAGAGATTATATTTCTTTGCATAGCAGTAGGTTGTTGGTTCCAGAAAGAGGTAGCCACTAAACAAAATTTCTCATTCTGTCTCATCATCTATATATTGTCTGCCTCTGTCATAACCTTGTAATAATACTTCAGTAAATTTAATATAAAACTATTTAAAAATGTAAATTGATATTAATTTTATCAATTAAATACTATGCAACCTCTTTGGGGTTGAAGTCATGGTTTTTCACTTGACTGAGAAAAATATCAGGAGATGGGAAACATGAGGACACTGGTCACATTCAACAAAGCTAAGCTGTACTGATCACAAGACAATGAGAAATAAATCTCCCCAGTCAGATCAGCTCTGAACAACAACAATCAGTGAGGGGCCCATTGGAAGTGGCCCATTCTGCACTTTTAAGTGCTCTACCAAGGGACATAAGCACGAGATACAGAGATGAAGGAAATTACTATTTCCATTTACCCTAGACTAGTCTCTCTTTGTAAGGTCAGGTTGATATGTACACTGAGTTTGACTTGAAATCAAAGAGATTAGATTCTACACACTGAAAGACAAAGGGTCAAAATAAAGCCTCTTTTCAGAGACTGGAGGAAAAATCTTTGGAAACAAGAGTTATAACTGATGGCACTTAAATGAGTGTTCTCTTCATCAATTTTATTATTAAGCACAGTCAGACTTTCAAAAACCACATGCTCAGCTATATCTCCCTCTCCTTTCAGACCCAGAATGACACCATTTTAAAACCACCGGTGGTTATTGTGAGTACCTCTGTACAGTTTGGAATATTAAATTCTGTCACAAAACTGTCCAACAGAGACATACACATACACAGTCCACAAAACCAATCTTCTAGCTTCAGCTTTAGAGCCTTGGTAAATACCTTCACCTCAGGGTCACCAGTGTCTTGTGTTGAGCTACAGAGCACATTGAGCTGTACATACATTTTAGATGAGGATTTAACTTGACACATGGATATTGCTTATGAGAGAAGATGATCCATTTCCAGTTGTCTGTGACACCTAGATATCCAAATTGTAACAGATATGAGCTCTTGCTTATGCCTGCTCAATGGTGTTCACTGTGGTGGCAGCAAAGGTTTCTCACAATAGCTGATACTTTCACTAGCTCTTTTAGATCTGATAGACCCATTGAAGCTGTCAAACACATTTGAACTAGCAATCAGTGGTATATCTTATCAGGGTACAAGTTAAGGCATTTTTTCCCCTCTTTCCAGCTATAAATGCCTAATCAAACCCTAAATTTTATTGGAATGGTCTTGTAAGAACTATATGCCACTTCAGTTTTCTTAAAAGTAATTTCTTTTTTAAAAGGTGTGATAACTAGGCTGGAAAAAAACCATGTAATGAGTTTATTTTGCATGTTGAGAAATTTTCATGTTTCATTCTGAAACAGGTTGTTACATCTTGCTACTACAAAGTTGGCAGTTGTGTTATATTTTGGATATACTGTGAACACATTTCGATTTGATTCTGGCAGGCTCCCAGTTAAGCTGAATTACATTGAATGCCAACACATTACAATCTCTTTCAGTAAACACAAGCCACAGTTTCTTAGGCAAACAGCCATATGCCATGCTCTCACACTATTCATTTTTAACCCAAAGAGCTGAATTTAGCCATTGCTGACAAAGACAGTTATTGTAACTTCTCTGGTAAAAAAAAAAAAGCTGAATTTGTTTCAGTGTCAGATAAAGTACTGTATAAAACTGCACTCTACAGCTATATCAGCTGGAGAAAGGTAATTCCATTTTCAAGGACTAGAAACATGAATGATAGCAGGAAGGTGACACCTCCCTTTCTATTTCTCTCTTTGCTGGAGTGGGGAGGAACAGCTTCTACGGTCATGCACGTTTCAAAGTTACTGCAAACCATTGATTGCTGCTGCATCAAGCATGCCAGTTTGAGGAGTGTTTCCAGACTGAAGCACATTCCCTTTAAGAATATCTACATTTATTTTAGAGAGAGCCCTAGAATTTTAGTTAAAAATGCATAAAGATGAATCAAGCTAGGTAGGGGGATAGCCAGAATTCAGAGCTTACCTTTTGTTACGGGCCTCATTTCTAAAAATGAACATATGTGCAACATGAACTTCCAGCCAACTAAATATGTAGTTCCACAAGCTTTCAGAAAAAAAATTGCCATTCAGTCTAATATTGATCAAAACATTCCCAAGAGAGTTCTGACAAAACTCATAAGTCAGCAACAGGCAGTAGCATTGTGAGTGGAAGTCTCTTCTGTTAATGTTTTTAAACCCAGGAGGAACAACAATTCTTTTCTTTGAAGCCTGCCCAACAGACAAAATGCAATGGAGGAGTTCAAACTCACCTAAAGGAAAGAAAAAAAAAACCCAAAATTTCTAGACACAATTCCACAGTTACAATCACCTTCCTACTCGAAAGGGAGGTGGGGTGGTGGTCTCCAACTCTTGTCTGCACATTCCGACCCCCTCTCCTGCTATCACACTCACAATTGCTAAGCTGTGCAGCAAGTTGTAAGAGCTCACCTGCACAAGTTTTTTTACCCTGTTATATGGTGGCATTTTGCCAGGATAACGACAGAACCACTGTTATCTGTGACAATACAGAGTTGGATCATCTTAAACTGATGGAAACCGGCATCACTGGTTTGCAGTCTGACACAAAGCTGGTAAATTTGCAGCCTACTTTCCAGAGAAACTCCAAGGTTACCTCTGGCTTCTTAGTATACAAATCTGCAAGGAGCCCAGATATATGAAAATAAAGCATGTAGTAGTATTAGTATATATAATTATATGTATTATTAGTAATAATACTAGTTTATCCTTATGTAGCACTTTTTTTTTTGTTAGCAAAGCTCAGAGCTCATTAGAATTCTATATTTCACAGGCAGAAAAACTGAATCAAAGACATGTAAAGTAATTTTCATGAAATCACAGCAAAGAGCAGTGGGAGAACTAAAAAAACACCCCATGACTTTTCACAGTTTTCGTGCCTGGGCTTAATTAGCTGGGAAAAATTAAAATCTTCTCTAGTTGAAAGTCAAAGGGACTACACACACACTACCTTATCCACCACGAAAATTTTCATGTTCTCTGAGAGAATAAAGAAAATTTTGAGGCATACACTGTTTTTTGAAAATAAATCTTAAATGTTTGCATTGGGCATTTTCTGATAATGCATTTTAGTTCACATGAGTTCATTATCAAAATAAGCTCTAGCAAATATTGTAAATGAGAGATATAAAATTGCATCCACTTGGTCTACTACATTTTTATCACATTCTTCATGCCAAAAAATTCAAATGACTATGTATTATGTATTCACACATTCTGTCGCTTGCTCTTTAACTCTACTTGTTTTCCCACACATCTCTTGTTCATTTTGCAAATGCTATCTTAACATCCTTGTCTTTTTTGCTTTAGTCCTCTGTACTCCTATTTCTTAATCTCATTACCTCCGTTTTTAAACTACTCTTCTGTCAATTCCATTTGACTCCTAACTTCCATTTCCTAACACACAATTTCTGTTACCACTTCCACTAATGTGTAGATGAGTGGTTGCTGACAGTATAGCAGTGATGCAGATATATTACATACTCCATTCCTTTTTGTAATCCACTCTATTCCCTTCTAAACATTTGTAATATCACTCTGAAAGTATGTCGTTCATATTTTTCTCCCTCCAAAACAGCATGTTACTACTATGTCAAAATTAATTTCTTTCAGAAGCTTTATTAACAAGTTAGTAAAACAAAAATAACCTCTACGTTTCTCCTACATTTAGTTGTGTCCCAACACAACTTCATAATTTTCTCAGTCCTTCATTTTCAACAATTTTAATCCAAGTGTTGTCATAATTCTCCTACAATCAATTCTCTTACTGCAGTAAATCTGCAGGACTTGGTATCTCTGCATGGTTTTGATCTGTACTTGCTAGATGGGTCAATAAGAGTCAGGTTCCAACTGCAGCAAAAATTATTTGAGAAATTTCAGGAGGAAGCATAACTATGGCCTCTTGAAAATTGTTTCCATAACTAAAAGCAAAACTCGATGACAGTGTGAGCAAACTCTAGTTTCTGTCTCATTTCAGTAAGCAGAAAAGATATAAGCCTATTCAGCTCCAGTGCCTTGTTAACCATGCACATTGATGAGGAACAGCTCATTTTCAAATTGCTACACCCACCTCTAGTGTAAGTGTAATCTTTTCAGAAGTGCAGGTGAGAACATGTCTGTTGATGTGAAAGGTCACTGTAATGTGTTTAAAAGCATCAGACCTCAGCTGAAAGGCCCTTTATTCAATGTTCATCCATCAGGAAAACTTGCAACATTTCATCCTCCTCACCTGACAGACACCAAATGGTAAAAGTATGCACAAGGGCTGCTTATAACTTTTAAAATTAATTTTATTTATACGCTGCTGGATTTGCTGCTGTACTTTCAGTTCAAGGTAGGAACCGATTAAAAAAAAGTTCCCTTATCTCCCAGTTCCAGTTCCATTTTGTAGTCTAATTATCTCTCTCACACAAATACCTTTTCTCTTTCACTGTTGCTCTCAGCATCCTTCAATTACTCTGTCCATTTTGAACTTAAGCACTCTTTGCTTCCCTCTCTCTTGAAAAACCTCATGGCTTTCTGGGAACTAACCTCCAAGCTCTTTATAACTCCTCTACCGATTTACCTTCCAAGTCTCATGACAAATTTTCTCTTCCTCCTGCACACATTTCCCTTCTGGTTTGTTTTTTTTCTTTCCTTTTAATTGATTTCTTTCACATTCTATCAAAACTGCTCCCTTTCATTTTCACAGTCATAGCAGGCAGCGTGCACATGGAACGTGTTAACAATAAACTTAAAAGGCTATGTCAATAAAAAAGACTGAAATACCATCTGAATAGAACTGTAAGACTTTGAGAACACCACTAGAAATTGAATGACATATAGTAATACAACAGGTCTTCCCATCTGGGAGCTATTAACAGATTACTGCTACTGTGTGGAGAGTTATCAGAGGAAAAAGAAAAAGAAAGGAAGAAAGACAAAAAAGAAGTGGAAAGGGAAGAACCCAAGTACTCTAGGGCCCGAGAGGTGACTTCCTGACAGCAATAAGATGGGGCTGTGAGGAAGACAAATAGAAATCTCAAATGAATTGGGAAATTAAATTTCAATACTTTTATTTATTCTTGCCCAAATCAGTCAAAGGTATGCGGTGATTTCATTCTTTTCTGATAAAGTTTCCCTAAAAAGCAGCTTTCTTCCTGCTAAGCAAAACCATGCATCTCGGATTTTGTAACAAATGTCAGTGACTTGAAATGCACTTTAAAAGCTGATTGCCTTCATTATTTTCTTATCTGAAATGTCTACAATGCTATATTGTATTTTCTTTAAACTCAAAACCTAGAAGATATGTTACCCATCCACATTTTGTTTGCCTATTCTAGTAGCTCTTCCCTAAGCAATAATAGCATCTTTACATGACAATTAAGATTTTAAAGTTTGAAATCAAATCCACAGAACAGCTTTATCACAGCACAACTCAGAAAAATTACAGGTATTGCTTCTAGGTGCTTAAAGCAGTGCATCCTCCTCCATCAGCATTTTTCACTTTCTCATTTTCCAGAAAAAAAAGTCACAAAATTCAGACGATTATACTGAGTATGGTCTCATTTTCTGCTCAACCCATTGCAATCCTGCTTTCAATTCCAGGTTTATCAGAAATTTCTGCTTCTAAGAAAGAACTTTGAAAGTTCTTTGGGGAAAAAAAAAGGAGCAGCACCGAGGACATGATAACAGAATCTCAAGTGTTACTGATCAGCACGTTTTTCCTTATGACAGACTTGTACACAAGAAAATAATAAAGTGGAGTTGTATATAACAAGTGAGGTATCCCATAGGGACAGTTCTCTATTCTGACTCCATCTGCTCACACAAGCTTTCATAAGAATCATCCTTTGCCTTGTCAAGTTTCAAGTGCCTTAGGATATCTTTAATTCAGTACCACTGAATTTAGCATATATGCAACTACTAGTGTAAGTTCCTAGCTTAATTTCTGGGTTAACCAGGCACTTTTCACATCATATTGTATTAATACAATGTAAATTTGAGCATTACCACATTTATCAATTTTATCAGCTTACCCAAGTTATTGCATTTTTTTTCTAACAAGTATGCAGTGCTTGTTATATAATACAAAATGATCTACTATTACCTCAGACTCTATTTAACTTTATATTTTTTTTCAGGCCTCTGACACTTTGTGTGACACTAAGACTAGAAATGTCACAAACATGCTAACAAAAGTAGACCTGAAAATGCAAAACCATTTACTCAATTGTACAGTTTTTCCATGGAAGGAAAAACATAGCAAGGCTTCTGAGTATAAAAAAACAAGAATTGGGGGAAGTAACTAACATTTAGAAGGGCCTTTTGGGGGTGGTTTATTGATTAAAAATATTAAGAGTTATATAAAGGTGATTTCAAAATTTAGTAGAAATCATTTTTTTTTTCTTTTTGAAAACTTGTTGATTCTCAGGTCTTACAGGCTAAAAAATAATCAGTACATGAACACTTATAGATTTACCTGCTGGATCATTTAACTGCTCCACAGTTAAACTGATGAATTTTTTTGGCTGCTTGTGAGATTTTTTTTTGCCCCCCATACACGATGAGTTAAAATCATAGTTGATAACTGTAACATTAAGACAGAATGCCCAGAGGAATTTTGGAAATGGTAACTCAAAGGTCTATATTGGTGAGAAGATTATGAAGCACTACTTGTAGAGACTCAACCATTATGTATGAGAGGCGTTCTACCATTACAAAGAGTGAAAGGTCATTAATGCTCATCTGTTATTGTGGCAGTCACGTCAGATTAATTTTGTCTGTAATACTGTCTTCATAGCAATCCCCTAACAGATATGTCAAAGCAGACAAAATGTTCTTTTACAACACACATCCTGAATTCTTTTATGTTCTTCTAAACCCAAAATCATTCATAGGCAGCACTCAACAATCCAGTAACAGCAAACCAAACTGGAGATCTTAGTCAGAAGGTGTACAAGAAGCAAGCAGATTTTCTTTTTAAGTATTTCTAAAGCCAAATGATTCCCAGAAACTTAACAGCATGGCCACTACAACTGTAGAAGACTCATCAATGTTGTCAAATCTAGCATTGGCATTATTGCATAAATCTGCTCATACAATCTGGGCAGATTTCCATCTATGCGTGCATTTTTCACCCATCAAAAGCATGAGAAGTTACACACTATGAATTCCAAACATGCATATACCTCAAGGAGTAAAGTGTTGATGTAATATTTTATGTAAGGTTTATAGCTACTCCATCTGAAAACAGTAAGAAATGAGAAAAGCAAAATTAAAATTCCAGACCTTCATTGCCTAGTTTTAATGAGTACTCATCCACAAAAGGATTTATCCTTTTTTCACACCTACAATATTCCACTGTTTTCTAAAGCCTTGCTAGAAGTGTACTGAAAATGTTCATGCAATACCATCAGCTAGATCAAAGGTGCCTTTATATGCTCACCAACTGCCACAAAGAACTCTGACACATTTAGAAGGCATGAGTCTATTTATATTTACAAAAACCATACTATTTCTTCCAAATGAACCCTTTTAAAGGTTTATATCTCATTTGCAATCTTCTATCCTTCTATATTAGGAATTATTAGAATAAATTATTATGTATCATTTATCTTACCTTAAGGTTTTGTTATCTTTTTGGCCATTTTGATAGTTTTGGTCTTTTAGAACTTTTTAAATTATTTTAAAATAGAACTTTTAGAATTATTTCAGTAAAATTGCTTGTAACAATTTCTTATTGTCCACCATTTTATTACACAAACTGCCTGCTAACACTTCCATTTCAGATAATGATCCAGAAGCATTTCATGGAATGAATATTCTCCTGATCTTCTCTGGTAAGGAGTTATTTATTTTATATTATATTTTCAACTCAGCAGATGAAAGACAAATTATGTTTAACAGAGGAGCATATAATGCTCAAATTAGGTAATTACTTGGAAAACAGTTATGATGAATACTGCAGTTAAACTCAATCATGTCCTTTTTCAATATTTTTCCTGTACTGTGTACAGGCCACAGCTTTCTAAATGGATATAGATACCCAAGTACCAAAATGAATCATTAGCAGTCAAATTAAACTTGTTATCAAAATGCATCTCTGTTGTTAACAGATGAATTATGAGTGGATCAAATGACTACAGCAGGAGAATCTAATAACAGCTCATCTGTGACCTGTCATCTCCTGAGACAGCACTTAATTCATGGTAACATATACTCACCAATTATTTTGTACCTGCATCTATTTTTTATATCTCAAGTAAATTCAGGGTTCAGCTATGTAACTTAAGTTCTGAATTAGTCAGTTTTGGGGATTGTGCAATCACAGTAACAGGTTGAAGTAAAAGAAGTGGAGAAGAGGTAAAATGGGAACCTTCTTGGCAAAATATGAGATAGATACTTTCAAGGTTTGAACATGAAAAGATATAGAAAATAGGAGAGCCTAAAATTCAGTCAAGACGTTCATATCCCTGTGCTGACATTATTTGTTCTAAGGACAGAACTAAGAGAGAAGGAGGAGACAGAGGGACTGAAGCAACAGCACATGGGTTCTCCATCTTGACAATTTCTGATCTCAGCTGGTAAAGATGTCCGAATTTTGCTTTACCCATCAAGAAACATGTACATTTCATACCAATACTTGATAGAGAGTAAGTCAATCTCCAGAGAGCACATCCAGTAATGACCTTACTAACAGTATTTTGCTTTTCACCAGTGTCTTGAGATTTGTTTTCCAGTAAGCAAGGAGAGAAACCTACTTTTCAACAGAAAATTTGTAAACCAAAGTATCGAGCTTTTTTGCTCACTAACTCCCAGACGTTTTACAGGTAATATTTTGAAGTAATACAAAACAGAAAAGAATGTGGAAATTGAGAGTCAGAAGGTGTATCACAGGACACAATTATAGCACACAGGCTGGAAAGGTGTGTGACTTTTCTGTTATCCCAGTTAATATATGAGAAGTAATGGTCTGTGCAAATATCTCGGAACTCTGCACATGTATGAAGATGTAGTCATCAGAGAATATGGCTTCAAATTAAATCTTCTACAGAGACTTTATTTATATACTACAACTTCCCTATACAGGCTACTCAACCTTTCTGAGGTAGATTCTCTATCTGCATGACATGACAAGCAAAGCAGCAAAGGGTAACATAGATAGTGGGTTGTATGATGACTGCATAACCTAGCACTGATGGCAGATAACATCTGCTGTAGTTCTTCTGCCAAGACAATGTAGTGTGCTGTGCTTGGAAAGAGGGTAAAAGAAATCCTCACCCCATAGAAGAAACATCATATAGTGCAGGAAGCAGTACAGCAAAGTGAAACTTCAGAGGGAACAGTCTGCTACTGATATGAACCTGGGATAATCCTTAAAATGTTGTTTTTAAAAAATATGCTTTCCTAAAAAGCAGAAGGCACCTAAAATATCTTTTCACTTCTAGCTGGCATTTATATGAATCATAGCACTGTGAAGCAAACATGTATTTGTCAGTTATATTCATTACTTGTCTTGTGTGTTGTGATGACTTGAATCAGCTCATCTGTAATCTTCAACATTTTAAGCAGTAACTGCAAGTGCTACAAAACTAGAGCTTCTTCCTGACTCAGATCTGTACCTCAATGTGACTTGTACTTATCCTAGGTGTCAGGGAGCAGTGAGAGCCCACAGCTGCCTAAAGGAAGGTCAGGTGGGAGCTAATAGTCACCCCAGCACTGACAAGCACCCTCACAAACAGGGTGCAGGTCCCAGCATCTGAACACAACAGGCAGAACTGGTTGTTGGTAACAGGGTCCATCAACAGTCACAGACAAAGCAAGTTGTGGAAAGTGCTGGAAAGCCAGTCAGTACTGCTGGCTGTGCATTCAGTATGCCTTCTTTAAAACAGAAGCAAAAGACACATACTCTCTGGGAAAGAGGGAACGCTATATGTCTGCAGTTTAATGCAAGTTCAGCACTCAAAGGAACACAGTGTCCAAGATGAATATTTTCATGTAGCCATGATGATCTAAGCATCATCTAAAGACATCTTTGCTAGAAATTTTGCCAGGCAACTGTTAATAGTAAAAAAAAAAAAAGATTAATGTGCAAATTTATGCTGTCATAATGAGAAATGTGTTCCTTCTTTGAAAATATATACATATATAAGAAGGATCTGATAATATATTAGTAGATATAAACATCACTTTGGTGAACCACAGCTGACAGAGGATATATAGAAGGAAGGAACTGACAAGTTGCAAGAGAATCACCAAGCAGTGGAGAGTAAAATATACAGGTATTAATAGGATAATAAATCCTCTGATACCGTCTGGGAGAGCCCTGCAGCTCTCACACAATTATTCAAAGTATTATTAATGTGAGTGAATTCTTCATAGAAAAATTATCCTGCCTGTAAAATACATGGCATTATGGGAGAAGAGCTCCAGAGTCTTCTGTCCTCATCTTTCTATCACAATCTCCTATTGATAACTTCTGCAAATCAGAGACATCTAGGACTCTAAAATGGCTTTTGCTTGAGCATTCTCAGATGGAAAGAAAGGAAATAACAAAAGTATTCCTTTCATTCCAGATTCACTTGAACCTTAGATTTACTCGTTTTTATGAGAGTTAAAATACATGAGTCAAAATGCAATGTTTACCTCAGTAAGAAAAGGGCACAACGAACTCCAGGCATATATCTTTAAGATAAAAATATTTGGAACCAATTTCCATAATCTATAATATTAGAAAGAATTTACAGCTTCGGTGAAGTAATCTTTAAACCTCTCCCAAGTATAAGGCCTGAAGTCACTGTCTTCAGAACATGCACAGAGAAAAATGTGCCAGAGCAAGAAGGTCACCAATTCTTTGCGTATATTATTTTCATAATGTTATTTTAAGCAAAGTATGTTTTAAAGTGACATTTCACAGCTTTTAATTTATTGTAAAAATACCAGCCAGTAATTGCTTTTACCAACAGACTAAGAGAAACCATTAGTATGATTTCAGTTCTGTAATCAACACACACTCTCAGCCACACAATTCAGTCTGACTCATTCCCTGCACAGACTCTAATTAACTTCTGAAGGAAAGCCAGGGGATTCCTGTTCGAGTAATAATGCTATTGAGACATTATGCAAAACTTCACCTCTAAGAAATGATCTTGTGTAACCGTGATTGCATCTCAACAACAGTGCAGAAAGCTTTCTAATTTGGTTGTGAAGAGAATATAATCAATCTGTTAGCAACAGTGAGAAAAGATTTTTTCTTCTTTTAAAATGAAAGTATATCAAGAAAACATATAGTGGAAAAAATACCATAGATATAAATTAGATCCTATATTACATTCTTTGAACCTACACAATGCATACTGTGATACTCATTTATCAAAATAGGAAGCTAGTGACTTCACACTCCAAGCTTCTAAGACCAAGCATTGTGCATTGCTGAGGCTGCCATCACCACAGGTTTCCTCCATTAATGGGGGGGCGAGGGAGGAAGGAGAGAAATCTAACATTACACAGCATCATGCAAATAGCACAACTGAGAAAAACAACCTAAAACTGTGATCCCTGAATTTTTTTTTTTAAATGTCACTAAGATGACATAGAAAATGATATGTAAAAGAGAAAAGCAGGACAAAGGATGTCTAGTTTCACTGTTTATTTGTCTGTCTTATGTAGATAAGAGATCAAAAACTATATGAGACACTGTAGTCTTTTCTCGTTTTCTAACTAGTTCCAACATTTTCTATTTAAGCTTGTGTCCTGCAACAGAGCAAACATTCTCATTTTCACATTGCAAGCCATTCTTGAACCCCATTTAATTCCCTTCCTGTATTATTAGAATCTTATCAATCTTCTTTTTTACATCATTCCACTGAACCAATTCTCATTATTCAAGTCTATTGGCAGGTGATTCATTTTTGATATGCAATTACCACAATTTCATTCTGTCCTACATGAAAACTTCTACTGGCATGAAATATAAGATCACTGCAAATAAAATGGACAGATTAGAGAGAGATTGGTAAAAAATGTAAATAATAACAACATTAGGACAATTGCACAGCACAATCTGGAATCATTTGATAAGTTTGACCCATACAGAGAAGTGCATTTTTTAAATGGCCAAATACATTTTACACATTCAAGAATAAAGACTGTGGGGCATACTTTCAGAATGAGGCCACACATCAGGAAAATTAGATATTCTGAAAAAGACTTGAGATGGTCCAGTAACTTAACATGAGCCTCAGGATATAATGTTATAGTGAAAGATATAACTTGATCCTTAGATAAATATGTAAGAATGTACTGACAGAAATAGGAGAGTGGTTTTACCTCTGGATGCACCATGGGTGAAGTGGTACTTAAGTACTGCACTCAGTTTTGATGCTTACAAATTTAGAATGTTAAAAAAAACCAGAGAGGATACATAAACGTAGTAAAAGATTTAGAGTAACGTCATGAGATAAACTCCCCGATTCATTTAACCAAAAGAAGACTTAGGTGATATAGGTACAATTTATTAGTACCTGTGCAAAGAAATAAAACATCAACAAATTCAGCACTTCAATTTTAGCATTGAAAGACTGGATGAAAGTTAAAGCTAGACAAAAAGATGGAAAATAGTCGCTTTAAAAAACAATCAACCAACCAACAAAACAATGAAAACCTGTCAGTGAACATTATTAAGCAGAAGATCAGGCATCCTCAAGAAGTGATGGAACTTCTGTTTCCTAATATTTTCAAGTCTACCTCTCTGGAAAAGTCTGCTTTAATAAAATAAGTTACCAGGGAGAGTACTTTGCAAAGAGTACCTCATTTATGTGGCATTCCATTACTGGAGCTGTCATCCCATTCAGTTGTACTTTTCATAATTTATCAATCATAACAATTTCTTTATTACCTCTATTACTATTTTTAAATACTATGTGTAGTTACCAGTTTTTCTCACTGCAGATCTGCAAGAAGATAAAATCAACTGCTGCAAATCTTCAGAAGAAAAAAAGTTTAGAAAACCAGAACTGGGAAAAGCCAAAAGAAGATGGAGAATTTATCAGGCATCTTTTAAAAAGAGCCAAACAGCGATTGTTGTGCTGCCACTAGTGTTCCATAGGTTCTATGGGGTTTTGATTTTATTTTTATGACCATTACCTTGCTCAGTCAAGAATCTTCAATTTTCTTCCTTGATTTCAGATTCAGTCTTTTGCCTTGGGTAGCGAGCTCTGAACTGTGCAAAACACACAGCATGCTAAGGTAGTTAGGTAAAACCTTCAGGAGTCTTAAATGTCAACAAGCAGCTTTGTGGATTGAAAAGGGTAAAATTAGAGGGACTGTATTACTCCATCATATTTATAACTACCAAATCAGATAATTTTCAAATGCCAGAATAACTATTATGACTCTGAGCAATGTGCTTATGCTGTTTACATGCAAGCAGATCTCAAGGTTTTAGTATCTAGGTAGATATGCTCCCGTTCAGCGCATTTTATAACATTATATAGACAAAGAATCTTAACAATCTGGCTTCTATTCAATATACTCTGTGGTTTATTTACAAATGAAACAAATGAAAAAGAGAGAAAGGAAAAATAACAGTAAGAGAATAAGGTTTTGTAAATCATCATAGTGTTAAAATGTGTGTGTAGAATTCAGATTTTCTTAATATTACAATAATAATACCTTCTTCATGGCTTTCCAATGCAATACAGATTTATTCTAAGATCTTTGGAACACTTTTTCTTCCCCTTAAATAAGACTCCCTTGAGACCAAAATGATGAACCATTGTTTCCAGAATGCAGAGTAAGGAAACATAAGGAAAAATAAGGTTTTTGGGATGAAGCAAGTTAGTTTTTTGTTTAGGTTCTTTGTTTGAATTTTTGTTGTTGGCATTTGGTTTTTGGTTTTAGGATTTTTTTTTTTTCTGAGTTGGTTTGGTTGGGTTTTTTAAAATCAAGTAGAAATCACTACAAATCCAGTTTTTGCTCAGAGTGATTTTAGGGCACTTTGAAATCAGTTTTCTGTCAGGGTCGGACTGGAGTTTTATTTTTAAAAACAGACTGTAACTTGAATTTTGATTTGCTGATGAAGTGCAAAATTTTACAGAATTCAGAGTTCTTAAAAATATGCAGAGTCTGCACTAATTAAGGTTGCAGGTATTCTGCAGAAATCAAGCTGACAAGCAGAACTGTGCAAGGCAATTCACGTCACTGGCAAAAAGCAGCAAACGTTACAGAGGTGTGAGATCAAAGCAAGTTTTGCTGTACTTCAAATTTGCAGACAGATGTACAGATCAAAACAACATGTCCACATAAGAAGTTTAATATTAAAAAAGCTCTAATATTTTATTAGAGTCAGTTTGCTTGCCTTTCCTGATGGTTTATGTTATACTAACCATATGCTCCAGAATTTGGGGATCTGTACAAACCTGAGTTGCCCATAGTCACCCAATTCAAACATAGAATAAAAAAATTAGATTATTAATTTAAATGCTCTGAGAGACATCTCCTCCAAGAGATTCTCTGCACCTTTTTCTCTTTTATCAGCAAAACCACACAAAAAGGTCCTCGTCCTCTTTGGGGGATTTATGACTCATCTGTTGAGTTGGTAAGAATATGCCTAGAACCATGCTGTAAACAGGATTAATGACATGATCTAGCTTAGAATTGACCCTGTAGAAAGCAAAGAAGACAGACATTTTTAGACATTGATTTCTTTCACAGCAATCCCTAAATACAGTTCTTACTAGGACAATAAGGGAGATAGGGACACACTGAGGTGGATTAATCTGAATTTAATTAATCTCGCTTAGATTTATCTAAATGTGTATGAAACTATATTGCATATGTTTATTAAGCAGTAAAATTATGATCTTTGCTCCTCAGTAGATTTGTGCATGTACATGCTCAAAATCTATACACTACAATAAGTACTAAATATGACAAAAATGGAATATAGCTATACTCTTGTTGCTGAGAGGGACGATAATTTTTGTTAAACATCTAAATTTTGAGGTTTGAATTATGGATCTAATTATTCCACTTAACTAAACAATAACTATTAAGTCCAACATTGTGTGAAAACTTGAATAACTAAATTTTTATCTGCAAGAGGATTGTTTACTATTCAGGCTCCTTAATTAAAACAACGATAACCATAAACTCCACCTGAAGTCTCATCATCTGTAAAAGCCACCATTATGTCATAGCCAAGATGCAGTAAAGCATATAAAATCAACCTCTTCTAGCATTATTTAGGCAGTAATACAAAAAACCCCAACAAAACAACAAAATCAAACTTTATTGGCAGATAATACTTAAATCTAAATTGTCAAAATAAAAGACAAATATCTAGAAAAGTTGCTTGCTCATTCTTTTAGCTGAATTCTTTGGCTGTCTCCAGTTGTAAACCAATCTCTTAAAAGTCTCACAGGTATACTTTCTTTGTTCAGGTATTTAATATCAAATGCATTGCCTTGGTTCTAAAAACAAACTGAAAGTATCTGCCAACAACATAAAAATGCAATAATGAATAGGAAAACCCTGTACAAAAAAACAGCAAACCCAAACAAACAAAACCACAGCATATATTTGCAGGCAGTGTTCTTTGGGATCACAGTATCTGATATTTCTGCATTATGTATTTGGCCTCACTGAGATTAAAAGGAAAACTTGCACATGAGAAATTTTAGACCTCCATTTCTATTACATCTGAAATGTTTCCAGCTGTTGTGATTGGAGGATTTTATCACTAGCACGTCATCTTTCATAATTAAACAGGATTTCAAAAATTATATTCAAACTTTTAATAGAAATGGGTACGTCAACCTGAGAATCAGCTTCCTGTTATGTTATTAGCAAGCTCATTATTTACACTTCCTGAATACATTTTCTTGTTAACAGAGATCTAAAACTGGCTTACTGCACTCATCTGAAATACTTGTAGCCACATCCCTAAAGCTAACTTCATGCCAACTTTAAAAAAAACCCACAAACAAATGAACAAAAAATACGTAGTCAACAGCTCAGCAGGAAAATGAGTTTACTGTATTCAAAATAAATCAAGGCTCGGTTCCATGTCTGAATAAGCACAGAAAAGAGTAATATAATATCTAATGAGGCACTTAGTAAATTATATATACTGCTCCTTATTTTGGAGGGAAATGTTGCATAAACATAAACACAGAATTCTCCAAAGTATAATGCTTTACAGCTTGTGCATTAAAACTAATGTCCAGCCAAATTCCTCAGATATAGAACACAAATGTCAGTAGAATTTGCCAAAATTGTCTGCAGATGCCTGCTGGCCATGCAATCAGGCAGTAAGTCAGAACCAAAGTGGTGTTTAGTGCAACCACGAAAAATCAATTACCCAGGACCCCTGGCTTTCTCTGGTTTTGAAAAGATGCCAAAGTTCCCCATACAATTTGATTTTCACTCATAACTTCCCATTAGCCTTGTAAAAAGCTATTTCTTTCTAAATTCTTTGATTATATCTGACTCCAATTCCCCACTTCTGCCTTCCTCTGACTCTTTGCTTATGTTCCACAAATCCTCAGAAATAATCAAATTGCCCACAGCAATCACACTAGTACAGTGATTTCCATTTCTTTTCAATATCCTAAAAAATTCCAAAGCTGCATGGTAAATTTAAGCATATTAATAACAGGCTTCCTTTCCTTAAAAAGCACTACCTGAAGTCAGCCTGAGTGCCTCCTACTCACAAACCCCTTCAGAAGGTGTCCAACTATAAAAAATTAATTTGGCAATTGATCTATTAATGGTTACAATTTGCTCCATTCATGTAAAATTAAATATAAATGCATGCATCAGCTTTTATATGCCAGCAATGAATTTTTTTTTCAAGACCATTCAACTTTCCAGTTCTTACATCTTGACTAGAAACAAGCAAATGTATTGATTGCAAATGCTCTGCACTGGTATATATCAATTCATAATTAAATAATTAAATTATTTTATTGTGTCAAAATACAGCATTGTATCACTTACACCTTACACATTAAAGGTAATCCATTTTTAATAACTATTTTTTTCTTCTTTAAAGTCAAAGTAGATCATTCCCAACAACAAAATTAAATCACCTAATTTTTCTATTTCCACAAGGTATTCAATAGTGTTCATTTATCAGGTCAATGATAAAAATGTGTTAAGACAAATTTTATATCCTAAAATTTTATTCTAAAATGAAAAGTATAACAAATAACTCTACACCTCAAAGACTTGGAGAGTAAGATGGTTTCTATCTCAACTGCTAAGGCAGCTGAACTCAAGGCGTCTTTGAACACATTTTTGACTAGCAATGCTTCTAAATTGGTTCCAACTGCTTGATGAATACCATTACAAGTGTTATCAGCAAAATAAATATATGGTTGTTTGTAGCAACAATAAATGCATAATCTTACATTCAGCCCTGACATTTCTGATCCACACTACATGTTTCACAGATAAACAGTCTGAAAAAATTAACCACTGTATCAGCAGACAGGCAAAACAATGTCTAGTATGAATAGTAGTTCATATTGGTTAAAATACATTATAGGTACGTAGAAAAAATGTATCAAATTAATGTGGTTAAGGAATATTTTCTCCTTCAGAGGTAAAAACATAGAATAGGTGCTAGGTTCATTTTCCTTTACTCCGATTCCAGGTTATTCAGGAACTCGTAATAGTGAAAGTATATGAATCTCTCTGAAATAAAAAAATAAGAAAGTCTTCTCCAGCCAACAACACTTTCAGCAAGACTGATTTTTGAGTTTTGACACTATAAAAACCACTTTTAAACAGTATTAATTTTTATGTGTTTTTCATTCAGCAACTGGCCAAGTAATTTGCTTTCCTTAACAAAACTCAGCAGTTTTCCATAGCTCTGCCAGAAATGGCTTGAATTAGAAAAACATGGAAAAGTAGAAATATTCTACTTGATATTCTGCATATCTTAGTACATTTTTTAATTCATATTTTATGTTCTGGATAAGTCTACTTACAGAAAATACATTGAAATGAGCAAATATCTGCTCATTACCCTTTCTAGCCTTTCCCATTCAAGCCAACACATATCTGAAATGGTTTGCAGTGTGCTTAAAAATTTACATTTTTTGGTTTTGAGTCAAGTTATTTTAACAGCCTGAAAATGTGCTCAAATAAGGAGCTAAAAGTAAAAAGAGATTAGGAGGAAATTACATTTTATTTAGCATTTCTTTGTAATTATAAAAATAACAACTAGAACAATGGCATGACTATTCAAAATTCAACCTTTTCCCTTGTTACTTTAACATACAGAGAAAAAAATCATAATTCATGAAACCAGAAGTTAATTTTGGGGTTCACTCTGCTCATATCTATTGAGAAATTAAAAAAAAAATACATCTTTCCTCCTGTTTAAGGCCTTGTAATAGAGCTCTGCTTCAAACACACCTACATTTATAAAAATACTGTTGTTCAAACCCCCCTTCAGAGAATACTAGTGCTACATTGCTGGCAAGAACACAGAGAAAAAAACTGGAGCATGAATAACTCTTAGAATCACAGAGCCATTAAGGCATTACCACCATCTACTAACTGGAAGCAAGTTTTAGAGATCTTTCAGAAAATATATAGGTCAGCATCTGTCATTCAGAGTCCTACTTGACAAAGCTTCTATGTTAATGTTTTAAAACAGGTTTGGCATTTGGGATTGTTGCTGTATGCATCAAGCAGTACAAAATATATATTTACATTCAGGCAAATCATCCTTCACTGAATAGATGGCAGATTATTGCACTTCTTCCTTCCATCAAAAAAATCCCTCCACCAAAAAAAAAACCAAACAGCAGGAATATAGTTTGTTTGCTCTTTGGGAATGTGTTTTGTCCAGCTTTACATACCTCATTTCTGAGCTAATGTGGCAAACTTTATTTACCACACAGGAATAAATTAGATACAACCCCTTATCCCACAAAACTAGGAAGTTTTGCAAAGTGCTATTTATTGGATTCAATTGGTTCTTAATATTAAAAAAGAAAAAGTTTTAGACTTCCAAACCGAGATGTAATTGAACCTCTTGGCATTCACTGAACCTCTTGAATAATTAAAGTGGGTTTAGTACTGCTAGGTATGACTGCAGAAACATGAGAATAGGATGCTAAGCAAATAAGAGAGATAAATTTGTTACCATCATGCTCTTCGAACTATTTTTTCATTCAGCATGAGAGATCACATGCTTTCTTTTTCCACACTGACAAGATTGGAACATTATGACTAGGACTCTATGATCTGGCAGTCATTTTTCAGGGCTGAGGCAAAAAGTGGCCATGGAGGAGAGCAATGACTTTCTGATTATAAAAAGTGAAATTACTCCCAAGAGATCAATCCACAGGGAAGATGTAAAATTACTACCATCATAAGATAATAAAACTTTTCACTACTTCAGGTGGTAGAAAACTGTACTTCAGGATTAAAGAAATGAAGTCTGCACTCATCATTCCCTACATCTGTATGTATGTGTAATTAATGTATTCTTGAAAATTGTTCACTCATGTCTGCATTGGAGGCTCAAAATAAAATGCATGAGCTTAAAAACTCTCTAGAACAACAGAACCAATCTGATTGTTGTGGGTCAGTTTACTGTGCTGGCTGTCAACCTATCTGGAGCTATTTTGAATTTGTGTGCACTATGCTGCAGTTTTCAGTACAGACCTTTCCTTTATTTACATTACACTGATTCCTTGCTGAATGCTAAAAACCAAAACAAGAACATTTTTTAAAAGTAACTAAAAAAAGACAAAGCAATCCCTAACACCAAGACCAGTCTTAGAAAAACTGCATGTTCAAGCTGAAATGATTAGAAGCAGATATTGTCAACAACACTCGTAGTGATTTAAACTGTTAAATGTGTCTATTTTAGCATTACAGTTTGTACACCATTTAAGACTGATTTGTAAGAGCTGTTTCTCTGAACATCATGGTTAGAGATTCAGTAAAAGAGTACTGCTTTATGTTGCATTTAGAAGATTTTCACCACAGCAAAATCTGGAAATACTTTCTGAACTACATTTAAATCCTATACAAATCTCATTCAGACCTATGATCTGTGAATTTTTGCAGACAAAGTCTGACCAGTTATTTGTTAAACACTTTCTCCAATAAAGAATAGCCCAATATAAATTCTTGGCAGAACTGCTGGCACATGTTCCAATAAAGACACAGCTTTTGCACTAATGTACCAATTTCAACAAAGAGCATGATTTTATGCTGAAAACACTTCTGCTGGTATAAGTCCTTGAGTAGGTTATTTTATTATAAAATGCTCACACTTGAGGTCCATATTCCTCTTTCTGTAGCAGAATAACAAAAAAAATTACATCCAGATAATTTTGTTCCTACAAAAAGGAATGACTTCCAGCTCTAACCAGGATGTAAACTGGGGCAATGTAATGTGTTCCTTTGAAATTCCAAGGGCAGTAAAATAGCCCCTTTTCCCTCATATGAATATTTGATTAATAGCTTGCCTATCAGGTCTTCCCTTTGCACATTTTGACCATTACTTCTTTGTTTACTTATAGAAGTATCTCTTTTTACTTACACAGAAAAATAATGGGTATATGATTAATATTTAAAAACTGATATACATATGCCATGGCTGCTCCTATTCAAACAATACATAATCAGGTCTTTGTTTGATCTCATTTCCTTTTTTTCCCATCCCGACACTCCTTTCAAGTGTTAGACAAATCTCCTCCAGTCTAACATCAAAACATACTGACAGGAATAAGACTGCGAGGCTGCTAGCTTCTCTCAAGCAATGCCACCCATTGATCCATGAATAAATGTTCCAGCTTCAAGGCACATCTAGGCTGTAAAGCTATCTCTTTTGAGATTCAAAGAAGAGCTCCTTGTCTGGTGCCCAGAGATCTGAAAACCTGCTGTAGTAACTGTGGAAGTCAGAAACTGACATCATGGTTTGCAGCATTTGGTAGGATTTACCATCTCATTATCTTACAAAATGACAGCTGAATTTTTAGAAGAATTACATGTAAGAGTTCAACATTTTATTTTCACATGCTTGCATTCTGCTGACTTTTTTTTAATACATTACATAATTGATTAAGATAAAAACACTGCTCATTTTCAAATTACAAAAACTATATATTATAACCCCAAACTGAAATGACAAAGGTTTCACTTTCATTTTGTTAATAGATACTTCTTAGTGATATTACACCAATAATTAACCCCCAAAATTACTAGATCATTGTATTGCCTACAATATGCCAGGAATATTGCAGCTGTAACTGAAGATGTTTAGAAATTTTGAATTTAGAAAATATTTTAGAAATCCTCCAATAATAGAAGTCTTCAGGTATGTGGTGTTGGTTTGACTTCCATATAATGAACAGAACTTAAACATGCAACTTCACTTATTTTCACAGAATCATAGAATGATAGGGTTGGAAGGGACTTCCAGAGATCATCCAGTCCAAACGCCCTGCAAAAGCTGGTCAACTTAGATCAGGTCGCACAGGAACACGTCCAGGCGGGTCTTGAAGACATCCAAGGAAGGAGACTCCACAAGCCCTCTGGGCAGCCTGTGCCAAGTCTCCATCATCCTCACAGTAAAATAGTTTCTTCTTATATTTAAATGGAACTTTTTATGTTCCAGCTTCATCCTATTACCCCTTGTTCTGTATGAAGCAGCAACCTAACTTCTTACCCAGACCTTGTTTTAAACCCCACTCCAGGATTAGTTCTTGGAAACCAGGTACATACAAGAGTACTAGTACAAGTGTTCCTCAACTGTATTCTGGATTTTAAATATGAAGTAAAATTATTTTCAATGTCTATGGCATTCACAGCTTCAAAAGCTCACTGCTACTGAAGTATATAGGCTGAAAAAAAAAAGCTAAAATGTACACACCTTAAGTGAGTATCTATCTATAACAACATTTTGCTGAGATTTCAAGGCATTGTTTCCATTCACGGCACTATTTCATTTCATGTCAAGTACTCCAGTTTGTAAATGAAGCTGAATGAGACAGTCTGGAAAAGAATGGGGGAGGGGGGAAGGAATAACAAATATAACTAGACTCCTGACTGAACTTTAACTGAAGAGTTGTGATGAATGCTGCTATAATATATCAAATGCCAGTTAACAATAGTCTACTGAAAAAGAGCTGGCTTTGGGATATATTTACTAACGTCATTCTTGGCAAGCATACAAAGTATGAGTCAGTCCTGGAACATTTATACTATTTGTTACATTTAAAAAAGAGATTCAGGTCTGACTGTTAATATTGAACTCACTGTCAAAAATATTCTTTTTCTATACAACTGTTTCCTAAATTTTGATGTTTAAAGTATATTTAATTTCATTCTAAGGAAAAATTGCTTCCTGTAAGCAAGAACCTATTCATGAAGTAAAAATCACAATATGTGCATTGACTGAACTGTATTCAAATTTGTCTGAAGTAAACAGTGAAATTGAAATATCAGTTTAAACTAAGATGTCAATCTGTTTCTGACAGAGGTTCTAGCTCAATTCCCTCAAATCTTCCACAACAGCTCTGTCATTAGTTTGCCAGAGGAAAATGACTGTAAAATCTGTTTCAAAATCACACCAAGTAGCCAGAACACCAAACATAATTACCTTCTAATTACCCAAAGTAATTGAGAGTTCTGGTAACACAAATGAACCAAAAAATCAGTAGTTACACAAGCATATGCATATTAAACTGCAGACAGAGCACCAAAGACTCAGGAACACTGCAGATTCTAAGACAGATATCTCACAGCAAGCACTGACCGAAGTCACGAAAGCCATGTATCACATCATTGCATCAAGTACAGCTACTCCACTTTCACGTCCACGCAGCTCAAGGGGAACCAGCTCCATGTTTCTGCACCTACAGCCCGAATAACTGTGAGGTGATTGCAGATGAAATCAAAGAAAATGAGCAAGCTTTTACTCTCTGCAGAGCTATTTATCACAAAAAACCTAACTGCAGTGCATATAGATTGTAAGAAACTAGAAAAGGAATGGAAGATAATGGACTAGTGCTTTCCTCAACAGCTAAAAACAATATAATTGTAACTTGAATACACCTCATAATTTTCTAGAAAATTATATATACAAAAATTTACAACAAATACAGAATACTAAATGATTCTATTAGGGCATTAGATAATTATGTAGTTATTTGTCTGTGATATATGAACAGACACATGCCAAATATACAAGGGCTGAATACAGGGGGTTTTGGGGTCAATAATATCCAAGATAGAAATTACAAGTATTTCAGTGAGTGTCTCCTGTTGGAAGAAGATATATAAAAATCCTGAGAAGAAGATTATAGTAGGAAATCAAGGTGCAGATGAGGTTAGAAGAGTGGGATTTCTGTTTACAACCAGTACTTACTCAATTTATACTCAATATAAGAAACTAAAGAAAGCAAGTGGCTGACTACGATGATTTTAGCAGCTCATCAATGTTTGGAAAAAAACAACAGTATCTCGTTCACACATATTTGCACAAATATATATTCAATCTCATCACATTGCATCTGTTTGTACTACTCACACCCACTCACGTCAGCAAGTGTTCTTCCCACATAAATGCTTGCTGGAATTATTTCATCCTAAGCAGGCTCCATCATAAATCTATTTAGCACAGTATACAAATAGACAGGCATGTGCATATACATTATTCACAGCAGTAGCTCATCCTCCCTCTCCAGGCCCACGTCCAAGCCTCCTCCACACAGCTCGTTACACTGCTCCCCTGACTCATTTTGTGTACAGTTCAGGCCCTTACACTTTGTTGGCGTTCTTTCTGCTAATGTATATACATACATCCTCCTTCTCAGATGCGAACCTGAATTTCCTCGCTCAGACCATGAGGAGGAAGCCTGAGGGAAGCTCGGGAAGAGCAGCAGGACGTCACTTGTCCCCAGGTCCTGCCATCCTGTTGTGCTGCCCATTGGGCCCACACTGTCACCAGAAACATGCCCTCCTCTCAGAGCATCAGTTCTCTGCTTCCATTCCACCATTCAGCATCCTCTGCCTTTCCCATCTGGAACCAGCCCTCCCCTCCTGAGGCACAGATGTTCTCCCCCATCCTGCCCTCCACTGCCTCAGGAGTGGCCTCATGCCTTCTTGAGCCTACCTTTGGGAGCAGAATCGACACTTCAACGAGGCAACTATTTTCTGAGGAGGCAATGCAGATCCCACAGGCCACCCTGAGGAGAATCGCCTTCTCATCCTCTTTTTTCCTCACAAACCACAGAGCTGCTTCAGAAACATGCAATTTGAGCAGGAAAGCACAGCTGTGACACTCCTCTCCAAGTCCGTGTGATGCCTCAATGACTGGGACCATCTGCATCACATCCTTGAGGCAGGCTTAGAGGTAAGAGAGCTCCAAATTTCACCTCAGCCTCTGCCTGAGAGCAGTCTGTCTGGTAAAACCACAAGCCTACATTTCCCCATGTCCCAGAAGGGATACAGCACAGAAATATTGCTGCATTTCAAGACCTGTATGCATTTGGCCTCATGGAATTGCTTCTTTGGGGTCTCTAACAGTCCCTTCCAACCCCTACCATTCTATGATTCTATGATTCAATGAATAGGAACATGAAATTCAAGGCGGGAATTGCTTATGGAGTGATCGAGTTTCTAAACAGCACCATGTTTTATTACTCACTACTGTATTTTCCATACCCTACACAGTATATTTTAGCACAGAAAAATGTATAGGAGATTGTATTGACCCGATCTAGGGCAACGTGCTTCTGCAGGGAGGTGGGACTAGATGATCTCCAAAGGTCCCTTCCAACACTACTATTCTATGATTATTTAGGAATGGAAACTTTAAGGAAAATCATCCTGAGGCCAGAGGAATTTACATTAGATTTACATATATTTGAAGTGTCCTTTCTTGACATCATTTTGTTGCAGTAAATAGAATGTGTGCTATTTGATGTACAATGCTATCTTATTTTTTAATGTAAATTATTTAATTAAAATTGCGGTTTATATACACACAAAAAGTCCGCTCTTATATACTTGACATTCATAAAAAAATCAGATGCAAGTTTTACTCAAGAGATTTTGTTTACCTTGGAGACCTAGACAATTAACTAAATGTCCAAGTGTGTTATTTAATCAGTGGTGAGTGCTGCTGCTTTTACAAAAAGAGATGAAGTTGGTAGTGAAAATCTTAAGAGTTTTACAGAATGATCTCTTCACAGGTTGCTCCACATATTGGAGATCAAAAAAACTTTTGAATCTTTTTCAGACCAGCTTTCTGGAAACTGCAGAGAGAATTGGTTCTTAATTTTCAGGCTCTCCATTGCTCTGAAATGTTTCTATGTACTCTGGATATTGGGTCTTTAAGGCACGTATACCTCAACAGCAGATTGCTTGTATTTCCTGCGTGCAGCTCAGTGTTAGTCTGGGACCTATTGTGTAACATAATCATTAAAATATGGTCTCTTGGAGCCAAGCAATTTTTGTTGTATATTTAAAATAGTACTATTGGCACACAGATGTATTGTTTTCAAAAGCCTGAGAGAATCAAAATGAAATCCATTTTTGAGAAGAAAATAAACACTGAAAAACTAAGAAGGCTTTTTTTCTGTGTCACACAAAATCACACACAGAATGGTAAGGGTTGGAAGAGACATCTAGAGATCATCTAGTTAAATCCTCCATCTAAAGCAGGTCCTCCTAGGTCAGGTCACACAGGAAAGCGTCCAGGTGGGTTTTGAAAACCTCCCGAGAAGGACACTCCATAACTTCCCTGGGCAGCCTGTGCCAGTGTGCTGTCACCCTCACAGTAATGAAGTTTTAGTTAAGTTTAAGCTTGAACTTTTTGTGTTCAAGCTTATGTCCATTGCCTCTAGTCCTTTCAGTGCACTCTATAGGAAAAAGTGTCACTCCATCCACTTGACATACACCTTTCAAATACTTATACATTAGTACCATGACTATAATGGGATTTGTGTTTTCCTACTTTAATTTCAAAACAATTTTACTGTAGAAAATGTGATATTTCTTGAACAAATAATTTTTATGAACTCTTACACAAGTATAAACTACTTTAGAGGGTGCAGACATACAGATTTACGCAACTAATGAAATATATGTGAGTTATGCCACCTTGAGCTCTGTTAACCAAAGATCTGTTCAAAAGAAGTATTGGGGATTTAGGCCCAAAACTAATGAAAAAATCTACTGTTAGAACCTGAGAGTCATTTTATTGCTACAAAAGGAAAGAAGTAACATTTCTTTTGAAAACTGTATTCTGTCAAACAATAGTAATTTTACAAGCTACTTAGCTGTATTGTAGAATATTTCTGGTTATCGTGGGTATAGAGAAAAATGGTTTTAAAAATTATTAAACAATTAACTATCTGTCCCTTACTTTTGTGATATCTTTATGAAATCAAATTGTTCTTTTGTTAACTGTTGCCTCAGTTTTGCAAAAAACATCTGCACAATATTGTCCACATATACAAAGTACCTCCCCTACTCTCTTTATTCACTGACTTAAAAACCAAGAGAAGCAAAGTTGAAGACAGTTGAAGTAGGAAAGAAAATAATTGACCCATTTATTTCCAGTAGACTTAATTTTGAAAAGTTAATTTGAATAACATCATAAATTAATAAATCGTGATCTGTCAGTGTAAATGCATAATGGTAGCATAGCCTGTGAAACACATTTCAGGCATATAGCCCTGATCAAGTTACCATTGTTAGCCACTGCCTTGTTTTGAGACTGGCTGCTGATCCACTGTGATGTGACAGAGCTGTTGCAAGCAATTTTCATGTGTAACCCATTGGACTGAATTTAAATAACCTGTGAAAGTTAGCTCAACAGATGCACTTTATCAAGTCAGACTGAAGGATCCAAATGGAGTTTAGTAGGTATGTCTTCATATAATTCGCGCATCTGTCATGGAAATATATTTGAAAAGCTAGCCTGTGTACTTTTCTTTCTGTAATCTTAAGAGAAGACAGCACAATGAGTTATTTCTCTGCTGATCTTGAGACTGCTCAGAATTCATTCACTCATCCTACCTGGAAAGCTAACAAAAAAAAAATCATCAGAGACTCTGTCAGCTCCACTTCCTCTCTTCCTCCTTTTGCAGGTTTCCACTCCTCCCTTTGATATTTTATGTAAATGTTACAGTTGCCTGGAATAGCTCACACTTTTGTGTCAGTGATGGCAAGAATTCCCCATTTCCACTAGTGTACTAAACAAACAAACAAAAAGACCGTATTGTTTCCCAGAGACTATTGTCAAACTGCAAGCTTTCACCACCAAGGTCAGATACCCTCAGTGTATTTAGAATCAGAAAGCTTCTAAACAGCCTTCAAACCCAAAGATTCATTAGAAGAACAAAGTAAAATTCCAAAGCCATCTAAATGAGTTAGGATCTGAGCTCACAGTCAGATATACAATTCTGGATATTTCAGTGGCACATTATGAGGCATCCACTCCACCCAACATACAGGTGGGTCATCATGTTTTCATCACATTTCTTGGTCCTCCTACAGAAGTTATTCATCTTTGCTCCATCAGATCTCTAGGTAGAAGCATACATGTAGTTTTTTCTTAACTGTACTGTCAAAATACCTCAGGTTAAAAAACATGTTATTAAGAGTGTTTAAACTAATCCAGATAATTTTCAGAATCGACTTTCCACAGGAAATGATCCCGAAGATAAGTAGTGGCTTGTGAAAACTGTAGTCTTCTTTAGCTAGTGTAAATCAGCATGCATTTACAGTTCATGGCATGTAAATCCTTGAAATATTAATGTATTTTTAACAAGTTGCCTCATTTTTTTTATGTTAATCACTGTGCCTGCTGGAAATAAAATATATCAATCTCATATTTCCTTAGTGAGTTAACTTTAGTTCTTCAGTTAATTTTTGAGTGTTAACTGAGTTAGGATAGCTTCTCCTGATGGCTCTGTATTTGTTCTAAGAAACAATGAACTGAAATGCTGGAAAGTTGTTTCTGTAAATTTTGTCTTGGTAGAGATTACCAATTTATGCAAGTAGACAGTGCTAGGTGCTATTATTGCTTTATTAAATACACTTGTCTCTTTGATTGCCTTTGGTATTATGCATGTAATTATTTTCTCAATTCAGGGGCTGATAACTTAATGCAGCACGATAATTTTAGGCATTAACTGCATGACCTTATAGGTATTCTTATGGAGTTTCAAATATGATCTTGTTAGAATCCCCTCAGTGCACTCTTGAGACCTTGCCCTTATGATGCAATCTTGCTTTTCCTGTACTTTACAGCCAATTCTTTCAGTATCTTGTTGATTACTGTTCCACTGTTTAAGCCTACCACCTTTCACAGTCATGCATTATGTATCTAATTCTCTTAATAGTCTTATACTTATCTAATATTCCCTTTTTTTGGGCAAATGTTATTGGTTTTACTAACTTTACTCCAGAAAAATGCCAGATACGTCTATCCCTGTAGTTTCTTTTTTTTACCCCCTTAAAACATGCAGGCATACAGTCTGGACAGTTTGCTTGCTGTAGTGATCTTAATGTGAACTGATTGTCCTTCATTAAGTACACTCTCTCTTGCTTCCAGCTTAAAAGTGAAAGGTGTTCACTTGCATGCAATTCAGGCTGGTGGGTGCCTGAGCTGAAGTTCATGTTTTCTGTATAAGCAAGATCCTTAACTGCACTAAGTTGCAGGGGACTCATACATCTTAAACCTATTTACAGCTTTTCCTATCTACAGATGGAAAACACTATCTAGCTCTCTGGCTTCTTGAAGTGTTTTAAAGAAAACTGTTGGAAAGGCTATGAGCTAAATCCTTTCTGTTTTGTAATTCAGATTTATGTTCTACCCTGACTGTATTTCCCAATGTCACTGACACTCATGTGCAAACCCATGGGATCCTTCCCTGCAGACACTAAGAAGCCTTTTCACTATTGTACGATAATAGACCTCTTTGGCAGCTGTAGACGCCTGTTATTAAGATAGACGATTTCCTGAATATTCCTATACATAGAGAGAGGTTTTGAAGTGGATGCAATTTACATAGCACGTGCTGATGTGCAGTTTGCTGTCAGAGGGAACGATGCTTCTTTATATATGGAAGAACACAGCTGAAAGTAATAGCAACGGCTGCAGTGAGCAGTAGTTGAATGACTTCCACAGGCATGCTATGGCAAATCCCCTGCCATTTTGAACTGTAAATCAACTTCAGTTTGGTTTAGTTTGCTTTTAATCAATATATGGATATATTTTTACAAAGTTACTGTATGGATCCAGTCCATTCTAGTCATCTTTTTTATATTGCCACAAGCTTCTAGGCATATCACTCTACTTAAGATTTGCTTTTATTTTACAAACAGATGTGGTATTAGAAGACACTATCTTCATGCACCATCTCCTATGACCTCATAGCTTAGTTTAGGTTTCATTTTCTTCTTTTAGAGAGCAAGTATAACACTTTCTGCCTACACAAAGTTAAATTGAATTGTTATTAGCTCATCTGGCTTCTGATTTTTTTTTCTTTATGATAACTATGACTTCCAATGTTGAGATATAGTAATTTTAGGCAAATTGACACATAGTACCATTACCCTGCAATAGTCCAATAACCATAGTGTAAATATTTCTATGAAAATATTTGAAATATTTGAAAATATTGGTCATTTCATCCATCAAGGGATCTTTCAGGTAATACTTTAGGGAAGTACAGACATTTTATTGAATCTATTTTACATTTTATTTCATCTATTTCTTATTATATTTATTAATTTGAAGCTATTCACACAAATATGGGAATCAAAGACAAGTAGATGAGCCAAATGCAGTTTATTCTCCTACAGAACAAGGTACCTATAGGTATAAACTAAATGTAACCCTGAGAACTGTCAAGACAAATTAACTGGTCAAGAACCATCTAAAAAAATTCAAATTTAAACTGCATAGAAGTAAAAAGAAACTCTTGGCTGTCATACTTAATGTTTAGACCTACAGTGTTTAAGGAACTAGGTGTACCTTCACAATTTTTTTCCTGAAGGACAAACTTTTTTAAAAAGTAAGCAGTAATGTCTGAAGCATTACTGAGTTCTTGCCAGCAGCCAGAACAAGATTAAAAAGTCACGAAAGAAGGCTCTTTTTTGTGATGGAAATTAATTCAGTACTGCCAAACTGGTAACATGATGACTGGGAATCTAAGTAGTAAGCAAAAACAGTCTTAATTTTCCAGGTAGATGAGCCAAATTCCACAAGAGAGTCCTAAATCACAGGTATTTATTAGGAGCAAGGCCCTTTTGGTGGGAAGGGTAATTCCTCACACAAAATATATAGTCTATATTGTGCAAATTGGCTAGATCATACTTGAGAGATTAAATCTGAACAAAAAAACATTAAACAGTCTAAAATGCTGAAGTTGGCTGTTAGGGAGAAAAAGTTTTGGTGATTATTGTTAGCTATGGGACAATTGGATAGAGACACTTATGCAAATTCCAATATAATTCTTGACCATGTACAACACATAACATTGATTGTATCAAAAGCGAGGCAATTAATATCCAGTTTACATTAAGATAAGCAGTCATAAAAACGTCTTGAATTTATTTCTCTTAGATGGCCCTAACCTGTTTTGAAGATCTCACCATTCATATTCTGCAGTAAATGTATTACTAAATAATAACCATGATCATTCTACAACTGCAGCAAATTCTGTAGTAACCAGATGCTCCACACGTAAGCTATCAAGTCAATCTGTGTAGGTGTGAAACACTTGAATGTTGCTGTGGGGACCTAGTTACTGGGCTTTGGTAATGCAGTTCCTCTTTGTCACTCAAGTACTTTTTTGAGCTGTAAGTGTTTGTAGGCAAGCCAAATTAATTCAATAATTAACACTGCAGTGAAGATGTTATAGACACACATTAAGAACTACTGACCACAACCATGTACTAGATGTATCTGAAGTAAATATTATTGTTATTCCAGTCAGTACTTCACAGAAAAGCATATGACTGGATTAGAATTGTACTGAAGGTTACCTTTAAATGTGTTTTTCTTCTGGAAGTGATAAATTTTATGGTCAGTGGAAGTCTTTAAGATTTAGGAAAATATGCATCTGGAAAACCTATACAGAAAAGCACATTTTATCATCTTTTGTGAGCTAGCCTTCCATGTATTTGACATCTATCAAAAGGGACAACCACAAACGTCCAACAGAACCACTGGAGAAGCTCATCTCCAGTGTGCCAGATCCTGTACTGTTTCTCAGAGGCATTGTTCTCTGATATTTGAAATCCACATTAGTCTGAGTCTCAGTACAGATAAATTATTTTGTACAGTAGTTGTTTATCTGTGCCTCCCCTCATAATCCTCTGTCATTTCTTTTAGCATTTTATTGCTCATAAAAGCCCACTTGCTGCATGTATTGATTTCTGCTCTAGTTGCTCCCTAGAGGTTTGTGCTATCAACTTTATGACAGTTATAATAGCAATCTCCTTTTACAAAGTGGAGATCACATGTATAATTTATGTATTTATCTATCAGAGCAACCACATACTTTAATTAGGTTCTGTTCTCAAACTTTGCCTTTGCTGATGTTACTTTTGCCTAGGTCCAAGAAAATGGGAAAATGGTATGACTTGGACTGGACTTTTGTGCATTTCTGAAGAACTTTAATGATGATTGCAAGAGTTGATTCAGCTGCAGCTGAACTCCAAAGACTGAATTCAGCTACTGAAGATGAGCAGGATCAGGCATTTTAGGAAGTGAACACTAACACTAGTCTGTGTTTAGGCAGTATTCTGGGATGCTGTTTTCTGTGTTTGAGGCAGTCAGCATTCTGAAACAAAATGAACTGAGAAATGAGCCCTTGCAACTCTATCTGTGTAAAATAAACAAAAATAATGTCATATTGAATCAAATTTGTTAAAATTTTATTCTTCCTCCCCATTACTTACATTCACTTGCCTGATGAAAAACTTAACTAGAGTGGTTGGTTAGAAATTTTAACCTGAAGTGTAACTAATGTAATGTGTTAGTGTTCCACATCCTAACCATGCCTTTTAATTTTGTAACAACCATTAGCGGAAGGGCTGACAAATGGCGAAAGCCTGAAAAAAAGTGACAGAGTAATTTCTTGCTCTTATTTTCCTTTCCCCCTGATACCTACAAAGAGCAAAGGAAGCATGTAAGATTACATCAGCAAGGAAAAAAAAAAACTGAGAGAGAGATGTGATGGAAATTCCTATAAAATCTGTTCTGTGGTTAGAGATATCATAAAGTGTATGAAGAAATAGGGAATTTCCTGGAGTTTTCTTATGAGTCAAAGGCATTTTCATATGGGAGGGCTGACAGCTGCACTCTCTGAAATGTCAATCTTTTCCAATATATTTGTTAGAGAAAAGGGAATAAAATCTTACATGCACTTCTTCAGTTGATAGAGGTAGGCTGGCTGGGTAGCCTGTTTTGAACTGAAACATAACAAAACCAGTGCCCTCTCTAGATTCATTAACTAATTAAACTCCCTAATGCAGAGAGTGCTGAGAGAAATGAATAAATTTTACTTATTCAGTTAATGACTAACACTGAGTATATTTTTTTTTCGTGAAGGTCTATGCAGTGCAGAACTGAAAAGAAATTAAGCATAGAATTTTTACTCTATTAAATTGCTATAACAAATATTTTTGAGTGTAGGGCTGCTTATGTATAGACATGTCACTGCTACCATGTTTTCAAATGGAAAATAAGAGAATGAGAAAAGTGACAAGTTTCTTACCAATATTAAGCAATATACCCCTGGAATCACTATGGTTTTGGACATTAACCATAGCTTTAGTTCTCCGTTTCCACACCTATAATTAATGCATAAAGGAACCATTATTTTCACCTTCTTGATTGTGATGAGAAATATAATTGACAAGAATTATGAAAGTGACACAATATTCTTGCCCTGAGAATGAAGTTTCCTGGTTCTGTTTTACCATCGGCATAACTGTGTCACTTCAAAAAAAGCATGCAGATCTTTTAGATGTCTCCTCTCCCACATTCACGTGGTCTGGGGCTTCAGGTCCTATTGTGATCTCAACCGTGGCATTCCAGGCAAAACACTGGAAAGTCTGTAATTAAATACCTGTTTAGGTTTCAGGATTCAAGGTTGGAATCAGTGATAAAGTGTTAGATTCTCAGTCTAAAAATGAATACTGGAAGTCTGGCTGAAGAGATGTGCTGTCCCATTAGAATCATTTTCTACCTAAAACTTCAGTATTTCTTTGCAAAAGAAGAATGTTGAAAAGGAAGACTAACTAGTTTTGACAGTGCTGATAACAGTTAGAACTTTTATGTGGTCCTTGGAGTTCTATGGCAGAAGAATTTGCCATTTTGCTGCATTTCTCCTTTGTGGTGCCTACACTTGTTGCCTTAGTGTACATGCTGGTTGAGAAAAGATTTTTTAATTTGTTTTGATGTTTATTTGATCTTCATTTCTTCTGGTTTTGAAAATGATGAACATTCTAGGCCAATGCTTTCTACAGCGTAACAAACTGTATTGCAAAGACTCAGTTATATTTTTCTGAAAGAGTTGGCTGTTCAAAGACAATGTTCCAGAATTGTCTGCCTCTCTTATGTGATGTCTTCCTCAACCTGCTCCTCCTCCTTTCTGAATTTCATGTTGATGTAAAATTGTTTTTAAGGATAACATCAAAGAAGGCTGTGTGCATGTCAATCCCACGGTTATATTTTAGCTCATCGCTAGCATTTCTGTTATGTAAATGCAAGAGAATCGCTGTTTGAGAAAAGCTGCTACAAAGCAGGTAGTGGTTTAATGAAAAGCAGAAAGATTGAAAGGGGGTTGCCAGAGCCCTGTGTGATGTGAATGTTAAGAAGCACATTTACGTCATCAGCTTCCCTGCTGTACTTTCTATTCTCCCTCCTTTTTCAAGCCAACTTGAATATAGGGAACTTCGTGCTAAGGGAAACCTTAAACTAAATTTGTAATCAGTCTAGCCACAATCAATGCAGCACAGTTAATCATTTTTTCTAACTAAATTAGCTTGTTTGTTTGTTTGTTTTGCTGTGTCTGCATTTCTTTTGAAATGGAAGCATGTAAGACTTATTTAGGATATAATTACTTTTTAAAAACTCCATTTGTACACCTAAAAGAAAAAAATCAAGGTTTTTCTTTCTAAGAGGAATATTCAGGTAGTATCTTTTTAAATAACAAAAATGTGTGTCTAATGTATAGTTTGAAAGTCTAGCTCTAAGGATCTCACTCTTCTCTTGGAGCAGTGAAAATGTGAAACAATGCAGCTGAAAAATAATTTACTAAAACCATAAAACTTGTTAACTGAGAGTTTGCTGGAGTCAAGGTATTTCTGCTCAAAACAGTTATGGGATTACAGCCAAGCTAAGCCTATAGGTATCTGGAGGTACAAAGGAACATACAAATAATCACCACAAGAAGTTTTTAGGTTCACAGAGGTAACACAGTTTTGGCTCAGCAAGTCTTCTAGTTTTACCTTAATTCCTTTGTTAAAAGATTAAAAAGTGCCTTTCCCATTAGGACACTTCAGTTCCACCAAATGCTATTGATTTGTTGAGTTATTTCTTCATAAATGCTGTAATATACTAAATAGTACCATATTCTAGTACTCTCATTGATTTAAGTGGACCATTCAGTGCACATGTTGTTGATGTCACCTGTGAGTGAATAAAGTAGCTTTAATTATCTGGTATGAAATTTAACGTCGATTTTCCTTTGCATCTTATAAGAGAGAATTCCTTTTGTTTCTAAACCAAATAGGTTTTGTAAGCTATGCAGCATAAATTGATTAATAGTTAGATGTAGTGATTCATAGTGAAAATTTGCCAGAGATTTACACTGATAGGATTGGTCAGAGAATGAGGCATCATATCTCTGTGAGTGGGTTTCTTTCCTATATATGTCCTGTCATTACTAAAAAGTCTGTTGCGACTGCTGCAAAGGAAAATTGTCTGACCTATTGCATTCTTCTAAATAAACAAAATATTGAGGCTAAGTATTTAACACTGAAAAAAAATACACTGGGTAGTAAAATGCTTCCCTTCATTAAAATTTATTTTGGCAGCACATGATACAGGAAATTCATGGGTTTTGAAAATTTTCTGAGCTTTTAGTCTAACAGTGTTTCTTTAACATAAGTAAATAGACTGTAGAATTTAAATGTCTTTGAATTCCAAGGGATTTGACACTCCCAAGTGTAATTTAAGCATTTTAAAATTAATAAATCATTTATAAAAATACAGAATGTATCATAGTAAAATTACTTATGATGTCTTGCCCAGTTTCTGAGAAGTTTTCTATAATTCTTATCCACTTTTCTCATAGAAAAACACTGTTATATTAAAAAAGAGGCTATCTATCCATACTTTTGATCTCTTATTCACATCTTCTTGCTTTCCTCACCATCCTTCTCAGCCTCATCCTAATGCAAATCAAGGAACTCAGTTTCATGCAATACTTTAATTTCAAACTTGATAAGATGATGTTGTTAAATATTGTCAATATGTATTTTTACCAGTGGATAGTTTTTGAGCCACATATTTCTGCAGTGGCAAATTTCAGCTAAAGTCAGTGGACATCGATTTCCTACCACTATGTAGAATTTACGTTTTCCTCCTGACTGGCCTGCTTAAAAGAATTAGCTTTTTCCTTATGCTGAAGTGACAGCTACCTGAGGAGCAGCAAGCATTCTCAATGTTAATAATGTTATGCAGCCCAAGGCTTTTTTTCTTAAATTACTAGCATAAAGAAGATTGCATCAAGTCATATTCATTGAACAAATTGTGAAGAGGTTTTAGCTTAACAGAATCGATGAAACCAAAACATACAGAAAAAGGAACAGAGAATTAATATTATATTTTCCACAGGCTCTGGTTCACAATGTACTTGCCTTATGACCACCAGACTATACGATGGTGTTTCTGTAAATGTTTCATGGTAAATGCTTTGGCCTGAATTAGTACGTGACCTGTCAAAAATATCTGTAAGGTTCTTTGTCACAGTTTGGGGCTAACACAGCATCATTACATGAAAAATCCTCAGATATATACATTACTGAATCAAGATATATTATGTTCGTGCTGCACATATTCATGTGGTAGTCCCTTTAGCAAAACAGGTTCCTCTCTAAGTACTCAAGGTGGGTAGTTAGTGAATGGGGAAGACAGCCATAGGACTGACTCTGAAGTTAGATGGTAGGCTCAGAGATCATGCCAGGATGATCAGCTCCTTTGTCTTTTCCCCAGTCCACTATACTGGACCATATAAAATACAGCTGTTGCTCTTTCTCTAGCTTACATTACATCATGTGCCTCCTTACATCTTCTAAGTATACACCCAAGCACTTGTACCAAATTTTACATCAGTATCTCTGTACTGAGCCTTGACCTTGCAGTGCAATATGAATCCACAACACTTGCACATTTAGAAGAGAAGATCATTTACCACACAAAAATCAGTGCAATATACAACAGTTCCTGAAAATTGTTTTTGACAATAGATTTGTTTGAACATGTTTTAAAATGAGTAAACTCAGTAACTTGACGAACATTGCATATGCTTTCAGAGAGCTGTGAGGCATGCAGGGACTGTAAGGAGCTTTCATTCAAGACAAAAGTGCATGCAGCAGTCCTCCTGAAGGCCTCAATTCTATCATTAAAAAGACATTTTTGTTGTGTTTTTGTAACAATTAGGTAATGATTCCCAACCCATATGCTTGTACCAGATGTCTAAACCTTCACAGGACAAATTGAATTTACTCCTTCAGACAAACCATTTCATACTACTTAATAATAGCCAAGATCATTATTTTAATTCTTATCACTTCAAATCCAAACACAGCAAAGATTATGAATAATATGCCTCATTTTTTTTTTGCCTTGATTAATGAGCTATATGTGTGCAAAATAAGGCTTCACTCCTGAAGACAAGATCTCCCCTATGAAGCCACCGCCAGCCAGATTCTCTTTTCTAGAGCAGTTTCCCTGCACTGTGGAACAATGATTGTAATCCCAAAGTGCAAGCACCCGAAATGAAACTTTTGTGTGCTACAGATGCAAACCATAATAACTGCTATTTTTTTCTGCATTTCACCGTGTCTCCCTGTCACTATTAAGAGTTGCTGCTCTTGAAATATATATGACCTGTAAAGCTCAGAACCTTTATTTGCATCATACTTGGTCTGAACTTCTCACATCTTTCTGTCCCTAACAGCTCTGCCTGTTACTGTGGACACTGTCTTTAGCAATCCAAAAATGTCCTGAACTGTGCAACAGCAGAACTTTGTTTTTAAATACTGCTACATGAGAGATGCCAGAACTTAAATAAAAACAAGTTAATAGTCAATAACGTATGAAAGGTTGTCATTAGTCTTTGACAGTAAATATTGCATTACCCCAGGTTACCTGATCTGAAAAAGCCTTGTAAAAACTGCACGAGACAGTGTTATCTTTAACTGAAATGTTGGCTGGGGACTCAAATGCCATTGTTTAAAACAGGAGTGAACCACACGATACAGTGAGAATGGACAATGCCATTTACCACCTAGCTTTCAATTTATCTTCTTTCAATGGATTTTTAGGTAGGGTTTTTTTCAACTCCTGTTAGTATCTTCCTTGACTGTAAGCATTTATTGATTTTTAGAATTCAATCAATGAATTAAAACACAGGAGTGGGAAATAGAAATTGTACAGAGGCAAAATGGAAGGTAACGAGCATTGGAAATAAGGACATCTTCACTAAACATTCTTTGCCAGTTGCTAGCTGGTTCTGTAAGATCTTGGTAGATCACAACAAATTTTAAATTAAGAAAGTAAGAGCATACCAGTGCATGACTGTACTGTGACCTAAAGAATCCCTCAATAATTTCTCCTAATTATACTGTTTGATCCATTTTACTACATTACCCAGAACATCCAGTCTGCAAGATACACTGACATTAGTGTGTAAAGAATGCTACACAGCAATAGTGGATTTATTTTTACGTAGTTGTCTCTCATTTACTAGATTGACTTGTGGATCAAGTTTACTTGTATGCAAGATTCACTAACAGAAGTCCAACTTTAGTAAGCTTTAAGATATCTATTGCAGAAAACTTGATAAGAAAACATGATGTTTTCGTGTTTTTACTGTACAAGTAGTACTGACAGTCATTCAGATTGAAAGCAACACAGATGATTTTGCAGCCATAGCCTATAAATGCTATTGATTTTCTAATTTTTCAGTAAAAATCTCAGGTAGAGATAGTGGGATGGCTCTTAGGGAATACCATGTGCTTTCTTCAAATACACAATTTCCAATAGTTTGGGAGCATCGTGAATTTATCTCAGAGTACAATTGATCATCTGGACATGTAAATAATCTCCCTGAATAATCTTGTGTACAGAAATTGGTAAAATGATCTTCAGACTGATATAATGTGAAATAAGTCTACCTTCAAACTCCTCTGTACTTTTTGGATGTAATATAGAAACCTTTTTGATTCTTTAACTCTCCAAAGAATCATAGTTCCTGCTTCAAAAGGTATGTTTTTAGAGTAAAAAATTGGACAATACTCTAACATATCCACTAAATTATTCTGTTTTTCTGAGAAATATGTGTTGTTTCTCTGTATCAAAACAAAAAACCAAATTCTGTTATCATTTAGAGAATGCTTAGTCATGGAGCTTCATTACTGTGTTTTGGGGATGGTAGCTGTGGAGTAGAGACAGTCATTGGCTCCATAAGAATTAGTGATGGTCTAATAGCCACATATAATTCATTCTGTAATATCTTAAACTGCTACAAAGTTATAATGATTATGTCAGTACTTTATGTAATTTATTAATCTTGTCTACGATTGTGGCTTTCTCCTAATTGTCTTCCTGAAACTTTCTTAACAATACGAAGACTGTAGTCCAAGGTGTGGCTTGCACAGATAATGTTAACTTAGGCTTGCACAAATGTCTACTGGAGTCAACTATAGATCAAATTTAATTGCTTCTACTCTTTCCCCATTGTTGTTTGCTTCATTATGAGAACAAATACAGATTGTTCCAGGATGACGTTAATATGGCTTAACAGTATGCTATAGGGTTTAATTTTGCTAGTAACGTCATCCTTTTGTGACAGTTTACCACAGTTTAGAAGCAACAATTGAACTGTTGTCTATCATTTCCCCTCAAAAGATGGGATATTAATGAGATTTGAAAGAATAAATTTTATGAGAATTTCAGCAATTCAAACCAAGTATGACATTAGCTGTTAAAAGAAAAAAAAAGCACTGGAGTGAATCATTTTGTAAGCCTTGCAATCTGCAGGCAGGCTGACATTACAAGGAAGAGCTAGACAGCTTTGATTCACATGGAATTTCTGCCTGGACATATGACATGGAAGCTGGAGACCTATCAAAGTCATTAATGGAATACTTAAATAGCTTTGAAAACCAACACTTTGAAAAAATGCCAAGGGTTATGTGGAATTAATTCATTCCAAACACCAGGGTTCCTCATGCACCAACATCCTTTTACTGAAAAAGTTGATCATAAAAGAAAATGGAAATATGCAAAATATTTTAAGGAAAAAACATGCTATTTGACACTAGAGGACCTTCTAAAGGAGATCTTACTAATAAAATAACTACAGAACTACCTTTAGATATGTAAAATCTATAGAACTTTACAGTGGAGTGAACATGCAAAGAGCAGCCCACAATAGATAGGGAATAGGAAAGATTTTTTTACATTCTAAGTGATATTGATGATTTTTTGAATGATTCAGAGATTGAATTAAAATAATCATTGATTTCATTACATGATCATTTGAGCAATTTAATTTCTATTTAAAGCATTTCCTCATAGCTGATATGTGAATAATGATTTCTGCTTCTACCACAAAATCTATTTATAATTTCTCATGAAAATTATCAGGGAAACAAGACAGAGCTAATAAGATGTCCCAGTGTATCTTTCTTTCAGTGAGTGATGGCTTCTTTAGCACATTTCCAAGCATTTTTAAGTCCACTTTTGAAAGTCTTGAGAAGTGTTTTCCTCCATTTTCCTAAGAAAAATATAATTATGTAAAGTTTTGCTTTAACTTTGTCTGTCTTTTTATTTCCTATGTGGAAATGTATTGACTATTTATTGTTATAACTTCTCCAGTTTATTACTTAGATAATTGTTTGCTGTGTTTTTAATGTCTTCATCACTAGCTCTCATCATTTCCCAAAATCTATGTCTGGAAAAACAGTATCTTTAAGCTACTGCACTACATGACATTCAAGAAGTGAATATTCTAAACTTCTGTATTAATTCTGAACTTCTCTTACATTGCTCTACCTATTCAACTCAACTACATGGTTCAAATGCAAGTTTCAGTGTTCTTTATCTTTTGCTTATATAAACCATAAAGTTGTTTTCTGTATAACTGAAGAAAATTCTCAGTGTGGCTTGGCAATGAATGGTTAAAATCTCTTGACAATGGGCAATTAAAACACCTTCTTAGTGTTCTATAATTTAAGACATTTTCATTATTACTTCATTGTTCATGCTGAGTGATCAATAACAGATGCCTACATATGTCTTTTAGGAATGTGTCCACTGTAGCACATTCCTATCTAGTATAGGTTATTCTCCCATCCATTGCAAAGAATTTCATAAATTGATACCATTGTTGAACTACCTTCCCGATGTCTTCCAGGGAAGAAACATTTCATAGCCTGAAAGAGAAGTCAGCAGTAACCTTGATATCAACAGTAGATTTTAATGTAGAATCAATGAAACAGCCATGCCCTCTTCCAACCGCACCTTAAAGCTACTAGAAGCTGTGGTAGGGTTCTCTAGAGGCTGTCAAAATGGTAGGTATCTATAAAAGAATATTTGGATGGAAATGCACATATTTGGAACATAAAAAAGCACTCTCAGTTTTCCAAGTTTGAGATTTAAACTTGCTGTTGTTTCACTTGGTACATAATGCTTTATATATAATGCTTTAATATGGACACATCTTTGTTATTTAAAAACAAAAAAAAGTAGAAATCTTTGCATTTCAGGACAGACAGCATGGTACACCAGCTGAACTTTCTGTTTAGCATATCTCCTCAACTCTGTAATACAGGACAGTAAAAATTCCCACACCGGACCAGACACCGATTGAGAATACGGGATGGAGGGGAGAACGGGAATTTATCATCCTCACACCGTTTCTTCCACTCTTTTCTTCCATCACTCTCCCTTTATTAACTTCCTCTGGATTTTGAATGCAATTCACTTCCAAATCACTGCAGGTCAGAGATAAATTCTTTTAAAATGTTAAATGAGTGAATGACTTCACAATCTGATGCTTACTCTCCATCTGATTATGAGAAAAGAAAGAAACATACCACTGGAGAGTTATATGAATAAACAACAGGAGAGAGAGGAAAGAGAACAGGGCAAGCTGGTGGAGAGAGAGAGCTATAACATGCTCTTCATTCAAGTGATAATTGCTCTGTCTGAGCTGTCAGGCTGATGACACTACTGTCTGTCTCAACTCAAGCAGAGGTAGTTTTCCCTGTAAACTAAAAAACAGGTGTGTCAAATTAATCCTTTCTATAGTTGTAGTAGTTTCAGTACAGTTACAGAAAGAAGAATTCTGCCTTAAGAACAACTGAAATAAGTAGAGTTTTTCCAGGCTTTGCACAGAGTTTAGAATCAAAAGGGTGGACACATTTGTAGGGTATAAATCTGAATGCATTTTGTAAAATTAATATCTGCTACATCTTTATTTTAAATATGTCACCTACATTATCACTAAAATGCACTGCAGTCTTTCTATAATTCATTTTTACTGGAAAATTGATGGTAGAGAATTTGAGTAGGAAAAACCAAACTTTGCATTGGCCTTGAATACTTCTGAGTGCATCTCTAAAGAAGGTCAACAAGGATACTTGCTGGGAGCTGTTTGAGTATTAGTTAATCAGAAATAATTGCATTTTGATTCATCACTAGAGCTCTTGACAAATGCAACCTTACCATTTTTTAATCTCCCTGAATTTGATAACTCATGAAGCTTCATCTCTTCATTTCCTTTCATCCCTACAAGGGCAGAAGGGACTAGGGGAAAGTTTCATGTTTAATAAAAATCCTAAACTACAAAAGTAGTGTTAGAAGACATCTACATTTTTTTTCTGAAGGAATAGGATGAATGTATATTATTGCTTAGCAACATTCTATACTATTGCAGTTTATTAAGTACAGTGTTTCATTTAATATCAACAGAGGCACTAATTTCACCAGCAGAACCACACCTATTTCTGCCAGCATGGCAGGACAGAAAGAATGTTCTCAGAAAGAATGACATTAAAAGCATAAGTTTTCTTTTTTAGCTTTAAAACCTTTGTAGGTGTTAAAACAATTATGCAAAACACTTCAGAACAAATTGTAACGTATTTTACCTTCCTGGCACATGCAAGTGTGGCAAAATTTGTGGTGCCTCTTCCACTTTTTCCTTCATTACAAATAGAAATGCAAGACATTAAACCATCACAGGGAGATGTATGGAAACTTCATTAGGTAGGACTATTTCTTTAATCAAGCACGTGAAGCATCCATCTGACCCAGATGGATAGGAGACTGTCTTAAGGACAGACTCAGAAAGCCTGCAGCTGCCTTCCCACTGGTTTTGAGACACATGAATTGGAATAAAACTTTGCTTGACACTCCACCATCTAGACAGTACATAAATATGCTCTTCATAATGGATTTTTTTCTGTATAATGTCTTACAAACAGCTTTGCAATTGAAGTAGACAGAAATGCTTTAACACTGGTATGTTTTGCTATTTTTCTAAGAAATACACATGTTATTAACTTGTAAAAGTAACTCTTAAGTGTTACACACACACAGTTCTCAATTTCATGTTACATGTGCTGGTTTCATTCCTACCAAAGCAAGGAAAAAATTAGAATTATGAATTAGGAGGACAAGAAAGTCTTGTCAGGATTATGTCTGGGAAGAAACCAGGAAAGTGTATTATCACTCAGCAAGATTCAGTATCTTTGCAGTTTCTTGACATACACTGACTCATTTAATGTGATCTGAAAATGTCATCCACAGGATTCAATTTATTCTGAATTTTGCTTCCAATATAATATATTGTGAAAGAACAAAGGTCTGGAGAATGTTGACCTCTTCGAATTTGCATTGCCATCCTGTTCTCCCCATAGTGGTCAGAATTTGAAGGTGAGGATTTTGCATAATGTGTCTTAAGAACATATGGTAAGGTTACAAGACATAGCAATGCATGACAATTGTGTCCGGCAGCCTATACAAAGGTTCAAGACAATGAAGTACATTTCTTTACATAATGACCTGGAAGATTAGTTACGCTTGATAAATGTGACTTGAGAGGCATTCATTCAACTCAGACTTTTCTCTGCAAGCAGTATTACATTTCTTTAATATATTCCTAAATCTAAATATAGACCATTAAATTGCTAAATGTTGCTGAAATCTGTTATGGAGATAGTGCTAATCCAGTCAGTTCTCAGAAGATATATAGACCAGTTTCTAATTGCTCTCAGAAAGTAAAAGTGAGGTAATAGTGATAAGAACACAGAAACAACTCTGCCAAATAATTTCCATAGAATATTACAGCTAGACTTGATATATGGAGTTCTTTGTACAACACTGCTCAGCTTGTAGGTCAGCTTGCCATGACACTAAATATGGCTGTGTGGTTACTAGGAAGGCCGAAAATAGAGTAAGGGACTCAGCAAAGGGTTTCATTATCTGTCCAGGCTGCCAGTGATACACAGATTGAATTAAAAGTGATGATACTTAAAGCCTTGAGGGTTATGGGTCTTAGTCATCCTGTCAGTCTTCTGAGCTCTGTGTATCCTAACTTCTTAGGTTGGAAGGAAAGGGTCTTCTGTAAAGTGTTACTAAAAGTGGAATTGGCATATATTTGTTTCTAATGATGAAACTCTTATAGCATTTTATAAGATATAACATTAAGATTTTTCAACTTTAGACATTTGGAACCGAGTATTGACTTGTTCTTGAATACTTTGTCTCTCACTTGGTTTTGCTGGGCTTTCACTAGAGTTAAATATTTTTCCTGCTATGTCTAAACATTATACATATATCTCTTTTACTGATCATTTATAATCAATATTAACTTCATCTTTTTGTATTTCCTATGTTTACAATAGATGACAACAAAAACATGACATGCTTGCCACGTCTTTTGGCCAGTAACTTTTACAAATACTATTCTCAGGGACATGGACATATTTTAGAAGAAAATGAGAATTAAAAATAATTTTAAGAAAATCAAGACAACAGAAGATAAGTTCCTCTGTGACCTACTCTAGGTGGTCCTGCTCTGGCAGGGGAGTTGGACTAGATGATTATTTGAGATCCCTTCCAGCCCTTAAGATTCTGTGATTCTGTAAAATCTGATCTTAACCACTTATACTGCAAAGTAGTAAACTCTGAGGTGTGCTCTGCAGACGCCTTTAAAGTGAGTAGTTTACAACATTCAACAGAGCAGTTGTTGCCAAAATTTATTCCTAAAATGTGTTACAGGAGGTCCCTTCCAGCCCCTGGGATTCTGTGATTTTGTGATTCTGTGAATCAGAGAGGAATTGCAGACAATTCTGGTTCAGTGACTTCCTAGCGACAACTGGAAACATGGTATTAGTGGAACACAGTAATCCAAGGGGGAGCCACAACAGGGAATTGTTTGTCTCGGTTTTGAAATTGGTGAGAGTAGAAGGAAAATTATGAAACCTTTAGTTCAGAACTGCTTGAAAATTCAATGCTGATTCTGAAGGCATCTCTATCTGTGGCCCTCAGTTTTCCTCCAAACCTCTTTGTCTTCAGAAAGAATTGAAAAGGTGTTTTTAAACCTGCATTTTTCTAAATAAGATATGACCTGGTTTATCTAGTCAAGTTTCAAATTGCATCTTGTGAAGTCAAGTTCTTGCATTATGGGATTCTAAGGTCAGAAAAGGAGATCAAAGAAGCCGAGTATCATCCAGCTCAGTACCTATAAGGCTGCTTTTGCAGTACATTGTAATATTTAGTTGTGTCTTCAGTACAGTCTAAGATTTTATATATGAAATTCTGTAAATAGAGGAGACTCCCTGGATATGACATACTGCTACAGAACAGGTAGTGATCTAATAAAAAGCAAAAGAGGAGAAGGGGTTTGCCAGGGCTCTGCGTGACATGAATGCTAACAAGTCCACTCACGTCATCAGCTTCCCTGCTCTCAGCTCCCCGCTCCCTCCCTTCCTTTCTCTTTTATGAGCCAGCTTGAAATCAGGGAATTACATGCTAAGGAAAACCCTTCAGCTAAACATATAATTATTCTGCACAGGATCAGTGCAGCACAGTTAATCAGTTTACCAACTGAATTAATTTTTATTTTTTCATGTCTGCATCTCCTGTTGAGAGTGAAGAAATTCTAGATTTAAAGGGGAAAAAATGGCTTGTAGTTGTGAAATGAGTCCCCAAAGCTGGGCATTCATTATGAGAGAAACCTCCACTGCAGGCTGTCTTTGGAGACAAACCTTATTGTCAATCCCCAAGACTTTGAGTAACTGACTCCATGTGGAGTTATTACTTACAGGTATTTAAGAAATAACTGGTTTCTTATTTCAATTTTCAGCAGCTTAATAACATTCTGTTCTCTGAAAGTCACAGCTGTATTTCATTGCATTGTATTTCATTTCACTTCACTGGATTGTTTTGAAAGACTGGCATTTATTTGGACAGCACTGTCACTTCACTGTAAATGAGTTCACATTTTAAATGACCTACTTGTAAGCTTCTTCACTTAGGAAGTATAAAATCTTTAAAAGTACAGAGAATACCTTTTAGATTCCACTTACAATGAAAACACAAATTATCATGGTTTTACTAATTCTAAGTGCAAATAAGAGTCGACAGTAAGACATCATACCTCCCCTTTGTGCCTCGGATTCTGAACAGGGTTATTTTCCATAGTGCCTGCATGTATATTGAAATTGGTAGCCTTTGGTTTAGGAGTGCTCCTGCTGAAAACCTGTTTGCAGCTGCAAAGTGTCACTGAGTTTCGCAGCACACTCAGAGGCCAAAAAGCAATCAAAATCTCCAGGTAGAAGCATTATAGAATAAATAGTGTAGTGTAGTTTGTCATTTACTCACATTAATATGTTAATCAAAAGAAAAACTGACCAAGTTACTCTGATTCTCAATGTACCTGTGAGCTTTATGGGTAATAATTCTTTTCCCAACAGTGCCAAAATAGAATTTGAACAAGGCAAAGTTCTTTCACTTAAAATAACTTTGAGGTCCAGAGTATATACACCCAAGAAAATGTTTAAATTATGTAAGAAATGGCTACATATCAGGAGAAATTCTGGCTCATTTTCTGGAAGGAAAACCACTTAAGGAAATCCAAAATTTTGGAAAATTTGACAAAAAATAATAAAGTTGTAAATAATACCTTCCCAAGCAATGCTTTCTGCTCCTTTGGAAATTTTCTTTTTCAACACAGTGCCTTCTGATGTGTATTTGCTAAACTTTAAAAAATATTTTTGCATACAGACAATTTCTTTAACACAAAGTTGGCTAGAGTCTTAACTTTTGAATTCTCTATAAGCCTCGAGAATCCATTTCTAAAGACTTGCATGGCCTTTTCAGGTTGTCCACACCATCAGATGCAGTTCCTAAGTTAAATTCCAGTTGAGTGCATTCTCAAGAAAGGAACTGTGGATAAATACAAGATGCCAACCTGTCATAATAATGTTCCTTAAAGCTTACCAATTCTTACTTTTTTGGCAAGTAACATTTCCTTAAGGAAACAAACAGAAGGGTGTCTCCTCTTGGTTGGGGCTTAGACTACACTTTCTTCTGATAATAGCACACTGTAATCAGGACACATTCTGTGTAGCCAGGTCTCAAATGATTAACATCATTTTTGTGGCTTTCTTCCATCTTCCCTTCAATTATTTGACTCTGCTGGTACTTACTCCTAGTTAATTTCAAACCACTCACTTTGCTAACAATTTGTAAAAATAAGTTATTACAGCTTAAGTAATTATGGTAAATTCAAGTTAAGAAGACATATGACTATAATTTCCCTATGAAATGTTACAATTTACAACCTTTACAAATAAAACAAATCCACTACAGAGTTTTCAGGGAAAAAAAAGTATATTACACTTGCAATATTTGTTACATTGTTTATTGACACGTTGCTTTCTATAGCAAAGATAATATTCTACATTCATAGGATGATATGTTTTCTAAAATGTCTTTATCTTTTAATGCTGTGAAAGTGTACCTTTCACTATAGAAAACACACATAGCTGCTACCTTATCCCTTGAATATTACTACCCATGCAGACCTTCGACTTCTCTAATGTATTAATAGCTATTTAGCAGAATGACTATAGCTAATGGAGCTGACAGACAGGAGATAAGTAAATGGCAGTGGCCACAACTGGGCAATTTTTTTAAAGGAAAGGATTTACAAGTAGCTTTAAAAAAAAAATCAGGTATACTTCCATTTGTGTGTATAAGGTCTTTGGCTACAATGAATTATGCATTTATAAAGCTAAACATTGGGATTTTTAAAAAAGGGATAATTAATATTAGCCTGGTAAAAATGAAGAAATGTTCAACTTCGCAGTTTGTGAATCTGTAGCACTTGAGTTACCAAGGAAAAGACCTTTCTTGTGAATATTTCAATGTTCATTGCACTCTACTTATTTATGCTTAAGCCCAGAGGCACACAACTGATAACACTGCCTACTCCAAACGTCCCTATGGATGTAGTCTGCAGTCTTTGTGTAGAAATTTAACCGTTGGGCAACTCCATACATTTAAAAACCTTTTGTTGGTAGCATCTCCTTGCTTCCTATGATATGCACTACACATGTTATCCAAGATTTAAGTACTTTACATCAAAAAGGATGAAAAGTAGCAGGAAGTATCTTTCAATTTAGCAACAAGTATTATACACACTTTGACGTTTAACTTACATTATAAATCAAGTAATGAGTTAAAACAGCATAACAGTCGGTTAACTTTTAAAATCTTTTAAGTTCTAAAAATAAAGGTGTAGATTGGAAAACTCTTCTCTGCATGTACATTAGGAATTGATTTCAAGACATGACAATAGAGTATGGGAAACAATCCTGTACCTAATAGTTTCAGGATCCATCCCAATGACCTGCTTAAGACTTGTCAATTAACCTGAGTTTGAAAACACCTGAGAAAAAAACTACATATACTCCCTTAGATGCCATTAGCTTCCTAATACGTGTGCTTGTAAAAGAATAGTTTGCTCATAACTGTAATGTGTCTGAGGAGCACCTAAATAGCCCAGTTTCAGTTAAGTTTGGAGACGTCAGCAAAGTGAAATCAAACCCATTCTCTTATTAATGGTAATACTTAAATACTTTAAAGATCTTATGGTGGGCATCCAATTCAGCATTCCAATAAGTTCAGTAATCATATTACAGAACTTCTTTCCATGAGTAACGTACAAACAAAATTTGTATCTCTTCTCCTTATATAATGGGGGTCCCTTGTAGCAGAAACTGTCTCTAAGACAAACAGTCCATCAGAAGCTATGTGTGATAATACTATTTCATCCTACTGTGGAAATACATTTTTCCTCACTTAGGAGAAATTTAAAGTGCTTATCAGCACAAACATTTCTTCACCCTCCCATCCAAACCAGTCTGTTTGCAGCACAGAAGAGCATTATCAGGCAAAACATGTCACAGCTTATGGCTGTGTTGTGAAACTGCGAACGTGGGGGGAAATCATTGTTTCTGACAAGTTATCGGGAAGAGTTTCCCTAACGAAGCGATGCCCGGCGCTGCACGTCCCCTGCTCGCCCTGCGGGCTGCACTGTCCGCGGTGCCTGAAGGGACGGGGCCGCGGGTGCGACTGGCACCACGGCAGCACGAGTAACAGCGGCTGGGAAGCCTGGAGAAATCAGGACGTGTCCCTAAGGGAGCAGAATCCCTCCGTCCAGCCACCGGCACCTTATGCTCCTTGTGGTACCCTAAACTACATGCAAGTGCTGCACAGCCACTGCATCAGATCACCTGATATGAGCAAAACAGACCTAATCAGGGCAAATTTAAAGCAACAAAACATAATAACGTTACACTGTGCAGTGCATGATGGAGTCATGAGACACAAACACTTTATGTCTGCATTTGCCACAAACGCATTTGATCCCAGCTCAGGTCTCGGCAGAAATCCCAACAACATGCTGCACAGCTTAAACAGCCTCTCTCCTCAGTCGTGTCTTAAAAACTATTGTGCCTAGCAGCATACAGATTATTATAACTGAATAAACTCTTCCCAAAACAAAGAATACAAAAGCAGACATGTAAATTGCAAGGATCCAAAGTACAGACAATACATGGTAATAAATGATCATACCTTTCATCCAATCCACTACTTGCTTGGGCGTCCACTTGCTAATAGGTTCCATAACGAGAGCCATCATCAGATCACTTTATCATTCGCACCAAAATCAGAAAAAGGAGAGGAAAATAATGTATCAAAGCATGGCTGGGCTAAGAGAGCTGTATGTTTTTACAGTGCAGTCCAAAGAGAAGATGATGCTTTGTCCCTCCAGGTTTCTCCTGCACTGATTCAGTAATGTATAAAATTACACTGCTTGATCAGCTCTGGCACCTCCCCCACTGCACACAGCCTGCAACACGCTGGAGCACAGAGCCAGGAAATGGTGCAGTACGTATAGACTTACTTACAAAAGCTTCTACCCAGTGATCTACTTATTAGACTGGCACAAATATAAAATTATATTGCACAGAGAGCAATTCAAGCTGGAGCTATTCCAGACAGTGAGTTTCAAGGAGCTTTATTCCAACAAGCACTGGGATCTTCATCAGGGAAAATATCACTACTGTAACTTGATAGCAGATTGTCTTGGCTTCATTGTGAATATGCTGACTGTCACTCAGTTTAAAGTGAAGATAGAAATATCAGAATATCACTTGGCATCTGGCAAAATGCTGAGCATCTCCATCTTTACAATACAAAATATTGCTGGAGTCTTATACTATATAATCATGCAATTCAGAATGTCAAACACAGTATAAAAAGTCTTATCCAAGAAAAAACTGGTGGAAGAAAACTCTTTTTTCTAGCCACATTCAGAGCCAATATATTTCCTCCTGCTGCTCATTTTGCAGTGAAAGAATGACAGCATCAGAGAGTCATTTTTTACTACTACAGCACTTCAGTGTAGACAAGTATAGCAAGTATTTTGATTCAAAGCACTGGGACCATTAGTCAATTTCTTCCTGTTGTTAGGGAGAAAAAAAAAATCCTAATCCTGAAGTTTACTACTCTTCCATAAAATGAAGGTGAAACGTTTTAATGAGATGTGCCAAACTGCTTTTTGGACCCATATGTGACTCTGCACCTCGTTCAGCACAAGTTCTGCATCATGTGGTTGAAGAGGTGTATGCTTTCTGTTTGATCCATTGTCTGAGATATGCAGTCTCACTATTTTATCTTAAGGGAAGAAACTCAGATGCTGGAAGAAAAAAAAGAAAAACAGACAGAACAAAGCAGTTCCACCTTTCTTTTCAGCAGTCTCTCATCTGTGCCTTTCCTTCCTGCGCTGCTCCAAGTTCCACCAGCATGTTAGTGTAAGACAATGATATTGTTACCATGTCTGCCTCACCCGACTAGCGCTCTGTTAATTTACCCAGGCTGAGGACTATCCTCTCTTTCTCATATGGGGAAATAGAAAATGAAAATGAAATATTTAAGCTATACTGTTTCAAGGTTCTGCTTTTAATCTATGTAGATGATGATGCAGACAGGCATCCTTTCCCCGCCCTCACCACTCCCACCACCCTTGCCGAAATGACTCCAAAGACATGTACCACTCCCAGCTCAGTGAGGCACTCTATCCTTTTTTATTTTTCTTTTATTTTGGGAAGTAGGATGATTAGTATTCTATGATGTATTTGGAGTGCTCAGAGCACAGATCTTCTTTGCAAAAGGATTCACATCAATTCTCCTTCAAGAAGGCTGTTTCCAGCTGAACAGCATACCAGCTTTTTCTATGAGTTTTGGAAGATCACTTCCAGCATCTTTAGTTCTGTCTAAATAGCTGTTTACAATAGATATAATAATGCCAAACATTTCAAATGCATAATACTTCTCTTTTTAGGCAATAGGGGACTAGATAGACATGCAGAATAAATATTTGTGTTAGCTGTTGGAAACTGTACAAGCTGTTTGTTTTGGGGCTATGCATTCTTAAAATTATTTTCACCCAATGATCACCCCTCTGAAATTCTTTCAAGTTCAATACAAGGATGGAAGAATTTGAGATAAGTTATGTTTTGTATGAATTTAGTATTAGGATGCAATTACATTAAGTGATCTTAGTTCGTGATTGTTTGGACTATTTCCCTAATTTCTGTAATTTGACAGATGCTCTGTCAATGTCGTTTTGTCTCACATCTCTTACTCATGCTTGACTGGGCAGACTTTTTATTTCTAGTTTGACATATTTGTGAAAGAGGATAGAGTCTGAATTCAAAGCCCGACAATGTCAGTGGGCAAACTTCCATTCATTTTAATTGTCCTTGGATAACAAAATAGCCCCTGAACTATTATTTTAGAATCAGTACTTCCATTTTCCAATCAGAACTTTTTGAAACTTTTTTCATGTCCTGTTACTGAGGATTTCACCACTAAGATGGTTTGCTTTTGTATTTATTCACACTGTTATTTGCCATCACGATGCTAGTTCAGACGGTAACTGTAATTTATCCGAAAGACTTTGACTTTTAGATAATCTCTTGTCTTTTTCTTTATTATTACTAGGCACAGTGTGTCTATGTTTTGGGATTGTACAACCTTCTGGACAGCTGTCTACTTTTTGTTCTACTTCTTGGAATAAAATATTTGAAGTTGTTAAAAAGGGTATATCTTTTTCTCTCCTGAGTAGATGATTTATTCAGCTTCATTATCCATGTCATAGATTGGTATGCATAGGTATAGTTTGTCATGAATCATCTCAAACCCAGACAAATGTTCCTTTGAGTTACCTCAGGAGTATGTTCATTGTGCCAGCCCATCGATGATTGTATGTGGATATTTCCTCTGCTTCTTGCTTTGTTATTTCAAGAAAGATTTATTTCTCACACCTTGTCATGTAAGAGTACCACAGAAACATGGGAAGTCTTGTCTAGATCAGGAAAGGAGCCTGTGACAAACCAAAGATCTCAGTTATGGCTACAACTGAGCAATAGCTAAGGTCAAATGGAGTCATGATGCATTCAGACTATTTCTGTAACCACTGTCCACACCAGTTCATAGCACTTTTTAATATAGGTTTTCCAGTATGCCAGCTGAGGTAGTGACTGAAATGAGTAATCATGGAATAAGCCACCTATTACACTGAGCTATCATCCTCATTACAGACATGATTCTAAACATAGCTGTGGTAGAGTTAAATTGCCTACCTTACAGTTATTGTCAGCTATAGGTCACTGTAGTAACATTAAGTTTGAAAAGCCAAAACAAGGAACTTTTTTTTACATAAGAAAAATTGTGTAATCCTAAAGCTATTCCTTGTGGTTTTCCATCCATTTGTTGCAAGGCTTCTGCCTAGATCTATCCTATAATCTACCTTGCATTGCTTCCTAATACCAACATAAAAGAAACAATGCTTTCCCATGATTATGTTTTTCTTACAGGCTGAATATAGCAAACCACTAGGAAAAAAAAAAAAGATCAAGGAACATCTTTCTCACCATTATTCTATCTAGGTCATGTAAATGAGAAATACTTCTTACTGAAGTCTGCATAGATACTGGAGCAGAGTAAAGCACTTGAAACAGAGAAAGGAAACAGACCTTTCACTATATGATGCAGTGTTGTTGTCTAAGGCCTATATAAAATAATCTGGCAATTTCAGGCCATAATCACTGCTATCATCTTTGACAGTCAGGGCCTGAGGCTAAGTAGACAGGTTGAAAGGTTTTGAGTCCCTCCTTCCCAGTAATAATGCTGGTAGTTCTTTAGTTTTTCAGCACAGACTGGTATCTCTGGGATTACTAATTAGACCATCATTCTCTGTGTTTTGATGGTCACTGTGGGAGGCAGTTAAATGTTCCTGTGTATTTCATGGCCAGTGATAACTTTCCAAGTAAGGACTATGCTCAAACCTGTTAACATAGTATAACACATAGAACAATTGTGTATTTCTTGCAGTTTTCATTTGGGAACAATTATTTTTGCAAGCTGTGCATTTGACAGTGTATTTGATAGCCATTATGAAAAACATAAGCATGCAGATTTAGATTAAATAACTCACAAATGCTCTGAAAAAGTGGTATGTAATGTTAGAACCTAAGGCATTTAGAATTTATATTATTAAAGGAAATATAAGCAAAATATCTAAGGAAATTACTGTTGAAATCTTGGTTATTGTTAGTTTTTTATCATGAAATATTCATGTACTATACAGCTTCTTTTTGTGGAAAATATCATTTAAAAAACCCCAAAATGTAGCTAGTTGTTAGTTTTTGAGTGTTTTTGTTTCAAAATGGGTTCTGACTGTTGCTGTTTCCACGTAATCACTTCTCTGCATCATAAGTCTTGAGACTCTATGTTTCAAAGGTGGAGGGTAAGAAAACTGCTTTTGGTCAATTTGCATGAGAGCAATAAAGCTTGTGCTGTGAGGAACAGAAACCCCAGCTTACATTTGTGATAGGGATCAACAAGCATACCTATTGAATTAGAGACTTTTGCCTTACCTGAATTTAAGAGCTGAAGGGCTGGATTTTGGCTGTCCTCACAGAAGAGCTGGAGGAGGCTTCCCAAGCTTTGAACAGCCCATACAAGGACTGTAAGGAAAAAGTAAGACCACTCCCAGCTCTCAACAAGAAAGTGCTACACAATAGATCATGTATTATAGCTTTTGAAAAGTAGGTTGGATATACTAAGTATGTTGCATCTTGTCCAATATATGTACCAGCTAGTGCTGGGAGGTATTTTCTTTCTGTGGCAGCATCAGCCCTTTCTCCTCTCCTCTTCTCTTATCTCCCCTCCCCTCCCCTCTCCAGGTGCCCTGACTCTACTCCAGCTGCGGGCCATGTCCCGCGGAGCTCAGGTTGCCCGTTCTGGAGTGCCATCTACCGGCACCGCGCCCCGCTCCACTCCGCTCCGCACGCCAGGACCTGCCGCCAGCCAGCCCAGAGCTGGGCGAGCCCGGCAGCCCCTTGCCCTGTGCAGTCAGGAGGTTCTTTCCCCTGCAAGACTTTTCTCCACCGGTTAAGCTGTAAAGCTGAGTGGAAGCATTCCCCTGGGACTTCGCCTGCGCCGGTCCGCTGCAAACTTTTGAACTTGGAAAGCAAGACACTTTTTGGCTTCTAAAATAGAAAGCAAGCAGTTAATTTGTAAAGCTGATGTTTATTGGTACTCCCTTTTACAGTTTGGGTTTTTTTCATAAGAACCCACTGCAGTCTCTACTATTCAGTCAGAGATATTGTATTAATATTGCAGTTTTTACATAGAGCTTCATTAGAAATTTACATTTTCATGCTCTGTTAGTTGATATAACTGTTTTATTAATGTATGTTAGTGACAATATATGATACCTTACATTAATCTGGTATTAAAACACTCTTAAAAAATGGTTAAAAGGCTAATATTGCAAAAATGCAGGAAATACTCCATATTTTGAGAATATAAAGAACACATTTCATAATCACTCATTAGACATTGCTGAGATCCTTCTGTACAGTGTTTTTTTCTTAGGATACTTCAGCATTCACACAAGCTCCTACTCTGTCATCTCTTGAGACTGAAGTCCTCTACTTAGCCACAAGACACGTACAGTATGGACAAAGGCAGTGCAAGTTTCATCAGATCTTATTATCATTTTAATCATAATATCATCTGGTTTTTTTTCTTACCCTTCAGGTATGTTACAATTCCTCAACATCAATAGAGGTTTATATAAGATTCTAAAGATTGCATAATCTCTGGTAAAAAAAAAAAAATCACTTTCTGCAGTGATACTCAGAGTTTTAAATTTACCTTAAGTGTATTCATGTCGAAGGTGTCTAAAGCCATACACAAAAGTTAACATAAGGAATATAGTTCTTCTCTAGTAGAAATGCATTGACTTCAGTGAAGAGACTGCTAAGTTACAACAGGAATAAATCTTTCCCATAGAAGATGAACTATAAGTTGTTTGACTAGGACTGCAAGTGTTTTTCTGAGCAGAGAGTACTGAAATGTTTTCATATTAATGGAAACAGGATCGTCTGGTTTTAGTCTGCTTGCTAATACTGCCAACATGTTTACAGTCTTCCAAACAGTTCCAAAGAAGAGAGCATGCTCAAATCTGTGAATCACTGTGACAATCTTCAAAGCAAAGCTACAAGAAGAGAGCATCTTTAAGAAGGGCCTGTCAAATATGCTTCTACCTAGCCAAGGAAAAGGATGCTTTCATATAGAGACTCATAATACTAGAACTAGTTACAGCTCCCTCCCCACAGAAGAGCAAACTTTGTGAAGACACAGATATTTGGGTAAGGCTTAACTCTGAGCTGCTGGAAAACAGAGAGGATTGGTAATTTAGGTGCATCATCTGCATAATTTATCTCTTCAGTTTGCCATCATCAATTTGGTAAACAGGGAACATGTACAGAAAGATCCTTTGTTGTCATTTTTCTATGCAGAATTCCTCTGGGAATGACTACAAAGTTCTTCTAAATTCAGAATTGACTGGATGGTGCAACTAAATTATGGAGGAACAGGAAAATATCTTGGCAGTAAGTCTATTTGAGTCTCAGATGTGACTTGTTACCTTCAGAGGGGATCCTGTTGCATTGGACAGAGGATTCTATGCTCAGAATGGATTCTTAATTCGGTTTGCAAAACATAAAGCTTATAGTGTCAACAGTCACAGAGTCAACAGAAGAATTTCCAAAGGCAGAAGTGGACAACCTCTTTCCAAAATATGTCCACCTTAACAGAAATTGTCACTGTGATGCCAAAATTATCACATGTGTTTTGACGACCTGTATTATGTAGTTATTACGTAGATTAAACTACATCTTCATAACTCTTCTTTTTGGCCCTAAAATCTTTGCATTTATGAACTTTAAAATTTGAGTGGCTGTTAATTTTAGCTTTTATTCTTTTAAGAAAACAAAATATTAGAATATTTATTGCTACTGTATGCTTCATTTCCTGTCAATATATCCATACTACTCGCAGACAATATAATTTATATTTGCCTTTCCCCTTCTTACAGTAGATAAATGAAAAATATTCATTTGATAAAAGCAGAACAAGTGTTCAATATACCTCCTCTGCAAGATTCATACAACCACTTAGAAGCAATAAACCATCTGCTTTTCACTACATTAGGTAAACTATATTACTTTGGAAAAAACCAATAATAAAGGGAAACTTGACAACAGCAATAAAACTTCCAAACTATTGATACCAGATCCCCTTGTTATTCATTATTTGCTGGCTGGAAAGTAGGCTTTGAAACAAAATTGCCTGATGATTTTCCTAATGCTTTCTGGGAACTTGATCTCTATATTCTGTGTTAACATTTATTGCTTGAAGAAAACGGTCTAGTAGTACCACAAGTGAGACTTGTTTTGCTCTTTAGGCTCACTCACTCTGAGGCAGAGACAAGCACAAGTTCAAAAGTCCAGGAGAGCACTGGGGTGTAATCCAGGCAATGATGTGGAGAAGTATTCCACTGAGAAAACACATCTTATTCTTTTGCACTTCATCATCATCTTCTTCTCTGTCATCCCATGATAAAATTTGCCTTACAGAAATATTTGAACATGGGCTTAAATATTAAAAGAGTCATTTTGCCTTGCAGAGATATCTGATGGGGTCACTCAGGATGCACTGGCAAGGAGAATGTCAGATTCATAAAATTATAACAATTATTACAATGCCATCTTAATTTTTCTGTGTGTTTTTTTGTCCAAACTTGTCTTTCATGTTTCGAAGTGACGAGTGACAGGCAAAGCTTTTCTTGAAGGCATTCTCAAGATGACTTTTTCTTTATCTTAGCATCTCTGCAAAGCCCTGCTATTATTAGGTCTTTCTAATGCCTTGGTTAAAACCTCAGAGATTATGCTCCTACTTTATACTCCAATAACCTCTTCATTCATGATGTTTAGTTAGACTAAATATTTGCTTGGAGGACTGGCTGCACAGTGACTACAGAGATATTCCCAGCGCATGACTACAGACACTTTTTTTTGTTGCCTTAATATTGTGAATAGAAAAAGAGATATAATAATCTGAAAGCTCGGAAAAGAAAATTCATGGAGGCTGCTAATACCTACCAGCCTACCATAACACCAAAATATTTACTGCAGCCTTCACCATGTTTACTTCCAAGAATTTAATACATGAAGCTCCCTATACTGCCCTTGAAAAGTCTGTGAAGGACTGGTGGATTAAATCCAGTTTAAATGAAAAGCTGGAAGTTGTTCATCTTCTCTGTAGTAATACACTGACACGGGTAAAACACTAATACAAAAGAAGGATGCAAAATAAAAATGTCTGTTCCCTCCAGCCTGCCTCCCCAAATTAACATGCTTTGACATTTAAAGAGACCAAAAAGATGATGCTGATATGTCCTGTCATGTTTTCTGCTATATCGCAGCAGCATGCTCTTTGCTCTTAACCAAGAACCTTTGCATTAGCAAACAGTTTTTCTCCTGTAATTCACTTGTCAGGACTCTTCCTTTATTCTTGCATGCAATGGTAGCTTTATTTTTAAAGGCCTCATTTCAGGGGTCTTAACAGTTAAAGCAATTCTTTAAACACTCTCTAATTTCTGATTATAGCCAAGCTACTGAGCATTTCCTTAGGAGCCATGTTCTCCAAGTCTCTATAACAGCTTTTTTCTTTTCAGGTTTCCATAAGGAGTGTGTCTTGTTTTTCAGACTCTTCAGAGAAACGTGTCTTTCTAGCTCTCCTCTTAAAGGTGCTTTCTTTTCTATGAGAATAATTAGAAATGCTCCCTAATGACTGCAAGCATCAAAATATCAAATCCTAAAAAAAGAGGCAAGATTCTTTTAACACAGATATGACCATGACCAAGCCCTGCCCTTGGAGTCCCACTACATGTCTATCACCAATTCCTCATATCACTGAGTTTTACTAGTTTTGTTCCTCAGGCTTCTGTTACTCTCTCAGTTGAATTCAGTCCATCAGCTGCAAGACAAAGGTTTTCTCTGAAGGAAAACATCTCCTGCAGTTCAAGTTGTTGTGTTTTTATTTTTAAGCTCAGTGCAGTGGCAGCCACAGCAGCAATTTTTGGCTACAAAACCTCTCAATAGGCGGTTAGCGCTGTGAGCAGTGCTGTAAAAAGGTGAGACAGACATGAAAGCTGTTGAGAACGTGACTCATTTCACAGTGCCTTTAGACAGCCCCATGTCTTCTGTCTGGAAGATGAGTATAATGACTATTTCATTCTATTCAGACTGGATCCAACTTCCAGTCCTCTTGCTGTCTGGGTTCTGCTTTTTATTATTAGGAAGATTAAAATAAAACTTCATAAATGTAACTCAAAAACTTCTCCCTAGGTTTAGCTGAGACCAGGGCTCCAGGTGCTCATATTCAGCTCATATTCCACCTCCCTGCTCACTTTGAACTTGTTGCCAAATTCCTCGTTACTTGGGACAGATGATGTGAGTCTGGGGACAGTGCTGTAGCATGCAAGCAGTCACAGCAGCAGAGGGACTAAAACATCGTTGCTCACACCTGTTCACACCTTTTTTTTTTCATTTTTAAATAAAAATCTAAACCTTATGTTGCAATATTCTCTCCCTTTTCATCATAGTTCTTCCAAGGCTAATCTCAGGATAATAACTTTTCATTATCTAAGCTACCATTTTATTAACTCTTTAATGAAGGAGATCTGTGCAGCTGTCTCTAATTTGAAAGAGTTAGAAGAAATACTGAGAGCATTTATATACATGTAAAACTATTAATACTAGTTCAATCTATTTTTACAAATCCATTTTGCATTCTAAACTCAACTACACATCATTACTTACGTTTAAGGCTGCCTGTATGTTTTACTGATGAAGTGTCACACTCGTCACATTTCTGCATCATATCTTTCTAATAAATATCTCTGTCTCTATAATCATGGATCTTTCTAAGAAAATATCAACTTTAAAATATATTAATTTATTGCAAATAGCCATGTAATCTGCTTTCTAATTCATCTTTTATGAACTTTTTTTGGTAGGAAACACACTGGAATGTAAAAGTTAATTATTTTGCTGTTAAAACAGTCCCTTTTCAGAAATTGTGACTCATTTTTTTCCTATCTTTCCAGTTTAGACCTCAAGAAAACAGGATTCTTTGGTGATTTAAAAGTTTCCTAGTTTCCCATTTGCCATGCTTTTGTCTCCAAATGCTCAGAGTTTCTTTGCAAATCTTGGTTTTTCAAGTGCTTCATTGAAGTTGACTGGAGGATATTTATCCTGGGCTTCTTTCACATTTCTTCAAATGCTTAAATAAATTTTGTGGGCAGATTAATCAGGGGCAGTTTTCAGAAATATAATATGAATCCTTTGTTTCAGTTCCAAAACTCCAAATAAAACACAATTAAAATGTCTGAAAAGAACTCTTCAGAGTCTTTGAGAGTTAGTAGTTGGAATTGTTTAATGAAAAGGAAAATTTTATATGGCAATTAATTTTGTCAGTGCAATTATTTTTTAATTGCACTCTTTATTATCTATGTATTTTATCTAAACAATGTCCAAGCATTTTGAATAGATAATTGGTGAGATGGAAGCATGGTTTTCTATCTAATTTTTTAACACCTTTGTTGTAAGCCACGGATACCAGTGCAAGTGGCTATGGAGGATATTCTCAACAAGGACAGCTGGACAAAGATATTTGAACATTCTGGCTTTGGACATTTACTCGTCTGGAGCAGTGCTGTAGGACACAGTGTCTGCCTTGAAGAATCTGGAAATGCCACTGGTTGGCCACCCAGCTGGTGCCTGTTTTTTCAGGCACATGATCTGACTTTAATCTAGTGTTTTGCCAGGATTTGTCATAGAAAAGAATTTTTTTAAAGGGTGCTGTATCCTGCTTTAATGGTATTTTCTAAAAATAGCAAACCACTCTTATTTTCCAAAGACTTCATAGAATGGTAGACTTGCTCATAGACTTGCTCATCTTCACTCTTACTATGCCAGCACAAGCAAGCTGCATTCTCCTGTGATTTAAATGAGGAAGCCATTTGGTTAACTCCTTCCTTTAAGAATAATTTGAAACTTTTCCATATATCTCAACATGAATGCATTCAGTAACTATAAAATGAGACTGTAAGTACATGTATGCACAAGTATTGTGGCTTATAAGAAGAGTCTGGTGACAGGTTCCCTAAACTGAAGAGGTCTTTTGGCAGCTGGCAATGATCCCACCATGTTGTTCTCTAGAATAGAATCATAGAATCATTTTGGTTGGAAAAGACCTTTCATATCATCGAGTCCAACCACTAACCTAACACTGCCAAGCCCATCACTAAACCATGTCCCTCAGCAATACCTGAGAGAAGAATTTTGTCTTTTTCTACCAAATCCAGATTTGTGGTGTTGATTAGATTTGCACAGGTCACTCTGCACAGGCCGTGACTCTGTTCAGATAGCATTTTCAGAAATATATGTTTTTGACAGAAAAATGTTCCCCAGACAAATAATTTTAATGCTAAAAATAATCATTCCCCTTTGTACAGTTTTAGCTGTATCAGGCTCTAAGGTACAGCTTTATTTTCATCTCAATTTCCCTGCACTTTTTGCCAGTGTAGCACCTAGAAAGTAACGAAAAATCGGGGCAGGCTTTCATGGCCTTCTACCAGCTTACCCAGTGCTTAAGTTTATTAAGTTTGAGAGTTTGAGACTCTGACTTAGTAATACTCTTAGTAAGTCCTGAGAGTTTGTCCCTTCAGTGACCAAGAGGAAAGCTTTTAACAAGAGCACAAAGCTCAACAATTAAAGGGGCCACCTCTGCAGCACACAGATGGGAGAGGGAGAGGACTGATATTAGAAAACAATACAGAATTCCATTTCCATTTTCTAGAAACCATGTGTTCACCTTTTATGGGCCTGTTGTGCCAATCTTGTGCTTAAAGAACAAAAATTACTATTTGAGTATTGCTTCCTAGTCAGTTGTGTTCCTTTTCTTACAGTCAGTTCAGCTGGATCATGTTTACTAGTTGGCTTAGGAAACACATAACAATATATTAAAAATTTGCATTGTAAAGTTATATTTCTGTCCACAAATAATTTTGTTGCCAGGAATAAAAAATCCTTTGGGTCCATAACCTCCCCTTTTCTTCCTATAGCTGTGAAAATGATGAGCTATGTCAATCAGAATGTATTCACGTGTTAATGCCACTTAAGCAAAACATAAGGGCACGTTTTTACTTGGAAAGTTGTAATGCTAATTAGCTTAAATTTGCAAGAATTTGACTGGATAGGAACAACTTGACATTTAGCTTGAAAGGTCTAAATGTTTCTGTAGAGTTCAGATAACAATATTACTGCTAAGATGCTCCTTTCTCTCCTTTTCCCAGATGAAGCTACAAATACAAAAAGTCCACTTGCAAATGTTTACCTAAAATAAAATGACTTCCATGAAGGCCTATCAATGCAGTTGACATAGATCTTGGTTAAGCTGAATCCCTGGCAATAGAGCCTGCCACAGAAGTTGGGCTATTTGCTTTTCTTGAATCCTCCCTGGCTTTAGATGCTTTTAAATCTTTTCTAATCCTCGCTGAAGGGCATAGCTAATTAACCTGGGAATAGTACTATGCTACCGATTTTGCAAACTGCAATGACATACCTGCACAATATTGAACCATGCTGGTACATATATCAAGTAGCTCAGGGGAAAATATGTTTGTGGTATGGCACAAAGCCACCTTTCTCTCCCCTTTTTCAAGAGATACAAAGGAGATCTCTCCTACTGCTAAGCATCACAAACAGGTCGTTTGCTCAGCCTAGGACTTCTGACTGATGACAACAATTATGAATGTATTTCCTTCCATACTTTATACTTCCAAAGCACATTAGTTCTTCAGGGTATTCATTGCCCTGTTTCACTGCCCTGTTTTCCCTTAGCAAACAAAGTGATATTTGGCATGTCCTTTACAGTTCAGTTTTTACACTGATGTTAAAAACTGCTCTGAAGTATTGCTTTCTCTGAAAGCATGATAGTGTGTTGACCACTGCTTCACTCTCCTTTTTTTAATTCCCAGAGTCAGAAATTGATTAGTTAATGGAGCTTAAGCTCCATGGCTTGCAGCATGCTGCACCCTTTCATTAGCTGTGAATCCAAGATAAACACAGTGATTTAGGTCTGTTAAGCAAATCCATCAGCTATGTAGCATGACGAGTTGCTGCTGCTTTTGCATTAGGATCTTTATTGAAATAGACTAACAGCTACTATTTTTTCCCCCCCACATTATACCAAAAAGCTTGTTTTACTTTAAATATGATGTATTAGGGCAGAGTGGAAGTGGCTGCTCTCTGAAGGCCAGGAGTAATGGGTGCTCCCCATGGGGCAGAGACTCAGAGCCAGGACTGAGGTGCCCCAGGAGGGGCTCACAGAGTGTCCTGTGCTATGGGGTTGAGAGAAGAAAGATGTCAGAAAGACAAGAGTGTGAATCTGCCTGCTCTTTCCAGATGCCATGGCACTCTTTTGGATCCAAAATGTCAATTTCAATGATTTTTTACTCATTCCAGGTGAGCTAAGACATGCTTACAAATCCATGCTATCCATCTAGCCACATATCTACTCAAATTGTTTGGTGCTTAGTTACAAATACACAATGGTTTTGAGTTTTCTCTGAGTACTTTCAGAGGAAAACAGTGATTAATACAAAACTGACAAGCTGACTAACCAGCAGATCATAAGTGTTGGTCATGCAAACCTTATTCTGACTCAAAATTGTTGCATTTTGAATGTATACTGGAAGGGCAACATAGTGCAAACCACAGGTCTTAGTTGCTTTGACAAGGGTGGTCTGACCACACACGTCACTCTGAGGACCAGTTTACACACCATTCTCCACATATTACCAGCTGTTTGTGGCAGTGCAATTTTTGCAGTTTTGGATTTATTAAGGTTTGAGACCAAAGTACTTGTTAAATATAACTCTCTTTAATGCAACACAGAGTTGCCCTGGTTTTCTTCACTGCAGAACAAAGGAGCACAACTCACACTGTGGCTGACACTGACATATCCACTAAGGTAATGCAGCTTGCATTTACTCATAGACATCTCAAATAATACAAAAATAGTCTCATAAAATATATCTGATAATAAAAAGGACATATTGATACTGATGAACACCGATGATTAATGTTAATTAAGGTTTCATAGCTGGAAATTCCCTCATCAGCAATATATTGATACGGCCAGGAAGCTCAAATTCCCTCAGGACATCTTTGGTGCATTAAAACATGATAAACACAGTATTTCTACCATCTAAAGTACTGATTGCTGAATTACAAACGAGCAGATCATTTTATATGTGAGTTGCTCCTGTTTAACACAAAATATCTCCCATCAGCCATTGTCAGGGACAGGATATTAGGCTAAAAAGGCTTTTGATATAATCCAACACATTAGTCCTGCATTCCTGTATTCTTATCATGCTTCAAAGAGGAGACAACTCTATTTCTGCACCAAATGCTGCTTTCAAGTGCATCACCACAGCAGCATTGCCTTATGATAACATAGGTGACAGCGGCTAGGCCTCTATCTGAAAAAGATTTGGCATCCTGTCTTAACTCCAAAGAGATAAAAGGGCGTTTTCCAGATATGGGTGTTCAAGAAGAAGCATCCATTAGGAATCCAACAGTACAAACTATATTACCAGTAGATAGAGGCAATGATTGGGAAAACTACATAACATTTGTCTCTTAAAAAACCCTTCCTTTTAATGTTGCATTGTTCCATTTTATCTGGGCTGAGATTAAACAAGATTATATATATAGAGGAAGTAAATCAGGCTGAAAACCACAATGCAGTCCTACCACAAGTAGGACTTGATTTAATGAAATTGTTTAAACAAACAGTGATTAATACAAAAGTCCCTGCAAAGCTTTGAAATTACTATCTTCTTTCATGAAACCAGAGATTTGCATTTAAAGAAATTCTTTGGTATGTAGATAAAATAAGGGCTAGTATAGAGGAAAAATTGTTTGGCACCAAACCATCAATACTTCAATGTTATTGTTATCTCAAAGGCAGAGATGGAAGATTACTTTGTAAACATATTTCTTAATAGGATAATTTTCTAATGAGCAATAGTAGTTTGTGATAAGATTTAATCTTACACAGTCTTTTTGCAGAATATATGTGATGCTATGGAATTGAACAAAGTAGGATATTTCATCTACAAAAGACAACATCTCTCTCCAAAGGAGGACACTTCACCTGATATACTTGGTCTCACCAAACCTCAGGAATCATGTTGTGCTTTTAGAAATATTCCCAAGAAAATAATTTCTGTGAAATAGTTATGAATGGAAATGTGTTTTACTATAGACCAGAAAATTAAAACCCCAACCCAAACCCTTGCTGCTCTCACATTAAAAAAAAACCAAACCAACTAAACTGAGAAGCTGACAGTTCAGGAGCACAACTGATTTTCCACTTCCAAAAATGTCAAGAGGCATATCAGTGTGACATACAGCCAGCCTTTTGAAGATGGCAGATGGTGGAGTTAATTGTGATACTGAATGAAAGGTGAGGAAGAATTTAAACACTTTGATTTTGCAGCCTAAACCCTTGAAGACGGTAGTGCACTTTCATTGTGTGGAAGGAGCGCTTTGTAGGACAGTCGTGGTGCAATTGCATTATGAATTATAGGATTATGCAGTAAAGGCTGCTGCTCTTTGCCTTCTCTTAAACTCTCACCTTCAAATTGATACATGGATCAATCAAGCATGGAGGGAAAGTGTCTCAAGGAGTTCCTTACCTTCTTAAATCCAGTAGTGCCAGAACTGGCATTTTTGGCTGATCTTGCTCTTGTGGAAACCATTGAAGGTCATGTGAAGGCGATGGGTTCAGCATGATGGTCTAAAGAGTCTAAAGAGCTTATAGAGGGGTTTATCTTTTTCTAGTAGCTCCATGCTGTCCCTTCAGGAAGTGTTTATGTTAAATATGTTTACCATTTGCTATTCAAGATTAAAGAATTTCCTCTGAATCCTTCAGATTTTCACACTTCTTTAAGATTAACATCAAGCTAGTGAGGAACATGAGATGCTTCTGCTATTTTACTTGTGTACTTGATCTCACAGCATTTGCCTTCATCTTTTTTTTTATGATACTGTATCCTTTGGAATTAAAAGCAGCAGTTGTTTTTTGCATACTAGCATAAAGGACATATTTGCAGATTCAGTTTATGGGAGGTTTGTTTATGCACTGGATGAGGATTAACAACGGATTTTAATTAATGTGGCAAAACCAAGTTCAAATGACATGGAAAAATTGTAAATATTGTAAGACTACTAATTCTGCCTGTGTCCTTAGATGCACAAAAGGTGCTGCATAGAATTTTCCATATGAATAAGGTTTACAGTCACTATTTCACAAGGAACCTCCTGATTTAGCAGATCTTTAATTACACCCTTGAGCTTCCTAATCTTTAGTGTGTCTTTACGATCTTTCTGTAAAACAGACAAATATCCCTGTTGTCATTTCAAGTGTTCATCAAGCAGGGAACCTCTGAAAGAGCCAAAGGATTTGTTTTTCAGAGCAAGTCAGACCTGTGCAAAGTCAGTGATGCTGATACAAAAAAGAAAGGCATACATATTTTGATGGAAACACATAAATGAATAACAGGTAACTTGGATTTTGCAAGGATAAAGCATGTCAAACCAATCTAACTTTCCTCTGTGATAGAATAATGAGTCTTGTGGAGATGTGAAGCAGTAAATGTTATATATCTGACTTTAGCAAGGCACTTGGCATGCTCAGATGTAGTGTTCTTATGAGGAAACAAAGCCTCAGAACTGACTGAGGAGCTGCTCAGAAAACTGTTGTCACAATTTTCCAATAAAGTGAAAGGAGCAAGTAGAGTTTTGCTGTAGTTACTCTCAAACTTGGAGTGTAATAAATCTCTTCTGAGGGTTTATCTTACCAAAGATACAGGACCTAATGACTTACAGCAATGTAATATGCAAATTACTCATTTGTGACCAGGAATCATCACATCAAATTACAACACAAGATGTTGGTGAAACATTCTTGTACTCTTCTCTCCCTGCTTTTGCCTTTCCCTGAGCAGTCCCTGACTCTATTGGATCACCCTCAGATCTGCCTTAGAGGTTATGGCCTTTTAGGGTTCACCAGAATAATGGCATAAGGAATAGAGTAAAGCTGTCCTAAGAAAAGTTTCTGTTGAGTGGGTGAGTTTTGCCTTGTTGGTTTTCTCAGCATTTTCTAGAGCTGACAGAAAACCAAGGAATGAACGTAGCAGCCATTGCTCTAGACTGCATGGGCAAAAATGTTCAGGTGGATCATCTGTGGGTCACACACCAGCTTCTCTCTCTGGGATGCCCCTGGGGCATCATTACAGAGTCTTCTCTTACCTGCACGATCTGCTAGAAAACTGAATGCAGTATGAGCTGCTAGAAAAGGGAGAAAATCTTGGGATGGGGGAAAAGAAGATTGATGTGAATTTACAGTCAGGTTTTTGACTGTGGAATAAAAAATTGGGCTTTTGACCTGTTCCATACCCCCTGAGGCAATGATGGGACAGCTGTGCCCCGCGGCTGCTGTTAGAGCAGCAAATACCTACACACAGCCCCTAGAAACCAGCGCAAGGCTGTCTGAGAAATGCTTTCTCTGCCACGTAAAAGCAGTAATCCATACTGAGCTAAGTAACTAATAGTAAGCTGAGCTAATTAGTTTAATGAGCTAATACAAAGCAGCTACATCAGAGAGTCTCACTTTGATGCTAATTCCCTCACGTAAAGAGTCCTTTTATGTGCTGGGCTCCTGTTTAAACCACTGGCCTGATTTGCCAGCCCCAGTTAATTTAAATCTGTTATTAGTGAATGAGAAAGCATGTGGATCTGGTTGCAGTAGAAGAATATTTGTTTTATTTCATCCTGCCATAGATTTTTCCTCAAGGTTTGTCTCACTGAGAGGCAGTAACAGGCAACAAAGTAAACAGCATGAAGTTCTTTCTGGAGCTTGTCACTCCACTGCTGCAAACAACAGCAGCCTCCTTAGCCTATCGTTGAGTTTATTCTGATGTTGTAAAGTGTGTATTGTTGAACACACCTCTTCTACCCTACTCCTAACACTAGCATGAAGGTATTTTTTCTGTTTTACAGCAAAGGTATATTATTTACAGGTATTTGTCTGTTTTACATGTCCTTCCATCTCTTTTTTCCTTTGATATTCTGTTGCTGGACGTAAGACTTTTCTACTTAAACCTTTTATACCTTTTATGTACAAGTCTACATACTGGTTTCTCTGACAACTTAAATACACAGCTGATGTCTCCTTTGAGAATGATTCTACAACTTTTTAAAATAAATTATAGAAAATGCACCTGTGATCTCACTGTTAGTCAGATAAGAGCCCTCTAAATATTACTATTATTGAATGTTTTAGAAGAGTTTGATAAGCTGCATCTTATCAAACACCACTATATCTTCTTCAAAGGGTTTTAGACAGACTATCTCATGACTTTTGTTTCCTAAGCCTGAGATAATGTGAAAAGAACATATGTGAAAAGAATCATTCCATAGTGTTCCATCAAACCCATGTTTTCTATAAAAGTGGTGTAGGGATTTTATGGTTGTTCTATTTAATTTTTACAAGGTGAATCCTGATGGCACATAGAAGAAAAGAATCTATCTAGGGGAAGAAGCAGCATAATACAAGCTTTAGGGTTTTAAATATATGGGGTATTCCCAACAGATCGTGTTACTAAACTCAGGGTGTTTACTACTGCATCTAATCCACTACAGTTGGGGGCTGCTACCCAAAGGGATACCTCCTGCCCCGTCCCTGTCCTCAGCTGCTTCCTCACACAGGCTTTCTGTGGTGGATCAAGATGCTGTGCTGCTGTGTTATCAACGAGCTAAGACAGGAGGTAACCAATCCAACCTGGAAATACACCTTCTTCTCAGTTGGCTGATGTCATTCATACAGTTTCATCACAAAATCATTGGCTGTAAATCAAAGGAAATATCACATCAATTTACCTGGTAAATGAGCCTAATTTGTTGGAAGTACGCTGAGCTCTCAACACGAGTTCCACCAGCAACGATGTGCATTACAAGAGGAAAGGCAGCTTGATATGTCCTCTGCTTTATAAAGCAGGAAAGGTGAAGATGAGCACTTTACTCAAAGAATTCAAGTAATATAACATCTTTAGCTCACAATAAGCTTTATTAATTGGTTGACTCTCCAGACTGGTAAAAGACATGCAATTATAATGTGGACAGAACATAAACTACTATTCAACTCTCAAAGGATCCTCTAGAAGGATGTATTTTACTTGCGGATGAGTGAATGCTCAACACATCCAGCTGCTGCACTGAAAAACAGACAAAACTTTAAGTGGCCAGAAACAGCTGTCAGAAGTTGGTATTAAAATTTCTAAGAATAACTAACTTACTCTAATTTTAAAATAAACATAGACATTGACTGTTTTTCTACTCCCTGCCTACAAATAACTAGTAGCAATTAATTTCTTTCAACCCTGGAGAAATGTTTGCCAATAGTTCTGATTAACATCACTGCACATTTAATATTTCAGCACCGTGACTTACAGCATACTCTATTCAGGATAGGGTCATGGCATACCTAGAGCCTTTGCAATTAACACAGGGTCTCAGATCTGATTCAAAGCCAGTAAACAATAACTTCACATGAGCTCTGGCCCATCATCCATCAGGATGGATGAGCAGTATCAGACTTCCCACCTGCTTGTGGAGCAGTTGTCCTTTCAGATGGGAAGCTGGGGCTGAAAGAGGGATGGCATCTACACACCTGGTTGTGCTATGGACTCCTGTAATGATACAGCCTTACAAGTGTCTGTAGTTTGTGCTGCGCTCAGTCACCAAGGCACAGATGAGGCTCCCAGCCAGCCCTGTGCTGGCCACCTGCAGAGACCAATGTTTCTTTTCAGACGTTATCCACCCCAAGCAACAAAAAGTTTACTTCTCAACTGCCATACTATCCACATCTTTGAATGGGTCCTTCGTGAGGCTTCTCAGGCTTTACTAGCCACACCTACTCATCTGCCCAGAGCGGTGCAACAAAAAGGTTGTGAAACGAGTAAATTGTATTTAGGCAGCTATTCACTATTCATTTCTCTGGAACCGCTGGCATCCCTCACAGGCGCTCCACAGGCATTTCCATGGCACCCACCGTTACCTGGCCGAAGGCCGGGCTGCCAGACGAGCCGAGGAACTCGGAGGCGGCCAAGTCCCCGCGCAGGTAAGCCGAGGGGCAGCGCAGCCCCGGCCTGCGGGCGGCGCCGGCGGACCGGCTGGTGGCCGTGAGGGAGCGCGGGGCTGCGCGCTGGGGGAGCGAGCGCCGGGCCGGCTGCCGCCCCCCTCCCCCCGCGCGGCGCGGCGGCTGCCGCTCCCCGCAGAGGCCCCTCGGCCCGGCGGAGCCCGCACCGCGCTCCCCCCGGGCGAGGGGCGGGGGCGAGCACCGTCCCGGCCGGCGCTGATCTTACGCTCCCATTGGCCGCTGTCTGCGCTGACGTCACGATCATGATGAGAATTAATGATCGGAGGCGCTGATTTCATTGTGTGACGCCGGGACCGACCCAGCCGAAACCGGCTGAATCCGGAGCCCCGCGCCAGCCCCGCACAGCACGGTAAGCCCGGCGCGCCGCGCAGGGGCGGTGGGCGGGCGCGACTGAATCCCGGGGGGGCAGCCGGGTCCCCGCCCGGGAGGGGCGCGGCGGGCGGGCGGGGAGGAGGAGGATGAGGAGGAGGAGGCGGCCGCCGCTGATGCGGCTGGGCCGGCGGCCTGGCGGTGGGGGAGGGCGGCCGCGCGGGCCCGCGCTCGCAGCTCCGCCCGGGGCGCGCAGGCGCGCTGCCCCTCCCACGGCGCCCCCGCCGCGCCAGCGCGAGCCGCCGCCGCCGGGCACGGGCGCACGCGCACAGCCGCTGGGCGCGCGGGGGCGGCCGCTTGCGCGTGCGCGGGGCGGGGATGGCGCCTGCGCCCCAGCGGCCCGGCCGCCGCCGCCCCGGGGGGATGGGGGTCCAGCGGGAGGTTGGCGTGGCGGTCTGTCGTTTCCCACCGCCTCGCCTCTGTGCAGGGGCCGCTCCTCGGGGCGGGGCGGGGGCAGCCGAACGCTCTGCGGGCGGTTGGGAAGGGGTGAGAAGCAAGGCTACCGCTGCCTCGCAGTGTGAGCCCGTCCAGGGCAGATGGTCTCCCGAGCACGAGTGAGGCAGGAGGTGGTCAGCAGCACGGGGTCATCACAGAGCAGCTCGCACCTTGCTCCCTTTAAACACATCTCAGAGGCTGCACTGGTCCTGTTCTGGTGCTGAAGATGGTCAGTCACAGTGGCAGATGATCAGTGTGTCCTTTTGCTGTCACCCTGAAGTGTTTGGATGTGAAGGAGGGGCAAGAAGTGCGCTGTTTGTGCAGTCTGGAGTGTTCTGGAGGGATGATGGTGCTACGAGGGGTCTTGCCTGTGAAAGTGCTTGTGTTGCACATAGGATTGCCCTCTCTCGGGGCATAATAATCCTCACCCTTTCCCCCCACATTGTTAGGCTAGGGCTTTTGATATTATGGCCAATATAATACATCACTGACCAAAAGTTGTCCGCTGGACTCCTGAATCAGTTTGCATCTTTAGTGTAAAACTGCATCTTAGTATTCCTTTCCTATTTTCTGACGTAGGTCTTACAGATGCTTGTGTGTATCATTTAAATGATTGGCTGATGCAGTTGAAGTCAGAAGTCTTTAATTTGCATGAGTAAAGTGGGATGGGATGCATAAACATGCAGAGCTGCGTTCATAGCTTATGTTATTAAGTTACTGAGCACTGCCTAATTTGTCTCTAAAAGGGCTGAATTTCATAGATAGAACCATACTACAAATGCTGTACTTAGCAGAGAACAGAGCAATTGTGATGCGAGTCTGACATTAAACGTTGTTTTACAAGCTGGTTGGTGTGTTACACTTATCCAACCACAAGCATAATCTACTGCACTTAGAGTTGTGTAGTTGTAGCTTTTTTGGCCTGTGTAGGAAAGGCAGTAACCCACAAATTGCAATTACTAAAACATTGTTGCTTGGTGTGCGACCTGTGTCTCCACGGGTAGTGTGCAGGTTAGCTGATTGGATTTCTTTTCCTTCCAGCTGTGCAAGAAATAGGGAGATTTTGACAGATGTGGAAAGTGAAGTAGGTAACTGTTGGGGCAGTTCAGGTTTCTGAAGTGCTACTAACGGTGTCCCCACTGCAGTCTTGTATTATTTATGTATGTAGGAGCTTTGTTATTGTAGTTGCAGTTTTGTCTCGGATTTATATCTATACCAACTGTAAATTCACATCTGAGACTGGCTTCTGTAACTATTTGAAGTGAAAGGGGTATCATTGAGTTTTCCTATTTTTCAAACTAATTACTATGAACGTATTCCATAAATACTTACCTTATAAGTAAGTTTACTTGGTTCAGCAGTCTTAATAATTTTGAGGCTTTTTGCCACTAAGACTCTAATGCTATATATTGGAGGCAGTCTTTAGGCCACAGAATTTTTTTTCCTCCTTCTTATGTTTCTGCATTTTTCATTTTTTTTATGCCTGCAGATCTTCCAAGTAGTCTTTGCAGAATAGCTCAGTGACTCTTGAATTCATTTTTCATCTAAGCAGAGGATCATTGATACCATATTATTTCCATTTCCTTATGGTTGTTCTTTCTTTTTTGGTACTTGTTGCACAAAGGTTTTTTCATTAGTATCTAAATACATCTCTGGGCTTCATGTGGTCTCCCTGGAGAGATTCTTAATTTTGGATGTTAAATAAAGCAACCAGAGGGGAAAGACATTTGCAACAAACTGTGGGAGATAACTGTTACATTAAGTAGTTTTCATGAAGTATGACTTCAGAAGCAAACTCTGCTTCAGTTTGTTCCTGTTCTGCACTCTCCACCCATGTTTGCCCTTCCCACAGAAGGGGAGGAAGGTGGATGCTGTGGAAAGGGAAAGGGGGATGGATACTGTAGAAGGCTGTAAGAATAACTTTAATCTGGCCTGACAAGGAACTGATGTGACAGGTCACAGTGTGTTAGTGGGTTTGTTCTTTGTGAGGCTCCTACTCAGCATTTTTGGAGATTGGAGCTCGTGTCTTCGCTCTTACTACCTACCAGCCTTAGACCTCTCAGGTGTCCCACTGTCTGACTGAGCAGGAAACCCGCTTTTTCATTTGTCATAGATATTTTCTATGCTGTCACATAGACAGCAACATACATGGCCAAGGCTACTTAGTTTTATTAGCAGAGCAGGCAGATATTGAACCTTTAAAATTACTGCTTTGCTACCTCTGTCTTTTGTTCACGTGAAAATATACCTTATGGTAATTGAATTTCTGTTAGCGTAATGCTTTGCCTAGATTTTATTAAATTACACAGAGTTCTGTAACAACCTCTATTTTCAGTGCTAATATGTTTCCCAACCAGCTGGACACCTGGCTTCCCAAAAGCTCAAACGCATGTTTTCTAAGCTTGGCAAGTCAGGATCAAAATGAAACTGATAAAAATCTATGTGGATTTCTAACTTGGAGTCTGAGTTTCAGACAAAGGTAAGAAATCCTGGAGACACTGTAGTGCTTCTTAGGTACACAACTTGAGCAAAGGCTCTATGTCCTTTGAAGTCACTGAAACTTTTTGAACAACACCGAGTCTGTTGTGAAGGCTGTGACCTGCTGATTCCTTTCATAGTGATGTGGCTGCATAAATGCTTAGTAATATCAGCACAAGTGTTTAGGAATCTCAGCACTTAGGAAGTTATTTCCCATGTTCAAGAAAACGTAAGAATTAATATCTTGTTCTGTATAAACTAGGGAAACTGGTGTTAAACAAGTAATAATTCTCAAAAAAACCCCACCAAACCCAAAATCAGTGTAATCCTTTGATGAATATATCCTATAGACAGTAATGTTATATATAGACAGTGTATTATAGACTGTCTATATTATGTATAGAGAGTAACAGTATGTTCTTACAGATGTTTGAATGCTCATTGTGCTTAATGTAGGTGAGTTGCTAGGTCTGACCGGGATGGAAGGGGAACAAAACTTGTTGCCTGTGAAATGGGATATGCAGAGACAGCACTTTGTAGCATGTGATGGCTTTGGACTTTGTGGTTTTCTAATGGAGTGTCCAAACATTCAGTAACTTGTTTTTTGAGTTGTTTTTATTTCAACACAGGATACTGTTTTAGATATTCCAAATAAGCACTTTAGAACCTCTGATAGCACAGATCCTCTGAGCTGTACTTGACTGGATTCCAAGCAGAACTTATTAAGGAATCTTACAGTGTTTTGATTGGCAGGAGTCAGTTACAAGTGAATTTAAAGAAACTGCAAAACTTAATTAGTTTGTTAAACCAGACCGTGACCTCTCTTAAGCTTAGCTTGGCAAAGTCTGCTGCTCAATGCCCATAGGTTTTATCTGAAGAGCAAGAGATCTTGTTAAAATGCTCCACCTTGTCCTTATCAGATGTCAAATACAACAGTGAAAGTATTTTAACACAGAAGTGATTTTGTATACAGAAATCCACATAATTAAAAGATGTGTCAAGGGCCTGAGATGGGTCTTCACTTGCAGCACATCAGATCTGGTTCTAAACACTTACCTGGCAACTGGGGGGGTCTTCATCGCAGTTGATCTATTTGGAGAGCATGCTGCTTTTTGATGAGCCTGGGTATGGAAAAGCTGGATGACAGACTTTGTCTGGATCTGGAAAGACAGAAGGCTCAGAACTATTTCTGATGGAGTCATGTGTGGGAACTGATCTCAACTAAACACAACAGGACCTCTGTTCCTGAAAGAGCAGCAGACACAGCTGACTTGCTGAACTTGCAAGAAGAAAAAGAATCATCGTGCATATCCATGTGGGAGATCTGAAAATGGTTCTTAACTTTATAAAGTAGATTTTTATGAACTTTATTGATTTGTTAATGGGCTAATAATTGTCTTCTCTGTTGCTTGTTATAAATGAGTACATATTCTAGGGAGATGTAACCCAGGCAAAGCCTGGTTTGTAACACAGGGGATGATGCTGTATTTAATAATGGACTAGATTGAGAGGGTAAGTAAGAATTTGGAACAGAGGTAAAAATGTTACTGAAAAATCATCTTCTGTTTTAAGTAGTACTGAAAACAGGATTTTTTACAAATCGGTAGTTAGTGATATTTCTATTTTCAGTTGACATACAGAGGAAAGTAAACTGGAGTCAGGACTGTGGTCTACAAGCATTTTACTACAAGTACTGATATTAATCTCTATTTATAGACGCCTGTTGAACTCTAATATCTATTAAGATTACATAGTGTAATCATCTTGATTAATAATGTGAAATGAGTTGTGTATCTGCTTATGCTTTTGAGCCCTTAGTAATTGTATTTCCCTGAAATAAGAAGCAGTTCTTGTGCAAAGATTCAGTGTGTTGCTGCTCTCTTCCTTTCTACCCAAAAGTTCCAAAACCAATAATAGGCCGCTTAGTAGCTACAAAGGTTTCCCTCATCCCTTCTATTTTCCTACAAGATGATGGTATGGTTTCTTATCCTTTAGGTTGTTCTGCATTAATTTGATACATGTACTGAAAGTATTAAAAATACCTTGTGGCTGGTGACTTCTTTGCTTTCTGGGACACGAAGTCAGATGTGGGTTGTTCCTGGCCAGCGACTGCAGTGTCTCAGCTGGTGACCTCCTCTTTGGGACAAAATAAAGGCCCTCTTCTGGAAATCCTGGTATGCTGGATGGGACTCTTCTTACATGTAACCAGAAGATTATATTATTTGCCTGTGTAGACTGTATAACAAGAGTGTAAAACTTCAGTTTGCCATCAGGGAGTTTGTTCTGTACTTGGTAACTTTCAGCCTTTTTCCTTTTCCAAGCTAAGCCATGAATTTTCAGGCCAACAAAGCTGTAAAACAACCCTATAATGTTCTTAAAAAGGCTGATTCATAGCCTCAGGGTAGAGTGTCACAGCAGCTTGAACCTTTCTAAATGAAGGCTGTGATTTGGGTGGCCCCTCCTTCGTGTTAATATTAGAGCATTAGGATTGCAGTCAACTGGATCAGAACTGCCTAAAGCCTCTCTCTTTGGGTTTTCTTGCCCTGAGTTCGTCTTCAGTTCTGATTCTTGATCTCTGACTTTGCAGCTGGGAAGAGCCAGTGCTGGTACAGCAGCAGAAGCAGCATGATGAACCATAATGGAGTGTAGGGTTGTCTGAAGGTGGAGACAGTGGAAACTTTACTTGTGCCAAACAGCCACCTTTATTTTATCTCAGATTTTGTCTTTTTTTGTTGTTGTTGTTTTGGTAGGGGAGAGGAAACAGACTTGCCTTGTTGGACCTGCTGGTGTTCCTCTGTTTTGCCTGATGCCTTTACTTTTTCTTCTTTTTTTTTCTTTAAAGGATAAACTTTTTCTTGGAAACTAGAGGCTCTTGGAGCTAGCAGCACAATGTAATATTTATTTGTTCATAAAAGGCTGTCAGTGTTGTTCCAAACATGTAGTTCACTCCTTCAACTTGAGTCTGTCACAAAGGAATCAATCTCTAATGCTTGACTATAACAGGTTTTTTTGGAAAGTAAGTAAAAGTACTGGTAAAGGACTCTGTAAAGAAAAGATCTCAACACTTAGTGTTATCACAAGCATAAATGAGAGCCTGTGCATTCTGCAAGTATTACAGTTTTTATTCCAACTTTCAGAGTATCTTCTTTTATTTTTAGATGAATCTGCGTTCTGTATTTACTGTAGAACAACAAAGGATATTGCAGCGTTATTATGAAAATGGAATGACAAATCAAAGTAAAAATTGCTTTCAGCTCATATTACAGTGTGCACAAGAAACTAAACTGGACTTCAGTGTAGTCAGGGTAAGTACTGAGGCCTTCCAAATTTTGTATGTTAAATTATACACATTCATTTCTTTACATAAAATATCTGTAGAGGACTGGAGTCTCTCACTTCGTACTTGTCTTAGACTTCAGTATGCCTGCGTGACATGCTCATTTGTATCCAGAGAGCCTGTTTATAGCTTGTTTTTGCTGAAATGCCTTCACATGATTGCTGTATTTAAGCCTGGATTGCACAAGGAGTGAATCTGTTTGCTTGTTTGTTTGGGGTTGGTTGTCTTTTGTTGATGGTGTTTTGGTTTGGGTTTTAAAAAATTATTTATTAAATTGCAAATTAGTTTGCCCTATGGAAACCTTGTGCAATGTATCATATCAAAGAAAGGTCATGTTATAAGGAAACTATTCTTAAGTTAAACAAATTTCTATAACCTAATGTATCTGGAGGAATAATTGTGAAAGTATTTCTTTCAACATGCTCTCACACTTGTGTTCCATGTCACAATCATAAATATTGTGGTCCCTCGTGGTTATTTACAGTGAATACATTCTTTCCTTATGAAAGAGGAATGTCACTACTGCTAACAGGAGCTCTTGCAAAGTCTATGAATTCCATGGGAAGGGAAATAATAATCCCTTTATGAAACACTAGACAACAAAATGGCTGTTGTCTAAGAGCAGAAATAGAAAACATGAAGCACTGGCTGAAAAATAACAGGGGTAGTGCAGCTACCAGGAGTTGCTGCAACACTAGACGCTGATGAGGAAGAACACAGATCAGTTTAGGGGTTTTTTAAGTGGTGTACCAGTAGTGTATTGACAACAACCCTTCCTGCCCCCTAATTACGACCTGGATTCCCTTCCCTCAAAGTACTTTTTTGTGGTGCAAAGTTCTGAAAGTCAGCCAGAAATTCAAACTTCCTGAAGACAAACACTTGTAACAGGAACCTGGTTGCTGATGATGCAGTCAGGGCCTGTTTTTCTATTTTTATTCTGATTGAAGGACCTAAAGGAAGCAACCAGTCTCTCCTCTCCTTGCAGTCCTCTCTCAGTCTTCATTTCCCTGACCATTTCCCCTACTGCACTGATGTATCGTGGCCGGTTTCCTTTAATTTTCCACTCTTACTGAGCCCTTATTTGCAAGACTTAAACTTCTTTCCTGCTTGTGAAGTGTGCTGGAAACAGACCCAGCATTGTCCTGCATTTGTCATATTTCTGCATGATCTTACCTTTCTTTTCTTCACCTCCCCCTCCTTTCTGCTTTCCATAACTCCAAGAATATATTCTTTCCCTGAATCAGGATTTCTGTAGCTGTGTCCTATACAACTACATCCAGTCTTTCCAGTTGTGAGCTGGGTTGGAAAAAAGAAAAGCCCTATTTATGATTAGATGTAAACCTCTACAGATTTTATTACTGCGATATGTAAAAATATGTTCACCCTTTCAAAATTAGGGCATGGGGGAGAGTTACTCCTGGCAAAAATGCTTGGCCCCTCTTCAAATTTAATAGAGAAGTACTCTAGCCTGTGTCTGGTTTGAATGGCCTGGTTTTGTTCATTAATATTAGCACGATTGTGCTGGTTGCTTTTTGTCTTCACATGAAACATGAGCAATGTGACTTCGTAAAGTCCTAAAGTTCTCCAAGTCTGATTTTCGTAGTATCACTGAGTGCTGGGTGCAGTGACCAGGGAGTTGGTGTGGGATTTTGCCCATAGTGCAACAGCAAGTATCAAAAGAGTTACAACTTTGTTATTCTTTTACACCTCTTAAAAGATTGTGATCAGGTTTAAGATTGACTTTCTGGTCAAAACTAACAGCAAGGCACTCCTGACAGTCCCTCTGTGGTGTATATCTGGTTTGGCGGACAGTCTGAAGTTCCAGCTCTGCCTTATCCAAAGTGGCAATATAAAGTCAGGGTCTCTTAAATTCCAGGTAGTTTTCTTAACAGCTGGACTTTTGATGTGGCATCTCTTCTGGAAGCTTCCAGTAATGCTTCCAGTGTTAGTGAAAGTGCTTCTGAAACTTATTAGTTGGGAAGCTTGTTTGAAACCAAGATCCATGTCCTTTTCCTTAAGATATTTTTTACTTAACAGCTCCTTTGTCACATCCCAAATCAATACTATAGCTATCAAGCTAGTAACAGTGTGGAGCTTCCCTTTCAGTCCAAATATATAGCTTTACATAATTCTTCTCGGTGCTAAAAATGGGAGCATTTGTAGCCTTTCCTTTCTCCCAGCAGTGCAATTCTTTCTTCTTGTGCTGATAGTATCTCACATTTATCCAGTTTCAGAGCAACCCAGTTAAATTTGCTAATCTTACCAAAACCTCTGTTCTTTTCTGATTTGGCTAATTCAGTTGTGTGCTTTTTGAGGGGAATTATGCTCCTTGATCCTTCAGGTGGATGCTTCGGTGGGAGCAACAAGCTAGGGATATAGTCAGGAGAACGGGACTCTGTCAGCAGTGGCAAATTTGACTTATGCTGTCTCATGAAACTGTACTTTAATCCCAAGTGAGTAGTAGTGCCACTAAGTTATTTACACTTCTTAAAAATAATTTCTTTTTAGGAAAATTATGAGGGAAAACTTTGGAAAAATTTGACATGAAATCTTTTCCTGGTTCAAAATTTGCAGTGTCTCTAGTCATAGTTTCTATCTTGACAGTTTACTGACTGAACAGAAATTACAGAAAAATAAAATTTATCTTCAAAGTTTGTTTTGTGGAATAAAAGAAATGGCTTGAGGTCTGTGGCTATACTTTCTGTATTGAAACGTGCTTTTGAGAAGGAAAATTTTATCACTGGGTAACTGAGATTTTAGTGCATGCAACACATCATGCCTCAAATTAGGCATTTTGTAAAACTGGGCAACAAAAATGAGTAGTATGGAATGGAGACTTCAGCATAGTTCTGCATGGCAGGGCTGTAGAAAGTTCTGTTTACTTCCTTAGCAGGTATTGGTATGTGAAGAAAACTTTCCTCCTTTCCTGTGATGAGGTGGAAACCCAAGACAGGTACTTAGTGCGGTTCAGTTGTTATGAGGTTAGGGTATTTATTGATTAAATCAACTGGTTTAGGTCGCTGAATGCTGAGGTTTTGCTTTGGTTTGGGTTCAGGTGTACAGCAGATGATGTCCAGAGTGGTGCAGAAAACTGTTCTACCATATCGCTGGATGCCTATCAGATCCATTGAACAGCTAACATAAGCAGATGCAAGAGCTTTTTGTGCTTTGGCTCTTGTATCCTGCTCGTTTATGCCTTCACATTCACTGGAGACACACTGTGGTGCAGGAATTGAGCAAGTCTTGTCTCTCTGATCATGGAAATTGCCAGAAATACTTAGATGATGCTTACACTTCCAGTGTTAGAGCTGAGGCTTCTATCAGATTAATTCTATCTTAAAGTAATGGAGTTAATGTTTCCCCTTCAGTTCTTTTAGCTGTCTCTTAACATGTTGATTGCAGGGCAGGCTTTCCTGTGTGCTTTAAAATAGCAATACATTTTTTGCCATTTTAAGTGAACAACAGCCATAGTACCTGTGTTTCTTAAATACTTTTTTCCTCTACTGTCTTTTATACAAAACCATTACTGTCATTGTCACTTTAGGAAATGTCCATAATGACAAACTTCTGTTGGAATCTAATCCTGATCATCCTGATCTTGTCTATCAATGTCTTTCAAAAACAGGTTTTGACACCAGGTCTTGATTTGTGCAGGTAGCAGAGGAGGATTAGTCCATAGGTCTGAATACTGCACAAAATTGTTTTGTAGTTGTCTAAAGGAGTTCTTCTTTTTCTTCCTCTCATCTAAATTCAGGACTTGTCAGTTTTCTGTTCAAGCAGTTTTGAAGGTTCTATCTCTCAGTTATGTGGTTACAAAAGTTTAACTGTGTCCCTCAGTGATGGTTCTGCATCCCAAGGTGCTAGATATTAAAAACTTTTATTTTGGAGAGTTATTCAGAGTGGTGTCAATGAAGTAAGTTTTCAAGGTGATTTTGAGACAGGAGGCATGATATAGTCTCGGGATTTTTGAGACTCTGGGGCTTTAATATTGAGAATAGGGTTCTCACCTGTATTAGTAAGTGAATCCCAAGCAGGAGAGGGATGGATTTCTACCCTGTATTGTTCAGATGCTACATAATCAGTAAATGATTTACATATTTGTAAACTTAGGTCTCAACTTGAACACTGAACGTTTCATCAGATCTACTTAAAAAAAATGGAACTGCCATTTTTTTCTGCTTATTTAATGCTTTGTTTTGTGTTTGTTGTCGTTGTTGTTTGTTGTTTGCAGACGTGGGTTGGCAATAAACGAAGAAAGATGAGCAGCAAGAGTGCTGTAGAGTCTGGTGGCACTCCCCCAGGGACTGTCCCTACTACTCCCTCAGTACCTCCAGAAGCAGCAGTTAGAAATGTGGTAAATATTGCTCGATCCCAAAGCCAGCAGTCTTCTTGGACCTCTTCTAATAACGATGTAATAGTAACTGGTATATACAGTCCTGCTAGTTCGTCCAGTAGGCAAGGAGCCACCAAACAGACAAGTGCTTCGATGGCAGAAATACATAAAACCTCTATTCCACGATTACCAGGAAAAAGTGATACAGAGTTTCAGCAGCAGCACATCCCTATAGGACGACAAGTACCACACTGTAAAAATGCTTCCCTATTAGTAGGGGAAAAGACTATTATTTTATCTAGGCAAACCAGTGTACTGAACTCTGCCAACTCCATATATAGTCACACTAAGAAGAGCTATGGTGGCTCCTCGGTGCAGACCGCAGAGTTGGTGTTACCTCAGAAACCGATGATATGCCACCGGCCCTGTAAAGCTGAACCTCTGGGATGTCAAAGGTTACAAAAACCAGACCACACAGCTCTTACATCCCACATGCCCCCTGGACAAAGGGCTAATACCAGGGACCCTTCCTGTAGCACGCAAAACCTGGAAATCCGCGAAGTGTTTTCGCTGGCGGTTACGGATCAACCTCCAAGAGTGGTGGGAGGAAGTGCCGCGCCAAAGCACTGCTCGGGGGAGGGCAGCTGTCTGTCCATCGCCATGGAGACTGGAGACGTGGATGATGAGTATGCTAGAGAAGAAGAGCTGGCATCCATGGGAGCACAAATACAAAGCTATTCAAGATACTGTGAAAGCAGCAGTTCTATTCGGGTAGAGAACCAAAGTGCAGCCTTGTCTGGGCCAGGAAGAAATGTGAGCTGTAGTTCACAGATGGTGAATGCCAGGGACATGCCTGACAGTATTCTGTATCATAACAGAGACTACCACTTGCCTGCACGGACCTCATTACATACCACATCCAGTACATTATATAACAGTGCTAATCCATCGAGAAGTTCCTTTTCTCCACATTTCACATCTTCAAGTCAACTGAGGCTGTCACAAAACCAAAATAATTACCAGGTAATCTGTCAATGTATCTCTGTCTTCAAACCTTGAAGACAAGATTGTAGATTAAGTATGAAGACAAAGTTGTAGATTAAGTATTGTTTTCTTTGGAAGTTGGTAGCTAGTTAGCAATAGGTTCACCTTTCTTCAGGTGATACTCTGTTCATGTCTTTCAGCAGAGGTAATTCCTTCTTAACCAAAAGTGCAGACAGGACTATGGTATGGTAGGGATCTTACCACTATAGCCAAGCCTGTGGCTGCAGAGCGTAGCTGTATATTAAAGATCAGTGTGAGCTTCATAGGTTCAGTAGCTAAACTTTGGTTTACAACAGGATCACACTGACAACTGCTAATACATGCTCCAGCCTGTGCCAGCACGTCACAGCCAGGCCTTTGGTTGTTCCTCTGTAGACACCCTTCACATGTGGCTGTGTGCAGACGTGGGATTCTGCCATCGTTTGTGTGCTGTACAGTTCCTTGCCCTGATTAGTGTCAGCTCAGATTAGCTCTTCAATCAGCACTGCCTGTACTCCCTGTGCAGCTGCCAGTCTCATGGACTTGCTTTCTGTTAGGGATTAGGATCTCCTGCGAGGTAGTTAAGATGATGTGAGGCACTAAGTGAACAAATATTCTTCCTCTCCACATCATCTAATTCTAATGTCAGGTTTACATTCAGTTCCATTATTTCCTCATCCTCTAATGGGAGTCCCTCAGTGACACTGTGAGGGGAAAATCAAATGCAGATAATTGAAGAATTAAAAGATGTTAGAAGCTACAGCACTGACACACTTAGTTTTTTATTGTTGTAGCTAGAGTAGAGGTAGTTGTGCAGGAAACATACAAATTGATTTTTTTAATGGATTTTTATACCACTTGGCATGAAAAAGTCTAGAGGCACCGAGATAGAAGTCTTAAGAGTGACATGAGAAGTCTTAAGAGTTCCCTTTGTGCATTTGCCTGCTATTACCTTTTTATTTTATCCTGAAACTGAACCATGTGAACTACATACCACCTTCTTTTGTGCATTGTTCCCTGGCACAGGGAACGATACTTTGTGAAGTGTTTTTGCGGGGGGGTTGTGTTTTTCTTTTTTCTGACTTCTTCCTATCTCATGTAAGGATTGGAAAAAAAGCTCTTGAGTCCAAGTAAGTGCCACTTTTCATCAGAATTAGTGCTTTTCTTGATAAACCTGAGATTTAAGGAGCATATTTACTTTGGAATGGGTTCTGTGTAGTCGATGGGACGGACATCTGCAATGCTTACTTATGGCCTTTTCTAAGCTGAGCACTTTAGACAAACTGTTCTGTCCTTTTCTCCCTTCTCTCTGACAGTCTGCTGGTATTATATTACTGTTCTTCCTTGAAGTTATACAATTCATTAAATGCTCTTTACTTTTGACATTGCAGTTTCATAGAAGAAAAGCTGGAAATGTGCACATCTGTTCAATAAATTTTTCCTTAGCTTTCATGACGTGAAATACTTCTTTGATACCTCCAGCTGTGTGCTCTTGGTACTTGTTTGAGGCATCAGAGAGATATATTTCTTACAGCTTTTAAAAATGTTTTAATGAAATTTGAAATAACTTTCATTTGTGTTTTTTCGTGGGTAGAGACAGGGTCTTTTTAAACAGCTAGAACAGGTGACACTTTATATGTTCATGTGGCATGATATGGATCAGAACAAGGAGATCTCCGTATCTTTGGGGGATTCTTTTTCCTTTTTTTCCCATTTATAATAGCATACCTATTTTTTTTTTATAAACAAGGAATTCATCTGCACCCTATTTGATTTCCATGCCTGTCCCACAGAAACCCTGTTCTTGGGATTTGGGAATGCAGCTTAGATTGAGGAAACTCTTGTTCCCTATATTATCCCTTACCCTTATAGAGTTTTAAACCTTGGAAAAATTGAACAGGTTGTTATTAATTCACTTATTGCTGCACACACGCACACTGTGAACCTCTGAGATGACAGTCTTCAGTATTAGAGACTTTTTAAGGGAGGGCAAGAGCTGTGGGGTCAGGGCATGTAGCATCATGACCCTGTGCAAGCTGCAGAAGAATAGTGTCCTACAGCCTGGCCAGATCTGTAGTACCTTGTAAAAATGGATGGTGCTGATTTCCCCAGATCATTGCGTTCCTTGCTGAGAGTTTTTTAGCACATTCCAGAACAATGCAGAAGTAAGTCCTGTATCTTAAGAGGTGTTAGTGTATGACAGTAACACTTCCAACACTCATTTATCACGTTGACAAGAAAATTTTACCTACTGCTTTCAAAGTCATGTGTAACAAATACTGTACCCTGCCAGGCTGATAACCTATTTTGTCAAAATCATCGGTTCTGCACCAGTTTAACTCCCTCTGTCAAATCCTCCCCTTAAGTCCAGCGTGACTGCTATTTCATGTAGACATAACCCTTATAGCTTAATAGTATTTATGCACTAAACTTCCTGAGATGTAGATTTTGTAACAGATGCTGTCAGAATTCTTTTAGACTTATGCAGGATGACACTTTTGTGTGTTGTCAGTTTCTGTTAATGTTATTGCCCATGTTTAGCCAATTTCTCCATCAGCAAAGGAAAACAAACCCTTAAACTTGGGGAAATCTTCCTAAACTTAAAAACAGATTAAACCTGAGCAACATGATTTTTGGAGCAGTTAAACATCCAAGCAGATGCTTCTTCAAAGTCAAAGCTGTGTGATTTGTGTTTTGATGAAGTAATTACTGTTGTACATTGGTGGGGTATCTAATTAGCAATTAGTTATAGCTTCCTTACTGGTTCAATTAATCAAATTCATGTTAGTGTAACTTAAGAGTAAATTTAATAAAGTAATTTTAATGCCTGAGCAGTTTCAGTAAACAAATTGTTCAACCTACTTACTTCTCTTCGTTTGGCTTTAAGCATATTGAACTAGAGAGACTCTTGTGACTGGTCCTCCAGGCTGAGTCGTGGTCTAGGCTTGGTTTCCTCCCTCTAGCTCTAAGGGACAAAAATGCTGTTGAAAGTATGTCTATTTTAATTACTTTGTTAGATAACTGTGCTTCAGTGTGTATAGTTTAGCCTGCCTTCTTCAAGGGAAATCCTAAGCCTTGCAGCCATGACATCAGAATAAGACAGAGATATGTTTAAGATTCACGTAAGGATACTGCTTTATGGGAATGAACTGCAAGTTTGCGTTATTTCAGGAAGTGAGACTTTATCTTTTCCAATATGTCCAAGTGATTACTTCCCTAGAGACTTTTGAAGACAAGAGGAGGGCTTTCTTGCTAACTTTGGGCAGCACAGCTTTTTGCTAGGGCAAGCAACGTTGTCTTCGCTGAAGAGACTTGCACAAAGGGTTTCCTGACACTCAAAGAGCAGCAGTTACCTTTGTCACAGGAGTTCCTCTGCTTTATTTCTCAGTTGAAGCGCTTCTAGCTGCGTAACGGGGGGGAACTTCTGGTGCTCTGGGGAGGACAACAGCTGTGAGCAGGCTGAAAAGGCACTGTGTAAGGCCTCAAGTAATGCTGGGGCACAGAGCACCCAGGACTGGGTTGGGGCTTTTGGTTTGCTCCAATGCACTGTATTTGGGACAGGGAATCTACAGGTCAGTTGAGAAAAGATCAGGTAGGGACCTCGTACAGTCTAGCTGCTTTATTTAAGGTACAGCATTGGCAGTATCCAATAACCTCCTCTAGCATGTGCCAGAGTTACCATTTCTGAGACAGTATCTTTTCCAAGACAATCTGAAAGATTGTCATTTTTTTGGAACTCACAGCAGCTGTCCCAGTGGGGCTAGGACTGGAGTTACACCTATGGATGCAGGATAACTGTTCATTTCACTCAAAAAAATAAACATCCACTCCTTGTGCCTTTTTCATAAAGTCAGTTGTCAATGCTCTCATGCATGTTATCTTTCAGGTATCTACACCGAGATAAACTTGATTGTATTTGGCATCATACCTGACAGAACTTGTGTGCATTTGTCTTCCAAGTAACCATTTATACTCTGCCAGACTGATTGCTTCATTCACATAGAAGAACACTTTTTTTCTGTAGCCTCTCTTTAAGTTTGTGGAGAGAAGGTGTCTGGGTGGATACTGAGGATGCATTTACAGTGGATTCTGTGGTGGGAAGCTGTTGGTTGGATATAGAATTGTAATAGACATAACTTGTGTATAACTCGTGTGTGAAACTGAGCTTAATGTTTTAGACACAAAAGATGATGTAGACTTGCCCTTAGGAGAGAAAGGTGTTTATTTCTAGCCCCCCTCAATCTGCTTTGTGCTGTCATGAGAAGCTGTCTGACCTTAGGTAACCTCCAAGCACTTCCAGCTAAAAGCTTGGAGAACAAAAGTATCTTATATGCTTGTACACTAGACAAACTGTACCAGGTAGTCTATATTTGGTTATGCTCATGCTGCAAGATTCATTAGCAGAGCACTTTGCAAATACAAAAGCTATTAGTGTAGTTTGATACAGTCAGCAGAAGTGTGTAGATCTTTCTTCCTCACATATATAGTGTGTGTAATGACTTCAGGTTGATTAATCTCTCAAGAGCTGTGTTTAGTCTCTCAAGCATTGCTCGTCTGCAGCAGAAGATGAACACAGAATTCTAAAGAAGCCTAAAATATTGCAGACTGTGACACATGTCGGAAGGCCAGGAAAAATAGTCCAAGATGGACGTTTAATAAAGTCTTACCTCTGGGAATGAGGGAGAGGCGATGGGAATCCAAGCAGCTAACCTTTGCCTTCATAGCCCTTCCCCTTCCTCCTCCAACCTGATATCCCTAGTGTTTCTGTTTCTAAGCAAGTCCTTAACATCTGGCACTACCAGCTCAGTTACTAATGGGACAGTATGTTTTTCTGAAAGTCTTAACTGATGTAATTGGAAAATACATGGTGGCAGTTCTGTCAGGAACTGGCCCTTCTCTGACTCCACTCTGCTTGATCTTACCAGTTTTGTGACAGATTGAAAGTGAAAACTTGTGTTCTGAAACATAAATTTTCAGATAGCAAAAGTACAGAAACACCCAAGTTGCCATTATGTTATCTTACCTTCTCACAAAGAAATGGTGGGGTTTTTAGCCTCACAACATTAAAGCTAAATGTGACTGTTTAGCTTTTAAGTCTGGACCAGTTTTAAAGACATTCTATCAGAACTGAATGCATGATATTTAAGTATTGTGAAAGCTAGTCATATTAGGTATAGCAACCTAAGCTGTTACTGTTTTCTTTTCTGTTTTCTCCTTCCCCCCTGCAGATTTCAGGAAACCTTACTGTGCCTTGGATTACAGGTTGTTCCAGAAAAAGAGCAGTAAGTATGTTTCCATTTAAGTATCTAACCTATCAAGTGAAGGAATGGAAAGTTTATAAACATACATTTTCTTTACATTTCAGTTCTGGTTACCTTTTGTGGTGGTTTTTTCTCCTTTATGCATTTGCTATTACAAACATTGTCTGCAGATAAGATGTTCCAGTTAATGTAAAATTGATTAATATCTTTAAAAGCAGGTCAAAGTCATAATCCTGTGTCAAGTAATGGCCTAGGTGCATGAATTGTGCTATTAGCTGAAATGTAACATCTGGATTTATAAGGATTGAGAGTTAGAGCTCAGAATATGTTTTTATACTGAGAATAAAACGACTGTTGAGGGAACCGAATACTTAAGAGTAACTCTCTCTTCAGTTACTTTGCCAATGCACAGAATCAGTCCATGCTATCTGTGGCAACTTTATCAAGTCTAATTTTATCCACATATCTGTCATTTCACATTAGGCAGAATCAGGCAGGTTGGTGTCCTCAATTCACAAATGACTCCAAACCAGCCAGGCTTTCCAGAGACTGTCGTGTATTAGTCTGACTGTACTGGAAGCAATACCTAGGGAGATGGCTACTGTGATAGCTAAACTTATCTCCCCAGACCACTGACTGTCAGTGTCTGTGCTGCTTTGGCAATGATGGCTAGGTAATGGAAAAACCTTTCCTTGCCTTCTCCTCTCTGCTGTGCCACATACTTTTTTCCTTTTTTTGTTGTTTTTGTTTGTTCTGTTTAGTCTGCAAAAGGTAGGAGTTTGGTAGCATTGCCTATGTAAGTAGGGTTCTAAAGACTGTCACATTAGTTGTGTTTTCCTTTAGACATTTGCTAGTCTCAACTGTGTCACACTTCTAGTTTCTGCAGCCTTTGGTAGTATCACTTATTTCAGTTTATATGGAGAGCACTTCATAAGAGCATCTCCCAGAGGAGCCAGTACTGTGATACAAATCCTGTTGTTGCTCAATCCACTTGTTTTTTTCTCCAAATCCTAGTTCTCTTGAGTAGCCTTTTTAAAATGTAGCCCTTTTCTGGAAGACACCTTCCCTCTGCCACTTAATGACCTTTTCAGGCACTAAGCAGCTGGTGAGTGTCCTAGAGTACAGTTTCACTGTTTGGCTGAGCTGATTTCTCAGCACATCAGTATTGAAAGGGAGAGGTTCCCCCCCTCTCCCTGCTGGTGCCCTGCCCATCTGGAGTACTGCTGCTAGCATCTAATTGCAAGGTAATCCAGGTCAAGCATCTGATCTGTCAGTATGTCAGATACATATTCCTCTGCTGAGTTTGTCTTTAGTGAGTTGAATGTACTTACTGAGGGTCAGATGAGTGTTGGAGCCAGCTCCAAGTAGGCATCAGGAACAGTGAAGGGAGTGGGGCATGATGCTGTCGCCAACTTTCCAACACTGAGTTAGGTTGTGGAGGCATGGTGGTCATGCTGGATAGCTGACACAAGCTGTCAAAGAAATTTCTGCAGTAACTTTAAGATCTATTTATTAGGGAGTTCTTTTTCCTTAGAACTTCACTCCTGTCTCTTTTTTAATCAATAAAATGCATAAAGCCCATTGGGTAATAGAGTCCACTTTGGCAACATCAGTTTCCAGATTCGTGGATGCACTTTCTCCGATTTCAGTGCATAATTAGTTTTCTTAAGGAGACAGGTTTAGGAGCTGACACTCTAAAACTGCTGTATACACACAGGTGTGAGACAATAAAAAGAGAGAAAAACCTCTTACGTCCTAGGAAACTTCAGTTTAAATGTGAAATTCTTTTGAAGAAAGAATGTGAGGGAACAGAAATAGAATGGATATTGCTGTAGAACTGTGATTATGGCAATTACTGCCATTCAAACAGTATAAAGGCTAATCTGTGTTTTGTTTAAAATGAAGAAGATTGTCTTTTAGATGCTCTGAATTTTTAATCTTTTGCCTTGATGTTTTGTTTTCCTTGCCCTGTCCTTCAACTGCATCAAGAGACAAATAAAAACTGTGCATTTCTGCAGAAACTCTTTTCTAGTCTGCTCAGCTATGCTATAAAGTGACGTAATCCCTACTGTTAATGAATATTAGTCTAGAAATATCACTCAGTTATTCATGAGACTATCTCTGGAAATTACAGAGTTCTGTATTCTGTCATGGTGCATGTGCAGTGCATTGGCCTTTACAAATCCATTGATTTTTGGTTTTTCACAGGGTGATGGAAGGATAACAAGGATTCAAAAATAGCAGTGAAGATACTTTCCTCCTTTTAATTCTCTTTAACCAGTAGCTTCACTTTTGTCCTTGCAATAAAGTCTTGAATATCCTAACTGTGCATAAGTTGTGTATCATCTGATGTGTTAGCAGCATGGTTAGTGTTTATGGTAGTAATATGATATTCTAACTATGACAAACATTTGTCAGGTAGGTGTTGACTCTTGGTAAGCTGTGCCAGGCTTAGTTGTGAAGTTTCAGTCTGAGGGGAGAGCATGGATTTGATTTTGCTTCTTTTTCTTAATTTATAATTACAAATGGTTCTAATGGTCTTAATATTGAGTCTCCAACACAAAGTCTTTAAGGTAGCAGATTATGGTCTTAGAATTTTTTGTGCCCTTTACCCTTCAGAACCATTCCCAGTAAATCATATGGTATGTAGTGTGTGTATTTTGGATGGTATTTGAAGTGAAACTTGTGTTTCGTGTTAACATCTGGGCCAATTCACAGAGTTTTGAGGGATCACTGCCCTCAGTGGAGACACTCACAGAGAAGCTGGTCTTGTATTTCCTCCCTGCCTGGAGCAACACTGCACTGTAATGATGTCTTTGATACCTTTTTAAATAGTACATTTGTGCACTTTGATGGAACCTCTGCTATGGCCAGATTATCTGAATTTGCCTAAGGCTTTGGCTTGGGTTCTCTGGCCTCAGTCTGGCATGAAATAAGTGGAGCATTCCTGTCCTGAATTTTGATTTTTCAATTGTTCTTTCAACATTGCCCCTTTGAATAAAATTCTGGAGATAATGTTTTTTAAGTGTTCCCCTCTAAGTCCTGTCTGTCACAGAAAGAATACAGTAGGCAAACTTGGAATCAGGTAAAGGAGTTCTCATCCAAGTTCAGTGTGAGAACTGCCACCAGTTTTGCTGGTACATCTCTTGGCATGGGAAACACAGCTGGGTTGAGTGCAGAGGAGCAGGGAGGAGAGATACATCAACAGAACTACTAAAGAAAATACCTCATTGGACTGTGGTCTAAAAGTCTCATGGAAAATGCTGGCTGCCACAGTAAGCCTATGTGTGCTGGAGAAAAAATATCTTCGAGTGGCTTTGAAGGTAAAACAAGCACCTATAGGGATTAAATCTACTTAAAGTCAAAGTGCACCTCAGTTGTACCTTTTGTTTTAGAACTATACCACACAATCTTGTGAAGGTCTCTTCACCTGTCTGTGTTCCTCTCCTCAAAGGACAGAAGGAAGAAAACTATTTTAGTCAAGTTGCTTAGAACATGTCTGAGGAAGATAGCCTTCAGCAAGAAAGACAGATGAGCCAACCTGAAGATCTCCACAGGACTGAGCTGTGAATGCTGTCCTTGTTTGTACCTTCTACGTCATTTAGATAACTGGTTAATGTTTTTCTTCTCCTGTGAAATATCTCACTGCATAACTTCACTTTAGCAGCAAATGTAAATATTAACAATAACACACATAGCATTTCGTGATCTTGCTGAGAACAGCACCTCTTCACTGCTCCAAACAGCAATCCTGCAGTTAGTGCAAAGAGAAGACAAGTCTTAGCATAGTTTCAGACAAAAACGAGTCTTTTTATTACATGAAATGCTGCACCTAAATTCTACAGATCTCCTAGACTTAGTGGATGCTGTGATCTGCAAGCTGGTAATAGGTCATAACTGGACAGAAATTGGAATAACAGACTTCCTGGTCAAGTACAAGGAAAACCTTTAAAGATTAAGTAAGAGTCATGATAATTACTGTCTACAAATCAGTTTCCTTTGAGGCCAAACGTTCACTATTTAACAAACTAGTTCACAATCTCAAGACAAAAGGTGAGTTGTCAGTTTGTGTGGAGGTTGCTTTTGGAAATTGTGGACTGAGATGGCTGGGGTTTAAGAGTGTAATTGTTGGCTAGACTATTCTATCACAATGATATCTCTTTTTTTCTCTCTCTTTTTTAATTCTTAACTGTGCTTGGTTTAGAAACACATATTTACAGAATGTGTGTAGTTTTGGCTGAGTGCTGAAGCAGTTACAACTCTTTTCAAGCTGTGGTACTATGAAATATTTCAGTCCTGGTTCCATCATAGCAAACTTCAGTCTTACTGCACCAGCAGGAAAAGATGCAAAAAGTCTCTCTCCAGAAACCTAACTGTTTGTGCACTATTGTTAGCAGTGGTAGTTTAAGGGTGCCTTCAGATGCTGTTTGGCTTGCAGTCCTTCTCCAGACACCTTTCTGCCTCAAGGCTGTGCAGTTTGCTACTATGTCTTCTACTCTGAAGCTGGCAGTAGCGACTCTCTCCTAGTCATTTGCTTTTTTAGGGGCTTCCAGGTGCATTTCTTCATCCTAAACAGATTGAAGGTATCTTGTGATGGGTGCTTATATGCTCATGGGCTGAGAGGACAACTCTCAAGACCCAGGGAAAGGCAGTATCTAGATATTAGCTCTCTGAATCACCCTGGTCATTGTGGCCACCAGCTGCCTTTCCTCTTTTTATTTTCCCTGGGGAGAATCATGTATGGCCTGGGTGTCTTCAGGGCTTTACTGTGAGGAGATCCATACAGTGTGCCCATCTTCAGAAAGTACAGTTCTTTCAAAGGTGCTTCCAATTGCACTGTTCCTGCATGGGCAACATAAACTGTGTGTGAGCATCAGTGTCCAGCCAAAGCAGCAGGATTACTGGTTCTGGGGCAGCAGACTGGTTGTCACTGAAATGGGAGACAGCTTTGTGACCATTGTGAAACCTCAATTTAAAACCTCAAACCAAAGGAACGTGTAATCTGGCGTAGATTTAAAGAGATTCAGTTTGTTGGTGGTGTTAAGGGAAAATGCACACCTTCAGAACTTCTGTACAGGAAATGAAATCAAGTAGTGAGCTGAGGAGTAAGAATGACATTAAATGGGGCTGATGGGAAAGGGGGAGCAAATGTAGAATGACTGATTTGGAAATAACTGTTATATTCCACAAATCAGATCTTGAGGTATGAATTGATAATTCTCTGGACAGATCAGTTAGATGTTAAGTGTGTCAGAGTTCAGAGAGCTGAATGCTGATGTCATTAGGAGTGGTGAACAAAGCAAAATAACACTGTGCTTGTACAGAAAAATCTTGGATTTGTTCATACTTTGAATGCTTTATGCACTTCTGATCTTCCAGTTCCTCCCAAAATAGAACAGAGAGGTAGTCCCAGTGATCAAAGGCACAGAACAGCCATATAGTGAACCACCAAATGAGCTGTATCTCTTAAGACTTGAAAAGAGATGACTGGGAAGGAGTGGAAGAGTGTGATGGAGAGCCTTAATATGGAAAGTCTGGAGACGCAGATATGGACTTGATTTGTTCCAGTATAAGAGTAGGTATCAAATCAAGCTAGCTTTAGATTGGCTTAAAAGGAGATTGGACACGTTATTTAGAGTAACCTAAAGTAAGAAACATCTTTGCCGGGCTTACTAGAGAGTGTTGGAAGAACCTTTAAAATATCCAAACAAGTATTACTCTCTGAGATTCCATGCTGTTTCTTCATGATAGAGTTTGTGAGTGGCACTGACAAAAAATTGTTGCTAGAGGTTTGTTTGCTAGAAACAACCATTACCTTAGAAATTCCATCACTAAGCATCACAACTTTTTAAATAAATTTTGTTAACAATGTACAGTGCTTAGCTGCTTACTACATTTATATTAAAGCTCTAGTTCTTTCATATTTTGACATGTCTTTTATTAGTAATCTGGAGATTGTGTGTAGCTTTTGTGCATGTGGCCTGTAACATTTTCAACTCATGCATAAAAACTGATCTAAAAAAGCAGGCTCTAATAAAAGCCAGGATAAGGATACTCCACTGCAATGCAATTATTCATACCAATTATAGACACCAGATTTGCACCACAAATATTGCATGCACAGTGGGTGTTATAAGAGGCTCGGCAGATTGCCAGGAACGTCTATAATAAACTGGGTCATCTCTTACAAGAATGTTGTTATTACACTTGAGAGGTCAGGGGATAAGCAGGGTTTAACCCTCTGCTCGGCAGAACTGCTGATTCAATTTGCTCACAAGGATTGCTTTTCATTGCAAGTTGATAGTCTCTTTTCTGCTGGAAGGAGCTTCTCTCTGCTTTTCAAACTATGGGAAACGGGACTGGTAAATGTAAGGAATTCAGCAAACAGTTAACACTGCCGAGGATAAAGCTGAGCCTTGAATCATCAAGCAGGGGATCTGAAGAGAGGAAATGAGAATTGCATTCATAATAGTTGTTACAATGAAGTAAAAATGAGAACTGAATTACTGACTTGTCTTCAGCTATGGGAAGTATTGTCCTAAATGTGAGGCTTTTCAGTATTATCTTTTGATATTTTTTCCCTATGCTAACTGATGCATAACTGTGAATGTTACGATATTTATAGGACTATGGGTTTTTCTTCTCGTTCCCTCAGTTCCTTTGACATTTAGCATGAGTTATTAACTAAAACGATGGAAGTATAGTGATGTATTCAGTGTAGAAGGTCTACCCTTTATTTTCTCACAAAAGACCTGGAGTTCTGTAAAAGCACTGTGTAATTTTTTTAGCAGCTTATAATGCAGGAGTTAACCTTAGGTATAATCTTTGTCGAGAGGATGATGTTGTAATTCAGAGTGGTTTGTGAGTTCCCTAAGAAATTGATGAAAATCATATCTAGTGAGCATAACGGCTGAGACTTATTATACAGTGACCTGCTGCCCTTTTAGAAACTTCTTTGTGAATCAGAACTCTTCAATGTTTAAAATCTGTCTTTTGTAGCACTGATAAAATTTGAGGTCCAGAAACCTGATGGATTCAGTCTTTCATGGCTGTAAAGACCAACCAGCTGTATTACAGTCCTCATGCTGCCAATATGTCCCTCTCTGAAGATGGTGCTTCCAGCTTCTCAGAGGCTCAATTCCTACCTGCTTGGCCGTGTTCAATAGGTTACTCAGTGGTGGTGGTGATGGAAAAAAAACAAAGGGAAAAATGAGGTGCAGGCTCCAAAGTAGAAAAGTCAAAGAGGGCTGAGAAGTGCCGAGAGTATGCGAAGTTTGGTAGGGTGGGTTGAGCCAGGCCTCTCAGTCAGGCTCTCCTCAGCCCTCAGGGGCACGTGGCATTTCATACCATTGCCTACTTACATGCACTTGGTTTTCCTCTCAGTTTTGTTCCTGCTTTCTGGATTCTTTCATGGAGGGGATGGATTCAGGAGCTCTTCGGAAAGGAGTGAAAGGATAAAGTACCTGGAGTGGCGATAGCTGCAGCAGCAACGAAAAAGCAAAAGTACACATTTTCATCTGAAACATTAGGGATTATTTCTGGCAAGGAGATAAAACAAAAACTCTATTTGTTTGGTTTTCCCTTTCCCTTGACACAATAAGTGGCTGAGGGAATGGGGCTACAGGAGAGTTACTTTGAAACCTCTCCTTTGATCTAAACTGTTGAGACTGACTCTACAACTCTGGTCTTGTGGCAAAATTACACAGCAGTTGTGAGGTGAAGGCCATTAAATAATGATTTATCTGATATTTTTTAATTAAAGCATTTGTAGTAGATCATCAGAATTAACATATATCCACCTGAACTGGAAAAGATATGGCACTGCTTTCTGAAGTAACATTTTCGAAGGCTGTGAACAATACTCTCTCCACTTAAAATCCTTAAAATCCTGCAGCACCATTGCTTTGGCAACTCTGTGTTTGGTTATTGTGTGTCTTTTGTCTAACATGGGATCTTTTTCATATCACAAATACAAAACTTTTTCATTAGCAACCTTTGTTGCCCTGTATCCTTTCAGTAGAAGCAGCACTTTCATGGATAATGAAGAAACCATGTGGCGAGCAGAAATCTGACCTCGCTCCAGCATTGGCTGCACTTTCTTTCATTTTTGTTCTCCTTTGGCTGTTGCAACAAATTAGGTGAGGGAAGACAATGCTAGCTGGGGTTGCTGCAGTAATATTAGGCAGATTTCCTTTCATGTCACTCCTCTGCTGAGGAGGGGGGATTTCTGTGGCATGCTCCAGGGGGGTTTTTTTAAGCTGTGCATATTAAATATGAAGAAATTTTCTGCTTTATTTTCCTGAGAAGTGCAGGTCACAGTAAGCCATGTGAGTGGTGGACTGCTACAGAAGTTGTGTCACTGTGAACTCTCTACATCTCTCTCTTTCTTTGTTTAAAAAAACCCTCCGTATACTTTAGGTTGTGAAGCATGGAGAAAAGCAGGAGAGGCCAGAGTGACTTGTTTGTCCATGTAGTCTGAGTGTTGCTATTATGCTCCTTTTTGCCTTTCCTTAGCTCTTGGCTGCTGCTCCCTGACTGCAGAGCAAAAGCTTTTCTCATCATGTTCAAAAGTTGCAAACTATTTTGCCAACAGCTCTAAGAGGAGACAGTGCTGCAGTGATTCAGGAGATAACTATATTTTTGTTCTTTGAAAATGGTTTGTGGATAAGAGGAGCTCAGGTCAGGCGTACAGGGAAAACCAGCATCTGCTAAGGGTGAATGGGCATCATGGATTTAGCTTTGCTCAGCAGGGTGCTCTTGAGGTGAAGTCCACTTACTGCACTTAGCTCATCCTAGAGCAGCCTTGAAATGTGCCAGCTGGATTCCTTTTGGATTAAAATAGACTGCAGTGTGCCTCTGGGAGTGCATCTCGTGTGCTGTGGCTGTGAATAGGTGCCTGGTGCAGAGGAGCAGAGGAGAGCTGAGCTGCTCCGGGCAGCGTGCATGGTGTGCCCGCTGGCCCTCCCCACCACCTGCCTTGCTCTGCTGATGGGCAGGATGGAAACAGCCTCTCTAATTCTGTACTTGAATGTATGACATGATAGCAAAGGAAAAATTGGGAGTGCCTGGTAGCAGTTTATGGACCATATTTGAATAAAACTGGTACATTTTTTTTGCTGGACCATCTGGGACTATTTTAAGGAGACAAAATTTTGATACTCCTGTCTTATATTCATACCTTAAGGAGATTCAAGTGCTTCTAAACAGTAATTTTTAAAAGAGGAAAAATGCAGGAGTTATTTTGAATGTGAACAAAAATTAAAATTGGTAGATGTTCAAGACTGTCAAATTGTTCTAGTTTTGCAAAATATATTTTTAATCCATTTTAAAGTTGTTTCTTTCTAACTTCTAACAGTTTAAATGTGAGCAAACACATATTTCAGCTACTGAAAGCATTATCATGTCTTGCAAAATATAACTGTAGACATAACGACGAATTTGACATGTGTCTGCAACTTCCTAGTGCAGACTTTATTGCTGCTTTTATGGAGAGATGACAAGCATGGCTTTGTATAAAGAAACTGTAGATTTTAGTTGAAATTCCAGACTTAAAGCTTTTGATAAACCCAAGTTCTGCTAGGAAATACTTGTGTATGCCTACAACAGCTCAAGAAGTGGTAGAATGTCTAGGATTTGTTTGTCAGTGTTACTCCTTTTATCAGTAATCCACTATCACATATTTTGATAAATGTACACAAAGAGTCAAGGAACTCACAAATAAACAGTGGAACCAATTTAAACTCTGAAGCTTACCAAATAAACATTAAAGTATTCCCTTTAGGAACTCAGAATCCTTTGAATTATGCATGTATTGTAGTTTGCAGTAAGATAAAAGAACTTTAGGTGGGGGAGGGTGAGAAACTTGAAAAGCCTTAAGGAATAATTTGCATAAATTGGGTGGAGAGTGTAAACAGCACAAGGGGGGGAAAAAAAAAGTTATTTTCAGTAAGGTCTTATAGAATGAGATAAAACATTAAAAAAATCAGGTAGAGTTGAAACAAAGCTGAAGTGCTTTAAACTTACATTAGCACTGCCATTGCCTCTAAAGCAAATCCCAGGGAACTCTGTACTGCCCTGGATAAAAACACAAACTTAAAAATAATTCTTGAGGAAGAGTTAAAAAGAGAAGAAAAGCCATGGAGACAGTATAACATGTGTGTGTTACTGTATGCAGGACCTCTGGAAATTAAATGAACAGCATGAGCAGAATTTGTTAAAATCTAACAGTATTTCTTTTATCTTACAGTTACAGGACCGCACACAATTTAGTGACCGAGACTTAGCTACCCTAAAGAAATACTGGGACAATGGCATGACCAGCCTGGGCTCAGTCTGCAGAGAGAAAATTGAAGCTGTGGCTGCAGAATTAAATGTTGACTGTGAAATAGTGCGGGTAAGAAATCTAGAGTCTTCCCTTATCTTGTCGCAGAAGCAAAAATAGGACAGATGAAAGCCTTTAAAAATTTCATGAGGAAGCTTGAAATAGATTTCACGTATTACATAATGAATGACCATGTTGGGAAGTGCTCTCTTGCTCTTTCTGCAGTCTATATATAGCAAAATCCCTCAGGTAAGAGTCTTATTGATTAGCAGCAGAAGCACCACTATGAGCTGTTTGACATTCTCTTTAGCGTTGAGTAAAATTTTAAGTAAAAGTGGTACATCTTTCAGGGATGTCCTAGAAGACTAAAAAGTGGTATTTAAGTTGCTATTAAGATTTTTTTAAAAGCCTTTCTAAAGATAGAGGGGAAATATTTCTCATTAATGCTTATAAGAAAAATTCATTGTGAACATATGAAAGAAAATGCTCAAAAATAGGAAAAACAAGTACAAGACTGTCTTGAGGTTGGGTTGAGGTGTGCTTGAGGGCAAAGGGCACTGCCAGGAATTCTGGCTCACTTCAGTCTGTTAGTCTGTAACAGGTATTGTTGAGGAAGGATTGCGTTAGAAAGTACAGATCTGGTGTATATAACCCGAGTCCCGAGAACCACTCCACATCATCTCTTCCAGAGGTTGGCAAGTTTGGTATAGCATCAGTTGTTGCCACTGTATTCCCAGTTACCAGATATACATCATCACTCTCAAACTGGGGAGGTATCATTTCTCAGAATGTTTCCATTCAGAAATTAGTCCAACTGTCTTTGCAGTCAGTACAAAACCAGGATTAGAGTCTTCCTTTCCCTCATAACAAGCATGACCCTTGTGTCGAGTCCTTTCAGCCCTCATCCTTGTTTTCTGCCTCTTACTTAGAATTTTGACATTGCTACAAAAGCAGAACTAGGAGCCCTTATTAAAAACTCTTCTTTTGTGTAGATCTCTTTTGGGTTGGTATATCCAAATGATCACAAAACTACTTTCACTATTGAACACTCATCTGGTTATTTACTTGCTTGTTTTCCTGACCACATGTGAATTATAAGAAAACAAATTGTACTTTTGGAGGCTGAAAAGAATTACTCTTCTCTTTGTAGAGTGCAAAGCTGCTCTGTATTTTCCAAGCTGTTCAGTTTACTTTGAGAGGTGACTCTGTTTCCACTTGAGCATTTCAAAATGGACTTGAGTATGATATACCTTATTCACGGGACAGTAAGACTGACAGCCATGCTTTACCTCTCTTACTTTGCCAGTAAGAATGTTAAGGGAACACAGACGGGATGACAGTGTAAAGTTTTGTATGTCTTTCAATAGCATCTGCTTGAAATGCAGTTGTCTTCAGGGCAGGTGCAATAGACTCTGATCAACAACCTAAGACTCTCTGGCATAACCTGTATTTAACACATACAAATGGACAAAAAGATTTACTTTCTTCATAGTAACTGGTGATGTTACCATCATCTTTCCTGCCTCATCTCCTCTGTGTGGCAGACTTGAGAATTGTAGCAAGAATTAGGTGGAGGTCAGTCCTGCACCATTCTGTACTATTTTTTTGTTTTACAAACAGCCCTTACAGGGCTGAACTAATGCTAGAGAATGTGTGAGATCTTCAGTGTTTCCTGCTGTCCTTTCTCTAAGGCACATTGTCTGTGTCCCAGCTGTAGGACAGGTATTTTCCATCATGTGCTCTAGAGGATCTGTCCTAAATTTATTTTGGGGATCTGTATAGGCATATCACATTGTGCCTCTCTCCTTGCCTGCCAACCTGCATTTTCTTCAGTTCGAAACACTGGTGTCTGGAGGTTAGTGTGCAGCGTGGTCTCTTTCTCCAAAGGAGTCAGGGCATAGCAATGATGTGTCAGCTACAAGGCATGAGTGAACCACAGCAGCTCTACTCTATACTCCATGCTCAGCCAAGAGGAGTCAGACTCAGGGATACTCATGGAAGAAGCTCTCCCCTTTCAATACTTGTACTTTGCTGCTTTGAATTCTAGGTAGTGTGCAATGAGCAACTGTTTCTCCTTTTGTGATGTAAAAAACCAAAACATGTAGCATATGTAAAATAGTACTAAGTGATATAACTATATAACACCAAATAAATAGATCAAATGATATCAAATGATACGTGTCCCAGAAGTATAAATGATTGATCCATGTGACCCATACTGGCTTGAAAGATTTCCAGTGCAAGGAAAGATAATGTTTGCCATGCTGCATAGTTCCACTGGATTTGATCTTTTAAGGCTGAACAGTTTGTTTTGTTCCATAGATTTTGTTTTTCTAGTAGGAGAGTGGACTTGAAAAGTGGCTGCTGGTTGTAACTTAGCATCCTGCACATTTGCACCCTCAAATGTCTTTCATGTGATCACAAGATACTAAAAGAGAGAAATAAAAGAAGTTAATTAAATATGTGAGCTCTGGCCAATACTTCATTACATTTACAATATTTCTTCTATTTACATTATAATTATTGCTGATCACATTTGGGTTTTTTTTGTGGGTACTTACACATTTTTGTTTATATTTCTCTTGGCTAATTTTACTCATTCATACTGAAACAACATCTGAAAGCAGAATAATAGCCTTCCTGGCAGTGAGATGTTAGATATTTGAGAGGGATGGGTGACAACTACTGAACTTCTCAGAAATATGAGGAATGTAAGAAAAATGCCTGACAACTTTTAATTTTCTTATTAATAAAATGTAAAGCTTTCATACATAAAGGTCAAAAGCTACTCCTAAGCACTCACCACAGGCTATAGGGACACTTCTTTCCCAGCAGCTCACAAGATAAAAGCTGGATTATTGAAGGTAGCGCTTCCGTCTGAGTTTAGTGGCAAAATCCACAGCTGCAGCAGAAAGGCCACTCAGTTTCTTGGCTGAGTACTGGCTCTCACTGGGAGCTCTGGGTGTAGTCTCACTGTAGTCTGGATCAGTTTATGATCAAGAGAGACATTGGGAAAACAGCTCTGAATCTTCTGTCTTTATTTTTTCAGTTAAGTGGGATTTCTGAAGGTTCCAGGCTAGAATATTTCTAGCATGTTGACACCCTAACCTCAATATCTGGAGAGCTGGAATTGTGCTTTTTAAGTGGCTCCCTGCCAGTCTCCTTACTTATAAGCTGCCTGAGGGCAGACATATGCTGACTCCTTCTGCCTGGGCTCCAGCCTTTCCTCCCTCATTCTTGCTGGTCATCTGTTCAGCTGAAGCAGGGGAAGTTGCTGCTGAGTTTGTTTCTTGCTGCTCTAAGGAGGCTTAATGAGTCTGATCTGGATAGGAAACCTTATTAGTTTTTGCTTCCCATTTCAATTTGAGACACTATAAAAATAAGTTAGTCTTCTATGACATATTCATTAGGTTGAATGAAAGATTTTCTGCTTTGAAAGGTATGTGAAAAGATCTGCCTTTACCAAGCGCCTCAGTTTTTGAAGCAGGTTCAGTTTTAAATTTTTTGGCTCTTAAAACTATTTATTACCATCAGATGATTATGAGAAAATTTAAGGAATGAAAATGTACCATTTGGAAAGAACTGACATAGGTCTGGAAGGGGCTGCTTGTGTTGGATTTTGTTCTTGTTTTACTTTTTTTCTCCCAAACTGTGTATAATTTACAAAAATATCTAGGTAACTCCCTGTACCAGTTTTGTACTCCTGAAAGAGGAAAATCATCAAGCTGGGAAAACAAATATTGGCTAACAGGAATGTTTTGCCAAAAATAGTGTTAAGCATGTCATCTTCTAGTTAATTAAAGGGACTCAACTGAAAAAATATTTCTTTTCAAGGCTGGTGCAGCACAACACTGTCTTTAGTAGCTGAGGACTGCTGTTTAAGAAATGAGAACTGTAGTTAAAGTTTAAAAAGAGAAGAGAGGCAATGCAAGTACTTCTGAATTAAGGCCAGACTAATGTATAGTGTATCTTTGAAGAAAAAAACCCATAATATTTCAGTGTGTTTGGTAAACTGTTGGAACACGGGCCTTATGGAATGATTGTGCATTTTGCCATGCTCTGATCCTATGCTTTCAGAAATAGGATCTGCCCATGCTTTCTGGAGATACGTTCGATTTCTAGTAATCCAGAAATTCCAGCACTAAGCATGATGCAGAACTTAGTAATGACCGTGCTGTGTGGACCTGGTTAGCACAGTGGTCAGGCACATCTGTGTGGTGACAGCTTACATGGCTGAACTCCACTGTTACTCATCCTGGGCCAGTGAGTGGTCAGGCCCTGGGTGGTCCCATGGGTAGTGTCAGTGCTGCTTCTGTTTGTTGTGGTTCAGATGGTGTGGAAGGGGGAGGGAGAGCCAGGTCAAGAAGACTTGAAGAGTTAGCAGTTGGCAAGGAAATTGATTCCTGTCTCTGAGAAGGATGCTGGTGGAGAACTGACTTGGATGGAACAGTGTCTGGGGTACAAGAGCTGTTAAGCAGAACTGAAATTAGGTGAGAAGTCAAAAGCCTGAGCAGTACTAGGGAAGGGAGAGAGTTAAGAGGTGAAGAGTTCAAGACAATTCTTATTTCATGATATTAAACTATTTTAAGTCTCTAATCTTTTTTGGTGTAGACTCTTGTTCATTAGAGGAAGCAAATTAACAATTACACAGATACATGGAGAATTATGAATGTGATTTTTTTACTTTTTGGAACTCAGTTTTATTGATGAGAAATGAACTCAAAGCATCCATACCCATCCAGTTGTGAATGGATTTCCAGGTTCCTTGGTCTTGGACGCACTTCATCTCCCAGTGCTGTTTATAGTACACTCTTACATACTGTACTGCAAGGACTGAAGGATGATATTGCTCTGAATTAAATTCAGCCAAGTTGAGTTCTGTCATCACAGTGACAGTGATGCCGAGCTATCACCTTGGACAATTTCCCCTATGCTGAAGGAAATCCTGGAGCTAGGTGGGCCATTTGGGTCATAAGATGCTTTAGTCCCCTTATGGAAGTTGCTGAGTGAGAGAACCTGGAACAAAGATCTTATGTTAAATCTGTTAAATAATGTAGTTGTGGAGGGACCTTACAAAGTCACTTAGTCCAATTTTATTTAGAGCAGGATTGCCTTCAGTTAGGTTAGGTTTCTCAGAATGTTGTCCAGTAAACTGCTGAGTACCTTCAAGGTTGGAGGTGCCAATACTCCTATGGACAAACTGTTCCTCTGCCTCACTGGAAAGCTGGTTTTTTTTTCCCTTCATTCCAGTCAGAACTTCCCTTGCTGTGACTTTCGGCTTTTGCTTCTGCTATGCACCTTCGTTTTCTTTTGTATTGGAGGGCTGAACCTGGACACAGCATTCCAGGAAGCAGCCTCATGAGGGTGAAACCTGGGGAAATAATCACCTCCTTTCAATTGCTGGCTACACTCTTGTTCCTATAGTGTAGATGTGCTGATTTCACTTGGTTGTGGGCCTGTTGCTTTTGTTATAGTTTCTGATATCACTCCTGTTTATTTCTCTTACAAGACTTGGATTGGGAATCGAAGACGGAAATATCGTTTAATGGGGATTGAGGTCCCACCCCCTAGAGGAGGTCCTGCTGATTTCTCTGATCAATCTGAATTTGTTTCTAAATCAGCACTTAATCCAGGAGAGGAAACTGCTACTGAAGTGGGGGATGATAATGATAGGAATGATGAAGTATCAATCTGCTTATCTGAAGGAAGCTCACAAGGTATTTGAAAATGCGGTTACTACTGTGCATATATTTTTACTTTGTGCAGTGTGCATGCTTTGGGTTCTCTGTTGTACACATTCAAAAACGGCTGAAAGAGTGTCATAAAAGTCACAGGTTGTCTACCTTGAAGGTCCTGTTTGGTCACTCTCTTCTACCTCTCCCTGTATGCATTTTGTTGGGTCTGTTACCACAATTTGCTGGGGCCACTGAGAAATGGACAGACAGCACAAATGCGTAAGCCTCACTTTCCTAGGAGGCCAGGTTTTAAAAAGTGCTCTGTTAACTGGCCAGTTCTACAGAGAATATCTGTTCCTGTTAGCCTGAATCACACCAACAGTGTTCACCTCAACAAGCACTAATGCGTGTCAACCTGCTGGCTTTTTGCTGAGCAGAATTACAGTCTGTGCTTACAGTTTCCTCAACATTAAATCCATGCTGATGAGATAGGTTCAGAAGATGTATCAGCTCAGATTTGGTCTTGAACTAAGAGAGCTTCACAGCATGTCAGAGCAGAGCAGCACTCCTGCATTAAGCTGTCTGCAGCGTGTGTATGGTCTCTGACAAGCAAATACAAAGCAAGAGAAAAGATCAAAGTCAGTAGCAGGGGAGTGCTCAGAGAGCCTCAGAACTGCATATATAGGGTGCCTGTGTGTTCTCAGTGTATTGCATCATCTTGAGTGATAAGTGTCTCGAACTTAATTCCCTTCTACCCCACCTCCCAGAACTGCATGACTACATTAAATCCATCTCTCCCTTTCCCTCTTGGACATTAGTGCTCTGGGCCTTGGGCAGAGAGACCGCTGCACGGCACATTCGGTGCCTTCACAAGCTCAACTAATTGCTCCCAGTGCTGCTGATTAGAAGAGATCAATAAAGCCTTTGCTCTCTAAACTAGAAGAAAGTCTGATCTAGTGCACGCTGTTGCAGCTTAATATGCCAGACTTGATCTTGTTATTTTGTCTAAACAATTTAAAGGAAAGAACTAGAAAAATGGAGAACTGCTGGGAATGAATTTGGGATAGCTTTCTCATATTCTGCTGTAAAGAGAACAGGATGATAAAGAAATGGGTCAAGTGATTGAAAGCCACATCTGATGCAGAATCTAAGAGTCCTTGATTTGCCTGAGGTGTGGAAGGAACTCGTTTAGTCAGATATGCTTGAAAGAAAATGGTGACAGGGAAGAGCCTGAATTCTCTGTAGCTTAAAGTGAGAAATAACAGCACATTTATTGAACGAGGCTCCCATAAAACGAGTTCAGGCTATGAGACTGAATAGGTTATTAGAGTCAAAGTTTAAGGAAGTGTAAGAGAACTATAGGATTTACACAGCACTCAGGAATCCCACTTTCATTCTTTTATTCTACCACAGAATGATTCCTGTTTGTTTCCCCAATTCAGAGGAGTACATTTTGTTGCTGCAGCTCAGCTTATTTTGAACTTTCCACCAACAGTCATGTGTACTGTTCAGTCACAGACTGTTTTAATGTTTGAGAACTCTAACCTTGGATCTTAATTTATTAAAAAAACCCAAAACCACAACAACAAAAAACCACTCTCAAAGACAGGAGAAAGATATTTTTAGTCCCCTGATTCGGATAAAAGTGTTGATGGCATTTGCTTCTAAAATGTAGTGTTTGAATAGGTTTTTTTTAAAAGCTGTACTGTGATGCAAAATTAAGCATTAAAGTTCTCATAATGCCTTACCTTTTTTAAATGTATGTTAATTGAATCCATACTTTGTGTAAATGAACACAACTCTGTAGAGGCCATTCTATCTGTGCCAGTTGATATTAGCTGAGGATGAATATTTAAAGAGTTGAGAGTGCTGCTGGGAGTTGCTTCATTCAGCTATCGACTCCAAGGAGTGACTGCCAGGGCTACCCAGTGACTGGTACTTGCTGTTTCAGAGTCCCTGAGGTGCCTCTTGCATGACTCTTGTTCCTCTGACCATAAGGATGGGTCATATCTCCCTGCTTCACAGTTCTCCCATTTGAAGCCATTTGCTTTTGCTGCTAGCAGAGCTTTTCCTCTGAAGTTGTGACCAGTGGCAGATTACATTTATTTGAAACAACTTCAAATTAAATTTGCTCAGTTTAGAGGTACTTAACTTGTAAAAAAGTTGTTTAGAACAACTGTCTCTGTATGGTCTGGTCTAAATCTTACGCTGTCTTTGGAAATGTTGGTATCCAGTTAAATCCTGTTACCTTTGTGTTTGAGGGGAAGTGACATGCTCCTGCATCATTATCTGCCCTCTTTCATCCCACAGTGAAGACTTGCAGCCCCATTTACTCACCATGCCTCTTTTCCTCTTTAGATGCTGTAGCTGAATTGTTTGACCCTTTAATGCAGGTTCTGTTCTTTGCAGAACTGTGTAATTTGCACTTGGAAGGAGTGTATTTCCAATTAATAGCCTGGCTGTTAATGACATCATTTAATGTTTTTATCATAGCTGTCTTGTTTCTGTGTTTTATTTCCTGATTGGCTGTTTCCATCAACCACTTTCTCCTTACAGTATATTAATATGGAGAATTAAAGTAAATCTGCAGAACAAACTTAATTATAGGTATGAAGAGGTTTATCTTTCTTCTTGTTTTATTCATGTTGGCCATAGCTAGGACTAAGAGAATCATCTAGTGCTTGTGGTTGAAACTGAAGGATAAGATTTGCTCAGTTTTCAAGGCTGTACTTTGCTTTAACATAAGAGAGCAGCTTAGGTTCACTAGCAATAGACACTTGCCATACAAGAATGAAGATCAGATTTTAGTTCAAAACTAATCACTGTCTGCAAGGAAGAGCTGGGATTCTGACATGTACCCTATAGTTCCAGGGCATGCAGGACTTTTCATGTAGTAATTAATTTTTAAACCAAGCTCTGCACACCTCTGATGTGAAAGTAGTCATCACTTCTGAATATTCCAACCTGAACCTAAAAAAAAGGAAGGATTTGGTACATTGCAAGAGAATAGCTGATAGTTTTTATGTTGTTTCAGGTAGCAGTTGACATGACATTGGCCTGAAATACTTGTGATATTATGTTCTTTTTGATAAGACATACAGTACTTTTTTTATGAACAGCCATAGATAATATGCCTTTGCTTTTGTTTGTAGCATGTGTGACATATTTAGTGATACAGCTTGCTAATGTTCTTTCAGCATAAAAATTGAATAAAATCTGAAAAATGTATTTATTTCTGCAGAAGAGGCTAATGAAGCTCTTCAAAATGAAGAAATTGGTCACAAAGATGATGACCAGAATCCAGTATCTACTGATAATGTGGTATGTATACCTTTCCTTTTCCACTGATGTGACCCTCCTTAATTGCTAAAGTCAAGGTGGTGGTCCAACACCAGTGTTTTTCATGAGACACAAGCTTCAGTTGAGTGTGTTAACAGCCCTTCTTAATTAGCTGAGCACTAAAAGAAACTGTACTAAAAGCACAAAAACATTGAGCTATGCACATTCAGTAGAAGTTGAGTTGTATGGCTTTTTCTGTATTCTAACAATCTAGTGGGTTTTTTTCTGGAGTGCATAGCACAGTGCTTGCAAGAACACAGTCGAGTAAAACAGTTAGAATAAAAACCCCAGAATAATAATTGAAAATGGGTTTTGGTAGCTTAAAGGCAGATAGGCTTTTTCTCCATAGCTCACCTTGTATATGTGAGCTCAGACTGGGGTGGGAATGTACTCTCTGTTCCCATACCCCTGACAAGGCATTATTAAGATGTTTCCTGTTTTCTCACTTGCATTCCTGTTGAGTCAAACACAGTTGTTCATGCTGGTTTTAATTGACTGCAGTGAGACAAGGAAAGAAAGAGGGAGGGAGGAGTCATGGCAAATAATGCAATATATCCCCTTTGTTTAGCCTGCCTTCTCTCAAATTAGAAGAAAGGAGAGGAGGAAGAGGAGAGAAGACCCCAAGTGGTAGGGTGATTTTTGTCTTCAAAGTTATCTGCAGAATGAACAGATGATGGTTCCAGTTCCCAGTTGCACTCTCACTGCAGACAGACATTAAACTCCAGTAGCTCAGACCAGGACAAGAACATTTCTGTATTCTCACACAGAACCTGAAGTGGGAAAGCAAACAGGATATTCCCTTCCCTCTCTTTGTATAGAGGAGAGGTTTTATTTCTTTTGTTAATATATGATCATCTTTTGTGTAAATTGAAATCCCACAGCTGCATTTTCTGTGGTTGCCTGAATAGAAACAGCTGCCTTTTTCCTTTCTGTTTACTTTAATGGCCTGCTGTGACCTTAGAGATAATCACTCTGAGTTTCAGGCTGGCGTGTTTGCCATGGAGATGCAGAATGTAAAATGGCAAAGGTAAAAGGATTGCAAAGATGCTGTCCGAGAGACTCAGCTCTCCAGTCTTCCTGAACTCCAGCATTATATGATTTGATATAATAAGAGGAGAAGGATAAAGAGGAGTAGGGTTTTTTTTCGTATGCTGCTCTGAAAACTCTGTAGCAAATTTTTGAAACATATGCAGTTAAAATTGGACTAACACACGTTGGACTTGCATAAGAGAGATGGTTTTCTTATTTGAAATTCTAATCTGTTCTTTCCCTTACTATCTCAAAACATATAAGAGAGAGAGTGTGAATGTTTGGTATTTATTTAGAGACTCTTTTCTCAAGCTGAGTCTAAAAACAAAAATATTTGAATCACAGTGTTACTTGGGGTATGATAGAGCAGCAGATCTTTGTGACATTAAGCCTTTGAAATGTTATCACTTCAACTGGGTTGTCAGACATTGGAGCACAGAAAATGTGGTTTACTCTCCCTGCCTTCATTCAGCACGTACTTGTGAGCTCGGTGAGTGCTACCAGTGAGAGACTGTTAACCTCTCTTGAAGGATTTCTCCTTGGTGATTAGAAGGAAATTTCTTCTGCAGGCAGACAGAAGACACACGTGCTGCTGAGAGGAAACCTCATCTAAAACAGCAGCTCAAAAACCAGCCAGCGAAGTGTTTTGTGTCAGAGTGGGTCCTTGTCTACATGGTATTAAACAGTATGCTAAAAAGATAGCAAAATTGCTTTAACTTACTGTATGCAGTCTGATAAATGTTTACAACTGTCAAAGCAATAAAAAATAGTAAAAAACACAAAACCCTTCTTCTTACACAGCAACTGCTTCCCTTTCAAAAATACAGTGAAATTTATAGCTTCATCTAGGCACTCATTCTTCTTTCTTGTTGAAAAATGCCATTGTTACCACTAATTCAAGTTCATTCAACCTGTTTGAGATCCAGCTCAGATAGAAACAGAAATTCAGATCTCATAGGGACACTAAAAATGTGAACATTTTGTCTTTTCTCCTGTTGAAATAACCTTTTAACACAATTTTCTTACATAAGAAGGTTTTCTACTGGGAACAAAAGCAGAACATGCAAGTGGTAAATAATGTACAAGTGAATCTTGTGAAACTTAGAAATATGCTCCAATTGTACTTTTAAGTTCAAAACAGTGTTAAGCACTAACAGTGGGCTTTAGGTATCTTTAGAAATATATTCTCCCAGGAATTTTCTTAAGTGAAAATGTCCATGTGTATGCATTTGGAACTGTCCTTTAGTGTTTAGGGTATTTGCACTATGGCCAAAGGAGACATCTTCATTTTGTTAGGCAGTCGGACAGGACTTGCCTGTCACTTGCCATAAAATCTGTTTTGCTCCAGAGGAATAAACTTCCATCATCCCCTTTGCCCTGCAGTACATCTTCAACAAAAGGCTCACAGAACAAAATGCAGGCTTGTGCAAGCTGCAGTCGATAGAAGATGCAAGTTAATGCCAACAGCCTGGTGACATTTAGCTCCTCCTCTGTAAACAGCCTGAGTCACCATGGCAGCAGCTTTGCCTACCACAGTTTCAGTTTGGATTCTTCCCGGATCTCGTGGCTGAGGTGCATGATTGCCATCTAATGGGGGCTGCACTGTTCAGGATTTCTTAAGAGCAAGAAGTCCTCTTATCTTCATGGCAATTTGAGATACAGATTGCTCTTTCTTTGCCTTCATCTGTGCATTCAGATATTTGGAATGAGCTGTTTACTTCTGTTTCAGAAAATAGAAATTATAGATGATGAAGAAAGCGATATGATAAGTAATTCTGAAGTGGATCAAATGAGTTCTCTTTTGGATTATAAGGTGAGTGATTGGACTATGTAATGTTAATTGGGATAATCCACAGAATGATCAAATGGATGTATCCATAAGGGAGTTCAGCAAAGGCATATGGGAGGCTGCAGCTCCTCTGCTTGTACCACACATCACTCCCCCAGTCACATCCCCTCATCCCATTTACAGACAGATTACCTGTACTCCAGCCCAGGGAGAGGCAGAAAAATCCCATTTCTACAGAGCAGTTAGGTTACTTCAGTTCCAGCCATCTGTAGCTCACACCACGTGTCCCAGACAAGCCATTTCTTTAGCCTCTCAACCAAAACTTTCTTTTTGGGCAAGAATTGTTCTATGGAGTGCTGAGACACACTTTTACATGCAGTGTGACACTGCCAGCTCTGGAAAGGCACAGAACAGCTGGAATCTTCTAATAACATGGGGGGGAACTGAGAAGTCATTCTCACAACGTAGTGCAGAACATGTCTGGAAGCAGTAGTTGTGGGAGGGAGGAAGAACAGTTGGAGACCTGACAGCTGCCATCTGCCAAATGGTAACGGCTCCACGTGGCAGAAGAGTTGCCACAGTTCTGTCTTGTGTATTAAGCATTTCTCTGTGTGTGACTGTTATTCTTACTTAGAAAACAGGTATGTTCTCCTAATGATTATCATTTACCAAAGTAATAAATGGATCGTCTTTTCAGAACAAAAATATCTCCTTTGAGCAGTGTTTTCTTGGTGAGGGCAGTGGAGAATGAATATGGAGAGGGAATGACCTTTTCTTAATGTCATCTGTCACCACAGTGAAAGGCTTGTTGTGACAGCATGCCCTGCAGAACCTTGGTGGTTGTTTGACATGAGTGATTAGTCTTTGTGCCTGTGTGTTTTCTGCGCTAAGTCTGAATTCCTTCTTTGGCTTGGCAAAGCTCATGGCTAAATGGGCAACTTCTGAGTTTCCATCTGAAAGAAATGCATTTGGCTAATTGTATTGGGAAAGCCTCAAACTTGCAGCCCAAGTACTTATCACTTATTCTCAGAGCTGCTATAACCTCAAACAGAATGAAGAGCAATATTTTAACTGGAGAAATGTGAATTCTCCAGGGGAAACAAAACCAAACCAACAGCCATTTTTAAAGGCTTGTTACGAACCTTCCAGTTCCTCACGTAGTCATACCTTGTCCTGTGAACTACAGCTGAATTCTATGAATTGCATACTTCTAAGCCTGGAGGGGAGGGAAAAACAAGTTGCTATTAAAACAAACAGCTAGCTTATTAATTCACTGTTGAAAATTGCTTATATAATTCTTTGCTGCTACCAAAACCAGCCATCAAGGAACATATTGTATGAAGAACTGCCAACCTAATTAATCATATGGTTGCATGAGCAAAGGTGGGATTTTTCTTGCCTCTGATATCCCTCAGTAAATGCATCATTTTGCAGGAATTATCTGTGAACCTAAGTGCTCATTGTCTCGTGTGCATTGCTTAAAATTTCTGTGTGTATGTTTGACCATCATTTCCTCACGGAGGATGCACATCCGATGCTCCTGTGCAGACACCTTTGCAAAAATGCACGACAACTTTGATCTTGATAAGTGAACTGTTTATTTAGGTGATGTGATCTTTGCAAAGGTAAATAACCAGGGAAAATTAATTTTACCTCTGCACTCATGCAGCATTTTGATCCTGCATACTGCTCAGTTGGTAAGTGCGAAGGAGAAGCGATACCTGGAATAAACTGAAGTACTTCCCAAATCTGGGGTTTTAATTGTTTGATATATTAAGTGATGTGCAGGTACAGTAACACCTGTTTAGGCAAAGGTTGGAAAAATGCTTTTTTAGCCACATTATTGCTATTTCTGCACTAGAGAATGCTATCTGTTCATTCAGGATAGCTTTGAGGAATTTTCAGGTTATTTTCCCTGGTCTTTGTGTCAAGCCTTCTGCTGCAATAATGGGATTTAGTTGCTGTCTCTTCTCACAGTCACCCTGTCTTCTCAAGGTCATCTTTCTCTGAAGAGACTTGGGCTTTGCTTTTCTTCAAGATGGAATTAGTGGTCATCCTTCTAAATAAAAAAGCAGCGCTTCTTTAAAAGATTCACGTAAACTCTGGCCTCAGTCACTAATGTGTTAGTGACAGTAACTCTGAGGTGCCCTGTCTGTGTGCTAAGTGGGACACTACTGACCATTCTTCAGAAACACGTTTGTCTCCAAAGTCTGAATGCACTGTTCTGTGTTTCTGTAACTATAGAACTTCTGACTGTATTTGTTTTTGGCAGGAATCCTAATAAAAACATTTTTACTTACTAAAAACATTAAGTTTTAACCCAACACAAGTATGTTTAGGCATCATTAAAAGGAGGCAGTGCTGTTTATTATTTCTAGAGCTCTATGTGATTTTCCCCCACAGAATGAAGAAGTCAGATTCATTGAGAGTGAGTTAGAGAACCACAAACAGAAGTATTTTGAACTCCAGACGTTTACTCGAAGTTTGATACTTGCTATTAAATCAGATGATAAAGAACAGCAGCAGGTAAGTCTTGAAGCAGATTCTAATAATGGAAGGTGTTTGTCATTTTGTGTTCTCACTGCCTCAGTTTTAGTGCCCAGAGGCTCAAATTGTGATTAGGGCAGTGTTGTGCTGAACATCATCTAGACAGAGAAAAGCTGAACTTTGAGCAAAAGAGAAACCTTGCAATCTACACAAGCAGTGACATAGACAAAGAAGGGTGACTTTTACAAAGGGACAGCCAGTGCACCAGTATGCACTGAGGGACTGAGATTTCTCTGTTGTGAGATCTAAGATACAAGATGTAGGAAAAGGGCCAGGCTCCTTCAGCGTGGTTGCACCACATTTAATACACAGTACTTCTTTCAATGCTCGGTTGGCTCATGTCTTGTGTGAGTAATATTTTGTGCTTTATTTAAGAAGAGATTTTGTTGTTTTTATTTTCCTCCTTTTGCCCTTCAGATGCATCATCTTGGGCAATGTTTTTCCTTTCAATATCTAACAATACTGACCTCTTCTTTCACCCAGCCAGTACCAACGCTGACTGAAAAGCTCAACGGTGTGTTTTTCACTAAATGTTTAAAAGATAATGTGAATGCTGATATAAAACATGTACATAATACTGCACTGTAATATTTCTTTACTTCTAGGCACTGCTCTCAGATTTACCTCCTGAATTAGAAGAAATGGATTTCAACCATGAATCCCCAGAGCCTGATGATACCTCATTCAGCTTGTCGTCTTTATCAGAGAAAAACGCCTCAGACAGTTTGTGATTAATTGGGGTTTTTTTAATTGACAAATAAGAAGCCCCACGTAATGTGGAGGTTTCAAGAGAATGGCATTTTGCTCTCCAGTGTCCTTCAGTCCAAAAAAGAAAGGCCAAGGTGAAGTAGACGTTCCTGAAGGATGACTGTAGTGTGTCATTGCTACAGTTTGCACTGTCACGAAATTTCGAATGTTGTTTTTAGTCAATGAAAGAACTGTGTGAGGAAAGGTTTGACTTTTGGCAGTTTTGCCTCAATTAGGATAACTTCTGATTTCCCAGAATAACTCTTGCTCTTTAGCAACATCTCTTTGAGGAGGGATCCAATAGAGGAAAACAAATGTCCTGTTTAACAGATAATTCTTCACAGTTGCTTGCCCACCAGTCCTGTTTGTTTATTTTTTTCCCCATTTTTACTCAGGTAGGTAGCCTAAAAATTGAGGATCCAAATAGAATAACAGGCTTTTTATGAGTTGTGCTTGAACCCTTTTAAAAATCTGAGATTAAACTAACATGTTTTTCATTATGTGACTTAAGATTTTCGAATCTTCCATTTTCTGACCAAAATAGCTGCAAACCTTTGAAAGGCTGACTGAAAAATCTACATTGTCATCAATAAATTCTCAATGTGAAGGAGCAGTCATGAGTGTTCTAACAAATTAAATGGATATGGGAAACCTGATAGCTGCAGAGCACAACTTTCTGATGCAGTAGCAATGGGAGTAGCTGTTTGCACTGCTCTTTAGAGATTTGTGAATGTAGTTACAGTTTTTATTTGCCAATGTGAATGCTGAAGTTCTGTTTGTTGTTTTCAGTATTGGTTGTATATTTTTCCACAAACTTGGCCCTATTTTATCAAGACACTGCCATAAATCCACAGCTGTCATTGCATCCTGAAAGTTACTCAAGTGTTTGGAATTGAGTTTTGCAGGTCTTCTAAATGTAACCTGGTTTAGAAGTACCTCTGATGTATTTTTTGGCAGGTGCTGTTTTTAAACTGTGAGCTTGATTTCAGACAGTGGCTCAAATGGATTTCTTCTTTCACAGCTGTTGCTGACATTGAGTCTCTTTACTCATCTGATTAAATGGATGTGTAGACACATTCAGAACAATTTAGTAGGGCATGTTAGGTGCATGCCCACCTTATTTACACTCTATAACTTCTAATCTGAATATTCTTCAGCAAGCATTTTTGAAACAGATACCTTCACAGTCTGGTAAAAATCCTGATCTTTCAATTTTATGACAAATAACATTTTTCTCTGGTGAGTCCCTGTTGATGCAGTACAGTAAGTAATCCTTGAATTTCAATGGGAAGTCAAAGGTGTAGCTCTGCAAATTCTGAGTGTTGGGGAAATAACTCTCTCTTTTTTTTTCCTTCCTTCCTTCCTTCCTTCCTTCCTTCCTTCCTTCCTTCCTTCCTTCCTCTTTCATACTGGGATTAACTCACAATTTTATTTTTTTCTCAGTCTGGTTGTGTTTCACCCCAATCACTTGCACAGGGTGGAGTATTTTTGGTATCAATAGAGTGCTCTGTTCTTTCTGGTTTTTTCCTGTCTCTGTGTTGTCCTTGGGCATGGGGAACTTTTAGCAGTACTGTTAAATGCCATCTGCACAAAGGCTACTAGCAGTCTGTAAATCTGTTTTAAAAGACAAAGCAGTTTCACAGTTGGTTCCCAAAAGACCTCTTACCATCTATTCTATAGAGTAAGAATGCCACATAAGCAAGTTGTTGGGCCTATTTGAGTTGAGGTATCAACTGAGTAGAGGGGGAAGGCACTCTGTGTGAACAGGAGGTAGGTGGTAGGTTACTGATCCTTTCGCTGCCTGAGCTGAGACGTCCCAGCCTGACTGGTAGACACAGCCTTGTAGCTTTACTTAAAGAAGGAAAAATGTTGTATATGCCTGTTGAAGTGACCACCAGTCTCAAATTGATGAAGGTGTGTAAGCAAAGACCACAGCACTGTCTTTCAGATGTAAGAGAGAGCTCAGCTGTAATTCTGCTCACTCCGAAAAAATCATTTACAAAGGGTTTTCTGTTCTGGGTTAACAATGCTTTCTGTTGCTGTTCTCTTTAGATAGGAAATTTGTGCCACTGACAATGAAACCTCTTGTTTTCTGTGAGCTTTTCTGAGATTCTAAAAAAAAGTACTGTGATTGGCCACTATTTGGATCTTATTTTCCTGCTTCTTCCACTTAAATTCACATGGCAAAAGGCAGGGTACTCTAAATGAGAGTTCTTGATTTCATGATCAATCAAGTCATCCACCTTCATACAAGAAAAACTTTCATTGATGATTCATATTTTGCTATGTCTTGCTTCTGTTTCATATGCCAGACAAATTGAAGGAATTAATGTTGAATGAACTACTGCCAGATTGAAGCAGTTATGTAAATCCCTTCTCTCCAGGAGGCTGAAATCCTCTTTGGGATGTGCAGCTGAAGCTGTAGCTGCAGGCAGCGCCCACAGCAGCCCCATGGGTATCTTGGGCTTCACTCTTTCTCTCTTGTTGGGTGACAAGACAAAACCTGGCAAAGCAGTCATGTGTTTATTGTCAAGTGTGTCAGGGTATAATACAGGATACTCAGGAAGAAAGAGTATGAATTATATTCCTGTATAAAAATGCTGTACAGGATAATACTGTACAGCTGTTCTGCAGAGGGCCTTTTCAATTGCAGTGTGTATTTCCTGCCATATGAAAACCAAATATTTTGATGGCATATTACCATGCTGGTGTTTTAAATCATTGCAGCAACAATAGCTCTGCAGTTGAGTGGCTGAAGAGCAGCTATTGAGGGTCCTGTAACATAACACCTCACTGTCCTTGGGAGTTCTGCAAAGACACATCTGAGAGTCACACTTCAGGCGAGTGCTGCAGCCGCGCTTTGTCTTGGAGGGGTGTTTGCTTGGGTGGTGTCCCCAATAGGCTGCCTAACGTGCTGAGTTTACAGATTACATCCCAATCAGTGTAACTTGTTCAACTGCATCCTAGGGCAATGTGAGAGCACATTCCTTTCCTTAGTAATTGCACTGACAAGCATCTTACAGACAGGTATCACATTCTGATAGTCACTGGGACGTGCCTTTCCCCATGGAACTGGGAAAGCTCTTCAGGTGATGGAAGTGATGGGTCTGGCTCTCTGGACCTATGGCATCTCAGGATTTGCTTTATGGTTATTTTCTCTGTTCACAGGATGATAATGACATCCCCCACTAAATGCTAGTTCATCATTTGCATAGATTTCCCATGACAGATCAAGCCAATACGTGTTGTGTTATGGTGACAGCAATCAGCCCCCTTTGGCATTTCAGTAGTTTGGCTCCATGATTCACATAACTGCTGCAGCAGTGCCATGTGGTGATGTTTTTAACTCTCTGCAAAGACTCTCATTTGCTTTGTCTCTGAAGGATGGCTTCCCCAGCTTTATTTATTCCTAATGTGTCTGTGGGAACACAAATGGTGAAATATGTCTGTCTGAAGGAACCCAAGTGGGAAAAGGCAGTTCAGAACAGACACTAAACCAGAGACAGGACATGTGCTCTCCTTGGGGAGCAATGAGTCTTTGATGCCAGCAAGCTTGCTTAGAGTTAAGAAAGCTGTTTCCTGAAGCTATGCCTCCTTTCATGTCCCTGCAGATGATACTTCTGTCAAGTCTATAGGTCTCACAGGAGTGAGTAATAGTGAATTTTCAGCAGATTCAAAAGTACACAGACAGATGTACCGTACATTGTTGGTTTCTGGAGTGCTTGGGTCTTGAAGCAGCACTGCACTTAAATCCTTCCAAGTATTTATTTTTTGCTAAGGCAATAAAAAGTCTGAAAATGACCCACAGATGTGGGCTTGGCAGTTCCCTGAAGTGAAGGAAAGGAATATATCAGTGTTATCTTCTTAAATTGGGAAGCAGCTTATCAAGTCCATTCACCAGAGACAGCTGTACTACTGTTGTGGTTATAGAGTTGAAATGATAGGACAAATCAACAGTATCGTGAACATCTTTATTGTGGAAGTGGAAATTGATGCTTAAAATGGGTCAGCAATCTAATTTGGGTTCTCTACTGCACTACCATGGTAGCAACATGAAAAAGCACTCCCTGCTTCCCAGGTACTCCACTGGTAGTGTTGGTCTCAGGATACCAGTAGCACGAGGAAAGACAATAATATGTAGAAGTGGAAAAGCACAGAATATCTGAAATGTGAAGAAGTCATTACTTGTAACGTTACAACCAAAAGTTTGATTTACTACCTCCAGCCCTGCTGCCTGGATCCTCTAGGCCAGCCAGGGAATTCTGAGGCTGCTTTCCCTGTCGGAGGGACTGGCAGCTCTGACCTTCCACTTACATCATGACATTCTGCCTTTTCTGTCCCAAATCATCGTAAGGTTGAGTAAGCTGCTCAGTTGTCAGATGCCTGATCAAAGTTAGAGGATGGTTAATGAGAAAACTCCAGTGAGTTATGACAGAAAAGAAATGCTGGTTTATGGTGTTTGACTTCTCTACACTCTTAATATTTTATCAGCTTGGCCAAATGTGAAATCTTAAAAGTTATAAACAAAAGAAGAGTCGGTGGTACCATAACACTGGGGTCTTCCATGGCAGAAGAAGGTTTTATTCTGACTAAAGAGTATTTCTTTGTCTCTGAAAGGCAACAGCTGACATTTTGGTCAGAAGATGACAGACACAAAATGGGGCAGAACCTTGGGCTTGTGGTGGGTGGTGTTTTTAAAGAAATGAGGAGTCCTCCTCGATTAAAAGATGTGCAAGAATGTTCCTGTAAGGAAAACAGTTTCAGGTCAGTGCTTCGGTTCTGGTGAACATTTTACTGTATTACTGAACTAAGTCAAGAATTCTTTTCAGATTCTGTATGAGATTTTACACACACTACCTCTGAAACGTGGCACCACCTTTCAAACCACACAGAAAATGTGAACTTAAACTTTTTTTCTTACCGTTTTTATAGGCAATAAATGATTTGCAACATGCATCCTTCAACTTTGTGCTGCTTTTTCAGTTGAGTGTGAGACATTCACTTTGCTTTTTATTTTTAGCACTATTTTTATGTATTTGTCTTGAGCACTGTCTATGGACAAGGAGATAATAAAGATGTGATGTTAGAAAAGATTAGTGTATGTTAAATGGTAGCATATATTTCCATGAAAGCTGAAGGATGATGGAGTGAATGGGCTAGCTGTGCTATTTTTGGTGCAGTTACTGAAAGGAATGGGTATTATCCTTTATTCTGGTGCTAAACAATTGTAACGTTTCTCAATACACGATAGATGGATTTAGCAGAGAGAACAGTCAATGAGTCTCAGCAAGGTAATGAAAAGGAGTAGGATTTCATGTTGGCTGAGTCATAATGGCTCATAAACATGTCCCCATATTTTTGTTTCAGCTGTCATTTCTATTTTGGGGGTTTTGCATATATAGAGACCTTGTAGAAACAATTTTGATTTGCTTGTAAGCAAGTGTTAACTGAAAATGAATCAGTAGCAAGCTGCAGTTAAATGTAAATGTGGGCCATGTTTTGTAGTTAGGTTTCATCTTAAAAGAGTCACTGTAATTTCCCCCATTGCATCTCTCTCCCTGCAGTACCCAAGGGAGGGCTGGCAGGAGGTATGAGCTGCCTCAGCCCAGGGCTGGGCAGGGGATGAGACACATGGGGACATTTCAGGTTTGTTGCAGAAAGGAAGATCCTGGGAGTTTAGTCAAGAAAACGATAAATTTCTACATCTTGGGAGACAGGAGCTGCTACTTTACCTTCAAATTCTCTGAAATAGTTCAAAGTGTTATTGGCAAGTCCACTGAACTGTGCTGGGAAAAACTGTCCCCATCTCCAATGGAAATTGTATCCTTTCTAGGATGTTTCTTAAAGTTACTGGGTATGTGTCGATACACGTAGGCATATTTATAATGTGCACAGGTATACTGAACCTGATATCTCACTAGCATCTGCAAAGGTGTTTTCAAATATTCCTGTACTACTTCTAAAAATATGTTTTATTTGCTTTCATTGTTATGTCTTGCTATATATTGACTACATAGTTTTGTAATTTACTCAAATACATCCATACAAATATTGTTTCTAGTTTAACTCCTTGCAAAACTGGTAACTTTTAGGCCTAGAAATTTATTAAACTCTCCTAACAATGGTGGGTTTGAGTGATCTTGGCAAATAAACAAACTGATGTATTTATGAAGAAACAATGAACTTTCTGCCATGATAATTTCTACTTCAGTTTCCTGAAAGGTTAAATCAGTTTGATTTTAAACTAGTCTGAAAGTTTAAATGTTATTTACCTTGTTTGCCTACAAAAGATGAAATAATCAACAATCTTAAAACTTGTGTCCTTCCTTTCTGGGCCCATCTGTGAAGCTTTGTAACCCGAGTGTATGACTGAGCTGCTCTGGGAAAATCAGGATTTATTGCTATTTGTATCAGGATGTGTAGCAAAGAAACTACAACAAATCTTCAACTGAAGTACCTCTGCTGTGGTCCAGGATGTACAGTCTTGGCGTATTTGAATGATGGATGCCTAGGGAAATATTCCATACATTTCTGTTGATTTTTTTCCCCCTATATGTATATAAGGGTATTTATAATGTTGTATTAACAGAGTCATCACGAGGAATGCTCATTTCCTTCCTTAGAAGCCTGCTCAGCTATTTTTATATACAATGTTGGTCTTCGCCTTAATTTTTTTTGTGTGAAAAGTTGTGCCATAGCAATTTTAACTTATCCACAGATAGTTTACACAACTTGCTTTGACTTGTCTTTAGTTAATTAATTTTTTTTCCTCTCAAATGGTTCTCAATGGTTTCCTCCTCCAAATGTGTCTCAAGGTTGGTTTGCTTTCTTATTTCTTACTTTAAGTTTTGGAAGACACCTTCGTCTGCATGCTTTGGTAGGTCAAGTTTTTTCTCTGTAGTTTATTGTTTCTAGTTTAGCAAAACCTTTCATTGAAAACAAACATAATAATAATTGAAGTAATGCTTGTACAAATGTATCCAGAATGGCCCAAATGGTCAGAGTAAAGGGCTATTTAGCGTTGGTAAATTTGTCTACTAGACTCAAGGATATTTTTCTACGTCTGTCAAGTTTGGGACTATGGAGAAATGAAATAAAGGTTAACTAACTCTTTTTCCTATACAGAGTTCTTATTTTCTGTATTTATTTTATTACCTTGTAAAAATTCAAGGTCCTGTTGAGGGTATCAGGAGTGGAGTTAACGTCAGGGCACAGCACGGGCACCTTTGCCTCCGCTTCCCTCATTCCGCCGCTTTCACGGTGCCACTGGGCAAAGGAAAGTCTGAAATGAGATCATTTTCCCATTCTCTCAGGATTTAAGAAGAGGCAGTTGATGTTCCTGGCAGCCACGTGGAAGCTGAGCACAGGCTGGGTGGGTTGGCTGCCGGTGGTTCCCTGCACAAGCCAACAGGCCATTGGCCACCCTGTGCCGGCCCTTAAGGAAACACAAGCTCTTTACCAATATAGCTTTGCAGCAGCTTCCACAGTTTTCATTGTCCATAACACCAACATAAGCTGCTGTAGTTTTGTAGCAGCCTGTGAGGTCCTGCGTTTACTTTGGCCTTTCTTTGTAAGGAGGGTTTGTTGGTTTGGAATGGAGTTGGTCTGTGCTGGGGGCAGGATGAAGCTTGGGGACACCCCTCTGTGGGAATCTCTGGGAGGAACAGATGCTCTAAGAGATCAACTGTTCACTGGGAGGAGTTAGGAACATCTTACATCAATTTGTTGCCATATTCAGGAGGGCCTTTTCAGCATCATATACAGAATTTGCAGCACTCAGTCCCAGAAACCCTTCTGAAATGTTCTTCCTTTCAAAGCAGTTACAGTCCGGCACCAACAACGGCTCAGACTCAGATGAATCATTAATGCCCAACTGTTTTGTGCCATGAGTTTTTAAAAGTTATTTAAAAGATAAATGTGAGCTATGTTGCTGTTAACTGTGATACAGTTTCTTAGCACTTACTGCCTTGAAAATCCACTGAGCCAAACACTGCAGCCTCTGACAGCAGCTGGCAAGGTAACCAAGTGGTCTGATGTGCTGATGGAAATCTGGCAGAAGTTCTTCGTGCCCATTCCTCGTTGTTCTTTGAGCAAATGGAGGTGATGAAAATAATAGCACAGGTGTCCTGCAGAGTTTCCAGCTGGGTACCGTGCCTAAGGGAAAGAATTTACCTTGTTGCCAGACCAGGAGCAGAGAACAGTGTGCTGGGGATAAGGATGTGTAAGTGAGGTTTCACCTGATCACTGTTTTATTCCAGGCTGCTTTTGTTCACAAACGCTGACAGATGGCACTGCAGCCACATCTGTAGCTATCGTTTGGCACACGTGCTCACCTGACTCTTCAAATGCAGATATGTATGAACCTGGTTACTGATAAAATTGCAGGGCTGTGAACTGATTCATCCCGAAGCTGGAGCTAAGACCACGTTCAGCTGCTTAAATGATGGCTGTAGAGGAGGAGGGTAAAAGAACAGAGAGAGACAGAGAGAGAAGCAGACAAATGGAGAGGAAGTAAATCTGTCTGACACCAAAGATTTGGTAACAAATTTATAGGTGACACCAAACTTTAATGTTTTCGGGGGGGAAACCAGCCAGGCATGGGGATGGTGGCTGGAGCTGCATTGCCACCTGGTGGCAAAACCCCCAGCAAGTGGGGGAAAGAAATGCCTTCAACTCTCCGTAATTCATGTTTCAGAATGAGCAACTATTTTTATCTAAACAAAATAAATCTAATACTAAAATAAGGAAGCTGGCATTCGTTACTGAGGAGATGGAGATCAGACAGAATGTGCTGCCTTAACTCTGCCCTTTCAGTTGTGAAAATGCCACTAATATGTGTGGAAAGGAACAAAGAGGAAGGTCTGATGGAGAGTTCTGTACCTAAACAGTATTTTCAGATTCGACTTTGGTTTTTAAGTTTTGCTGAGATCATCTGCAGAAGTTGAAGCAGTGCATTAAAGTAACCAGAGCAGTCCTAAGCTTGTTGGGTTTGTTGTTAATTCAGTGCTACACAGAAGTAATAACTGAACAGGATTTTCAGGACAATAGCTAAAGACATGAGTATTTCTGCGAATCTGATAAAGAACAAACAAGTATGTACCAAGTAAGCAAAATTTCCTGGGTCTGTTCAACCCTGAAGGAAATTGTTCCCAGAAATGAAAGTGAAGCATCAAGGGACTCGGGCTCTGACACGGAGCCTTCCAGCCCTCTGGTATTCACTCCCATCTGAACATTGTGTTTCTATGATGCCTGTCAAAGAAATGCTGTCAACAAGAAGATACAATATTGTCTAGAGTCATCTGAGGAGCCCTGCTGAGCTGGAAAATGGCTGAAAAACTTTCATAACTGATGGCTTCAGACAAAGGGAGGTTTTTTCACCGCAGGTACTGGGGAGTTGTTCTGGAAGACAGTGATACTCTGACCCCCCTCAGGCCACAATGCCAAATGCTGCTCAGGAGTAGTAAAAAGCCTCTGCACACGCTCTTCTCAGGTGGCTGGTGTGAAGGCAGGACAGCAGGGGTGGATAGGGCCCTGCTGCTGCCCCTGCCCCCAGACCAGATCACAGCGTCACGGGGGCTTTACCCTACACTATCTCTGCTCTGACCCTGTGGACTGAAGGCATGTTGGTGGCTGGAAACCCTCAGAAGGGTGTGTATTCTAGTTTAGTTTCCTTTCCAAGGAATAAGGTTTTGGGATACCAAAGCTGTTCGACGAGACGAGGAGCTGTGTTGAGAAGTGGCAGCTGGGGCAGCCACTCCTCCCAGTGCTCACCGGGCCGCAGTTAAACGTGGAGGAAGCAGACGACAGCTCTGCTGGTTGGTAAGATATCTTAGCTCTAAGAGACACGGGTTGGGGCAGAAGGGACTTCATACTTAATCATTTGTTCTTCTCATGTAGCAACTGCATCCACAGCCCAGATATCCCCCACGGGATGTTCCGCAGGTGCGTTGCTCCGTACAAGGCAGCATCGGCCGAGATGGCGCAAGCAGGGACACGGGAAGAGAAACAGACCTCTCATAATGAAGGATTGGACCGGCCAAACATGAGCTCTCCAGGACCTGCTCTCCATGGAAGAGTGAGGGGAAACAGAAATGGAACAAAAACCCACAAGAAAAAGATGTTTTCTGTTTATTTGCAGTCTGTTTCATTTTAGGGAGGAGGAAAGGAGGAGGAACGGAGAAGGTCTGTTGCTCCTGCCAAGGAGATGGGAACATTCTCGGAATGTAGCTATTACCTGATTCTCTGGCTATTCCTCTCTTTTGCTGGAAATCTTAAACTGCATAAAACCTTTCACAAAACAAACAAAAGAGCTCCTCTCTTCTGTTTAATGTGACATTTCCAATTCATGCTCTCTTACCTCTTCTTCCTGGAGGGTTTTGGGTACAGCAGGCCTCACTGTGTGGTGATGAGGGATAGGGAAGGATCGTGTACTGACACTTGCTTGAACCAGCCCTGCCTTTTGGTCTTGGAAGGCCTTAACAACAAGACTGCAGTGTTAGTTTTTGGGCAGCAGGCCAGCTGCATCATCTGCCTGCTCCCGAGGGGCCGAGGGCCATCGGAGTTGCTGCCTGTGCAGGCCCATCTCAGACAGCAGCATCGCCCATGTCTGGGAGGGACGTGCTGGATCTCATCTGTCGTGCTCACGTGAATCAAACATCAGGTGATCTTTCTTCCCCTTCTGTTGGTTCCTTGTTTCTCCCATATTGCTTAATTATATAGTTACTCTGATGTGCCACATACATCATGCAGGCAGCAGCAAATAAAAACACTGTTTACTTGGAGTGTGTGTGTTGTGGAGCCTCTGTCCCTGCAGCAGCCGGGCTCTGCTTCCCCCAGCAGCCCCTCACCAGCTGTAGATGGTTCTCAGCTCTGCCAAGGCAGAGAGCACTGAAGGCAGGGGCATCCTGTGCTGCTTGAACCAGGGGCAGGGACCTGCCAGGACTGAGCCTCTGCACAGGGTCTGGGAGGGTAACAGGGAGAGGTGTGCAGGCCCTGAGAGGGGAGATGAGGAAGGTGAGCTTGGGGGGAGCCCCTTTCCAAAGTAGCTTCTTAATTTCGAATCAGAGGATGTCTGGCTGTTTTCTGCTTAATCTGAGTTTGATCCAAATATTTGAAGCCCTTCTTTAAGCCTGGTTGGAGGCTTACAGACTGGAGCAGTCTAGAAGAAAGGTGGTAGCTGTGTCTCCCGCTGACTTGTCTGATCTTGGTTTCATCTTCCCAGGCGACCACTCGGTTCAGAAAAGCAAGGCTACGGCTGCCTCATGGGTGCTTCTTTCCCCTGATTATTTAATAAGTGATCCTGGTGTGAGGTTCTTTACCAGAGCACCTTTATCAGGCTGGTGTTGGGTTTCCCAGTAGTGCCTGGTGCAGATGGAGCTACCAGCCCTATGGCTGGGGCAGCAGCAGCTCCCAGGGTTTCCTCCTGGGGAGAACAGAGGGGTGAGAGAAGGACCAGTGGAGAAAACGGTAGTGAAGGCTGGAAGGAAAGGGAGTATTGATGGAATAAGAGAAAGGAAATGGAGCAAAGTGTGAAAGATGAGAAAGCTGGTGAGAGGAGGTAGAGATAAAGGGGTAGGAGGAAGAACAAAACCCCCACAGGAGTGTTTGGATCAGAGGGGAATTTCACCACGCAGTGAGTACCTCCTCCCCATCCCTGCCAAAGACAGACAGAGCCTGTAGCAAGAGAGTTCCCGCCACAGCAGGACCATGTCTTGGGTTGGCCAGGTCCTGGAAATGGCTCCTAGAGCAGCCAGGCACTGTGTGCAGCAGAGGTCTGCCCTTCCCAGGGACACTCTGCAGGACCCTGTCTCCCTCTGCAATATTCTGCTAAGGCTTTAAGCTCTGCCATAGCTGCAAACTCGTTGCAACCAAAATCTCTTAGGTCTTACATCCAATAACAGGAAGAAAATGGCTCACTGGGACCTGAACTATAAACAGATTCTGTGAATTCTGCCAGAAACTTAATATTGAATTATTTCTTTATGCCCACATGTCTTTCCTGGTTTTCTTAATTCTGCCAAATATTTAGCTCAGCAATCTCTCCTCTCAGCAACCCACACTCTCCTAGCTACATAATCCCATTTTTGGACCATTATTTAAAAGTTCTGCATTTTTACAGAGCTGGCCAAAGAAGCAAAACTGATGTGAGAGGAATTAAAACAATTGAACATGTTCAGCTCTTGTTTGTGGATCAGGTTATTGGCTCCTCGTGTGAAATCTGGGCTGCCATGCAACAGGGTTTGGAGGTAACCAGGTAGCCCTGGGCTAGCTGGCCCTTCTTTCCCTGGTTGGCACAGAACCTGGCACAAGGCCCTTGTTTTAGCCCTCTGTGGGGAAAATCTCCTCTGAGTGTGCCTTTTTATTCCCCATTTTGCTCAGGGACACGAGGATGGAGATATTTTCATGTGCTGTAGGATCACACCAGAAATGTTGGAGTTTCTGAGTGTCATTGCTCTTGCTCTAAAACATTAATTTATCTAAAATATCTTCTTGTAAAGCCTCCAGTGCTTGCCTGCAAACATCATTCCTTGCTGCCTTCGGTGGGCTCTGAGCTCATGCAATGCCAGCTCTATCTGTTTCCTCATCAAGGAACAGGGGGCACCCCCCATGGCCATCTTCAGAGTACATATTGCTTGTTGTCACAATGACATATCCAAAGGAGCACTGAGAAAATAAGCCTTGCTCAACAATCAGGTAAAAAACCCGCCAATTTTGTGCCAGCATTCGTATTAAGAGGGTCATATCCCCTTTGTATAGTATGTTTCAATGATTCCCCTCCCTTGAAATTGACGTTGAGCTGAAGAAACCATCAAAGACAACCAGGTATGAAATTGCTGGGTGCAGCTGCTCACTCGGTGCCCCAAGGTGTCCAGGAGCAGCTGAGGCCCTTCCCTCAAAGTGCTCCCACCAGCCTGGGGTTGGGGTTGGGGTCGGCCTCGCTGACTGCTCACTGCTCCCACGCTGAAGCCGTGTGTTGATTCACTCTCTAATTGATTTGGGCAACTTGAGGCAATCGGTTTCCAAGATACCACATCCTTCAGATATTTAAAAATCCTAACTCTGGCAGTATATTATATTTAAATGTCGATGTGTAATGTGTGTGTGTCTATATATACACTCATAGGTCTGTGTGAGCTGAGGACGGAGGGGTAGAAGGGCCGGGGGGCCAAAGCAGCTGCCAGGGTCCGTTCGGTGGGTGTCCCCTCTCTGAGTCACTGCACAATCAATACCTCAGCACGGCCTCAGAGGTTCCTGTTGTCTTTGCTGCTCTGGGCTTTCAGCACAGCTCCAATTAACACCCTGAGCACATGCAGTGATTAGAGGGATTTCAGATTTCTCAGTGACCAGTTCCAGCTCAGCAAGGTGTGTTTTGTTGGCTGTTTCTGCGGTTCCTCGCCATCGCCTCCCCATCTCCATGCTACTGAGCAGCTGCCACGGTCCACGTAGGGATTGCTTCCTCTAGAAAGGAAATGTATACAGAAGGGAGAGGAAACACTGCTGTAATCTCCCTCTGGCTTTCCAACAACAATAACAGATTAAATATTGGTTAAATTGGCTGAATATTACGAGTCCCTGGAGCTTCACACACATCTTTGTGAGCTCTGCTTTTCAATGCACGAAAAAAAAGCCCTCATGTACACAGAGGAAGAAACAGCAGGAGAGGGGGGATAACCTGGAAGAGGGATGGGAACATGAGTCCCCCCCACCTCACACTGGTTCTGCAGGTGCAGCATGGAGCAGGAATGAGGGGAAGCACCCAGAAAGGCTGAGCTCCCAGAGTTGCTGCCTTGGGCCTCCAGAGCAAGAGGAACACTTACTGACACCCAGAGCAAGTCAAGTAAGAGCTAGATTTGGGCAATGCAGGGTTTTTGCCTTGTTTTGAGACCAAGACGAGGTGTAAAATACGTTAAGAATGAAGATGAAAAGAAGGCTGTGGTTTGTGTCCTCCAGGTTTGTGACTGTTTAGATTTGAATGTCATCAGGATCCAAGATCACCCACATCCTCCTGTCATTCGCCTCTTGGGTAAAGGCAGCAGCAGGAGACCATGGAAGAGCTGTCAGGGAAAGGAACCAAAGCAGCTTGGGACTCCAGGGAACACAGAAAGATTAAGGTGATAGACAAAATGGAGAAAGGTAAGGCTGTGAAGGAGGGAGAAGCTGTGAGATGGGGCCACAAATATACCAGGTGCCAGCGCCAGACACACAGGTCTTGGGTGAGAAACAGAGAGTTGCAAGGAATGGGGGCCCAAGCCTTGACAGCCTCCTCGTTAGGATGTAAGGTATGTAAGGTGGGCTGCTCCTGGTTGCAGTAGGGTTGGAGAAGTCTGCAGAGGGTTGGGTTGGTGCGGGTTCAGCTCTCAGCCTCCGCGGCTGTGCAGGAGCCCGGGCCCGGAGCGTGCGCTGACGCCACTGCCCGTGGGTGTTCCCGTGGGATGAGATGACAGTGGATTTCTGGCTCAATGAGGAAAAAATAAACTCCAGCCTATTTTTTTGTTTGTTTGGTTGGTTGGTTATGTCCTTGCTATAAGCTACATGTTGTGGGATTTTCATTGAAGCATTTTAGGGCTGTATTACATGCAACAAATAAAACCTGTGCACAAAATCATAACTTGTATTAAAAGCAGGACAATGATCATGAGCAAAAGTTCAAATACAGCCTAGCAGCAAGTCTCCTGCTCAAGAGGTTTTAAAGGCTGTTTTTACCCTTACCCAGTAATAACATTGAGTTACTGATTATTTTTCATATCCTAAAAATTTTACAATGGGGAGTTATTTTGTTCTAGAAGTGTTTCTTAGTGCAAGGAAAGAGATCTTGAACTGAGTCAGCTTCTGCTCTGGAATCATCTGAGTCACTCCAGCTTTCTCCAGCACAGATATGACCTGAGGTTTTTTTTGGTGAGTCCTTCAATTGGTTAGTCATTTCAAATACAACTATAGGCTTATAGATCTCTATTTTCCATTGTTAGTCAAAGGAGAGGACTGTATTCCCAAGGGGCTCTGGTGGGAAGCTATGCTGACCATGCTCAGCCCCGACCCCGCACTGGAACCTTTCTCAGATGCTGTTTCTGAGAGATTTCTGAATGGTCCACACCAGGACTAGAATAACTTGTGTATGACTGCAGCTGGGGGTGTGAATCTCGCCAGAAATCTGAAGGATGATGCCAAAAGGTTTCCTCAGCTCTCTCTGAAGTGGATGCCAACTGAGAGATGGGCAGTCTGGAGGCAAAACAGCTGGTTCCTTAGCACTCAGTGTGCCTAATAATTTTCAGCAGACTCAAGAAGAAATTAAAGCACAAATTGAGAAGCACTGCACTCCTCTGGAAAGAACACAGAAGGAAGAGATGTTTTTACATGGAGAGTGGAGTGAAGATACAATCAAAGGGCTTGGGGCTTCATCAGAGCTGCACAACCTGCTTGTGGTTTCAGGGGTTAAGGACCCCTGTGAAAGGTCAAACCATTATTTCCTGCTCAAAAATATTTTGAGGGACTAAGGTCCTTGGAGTGTGTGTTGACAGAAAGTAATTTAGTACACGTGACTATTTGGATAACTATTTAGTACATGTGACTGTTTGAAATGAGATGCATTAGTGGTTGTTTTGGCAGGTGATTTTCAAGGAGAACCACCGACCTGTGCAGATGAACCACCCCCTTTTGAGCTGTGCCTCAGTAAGGAGCTGCTTGTCTGTGCTCAGCAGCCAAGGTGCTTTGGAGGTGAGCTCTTTTTTCCCCAACTATATGGAGTATAATGAAATGTAGGTGTCACTTTGACATGACAATAGCATTAAAAAAGCACTCCCAGAGTCTCAAAACGCCTTTGGAAGAAGGCAGAACTGTGGGGTTGAAGCTAAACAAACAAGCAGACAAACAAGAAATGACAATTTTCATTCCCCCTGAGCCTTCCACAGCTATCAGTGGGTTAAGCAGATCTATCAGTGTGACACGAGGGGAGTCAGAAGGAAATGCTGAGCACTCAGCACAACATTTTGTGGGAGAAAAATCCTTTATGAAGACAATATTTATAGGAAGATATTCTTCTGTATAGAAAAATGATACAACTTGTTTACCTCATTGAAATTCTAACTAAGTTTGTAATGGGACCTGGGTGTTTCAGGCATCTCCTGTGGGTTCTCCACTCAAATCAGCAGCATCCTTGCTCAAAAAGAAAATCTCGCAATATTGAATGGGTACATAGTTTTATTTGCAGCTGATAACACAGGTAGAATCACAGAATCACGGAATGGTGGGGGTTGGAGGGGACCTCCAGAGCCCATCCAGCCCAAGCCACTGCTAAAGCAGGTTCCCCTCAACCAGGGGGCATAGGAACGTGTCCAGATGGGTTTGGAAACCTCTCAAGGAGACTGCACACCCTCCCTGGGCAGCCTGGGCCAGGCTTCCTCACAGCAAAGAAGTTTCTCCTCGTGTTCCAGTGCAACTTCCTGTGTTCCAGCTTGTGCCCATTGCCCCTTGTCCTGTCACTGGCCACCACAGAACAAAGACTGGCCCCATCCTCTCAACACCCACCCTTTAGATATTTCTCAGCATTGGTAAGGGCCCCTCTCAGCCTTCTCTTCTCCAGCCTGAACAGCCGCAGGGCTCACAGCCTTTCTTCATAAGAGATAGCATCTCTGAGTGAAAACATCCTCTGTCTAGTAAGTTAAATAAGCATAAGCTGCATGTAAGAAGCCTGTAAAATCATAAAATACTTTCTAACTGTCTTATAAAAGCACATTAAGCAATGAGGACTTTGTCAAAACAGAAGAAATATGTTACTTCTGTTGCTGCAAGCTTAATAATTATGCTTAATCACCCATTGTTTAGTGATTCAAAATTTGGAAGGGTGTTTTGATTTAAATTTTTAAGAGTTCTTGGAGTTCATGTGCTTTAGAAAAGCATCCCTGGAAGCAGCTGTGGTAGCCTGAGCTGCTGGCTCCAGCAGCAAGCAGAGGCTGCGTGCTCACAGCCACACACTGCCCAGGCTCTCGCTGCCCGGCTCAGGGGCCCTTTCAGCTGTCACTCAGCGACTTCTTTCTTTGAGTCGACTTGAACTTCAGCCCTTTATCATCTGCCTGTGTTTATGTGCATTTATAGATACTTTAACATTTTCATATTTTCAATGTGAATATTTGAAGTGTTTTAATTCTGACTATCTCTTTCAATGGCTCCTGTAATTACAAGGTACATCATTCATTTTGGATTTAAATATGCTGCCTTCCCACACAAACCCAGCAGTATTGCTTTTTTTCTTTATATTACTGTTAGCATATTTTAAAAGTGAGTCTTTATTTCATACATATATATATCTTAAGAAATCAGATCTTCCTCTTAAGAGTGCTGGCCTGCTGCTTTTTGCTGTCCTTCCAAAGATGATACTAGATTATGTTGGTTGCATGAAAAAACATCAAGGGCTTTTTCTCCTCTTTTTATGAGATAAAGGTTGATGCTCAGCATTACATGTTTAAAAAACTCCCACAATATTTATTAAAAGTAGATCTTTTTTTCCCCCCAGCTACAAGACACTGCAGTGGTTCTAAACTCTCAGGTATGTAGCATCATCCCTTTATGTGATGTGCCAGGATCAGCTGGGCTACCTTTGTAGCTTACAAGAAAGAAGGTGCAAAACCAGCCCTGGAGCCCTTGCCAGGGCTGCAGCACAGAGACATCTGAAGGGTTTATTGGTGCAAGTAATTTCCTTGTGTATTGCCTACACTGCTAGAACAGGAGCCAGCCTGCTTATGAAGTCACCCACACTTTAAAGAGAGATCATGCTGCCAAGTCATTGCTGTAGGATTTCGTTCTGACGCAGCCCTTGCCTCTTCCTCTTTCCCATGATGAGTGCCTGAGTGACAGCAGCATTTCAACAGCCAGCTCTGGACCTTGTTCCTGCCTGCTGGATCCTTTCAAGCCCTGTCCTATCAGCTGTAGGGCTCATGTCCAATTTGCTGAAGCTCGGTGAAACACCACTGGCTGCTGAAATGTTGTCAACTTAGACCAGGCTGGAGCAGATCTTTCGTAGCATCGTTAGGGTTTCAGGGTATCCCCTACCAGCATTGTTCTTGCTGTTGACAGATTATTTGTTTACTCTGTAGTGGTCTGCTGATGTTCTGGTCTACTGGGTAACAGCCATTCTTTAAAAGTCTGACCTCATTCTATTAGATGCTTCCTCTGTTGAGTGCTCTCATTTCTCACTGAAACCAACACAAGATGTTTGCTAAAAACACTCCCATTAAAGCAGTGAGAATCTGCCTCTCAGATGGTATGCACTATGTTTTTACCTTATCATTAAGAAAGTGTCTGTCATTTTTTACTGCTTTCATCTGTTCTGCCATGGCTACTGATAGATGCCTGTGGCAGCTCATCATTAAAAGGAGGGGCAGCTCAGTGTCAAAGTCAACTTGTTGAAAACTCTTCAGAATCACTTGTCCTCATAGATTTATGGCAAAGGAGAAAACATTAGTAAGAGCTGGGAAGAGCCACAAACAAAGTCCTTTCTCAACTTGGCTTTTCAGCTGCCCCCTGACCACTGTCACTTATTAAAGCAGCAGAAGAAACAAGATAATGAAATGAACTGCAAAGCATTCGGCAGCATTTCCCTGTATGAAAGATTCTGTTTAAAGATAAGTGGCCATTGTAATTGCTGCTTCAGATTTGTCCCAGGAAAGCACAACGTGCCTGGGATAAATAGTGCTGACTTGAGTAGTGCTGTGGGATCAGATCGCGTTGACGGGACCAAACGGTTGAATCTCGCAGAGTGGCACGTTAAATGAGGAGCAACTCAGAGCTGTGGTACAGAGCTTCTGGTTTTAGCAGGTGTGGAATGCCCACTGTGAGCAGCGTGAGCTGGAGGAATGCTCCAAAGCAAACCTGCACTTTCCCTTAGGTTTTTCAACAAAAAGTTGTGTGTGACCAGGGAGGCTTCTCAGCCTGACACCCAGCCTCTTACAGAGCTTCAAGTAAGTTCTAATCACATACCTGCTCATCTGCATACCATACTGTTATTCCTCTAATTGTTTCTATTCTTGTATGTTTGGTAAGTAAAAATGCAGTAAAGCCCATTATGCAGGAAAAAGAAAAGGAAAGTAGTTGAGATGATTATTCTGTTATCAGTCATGACTAAGATGAAGAGAGATATACTAGCAAGACATTGTTCCTAAAATAGAGATCTTGCAAACAAGAAATGTCAGTCAAATGAGGTTTAAATTAAATTCCTGATAGCAATTACTTACAGGATGATCATGCTCCCATTGAAATCATTATGAATATTGTCACCATTTTTAATGGAAAAGAAGCTGGGCTTCAGATACTTCTTCTGAAATGTATTTCAGAACGTCCTCAGCTTTTACCACGTGCTTGTGTCCTGCTGAACCCAAAGTCACACTGCTACAAATTGCATAGTTGGCTGAGCAGTGGCTTTGAGCAAGGCTCCTTGCATAGGATAGTATGAAAATGAGTTAAACTGAGAAATGGGCACTTGCAGGAAGTATTGAATGGCCAAAACAAGTGACCTCACTGGGAGGAGAACTGATGAAGTGAAGAAATGTGATGTGCGTTCCAAATAAAGAACTGATGAGTCAAGTGGTGCCCCAACTGGAACAGAAGCAAAGTCAAGATGGCTTGAAAATAACCTTGATAACAGTGGAGAAGAAACAGCAATCAACCTACGTTGACCCTCAGAAGCCACGAGAATAGCAGTGGGCTAGGAAGGTAATGCTGGGAGTGGGGATTCTGCAATTGCTACTGCTACTGCAATTAGCTGAAGATCTAAACTAATATTGCTGAAGTGGTATTCAGCGACCTGCTCTCCCTTCCTGCTGATGTATCTGTTACTCATTGCAGTCGAGTCCTTTCATTCCACAATAAGGAGAAAACAATTTCTAACTATATTATTTTATCCTGCAAGACACAAACAGCTACTGCTGAATTATTTCTGACAGTCCCTATTTAATCTTCCAGGTTGAGATGTTTTTCTAAGCACGGCTCAGTAGGAAGTTAATTATAATCTTCCCAGATGAGAAGAATTTTTACCTGAGATGATTAGGATACTGGTTTGAGGCATGATATGTGGGCTTCTAGCTAAAGTTAGGAACTGGCAACATCTTTGGCTCTGTATCATTCCAGAAGTAACACCCTCTGCTGTCACAAAAACTTCCCGGACGATTGAGATCATGATGATTCTGGATGTAATCTACTCCTTAAGGCTTCAGCATTGTTGATACATTTGTATATTGGAACATCATAATGGTTTATTCAGTGCTCTGAGGTGAAATTCCCTGTTAATTCCAGTGAATTTTTTCAGGTTTGGTTGGTCTAGTGGTTGATAGGGCTAGGACAAAGGCTGGACTCTATGATCTCAAAGGTCTGTTCCAGAGAGAAGATCATCTTCTATGATTCTATGATTAAACAGGTTTGAATAAACATAATGAAGCAAGTTTGGGAAAAATACAGAAGTATGTGAAATTCAGGTTTGGGTTTTTTTTAGAAAAGCATCAATTGCCTGTGGTGGATTTGCCATCTGTTGGTGTATGCACACTGCTGCAGTAACTTACTGCAGTATTTAATCACTGTTTCTGACCTGCATTTGGCTCAGCTAACCTTAGAGATTGTATGAAAAACATAGGTGCTGAAGTTGTCAAGGAAATTCTTGTTGACAAGTACTTTGAACGAGGCTTGGGGCCTGGGCCTTTGGGTTTTTCACTGGATGTTATGATGTAGAGGATGGAGTATTACTGTGGTTCTCTGATGGGCTTTTCTAACACAGACTCTAAAACTGTATGCAAAGCCTTGATTATCCATCTCCACAATGCTGCTCAGGTATGTGTAACAAACTCCCTCCTTGCTCCATCACTGTTTGTGTATCCAGTCCTCCTGGTAGGCCTGTAACTTACTTGCTTGTCATTTCCCAAAGGACTTTTATAGCTAATGACTGCTCATTGCTTTCCTTTCTCCTTGTAATTTGTGCATGTTTTTGGTAGTTAGTGTGTATTTACTTCCAAATCACTAGCAAAAATGTGTAGAGACACTGCAATTTCCTCACATTCATTTACAAGGGTCTGAACAGCCCAGGAGCCTTCAGCTTGGGAAACAGAGCAGAGCACAGGAGGAGGGTGGAGGTGAGATACACACCATGTGTTAATTCACCAACAACATGGAGAGGGTAATTAGTCACTCTCCCTTACAATGCAAGGCTAAGGAACATAGATGAAACTAAGCAGTAGCTCAGAGTGAGATACTTTTGTCATAAGATTTAGTTGTGGCACATGTTCTGAGATGATCCAGTTGCCAAAAAGTTAAATATTCAAGAAGGCTTGAGAGAACTGGTGGAAAAAATATCCATCAAGACTATTCTGTGCAAGATGCCACCCTTGGCTCATGAAACTTGGATTGCTGGAAGTTGAAAACCCTGGAGAAGTATTTCTAGCTACTGCTTACCCTGTTTGTATTTTCTGTCTGGCATTTGCTTTTCTCACTAGCATTGGGGATAGGATACTTGATGTTCAGTTTGACTGCAAATAGCTTTTCATTTGATGATATAAAACTTCTGAGATGTGTCAGTTGGCTGGTCTGTAGAACTCAGTTCTGGGGGAAAAAAGAATACGCATTTTGAAATGAAGAACTAAAAACTTTTAAATGAAAGAAGTTCAGATAAACATCAAAAAATCTAGTAGGATCTTCATTCACTGTGCCTATCTGCAGTTTTCATCCTCCTCTGTCAAAGCAATGTGATCAGCAGGGATAAATTCATTGTATTTTCCATATGGCTGAGATTTCTTTAGCTCATTTTGGACAAATGTGGCAAAATTTGCTGCTAAGTTTTTCCTGTGGTTCTAAAATAGCCCAAAAGAAGAGGGTTTGCTTTGACAGTGAGAACGAAACAGTGACTATCAAGGATCTTTCTTAAGGTGTTGATCTAGGAGCATCATCTCTAACTGGCTTCCTTTTTTACCCACAAGTGAGTTTTTAAAAACTTGCTACAAAAGTATGAAAGACATAGATGGAAAAATATAATCATAAAGCTGAAGCAGGGATTCATTAAGGGCCTCTTCACTCGTGCCTCATGCACTCAACGTGACCAGAACTGAGTATAAAAGTGATTCTTAAGTGACTACTCTTGTCTTTGTAGGGTGATGCACAGTATACAATAATCTGTTTAATTATATCAAATGGTTTACAGGCCATCTTATAGCACATTTCTGTAAATATTCAAGCATACATGAGTGTGGTTCTATTTGCATGTTCAAAATATCAGTCTCTATAGGCTGGGATATTGACTCTCACACTTCTGTTTCCTGTTCAGACTAACACAGTATTAACTAAAGATTTCACCATGGTGCTCGTCCATAGCTTAATCTGAATACATACAGATGTTTGCTACCGTGATAATAATAGTTTCAGCATAATTATTATAAATAACTATTGCTATTATTTCTAACATTGTGAAAATCTTGCTGTAATACTTCTGAAGATCAGAGCAATTTCTGCTGTGTGTAGAGGATCTCCACAGCTTAGTAGCTGCAACTGTGCCACCGAATTTGAGAGCACACTCTCCAGAGCACCTCACTCTCTGCCAAAGCAGTTCCTCCTCTATAACAAGTCTGGTGTAGACACAAGCATCCAACTAGACATTTTTGATGCACCAGGACAGTTCTTTTTCCTTCTCATTCCTGCTAACAGAAGCATGCATTGTACCCACGTAAATTCATCCACACAATGGGGAAGAGTTGTCCTGCTCTGACTGTGCAGCTGTTGTTCAGTTGTATGGTACAAAAGATTAAAGGTGAAACGATGATGAACTTGATTAAACTTGCCCTGAGAAATTAACTGTATCCCCCCTCCAAAAAATAAACCCCACCCCACCCTCACAATCAGTACTAGGGTTTGCAGCCTGTCTTGAACTGAACCTGCAAAAGCTAAGTTTGTACCTGTTTTTTTCCAGGGGTTTTACCATCATGGTAAAAACAGAATGACAACATTTCTCAAACTTTACTCCTTGTATAGCTCCCTTTCTGAGATCTCACTGAACTAGATCCTATTCACATATTTCTATATCCACGCTGTTTTTTCTGCTTTGCTTTCCAGGGTGGAGCTGTGCTGTCCTGGCCATGGTTAGCGTGGGTTGGATTCCGGTATCATTAACTGGGGGGAGGAGGGGAACAAAAGGCACTGGCCTGATGATAATATTCTTGTTTTTCCTTTCTTGAGAAACCTTCTGGGTGAATGAACACAAAGTTTGCAGGATTGTTCTGAAACCATCTTGCTTAGGGACAAGGTTGATACAGACAGGCAGAGGACTTAAGAGGGAGTGCAGCTCTGTAACGTGCCTCTGTGACAAATGTCCTGCTAGGAGGGATACTCAGGGAATTTGCAGGGATTTTATTTTTTTTAAACCTCATAAATAATCTGTTGTTCACATTTGCAAGTGTATGACTGATAGTTTCAGGGAAATTGAATGAGCAAACAAAGTACGGCTGCAGCCCTGAGGTCCATGAAAGGGACAACTGAATGGAGTTCACATTACGACACTGAACATGTGGAATTTTGGCTGCAGATCTCCTTTACTATTCCTATTCTTAGTCTTATTTCTTTCCTGTTAGGGTTGGTAAAAGACCATTCTCATCAACTTTGCCAAGTGAATAAATATTTTGAAACTGGTTACTTTGAAACCTTCCATCTAATAAAAGCACCTGAACAAGAGGAAAAAGTGGTTATAATGTCATGCTGATCATACAATGACCTGCTGAGGAATGTAAGGGGCAGAACCTGCTGAACAAATTAAGGTACTGGAATGTAAAAATATTCAGCTGAAAACTGCACACTAAATGAGATCTGATATCCTCATCTGAAAACTGCACTCCAAATGAGACCTGATATCCACACAGTCATGGACACAGGCTGGATCACACATTCTAGAAAAGGTACAGAAATTATCCAAATGTGTAATACTTACATATTCATTTCAAACCCAAGACATGAAGCCTTTGTCTTCCTAAATTAATATCTTTATGATATTTTTATTTCTGTGCAAAAGGCCACTATGTGTGTGCAAGGGTCTTGCTAACTTTTAAATTTCAGTGACATATTGTTGCCTTTATATTGAAGACCTCAAGAAATTCTGAAATTACGTTTTCTTATTCAGTCTTTATTATAGCTACATATATTATCAGTCCCCTTTTAAAGCCTTTGACATGAACAACAATCCTAACTTCGGGTATTGCTTTTCTTTGCTCAATTGTCAAGACTTTGTCAACACTTGTTGGCAATCTCTTATTGTTTGAGGCAACAGGAAAATTCAGACCCAGGGAAAGGGCATCTACGATGCAAGTTTAAGACAAAAGTTCCTGTTGAGTGCTCAAAAGCACTTTCAAAAAGTCACTTATGATGTGGCCACTTGGCTTCTTGTGGTTGCACATCAGTTACATGAATCGGGGCACTGGGGTAGGCATGTGTGAACCCAAGGCCCACAAAGCTGGGTCTTGTTCCTTCCCCTCCTGTCAGTCACTTTAAAAAACTCCACATCTGCACAATCCTATTATAACAAAATGTTCACAAGTGACCTAGCCTAACCAGTTCTATATTTAAAATGTACATTTTCCCTCGATGGTAAGTAGCTGTAACTTTGGTCCTACATTTTCTTGCTTACTTTTTATTTTTAAAGGATGAACATTCCTGATACATAGTCCTTGATTCAGTCCAAAACACTTGTCCATGGTTGAGTTACAGACCTTTGAAAATGTTTGCAATGGAAATGCTGACATGCCAGCTGGCTGTTGCTGCAATGACACATTCACAATAGGCAACTCTCTTCAGCATGCTCAGCAACAGGGAGCTGGTAATGGTTTGTTTTGTGAAACGGGTCACTTTAATTTAATCGGGGGCTACAGCAGCACAGCATCTTATATCATATACTTGTTTGAATGATGACTGACTTCTGAGTAAGAAAAGGATCATGATGGGAAAGCATGCTGGACTACGGGTGTACCAGCTCATTCCCTTGGTTGTGCTAATTTCATCACAATTATTTGGCAAGTAAGAACTGTTTGAGAAATCCTTTGTTAGCTTTATCCGAAGGGCTGGGCTTACTAGTAAGCAATACAGTGCCACTGAGGCAGTTTTCTATCCTCAAAAATATATCTATTTTGATAGTGTCATCTAGTGTTTTCCAGCTGCCACGATGAAACGGTGATGGAGAAATATTTCTTTTTCATCTGTGGTCTTTTTTCTACCCACTCAGGTTTGGAAATAGTGTAGTGTTTCTCTCTAAACACATGCTTGGAGACGAAGAAGTCCATTGCCTTGGTGTTTGTAACCAGTGAAGCACACTGGTGATCTCACACTCCTCATCACACCAAGCACCTCGCGTGAGCCAGGCTATGGCTTTCCACTTTCCAACCGTCTGTGCTGCTTCTTCTGACACCACGAAGTTCTCAAAACCAAAACTATTTGGGGACTGCCCCCGCTGTCACTTCAGCGAGGGGGAGAGCCGCCCTCCCCCCCGGCCGGCCGCCCCACCTATCCCCTTCCTAAGCGCGACCCCTGGGCTGGAGGCACCTGAGGAAGGGACGGCCGCAGACCGTGTGGGCTGAGGGCACAACGCTCTTTTAACCAGCGGAACTTCCCTGACCTCGCACGGTCCCTCTGTTTACCCGTTTTGTTTTGTCCTACGTGCCCCGGCGCCCTTCTCCCAGACCTTCCCTCAGCGTCCCCTCAGCCTCAGGCGAAACGCCCAGGTGCCGCCCGTCGCCGCCGCTCTTGGGCCGCGCTCCCTCGGGCGCGGGGGCAGCTCTGTGTGCGGCGGGGCCGCCCCAGCCGGCGCCTTCCCCGTGCCGCGGGCCGGTGGCCGCAGCCCCTGCCCCCGTCTCGGTCCCCGTTCCCGTCCCCGTCCGGGAGGCGCCGGGCGGCTGAGCAAACGTTAACAGCCCCGTGCGTCACCAGCCGCTCCTCGCCGCCCCCCCATGCAGGGGATTCTCCGGCCCGCCCTGACGTCATCTCCATGCCGCGCAGGCCCCGCCCCCGCCGGCCGCCATGTTGGGGGGTGTGCGCGGGGGAGCGCAGAGCGGCGCCGCCCCCGCCGGCCGGCAGCAGCAGCAGCAGTAGTCGCCTCAGCTCCGCCGCCGCGCTCCATGGGCAGCAGGAGGGGACCCGCCGCGGCTGCCCGCCGTCTCTGAGCCGGCCGCGGGCCGGGGAGTGCGCAGCGGCTGGCGGCGGCTGCCCGGCTAGGAGGGGAGCCGGGACATGGTGCCGTTCGCTCCGCTGGAGGACGCGGAGGAGCCGGAGCCCTGCCACAAAATGGAGCTGTACGTGAGCGGCGGCGAGGTCAGTGTGGGGCCCGGGGTGGGGAGGCGGGGCTCCCCAGGCCGCGGCCGGCTTCCCCCGCGGCCACCTGCCTCCGCGGCCCCCGCCGCCTGCGAGCGGCTGGACCAGGCCGGGGGCGGAGGGCGGGCAGACCGCAACGCCCCCGGCCCCAGCCGCTCCCCGGCGGCCCCCGCCCCTGCCCGGCTTCGGGGGGCTCCGCGCTCCTCGCCTCGCTGTTCCCGGTCTGTCCGCCGCCCTCCCCCGCCGGATACCGAGCGCCTCTTCCCCGCCTCCCTCGGGATCCCCCCCGCGTCCGCCCCCGCCGCCCGGCCACCTGGCCTGCTCACGCCTCCTTCCCCTGGGCAGCCGCGCTGGGACTGGCCTTCCCGGGAGCTCGCCCCGGCTCCGGCGCGGTCCGGTCCGGCCCGGGAAGGCGGTGGCCCCCAGGCGCGACCCGCAGCCCGTCGCCGCGGGAGGGCCCGTTCCCCGCGGGCCTCCCCCGCTTCCCCTCGGCGGCCGTGGCCGGGGCCCTCGCAGCGCGCCCTGCGCCCGGCGGCCGCTCCGGGGTTGGGGAAACGACGGCAAAGCGCGTTTTCCTCACGGGTGCGGGCTGCGAGGCAGCGGGAACACGTGTGGAGTTAGAAGAGAGCCAACTCGACTTGTAAGAAAAACGCGAATGAAGGGCTGGTGTGCATTGTGTCGCCGCCTTAACGACGTTAATGCCACAGTTGTCGGTTCCGCGTTAATGTACAGCTCGGGAGGCTTTTGGTAAACTCAAATTTATGGCTGTATCTCCTGTGGAAAGTTACTTTAACTGCTGAAAATTTGATTGTAGCAGGCTGATGTGCTGCCAGGTAGGTTGTCACTAGGAGAGGTCCCTTTGCTTTTTCATTGAATAACTATATAATGATAATCATACATGCAACTAACAGAAGGAGCCAGGAGTGTGTGACTGATGTTTTGATGCTTAAGCGTTGCAAAGAGCAAGGAACAACTTTGAGAGTGGCTTCACTATTGCTCTGCACTCCAGATGCGTCCATAAGCAAGTGCCAATGCTATTTAATCGGGAAAAAAAGGGTAAAACTGGTTACGCTGTGACAATGCGTGTGTCTCAGCAGAACGTGATGCTCAGGTATTGAAACTTCGGCGCTTTTCAATCAGAAGTGTAGGATTGTGTATCAAGTATGGCCAAGCATGACAAATAAAAGATTACACCTAGGTGTATTAGACACACAAAAGATGTTATCTAAATAAAGCTGCTTAAAACCAGTCAAACTTGCTTTCTGTGATGCAGTAGGTTTTTCTTATCATAAGGAAAAAGGTCTGTAGCAAATTGATGTCTAAGTACAACACACACAAACCAGATGTAGGTTGAAGTTTTAAGAAGAGTGAAAGGATAACCTTTAAAGGATCACATTAGCATTTTATTCTCTGATTAAAATTTTATTCATATAGAGGAGAAAAACAGTGATTCAAAACAGGAATAGAGCCATGAAGTTTTACCTTTCTTAGCTGTGGCTTTATGTTTGTTGTTGTTTTGAGTTTTTTTGTTTTAATTTTCTGTAGCTATCAATAGAGTGTCCCTTCCAAGTGTTGGATGTGCATTTCTATGCTATGACTGCTACACTTTAACACTTTAAAATATTCTAATGACCTAATAGTACTTGACACAGTCCCTGTACCTTGATATTAGAGAGATCCTAGTGGAGCCAGGTAAGGATTAAAAAGTCAGCAGAAGTATTAAAGCTTATTTGTTAATATTATGGTTTTGTAACAATTATATGTTGTAGTTAAGGTATGAAGCTTATTGAAGGTCTGGGAACTTCCTTGGCTCCATTGATCTAATCTTTAAGAATATTGTGATACATCAATGTAAAAGTAATCAAACTTTAAATATTGCAGTTGGAACGTTCACATCTGTGGTTATTGTGCACCTCTCAGTATTTTTTGGCCAGAAGAGCACTCCTCCACTGAGGCTGGTGCTACTTCGAGTACTGTATTCAGTGCTGCTTTTTGTGTACAGATTTTGCCATATTGGCAGTTAGCAGGAGGCTGGACAACCAACCAGCTGTAGCCTCAGCACAGCAATGCTCAGACAGGTAGTTCTGGTGGTGGTGATGTTCTGTTGTCTGTGACTACTTGGCTGGGCTTGAGCTAATAAAGAAACGTGAGCTTGGCAATGTGGTTTTGAAATCACACTCAGCTGCGTAACAGAGCCCAGGATGGTGGATGTCCAGCTGAAACAGTGCTGTGTTCAGGCCATCTGAAGGCAACTTTGCAACACTCCTTTAAATTGTATTTTTCTCAAGTCTGTACATAAGCTCCTTAACAGGATGTGTGAAAAACTATTTCAGTTGCACTCTGATGAAAATGAGCCCTCGTATTGGTAATGTCTGTGTAATGTTATTTGAGCGTTCATTTATCTCAAAACCAGTTTCTTCCAGTTGCATATGAAGTCCCCAGGTTGCATTAACAAATACTTGTTATTGTCATAACACTTACTATTAAGCACATCTCGGGGACGTGTAGTGCTTCTCACTTGTTAGAATCTGACATCTGCATGGTCTGGGGATTTAACAAAGGTTTATTTTATGTTCAAAGGAATTTTGTTTTGCTTTGGATTCTTCACTTAAATTTTACAGAGTTCATTACAGCGTAGAGTATTTACTACAACCTTATAGTGGCAGTTGGATAGATGTTAGCCTCACTGTCAATAGTATTACTGTGAAACAGGACTATATTTTGAGTGCTTACTTACTTGGGTTTATTGATGCTCTTGTCCATCAGTTATGGCAAAGGGGAAAAAAATCTGAGAAACGTTTTTCTCTGAGGAATCTGCTTGTTAGCTAAATTTAGGGTTACGTTATTAGAAATAAGTGCATTTCCAGTGAAGTAGCACTCCTGTTGACTTGACAAAGTAAAAACAGTTGGCAAGGGGAAGATACAGTCTTGGAAAGTAAGAAACAAATTTTCATGCTTCAAGGCATGAACTTGTGGAAGAAATTTAGGGATTAATTATTTTGCCCTTTTCACATTGGTGGCCTTTGAAGGGCTAAGGATTGTATTTTGGACCATACGCTGTGCTGTTCGTGTCTGTTGCCCTATTCCTACTATGGTGTCACCTGTGAAGCAGTTTGGTGACACTGGGTATTCTTAAAGCCCTGGCGGGAAGGGTCAGCGTTGTGCGGTTCAGGCTTCAAATACTTGAGTGAACTTCTTTCCTTCTAAATATAGGATTAGTAAGTGTTTTCGTGGTAATAAAAATTGGTATGAGGGTGTTGATTATAATCAACTGTTGTAGATTATTAAAATATAGTAGTCTCCAAAGGCACAGGAAAGTAAATGTTAACATTTTATTGACCAAGCTGAATAAAATGCAAAGATATTTGGAATTGGGTAGAACACAATAATTTTGGTGTATTTTTCCCATTTGATAGAAGTAATCTTGCATTTAAAAGGAAAAGTGTAATTGACTTAAGTGCATGCTGTTAGTAATACATGAGTATTGTGAATTAATACTTCAGAAAACTGTTGCTTAATTGGCTGGCAGTGACAAAGACAACAAAGTTGGAACAATAAACTCACTGGAAATTATTCTGTTAGAAAAGTGGACTGCATTGAAAGCTACTGCCTTCCAAAAGACACATTTGTGAGTTGAGCTTTGCTGCTGTTGTACATAATCTGTTATGCATGCTGGTGTAAATATATCTTTGATTTTTCACTAATGTTTTCAGTCCATTCCTTTAAATGTGTTCTGAGCCTCATCTGTCAAAGGCCACTGAATTTTGTCAGTGTTGGGAGTTGCATAACTCCTTTGTGAGTAATTACTGGCAGTGACGTGGATGACTCAGCTACCTAGTTTTGTGCATCCCTGAAAATCTCCACAATTATGTGGCGTTAAGAAAAGAAAGTAATATTGCCTGTAACTTGAACTAAGTGTCCCCAACCACTGCAACAGTGTAAATTTTTTATAAAGGCTTAGGAGAACAAGCTGCCCTAAAAAAATACCAACAAACCATTTCTAAAAAAAAGAAAGTAAGCACATTAATACTCTTAAATGGAAAACAAGGAATGTCTTTATGCATTAAAAAGTGCTGCAATATAACAATAATAATAATAATAATTCTGGTAGTATGTAGTACTTTGAAGACAGTTTTGGAAATTTGCTGTGATAAGCTGAGTCTCTAAAAGGAACGGGGGATCTGTTGAGGTAGCTTACCTTGTTTCTGACACGATAGCTTTGGAGAGACTTCACAGTAGCCTTAAATCAGAATAATGGTATGATGTGTCAACTCATTATATAGATTTTTAGTATTTATGTGGATGCACTTCTTTACTACAGTAAGAATAAAGTTTGAAATTTATCCTTTTCATCCAGTTTAGATCCTGGCCTTTCACAGTATTGTTTTACTTGCCATTAAACATGATTTTGAGACTGGCTGCTTTATGCCTTTTGATTATGGAGTCACAGTTTTCTCTCAGGCAGCAGTGAGAAGATGAAGTTCTTTGGTGAACAGTGATCCCTGTGCCTTATGGTTGGGTTTATGTCTTATAGCTATAACTACTGTGAGACACATGTAATTCTCCCCTGATCTCTGGTGATGGGAAGGATCAACATGTCCTCTTACAATCAGTAATTATACATTGTTAAACATTTGTTACTTTGTCTGAAGGTATGATTTCTTTGCCACAGGAAAAGAACTTGATTAGCTTTTCATATTAAGTGATTATGGAGTTAAGTTGTTGGCTTTTTTTTAAGATAGATGGCTTTATTTTCCTCTAACTAGTATGTTTAAAGACAGCGTGAGTGAGTTGCCTGGCCTCTTTTGTGAGAGGAGCTGAGACTGAAACTGTCACAGGGTTTGTGCAGGGGGTGGGCTGATGAGGAGATAATTCAGCGTAGACCTACAGGTTTTCACATGAGCACCACCATCAGCAGGACATCCTTCCTCGGGTCACCTTGTGGTAGGGTGGGCTTTCTCTGGTGTAACTCTTGTGTTGGGTAACCCTAATTACACTGGGATTGTCTGCTGGACTGGGGGAGATGGTGCCTTCCCAAAAGGTGTGAGCCCAGGCAGTAAAGAGCACTGAATCTAGTGTGAACACCTGCACCTATAACAGGATGTACCTTAAAAAAAAGTTGCATGGAGGAAAGTTGTGGATGTTTTATAGGAAAAAACAAGTGCCTTTAAGCTTCAGTTTTGTTCACAGTAACTTTTAGAGATATAAAAAAATATATAGTAAAACTGCTTACCTATTTGGCAGTGCAGAGGATCCCCAGGTTTCTCAAACCTGTCTCAGGAAATAAGATTCAGTAGGCCAATGTGTTGCTAATTATCTGCAGAGAGTTTTCATCGTTAATTATAATTCAAAATAAATGAGAATAGGTGTGGTGGTCTTAACAGGTGGGTTTTTTCTTTTCTGGAGTATTTTCCAAATAATTGGGGTTTCTAATGTAAGCTTCCACTCTTAACAGTTGGAAATAAATATTTGAAGCAATGATTTTATAACCAGCAAACTGGTTAGTCTTGTGTTCATTTGGAAGAATTGAAAGGTGTGGGTCTGGTGACTGTAGCTGCAGTAACTTAGCAAATGCAGTGAAGGAGGAACCTTTGAGGATGCAGCAGCTTTTTTTGATCTTTATGTAGAATTTTACCTGTTTGGAGCCAGGCAAGGCTATATGTCAGTGGTGAGGAATAACTCTTCTTCGAACAATACTATGATTATAAAGTGCTGAATTCTGTTTCTCTTCTAAAATTTTTAATTGTTTGAATACCTAAGTGAAGACATATAAAAGAAGGGCAGAGTGAACCAGCTTTACATTATCTTCTGCTTTTGCATGTAGTTAGGCATTTTTGCTGACTGTTTGTGTAGCTGCCTTCAGCCAAAACCTGTGAGTCCACCCAATTGTAATGCATTTATGTGAAAACAGTTAGAACATCCTGAATGTGGAGGGGAAAGATGATTCAAATCTTTGGCAATACTGGGACTCCTCTGTTCCGCTGTAATTGTCAGAGGAAAAAACATGTGCAATAGTAAAGCATTTGATTAGCCCACAAAAGCCCTTTGGATATTCTCCCAAGGTAACAGGGTACAGTCCCAGCAAGTCATGGGATCCATTGCAGCTATTTAAATCAGGCAGATTGCATGGTGCTACCTCAGAGGCAGTTTGGCATCAGAGCATTGGGTCTCTTAGCCTGCAGCTAAGGACAAGTACACCTCTTACCTGCCAGGTTGTCTGACTTTAAGTTTGTTCTCATGTGCTTATGTAGTTGTTTTAGTTATTTTTATACTAATAGCAATGTGGAATACTTTCTGTAACTGTCAAGATTTGTGTTTGGAAAGTATTGATGCTGTTTGCCTAAATGTCTTTAGTTTGTGTTTCAATGATAGTTAATATTTAAAGGGTTCAAGTAGTTGTAGAGCTTCAGCAGTAATAAACAGCAAAATAATTGAAGGATTAAAATCTCCTTCAGAATAATGATACTTGCTTCCTTTCACCAGCTCTCTTTATAACAATATATGCTAATTCTCAATAGTAAATCTAAGTGTTCATAAATGTTTAAGTAATGACTTGGAGGTTAAAATAGTTCTGCTCTATATGTGTTTGTGCATAAATATTCATGTTGAAATCACTAAAAGGGGTCACAGTTGGCAGCGGAAGCAGAATTTTGGTTTTGATTTCCATAGAGGTGAGAATTAAGTATTAATTTTAACTTTGCTCTTTTTGTCTAATACGAGGTACAGTGGAAACTTCTGGTTACTGAAGCTTGACTGATATCAATAACTGTACAGAACAGTATTGATTTGATTTTTGTCATGGAGTTTTTTTACTGAATGATTAATAAACTGACTAATAGATTTTGGGTTGCAATCCAACAGGTTTGAGGTTGGTTATTGTTTTGTTGGGTTTTCTGAATGGACAGTGAGCATGGTTCACAAATAAGGCAAGGGTATAGTCACGTAGCTCGGGCAATAAAAGTAGATTCATGCACTTGAACATAAAATTGTTTGGACTAAAACTTGGCAGACATCCCAGTCTTTGTAGTTATAGGGAGATTGGACAGGAAAAAAAACAACACAACAAAACCATGAGCAACAATGCAGGGGGAAAGTGTATGATAGGAAATTGTTAATTAAGATGACATTTGATTACCTGCCATAAAAATCCAATAACTTAACTATATTTGATTTGCCAGAAAGCTGAAGCTATGCTTACATGGTGTACTCAGGAACTGTGAGATCAAATAACATGCTGATTTTTGGTTCAGCATCCCATTCCAGCAGTGACAGCTTTCTATATCTGATTTCCTGGAGTTAAGCTAATGTTTTGCTAATGTTTTCGGTATATTTGCAGTTGTTCTGGCTGGTAATATCAGTTCCAGAGCTTAATTTTAAGTAACAAAACTTGGAAAATGTTGACTGTATTTAAAGAAAGAAAAGGTGAAATGCACACACAATTCACTTCAGTTTGAAGACTCTGAGTGAAGAATGGCATTGTATTTCTGAGCACCTAGAGTCCAAACTCACTCTATTACTAAAACCAAAGAAGCTTTTTGAACAACTTTGATGCGCTTATCACATTGATTCACTCTTCAATGTAACCTAATGATATTGTGAAATGAAATGACCTGGCAGTGAGCCCTTCTGAAATGAGGTTGGAGTTCATATCTAGTCTGAACTTTGGTATTATTTCCTGATATATTCCAATAATTCATACAGTAACAAGTACAGTGGGTGTCTAGTCACTCCCAGTGTGTAATTTGGAAAAAAAATACTTATGCAAAAGGGAAATAAGTTATGTAGCAAATTCTTTAGCAGTATTGATGTCTGTAGTATTTGTTTCTGTAGCACTGTGAGGTTTCTGAATCCAGTGGATTTTAGCCTTAGAAGTTAGGGTGGCAATGCATGATATAAATGCATGAGAAATGTGTTGAATATGCCATCACTGGGTTAAACTGAGGCTTTATAGTTAATGTGAAGAGTATGTGTGTTAACTGTGGGTAAAATAAATAAAGAAGAATAAAAGCAACTAAAGCCTCATGCCTTAATTTTATTTTCAGACCAAAAATAAGTGCCTGTATCTTGATACAAGAAGACAGAGATTTCATTTTATCAAAATTATTCATTTAGGACTTGCCTCTTAAAAGCTCTACTTGAAATCAAGAGTCCTAGAAGAAGTGATTGAGAGTTTACTTAGATGATACAGCCCTGTCTATTTGTAGTTTTCTGCTTTGTTTTTAAGTAGGAGCATGGTCTATATGGCACTTCAAGATTCTTTGCAGTCTTGGGTTTTACCATTTCACATACTGATAGTCATAACATGTTGTGATGTCTTAGGCCCGTGTTTTAGAAGTAAAGGAAAAAAAAACCCCATACCTGGTGTAAGGACTGAATTGTTTAAACTTCTGTTTTCAGGAAAACGTAGTTTGTTTCCTTATTTCCAGTTAGTATTGTGTTGTGTGAGACCATGTGAAGGTAGTGATACTGAACAATTAACATATCAATAAATTGTCACCACTAAAATCCATAATTGACTTCACCTGTTTTTGTCAGGAATTTCCAGCTTTTAATTAGTTCTTTGTCTGTTGAAACAGAGCATGCCCTTTCCATCCAGCAGCATTGAATTGTTTGTTACTTAGGGAGAACTCAAACTAAATAACTAAACTAAGTAAGTTTGGGTTTTTTTCACTGTGACTATGGACTTGATATCTTCTTTTTGCTGTTGTTTGAGGCAACTGCTAGCTAGTATTGTGCTCATTTAGGAGCGTGTAATTTATTTGTCCCTGTCCAGGTGCATATCATACTTTTTTGTCACTTAAAGGTGCTGTTTTTGAAATTGATTTACAAGTATAGATCTATAATTTCTATAGTACTTCATTAAAATTTGAGTATTTTATTTGCTACATATTTAAATAACTACTGAGGCAAGCAAATTTCTAGAGGAATCTAATTTTTTAGGGTGATAGGTAATTGTTTTTGTGCATAAGAGTTGTCATGTATTTTCCATTCTACTTGCTCTTGCATTTCTGCCCCTTGCCTTATGAAGACATTAAAACACTTTTGAGTCTTTTCTCCCTAAATTGCAAATTAATTTTCAGCAGCAGATTTTAGGTTTTTCAAAAACATCTGCAACACAAATTTTGTGCATAATGAAAGAATTTTACATTAGTACCGTCTTGTATGGGTGGTATCTGTAGCTTTTAAAGAAGGAATTTTAAATTAATTCCAATTAAATAAGAGTATGGAATGGCATTTACAAAGGGTATGCTAAGTGACACATAAGGGAGATGCTAAATATAACTACTAAGTAGTAGTATTTGTTTGAAACTACAGTTCTAAATTAGAGCAGCAAGAACACCAGTTTTCATTTGTGTGCTCTGAAATGTAAATTGGTCAAATTATGAACTCTGCTTATTTGAATTTGTTAGGTCTTAATGATGTACATTGGGTTTTTTCCTTCTCATCTGCCTTCCTCTTCTGTCTCCTCTCCAGCTAAATGGCCTTAAAATGGCAGATGAGCCTATGGAGGAAGGTGAACCATATTCCTACCATGTAAGTATATCGAATAAATGTTCACTTTAGGTGCTCAGTAGTTTTGTCCACTACCTTGATGATATGTGTATTTAGGAGATGCTCAAGATCAGTGTTTTGTATGCTGGGTAGATCTTGGAGTAAACTTCAGGATACTTCTTTGTGTGGTTAAAGCACTTGCCCTTGCATGGAGAAGTTGGCCGTCATTTTACAACACACACATTTATGTATTTTTGAGCATAACCATCAAGAAGGTATCAAGTAGAGGTTATTGCCAGGTATCACCACTGTGGTGTTGTACTGCAGTAATAACTTTTTGAATGACTTGCTGAGTAAACTCTTAAGGTTAGAAACGTGGTGCTTGGACATGTCCTGGTGTGGAGTAAGTAAATAAACCATCATAATCATGTTACAGGTAGCAAAGAAAGATGAGCAGTGGGCTGTCTCAGTGTTTCACTGCAGTTGAACTAGAAGGATGTTGCTGAGCTTGTTTGTTAGTTGCTCAGAGCTACATACCAGTCAAGCTGTAACAAAGTCTGATGGCGCAGAGCCATAACTGATTGTGGCGTTTCTTTCTGTGCTTTGTCTTCTGTTGAACCTGCTGGGAATGAGTTACCTCTTGTGCAAGGCAACTCAGTGGGAGCCCATACCTGAGCCCTGGAAGAGATTTGCTGTTCAAGCAGCAGAGTGCAAAATCAGATAACCAAGTCTGTAGTTCATGGAGGCCCAACTAGAAATGAAAAGGCAACTGGCTTACATATCTGTTCAGCTCTTTACCTGCCTATTTCTTGTTGAAGAGGCAGAGGTCTTTTTATACTTCAGTCATGCCAATTTTTAGTACTTTAATGATAGTTAAGTAGGTGAAATTACATAGACATCTTTGGGAAGATAAAACACTTTATAGAAAATAACTCATTTCATACATCTCAAGTTATTCTTTATTTGCATGGAAAACATTTTTCTCTTCAGTTCACATTTAGAAATACTCTGTCAGTCTCCCCAGCAACCACGTGTGATGTCACAGGCTAATGACTCAAGGTGGGTGATAAACAGAAGAGCAGGTGAACTCTTAAAGATCTTTTCTCATGTAAAAGTTCACAGTGTTAAGAAATACAAATTAGGATATTCAAGTGGAAAGGTTTCTAAATAGAGTTTTTACGTATTTCATAGAAAAGACCAACCATTAAGTCTGTTGTACAACTTGGTATGAAGCTAGAGGAACCACTGCTTTTATCTCTCACCAAATGACTTGAAATGCTCATGTTCTCACCTACCTTAAGTCCCAGACTTGTGTTTAAAAAAAAAGTGATGTGTGTGTATTCCTATGCACATGCATAATCAGCAAGATGGATGGATGAAATCAAGTTGGGGTGTATAGACTGTATCATTGGTATATGTCAGTTGGGCTGGGGTTTGTGAACAAAGAAGGAAATAAAGTAGCTTGGAGTGTGAATTAAGTAACTTTGTTACCCAGCAGTGCCTTGTGCTGATACCTACCTTTCCATGGGAAGCAGGTAGAGCAAACAAGGCTTTCCAAAAAGGGTATGAAATAGGAGATGTAGGGCAGGGGAAGGGACTTTTGAAATAACAGCTGGGCTACAGTTTGTGAATATACTAAGATGTAAGATGTTTGAACTCTTTCCTACTCTGGACAAAGAAAGAAATTTAGGCATAGACAGTTAATGCAGTCTTATGATTGCCCCTTTTTAAATTATTGCAGTAAGTACACACACTTTTTGATGATCCCTAAATGTCTGTATAACCACAGCTAGGCAATTTTGTCTAGATACTTCTATATCAAGTCTGATAATACTAACTGTAAGTTTTAATTCATGATCTTGGGCAAAAAGACTTTCCGTAGCCAACCCGACTATAGAATGCTGTCCTTCCTTAAAACCTTTTCATGAAGTAGTCGGTCTTTTTCTGGTGGTGTTTGTACTTGTCATTGAGGGAGAGCAATGCACTGTAGCTTGATAGGGTGTTTTTCTGGTCTATGTTAAGCTTTCAAGGCGAAGTGTGATATATAGAGAGGATAGGAGGACAGTTAGTAATCATTTCCCTAAAGACATTAAAGTACTTCAAATCAGATGGGATTTGCTGTTCTGATTGGGTAGTATTTGCAGTGGGCCAGAAATTAATTGATATTCTTGTTAGGGCTGAGAGGTGCTGATCCTTTTGTACATGTAAACTCAGGTTGCTGTTCGAGGTTCTACCAAATAGTTGGTAGTATCAAGTTGATTTTAACATCTTGCTTGGTTTGGCTCACAGAAGCTTCTCATACACCATAAAAGCTGCAGTACCTCATCTGTTTTGTTTTCATTATGGATGTCTGTCTTTTCACAATTGTAGCTACTGTGCCCTGCTTTGCTAAAGAGGAGAGTAACACAGAAAAGTCAACAGAACACCAAATCCTTCCTCCACCTCAGAATTACCTTCAGCTTTATGAAGGGGGTCTCCGCATAGGGTAGTCTTTCCATAAGCTCTGTACCTCAGAGCTGTTTCTTCTTTTGGATGCAAGAATTCTCAGAGATTTTAAGATGACTCATATCTTATTTGTGCTCTTCAAATGATGCATGTTCCTCTAGCCACAAATGGATGACCATATTTATTATTTGCTGCTGTGAAAAGCAATAATTACCTAAATGATGAAATTCAATTTTACTTTCATTAAGACTATTTCAGGAAAGGGAAAGATGAGAAGAGTAATCACTGGGAAAACAAAAGGCTGCTAAAACAGAGGTGAAGCACAAAGGGATCATCTTAGACTTGGTTTAAAAAAATGTACATTTATTCCTTTCATGTAAGAAGATCCATCTTTGCTATAGTTGTAATATTTGTGGTAAAAGGAAATGAGCATTTAGATGCATCTATTTAAGAAAAAATGGATGGGAAAACTCTTTATTTGAACAGCTTTCTTTTATGCCTTATTAGAATTTGAAGTATTCTATATTTAAAAAAAAGACTAACAAGAAAAGAGCAGACATTTACATGCACTTCTAACAAGAGTTGATTAATTCATGCCTGATCACTGTTGTACTTTGTTTGTCTTGAAATAATAGGATGAAGGAAGTGTGAAAGAAATTCCTATTACACACCATGTGAAAGAAGGATGTGAGAAAGCAGATCCAGCACAATTTGAACTACTTAAGGTTCTTGGACAGGGATCATTTGGAAAGGTAAGGAAACAAACTTCGTTTTTTTCTGATGTTCACTTTGAACCTGCTTTGTCTTATTAGGTTATAAACCTAACAAATCTGAATACAGGTAGGTATGCTTGTGGAAATTGCCCTGTTTTTGAGGAAGTTAACCATCCTTATTTGCAGCTGGGCAGGGACAGGTGTTGTATGTTTTTGTTTTTAGTGTGATAGCATTTCTGACTTCATGTTCTTAGAGGAAAACCGATGTCTTTTTCCATAGAGCTGTACAGACATTCAAGAAAGGTGGTGCCCTAGCAGACTCAGTGTGAATGTTTGAGAAGATATTGACAAATTTCATCTTTATCCAATTTTGCTCTGGTGCCAAGGGAGCACTATGTATTGCAAGACACCAGAATCATATCAGACAGAGGCAACAGCCTGAGTCTCTAGGCAGAAGGGTCAGTCAATGGCAAATTTAGGAGGTCTACTGTGGAAAGTTATGGTTTGCTTTAACTGAGTAAAGAGGCATGTTTCTGGTTCATTGGGACTGACATCTGCATCTTTGTGTGGACAATGGCACCAACAGCAAGTGACTTTACCAGGTGGATTTTCTGCAATAGCTGTAGTGTTGACAAGCTCTGTTTGCTTAATGCCATGACTATTTGGAATAAAAACAGTGGTTTTGACTGCTTCAGACTTGATTGCAGCATCTAGGGAAGAATCAGAATGAGCAGTATCTCCATTCCATGCAGGTTGCCTTGAGTCTGTGGCTTAGGTTGATGGTTGGCAGGCACTAGTAGTGTAGGAGACATCAATAGACACCTGTGGAGAAGATACTGATCTGTCTTTTAATGATGGTACTTGATATGCTGTGAATGTTTGACTTTTTTCAATGTATAAAATCTATATTGATGTAGATGCAGGAGAGTGATTGTGGTAGTTTGGAACTTGAACCAAAGTAAAAATAAAGTAAATAACCTGGGAAATATTCAGGTGTTTAATTTTGCTGTATTTGTTAAGTCATCTACAGCTAAAAGACACTGAACAATTATTCAAATAGCACATAGAAGAAATATTGCAAGTTTTTTGTTACAAGAGTTTCTTTTCATAATGTGCCCCTTGGTGGTGTGTTGCAGGAATAAAATTAAAACTAAATGTCTCAGTTACTAGTTTTAAACACATTGGCTGAAATATTAATGGTAGTGTATGAGAAGCTAACTTTTTTTCAACAGAGCTTGAAACCACATCTGTTACAACACGTAAAAAGTAGACAGTCAGTTTTACACGTGTTTCTATTTTCCTGTTCTTCTGCTGGTTTTGTCTATCTCATGGCAGTAACAAACCTCTGCGTAGAGTTGTATGAGAGGAGAAAGTGAAATTACGTGTTAGGAAGGCATTCTGTGAATAAGGGATAGTCTAGAAAATAGATTTTAAAATGTTTCTTAATGTGCAAAACATTAAGAAAAATTTCTTTATCTGCTGGTGGTGGTTACTCATTCTCTCACACAGTTCTCATCTTCAAAGCCTGAAAGGCTCTATGCATGTATGACTCCTGACTTGGGATCTCTTAAGCTATGTTTAGGTTCAGCACATCTGGTACAAACATCTTAGCCCTGACTCAGATTCTTACTTTACAGAGCTCAGACTTCTGACAGCCGAAGGAACGCTCCTGCTCAGAATCTCACCAGCTTGGTGAGACATCTGTTCTAGAGCCATTGAAACATGGCAGTACTTGGTTCAGGAACCAGCTTTAAAAATTTGTGTCTGTTCCACATCTGAGCAGAGCCCTTTTCATCTGATATTTGTTGCTTTCTATTGAGAACAGAAAACAAGCAGCAAAGATCAATGGCTGTTGTCTTCATGGTGTTTGTTTTCTCTCTCCAATTTCTACTACACAGGGATTTCCCTTTGGGGTCAGCAAACACAAGGTTTGTTTGCTTTAGCCTCTTATAGTGCTACAGTCCATCTCCAACTAGTCTTTTTTTGATATCTGTACAGGATTTAACACCGCTCCATAGAAATAAAGGGTTAAACCTAATGCTTGTTACTGAATTTCTGTCTTCAGCCTTGATAAGCTCTGAAGGCCACAGCACTTGGTCTGCTGAAGGCAGTGGTTGATTACCTTGGGTGAATTACTTTGTGCAACAGGTGCCCATCTTGATTTTGCTTTACAGTGCATCAGCTGATCATTGCATCTCCAGGATGCAGGATTATGGAGACTTCCTCTGCAAATTAAATAGATGATGCTCAAGTAGTTTTCAGTGGCAGCTGTTTTGCTCTATATTAACTCTACTTTGTAACCTGTACATGAACTTCCATTCTCACAAGCTGCTAGTTACTGAGCACTAAAATATTTGTACGTGCTTCCTGATATTTTACTCTTAAAATTGTGAGTGTATTAACCTACAGATATTTTTCTTATTTACTTCTTTTACTATTTTAGTATCAACATCATGTAATTAGAGAGCAGTGCTGTAGGTTAATCCTGGGCAAAACTGTAAACAGAAAGCCTGATAACCTTGCTATGTGATGACATTTTTCTTCTAACCAGAACTTAAAATAAAAACAACTCTCTCTCAACACTGTACAGTTTATGAATTTCTGATTCTAGAATGGAAAACTTGAGAAACTAATTTGATTATTTGAAAAATAATTTCTAGTTATTTAACAATTTCTGACAAAGTATATATGTAAGCACACACAGAATCACAGAATCTTAAGGGTTGGAAGGGACCCGGAAAGATCTTCTAGTCCAACCCTCCTGCTAGAGGTAATGAAAATTTGAATAAGGTAGAACCAGAGAGGCAATGTTGGGTAATTCTTATCATTCTCTCATGATTTGTACATTATTTTTTTCACAGTACAAACATTTCTCATAACTAGTAATTGTTTTTTATAAGAACAACAACTTAGGAACAGGAGCACACACTTAACCATTTTCTAAACTGAAAAACCTAGTAGTTAGAATATTAGTCAGTGCAGATACATGTATTTGTACTGCATTATTTTATCTAATATGCTTTTCTTAGTGTCAAGTTATGTACCATCTATCTTTAAAACTCTTCTGGAGAGAACAGAGTAGAAAAACCTGTTGGAGTTGCTATTCCAGAGGCAAAGTGTGCTTTGATCTTAAATGGGGAGGTTTCCTTGCTTTCGTCTCACCACTCTAAAAGAATTAATGTAGCCTGTTATGTATTTGAGACTTGATCTTAACCTCCAAAATCACTTAGGAAGTGGCAGACCAGGTAGTTTTGTCATTCTCCAAGAAAGTGATAAAGATGTTTGTTAAATACTTACTTGATAACTACTTATTTAAATGGCTTGCTGTAGGAAAGAACATGTAGTTTATGACCAATCAGAATACTACAGAGAGCTTAGTGGCGCATTTACCTGTAGTCTAATGAAGGGAGTGAAATTTTGTTCTTCCTTTAAAGATGTATACTTAGGAAAGAACACTAAAAGCTGTTCGGAACTTAATAGGAAATTTCCAAGTGTTCTGTGATAGTAGCATGTTTGATTACTAAACTTGCTTATGTGAAAAGACTTACTGTGAATATTTGGCCTCTTTATTCCTTGGACTTATTGAGAAACGGGATGGGGCTCTTTGTATTAATGAAGTTAAAAGTAGAGATGTATTAATGCTTTTTTTTTTTTTTAGTAGGATGATTTGCTATTTACATAAAGTCTTTCATCATCAGTTTTTAAAATTAGATTTTTATTACCAGGTTTTCCTCGTACGGAAAATAATTGGTCCTGATGCTGGGCAACTTTATGCAATGAAAGTATTGAAAAAAGCTTCTTTAAAAGGTAAATGTGTGTTATGAATTGCAAGTTCAGAAAATGCTTTTCACTGCACCTGTATCTCTTAAATGAGTCTTCTATATACTTCTTTTTAAAAGTTTTTTTTATTCGTCAGTGTTTTCATGTGAGTTGGTAGTTCTCCTCTGCCAGTAGCTTTTTTTCTAGAGTAACTTGTAAGTTCATGTTTAAGAATTGTTTTAAACCTGGACATATAGCTTTAATTATGTGATTAGAAAGTAGTCTTTCAAAGTTGCATCGTTTAATTCTGTTTAATCTCTTCATTGTATTAAAATGAATAAATTTGAAAGAATTTTCCTTTTGTGTTTTAAGTTAGGGCTTTACTGTGGTTAAAATTAACTCATTCTCTCTTGTAATAAGTGCCATGACAAGCTAACTTACTGGTTTGGCTTTCAGAAGATATTTTAATGGACATAGTCTGCTGTGTGTAAATAGGGACTGTTATTAGTTGAAGAGAAAAAAGTAGTCTTGAAAGGCAGAAAATATACATTCATTATAGTTAATTCAGAGGTTGATGTTAGTTGAAATGTGGATGTGAACTCTTATTCCTGGAAATAATTCATGTTACCACAAAATACCAGGAGGTGTTGGGGGGGAAAAAAATGAAGACCATAAGGGAGCTGGGGCAGGTAAGAAATAAGAGTTTTGCTGTCTGAAAGCATGTACTTTGTAGGAGATTTTAAAGTTAAAAACAAGTAAGGTAACAATGAAAAGTATATTTTTAGACAGCAAAGAATTTCCGTATGCTAATTTTTACTCTGTCTGTGTTATATCCAATACTTCTGTTTCACACTAATCTTTTTTCCCTTTTTCCTCAGTTCGGGATCGAGTTCGTACAAAAATGGAGAGAGATATATTAGTAGAAGTAAATCATCCATTTATTGTCAAACTGCACTATGGTTTGTATATTTTTTGGCTACAATTTCTTTCATTACTTGAAGGCATTGCTGGTCTTGTTCTTTTCCAGATTCATAGAGTCCAAATTAGGTTTTAGCAATTGAAATCACAGGGCTAAAAAAGGAATGTACATACATATGAATATAAACATTTAAATCCTCTCAATTTAGATTTGGAAAGTATTCACAAGTTCCGCAGAGATCTTTAGTTTTTCATTGAATAAAATGAAAACACAGTAATTCACATACTTGATGTTTCCCTTTTTGACAAAGGAGAAATAACAGAATAGTATTTTAATGCTCTCTTATGACTAAGATTGCCTTCTGTGAACAAGTAGTAATCATTCAATAAGTTACCTCATGTGCTGCTGAATTATTTGAGTTCCATAACAAAAGTACTGCCTTTCACTGAAACTTCCAAGCTGTAAAAGAAATCAGATCTGTTTGGTAGATCATCTTTGTCATACAACTATTGATTTTTACCTTTGTAACTTTTTTAAGCCTTTCAGACTGAAGGGAAGCTATATTTAATATTGGATTTTCTCAGGGGAGGAGATGTATTCACACGATTATCCAAAGAGGTAAGCACCTAAAATTTTTTCTCCACTTAGTGTTAGAGGATTTTTTTGTCAGTATCGGATTGTCTTCTGTAGCTGCCTCTCCCCTATTTGGTGTCACAGTCAAGTTTCTAATAATTTCCTTGGTCTTCTCTTACATGTTCTAGAATATATATATTCTATAACCTTTAGAAACATGAATGTGTATTGATTAGTAGCTTAAGTTTTATTTTGGTATCTGCAAAGTATGGTTCTTTTGTCTAAAAATGTTTTGTTGCTTGGAAACCTAACTGAAGTAAATTAAGATTTAGCATTAAGGAAAGGGAATGTATAGTTCTCATGCTCATAGTTAGCTTAGGTACTCCTGGAAGCCTGCATCTGTAAGAGATTTCTGCTGCATTGTAAAATTTCATAGTGCTGTGATACAAACCCTAATGCTTAATCTCACCAAGTGTGAACATGGAGTATTTTTGAGACCACTCCCCTTCATCTAACGTTGGCATGCAACTTGAACTTTAATTTTTCCTTTCTATTTTTGTTTTGTGGAGAGGGAGTTTCAGAGGAGGGAATACAATGCAACCTGTCACTATTTTTAATTGTCATCAAATATTTGTTAAATGATACTTTCAGTGTTATGAATGTGTTTATAATGCTTTTATTTTCTTTCTGAAAATCTATCTTAAAGATCTAAATTGTAGTTTTTCAGTGACTTCACAGTAAGAGAACTTTTTAGTGTTTTCACTAGTCTAAATATATTTACCTTTCTAATGCAAGGGAAAAGCTACTTTCTTAAATGAGAACTGGATATCTATTGATTTTTCACAATGCGAAGGAGGTAGTTGCATCCCCTGTAGGTAAGGCCATGAGCTAGGATTTTCCCAAATACTTTGCAGAAATCTTTACAGTATGAACAGGAAAAAGAGAAGAAAGAATTTTAAGGAGTTTTTGTTTTCCCTTTTTATAAAAAGATGACTTTAGTAAAGCAGTGATCATGTCTAAGAATTTAGCTCAAAATTAATTAAGCTTGAGGCTAAAATGGAAGTTAAAAGCTGAAACAATCAGCTGACTTGTAAAAGGTTATCGGAGCAGTAGGTAGAAAAGAGGTCAATCTCTGCTTTGGTAGAGGGTGTCTAATTATAGAGGAATTTCTGGTATTGCAGGAAGAACTGTTCTTTTGTACTAACACAAGTGAGATTACTGAGAATGTAACATTCTTAAATAAAGGATGTGAGTGTATCCAAAATAATACTAGCTAGGAGACTGAAAGAGGTATGTATTCCCTCTGAGAGTACAGAAGTAATAATGGTCAAGTTTCCTTTCTGTTAAGTCTCTACACGTTTTTTGGAAGACTTTAGTGACCTTCAATGATGCCTTTTAAACATGTATATAGATTAAAAAATTGCCAGGCCTTTTTGTCTACTGGTGGGAAGACCAAAGTGTTTTCAAAAGTGGATGGTGAAAAAGAGACAGTAGACAGTACACTTGAGGGTAAATTGCACATGGCATTTCATACTTTCCACACAAGGAATATTTAAAATTAATTTGATTTAGTATGAAGTTATTAAAACACTTTTCTTGGTCTTTAAATTCTAATGTGTGCATGAGAGTTTCATCTATGCAGGTGAAATGAGTATATAATGAAGTTTTCGTTGGCAACATTTAATGAAGTTGACTTGCATCATGTTTAATTTGATTCAAAAAAACAGTTTAAAATTAAATTGTTATTGAGAGACTGTAGATTGCTATCTAATATCCTTGCATTCTGAGATTTGCCTTTTGACTACTCCAAGGAGTAACAATGTCCAAGATTTCCTCTTGGTTTTTTGGATGTAGATCAAAAACAATATCGACACTGCTCTTTAAGAATTGAGGTGAAGCTTTGTGCAGCATAACAGCTTTATTGTTCATCCAACATTAATACCTGTCATTATGGAAATTAGGAATATATCTGTTGCCAGTAGAACACATTATGTACGTGCAACTCAAAATACAAATCAGTGTACTACTAAATGAGTAAGCCCAGTTTCCTTAATTTAAATGTTGTTAGCTATCTGACAAGCAGTTGGGGTGGCTCTTCTCCCCATTCCTGGTGTTTTAGAAAAAAAGAAAGGAGTGGTTAGCGTAAACCTCAAATTCAATTCTGCCACTTTAAAGATTATTTGCTTCTCCATTAATCTGCAGAATGTGACAAGAGCCAAAGCCAATATGGTTCTTGTGTATGAAATTAGAAGCAACCTGTTGAGTATTTAGGATTGAACTGCATCTGTCAAATGCTCTACATATGACACAGTTTTTCAATATCTCAGCAGGGTCCTTCAAATTTCTTTTCCTAAAAGCAGAGTGGGTTCTTTAACTCCCACAGCAGGCTTTCACATTGTGGTTATTTTCACCAAAGTATTTTAATTTACATACTTTTTTCTTAATTGCTTTTTTTTTTCCCAAAACACTGTTAATGTGAATTCAGACAGTCACCCAATACAGCAGTTATATACTAAATTTTATGATGCAGTGGAAAACACTCTGTGTAGGATTGTGGCAGAAGGAGTGCTGGTGGTTAATAACAGATCATACAATAATTAAATTTATTACTTTAGAAGTTAGTTAATGCTGTGCAGTAAATGCTGATGGTTTTGTTTTAAGTATTGCAGGTAGTTCTTTTGTTTACTTGATTAGCCTATATTAATATATAGTTAGTTAGGTGAATTCATTAACTATGAATTCATGAGGTACTTCTAAAACTTATGAAATGTAGACAGACAAGACTGTTATTTTTAGAATGCAGTTTTAAAAACTGAAGACAAGATCAGAAGGTAAATCTATACAGTTCTTATTAGGTTATGTTTACAGAGGAAGATGTGAAATTCTACCTCGCAGAACTGGCCCTTGCTTTGGATCACCTTCACAGCTTGGGAATTGTGTACAGGGACCTGAAGCCAGAAAAGTAAAGTAAAATGTATTTTACCACTATTATGTGTATTTTGCTTGTTGATTTGCATCTTCTGCCATAGTGATGTAAAAAATTAAAGATATTTTTGTTAGTCTATTAAACAAACATTAAATGTAAACCAATATCTGTGATTTAAATTAAGTAATATTATCTTGTTAAATTAGTAACAGAAGTTGGGAGATGGAATTGTTAACTGCTATATCTGAAATGTGTGTAACCATTCCTCTTTATGTGTATTGGTGAATGTGAATTTTAATTTTCAGCATTTTGCTTGATGAAGCAGGACATATCAAGTTAACAGGTAGGTAACAATTATTAGTACAGCACTTTCTGTGCCTTTTTCTGTATAAGCTTTTAGTTGTAAACCTAATATATTTGTAGTGATGGCTGGAAGATGTGTGAACCAGTATTTAGCCGTTCAGAAAGTTTTTTATTGTGCAAACTTTTTATAATGTGTCCCTTCCTTTTACAATGATTCTTTATATAGCATAAAGTCATTTTATTGAACTATTTTATACAGCAGAGCCCAATCTGATGGGTTAGGTTGTTCACCAGGTCCTGGTGTCGGTGAAATTTCCATTTAAGTTAGTTTCCATGTTTAGTGTGAAGTGCCTTTTAACTGTAGACCAAGAGGCTGGTATTGGTGCACAGATTTTCGTGCACAATAAGTTACTTGAAATATTACTTTCTTTTGCACTTCAGGATAATCACTTTTAAATACTTATAAAATTGCAGAAAAATGTTCTAGAAGGAATGATTAAAATACATTCTGGGAAATTACATATGCAGAAGACTGGGACTATTTGGGAACAAATTATTGTGAATTTATGAAAGCCTTAACACTTTGTATTGTGAGTTTCATTATGTATTTTGACCTGCAGTTGTTGCTATTAGTTTCCAAGAGAAAATGAAGTTTCTTGAATTATGAAAAATGTGATGGAATAATGATGGTGGGAATCATGTTTGTAAAGTGAACAGTTTTAAAAATTCATCCAGTTCAACCCTAAAATTCTCACTTCCTTCTGAAACTGAAAAATAATTGTTGGGATTACTTATTAGCAATCACATTCCCTTGGAAAAAAAAGGGATGCTTCAGAGCCTTGTCTTGAGAGTTGAGCTAATATCAAGGACTTAGAGGAATAGAGAGTATTCTGGAAGTTAAAGAAAGCAGATATGTAAGGCTCTTTATTCAATCAAGTGACAGAGACATGTTGTCTTATATTTTTAGACTGATTTTATTTATTCATTTTTCAGTAATACTAGACCATGCAGAGTGCATTCTTTGAAGCTCTATATTAACTTTTATCCAATTTTTTGTTTGAATATATGAGGCAGTAAACAGAAAATGAGAACTCTTGATCATTTAAAGACCCTAAGTATGTAATATTTCAACTATTGAGCTATTCTGAGTAGTAATATTAGTGGCCAATCATCAGTTTAATATGATTTATGGTTTTGATGGTACGCATTAAATGTCTGCAGTATCTATAGAAATCTGCATTTTATTTCATGAAGAGCTGGGATAATCACATAAGCAAACAGACAAAAGTTGTTGACACTTTAATTTTGAATTACCCAATACAGTATTGTTTTTCTGAAGGTTTTTTTACTGGCTCTGTTCTTGTAATACTGTTGTTGTAGACTTTGGACTCAGCAAAGAATCAGTAGATCAAGAGAAGAAGGCCTATTCTTTCTGTGGTACTGTAGAATACATGGCACCTGAAGTAGTAAACAGGCGAGGGCACAACCAGAGTGCTGACTGGTGGTCTTTTGGTGTTCTCATGGTACTGTATGCTTCCTTGCTTACCTTGCTTAGGTCACAAATACACTGCATGTGACTAAGTGAATGTGAAATAATGTAGTTAGAATAAGCTTGTCTATATCTAATTACAAGTGCTAGGGTAAGGGGAGGAGAGAATTCAATAGCTGCATTGCTAGTGAAATAGTAACTGAAGTGATTGAAGTTTATTCTGTCCTCCTTAGCCCTGTAAGGAATACTTACTCAAAACCATAAAGATCATGCATGTAGTTCGTTAGTTTTGAACAGTTGTATTCAGTGTGAAATTTCAATGTGTATATTTTGCATGTTACTTGATAGTTCCAGTTCCATATAGTTCCCCAAAAGAACCTGAAGACTGAGTTTGGTGAAATATGAATTGTGATTTTTTTTTTAAGAGTAAGCCTATTGAAAGAGTATTGGTGTGGAGTAATGAAATAAGCACTTACACCTTTTCTGTGATGTGTTAGAGTATCAGACTAGAATAGGCATATTGACATGCACAGTAAAGTACTAGTTTAGAACTTATTCTTCTTCCTGTCTTCAGAGTATGGCAACATCCAAAACTTGATAATGGAGGGGATTTTATTACTTTAATTTAAAAGTAGCTTATGGATATGAAATGCTTACATAATCATTGTTACATTTGCCACTGTTGCTATAATGCAACCTGCTAAACAAAAAAAGCCCACCAAATTTTACATTTCTGAATGTTTTTTATTATGTTTTAAAAGCTCAAGGCAGTATGTCTGGTGTAGTGATAGGGAAAAGTACAGTACTTAACACTGTGAGCTGTTGAGGGAGAAGCGTTGATTTAGATTAACATTTGTTCTTTTCAGTTTGAAATGCTTACTGGTACACTACCATTTCAAGGTAAAGATCGAAATGAAACTATGAATATGATCCTGAAGTAAGTATATATATATATATATATATGAATTGTTATTTTAACTGTTGTTATTATTTTACTTTTTGGAAAGACAGAAAATGTAATTTAAAATGTGTTTTAACAAACTGTTGTAACTTCTGGTGCTGGAAGAGCATTGAGCTAGAACAGAGACAAAAAAGCCAAGACTCCCCCAGTAAGGTTTGGATCCCAGACCATGCAAATACTACTCAGTACCTACAGGAATTAAAATTCCTAGGGATGAACTTGGATTTTCACTGTAGGTAGATAATAAATATAGCAATAGTGTAGTGATTGAGACCTGCGTTATTTACCATTCATGTTGTTGTACATTCTCTTGCTACTGTTGCAGCATACCTTATTTTGTAAGCAATAGCTGATCAAGTGTTGCTTTGTGTATGTATATATGGAGAGTGTACTTATATGCTCTAAATTACTTGGGTTACAACAGAAGCTGTCTAACAAGCCAAACTGGGTGAACTGGTGATTAGTAAATTAAGTTGTTGGGCAACTATGTTCTTGTCTTTGTTTATTCTTGGCCTTTCGACCACATATAGAACCTTAGGCCTTTTGAGGGGGTCATAGGGAAGAGGGTGAGATAAGCTCTTCTCTTACCAACATGCATCAGTATGACTTTATAGTGATATTACTTGTGAAAGCTGATGGATTAGGTCACTAACTTCACCTTCTGCTCTCAGTGTTGCTACAGTCTGCAGAAGAATTTTTCACCTTAATTGTTTTCATAAAATAAGCTTGGTGAACTCAGTAAGCTTTTATATGATGGCTTAATTAACTACTTCTTGAGGCTCTTTCTTTGAGACAAATGTTAGCAATCACCTCAGAGGAAAGTTATTTGGGATTCGTTGAGTCTCTTACGGTGTTGCATTTTGGTGATAACTTCCTGGCAAGCATGAAGATACCTTTGAAAACACATATTTCTGAGATAATTGGTTTACTTTTTTTTTTTCTTAGCATGAAGCTTGTTGGAGAGGTTTGGGTGGAGTTTGAGGGTTCTGCTCTAGTGTATTTTTTGTTTGGATTCTTTTTTTCTTGAAAACCATTCATAATGTGAAACTTAAAAGTGGATGAGTTAAATATACACACTCTGCAAGACTTTGATAGATTCTTGATACATCAAATTTGTCTACAGAAGGTTCATTGCACAACTTTTAATACGATAATGTTTCTTCCTCTTACTTGTTCTCTGCTTTCCATTAGAGCAAAACTTGGAATGCCTCAGTTCCTCAGCCCTGAAGCACAGAGTCTTCTGAGGATGTTGTTTAAAAGAAACCCATCAAATAGATTAGGTTCGTTCATTTATTTGGATCTTTGAAATAAAATTAGTTGGGTTGAGTAGATTATTTAAAGAAAGTCATTGGTAGAGACTCTCAAGCTCTGGATTGTCAGTAATAATAGATACCATTTCTTGTTAGCTTGAATTATGAGTTCCTGGATTTGGTAAATGAGTTATTATTGACTTGGACCAGTGACTCTTAGGAGTGAACAAAAGCTTTGACAGTGTCTGAGCAAAGAATAGCGACTCTGTATTTTGAGGCTTCTTGTACTCCACCTCCTTGATGAGGTGTGTGCTGCTCAATTGAGTATTTTACATCCTTGGAATATGTCTGTATTTAGAGTTCATTCAAATTACTCTGTCTATTCCAGTTTTTAGAAATGAACTAATTTTTATTGCAGTTCTCTTCAAAGACTTTTGGGTAGTGTTTCAAATACAGTATTGTCTTTGTTCAGGAGCTGGTTCAGATGGAGTTGAAGAAATCAAGAGGCATCCTTTTTTTTCTACTGTTGACTGGAATGTAAGTACAAAATTATCTGAAAGAGAAAGCTTTTTTAGTTTTTCTCTGTTGTAGCATTATAAGTATTTGCATCTGAGTAAGGCACAACAAACACTGCAGTACTGCTGACTGTTACATTCTGGCTTCTACTGTAATCTTGGCATCTGGAGCTGTAGTGTTTCTGGTACAGACAGTAATTATAAACTGTGCATTTACTTTTTAAATAATTAAATGTTGCAGTATCTTAAAGCTTAAATTGTCTATTAGAGGGTTTGTAGTTAGGAGTTCCCTATGTGCAGGAATAGTCTTCAGTGTCTGTCTAGTACTTCCATGCAGGGCACAAAACCTTGCTGTGACTGATTGTTTTTGACTTCTCTTTAGTTAGCAACAGCACATCCCTATTTTATCAGTCATATTCCATTTACAGTTGAATTATTGACTAGTGCTTGGAGCTGATCAGGAGTCTGCACAAGTTCATGCCTGCTACCTTAAATTTTTAATAACCACCTTGATACTTCTCCTCTGTGGTTCTCTAAGCTTTTGAGAAGTGTTTCCCAGAAACATTCACTAAACTTAAGATGCTCTGTATCAAATCCACTCTGAAAACAACTCCTTTGCTATAATGCCTGCAAAAGGAGAGTCATGATAAGTGAGGTGTTACTGTGCTGACAGACTACCTGCAATGCAAGCTAATACTGCATTCAACTGTTTCTTTAAAGCCTGTTGTCATTATCCCTCTCTATCTCTTGTATTTACTTCTGAAAAGGTAGTTTTCTCCCAGTGTTTATGCAGCATGTACCATAGAGTCCTGATTAGCAGGTAGAGCTCTCAGTAACAGCAAAACTTCAGTTTCATGTGAGTACACTGTTGAAGAGAAGGCAGTGTTATTATGGCGTGACATTGAAATAAATACCAGCAAGGATGTTTGAAAGAGCTGCAGCTCTAACTCTGTTTTTTCTTTCTGTGTCTTTTTTTTTTAATTTGACAGTGCTTGTGTTTTTCTGCTTGCTACATAGTCGTTCTTTCAGAACCTTGTTTTAGTGAAACTGTAATGTTTGAGTTACTTTAACTTGGCAAAGTTACAGCACCCATGGAAATTTTCATCCACTCTTAGTTATGCGACTTTATTCTTCTTTAGAAACTGTTCCGAAGAGAAATTCAACCCCCATTTAAACCTGCTTCTGGAAAGCCAGAAGATACCTTTTGTTTTGATCCAGAATTCACAGCAAAAACACCAAAAGGTAACTGCGTGGTTATAAATTGGTGAGGCTCATGAGATAGGAGGGGTCAAATTAATGTTACAACAAGAAGCTTGCTAAGAGAAAAAGCCAGTCACAAAATTAAAAGGAAAGAATGCAACAGAGTTCCAGTGCTTTGAAGGAGTATGTTCTCCTCATCAGGTTACCTTTCTTTGGAATAGTCTGCTAAAGCTCTGATTCATCAACCAAAACAATGTCAGTAATTTTAACAGCTGAATTATGATTTGTAGTTATCATTTAATCAGACATGAAGTCTTTGCAGAGTGAGGAATGTGGGGAAATATTTAACAGTAAAAGTAAAGAACTACAACTTGGTAAATGTGCCAACACCTACTGCTCAGTATACTTCCAGTTTCAGTTTGTATTTTCTGTTGTGATTTTGTTTTTTTTCTTTACTGCGACACCGAGCATTCAAAATAACTCGGCATGTTTGTTTGAAGAATGTCTGTGGTTCTAACAGGCTACACGGAACTGTCAAGCTGTGCTTACTGTGATATTTCAGATGCTGAATTTAGAGGTGCACATACTATAATATATATACTAATTTGAGGGAAAAATGGTTCTAATTATTCAGTAGTATTATTGATTGAATATCATTACATTACCTTCAGCCTTGCCAGCAGCACGCATACCACTGAAGCAGCAAAATCTCTGGGCATTCTTGTGATTCAGTCCTTGAACATAAGACTATGACCTTTATTTCTTTCTTATAAGTAGTGTTGCACTTAAACCTTTTTCCTAAAAACACATGTTCATACATCAGTTCTTGCAGTTTCAGGTAAAACCCGGGAATACTGGCTTTGGGTATTATTTCAGTAAGACAGACAACTGACTAGAAGTCTTATTCAACATCTAGCAGCGCCTTTGTTTGCTGCCCTTCCCTCAAAATGTTTTATCCCACGTCTCTCTCCTGAATGTTAAAAATAGCCTTGCTGGGATTTAGCCATGCTAATGAAATGTGTGTGCCACCAGATTCCCCAGGAGTCCCGCCGAGTGCCAACGCACATCAGCTCTTCAAAGGATTTAGTTTCGTTGCAACTACTACTGTAGAAGATCATAAAATATCACCACTCACCAATATACTGCCAATAGTACAGGTAACATTTTATAGTTTGGAAAACTTCTGTGTTTACAGTCTGTTCTTTTTTTGGCTGGGGAAAGTATTATAAAATATGCATTATTAAAATGCTTCTGTGGGATAGTTTTACATTTTAAAAAGCAAGTTGCTGTTTTTCTGGAGGCAGAATTCAAATGAGAAAACATGGGCAAGCAGAAGAAGCTTTTGCTGTTGGAAGGTGTCTTGTTTTTTTCGATGGCAGCTTATGTGCTTTTGTTTTTTAAAGCAACTTCATGGGAGCACTGCACAGTTTACTGATGTATATGAACTGAAGGAAGATATTGGTGTTGGTTCCTACTCTGTTTGCAAGCGATGCATACACATAGCTACAAATATGGAGTTTGCTGTAAAGGTATTTTGATTTTGAATAAATTCTAATGTAACAGTAGATTTGTAAATTTAAATGCATGAATTTCCATGTTACTGTACCTCTTCATATGCTGTGGGAAATGAAAACCAGTGTTCTCTTTGTTTAAATTGTATATTGGCTTCTCTAGCTCTTCTTTTTGTGGGTAAAGTTATGGCCTTGAAAAACTGGCTTTGCAATTACAGTCTTGAAGCCTGAAAATGCTGTGCCGTGATGAGCACACCTGAAAGAAAATATCCACAAAAATGGAACTGGGCTGCAGGGGAGTAGTGATGATTCAGACAGTCCGTTGCGTTTCCTTGTCTGCTGGAGCTGAATAGACTGCATTAATGATAATTGTAACTGGTAGTAGGGATACAGCAAGAAGTGAATCAACAGCGGGATGTGAAGCTGGGAGATGAGTTAGCCATGATTAGTAAGAAGTAATGAAATGAAGAATTTTTTTATTCTGTTGTTAAAGTAAGAATATAAATTTTAAAATAGTATTCCTTATGTAGATTCTGTTTAGCTGAGTGTTTTTCCCTGATGTTATATTTTGCAGATAATTGATAAAAGCAAGAGGGATCCCTCAGAAGAAATCGAGATTCTCATGCGTTATGGACAGCATCCAAATATTATTACTTTAAAGGATGTATGTACCTCTTTTTCTCTGCTACCTCTTATTACACAGTAGTCAATAGATCAATGTAGATGTAGGAAGTTTATTGGATTTCATTAAATTCTTTTACATAATAAGATATATTGGGAGAGCGGTGTAGTGATAAAGTGGTGAGTATTGCAAAATATGACATTGTCTTGACCTTAATTTTTTTCTGAAGGCTGTTCAATGAACTGAAGTGAGAAACGATGTAAAGATTAGAAAAGCTGTATTCCTTGTTGCAAATGACTTGACTAGGTAATGTGTTTGTTAATCTGAAACTGAGAAAGTACTTGCATGTTGTCTCATATATGTGAAGTGCCAGCAACTAAAAGTTGTCTGCAGGTAGGGGAAAAGCAGTAGGGATGGTCTCCTCTGACAACAAAGGTTCCTAGACTGAAAAAATTAATTCTGAATAGTGAATTAAGAATCCATTACCTCAATTTCTCACAGAATGACATAGTAATTGTCTCCTACTTCATGCTTTAAGGCTCCTGAATTGCAGAATGAAACTTGACAGTCCCTACTGTTAGTGCTTGTGTTCATATATGAATAGGTGACCAACCTAATCTGTAACTTTCATTTATCAGGATTCCAGGTTATCTTTTTTAATAGATATGTGTGTATTTATATACATATATACTTGTTAAAACTTCTTATCAGGTGTATGATGATGGTAGATTCATATACCTTGTCACTGAACTGATGAAAGGAGGAGAGCTGCTTGATCGAATTCTCAGACAGAAGTTCTTCTCGGAACGAGAGGCCAGTGCTGTATTGTACACTATAACAAAGACTGTGGACTACCTGCACTGCCAAGGAGTGAGTGATTTCTTCTATAACACAGCTTCTGTCACACTTCTACAATTAACAAATGCGTTTTGTTATGTGCTTTGGTTGACTTGTTTTTACAGCAGAAGGAAAGAGACAAAATTTCTGACAAAAGTGAATCATATAAACAACTCATCCTGTTATTCTGGCAAACCCTTTGACTCTACTTGTATAGTTTATGAAACAGCAGATATTTGTTCTTTTCTGCTTGTTGGCAAATGGTTATGTTGGTTCCAGTAGGCTTTTTTATGACACTACTTGAACTACATTTTTTTGTTACTTGAAAGTTATGCGATTGTGTAGAACTGTTAATAAGTCTGTTAATCTGGATAATGTAGCTTTTGCAAATTGCATACAAAGAAATATACCTGGATCTTCTAAATAACAATTGTTTACATTTCTTTGTTTAAAGGTAGTGCATCGAGACCTTAAACCGAGTAATATTTTATATACAGATGATTCAAATAATGCTGATTCTATCAGGATTTGTGATTTTGGATTTGCAAAACAGCTTCGGGGAGAAAATGGATTACTTCTAACTCCGTGCTATACTGCAAACTTTGTGGCACCAGAGGTATCTTAACCTGCCAGGTCTTTTCTCTAGGCTGTTTTTGATCCATCAACTACTTAAAACATTTTAGTGGTGCTTAAAACAAAGAAAAACTTTGCTAGATGTCCTTAAATATAATTAAGTATATTTCATAAGACACTTCTGCATATGTTTATAATAAACCTGCTTTAAAAATAGCAGAAACCACCCTCAAAAGTAAGATTTGAGCCTGTTGAGAATCTCAAGATGATGTTCTGAAAACAAGAAATATTTTTAATAGTTACCATAGCCTATCTATTAAAAAATGAATAATCAAACCTCTGAAATTGTCCTGAGATTGACTTACCCTTCCTTAGACTGTGTAGTGATATTGGTTTGGGATAATGTTTTTTTTTAATATAGGAAGAATCTTGAACCCTTTGTCTTACAGGTTCTTATGAGACAGGGATATGATGCTGCTTGTGACATATGGAGCTTGGGTGTTCTTCTTTACACAATGTTGGCAGGGTGAGAAATATTTCTTAGCTTCTTTGTTTACCTAAAATTCTAGCATGTTGCATTTATCTATACTTTCATTAAAATTGTAAGATTACCTCACTGATTTGAATGCAGAATGACAAAGACACTGAACAGGAAGCTATAAGTAAATAGGTGCATAAACTATAAGCTTATCTTACAGGTAGGTTGAAGGCTTCTATAGTGGTTCACTAGGGGATGCTAAAGACACTCCTCAGTTTCCAGGAGAGAATTTAGTCTGTGAAAGTATGTGGTGGTTTCCTTCTTTGTCTTTCTGCCCCTTGTCCTCACCATCCCAGTACACTCATAGTCCACCTTGTATCTCCTGCCACAGGCTTGACTCCTGGCACTCTTATAGAACACAACTCACTTTTCTAAATCTCTAAACTTTGATTAAGCCCGGTGAAGTGTGTAGTGACAGAATCTTAGAATCACAGAAAATGAGAAGACTTTTTCCTGAATTTTGCTCTAACAGAAAAATAGGAGGTTTTTTGCCTTATAGATAATTGCTACCTATTGGAAGCTGTTCCTCTTGATAAACTTCCTGTAAAACCACCACCACCCCTATAGTTCTGTCACCAGAACCCAGATTGTTCTATGTTTTAAGTGCAAATATACAGGTATTGGGCAGTATGCTGCCTACACACTTAAACTTTGTCTGAACTGAAGGTATGATAGACCAAAAGTATGGGGGAGGAATAGTCCAGAATTAATTCCTGTCGCTCCATTTTGTTGTTCTTAAGCCCATCAACCAAAAGACTAGAACTAACTGGCTGGGATAGTTGCCTCTGCTGCTGGTTGATCTTTCTTCCATGCAGAGCTTTCAAAGTACTGAAAATACGTTAATCTTAGTTTTTATTGTTTGCAAGCTAATTTGAAATCTAAGGGTATTGTGATGTAACTGCTCTTTATCAGAGTAAGATTTGGCTTTTTCAATTAAAATGAACTTGGTACTAGCCTATGATCATAGAACATCATAATGCTTTTCATGTTGTTAAAAAGCATGTTTAAGTGATTCAGATTAGTTTTCAGATTTGCCAGTTTAGTTCTTTTGAGTTCATGGTAGAATTTGGAGAAAGTGTAAGCTAAACTTGCAAGCTGTTATAAGCCTCCCAAACCAATGATCTTGTGAACTAAGCATCCCAGACTCACTTAATTTTCATGATAATTTTTTACTTTTCTTGTAGCTTTTCCCCAAATGATAGATGTGTGTACATTGTGCTCATTTTCTGTCTAATCAAATGCACATAACCTGAACACAATATCACTCCAGCTTTATTGGGCCGTTCTGTTAGTGTACTGTTCCAGATTGGGATTACTTTTTATGCTCTGGTAATCTAGCATAATTTGTGTTTATGAATCACTTCTATTTAACTTGCAAGTCTGCACTGATTAGAATGCATTATTAAGATATTAACTTAAGATATCTTTCTAGTCTGCATTTCCCATTTATTCTACTTGATTAACCATAATTATGGGGAAAAGAAAATAATACCGTTTCAAAGATGAAATGCTAATATAAGAAGCACTTAATAGTATATAGTGTGTTTCTGTCAGCAGTGAAATACCTACTCAGAGTGATTCACAAGCTTCTTGCAGCTTCTTACCTATAATGAGGCATTTTGGTTTTTTGCTCTTTTAACAGCTACACTCCATTTGCCAACGGTCCTAATGACACTCCAGAGGAGATCCTGGTACGGATAGGCAGCGGAAAATTCTCCTTAAGTGGCGGCAACTGGGACACTGTTTCAGATGCAGCAAAGGTGTAAATGTGTTTCTGTTCTTATATTTTTGTACAATTCAAATGTCTATATGTTGAACTTTTAAAAATAGACTAGCCTAACACAACAGTTTGCTATTATTACCTGCAAGCTTTACTGCAGTGAGGGTCATCTAGTCCAACCTCCTGCTCAAAGCTGGGTCAGCTGGGAGATCTGACCATGTAGCTCAGGCCTTTATTCAGTCAGACTTTAGAAACTTCCAAGGGTGGAGACTGAATAGTTTACCTGCACAGCCTTGTCTGATGCCCAGCTGCTGTAAGAGGGAAAAAGCTGCTCCTGATTTGTCCTCTGTCTCCATTCCTTTGGCCATACTGACCCTGGAGTATCAGCTTTCTTAGATGCCAGGTCACAGTGGAAGTTCAGGTTCAACTTAGTCTACCAAAACCTCCCTGGTGTTTCTCAGCAAAGCTGCTCCCCAGCCAGTCAGTCCCTTCCCTGTACCTTGGTAACAATTTATTCCTTTTGCATTTGTCCTTGCTGAATTTTCTATGGCTCTGGTTAGTCCATTGCTTCATCCTGCCTAGATCCCTTTGGATGGCTGCCCTGCCCTGGAACTCATTAGCTCTTTCCCACACCTCCAGTTTGGTGCCCCATTGCAAATGTGGCAAGACTGCACTCCCTTCCTCCAGGTCACTGGTAAAGACTTTTTTAGGAAAAGCCCTTATTGAGACCTATCTTATTCAATCAGAATTGTATTTCTTATTTTTATTGGACCAAAATCAAGTCTTTGTGAGATTCCTTAAATGGAAGGATGGCTTTTTGCAATTACCTGTTGGTTTTAGTGGATAACCAGTCCTACATTAAAAGGTTTTTTTTTTTTTTTGTGGTGCAGTTTCTTAAGTGTTCAATGCTGAAGTCATCAGGTGGTTTTCTTTGTCAGTACTTTCAGCAACTAAACTAGTGCTTAACCAAATATATCTGGATATTCTGCCAAAAATCTTGATCAGCTTGATTATGCAGCTGTCTTATTAAAGACTGTTTCTCATTCATTGCTGTATGTGTTCTCTGGGTTTGGTATTGGCCTGGCCTGCTGTAGGTATCTTAGTTACTGATAGTACTTTTTACAAAGCTTTGTATTAGTGTTAAATCTTTCCTTGATTGTTTGGAACTGCACTGCTTGTTCATTTTGGGGGTGATTCATACTACTTGTTAGTTGGTGCTGTCTTAGCACAAGGAATTCATTTTTTAATATTGAAGAATGCTTAACATTTTGTACCTAAAACAAAGGGAACGTTCTGTCAGATTGGTCGTATTTTGCTTTTCTTTCAAGCTGTTCCTGTATTTGTTCTGTGTTCTCACCCAGCTCTTCTTTTGACCAACATTGTAATCAGTAGTTTGTTCCTAATGCTTCTAAACAGGCAAAACAAGTGTTTATTTCTGTTGGCTTTCCTCTTTATATAGCTCTTGGAAGAAAAAATTCATTGGCAGTATATCACTATATATAAATTCAATTGTAATATGTAGTCAGCAGACCCCACGTGTGTAGTATGAATGGAGAGAGATGTTTGCAAAGAATAGCTTTTGTTCATGAAATCTGTCAAATTTTAATAGGATTTCTAGTCTTTAAAAGATTATATTAATAATGAACAAACTGAAATAAAACACAAATAGTAAGTTTCTTTACAATAAATGCCTGCTCTGTTTAACTGATTAGATAGTACAACACATTGTTTTCAGAGTCCTGCAGTGTCAAGGCACAGAATGATCCCATTTATCTGATGGGTTTTGTGTATGTGTGTTTGCATTGTGCTAATCCCTCCCATGTAGAGTACTTTTTTCATTGCCATAATTAATGCTTGAAAGTCTATATGAGATGATTTTAGCCAAATACTATGTGTGTTTTCCTTTTTTTTTAATCTAGGACTTATTATCACACATGCTTCATGTGGATCCACATCAGCGATACACAGCAGAGCAAGTACTAAAACATTCGTGGATAGCCTGCAGGGACCAGTTGCCACATTATCAACTAAACAGACAAGATGCACCACATCTAGTAAAGGTAAAACAGCCTGAAGGCTGCTGGAGCAGGTGAATGTGCAATGAATGGGGTTACTTTTAGAGCTACAGACAGAACTTTTTTCCTTTAGAAGTTAACTTTCTTTTATTTTCCCTTGTACATGCAAACTTAAGTTATGTAAGCAGACAGATTACTGTGTGCAAAGGAAGAGATTTTTCTGGATGTTTTCAAAGACTAAGGTAGCTTTGGCTACCCTGATAAGGAAGTTATCTGAGATTGCCACAGGACTCCTAGGAGTCTTATTCAGGAAAGCTTTTGGGATTTGGGTTTTTTTTCCAATTGGCTCATAGTCTGTTTTCCTAACATAAATTAATAAGCTACACTAGCGTTTTTCCACTAGCATTTCATCTGTTTATTCTGTATCTTTCTACTTCACACAAACATTCTGTTGTGTGCAGGCAGCTTTTAAGTTGACTGCATTAGTTTTGTTGGATTAAAAACCAAGAGCCAGTTTTAATTGTGTTGCTTTCATAAGTCAGAACCTGAATGGCCACTTAAGTGGCTGTGTTTGATATATTGACGCTAGAGTTGCTTGAAAGATACTAATTCTGACCATATTAAAAGGTTACTCCTACATCTAAAGTATGTAAAAGAAATGTATGGGCAAGAAAAAGAAGTGTCAGATACCCATGTGTAGAAACCTGAAGAAATCAGCAATAAATGTGTTTTTCAAAACAAACTTCAGAGAGTGTGCATGACTTGCCATAAGTCTTCGGGTTTTTTTTATAGATGTAATTAGGAATGGTATATTCAGTTGCTTTATTTTCTGATAAAAATGACCTTTACAGGCTTTTATGTATTTCATTATTCTCTAGGGAGCCATGGCTGCTACATATTCTGCACTGAATCACAAGACATTTCAGCCAGTGTTAGAGCCTGTTGCAGCCTCAAGTTTAGCTCAGCGACGGAGCATGAAAAAGCTAACATCAACAGACTTATAGATCCACTGGGACACCTTAGCAAACAGAAGCAAGGGGAAGATCCAATAAGTGGCTCTATTTTGCCTGACCTGTGATCAAAAGGCATCTATGGTTTCCTGCTACACTACTTGAATTCTGTAAAAGTCCTTTTTTTAAAAAGAAAAAGAAAAATCCACAGGTTCATACCGTGTTGTTTTACGGGCCGTATCTGTTAAATTAATTTCAACATCACATGCACCATAATGAATTTTTCAACCCTGTCCTTTAACAGATCTGTTGCAAATATTATTTCACATTCTGTATAGTTTTGCTGGGTTCATTTAAAAAATGGTTTAGGGGACCGTTGCCAGTGACCAAGTTGTACATAAAGTGTCAGTGTAAGTTCTTTTCTTCACACTTTTAGACCCTATTGTGAAGAACACATTCTTAATTTTGTAATTGGGCACTTAATTCATTCAACTTAACAGTTCTGAACAAGTTAAATGAATTATGGAGAGCTGACTAGTGTATTGTGTCAGTGTTAAATGCGTTAGTGTTAATTTGGAAGGTCTGTGTTTGCATGGTGCCAGTAACTGATACCTTTTATGTGACAATAGAAACAAAAGGGATGTGTAAGATTCTGCACTTTAACCATAAACTTACTTTGATCACCTGTGACCCAAAAGTGCTTGTTAACAAATGGCCTCTTACAGGGAATTGAACACTTCATTTGCTACCACGAAGAATATTGTGTCCTGCACTGAGCTGGAGAAAGTAAGCATGTATATAAACTGTCAGAATTAAGGGTCTCTATCGTAACATTGGTACCACTTTAAGGCCAACATCATGCAGTCCAATACTTTTTGTTATTTATATTGCCTATCCTTTAGTACAAAGACAATGTTGTTGTTTCCTCAGCAGTTGTTTCCACTGAACATACTCAATATGGTTTGTTTGGCATATAAGACAAGCTGACACTTTATAATAACAAACTTGGCACATGGATTTTATTTTCTATTTATTTGATTTTTATAGAATGTTGCTTCTATCTGAATCTCGCCGCGTGTACAAATGTTACAGAACAGAAATGCAAAATTCTATCTGCCTAACTGTAGGGGTAGCTTGGGAAAATAAGTCTTGCAGTGTGCCCAGGTAAGGCAATTCTGACCAAGAAAATTCACAGTTACAAACAAATCACTGATGAAATCCTGTTGCCAGCACTAGCTCGCCCTTTCTGTCTTGGTGTTAGGACTCTTTCTAAATGCTGTGATGGAGAAAGAAGTTCATTTCAGGACCAGAATTACCTTGGGGATTTCTGACTCAAAACCAGTGCTAACTTGCTAGTAAACTGGGAATTAATGCATTCAGAGAGGATGAGCTTAAAAATGTTTTTGAAGGTTGTAGACACTGTTGTGCAATTGTACTGTCATAGTAGGATGATACACATTTCAAACACTGAAAATGTTAGTGATCAATGGTTAGATGGTGAAAAAGAATCCAAGTGACCAAAAAGTAAATGTACTTCGTGCTGATTTGCCATCATGGAATTTGCTGTTCCAGATACCTTTGGTAGCCAGTTACAGGACACAAGGTGATGACAAAACTTGTCATTTTGAGACAAGAAAAAAGCTTTCAGGAGAATTCTGGCCCACTTGCCAAGAGTAGCAGTAGTAACTCTGATCTTAAAAGGCAGAGGATGCTGGCTGGTTTGCTTGTACCTGTGAAGTACTTGGTGGCACTGGCAGTACTATTAGATAAGCTGCTTTCTTTTGTTGTGGTGGGGGAAGATGGAAGTTATCTGGCCAAATAGTTAGGTATGAGTACTATGTAGATTTGAGACTTAATGAATATAGCAAACATAGGTGTGCTATTTGTATCATGCAGAACATACCCCATATGAAATTTCTTGAGTGTTTGATAGGTGTTGGAAGCTTTAGGGGCCATTAGTGCCTAGTATTGAGGTGCCTGTTTGAAATGCTTGAAAGCTCATCAAAAAACACAACTGCTTCCTGGAAAGCTTATTGTATAGTACAAAATCTGCCCCTGATTCAGCTGAGTCATCCTTCTTTCCATTACTGAAGACCTTTGCCAGCAAGAATGCCTGTAAACCTCTTGTCTACAGCCTCTCAGTATATTTTTTTTTTTTTTAATTTACAAATGACTGCCAGAAGAATTTGAATTCAAAGAAAAAAAAAAAAGAACAAAACAACCAGCCAAACTGGTGGAAATAAAACCCCCTTAGCCAAGGTCAAGGTATAATGTGGATTGAAACATAACAGTAAAAACTGTAATGCAAAGTGTAGAACATAAATGTCAAACTTGAATTGTCTTTAGCTTTCCTGTAAGGTAGCAGCTGGTCTTCAACAGCTTTTTTTCATAAATCATTTAGTAGTGTTTATATTGGTATTTTCTTTTAGCTTGCTTAGAAGCACCACATTATAAGCACCTTAAAAGCATTTTGCACAAAAGCAGATGTAAGCAGTTGAAGGTACTTAAGTTCTTGGTGTGCAGCACAAAGGTGGTAAGAGGAAAGTACACAAACAAGATGGATACTGTGATTCTTAGCAAAGAATTTAAAATATCATCTATAAAATTATCACTGCTGGGTTTATGTTGTTACTAGCCTTTAGTACAAGTTGGTACCCTTGGGATAAAAGCAAGGATTCAATGACCACATTACAAACTTGCCTTACCATGAGGAAAACATATGGACTAGCACCTTTGTTATATCTGACAGGCCAGTGCACCCTGGTATGCCCATTTTCATCCTTAATTGAAGGGAGATGGAAGTTCACTTGCTATGAATATTTCAGTGTATCAGTCGGAAGCATTTTGGATATGCAGGGATACAAAACAGTTCACTTGCAATTTACTCTCACTAGATTGTATTCAATGATTGTCGTCTTTGTGATACTTCTTTTGGAATTTCTTGCATACTGTTTTTTTCCAACTAAGGTTTTGTTGAGTGAAGTGGTTACAGGAAAGCAGCGTGGTCTGCTTGAGACTAAGCAGCTACGTCTGAAATGGAACAACACAATTTGAACATGCTCTTGTCTGGAGTGAAAAGTCAGTGTAAATGGCTTCACTTTCATATCCTCTCTGCACAGTTTAGGATTGCAAACTAGTTACAGTCCTACTATCTTACTACTAAGTAAATCGGTAAAAGTGACATTTTTACAAAGGCTTGTAATTGCAAAGAAATAGGCATACATACTACATATTTAGAGGAATTTCCAGGCAACTAATCAATATCTGAAGTGATAGAATATTTTGGATAGGACCTCTGTTACTGCCAGCAAAATAGCTTCTACTCTGATGTTTGGTAATGGCAATTATAAGTAAGTGCTAATTCTCAAGTGCGTGTAGAGCCTGGTACATTCTCACTACAGAGAAGGTTCCCACAGACCTCTAGCTATAGCTGGAGCAAGCTCATGACATGCTTTGCTGTTCTTTCACCCCTGGGATACCGCAGTTTCTATCTCCAGTTTTTCTTTTGATAAAATGTGAGGAACTCTATTGTATTTCTGTTATGTATCCAAAACTATGCAATGGCATCAATATCAGCCAGCAGTGCACAACAAAGAGTGCCCACCCCCATGAGCATCGCTGTGGGTGGATGCATTTGAGACACTCTTGTGGCTCATGTAGTCTCAGTGCTGCTGTTAGCATGTTGTGCGATCTGGAGGCTTTTTCATTATTATTATTAAAACCAGTAAATTGTCATACTGTCCATTTGAGGCCTATGTTAGAGTATGGTTTAAGTGTTCTCCTTGCATCTGGAGAATGCATCCAAAACCTCACACAAGTCAGTCATACTCAGCTTGATTTCTGTCTTCTGTGTTTTAAATTCACTTTCCAAAGCTAATCTTCATGTGTCCAGTAGTTAAATTTACTTCTAGCAAACTTCAGCAATTGGAAGTTACTTGCAGTACACTTATCAACTGGCCACGTGCAGTGACATATGGCTGCAGCCAGTACTCAGCATTCTGCCCTCAAATGTTACAGTTAAGAAGTTGAGATAGCTTGTAAGAATTGTTGGATGAATTACACGATAGTGTAGTATTCCCTGGTTTGTATCAATTAAATTATGCTAAAACATCATTGCAAACATGGGGGTTTAAGTACTTTTGTAGCACTTAAGTTTTTTTCAGTCGTATCTGGAATTAGAAGTTTGCAAACATTTATGGGAGGGAAGGGAGGAGGTTTTAATTTATCCCATCCCATCCTCCACTGACACCCCGTTACTTATGTACATTCTGAATGCTGTTTGTCCCTACTTCAGTGTATTTGTTAAATGTCTGCTACCCCAAATCATGTTGTTTGATGAGCCTACACTTTCATTTGGGAACAAGAGAATGACTATAGGTTTGTTAAAAACCCCACCCTTAGCATATAGCTAAAGCTGGCTTGAGTGGTATAATAACTTATGTAATTAGAAGTTGTCCTCCTCCACATAATCTGTGACTTTTCTTGAGATTTTTTTCCTATGTAATGAAAGCGAAATTTCTGAAAGCTTTAAAAGATATTTAGTTGGTTATGTCTCTAACAATTCAGATTTGGGCAATAGCACCACTCGTGAGTCTGAGTAACATCAAATCCTGTTTTGGAGGTGCTTTGTGTGTGGACTGAGAAGATGCTTGAGGTGGATTTCCTTTGGAGGACTAAGTGTTCCTATTTGTGTGTGTTTTTCATTAGGCTTATGAGCAGCGTTTGCTAAGTAACTGCATTGTCATAACAGCCCAAGCACTTTGGCATCTTGCACTGATAACTCTGATCAGAGCTAAAACTCCTTTGGCACGAGACTGGCTACAAATCTCAAGATACGAAAGGGCATTAATTGAAGACGGTGTGCAATGACTTACATGCTCTCTGAGGTACTTCAAAGAGGAAACTATACAAAAGGTCCCCGTTATCAGATATTGTAACTGTCATTTCTTTCTCTAAGCATATTGTGGATTTTGTATCATATTGTATTTATTTCATTTAATTTTAAAAGAAATGTTTTCTTTAAAGCTCTGTATATATTGACATTAAAGTTTGCATTGTACTACGTTCTCCTTGTAAGGCTGAATCTAGTAGTGCATTGTATGGTATGTTGTTTTTCTTTGCACTGTGCTGCTAAAAGATACTATTGCCTTGAATTACGACATGCCAAAGACAACTTCAAAATTGTATTTATTTTTGTTAAACTTTGTGAATAATGATAAAAGTACAGTTTTAAATAGCTGGCAGTTCCTTGAGTACTAGAATAAAAAGGTTGCAAATCCATAATATTTTATAATTGACAAAAATCCATCATTTATGATTTGGAAGTTCACCAACTCCTTTTTCTTAAACAAAACACAAAGACCAAAAGAAGATAAACCCAACAAGCAAACATTCCTAAATGGAATGTACTGGGAATTGCATTATTTGGTAAACCTTGCCAAAAATCTCCCATATATCAAGAGATGTTTATAAATTTATACTCAGTCAAGTGTTTCATGCCACACTTTCAATAAAACATACATTCACTGATAGGATTGATGTATTGCTTCAGGGTGGGATGATCTACCTTCTATATGTTTTTTTCAGGTGTCTATTCTGATTGGATTTTTATGTATATAGAGGAAATATTTTCTCTGCAACCATCTGGCCCTTGGAAAAGGCAGGTACTTGCATTAGGAATGAGAGTCATTGCATTAAAAAGTGACCTGTGTACATGGTCAGTGTTGAGCATGTACCATGAGAGGAGCTGTAGTCCTGGCTCTGCCTCGTGACACCACTTTATGGATTTAAGATAATAAATTGCTGCCGATTATTGAACTCTTCTGTCCAGTAGGTGAGCTGTTACTGCAAAGCCAGCTGCTGATGTCCTCACTATGAGGTGATGGACCAGCTCAGGATGCAGCTAATCTCTCTGATGGGATGAGAATATGAGATTTCAGTGTAATGGCATTGATTTTTAATTGCAATATCTGGGTTTAAAATACCTCTTATACATTTGGTAGCCAGTGTTGCTGTTTGCTTTCAAAATAAGATACCTTGTTTTTCAGTTACTTCATCAGTCTTGAGTACACAGAAAGTTGGGTTTTTTTCCACATTTATCTGAAGTCCATTTCCCAGGTGATACTTGTTTACACAAGACACTTTTCACAAGGGTTCAGGCCTGTCTGATGACAAAGTCACCAGGCTCAGGGATGGCTTTGGTAGAGGAGGGAGCTCTGAGGTCACCCACAGATGAACCCCTCAGCAGTTGGGGAAAGGATGGAGTACTTCAGTATGGTTTGGTTGGAGGGGTTTTGTTGCTTTGTTTTATTGGGGTTTCTTTTTTTAATGTTTTCATTAATAAATTGGTAACTGAAGTAGGAAAGAAAAAGTAGGGGCTAAATGAGGACCAAGCATTTTTCCCTTTTTGCTGCCCAGCAGTGCCTGAGGGGCCAAGGCTTGACAGAGTGGTGAGTGATGTGTGATGGGCCTGGGGCCTCCTTCTGCAGCTGGAGAGCAAACTGCACACAGAACTGTGCCTCGACAGCTGGGAAGAAGCTGAGGACTGAAGCTATATAGAAGGAAATGTTCAAAAGTTTGCAAGACGGTGGTGATTGCCTTGATTTTATTGACGGTAGGAAGGGAAGAATAACCAGATCTGGAAAAATCACTTATTTTAAACCAGAGAGCAACACCACCAACAACAAAGCCCTGAAAACCCCAGATTCTGATGTAATGAGCTCCTGTAGGCTTCCTGAGTATTTTCCTGGAGAGAGAAGAGTCAAGGCATGGAGTAAGAACCAACCAACCAACCTTACTCGGTTGCTAGTGGGTGTTTTCAGAAACCAAGAACAGGGACAAGCAGGATGTTAGCAAGGAGACTGCAGACTATGTTAGTTCTATCCTGCTCATTTTGCTTTCCTGTAAATATTGGTTCTCAACATGTTTTCCTTCCCCGTGCTTCACCTCTGAAGCTTATGGCTGTAAGAGGCACAGTCCTGCAACTCTTGTGCTTTAAGATGAAGAAAAAGTTGTTGGATACTTAAAATACAGTTACTTCAGCTGAGTAGCTTTCCTTAGGTAGTCACCAGATCAAGTTCTCATCACTAAGCACTGTGTTACTGTGCTGGACACTGAGGAACTGGGACCTGGAGGAGGCCAGAGTGTGCTGCTTGTTGAGAGTGACCTATTCAGTGATGGACTTTGAGAATGGAGAGCAGGAGGTAAGGATTGAAGGTGCAATGAAATGATACACTGGTGTTGGCAAAGATCCTGAATTCAGAGCTTGCTTTTCAGACTGCTCCTTGTCTTTAAGGTGAAGATTTAAGATCTGCTGTTCAATGTTTTATCAGGGCTGTAGTGGAGCAATGTATCTGCTGCTGCTACACCATCTCCAAGTGCCTCTTTGCCCAAGCACTAGCCTGTAGCAGGAAGCAATAGTAAGTGCCAGCTGGCACAGGCATCTTGCCAAAATATGAATTTAACTATAGTTTTACTTTAATATATTTTTCCTCAGAGCTTCTGTGGAATTTCTTCTACAGAAGCCAGCTGGGGCTGCTTGTATGTCTTTTGAACGTAAGACCACTATTTTGCCATGCTGAGTTCTCAGTGATTAAGCAGTCAGATTTAATCCTAGATTTAATTTAAAGGAGTTACATTTGCTTTTACTTCTAAAGGCTTTTGAGGGGGGTTATAACCGCGTTTGTGGAGCACAGATACAGGTGTATCAGCAGAGATACTGCATGTTGCTAACTGGGCAGCTGGATGTTCTGAAAGGCTCAATGTGTGTTTGGATGTCTTTGTGATGAAACTGAATGTTGATTATGTAGCAAGGTGGTAGAAACGGGTAATGTGTTGTCTTCCACTTATTTTGGGTCGAAGTTAGTAGTTTCACAGGTGAGAAAGCAGTGACGGTAGCACTGGGAGAAGCACAGCTCGGGCTGCTGCATAGAGGATGCAATTCTATCGTTGCACTTGGCTTGAGAAACTAATTAGGTGCAGATAGAAACCAACGTGCAGCTGCTGCCAGGTTCGGCTCCTGTGACGCCCCTTGCGCTGCCCCTGAGGGGCTCCGCGGGTGCCGAACGCGGTGTTGTCTCGCTGCAGCCTCACCCCTGCGCGGCGGAGCTGCCGGGGTGCCTGTGAGGGTGCCGTGGGGCTGCCTCAGCGCTGTCTGGGCCCCGTCGGTCGCGCCGGGCCCGGGGCCTGGTGGGGCTGCGCTCCCCGCCGCGGCCGGGAGATGGCGGCAGCGCCCCGCGGCAGGGCTCGGCCCAGGCCCCGCGGGCCAGACGCCTCTCGGAAACCCTGAGAAGGGGCTTTGTCCGCGATGAAAACTGTGAGAGACCCCTCACGGCTGAAGGATGCACCGCGAAGAAGTGGAATTCCTTTTCATTTGGTTATTGCCGTTTCTTACGCGAGCTGTGGAGAACAGTGTGCTGCTCTGCTGGCCCTGCGGCGGCCTCCGTGTTCGGATCCCAGCCATGCGCAGGAGCACCTTCAGCTCCCATCACCTTTCAGATCGAGTCCAACGCCTCACCTCACGCTGCCAAGCCCACCACTAAATCATGTCCCTCAGTGCCTCATCTATGTGTCTGTTAAATACCTCTAGGGATGGAGGCTCCACCACCTCCTTGGGCACCTCCCAGGTGACAACACTGGGATGTCAGTTTGTGAATCTAAACCTCCCCAGGGGCAACTTGGGGCCATATAATACTCAGGCCTGACGCTTGGCTCTTCTAACACGTATCTGCTGTTCCTTAGCAGACAAAGTCAATGCAGCCAAGCCCAGGATCTTCTGATCTGGAAACAAAAGCAAGAGGCGAGTTTGGAAACTTCTGATTTAGAGTAGAAGCCTCAACATCGACAAAATATTGATTTATTGAGATAAATAGAAATATTTAAAGATCAAAATAGAAATCAGATGTATCTATTTAGTGGTCTTTTAAAGCTGTTGAACTCTAGTAAAAAGTGACTTGCAGGTTTATATGCTTGAAAATACAACTTTGTACTTATTTGCTATATAGTAAATTCTACCCTAGAAAGTTTAGGAATGAAAATTATTTAAGGACTTGACTTGAAAAGTTGGACAAATACATTATCTGGTTTGCAGAAGGATAACGAAGAAAGACCAGCGCTGCTTGTCACCGTGTCCTGTGAGGGCAGAGGCAGCTGCGTGTCGGGGGATCTCACTGGTTGAGCCTCCTCTTAGGTGTGTGGTGTTTCTTATATCTTAACTTATTTATGTTAGAGATTGCCTCTGCGTGGAACACATACATTTTCTTCTTACAAATAGACTTCTGCGAGTCTTAAAAGAGGCACTTTCTTTGCTCTACTCTGACTACACAGTGCAGGTAGGAGAGCAGAAAATGGACCCAGCATTAACAATGCCCTTCAGATAGCTAATTCCCCAACACCTAACCAGGACTGTATCCTTTAGCTGTCTTGCTAATTTTCTGTGCCTTGTGGAAAATGATCAAACTCAAAAAGAGCTGAAAAAATTCATTTCAATGCACTGACAATGGTTGTTAGTGATGGAATATGCCACCAGAAGGGCAAATCTGTTGAAATTAGTAACGTAACTGAAAGTTCCCAGCAAACTACAAACAAAGGCAATGTAAACTTGGTTTCTAATTAATTACTGCAAATAAACATTTGAAATGCTACAGGCCAAATTAATATTTCAGAGTTCTTCACTATTTATTACTGTGCTTAATTTTCTTACTTAAACATATTTTGAGCCTAGGGCTGTTAAGAATTTAATTTTTGAGGTACTTTAATGAATTATAAAGCATGTTTTAAACAGAAATGAATAACTAAAAAATGCCAAAAGTGATTAATTTTCTGAAATGTAGGAAGGCTTTTGTATTTAATTAAAAAAAATTGTCCTAAATTGTTGGGAAGTAAAGAGAAAGAAAATACAAAGTGAATTGATTGAAGTTTTGATTAACTTTCTGGATCGTAAAAGTGTTTTCCCTTTGCTGTGGCATGGCTGGAGTGGGGAGACAGCAGCTCTTGGTGATGTGCTGGGATGTTAAGCCTTTCTTCTTCTGTGAACATCTTCCATATCCCCTGCACATTGCTCTGTGTCAGTGTTGTCAAATAGAGTCACTGAAGTGATGTTGGCAGTGAAACTGAAAGAAGATGTAGCAAAATGAACAAAAAATGACCATAAGGATCCTTTTATTTTGTGTTCCTAGAAGACAGGAAAAGAAATCCCTTTGGAAGAGGCATCCGGATGGGTTGCTGGTGTAGGCTGTGTAAAAGACTGATGATTCAATGGCTGATCTGAGTTAAATATGATGTGTTTGTACAAGGGGCTGCTCACAACTGTGGAGAAACTACCCGTGGCTTAACATTCAAAAGTGACTTAGATTGTGAATTATTAGGTAACAGACATATGACTCTACCTTTAAAATATGTAGCCTGTGATAATTCATGTGCCTTTTGGGTGACAAAGATACTGAGAAGCCTGAAACATCTCTCTGATATGGAAAGGCTGTGGGACCTGGGGCTGTTCAGCCTGGAGAAGAGAAGGCTGAGAGGGGCCCTTATCAATGCTGAGAAATCCCTAAAGGGTGGGTGTTGAGAAGATGGGGCCAGTCTTTGTTCTGTGGTGGCCAGTGACAGGACAAGGAGTAACAGGCACAAGCTGGAACACAGGAAGTTCCACTGGAACAAGAACTTTCTCCTTTGGTGTTGAGATGAAGGAGCCCTGGCCCAGGCTGCCCAGAGAGGGTGTGGAAGCTCCTTCTTGGGAGGTTTCCAAACCTGCGAGGACACGTTCCTGTGCCACCTTGATCAAGGGGAACCTGCAGGGGGCTGGGCTGGATGAGCTCTGGAGGTTCCCTCCAACCCCCACCATTCTGAGGTTCTGTGACTTGTACCAGTATTTGCTGCCTGATCTGCTCCTGCTTTTTGCAGGTCACCTTGCTACAAGGGACGAGTTGGGACTGAGAAGGGGTCAGGGTGGAATTAACTGGCAGAAGTAGTCACCTGATATAGTACACAGTGTTTGGTTGGATCAGGGATGACTCTGAGCCAGTTGACATTTGGCAAAACGTTTCCTAGAGTGCAAAGACAATTTTCACAGTTTTGATCCAGTGCTCTCTCTGCGTCATTTCCTCATGGTGCAGTTGGGAAGAGTGTTTTCTAGCTTAGGTGAGCTTTTAATTTATATTTTGAATCTGGGACTTGTGTAATGCTTAAAATGTACATGAGGCTCATCTTGATGTGGAGATTTATGTGCACAGCTTCCTGCACTTTGAGATGAGAATATCTATCATTAATTTTTGTGGCTTGAAACCAAGCTTGATTTAGATGCTTTCTTCCCTAGGGAAGAGATATTTTATAAAATCACCACAGTGGTAATTGTTTGGAGTTCAGAGTCAACTAACTTAAATTTCACATGAATCAACTGAGTACTGTAAATGATTTATGCCCTAGCCCATGCCTTCACTTGTCCTTACAAATTATCCAGAACTAAGAATAGGATGATTTGCTGCCATTGACACTTTGTAGATTGTTCAACAAAAGTATTTGCTTGCAGATCTTGTTATAGGAAGGTCCTGCTCATCAATAGAGTCAATAAAACACAATTTCCTTACAAATTTTCCCTTCTTGAGTGTGCAGAAATGCACACACATACATGTGAATCCCAGCATCTCTTTTAAAACAAGTTAGCAAGCTCTTAGCACAGGTTAGTTTTACACCTTATGGCCACCATTCCTCCTCAGCAGAAGAGACAAAACCTTTGAGAACTGGAAAAGTAGGTGCTCAGCAAGGCTAGAAGGCTGACAAAGTTGGCCCTGATAACTCTTTTCCAGAGGCATGAGCATCATGGGGAGAGAAGTATTATTGGAGATGCAAAGGTAAGCCATATCAATTTAGTGCTTGGATGAAAACATCAAACAAAATTTCGTCATGGCTTAGAGGAAGAAGTTATCATCAGGAAAGTAACGCTAGAAAATTAGTCTGTGTATCTGTGAAATTTTGCACTTCTTGGCAAGTTTCTTCAACCTGCTGTATTTTTTTCCTGTATTTTTTTAAGCTAGGATTTATGGAGAAGAGATAAAGTCCTTTTATTTCTTTGGGCTTTGAAATTTTCTAAATTCTTTTAACTCTGAAATTATTTTTCTTCGGAGCCTTTTGAATGCTTGAATCGATTTCTTTTCCTTTCTTATTAATGAAACCATTCATCCAGGAAAACTTTGGAGAAGAGAGATCTAATTTACAGACCTGCCCTAGTGAAAAGAAATAAGGTGAACAATCAGCTGGACCATCCAAAGGATTATTACTATTTCAACGTAAGCTATTTAAGAAAATGTCCATGGGGAAATATCTGGAAATGTAATAACTTAATCCTAAATATCATGAAAACAAAGCAAATAACTGAGTGTATTGTAGAGCCTGAGAACATGAGCAGAGACAGGCACTCACCTGGGACATCTGTTTTAGGCAAGCAGAAAGTTTTTGGTTTGCTGCAATCTAGCCCTGAAAAAAAAAAGCTTACCCTGAAGCTTGTTGTGATGGATGCAGTTTGCTGGTTTACTGGGAAAAGCCCTTTATTTTAGTGTCTTGACACTGTAGTACTCAGACATGATATGCTTTAAGGCCAGAGGGATGACAGATCATCAAGGTGGCGTTGAATTCAGTAGCATTTGCTATGGCAAGTGCTGAGTTTCTGATTGAACTAAGGCTGACACTTACATACAACTTTTCTTCAGTTTAAAGATTTCAGACACCAAGGATCCTGCATGCCTCTCTGTAGACATCACCTGACTTTTTAGAAGCATGAACCTTTTGATCTGGGTTGTATTGTGAGTATATTGAGAATTATGTGACTCCATTACAATCAACCTAAAATGTTGTTGTTGTTTTTACTTTTTACCTTTAGCTACCAACTATTTTCATCTTTCTTTTATAAGCTCTTCCAAACAAATGGCTTGTCTCGTTAATTGCAGAGGAGGAGCATAAAACTGAATTCATGAGATAATTTTGAGGATTGAAGAGGAGATGGATGCAAACAGAGTGTGACAGCCGGTGAGTCTAGACCATGCACACAAGGATTTTGCCAGCATATGGAGTTGGACAGAGGGTGCTCAGATGCTGGGCATGCCCAGAGGGTGTTTTGAAGCCCCTCATCAGAGCTTCACCACTGATGATTCCTGGCAGAAACACTCACTGTAGGATCATGTGCTGCCTCATTGCAAATCTCTGCTAAATTAAAACCTTCCCCTGTAACACCTCATTTCCAGAGTCCAGCTCACCCACCTGTCAGGAGGGGACAGAGTCAGCTGGGGTGAAGTCTGACTTTTTTGTAAAGATGTCAAGAAAACCTGCACTCTGCCCGTTGCCAGGGGTGTGCAGAGCAATTATTCATGCTGGAGACCCAATGCTAGGAAACATGGGCTCAGAGAGAGGCAATGTCTAGTACTGGTAGGACAAGATCATTGTGCTGCAATTTGAATGAAAGGCATTTTTTTGGTAACAAAGATAAGACAGGCCATGAAAGACACTTTTTTTCCACGAAGGAAGAAGGCGTTATCCTGCTTAAATGATTTAGACAGACTTCATTTTCTAGGAAAACCATGAGTCTCTTCATGGATCATTGTCTCCAAGCTGAGCTGCTCAGTGAGACCTTTCGTCTGTGGAAAAGAGATCCAAATAGTGTAAGCTGAACTAGTGACCTTCCACCACTGTAAGTCAGGAGCCATAGAAATGTTTGTCAACGCTTTAAAAAGGAATGACTGTACTTGAGAGGCTTTCCTAGAATAAAATCCTCAATATGGAGCTACAATGAGACTAGAGTTTGATGCAAAGCTGCTAGGACACATAGGTTCCTTTCTTTTGAAATAAAATATGGAAGTTAGCTAGGGTGTGTCCGAGCCTTTGCGATATTATAAGGAAAATATTCAGTGCATCTTTTCTTCTTTTTAATTCAGGAGCTGAGCTCTGCATACACTTAGTTTTTTGGAAGCAGTACAAATAAATATACTTTTATTACTGGCAGAAAACCAATTTGAAGAATTCTCCATGTGAGAACTTGATTTGATGACCTCCAATTTGAGAAGTGGTATACACTAGTCTGCAGAGAGAAATCCCCAGGTCTCAACTCAACCTAAATCTGTGACCATCAGCCCCAAAGGCTTTTCACTACCGGGGCCAGGCTGATGTGAATTGTCGCTTCTTCTCAGTCAGATGAAACTCTGAGGTTAGTGCAAAACATACGTAACTCTTAGTTTACTTCTGATCATTTGCAATCCTACACTGCTCAAAAAATGGTGGTTCTTCCTCCTGCAGCTAGTTACTGGAGCTGAGAATTACCTTTTTTTTTAAACTTGTCTCCCTTCCTTCTCCTGTTCTTGCCATATACAGAACAAATAGTGTTACCAGAGGTTGAACTGTGGGCTAGCATTAATGTGTGGCATACATTTCCAGGAAACAAGGTTTCTGCCTGTCATTTGCAATACTCAATAGTTACTGGCTTGTCCAAATCCTTGTTTTCATCTTTTCTTTTTTTTTTAATAAACAGGACAACACTTCAAAACCACACATGACAAAGCTTTTTTCAGCACTACCTTTACCACAGACTTCCTGGTCAGACACATTTCCCCACTCAGTGTCTGGAAGCCCTTACTGTCCTCCCATGGATACTTTGCTTACATCCAGAATTACTCTGGCACGTGATATTATAAGGAGGATGGGAATCCTGACAGGTTTCTACAGGGATCCTGTCGAGTTTCTGCATCTGCCATTTGCTGCACGTGGCATTGCAGCTCTTTAAACCCTGTGAATCTTTCATGAGCAGTAGTGCAATTGAAAGTCAAAATTGCATTAAAACAAGTTCTTCCAAAATACAGTGTTTTGTTTATATGGCAAGATTAACCTGATAAGTCCATTTATTGCATCCATATAGACAAGAGATGATGTCAGAGAAGAGTTGGCTTGCTTGATCATGATCTTGGTGGTTTTTCCCATTCATTTGTGGTTTATTGATAGAAATGAAGGTGAGATGGGTGTTAGTTGGGTTTATACTAGCCCTGGCATGGTGCTAAAATCCTTCTGCTGTCAGGCATACCAAACAGGTCTGCTCAGGCATACTGAGAACTGGGACTGATTTGATTTGTATGCAAAGCTGCAGCCAGGGAAAGCATTGAACAGTTGCCCATGGGATGTCTGAGAAATGCCTTTTTAAGAAAATCTGTATGAAAATAGAGGGAACATACTGCCATATAAGAGGTCCTTTTCTGTGTGAGATAACGTGAATTTTGCTTTCCAGAAATGACTAGTTAGAAATGGCATTGTTTGGATTTGTAGGCAAGAGCACCATTTACTTGTGTAAGTAACCCATGACGTTAATTCCTTCTATATAATCACATTGATTTTAGTAAGTTGGTAAAAAATGACTCAAAACCTGTGTGATGACTCTGGGCCTCTACATAAAGCAGCATCTGGAGGAAAATTAGTTGAGCCATCTTTGAAAATAGTATGTGATGTGAACAGAGTCAGGGTTTTATTCAGAAGGTTGTGCCTGGTGGGATTTGCTCATCCCTGAAAGAGGTAGCAATAGAAGACACTGTCTCAGTGCTAAGGTAAACAAGAAGTGTTGAACTGACTTTTAGAAGGAAAAATCAATTTTCACCTTAGCAGATATTAGAAGATTGAAAGTAATAGATGGGAAAAAAATGAGCAGCTTCTGCTTCTTTGCATGCAAATCATAGGAGAAAAGGAAAAGAATATTTATGAGCTTTTTGTAAGACTAATGTTATTGGCAGACTAGAACACTGAAGTGGGTATTATATACTGAAACCCAGTGAGGGTCACAGGGAAGTCTTTCTTGATAGATTTTAAGTCTGTTTTCTTTGGCAAGTTACATTTCTTGACCAGCAGAGAACATCCCATCAACATGCACCAAATGTCTTCAAGCAGTATTGCTCTTACTAGTGTATTTCAGATCCTGGTCTTCTATTTCATCACCTAGACAGATTCCTGATTTTGGGGGAGAAAAAAAAAGTCTGTAACAGAGTATAATAAGATTAGACAATCTAGATATCCAATGTCAAGAACATCACTGGAAAAGAATAAACATTTCTGTGCATTTACATTGAAATTTGTTGTCTTGCACAGTGTCAGTTGTGTTGTAGATCTGAAAATGCATCTTTGGTGTTTCGTACACTAGAGCAGAAGACCTGGATTTCCATCAATGATTTCCCAGGCTAAGTTTTCAGTAGTTATGAGTTATTTGCATTAAAGGTATTTGCATTGGGGGGGGGGGGGGGGGGGGGGCGGGGAAGCTTTCACTGACATTTCCTTTAACTGAAAAACAGGTTGATACTTCATTTTGAAGTGATGTTTTGAGCCTGGATGCGTTTCATTACCAAGACTTGATCCAGCGATGATTATGACACTGTAATAAGTCTTTTCCATCCTATGCTTTTTGTACCCATAGGTCATGATTCTACAGGTCTGGTAAATGGGTGGGGGAGTTTCGGTTTGATTTTTGGAGGGGATTGTGGTTTTGTTTGTTCAAACACTTAACACTTATCTTTGGTGACACTGTGACACATTGAACTAATGAGCCTCTTGGGGAATGAATAGCCTGGCTGGGTTCCGTGAAGGGCTGGGGAGCAGCTGGATGTGACCAAAACCTCCCAGCTGCCTCTTGCCATAACCTCTCCCATCCCAGCTGAGCCGCTGAAGTGTTCACAGCATCAACTTTGGACAGGCCTGGCCCAACTTAGTGCAGATCAGACACACAAAAAATACACTTACCTACAGATATACTATTGGCAACCGACCTTCTAATGTCAAACTCCCTAAAGCAAGTGGTCATACGTAGCTTAGATATAGTTGCAAACGTTTGTCTTCAGAGGTAATTTATTGTAAGAGGTGCTTATAGTCACAAAACAAAAGCTGTAGGGGAAGAAATATTTAAATGATAATCCTTGAAACCTTGGACCCTGCTGCTGCATCACAGAGCAGATTAGCTCATTTATTTTCATTGTGCAGTGCAATGAGCAACATTCATGCTGAAAAGTAAACGGGATTTGGAAAATGACTGTGTCTGAATAACTGTAAATTTTATTAACAGCATAGATTTAAATAATAGCTTCTGCAGTGTTCGGTTTGTTTTATCCTGTTTGTGTCCCCGTCTGCTTGCCCAAGTCTGTAAATCATTCATTTGATCACTTGTTCAAAATTTATTAAAATTGATTACCATTGTTTTCACATGCAGAATGAATTTTCCAGATCATCTTCATCACTTTAATCCTCACACAACTCATGCCCTGTCATGATCAGGTGGTGGGATGCTCTTGGATGAGCATCTCTCTCAGCTACAAGGGGTTGAGCATAAGGAACTACCTTTGTTCTGGAGTGTGTCCAAACCTGGGCACTGGAGCTGAGAAACGGTCTGGAGTACAAGTCTGATGGGGAGCAGCTGAGGGACCTGGGGGTGTTTAGTCTGGAGGAGGCTGATGGGAGGCATGAGCACTCTCTACAAACTACCTGGAAGGAGATTGTAGCAAGATGGGAGTTGGTCTTTGCTCCCAAGTAACAAGTGATAGGACAAGAGGAAATGGCCTCAAGTTGCACCAGAAGAAGTTTAGATTGGAGATGAGATAGAACTTTTCCCCCCGAGAGGGTTGTCAGCTCCTGTCCCAGGCTGCCCAGGGAGGTGGAGGAGTTCCCATCCCTGGAGATATTGTGAAGCCATGGAGCTGAGGTGCTGAGGGCCATGGGTTACTGGTGGGCTTGGCAGTGTGAGAGGAGAGGTTGGACTCCATGAGCTTAAAGGCCTTTTCCAACCAGAACGATTCTATGTTCTCACAAGCTGAGCTGTTTTTTCCTGCCTGCAGTGCTGATGCTCAGCGTGACACTGTGAGCAAAACATGGTGAATCTGGACAGTGATCTCTGAGCTGCTCACAGCACTGCTGCTGAGTGACAGAGTGAAGCCACAGCAAGGGAGAGACTGAGGACCAGGGAGGTAAAGATCTGGACAAGGGCTTGCATGTTTACATTTCTAGCAAATAGTACGCTCGCATGTGTTCAGGGAGTAAAGTTAAGGTATTACAAGGCAGTGGAAAATAAGTTGACTCTCAACTTTGTTGTGCTTGGTGTTTTTGTATAAGAAGGCTCAGAATTTTGCAAATGAAGCCTGCATGGAAAGAGGATTTTGTTGCAAGTTATAAAATAGTCAAGATACTCTTTTTAATTATCTGTTTCTATTTAAACAATCTTTAGCTGCTTAGATATTACTATTAATCCCTGCAGTTTATCTTAGAAAGTTTTTTGTAATACCTCTTGTCTGGAGTTTGTTTTTCAAAGGCTGCACAAGGCTTTGAGGCTTCAAGGAACTCATGGGAGCTAAAGGGTCCCCATGCCCAGTGGGAGATGTTTGGATGTCTCCTCTTGTAGGTGGATGTCTCCATGCAAACAATTCTGCATTTGACTGGGGAAGCTCTTTTCAAGCAGCTTCATTCCTTGTTTCTCATTTATGAGGAAAACATAAAACTGCTTTCTGCACTTAAAGGCATTCTGGTAATGCTCTAAATTCTATGCTTAAGGATGCATTTAATTAAAGATTGACTATGGCATAAAGTGTAGGTTAATTAAATACCAATCAATTCCTGTATAAAATACATATAAAGAGGCTTTGACTCAGACAGTAAAATGAGTCTCCAGGAGGAGATACCCGACTTGTACACTGTGCAGCTGAAGAATTACTTCCCACATGCTTTCCCCCACTGTATTTGCCACTCAGAATACTCAAGTACCTGTATAATAGCTCTGTTTATGGAAACAAAGCCATGGTCTGACCTGTTCCTGCTGCTCAGAAGAGATTTCAGAGACTTTTCCATTCATTTTAATCAGACCCTCACTTTGTTATGGTGATGGTGGTGTTATTAGACAAAACTCTAATTGAGGCAAGGATAACTCTGTCCTGTGGTTATTTTTTGCCAAATAGTTTTAACAAATTCTGTCATACAGTCAATGTCATGAGGGACATCAAATGAAGCCAGAATGTCCACAGTTAATAAAACAAGATGACTTGTCACAAAACAAGTTATTCAACTGTAGATGGCCTTATTATAGGATATTGTATATGCTGAAATCTAGGTGAGCTTCAGGGAGGAGAGGAGTTTTGGGGGGTTGTGGAAGAGGAGTCCAGTATCGGAGAAGCCTCATGTGATTATCCTCCTCCCGTGTTCCTCCCCAGTCTCATGAAGGAACATTTTGGGGCTCAGCAGGGTGTTGATCTGACCCTTTGCAGCCATTCTTCTGGGGTATGGCTATCTCTGTTTCACTGGTATAGTGTCAGTGAAAGCTTGGATGTTAATGCTGGAATTTCAGGAAGATTTCTGGAGTTTGTGCTCCTCCACTGATGACTAAATGGGCAGTCTTGAAAAACAGAGTCCTTGGTCCTAGAAGTCACGCAGTGGATCAAGGGCAGAATTTCTGGATCTATTTCTTAAGAGGACTTTAGAAGAATCTCACTGCTCTCCATGCTCTGGAATAACATTGCTTATACAGGGAAAAGCAAAGCTATCCTTTGTAGTGTAGTCCCTTAAAAGTGAAGGTTTTTGGTTTGTTGTGTTGGGTTTTTTTTAAATTAAAAAAGTCTGGATTTCAAATTTAGTCAGAACTTTATTGCTGGACATTCTTTTGTTTAGCCTGCTCAGCCTAGATTCGAGACATGTCAGTTTCATTCAGAAGGAAAAGTATTAGTATAATCTCAATGTTTATATTTTTAAATTAAAAATACTGTTGTACTTTCATTTCCCATGAATCCCCCTGAATCAAAGCTTTTCTGAGTAATGAGTCTTTTAGAGAGGTTGATGTCCTCCTTCAGAAAGCCACATTACATTACTACAGTGCTGTCCCTGCAAGGAGCTCAAGACACCTTGTCAGCATGACAGGACCTCTTAGAAGTATTTCTCCAGTTTGGCAGAAGGAGAAAGATGAGATGAAGGGATGTGAGAAACTCAGTGTCTGACAGCACCTTGCCATGTTGGAGCAAGGACTGGAAACCACAGGCTCTGGCTGTAAGTCCTGTGCTGTGCTTCTTCCTCTTACCTTCCTCTTTGTGGTTCCCAAAGCTCAGTCATTTCTACACTTGCATGTCAGATCATGCCCTGCTTCTGAGCTTGTGGGTTTTCTAACTTGCTCTGAAGGTGCTTCTCTGCTTTTCTTTATCTTCTCTCCTTTTCCTTTTATACTGTTTTGTCTGTCAGGTCATCTCCTCAATTTTGTGATTGCTCCCTCCTATTTAATTTTGTCTTTCTCCCCGCTGTTTCATTTCATCTTTCTGCCTCTGATTTCATTTTGTCTTGACCCCCTCAGTGCTGAGTTAGAGGTCCAGGGTGAGATGCCTCTTCCTCCACCAAGTTTGAGCCAGCCAAGTCAACAGGAGTGGGCAGAGGTGAAGCCCTCTGCACCCGATGACACTGCGCAGCTGCTTGTTGATATTGTTCCTGACTCATGCACACAAGGTACAGGCTGCAAAAATGAAGTTGCAAGTTAATTGTTCTTGTTGCTGAAAGACCTAGGTTAGTTGCTGTCATTACACTAATTTTGATACTGTCTTAGTGACCTTCATATCATATTAACAATTTTATATCGTGTTAGCAAATTGCTCAGTGAGAGCTGCTACTCTGATTGCATTCTGAAGGTTATTAATATGATATGAAAATATTATTGTATTCTCTGCTTTCATATTTTATTAGTGATATGGAAAGCAATAAAGGGACTGATTTTTACAGGGAGGTTCCCCAGGGACACATGCTCTACAGCAGTGGTGTCCCACATTGGCTCCTAATCCAATCTCAATGGGAAGTTCAATTTCCTCATCATTAATTATTTAGCTGTATTTAACTGCTGTAAATTCTCAGATTAATTTTTTTAACTGTTGAGTTTGATGACCTCTAAAGACATTGGTATTAACCAATGCAATGCGAAGTACAGTTGCCTAATGCAAATAGAAGCTAACTCTTCCATGAGGATTTGTGTGAAGGTATAATAATGGCAAATCTAATTTCTATGCTCTAACAGTGAGGGCTTATTGTATTACTACCTTTGGTGCAATTCAGTATTGCAAAATGAAGGCTGAAGGCAACTGTGGCTGAGCCATTCCCTTTAGTCTGGCTGAGCTGGTCCCTGGCGCAGGGTGTCGGGGTGCTGACACCAGGGCTGTCCCCAGGACAGGTTGCTAGTGGCCAGCCAGGCCTTCCCTTCCATGAACTTCCCAGTGGCTTCCCATTGGGCTGCACCAGCACAGGGGAGAGTCAGTGTAACCCACAGCTCCACTGGACTCCTGGAATTTTACTTCTCAAGTAATGTAATCCTCCAGAAATGGACTCTCAAGAGCAGTAAAGTCCTAACGTGTGTGAGTGATGAGGAGAAACGTTATCAGTCACCTAACAGAGCTCGCTGTGAAGGCAATAACCTTTGGGCAGTTTTTGTCTATTATTTAAGTACAAGGAAGCTTTAATCTTGAAGAAAGTAAGTTATAAACAATTAAAGACTTGACTAGAAAAGAAAGGTCATCACTTGCAAAGACAAATGATTTTTCCAGTGAACAATGCAGCATATTAGAATGACTTCAGTTGAATGTCTGACTTTCTTGTTAAGCAGCAACAGTTGCCTGCCCTTAAAATGACACATAACAGCAGTTTATCAAATGTTAAAAAAACCCAATATTGAATTATAATATAATAGAATTCAAATGTTGTTTTTCGATGTGATTGTGCCAACTAGTATGTTTTAATGTTTGAATTTATTCTTTTTCCCTGCCACAATATGGGGCTGCTGTGAATTCATTGGCTTCAGCAGTGTGATGGCTATAGCCTCTTGTGTTAAGAAAGTTAATCTGGAAGTTCCCACAGCCTGGGGAAAATCCCAGAGGGTTTCTGTGCAGCACTTCAGGCAGCAAACAAAATGGGTTCTGTCCTTCAGCAGAAATCAGTGCTGAGGGATATGGTCTGAGTTTATAGCAAGAGGCAGCGTGCAGTGGCAACCGGCCTGCCTGAAGTAGTCAAACACCTTTGATTCTTTAACTTCAAATAAATAAAGACTGAGTCAAACTTCCAAGGTGATTGAAAGTTTTCTCTGAGTAAGGAGTGAATCACAAAGCTCAAAACCCAAACAAAATATAACGTTAGGTGCAGCTGAGGGCCTGACTCAGAGCTCACATGCACCGTTCTCACACCAGCTCCAAACAGATTTTAAATGGTTCTTTTTCTTTGCCAGTGGACAGGAATGGAGCAGTGGCATCGCTGTGCAGTGCTGCTCACAGTGCTGTAGATGGCAATGCTCCACCAGCACTGAGCTCCATGGCCCCAGCAGTGGGCACCTCAGCACTGCTGCTACATCCCTGCCTCGTGGACACCAGTACCTTCAGTGATCCAACTGCTTGCTGACTCACAGAGGGTTCCACTCCAAATTCCTTGTATAGAGAGGTGAGGGTGGTCTCTGCCCCCCATGCCATGGCCTACAGGGAGGTTTTTTGGGGCACGCTGGTGACATGTAGGGAATTGGGCATTCCCCTGGTCTGTGCATAGCCATGACCTCGAGCTCCAGGGAGAGGAGACGTCGTTCTTCATGATGGCAGAGCGTGATGGAGAAGAGGAAACACTGGTGTAACTCTATGCCCAGCATAGCTGTGACAGTGCTACTTACCTCCCAGTTTGTGTCACCGTGTGTGCAGCTCATGTTTAGCTGCAGAACACATTCATGGCACTGTGGCCTTAAATATGGGGCTGTAAATCTCAGTGAAAACCCAGGACAAACTAGGCAAAGCCACACCCCAGTAGGGATTTTATTGACAATAACAAAATCTTTTGTGTCTGTTACAGGAAAGAGGAACACTGGTAACACTGCCTGAGACAACAGTTTGAGAGTTCTGAAGGTAAGATCCTGTGGTCTAAGCTATATTTCATCACAAAAAGAGCCCTTTAACCAACAAACTTGTTCTGGGAAAGTTTCCAATTCAGACAGTCTCTTGTGTTGTGGGGTGGTGGGATCTCTCATGCTAGGAGCATCAAAGGAGTCTCTGGAGGACAGGAGCCTGAGAGGGAGACTTCAAAATCCTGGCAGTAGTACAAATAAAACACACTTCAGTCTTCCATTAATGTTAAATTTTGTGAAACTGTCTCTCTCAGATTATTCCCAACATAGAGTTAGAAAACAAACAAGCAAACAAGCAAAAAACCCCCGGATGGTGTCCATAAAGAACAAGTGCTGTGATTCCTAAGCCCTGGATGACATATCCTCCAAAAACCACCTCTTTGGGAAGATTCCACGGCTCCAGGCTTCCTCTGTTTAAAAAACCAAAGGGACATCCCAGGCCTTCAAAAAACAGGGAACTTGTCCTTTCACCTAAACCAGCAATTTCTGGGAGGGGTTCCCCCAGCCAAGGCTGTGTGTGACCCCCCCAGAGCACTGCAGAGCTCTCTCCCCAGCTCTGCTCCTTCAGCTGTCACAGGGCTCCATCGTAGTGCAACTTGGCTGCTCCAGGCTCATCCTGGAAAGCAAAGCTGAGCTGGGAATGTCAGCTCTCCCCCTCTCTGTGGCCTCCATGTGGCTGAAGAGCAAAGTTGGGCTGTGTCTGCCTCAGGAAGTAAACAAGAAAGGAAAAACAAGAGGAGGAAAAAAAACTGCCCAGAAAAGACCTGGAAATAGAGACTGAGCAGAGAAGGAGTTAGAAGAAAAGATTATTATAATAATAATATTAATGACAAAATTTAATTAATAGGCTGCTAATTAATTTTATAAGCACCATAAAATTGCCATCACAGGCTAATTGCTTTGCTTGTCTTGCCAACAGCCAGTCAGAAGATGAAGTGTTATAATCCCCTGGATTTCGACGTGGGAGGCAGCAATGTAGGGGCTGTGCTAAGGTGTCAGGGCCTGCTGGGGCAGTGCCACCAGGCAGGAAACAGCCTTTTGCCTACTGAGGGGACCTGCTGCCATGGATGGCCACCCTCTCAGAGCAGCTTTGCCCAAAGTGTGGATACAGTGACAACAAATGGTTTGCAAGTTAATTTCTGTTTTGCTATCATTCTGGAAAAAGCCTGGAGAAGCCCTGGCTTTATTGCAGCTGCTTTCATGTTCTCTTTGAAACCTCCTCACCTTCTTACTGACCTTTTGAAAACATTTATTAACTTAATGCCAGCACAGATTTGGGGGTTTTTTATGCTTGCTTACTTTTTGGAACAATCACATACCTGTAAGAAGTTACTTACAGTAAGTATGGCTGTAGAAACGCCAGCTCTCAAAGCCACACGAGCTCCCATTCCTCTGTACTACTCGAGACCCATTAGAGAAGCCCCCAAACACAGAGATACCCTGTAACTCCTAGATTTTATTTAGCTGGGGCTGTGGGTGCAGGTGTGCACAGCCCAGCCACCCCTCCTGACCTGGGCCACCATTCAGGTGGCATCATGGTCACACTTGAAATAGTTATTCAATGAGATGGATGTTTTTCCTGTGCTGTTTTTGACAGTGTTACACAATTCCCACCAGTTCTGTGACAAGCAACTTGGATTTAGCTGCATTGACCCCTCTCTTATTTGGGGATGGAGAGAGGCTGCTATCATGTGCTCTGTCTGTTTTCAGGAATTAGTCCTTTCATTTCCAAAGGTGGTAATCAAGTGAGAACACATTATCATTTGCCATAATCTTAATGCAAAATGAGATTCCATCTCATCCTGTCACTTCTGAAAAGGAAAACAAATGGCTGTTTTGGCCTGTATAGGTTCTGTGAAGTACAGCAAAGTCTTCAGCTGGTTTTTTTCATGTAACTTGTGCTTTTCTGCCTTTACATTTATTTTTCTTGCATTCATAACAAACATGTTTTTGCACTTCTTTGTCATAAGGATGATGAGGATTAACTAAAGGCATCTAAACATAACCATAAAAAAAGGGAAGAGTACACTGCATGAGCAAACTTGATGCTCTTCCCAGTTCATTAGAATTTAATGAAGAAATACTTGGTGCCCAACAGGGGAATCCTAATTCATTATGTCTTTTGAATTCTCATTAAGCATATGTACAGTGACTACTAGAAAACTGCACCCTTTAAATTCTGTTGTCTATTACACTGACTAATAAATATCCATTATACTTAAATGCTCATGATAAGAGAAACTCAGGGAAGTTTTAGTCATGTAATTAATTTTCACTGGTTAACTCCTGATGATTTTCCAGTGTTGTACTGGTGGTGGCTGAATTGAAATCATTGAATCGGTGAGGTTAGAGAGAAGAAATGGTTTTGAAGATGGACCACAACTAAACCTTCCTGCAGAAGCTACCTTCTCCCTACCTCAAGGATATCACTCTGGAATCAAGGGGATCTGCTGCTTTGTTAAGGGGGAAAAGCTTGCTATGCCTTTAATGGTGTCAACTGGTTTTGGCCCAGTATCTGAATGATGATGGAACATGTCTACTGTTATCCAAGAGGTAATACTTTGCACAGTTTTCCACCAATCTTGGGTAAATGCTTTTAAAGGAAGCCTGTGTCAGAAATCATGGGATTATTAAATGCTTCCAGCTTGTTATTTAGCTGAAGGCAATGTTTAAAAGCTGCTTAGTCACTCAGAGCTATGCTTTAGTTGCGTTATTGTCCATGGCAAACAGGTTAGTCATTCCTGTATCTCTTCACAATTATTAATACTTTCATCTTTTACCTCTATTACTAAAAATATCTAATAGCTCTGAAATAAGGAATCTCTTGGGGTGTTAGAGTCAAGAAATGGCTGGTTCTATTACAGCTGCTTTCCAGAAGACTTTTTTTCCACTGGTCCACGTGGTCCACCTTTGGTAGCACATGAGGAGTGTACAGGAAGCTTTTGGCTGTCAGCTGCTCGTTGCAGGGTGCCAGCCTCAGCAAAATCCCCAATTCATGATGTCTTGATGATGCAACTTCCAGATATTGTTTCCTGGCGTAGGAGAGGACCTGTGCTCAGGAATGAAGCAGAAGTTCCTCTGCATGGAAGTCGGGATCAGTGCTGGTTGAGGTAAATCACTGGTGGTCGGTTCAGGGACTGAAAAGCAGCCTGAAATCGGCGCTGTGGCAGTGATAAACACGCTGTCCAGAATCACAATTTCTCTGGAATGTGGGATGAACCATCCCTCGTGATCCCAGCCTTAAAAGGAGGGAGGGTTGAGAGGAGGAGCACTTGTGTTGTTATTTACCACCACAGCGTGGAGCTCCAGCCGCTTGTTTGTCGCTTTGGCGTGACATCAAAGAGGATTACTAAAGGAACACAGCAGGAAAGATGCAAGCGGCTGCTGGAGGGAGCATTTCAAGCAGGCAGGCAGTGAATGCTGGGTTCCTGCTCGGACACGGGTGCTGGAGGTCAGTGCCCTGGCAGGTGCAGGTGTCTAAGCAGCAGGTGAAAGGAGGACCCAGCTCTCCCCGTGGCTCTAACAGCATCTAGTGTTCTCATCAGCTTTGCAAATGTCATTTCCACTACATGCATACAGTAGCTTTGGGAGTAAAATACTGGAAAATGATAGTACATCATTACAATGATCCTGATTTGGGCTCGAAGAATTGTATAGAATATTTCCTAAAATGAAATCCATCTTCAGAATTATTTTTTTTTAATAAAAGAGGCTTTTGTATATCTCAAGAGATCTCACAGCAGGTTCCTTACAATTTTTCTCAACAAATTTCTTCCTGATAATCTTGTTTTTTCCTAATTCACTCAGGAAAATTATGTCAACCTGCAGAAATTTTGATCATGTCCTTTGCATGGCAACTTTATGTCATTCAGTGTTTTCAAGGTGCTGATGATTCTATCAAAACAAAGCGTTCTTTGGTGCATGTAAAAATAATCTGTGTATCCAATCTGAAATCAATGGGAGTAATTAGAAAGTTGATCTGAAGCAGCCTGAAGTTAATGGATGTCTTTTGATCTACCTTAGTAGTTTCCCCAAAGCTTTCCACCACCCCTCCAGCAACTGTGGTGAGCTCTCTGGTGGTGATGGAGCTGTGTGGCCAAGCATTGCCTTGTACTCTCCATATATTGTCCTGGGCTGCCTTTGCTTTAACACTGCAAATGATATCAGCTTTCCTAAGGCATGCAGATTCTTCTCAGATTTGTATTGCTTTATATTAGATTTTGTTTTCTGCACAAAGGTGAAAAGGAATGCAGTAAATCTGTATATAAAAATAGTCTGTATCTGATGTATTCTAACCTATTGTCTGCTCCTGACATGCCCAAACTGCACACACACACAAACTCTCTCACTCTCTGAAGCTTTAGAGATCAGCCAATATTTGTGTCATTCCACTGAAAAATCTCCACTAAAATGAGGTTTTATCCTTTTAAAGTAAAATAGGTTTTATTAATTCCTTGAATTAATAATGCAAGGCTTGACTTTCAGAGGAAGGCAGGTGTTTGTTGTGATTAATAGCACACAGTCCCTGGGTATCACGTAACTTTACTAAATCTTAGTAACGGTGTGGGGGTCAGAGGCACTGTTATTAATAGTAATGATAATTATATAGTTGGGAAGCTGTCAGAAAAGTATCTTTTGTACGAGTCAGTGCAGTGTAAACAGACTGTACAGGCAGGCACTACCCTTTCCATCAAGAGGTAAACAATCTTTGTTAAGCTCATCTTGATAGTCTTATTTTGTTGCCACATTTTAATTACTCATCCTGTCTGTTTATATTCCATTGCGTTTTGCTGAAGATACAAGCTTTAAGAATCATTGGTATTTAGGAAAATCCAAAGCTGGGGTGATGCATGCTCAGGTGCTAATTTATTTACATCAATTAATTTCAGGCCCCTGATGTAAACCAATTAGTATTCAACACTTAATGGAGTCATTATCTGTCAGATTAGCTTTTAGAAATGCTTGTCACTGCTACAGGACCAGGCAGCAGAACTTTGCTAATAAAACTAGCAGAATTAATGGAGTGAACAGCATAGATAATGACTTAATGTGGAACATACAGTATAGAAAAGAGACTGAACAACTGTCTTCAAGAAATGAAGATATCATTGACCGAGCTACTTTATTCCAAAAATGAGCTCAGATGGTGCTCTTCAAAAACATCAAAGGTGTCTAGTGAAGCCTTGGCAAAGTTAGCTTTAGTAACAAATAGTTTTCAACCTTTATGCCCCTATGCACACACAATCTACCTTTTCTAGCCTGATGTGGCTAGAAAAATAGACATGCAAATAAATGCTTCACTTTATACCATCCTATGGTGGCTTGAAGCTTTTCTTTCCAAAGGATTGAGAGTTAAGGGGAGTGACAGTCCCCACGTTGCTGAGCTGCTTGTGTGGGTGTCATCTCCAAACAGTGTGGTGTACAACTTCCCCAGGTGATACTTGCTTTGTGAAGTTCCCTTAGCATGTAACTTCTATGGGATGCTGCAAAATAAACTGCATTGAGAAAGTCAGGCAGGAGATCAAAATTCTACAGGCAGGCAAGCTGGCACCACACCTGAAATTGTCTGGTGAGATCTGCAAACAGCAATAAACCTCCAAAAACCATGGCTGCAGTTAGGAGTGTTTTCAGAAGCTTTACTTGTGAGTGTAAGATAACAGCATTTGCCCATTGTTTTGTTCTTCTGGGTTAATTTACCTGTTTTACTGTTTCACCAAGGCAGTTCTTGCCATTTTCTAGCTGTGATATGTGGTCAGCCTGGTTATTCCAGTGTCTTGGTAACAGATAACACCCTGCTCTGTGCTCAAGTTGTCCTTGCATGGAGGACAATCACAAAATTTAATTCCCATTTAAGCTTAAAAAAATCATACATCGTATATTTGCATGGTAATGCCTGTGATTTATGCTTTACCAAGGACTGTGGCACATACCCGCATATGAGTCTGTAATAACACTGACCTTGCTTGCTGCAGAGATAGTCCTGCACCTTCACTCTCTCATAGGTCCTGCTTTTGGGGATCACAGGCTGGTTTGGAGACCCTGGGGTCATGAGAGTGCTCCTAATTGCATTAGATACTCCTCTCCAGTAATATGTATGACTGTATTTGAAGCAAAGACACTGCAAGTGATTATCTAAGCCCCAGAGACAGTGGCCATGTGCCCAGATGCCCTTTGCTTTTAGATGTTTCCTTGTCACAATACCAAACTTGAACTCTTCTGTAAGATAAGATAGAATAAAGCTACTGCTGTGTTGTTTACTATTCTTACTTAGCATAGCTTGGAATATCTCACCAGCTCTCTCCCTGTGCTGCTCACCTGAGGCTGAACAACCTCATATTCTCTCCTGGTAACCAGATTAGTTCTTATAGTTTTAGGTTATGCACCATTTAGGTAAATAGTTGTCTTCAACCTCGGAGATGATTACACATCACACATTTTTTAAGTCTGCCTCTTTTAATTAACTGCATTAACACCTTATATTTTTATATATATATCTCACCTATCCTAGTATAGATGTTGTATGTAAGTGCTGATCATATAAAATTAATAGTTTGGGGGTTTTTTGTGCATCATCTCTGGTTGTTCTTGGTGACAGTTTTCCACCACCCCAGAGGGATTCAGTTTACGGCTGCAAAATCAGGATTTTAAGTTTGATTTTCAGCACAGTATGTGGCTAGTGAGAAACAGGTCACTGTGCACCCCCTTCAGAAAAAATCATCTTGATTCAACACCGCTGCTCAAGAAACTTGCTCACCTTCTACAGCCCTCAAGGCTTCCTTCCAGCAGTGTCCCAGCGAGAAGGGAGACCAGGTGGCATTCTCTTTGACTCTTAGGGCATACATGAGGTGATGTAACAGTTTCCTAGCTTTCATTATTTGAAAAAGCACTTGATGATAGATAGGCAGAAGCTGTTCCTTCCCTGTTGCATTCGTCCCCCGTGAAGCCACGAGCAATTGCTATCCTGACACCCACGTGACAGAGGTTTTGGGAGTATCAATGACAGAGAGTATTTATGGATTTATTTTTTTCAGTAATCACAGCAGAAAATCCTCAGATGTGTGACTTTCTCCTCCAACTGTTTGTCTACGTGATCCCTGGAGTGAGAGAACTTTGGAGCCCAGGGAAGGAGATGCTTGGCCAGCCAGCTGCAGAGAGGTACCGCTGCTGACAGAGGGACACGCCACGTGTTTGGGTAAATAAGGCATCAGTTTGAGAGGTGGGTCTGTATCATTCCTGTGAGCAATATATGAGCATGAGAAACAAGCTGGTTTTATGAACTTCTGTCTCAGTTGAACTTCATTTTAATATCTGTAAAGAAATTTAAACACCGATTAACCTCCACTAAACTCAGATTTCCTTGTGAACATTTTTTGACAGCTGTTCAGAGTTTTCTGCTTTTACAAAGAACAATTAATTTTGGTATCAATAACTTGCTGCTTCAAAGAATATAACCATATGGCTATAAAGACAGTTTATATTTTTCCATAATTGAAACCATACGACTGCTGCAGCATCCTCAAAGGAATGGGAGGTTTTTGCCTTTTATTTGATTGTTTGTTTCCCTACTACTTTACTTACTCTTTCTTGTCAGCCTAAATAGTGACTGGTCTTACCACATAACTGGTGATACAACCCTCACTGTTGTGCTTCATAAATGCACAACTGAGGTGTCTTGATTCAGATGCTATTTTATGGTCCCACCTACTGGAGATGCCCCTTTGAAAGGAGAGGAAATTGCTTTTGGATACCATCACTCTCCCATCACAGCTGGTATTGGCTGGTTAGGATACATGTTTACATTTTCCAAGCAAAATGTAAACACCAATTAAGCATTAATGTTAATGGGTACTGGGACTGGCTCTGCTGCTGGCTCTGCCCTGGCTGCAGGCCATTTCACCCCACTTGCTATCTGTGCTTCCTGGCAGAAAATGAGGGTAATTATTTACTCCTTTCCAAAGAGGGACACCGGGGAGGGTCGTGTAAGGACAAAATACTGTCTTGCTGTGAATGAAACAATCCTTCTCTCAGGAAGATATTCTACCTATCTATCTGTGAACCAGATAAGAGTGGTTTGTTACCAGCAGGTTCAGCTGAGCAAAGAGTAGTGGTGATGGGGTCCCTGAGCTCTTAGGTTGAGACAGCCTTCAGAGAAAGAAAAAAATAGATCTTTATTTCCTACTCCTGCTTCCCCCACCCAAACTAGGCTTTGCTAGGGAGTTTTCTGGGAAGAACTATACAACCTGCCATAACATGGGCCTAAGAGATCTGTAGCAGTCGGTGCAGTCGATATAAAGCAACATCTAGTCCTGCTGCTGTGTAGGCAGTCCAGATTTCAGTTTTCATTCACTATATAAAAGACTTATGTGGTTCTCATTGCTAATGTGTTCCCTTTTCATGTACCACTGTGGGATGAAACGGTCACCGAGGTGCCCCTGCTGTTGTCTGGTCCTGGCATGGTTTTAGCCATGGCCATTTCAGGTCTTTGATGGCAGATTTTCCATTTTTCCTTTGCTCAGCCCCTGCGTGCCTGCGAGAGCAAACAGCAGCTCTCCTAATTAGGAGAGTGTAATTTCTCACAAACTGGTCCTCTCCCTTTGTGAGCCTGTAGATCTGCGAAAAGAATAAAAGCGGCCTGCTTGTCCCCTCCTTTCAGCCCTTCCCCTGATGAGGAGTGTTGCTACACCTAATAAATTAAAGGACACAAAGTTAATGAATTTTTCATTTGAACTCACAGCTAGGTACGGATTAGCGAGGCTGACGTTACAGAAGAGCTCAGAATTGGGAAGGGTCCTACAGGGACATTTTCCTCTTTACTAAAATCTTTTCATTCACCTTTTCAAGCATTATCTAGCTCAGTAGAAAGAGTTCTTTTCACAACATATAGCCTGTGGGGTCTGCTTTCTGTCCGTGGCATAAATGTGATCATTCATTTTGTTTGTCTAATGGATAAAAATAAAGGGCAATGTGAGTGACATTCAGACAGCCCTTCTCCTGAAAGAGAAGGGATTCATACGATCCTGAGCAGTACTCCGGAGCAGACCTTTATGAAGCGTAAATGGTCCTAATTCCTTTAAATTCCAGCTCCTTCAGTTTGCAGCAGCTGAAGGTTGTATTTCCTCCCCCTTGAGCAGTGCTGTGAGGTGCAGAGGGCTTGGGCTTATAAATAAAACTACACTCCATTTATTTAAAAGATAATTTTAAGTTGATGTCAAAGGACCTGTATTATTCAGAATTGATTTCCCTCAGTCTCCCATAAATTTTGCAGGATTGCAGCTGCTTTTAATGTGCAAACTGATTTCTGGTTCCTGAAGCCAATTCAGTGTGATCTAGCCATTTGGAGTGGAGCTGTATCTTGAAGAGTTTATCCCTACTTTTCCTGTCCAAATTGGACTTTTCCTATGAACCTCAATTTTACTATTCCCTCGCTTTTTGATGCTCTGAAATAGCCTTCTACAAAGAAAGGGGGGGGGGGGGGGGGGAAACATTTTAGTTAAAAATACAAGCTGTTTGTGTACAAATGAGTCTGGGGAGGGTGATGGGAGCAGGGCTGCCTCTGTGGGTGCAGGGATTCCTGTTCCTCCTCACCAGGCTGGGGCCGGCCAAAGCCCCATGGCAGTGGGTTATGGCCTTTCCCACAGCCCACATCCATGGGGCCGGTGCGTCTTTTGATGAGCTTAACTTGGAAATCATTGCTAATTAGATCAGAACCAAGTGGGATCTGTTGTGATGCTGCAAGACAGGATGGGGAGCAGGGGCAGAAACTACTGCAAAAATAAAAAACAACCAAAAAGACCCCCAACAACAAAAAACCCCACAAAACAACAACAAACCAAAAAAGAAACCAACCCCAAACACCTTCCCCATGCTCTTGCATAACCCTGGGCGTCTGCAGGGCATGGAGGGGTGTCAGCCTGGGGAAGGGAGGAAGCTGGTGGGAAGCAGGACAGAGGTGATGGGAATAGCTTCCTGCAGCAACCTGAGAGTGAGAACTTTTCCCAGTGATCTCTTTCTGCCTCCAGGAGATGTTCTGGACTTTCATTACTACCCATTCCTAAAGGTGATAGTGGGAGTTCCTCACTGGAAGCTGTGTTTGCCCAAGTCCTCCTATTGAATCATAGAACCATAGAATGGTGGGGTTGGAAGGGACCTTTAGAGATCATCCAGTCCAACTCCCCTGCAGAAGTAGGTTCACCTAGATCAGGTCTCATAGGAACATGTCCAGGTGGGTCTTGAAAACCTCCAAGGAAGGAGACTCCACAACCCCTCTGGGCAGCCTGTGCCAGGGCTCCCTCACCTGAACAGTGAAATAGTTTTTTCTTAAGTGGAACTTTTTGTTTTCCAGCTTCATCCCATCACCCCTTGTCCTGTTACTATCTACTATAGAAAAGAGGGATGTCCCAACCTCCTGACACCCACCCTTTAGATGTTTATAAATAAGATCACCCCTCAATCTCCTCTTCTCCAGACTGAACAACCCCAGTTCCCGCAGCCTTTCCTCGTATGGAATCCCGATGTGATGTCACCACTGCCGTTTTCTCTCACCTTTCAAACCTGAGACAGTGTTTTTATTCAGTTTTTGACATGAACTTTTAGCTAGTTTTGTTAAGTGCTTTTAAAATAACCTGTATGTTGCACCTACAAGTGCATTTCACTAGCAGACTGTTCTATGCAAAAGAAATCGCAAAGGGCTTTGTGAGGAATCTGGGTGAGTAATTTGTATTTGTTTCTTTACTGTATGTATCATATGAGTTTGGTATAGTTCAGTTGGCTAGACTGCTTTCCTGAAGCAACAGCAGAGGAGCAGTTTGCAGGAGCAAACACTTCATCTGACTTCTACTTTCTTTGGTTTTTTGGTTGGATAAGTAATGCCGAATGTCTGTCTTTTGTGACAGACTGGAGAAAGGGCAGAAATGCCACAGACCAACTCTTAATTATAGCTACTTAGTTCAGTATAAATCAACATTATAACACTAAAGGATTCTTTTCCCTCTTTACATTGTCTTCGTTTCCTTGAGTTAGAAGAATCTTTTTCCCCTTGTAACCAGCTGCTTTCTTTGGGGTACAGGAGCTTACTCCACAACGTGCCAACTGTAATGTGTAACTTCATGGCTCAATGAAGCCCATGATGTGCACAGAGGATGCTGAAAGATTTAACCCCTGAGATCCTACTCTTTTTGCTGCTTATTGCATATTTGAAGCAGAAACACCTCATGTGAGAGAGAGTTCTCTGCTTCCTAAATAATTTGGGATCAAAGATCCTGGCACTGGGTTGGATGAGGGTGCACATAAATCTGATTTTAACTGAGATTCGTGTATCTATTAAAAAATAATTGCAAAGGACTAACCATAATTGTCTTAATAAATGATATTTATGCCCTTCAAGCAGCATAACTGATCTATCATGTTGTATGTGGCTCTAAAAAAGGATTAATACTGCTCATGACACTACAGGCTTCCAAAGTTCATCAGCTCTTCGGTTGGTGTGCAGGTCTTTCAAGGAAGAAACCATGTGTTTGTACCACAACTTGTCTTAGCAGACTGATGCAGATACAACTCAATGTTTGTGGTATGCAATGGCTTTTTACTCACTTTATCCAGCTGTTCCTGAGCTCAGCACCAGCTGTGCTGTCAAGACACCTCCTGTGACATGGGAAAGAGATGGCCCGGGGTTAGTGCTTCCTTGGGCATGCTGCACTGCCTAACTCCACATCCACAGGAGAGCTGTGGGCAAAGCAAGCAGAGATGTTTGCTAGGAAATTAGTTCAATGAACATTTACAACTTAATTTTCCCTAGCTCTAGGTGTTGATTTTGGAATTGGGGACTGATCGTTAACTGATATTCCTAAATATCTGCTTTGAACATGGGGTTGGTTTCCTTTTGGCCGTGAGCAGGTTTATTCCCTGACTTCTGATGGGGCCCGTGCCCAGGGACTCACTGTGCTAGCCGAGACCACACTCCTACTCCAGTAAAACACAAACCTTTCCCTTTCTCCCAGCCAGGGACAAACGCCATGGGAGAACTGGTGCTTTCACCAATTTTCATTACTCTTCACTTAGTGCACACAGTTTCGAAGGCCTGGACAACTGGGAAGACCAACTGCTCACATCCCTTTTTCCAATACTGTCCCTGCCACTGCACTCTCTTACTTCTTTGTGCAGGATCTGGCTTTCCTGGTGCTCAGCCTTGGGAGACCCATACAAGTTAGCTAGAATTCTGCCACCAAATGCTTTCTAACCTATGAGCTGTTGTCACCTTTCAATTCAGGTAAGTGAGTACTGGAAGATGATCCTGAGTAGGGAGGATATTTCTGCTCTTATAAATGAGTTCTTAAAAAATCTCAACATGATTGGTGATGACAATTGTTGTGCCTTTTGGACTTGACTATACTTGCACCATATGTCAGGTGGGAGTATTTTGAAAATATTTGGGGGTGGAGGAAGGTACTTCTAGAGGGAAATATTTCTCTAAAGATTTGTTTTGATTAAATCTCACTGTGATACTCTATACAATCTGATGCCCTTGTTAGTGGTGTTATAACCAAGGCCTCCTCTGCATCTCTGAGAGCATAGCTGGCTGAAATGCCAAAGAAGAGTCACCCTGGCAGGTGAGAGGCCACCCAGATCGAGAGGCACATACAGAAATTGCACTCCCATGTAAAGAGTGGCAGCTACTTTATTATCAGGAATTTTTAAAAAAAGAGTATTTGACACTGAGAAATTTCTCTCGACTATTTTCCATGTATTTGAAGGTTTCCATCCTTTAAAATGTAAAGTTAGAAAGCAGAGCAATGTTAATTACTAGAATGGAAGAAGCAGCAGCACACAGCATCAGAGGTAGATGAAGCTAGAATTTGCCACCAGCTTGTCTTCCCTTGGCTTCAGGGAGCTCAATAGCCTCTCACACTCCAGTTTGTGCCCTTCTGTTTATCTGACAGCTTTTAGCCCTGGCATATCTTCCTTTGCAGGTGCAAAGTGCCCTTTTAATCCAGAAATTGATTAAAATTATTAGTTAAAACTAATCCTAAATCACATTTTGAAGATTAAGTTTTCTTTGCTTATAGAGTAGTTTTACCAGTCCCTTTTGGCTTTTTTTATTTTTCTCCCAACGTGAGAAGAAAGTTATTGCAATCTGTTGATAGGCATGAGCGTGCCAGCATGGGCTGGGAGTGATGTTCCAGTGTGTGCTTCTCTTGTTAAAATATTTCCAAGTGCTGCTGGCTTCCTTTCCCAAAAATGTCTGCTCTTGCTGAGCATCTCTGTAGGGGTTTTTTTCTGATGTATGTTTTTTTTCAAATGAATAAAACTCCTCGGATCAGACAGAATTTCAGGGCATACGTTTGCTTCATGGCACTTCCTAATCTGCCTGAGCTGATCTGCAACTCTAATACTAAGAAAATATAGTTATGAATGTGCTTCTTAATGGTATCAAAATAGATTTTAGAGGAAATATTCAGAGACAGCCAGCATTTTTGCATCACAAATGTGCTTCGTTTCTTCTTATTTTCTCTATTCATTATAATACTTGCAAACAATTCATTGTTGATAATTAATATTAATTTCATACGCTTAATTGACAGTATTACCAGGGGGTGACTAGATCAGCTTCCCAGCATTAAATAATTTTTACCAATTTGTACTGCTCAGCTTGCTGCTTTGCTGATTTCCCAGTTGCTTCATCTCTTCTGCATCTACAGCCAGACACAGGGGGAATCAGAGCGGTTCGAAATCAATAGATCAGCAGCCAGAGAAGCAGAAAGATGCTCCTTCGCTGCGTGACCGCGCGGCTCCGAGGGAAGAGCGATGAGCTTCCCTGTATTTGATCATCCTTCCACGTGATCCCTCTCACCACTGGAACACCAGATGTTTGCACAATATATTGCCCAGATACATCTCATAGATGTTAAGAAAGTCAACAAAATGCAATTTTTGTCTAATTGTAAGCTTGCCTGCTCAGCTCGGCATCCTTGCCTCTGCAGCACCCTGCAGTACACTCCTCATCGCCTTGGTTCCTACAGGGCTTTTGCAGGTTTGCTGTGGAAACACATGATGTTAATACTTTCATCTTCAAGCAGGATGGCAAAAATTCACAGTCAGTCATTTCCCTATGCAAGAGCTCAAAGAGACCCCCAAAAACATTCACAGAGAAAAATATTTGTGCTCTAGAATGGAAACCAAATATTTTGCTTTTGCCACAGGAAACAGTGATAGGTTTTTTGGAAAAAAACATCTCCTGCTTTGGGATTTTATTTTCCTTTTTAAAATGAATGGAATTAGTAACAGCTGACTTTCTGTAGTAAAAGAATAGTGACTGCTTAAGGTACAATTAACAACTGTTTTCCTACACAGGTGATTCAAGACCCATCTTAGCACCACAGAATCTCAGGAACTTCCTACATTATGCAGGAGGTCAGGAACAAACCCCAGAGTTGCTGTCTAATGCTCTCTAAACCCAGCACTGCTGTATGCAGCAGAGCATCCCATCATGCTGCAGCCCACACCTCAGTTTCAGAGTTTTCCTCATCTTTTTCCTTCCACAGAGTGAGCTGCGCAGAAGCACACCCAGCTGGGTGCAGGGCAGGCTGAAACCCTCCCCTCTCCTGTAGACAATCTTTTTGTCTCTCCCTCTTCTTTCCCTCTTCCTCCTCCCCTGGTTTTGCAGAGCAGGAGGAACTTTCCCTGCCTGGGAGGGCAACGGGAGGTTGTCATCACAGGGCTGGGATGCCACACACGGAGCTGCCTCATGTGGGGAAACCTATCCCTAACTGAGAATTTCCCCATATTCCAACATGGGAGGTAAATGGAGGATGCAGTCTAAAAAAGAACGTTGGATTCCTGCAACTGGGTTTAAAAGGCTGTGAATCCTTGTGGGACTTCTTTTTATTTCTTTAAATGTCTGGTTCTCATAAAGCATTTGGGATGGAAGGTTTGCAGTGGCCTACTTAACAGTGTGCCTTTTCTTGCCTAAAACAGCCCAGTTCTTCACGTCCTCCTCTCCTGTGTTGAGGTATCTATCTCAATCCCTGCTGAGTACTGCATATTAGTTAAATTTGAGTTAAGTATTTGTGTTTGTGATACTAATCCTGGTTTGCTGCCTCCACTATTTTTTTTTGCAACATATTTGATATATATAATTGTTTAATACTCTATTCCAAAACAAAGACATGTTATTGATACAGCAGGAAGTAAAACATCAATGACATCATTATATTTGATGTCTTGGTTTTACTTTTCATATGCTTGTAATAACTGCAACTTTCATGACCTGTAATTTTTGTTACCAGCTATCAGAACAGATTTTAAATGAAAAAAATAGCATCATTTTCTCAAGTAATTTGTTTGACGTAATAGTAGGGGAAAAAAATACCTTTCCTGATTTTGTGTATTGTATTTTCACAGCTCTTTTTAAAAACAGAAGTTACTTTGAGTTCAGTGTTTCAGTATCTCAAGGGAACACAAGGCTGCTGTCTGGGAGACTCTGCTTCGTGAAAGGCCATCTTCATCATTTACAGCTGACAGCAGTAGCTTTATGTTGATTCTTTTACCAGTAGAACTTGTGTGTAAATACAGCAATTTTTGGTGACAACCACACATTTTACAGTGGTAGGAAGAGACCTTTATGGCTGTTTGGGTCCCCAAGTCTGTGATATCACAAGAGTGTCTAGAAGGAACAACAGATTCAAAATGCCCCAGGTGTAGTGTTATTGGTGCAAATCAGGTATCACCTCTGACAGGAAAATACAGAAGCGTCTTTCAGTCACTCCATAGTTTGAAATAGACCTTGATGGTTCATTAGGAAACCACTTCTAGGTATTTTTAGAGTAAGATTTTAAAATCTATCTTACAAACTAAATATCAATCAAAGGATGGGAAAGAAACATTCTCAGATAAGTTATTCCACAATGACTTTGATTTTCTTACATCTTTCAAAAAAGGTGACACTGGCAGTTCTTGAAAACGAGGCTTAGTGGAACACTGGTCTGAGCTGTGGGATTTGGGTTATGCTGAGAGTTTCCTTAAACAGAAACGCCACTTAAGTTCTGCAAGACCCACAAGTTGGTGAATATATCCTTTACCCTTCATCCCATATATTGATTTGGGGCACCACTGGGCTGGTTACTGTTTGTTCTGTAACACATTCAATGTCATAAACTTCCCTGAATGTGTTTGTTTTCCTCAGTCAACAGGCACACTGTGCTGTTTCTAAAGGGATATATTAGGAGAGCACTGCTAGCGCTCCTTTTTGGGCCCATCCTAAAGATGTTTGCTTGCAACTTACGGGTCAATGGGCTGATCATTTGACAAACCCACCTTTGGACCCTTTTTACACAATTTCCATCAGCTTTCCAGGTCCCAGCAACCATCAGGAGTTCTGCACTTCTGGGTATAACATCAACCGTGCAATCAATAGGGTCTTCCAGGTCAAGCTAGTGTGTGATGGTTTTTCCTTGCTATGATTTAACCTTGGTCTTGGATTTGGTTTAGAATGCAAGTTGGCAGTAGCAGGGGACCCTGAACCATCAGAACAGATGCATTCTGTAGGTAGGTTTGTATGCAAAAGGAGAGCAGTTCCCCAAATGAATGGTATTGTTAAAAGGCACTATGATACTCATAGATAACTTTGGATAGCTTTTTTCATAGCTGGTCGATATCATAGTACAGACTTTTAGGGGAAGAAAGAGCTGTCCACAACAGCCCTGAGAACTGGCTTTCACTGATTTGGGGGACTCCACTATAATACTCACTGGTATTTCTCAGTACTTTTCTTGCTTTTCTTTTCCTAAGAGAAATGTTGAAGTGTAGACCCCGCTAACAGCGTGGAAAGATGTTTCTTTTTTCCATTAACATTTCAGACTATTCCCTGGCCATCAAAGCCTGTTAATTTGTGGGGTGCATTGAACTGAAGCCTGCTGGTATCCCACTTTTAGGGAGACCTTTCAAACCACCATGAGTACCGGTTGGATGGCCTCCAAGCCCTTCCTGCTGTGAGTCCGCTGCCTGCACTTAGGCTGACTCCTTTGATCTTCTGTGTGTTTACCTGTGCCTGTCTGTCTATTTATGATTTGAAATCACCATCCATTGTAGTTCAAAGGAACTTTGCTCTCCATTACTTTCTCCTGTGTTCCGCCTCACGCTGGGGAGAAATTCCCCATCACTAGTAGCAGCATTTGTCTTCAAAATTCCCTTTAACTTTTTTCCTTGTGGTTCTTGAAGAACTTTGCTGGGGATTAAGCTGCTGGGATGGTATCTACTGCTGTAGGTTAAGCACTTTAGGGTGTGGGACTGTAGAACTAATAAGTCATGCTTCATCATGCAAAATTGCTCAGGAATAACAAAAAACCCTGGCACACCTGCTCCTTTGTGGCACACCAAAACTCTGCTCATGGTAGGGTCTTCTCAAGGATTCATGGGATTCAATCCACCTAGAGATTAATTGCATAGCCAGAACTGGGGCTTAGGGAATGTTTTTACAGCCTGGGTAAAGGAAGTGTAAATCGTCCATGTTCATGGGCACTGTAGCCATCTTCTGACATGCAGTGAAATTAAGATGTGATATATTTAGAACTGATAAAATGGAAAGAAAAAAAAAAAGCACAGTGTTTAATTGGCCCATAAAACTCACTGTTATGTGTGAGCAAAGCACACAGCTTCTGGCGCTCTGAGCAGGCTTCGAGGGGCTTGTGGGAACAGGAGTGGTGTCCCCAGCAGCACAGTTCTGTGCCACCAGTCTCCAAAAAGTCTTTTTTTTTTAGCTGAAAAAAGAAAAATCTGAACACTGATGGCCAGGTCTAGTCTCTGTTTAGGCTTCCCAGAGCCCCATCTGCTGCTTTTCAGTGCTGGAGATGGGAGATGGAGTGGGATGGGTCATTGGTACCTTCTGGTTGGGTGATCAGTCACTATGTGTGGTTTGCAGGTTCATGGTGTCTTCTTTCTTTGACTATTTCAAAGGGCCAAACTAATTTTGTGCTGGTTTTGTACTCTCATTTTAACTGTTGCCTTCAGAAGGGAGTCACGCTTTGCCATTTTGTGTTCTTGTTACAGTGTTTGTTATGAGAATGAGATATCATAATTTTAATGCCCAGCATAGCCTGTGAAAGACTATAAACATTTAATAGACTCATAAACATAGACTTTAACCTTTTCAATATTCTATAGCTGGATTGGTCTCTGCTGCAGTGCATCCCCACAGGTTACTGCTGCGAACAGGAGGGATGGCCACAGCGAGGGAATCAAACAGCAGAAACCCCGGAAAGGTCAGAGCTGCGCAGTTTACTGTTATCTTCCTTAGAATAGACGAGGCGTTGCAATTCTCACACTGTGTTTCTGAGGCTTAGGTTGGAGCAAGAGGAAGAGATGATGTGACATAAATCTCTTCTGAAGGCAGTCATCGAAACGGGGGTGGAAACATGCACCCACCAAACTCATTCCTTTTAACTCTCCTGTGGCCATGTCAGGTGTCTGCCCTTCTCTCACTGTGTCCCTTGGCTTGTCCTACCTTCAGTGTACACAAGAGGTAGCAGCAACTCAGTATGAGTCATATTTTTTTCTTTAGGAGATTAGGGAACCTTCCCCCTCAAGGCTTTTCTGCTAAAATAATTATTGTGTTTTCATAGGATAACTCTGGTTGGAAAAGACCTTTAAGATCATCGAGTCCAACCTCTTCCCTCACCCTGCCAAACTCACCACTAACCCGTTGCCCTCAGCACCTCAGCTCCATGGCTTCATAATATCTCCAGGGCTGGGGACTCCCCCACCTTCCTGGGCAGCCTGGGACAGGGGCTGACAACCCTCTCAGGGAAAAACTTCTTCCTCATCTCCAATCTAAACCTCGCCTGGTGTAACTTGAGGCCATTTCCTCTTGTCCTGTCATTCATTACTGAAGAGATCAACCTTCACTTTGCTACGACCTTTCAGGTTGTTGCAGAGAGTGCTCATGTCTCCCCTCAGCCTCCTCTTCTCCAGGCTGCATCCCCAGGGTCCTCAGCCACTCCCCATCAGAGCTGTGCTCCAGACCCTTCCCCAGCTCTGATGCCAGACTCTGGACACGCTCCAGCACCTCAATGTCCTTGTTGTAGTGAGGGGCCCAAAAGTTTTCTTTCATTTAATGTACTTTATTTTGTATAAATCAGCAAAAAGTATTTTATAGTCAAGGAAGGAGAATATTACCAAGCAAGAAATGTTCACAGCTAGTTTGGCACTTCAGATGTGAGGTTAGCTGGAGATGATCTGAAATTGGTGTGCAGCATTGTAAACAGACATAAAGCAACAAAGGCACTCATTTTCACTGGATTTAGGATGAAGGTACTATAACAGGTGCTCTCTTTTACTGAATTGGGTTTAAATTGCTCCACACACTATTTTTGTCCAAGGAATGGCATTTGGAGAGATTTCATAGCCTTTACTTCTAGGGAAAAAAAAAACCCACAAAACCAAAACCAACAGAAAAGGCCATTCCCAGAGTGTTGAGAGGCAACACCAAATATTGGATGTGCAGAGTCTGGAGTGAAGCACTGTGACTCGAGTGGCCCTCTCCATGGAGTCCATGCAGGAGATGGCAGGGAGGGAACCCAGGACCATCCTTGACAGTGTATTGTGCTCGTCTCAATTCAAACTTTGGGTATCTGCAGCAGAACAAGGGCCACCTTTTTCCCCAGTTTCAGCTGAAAGGAGCCCAAGTGATGCCTAGTCACAAAGATTCTCCTCCATGGGGAACTGAAAGCTCAAAAATCACAGTCTGTAATTTTCTCCTGTACCATCCTGAAAAATCTTTGAACTTCAGCCTTGTACCTGAAGTCTGATCCTGTTTTAAATATCTTACTATGCAACTGAATATCTTTCTGAGAAGACCACTGGTGGTCACATTACCATATCTTCATCTCTATGTAGATCTTGTTACAATGGTAGATTTTCTTAGACTGTACTACAGCTTTACTATTCTATGAAGAACATACAGCAGCAAAACCTATACTGTTCCTTTTTCCATTAAGAAGTTGTCATGACTGCATAATTTTGGGTGTGTTGCACCTTCTCTCAGCTGCAGTTACAAGAAGTTTTGGCTGAGCAGGGCAGGATTTTGTGATTATAAGGTGCCGTGTTGTTCCTGCACTTGTATAGCATCACCTACAGAGAGATTTGTCTCTTCTAATGAAAAGCAGGACTTTCCAGAAGGATTTGACCTGCAAAAGCTTTATGTGGAGAATTCTCACTGCTGGATTGTTTCCTGCGTGAAGAATCCATATCAAAAGTAATGAAGTTCTAAATCGCTAGTCTAGACATATGCAGAGCTATAATCTTCCCATAGATTTGGCAATCCCTCATGTATTTCCAGGACAGTGTCTGCAAACTCAAAAATTCCAACACTGAATTAGCATTTCTCAGGTCTAAGAGATCCACTGTGTCCACATGATGTGTGGAAAGTAAGGAGCAGAAAAGAATCACAAAGTGATGGTTGGCAATGTTTGTGTTTGTGAGTTAGCAACTCCATTTTCTGGATATACAGGAGAAAAATAGAAAAGGGGAAAAAAAAAAAAGGAGGGGCTTTGGCAAATTTTTCCTGTCTGCAAGAGTTTTCTGGCAGGACTTTGGTTTTTCGTTTCCCCCTCCAGCACGGAGTCTCGGGCAGCCCCATGCAAGGGCAGCCCCTGCTTTTTCCCAGTAACTGCACAGAATTTGTACTGCAGAGTCAGACCCCCAGCACCTGCTGGGAGCCTTTCAAGCTGCTTTAACTGGATCACAAGTTCCTAACTGTAGGTAGATGTAACAGAGACTAATCCCATAATCTAGACAGAAGTACAAGCCCTGAGCGGGGAGAAGCTTGCGTCACCTCCATTTGCACTCCAGCTGACGTGGCAGGAGGAGTTCAGAAGTTGTCCTTCCCCCCCCTTCCCCAGCCACTTTCTGGTAAGATCTGCAGGCTGATTAAATTCAATTTTATTTTATTTTTCCTTCCCAAAGACTGAAGATAAATATGCAAAACAAAACTTCATGCTTTGGCCAAAAAGGAAAACAGCTTTGGTTCAGAAATGGCATTTCTGCACTGGGTAAATATTATTTGTACTTGAGGTGCAGAAGTCAAGGACTGGCATCGTTTAAAAAAAATAAACCAAAATCCAGCAGCATAGCAATGGAGCAGCATTTTTGGTTACTTATTAGTACCAGGGGTGAGAGGGGCTGCTGCCCAGCTCCTCACAGTCACTGCTTGAAACATCCACATTTAAAAACCCACTTGTGCTGCAGCAACAGCAGCCTCCTTGGTGTGGTTTAAGCAGCACATTGCTCAGGAGGCTGCAGAGCAGGACCCAGCGATCGATGGCCCCGCAACACCAGAGAGGCACGAATGACACTGACCATCAGCTTTTTAACTTCTTGCCAATGGCAGCTCTTCCTCACTCTCCTCTTTCCATCCCCTTCCAAGATTTAATACTGTTTTCCCATTTTAATTAAGGATGTGATTCTACAAATACTTGCAAGCTGGTGCAGCACTTGCTGTGACTCAGTGAGCCACAGCTCCATAAGCAAATCCCTTCATAAGTGTGTGCAAATGGAGGCAATGCTCACACCATCACCACCACCTAAAATGCTAGTTTTAAATCCTCTTACTTACCCAGATCTTCAAAAGTCAAACAAAAATCCATTTGGAGTGAGATTTCACAGAGTGGTCCTCACCATAGAGGTCTGGCTTTCTTTTTGTTCCATTAAAACAAAAGTTGTTTAGTTTAGTCCTTTCCATATCTTACAGTGTTAACAAAAATAGATGCTTCTTGCTTTAATAAAGGTTTTGATTTGGAAATTATTTACCATTTAGACTTTGTATGCTCTAATTGGTTTTGATTCTTGAGAATATATATAATGGAAAGCAGCTGAAAGAGTGGGGTTTAAAAACGGCCTCTTGCACATTTGAAGTAAATTTTATCCTGCAATCAGTCATAAAGATCTTAACTGCAGTGATCACGTATCCTAAATATGTAATTGCTGCGGAGCCTTTCCAGTCTATTGGTTACAGGGTACTAGAAAAGAGGGAAAGAGAATATGAACGGAGGCCCTGATCCATGTGAGTATTTTTGGGAATGCCCAGGAGGACTGGTTACCTGCCTAAAATCATGTATATATGTTCCTTCCAGGTTGGAGCCTTGAATAAGATTGTGCAGGGCTGCAAATGGATGATTTCCTTTGCATGGAGGAGCTCACTGAATTAAACAGAACCTGCTTTGGTAAGAAAAATGATGAATTGTGTCAGGGTTTGGGTATTGGACTCTTGTCTGAAGGGCTTCCCCCCAGTCCCAAACGTTCCCCAGCTCCTGGGGGAAGAACTTCAAACATGTTTCAATCACATTTCAAATGTGTCTCCATTTATATGTGGGTCTGCCCTGAAAATCAGTGACAATTTAGGTACATAGTTGTAAGCACATTAGGACCAGACACTCCAATCTGCCCTGCCTGAACCTATGGAATTGTTACTTAAACAAAGAAAAGCTCTAAACACTTAATTTTGAGGGATTTCAAAAGCATCTTGGTCAAATGTAGTCTAGGTATGGATTGACTGGTCCATACTGTGAATGATCTGTAAAGACCACTATGAAGTGAGAAAGCATCTCCCCTTGCTTGTAGTAATTGCTGCTTTCAAGTGAACCCCCTCCTATGGTCCTGGCCCTCTCTAGAGGGGAGAAGGGCACAGCTTGAGAATATTTGAAATTTAAATCTGCAGGAAGCCTCAGGTTTCACATAACATAAAAAGCAAAGGAGATTCAGCCTCAAAAATAGTTGGAGGTGTTTAACGCTCCCCATTAAAATTACAAGAGCGGTGTAATTCACTGTTATCAAAGAAATGCTTTCTTTCAATCCTTTCCTCTTTAAAGGACTGCATGAGATATTTCAGGACTAAATTAGTATCTTCCATTAGTGTGGATGGCTGCTAAGTACACGCCATCAATTCTGGGTACTGGGAGACACGTGTGCGCAGAGGCAAGGCCACTTGGGTCCTCGAAGGAGAGCTGGGGGAAAAGCTGCTGTGAGCCCTGGGCTTTTGCAGAGGCTGCTGAGATCGATGCTCGATGGTGGGCAGCTTATATAAAGCCTGGATACGCTCATTTTGGATTTACTTTATTATAATGAAGAACAAATTTGGAGTCTCTTGTTCTTATGATTATACCCCGTGCTTCTTTCCACCCCCTCTCACGTTCTTTTTAAAATAATTTCCTAAATTTGGAAAGTAACCTGATCCATGACTGTGAAGCTGAAGTTTCTTTTCCTGTCCTGGGTTTGGTGGGACGTTTGGATGCTGAGCATCCCCAGCCTCCCGCTGCGCTCGGCACACGCGGCCTTCCCACGCACACGGTGTGTGATGGGCAGCAAAGACAACAACAGTGATCTGTACTTAACATTAGGTGGCACAAAAGAGTTTCCTTTTGCTCACAGAAATACTGAAAGGCATGGGCAGTAACAAGCAGAGATTTTCTTTAAATGAAATTCTCCTTCCCTATTTTTTCCAGCTTTCAAGTAGCCTTTGAAGTGCTTCTGTTTATAAACTGACTTGATTCCATCTTTCCTTGTGTCTCTTTTTGTCTCTTAACATAACGTGTTTTAAAATAACCCATAACCCAGCCCTGGCTGCAATTGTATTTACAGAACAGCCCAAGGCTCTAAACCAGGCTCCTTTCAGCAGAACGCCTGCTGTCCTTCCCCCAAACCAGGGCTGCTGTTCAGAACTTTACCTCTCAGGACCCTGAATGTTAAGGGCCAACGTGATCACACAGGGAATGTTTTACTGTGAAGCTTTTCCTCCATGTCCTTAGTTGGGGCTGTTTACAAACCATGGCCATTTACTCCTGGTTTGGTACCCACGCTACTTAATGCATTTATTTTATCTCTGGAGTTGACTGGGAACTGCAATTTGGGGGGCCCTATTTCCTTCTGCTGTCATTGTGATCCCTTCTGACAGTGTTGCAGCTGGTGGTTCTGCTGCAGCCCCAGTGCAGGGGCAGCCCAGGCCCCTCACCCCAACCCCGCTGTGGCTGCGCTCTGCTGCTGCTTCTCAAGGGTTACCAAAAAATCAATCAGCTTTACGAGTACAGAAACAAAGCATCACCTACTGTTTACATCCCAAATTCCTCTCTCTGACAGGTACAGGGCTGTATGCTCACAGCACGGGAAGGTGCCTGTCCACTTGCACTGCTGTGAGGTTGTGAGAAGCAAAGGAGCTCGCTTCTCACTCAGGTCACTCCTCAAGACCCCTAAAGGTAATTTTCCCCTCCTCTAAACTATCTGCAGCAGGGTTGGTTATTGTTTTCTCCAAGCTTCAGAAAAGGGAGGAAAGCAAAAACTCCAAGGCCATTTGGCCGGTGATGCTGTGAAGTCTGCAGCCTTCCTGCCCCCTCCCAGCATCCCCCACTTTGCCCGGCCCGGCAGCCGGGGCTGCTGCTTCCCTGTTTCACCCCATTAGATGTGATTAACTGTTATTGTTCCTCCCGAACACGCCACTTCCCGCCCAGGAGGAGCAGGGGGCGGCCCGGCCCAGGCTGGAGAGGAGTGGGGGGTCGGGGCGCAGGACCCGCGGTCTGGCTCCAGCGGCCTCTCTGCTCCCGGTGGCAGCGGCTGGGGGTGGAAGAACGGAACAAAAGAAACTTCCTTCGGCCCCCGATCCCCTCTGCTCGGGCTGGTCACGGACCCACAGCGCGGTCCCCATCAGCTGCGAGGGGGTGGCGGGAGCGCGGGCGCGCCGAGCCGCGGAGGCAGCGCGGCCGCTGCCCGCATCAACATGCGTTAAATCTATATGATATCTACGTGAACACAAATCTTTATACACATGGTACGTATACGCAGCGGCGCGCCCTGCCCACCGCTGCCCGGTCCCACGGCCCTGCCGCCCTTGAAAAAGCCGCAAACCCCCTTTTCCCACCCCAAAAGTGCCTTTGCCGCGGCAGGTGTAACCGGACCCCCGCAGCCCCCTGCCCGGGGAGAGGGCCGAGCCCAGGGGGTCCCCACCGCACCGCGAGCAGCCCTCACAGCCCCGGCTCGGCCACCGCACAAACAACGCAACGGAATTGTTCAGCTTCTCCTTTTTTTTTTTTTTCTTTTGTAAAAATGTTTATTTAAACCTTTTTTTTTAAATTTTGTTTTCCTTTTACAACAATAAAATATTGCGTCAATATAAACCCCTTGACTAAAACTGGTCGACAACCAAAGGTTACAGCCACTCCTGTGTTTCGTTGTTATTTTTTGTATCCGACACCCATTTAGGTTTTTTTTCCTTCTTTCTGAAACGGTTTTTTTTTCCTCCTTTTTTTTTTTTTTTAACATAATGCGGAATTTATTGAAAATAAATAATTGTTGGCAACTGCAATAGGCAATTTTGGATAAAATAGTTGAAAAAAGCAACCTTTAATGAAAATAGCGTTTATTATACATCAGTTACTAAATGAATAAACTAAATGATCTTTCTTTAAATTAATAACTTCCAAAAAACGTTTAATATACAAAACTGTACAGTTATAAAGTTGGCAGAAATAGGCAGGTCCTCAGTGTCGTTTTTTTTTGTTTTTTTTACTTTTTCTTCTTCTTTTTTTTTTAAATTTTTTTAGCGCTTACTGAAAAATACTTGAAAAATATAAATGTCGAAAGGAAAAAATCTGAACGCCGGAGAGGGAGCGGTGCGGTACGTGGGTGCGCGGAGCGGAGCCGCACCGGACCCAGCCCGGCCCGGGGCGTACCCTGGGTGCGGAGGGGGGGGGCCTGGCCCGGCCCTGCCCGGCGGCCCCGATCCGGCCCGGCCGGGGGTGCAGCGGCTGCTCTTGGCCGTGCACACATAGACACGCACCCCGAGGCAGCAATTGCCCTTCGCGAGTGGCTGCGTGGGCGTTGCACACCCCGTCCTTGTGCACCGCACACCCCCGGCCGGGCAGCGGAGAGGGGGCGGTTACAGCTCAGCACTTCCCTGTGCCGAAAAATTGGTGATGGTTGGAGCATTTCAGTGATTTTTTTCTTTCTTTGTTTTGTTTTTCTCCCTGTACGTTTTGGTTTGGTTTTTGTTTTGTTTTTTAAATAAAAGCTTTTCACCAAATCCAGCATCTCCCTGTGACGCGGAAACAAGCTCAGCGTGAAACAAAATGCGGGCGTTTTCTGTGTCCCCCCCACCTTCCCCCCGAAATTCGTGAGCCACCTCATTCCTCGTTACTATCCAAACAAAATACAGAGAAACTGATTTCCGAAGCCGAAGCGCAGAAGTATAAAGGTGTTTTACTACAGACCTCTCAGTCTGGCGCTGATCAAAAAGCCCAACTCATCTTCGGAAAGAAAAAGGCTGGCAAATGCCATGGATTTGCTTTGGGAGGCTTAATTTCGGATAAATCGCTTAGGTTATTTTTTTTTCCTTGGGAGAAGGAGGGGTGGATGTCAGGATTGTATCCTGACCGGTTTACGGTGTTGGGAAGTTCTTGGAAAGGAAGAGAAAAGCTGCAACAAATAAGCCTGTTCTTCACAGCTGTGCGTGCGGCAGCCGGGTGTGCGGGGTTCCGCGGACGCGGAGGGGACCCCCATCTCCGGGGGGGGGTGGGGGGGAAGCCGCAGCCGCCCTGCCCCGGCCCCGCGGGGTGACATTGCCGGTGCGGTGTGTGGGGAAGGGAGAAACGTTTTGACTGGTCAATTCGATACAAATTAGGTCACAAATATTGTGTACAGTTTGTAGTAAAACACCTCAGACATTTAAAAACGCTATAGAAGTCTTTAAAAATGCAAAACTAGTCTATTGTAAAACAGATTCACCTGAAATACAGCTGATAGAACCAAGGCGCTGGAAGGTTATTCATAGGCACACATCTGTCTTTCCTTTTTCTGTCGGGTTTTTTCCTTTTTTTTTGTTTCTTTTTTTCCCGTGGGTTTTCTTTTTTTTTTTTTTTCCTTTTTGTGGATGGTATTTTTGGGGTTTGTTTTTGTGGGTTTTTTTTTCCTTCGTCCTAGTGGAGACCGAAAACAAACCTTGTCTGCGAGTAAACACCGTGTACTGATCAGCGGAAAGGTCGGAGAGAGAGGAAAAAAAAAAGATATTGCCCAGGCGGCGAGCGGGGAGCCCCCGCTCCGCATCTCCCGCCTCTCGGAAACCGTCAATTAAAGCCCCGGCGGAAAATCCGCGCTGCCCGCAGTCCTGCCTGCCCGGAGCAGCCCCGGTCAGAGGTCGTGGCAGGCCGTGTCCGTTTTCACGCCGTGGGAGTACACCTCGTGCTGCGGCTGCTCGCCCGGCGGGGTCATCCGCTTCTCCTTCTGCCGCCGGTTGCAGAACCAGACCCGCACCACCTCCTTCTCCAGCTGCAGGCTGTCTGCCAGCGACGAGATCTCCTGCGCGGCCGGCTTGGGACACTTGAGAAAGTGCGTTTCCAGCACGCCCTTGACACTCACCTCGATGGACGTCCGCTTCTTTCTCTTCCTGCCCTGCGCCGCGATCTTGTCGATGCTGGTGGGGCTGCCGGTGGAGGAGTCGGCCTCCTCCAGCCACTTGTTCAGCAGCGGCTTCAGCTTGCACATGTTCTTGAAGCTGAGCTGCAGGGCCTCGAAGCGGCAGATGGTGGTCTGCGAGAAGACGTTGCCGTAGAGGGTCCCCAGGGCCAAGCCCACGTCGGCCTGGGTGAAGCCCAGCTTGATGCGCCGCTGCTTGAACTGCTTGGCGAACTGCTCCAGCTCGTCCGAGGTCGGCGTCTCCTCATCCGAGTGGTCCTGGCAGTGGTGGCCGCCCAGCTCGCCGTGCTCTCCGCCGCCCTCGCCCCGCAGCCCCGGGTGCAAGCCCTGCGCGGCGGCGGCGGCGGGCGGCGGGGTCAGCCCGCCGTGCTCCAGCATGCCGCCCACCGCGAAGCCGGCCTGCGAGTACACGTTGAGGGGCTGCCCGGCGGCGGCGGCGGCGGGGGGGGCCAGCGAGGCGCTGTGGGCCGGGCTGGCGCCCCAGGCGCTGGGGTGGTTGGCGTGGGGCGAGTGGTGGGAGACGTGGGGCGAGCGGTGGTGAATGATGGCGCCCAGCTGCAGGTCCTCGCGGCCCGGCTTGACGTCGGGCTGCTCCAGCGGGCCGCCGGCCAGCGCCGAGGGCCAGGGCCCGCCGTCGCTCAGGCTGGTGACCCAGTGGTGCCCCAGAGGGTGCCCATTGCCGGGGACGCCCTGCAGGTACTCGCTCTGCAGCAGCTTCTGCGGGTTGCGGAAGGGGCTCCCCTGCTGCATGCCCGCGCCGTCCGCATGGGCGAGCGAGCCCGAGCCGAGGAGGCTGTAGGGGTTGGAGGCGGCTGTGGCCATGGCCGCCGCGCAGCCCCCACGAGTTATACTGTGGCGGCGCCGCCGCTTCAGCCTTTGACATCCACCGGCACGGCGGCCCGGGCAGCGGCCGCGCGGCGACTGGCAGCCGCGCCGCCCAATGGCGGAGCGCCGCCGGCGGGGCCGCGCCTCGCGGGCCAATGGGAGGGCGGCGGGGGCCGGCCGCGGGGGCGGGGGCGGGGCGAGGGCGCCGGCAGCCGCGCGGGTCCGAGGCAGGAAGTGAATCACTCCGCCGGGCACCGGGGGCCGGCCGTGAGGCGGCCCTGCCGCTTAACTCCTTCCGCGCCGCGCTTCGCGCCGAGCGGGGAAGAGCGGGGGCGGGGGGGGGGATGGGGACGGACGCGGGGCACGGACTTAAATGGGGAGCGATTAGCGCCGGAGCAGCGCGCGGCAGAGGTTAAACGGCGGCGCCCCGGCAGCAACGCGGAGGGACCACCCTGCGCGAGCGCGGCCCGGCCCCGGGGCCCGCGCCGACCTCGGCCCGCTCGGTGCGCAGCGCCCGCTCCGCTCCCCTCCGCTCCCCTCCGCTCCCCTCCGCTCCGCTCCGCTCCGCTCCGCTGCCCCGCTCCGCGCGGCTCCCGCCGGGCCCGGGTCGTGCGCTGCCGCGGTGCGCGCCGAGCGGCAGCAACGGGAAAAAACCGCAAACACCGCAACCCACGGGAAAACACCCAAAAGAATCGTATTTAAAAGAAACGCAAAGCCCCCAAAGGGTCACCGAACCCCGGCGGTGCCTCCTCCAAGTTCGCAGGAGGGAATGCAGGGCGCGCTGCGCCGCCGGCGCTCACTTGGCGGGAGTGTGCGGGGAGACACAAAAAAACGGGAGAAACGGGAAAAAAAATCCAAGGGGACGAGGCGCGTGGGTCCCGCCGGGGAGGAGGGAGGTTGGGGGGACCGCTCCGTGTCCCCCGAGTCGCCCGGGCCCGCCGGGCAGAGCCCCGCCGCCGGCCCGCGCCGCACAGCCCCGGCGGGGCGGCAGCGGGGCCCCTCGGCGCGGGGCTCGGCACGGCCCCGGCCCTGCGAACCGCTCCCGAGTTAAAAAATGACCTTTCCCTGCATAATTTTGGAGGTAACCTAGCTGCGTAATTATATTTGCACTTACAGAAGGCTGCATCAGAGTTCCCTTATTGGTTTGAAATTCCATTAAATATATTGCAAGAGCTCCTAGGTTAAGCTTGATTTAAATTTGCATACATTTTCATATATTTAGCAGAAATAAAAGAAGGCTTGCAGCTACCAGAAAGTCATTAAGGCATTAGTTTCTCTGAGAAGACAGATCTGAAGAAAATTCAAGAAAATGAAAAAATAGCTATAAATAAGGTGAGCGCTCCTCCAATTCCTTTATAGCCGGGTAGCGACGCTTCCCTCATTAGAATAATAATAATAATCACGATAATTTCTGGCCGGGGCTCGGGCAGGGCGCAGCGGGCGAGAAGGAGCACGGGCAGGGCTGGCCCTTAACGAACGGAGCGGGGTGCGTGGCCGGAGGCGGATCGCGATATATCGGGGAGGCTGCGGGTCCCCCGGGCTCATCTTCATCGGGCGGCCGCTGCGCACCCGCGCCCGCTCCGCACCGGGGGAGGGGAGAAGGTGGTGTGAGGGGGGGGGGGGATGTCCAACTTGGAAAAGAAATAAAAAATAGAGTGTGCAGGTAGTGGGGAGCGGGAGGTCAGCGGGGAGGTCAGGGGATGGAGCACGTCTCCGGGAGAGCTCCGGCGGAACAGCGGCAGGCACAGCGCGGCCGAGCCCGCCGGGGCGCGGGGGAAGGCGGGGAGGGCAGGGAAGGAGTGAGCTGAGCAGCCCTCTTTTCTCTTTTTTTTTTTTTTCCCCCTCTTTTCTTTCCTTTTTTCCCCTCCCTCTCTTCGGCTTCACGAGCTTCTCGAAACAAATATCATGCGGAAGGGAAAAAAAAAAAGAAAAGATAATAAAAAAATCCGCACAGTATAAAAACCTAACTAAATTATTTAAAATTAATTTGCGGTTGAACTTCCGAAACAATTTTTCAAATCCCCTTGCCTGTGAAAATAGATGTTCAGATCCGCCGTTTAATTAAGGCAGAGTGTCTAGCGGGGAAATAAAACCCCGAACGTCCCATTTTAGTATTTGTTGCGAATGTATCTGGGGCAGCGCCCGGCTCCGCGGCTCTCCGCGCCTGGCGTGGGGACTCTCATCTCGCACACAGGAGGGTACGGCATATTTTAAAGTGTTTTTATCTGCATATAGTTAAATCTTCTTGCTGTTCTAACTAATCTGCTGGAGAGGGTTTCTTTAGCTCTTTCCTGTCAGTCTAACTTCCCAAGTGTAACAGATGCCGCTCTCAAGCGGTCCTTTCTGCTGCTTTTCTTTATTCAGCCTCGCATATTTCTCCCCATGATCTGGGTTTCCATAGAGAGAGGAATAAAAGGGGGACCATGGCCACAAATCCCCTGCCCCATGCAGAATAAAAGAGCCTTATTCAATAGACGACCCCGTCTGGACATGGGAGAAAAATAAGTACATGCAAAGCTACTGTTGCAAGAATTTGTAACTTATTTTTCATAGACTGAAACCCATTAAAGTTGTTTTTAAAAAAAAAAAATAAAGAGAAAAAAGTTTCTGGGTTTGGACCGTGTGCTCGAGCCCCACGGCTCCGCTGCCTCCGCACTGGGGGCACCCGCCTCTCCCCAAAATAACTCGCTTTAATATCTATTTTTTTTTCTTTCTTTCTTTTTCCTGCTAAATCTTTGGCATGAAAAAGCTCGCACAATAGCCGAAGGCAGGCTGCCGTCCTGGGGCAGCTAGAAGTCGCTATAGAGGGGAAGAAAACCCCACCACCACCCCTCTTTGAAGTGGAGGAGCCGTAATTGCGGCGAGTCCTTCTGGCAGCGGCGGGACCTAGAGTTTCGGGGGGTCACCTGGGTGCGTGGCTCCGATCCCCATCCCCTGGGCGGGCGGTGGGAGCGGCGGGGTGGCGGGAGCGGATCTCTGGCGGGGCAGGGACGGGGCCCCCCCGGCCCTCGACCTCCACGTTCCTCTTTAGGAGCTCTCCCTGAAAGGCGGGGTGCGCCCGTGGGTGTGGGTGCGTGTGTCTCTAAGCGGGTCTGTAGGCGCCTCTCTATAGGTAGGGACCAAGGAGAGGGCGAGCCCAGAAGCGGGAGGAAGGAGGTTATTATATTTTGGAGATTTCTGGGGATTTTTTTCCCCTCATTGTTCATCGGCGGGAGGGGGGTGCGGGGAGGGCTAAAAGGGGTTGGTGTTGATGGTGTTTAATACAGCATGAAGCTCGGAGCGGTAAGCTGCGGCTCGGTGTCGTGACCTCCAGATTGAAAACTTCACCTTCAGCACAAGTTCACTTTAGAGACAGGACGAGTTAGATTGCGCTTGGTGGGAACAAGTGCAAATTTCAAAACAGAGTCAATCATAACGGGGATGGGGGTTGGGAAAGGGCAATTTAACCGTTTCTGAAGGCAGGAGTTAAGGTTCTCATTGTGCACGAAGACTGAAGCCCAGGGCTGAGTGAGAGACTGGCTCCTGGATCGCCGGCGATGCTTTGTGAAAGCCTAACCTGCGTGGGGGAAGGTTAGGAGGGAAAGAAGAATTTACAGAGTATTAGCAGAAATTAGCCAATACCGACACAAGCTCAATTAGTTCCTTTTTTTTTTTTTTTCGGGTCTCTGTTGGCTGCTCTTGAACGTGAGTAAACGCTGTGAGCAGCGAGAGAGGAGGGAGAGCCACAGCCACGCTGCCTTCCCAGAGCCGCAGTCGCGAGATGGACTGACAGATTGCAAATTCAAATAGTCCCAATGTAAGAATGAACGCAGCCCCCCTAAACCTCTCCAAGCAGCAGTCCCTTAGCAATAAGCCCGGCCCGGAGGGAGCGTTGTGGCGGCGGGGCCGGTCCTGCGCCGGAGAAAGGCTAGGGAGGGACAATAAAGCCGGTCCCAGGCAGAGAAAATCACCAGGTAAATAGCATTTGTATTCTAACTGCCGTTTCCAAAGTGTTTGGGGATACTTCTCGCTCCTCTGGTCGAATCGCCTTTTTTAAAATTATTATTATTACTATTATGATTACTATTTTTTTTTTTCCACGTTGTTCATGTTTGCAAAATGTACTTGCCGGGGGAAAAAAAAATGTCGTTCGTTTGTGCACTGCCACGTCATGTTCAGGTCACTGTTATTTTTTAGCTGGTTGGTTTGTAGCAGGTATTGTCTCGAGCACTTGGTTGATTTGCAGTCGAGAGCGGAAACCAAAAAAAAAACCCCAACCTTAACAATATCCCGGGAAGTGTCTCCAAAGTGCACATTTTATACCGTGGGACCGGTCTTGCAGTTTGATACCCATGTCTGGAAACGCGGCGTTTGTTGCGGTTAACGGACGGGTTTGTTGCGAGGGGAGCGGACGGGGGGTCCCGCCGCGGCCGCTGAGGTCACGGTGGGAGTTGAGAGACCCGCACGACAACGCGGGTCCCTTCCCTTTGACGTAGGCTCTGTCCTCACCGTGCCATTCAAACAGGCGGGGTGACAAGGATGCGCCTGTTTCATGCTGGACGCAAATCTCGGGGCTTTTAATCTTTTTTTGTTTCTTTTTTTCCCTGAAGTATGTTCCCCCCCGCCCCACACACCCCCCAGCACAGGTTCTCCCCCTCCCCGCAAACGAAGGCAATGCGGTTCGAGAGGGAGAATCCGTCTCCCTTTCCAAAACAGAGGCCATCCTGCCTGTATTTTAGAATGAATTAAAGTACAACCCCTGAACGGACAGATTTCTGCTCGGACGCATTTAGAGGAAAGTGGGTTGGATTTGAAGCCGCACTAAATGGCACGCTGTTTAACCTCTGTTGGCTAATGAGACACTGAGGACAAATGGCTCTACTCCTTGGATGATAAATACCTGCATTGTTGTTTGTTAACTTACTGACCAGTTCCGTGGTGATTTTTGTTGTTGTTTTTTTTATTATTTTGGCGGTTTGAGTGTGTGTGTCTGTTGTTTTGTTGGGTTTTTTTAAAACCCCAAACCCGATACGTTTTTCCAGCTTTGGCACTCACCGTGCAAAGAAAGCATCCAGCGATGCTCCCGCTCCTGCAGAAGTATTTAAACGTTTCCTGCCCTCTGAAGAGCTTCTTCATTCCCAGATTTACACTTGTAAACACGTAGATCGTTCTGCTAATTCTTTGTTTTTCTCACAGACGAAATGCTCACGGCTTGGTGGAAAGTTTGGTCCCCGTTTCATTCAGGTCGCGCCAATCAAAACTGCTATAAAACCCAAACTTTCAGGCCGAGCTGTGCTGCTTAAAACGTGTTTCCTTCGCGAACTGCGCTTGGGCGATGCAAGAAGGTGTGAAGGGACAGTTTAGGTCACACGGGATCGTGCCAGTGGATGCTTTGCGACAGCCCCTCTGCTCGCTGCTGGGCTCTCGCGTGGGGCCGCGAGTGGCAGATCTTGAGCCCGGCTCCGCGCAGCAGACAAAGGCTTTGCACACGCGTGTGTTCGGACCCTCCCCGGGAAGCCCGAGCCCCCTCTGCCCCGCAAGCGCTGCACAGCCCCTCTGCACCTCGGGCGGGCAGGTGATGCCGGAGCGGGGGAACTCTCGCAACTCCCCTCCCTGCACTTCGATCTGCCTCGACTTCATTGTCCCCCTCCCCACAGCAGTAACCCCAGCCCCCCCACCCTTCCCCTGCAGAAAGAAGCTGTTGGGACTGAGCTCTGCAGCTGCTTCCTCGCCAGCGTGCGAGACCCTCTGACATCTCCTGGCACCTTTTCTTGCCCTCCCTTCCAAGAGAAGCCCTGTTAAAGCTGCACCAGCCTTTCCCCGGAGCTTCCCTTCTTCTTTATCCCCGGGGTGGGGGGTCCCGGGAACCGCAGGGGCTGCATGGGGAGTGGGGGAGAAGTTGATGGGAGGGCGGGCGGGCAATAAATCAGGACAGTCCCCAGGACAAATGGCAGTGCACACGGGAGAGTCGCCATCAAAGTGGGAGAGGCAGCCCCTCGGCAGAGCCGTCTGCGAGAAATAAAGGGGAATAAATCAAAGTCGGAGAAGGGGGCTCGAGGGAGGAGGGAAGCTGCGGCCGGGCCTTGCCAGGCAGTGGGCAGGGGCTACCCGCCGCAGCCCGCCGCCCCCGCTCTGTCGGGAGCAGACCCGGGGAAATGCATTCCGCAAACTTTTAATGAAATCACCGGTGGTATCGATTTGAGGGGTTTTATCGCACTTTCAGATACTGGAAATTGTCCCTCTTGGGGATGAGGGAGGAGGGCAGAGGGGAGCGGTGCTCTATTGGGCATAGAACTGTTTAGTATTTTAGAGAATCGACGGCATGCCTGAGGGTCCTCCGGAGCGCAGAGGGACTCCGGGAGGCTTGAGCCATCCCGGTAAAGTTGGGAACTGAGCCATGCAGGGGTTTTCGGGTATCAGCTTTGTAGGCCCTTCGCGGACCTCTAAGAACCCGTGCCCAGGCTGTCACTCCCACACTCGCCAACGGAGAGCTTCGGGAGAGCCGTCTCTGACCCTCGAACCACCCGTTTTTGAAGTGCCACGTTCAAGTATTTCCTATTTGCTTCTTCTCCAAACTGTTTAGAAATTACTAGCAGTGGATAAGTAAATTGCAAGTAAACCTAGTGAATTAGGATGATTCTCTATCAGTTTAATTTATGTTTTATAGTTAGTTTAGCCTTCTGATTTGATTGCCTTAGTAATGTGAATTGCCTACAGCTGCTGATGATACAGCTTTAATTCTGTTTTAAAGGTCATGTAAACATGTGCCTGTAGCATAAGGAATGCAAATTCAATTCCCTTTTAATGCTTCCTCACATTCACTTCACAGCCTTCACCTAGAAAATTAGCAGGATTTAATAGAAAAGCATTTGAATGTTATTATTTCATTAGGAGCCCCCCTCCCTCCCAGGCGTGGCTCTCCCCGGGCCGCCCCACACCCGTGACGCGGACACGCAGGAGCTTCCCACGCCCGCTTTTGGCGCAAATAGGGGCGGTCTCCGCCCCGAGACGGAGCCATCAGTTTCACCTCGAGGCTTTCTTCAGCTGCAGGTGAAGAGCACGGGGCTGGAAAACTCGGCAGCACGGCGAATTAGCCCGCAGAGGAGAGAGGACGTCACGCAGGTGTACGCCTCTGTGTGCCGCCGCACGTCTCCCATACGTCACGGCGAAAGACAGGGCTTGCAAAGAGAAACGGGGTAAAAAGTATCTGATTTCCGACGAGGGGGGAGACAGAGGCTCTCCGCATCAGCAGGAGGAGAAGCTGTGCCGAGATGCCAGGGTGATGGGCTGTGAAACGAGAGGCGCTGGCGCCTTGATGACAGATATTAAATGTTAAACGCTGGCTGCAGCCGTGAGTCCGTGAGTTGCTTCACCCTCCTGTACTCCAGAGGGGAAAAACACACAAAAGGAAGAGCCAAAAAAAAAAAGTCCCCCCCCTTCCTTCCCCGTGTTTCAAAGGGTTTCAGTGAAGTTGCTGGGAAGTTTAGCCAGAGGAGCCTTTGAACGGACAGGCTCTAACGAGCGGGGAAGAGCGTCAGAAAAGAAAAAAACCGGTCTCTGGAGATGCTTTGAAACCGGAACGATCTGTCACTGTGAAGGGAAAAAGGGTGAGGTGCTGGCGGTGGATCCTGCCGCAGGGACTTGGTAGGGACCCCGGGGAGAGCCCCGAGAGCTTCGGGGTGGCCCGGCCCCGCCGTCCCCGCTCCCCTGGGGACGCCTTTCACTCTGGCAGCTTTTTGGTAAGAGGTACCATCCCCCCTCCCCTTTGGTGATGGGGTGTTTCTCTGCGCTCAGAGGGTGTTTGTGCGGTCTCCCAATGCTTCACCCCTGCCTTCCCAGTCCAGCCTGTAGCAGGGTGCCAGCCCTCTCCCTACTTGCTGTGAAAGTGGTGAGCTCGCCTTCAGGTCTCCTCCGGAGGCTATAGAGGAGCGAAGGGCCGGGAGGCAGCTGCCACCCTTCCTTTCAGTGGCAGGGAGGGACCCGAGCTGCTCCCGTCTCTCTCCTGGGTGAAAATGAGTGAGGTGGGTTGTGGTTTGGTTTTTCTTTTGCAAAATCTTAATACTTATAGTAACAGCTCATTGGTGATTCTGTTAACGTTGCACACCTCATTAAATAGCCCCAAACATAAGGAGGCTTAAATGACTTTATTGAATTAAAAATAGCATAGGAAATCACCTATGGTACTTTCATCAAATAATTAATGTAAACTATATACATACAGTGAGAGGATCCTTTTAACAAATCTATTCATAGAATGAGCAGGGGTTTACTTAATGGCTGAAATAACTTGGAGCAGCACAACTCACTTGAAACATCGAGCCACACTCATGCACTTCCTAATCTGTTCCTGTGTGTTTCCCTGAGTGTTTTTCTTCCTTATCTTTTTTTATATCTGGAGTTCTATTCCCCTCCTCTACTCCATGTATTTGATCATTTTTTCAAGTCCCTTGGCTGAACCAATCTCTTTTCATGCAGAGGATAAAAAGAGAAAAACTTCAAAGTAGGTTCAGGTAATTAACAGCTGAGGGGAATATAATCTAAACCATAGGCCCTGCTTTGCACCCAGGTCTGCTTTCAGAGCCAGCCGGCAAGGGAGTGCCTATTCCCCATAGCATCCAAATCTGCTTCCTCTGAACAGCTTTGCCAGGCCTCCAGTTATCACATCTGCATTTCAAACACCATGTCTCTGGCATTAATTATTAATTAGCCTACAGTCACCCCAGAGGATTTAAGTTCCAGCCTGCACATACTTATTCATTGACCTCTATCTTAGTTTTTGTTGGAAAAAACCCACTAGAATGCTTAATAATTTCCTTTCTCTCAGACCCTCTGTTCCAATTTTGTGGAGGGGAAACAGTATATTTTCTGAGCTGGAAAATCACAGGGTTGTCTAGAAATTTGTTTAGAGCAAAATGCTATGTCAAGAGTCTGAACAAACCATTTCAAAAGATGTAGAAGGAATTTTGCCTGAGCATTTTTACCTTTGACAAATGAATTTCTGGATTTCCCAGAACTGAGAGATGGTGGCTACAGACACAACACGCTTTGCATCTGTGTGGAATAGGGCTCAGTGTGCACTTTAAAAATACAAACTGGATTTAATTACCGGGTAGCACTTTTATATGATCAAACTAATGCAAACGTTTATTTGAAAGCTCTGGGGTTACACTGCTATTGACACTAGTATGAATGAAAAAAAACCCTGCTGTTGCAAGACACGTTAGTACTTGGGCATTAAATATTCTGCAGGAATATGGAGCTGAAGAAGTGTAGTTTGTAGCTGTTCTGCGCTGTTCCCAAGGCAGTTTGGAAGATGCTCTTTAGCTATTAGAATAACCACAGATCTTACTGCTGCTTCCTTGGCTGTCGCCTATCTTGATGTTCAGGTTCCAGAGGTAAAAAAAAAAATGAAGCAATCGGGGAGTAGCTAGGTTATATGAGTCTCTCTTTTGCACTGCTACATGAAATAAAGAGTGGTTTTTACCATTTGGATGGATTGTGTATTGGATACTGCCTCTTGTTAATGTCTTTTAACTCTATGGTGTCCCAATCCTCCTAATGAGTCCTATTTTAACACCTCATGAAATTACCTTTAGATAAACTTCCTTAAATAGTGCCAGGGTTTCTCTTTTTTCTTTCTTTTTTTGTTGTGGGTTTTTTTTTCCATATGTGATGGTACTATCTCAAATAAACATTGAAACATAAAATATTTCTCCCCGCTGTTTCCTAAGGAAGCGCTTAGTCTGTAATCACAAGGTCAGACCGGTTAACTTCTATGCCAGCCCAGAATTGATTTTTGAAAGCATTTAATCTGCACCTAAGACTCTTTTGAATTTCTGTTTGGTGAGGAATATGGAAAAGAGGTCTGATGATGCAAAGACATACATAGTTACACTACTGGACTATCTTAGGAAACAAAAATGCCCTTTCTTTCCCCACAGTTGCAGCTAAGCCAGCCCTTTCTGTGAAATCATAAGCCTCGTATGCCTGCACTTCAGCAAGTGATCACCTGAAAACAGAGGTGGGGACTAATGCTGTTGATTTCCACAAGCCATCTCTCTCATTGACTTCCCTGAGGATTTTGAGGATTTGGCTTGTTACTGCTCTTTTATTACTTTCATGTTTTCTGGGCAGAGCTGGGGAGTGTTCAGTGTCAAACAGTGAACGTGCCTTCCTCAGCTTCAAATATTAAAAATACTTCTTGTGTACGATTCTAACGGCAAAAGCACCTGTTATGGAAATAAGAGAGGAATAGGCAATACTTTGGATTTCATTTCCAGAAAGATCCATTCCTGTTTATAAAATAACAGAACGTGTCTTGATGCTGAAGAAGGGAGTAGATCTAGACTATTTTAATAAGATGTCCAGGATCTTTTAATCACTTGTACAGTGATACTAATACCAGAAATGAGTGATAATGGGAAAAAAAAACCCACCCTAGTGTGAAACCAGGGCTGGAATCTGTTCTTTGTAAATGCCAGAATATTTCTGAAATGAAAACTTAGCTGTTAACGTAGCTCTGTTACCTTATGAATATTAAAGAGAAACAAGGACTAAATTTCCTCCCCAGCAGATTCGAGCTGATCACATGGCAGCTTGCTTTTGCAGGGCTGGGTCTGGTGTGATGGTAATGATGGCTCAGCCTGAGGGCTGCAGGGTGGGATCTTGCTGCTTGGAGCCTTCTGATGCTGTTTTCTCTGTTGTCCTCATTTATTGTCTGGGATTCCAGGTTTAACCAAGTCCTTGAGATATGGGTTCCATACCTCAAGAGTGGAAAACTGCCGTTACCAGTGCTGTAGTTACCTTTTTGTGTGTGTGTGGTTACAGTGCCAGGAGTAAGGAAAGCATGAATGTATATACACAGTGGGTTTGACATGTTATGAAATATTTGTACTGTTCTTGTTATGAAACATGAATTTTCCCAAGAAGCCTATTTTATGGTTCACTTTAAATGTGTTTGCATTTATAGTTCCGCATTAAAGCTTAAATGTTTTACTCCATTGGTAAGACCTAACCCTTGACAAGTCTGGAAATGCTTTGACTCCCCTTCTTGTTATGCTCTCCACTTTTTCTTCCCTTAATTTTAAAATAATGCATGCAATAGTTTTCCACCAGTGACTTGCATCCACCGAGGGCTGAGCCTTTTGTATTTTGCACGTGTCACATGAGCATGTTTTGAATTCAGATTTGTAGTAGGTTTGCATATCACTTCTTATTTAGAGAAGCCACATGGGTAATTTTGATTTTCAATTACTTAAAGAGTGATTATAGTAAAGCCCGTTGATTTCTTGTGCATTTCAAGTCCATGGACATCTCTTCGTGAAGCCTGGGTTACTGTGCTGAAGGATTCTTGCCTACCTGTGAACTTGCTTGTAGGGGGAAAAAGAAGAGTAGGTGAAGGTGGAGATCACTGTAGATACTACTGTGTCAGCAGTAATGGGTTCTTATTAGATTAAGAAGGAGCCAGACCTTTGACAGATGTAAATGGCACAGTAAGGTTGACATTCAGGGAGTTAGGATGAGTTACACGAGCTGGAGATTTGCATGAGTGATACTGGAATAATTTTGTGTGATGTCTGATATAATCTAAGCCCATATAAAATAGTTTGCCATCTTTAGGGTGTAGTGTGGAAATGATGTGACCTGAGCTCCCACGTCCAGAGGGCGTAGTGTACCTGAGGTGATGGAGGATCAGCAGAGATTACCAGTGAGGAGTCAACAGGCCCCTGTGACATAGGAGATGTCTCAGATATTTAGACTGTGTGACAACAGCAAGCAAACAAGTGACTTTTGTTCGATGACCATTACCTGAGGCATTCTTGCAAGTGCTGCGGAAAGGTGCTTGCGTACTGAGTGCACTGAATTCCACCTCGAACTCCACACCACGAGTTTACTCTCAAACTTTGCTTTTAGCCATGTCGGTCCTAATCCCTCCCCAGACGTAACGTCCTTAGGCCCCTTGCTGACTCTAACCCGGTGCTTCATCACCTGGCATAAACCCCGCCGTGCTCGGAGTGTTGCAGCGCGGGGCTGCGGGGCTGAGCCTGGCAGCGCTCCGTCCCGCAGCACCCCGCGCTCGCAGCCCGCCGCGGGGCCGTGCGAGGGCTCCTGCCGGGCAGTGCTCGGTGCTGGCTCCTCCACCCTCCTCTTCCTCCGCCAACTCCACCCCGAAGCAGCCGCTCATCCTGTCTGGTGTCAAGGCTTTCGGGGCAGGGTAGTGGCAATCCTCCGCAGCCCTCCCCTGCCTGGACACTCTTTTCTTGGCAGCGCCTGTATATAAAGTTTTAATAGACTTGATACACTTTCCCTTTCTCCGCCTGTACCACGTTTTCCTGTTTGTTTTAGTTTTTTCCCCCTCCATGCACAAATCACTGAAGCTCCATTTACTGCCTTTGCTGTGGGTTTGAGTTTGTCATGGCATGAGTTAACGGGGCCAGGCTAACATTGAAGGGGAGTTGTCACAGTTTGGGTGACGTTCTATCAGCCAGGAATCCAACTCACTGGTTGCAGATAACGTGCTTACTGCAACTAAACACTTCATTGCCAAAATGTGAACAGCACAGTTAAAAATTGTTTGTGTACATAAAACTGGTGCATGCAACTCAAGGAATAAGAGCAGTCTTTGGGAATTTTTGCCTATCGTTAATATTATCACCGTAACTTTTGGGTCAGGAAGCAGACTATGTGTGTGCTATGTAGCTGCTACCACCAAATCACATGTAACACTCAATGGTAATTGTGCTCATAATTATGAAGTTAATTAAATTTCTGTAATAGTAAAAAACTGGCATATAAAAAGGTCTCATGAGATTGAATGTTTTAGTTAGAGAAGAATAGACTCATTTGGAATATTTAATAAAAAGAGAGTAGTTTTCATATACAGGTGAGTTTAAGATTAATAAAATAATCTCCCCAAAGGAATCTTTTCCATAAATGCTGTTCCAAACAAAACGTGGTGTCACATAAAACCTGTGAATTCTTCCAATGCTCCTGGTTTTGCACTCTGAAGGAACAGCAGCTTGTTCTGAGATATTTACAAACTGGAGAGAAATGTTAAGGGAGCTTCTGCTGCAGCTCCAGCACCTGCATCTGCCAAGTGTCTTGGGCATCAGAAGTGCACTAGAAATGACAACATTAGCACTGCTGTTAAAAGTTTGATATCAGAATGACACCACGTTAGAAATCCAAATTTTGCTTATAGCATTTGACCTTAAAGGAGTGGTTTATTTTTTCTGTGTGTGTGTGATCTATTCAGTGCTTTAGTGCCACTTTGGGCTAACTTCAGGGCTGATATACAGCTCACTGATTCCCCAGAGTAGTCAAAAGATGTAATACAACACAGAATGTGGACCTGTGTGCCTACTGTCTTTTTCCTGTATATTATCATCTGATTTATCTTTGGATAGAAAAGAATAAGAGTTCCTAATTTGTGAAATATTAAACCTATAAACCATAGGCAGAATCATCCTCCTGAAAACAAGAAAGGAACAATAAGGACGTGTTGGAGTCCCCTTCCCTTTCGCTAAATTCAGCTCTAATTTGACATCACCAAAAAAGAGAATTACTTCTTTTTTCAGGGCAGGAAGGTCCTTTTTTAAAAGCATACTTCTTTCAAGAACAGTTGCAGCTGAACATTTGTAACAATGAGATAATATAAATTTTGAAACAAAAAGAGTCTCAGATGTCTCAGCTGACATCGTAATGACCCAGCCCGGTAGGAAATCCAGCTTTAATACCCCTTTTCCAAGGAGCATATATTGAGTTTATTTTCTGCTGAGATTCATGAGAGACTCTTTTCTTTTAAGATCTGTTTATTACCTACTGATGAGATTTGCTTCAGTGTGTAAAATATAAAATATTGATAATTAGAGCTGAGGTTTCCCATCTTTGGTAACACAGTTTCCATTCGCTCTTGCTTCTTGTTAGAAAGTTGCCTGTTTGTATTCAGTTACTACATTATAGGTTGAATATTGTTGGTGTGAGTTGATGTAATAAAAAAAATGTCACGTCTCCCCAAACTAACCTGAAGTGCAGGGGCTTCATTTTTGTTTTCTCTCACTTCCAAGAATCGCTCCCCTCCCCCAGCAGCCGCACTACAAAGCTTGTTGTACAGGGACTCCATTAATCCTACATTTCCTAGATGGTATCTGAGGCACAGTGGGTTTCCACAGAAATTAATTTGTCCTGACAACAGGCCTAAAGATTGGAGTCCAGGGATCACTTGGCAAATTCCCTTTAAACTGAGCACAATAATAAACAGAAAGCTGATAACGACAGTTCTGAAAGACCACACAGAGGAAGGACCCCGAGCCGAGTCGCTTGGTGCAGATCTGCGAGTGCCTCCGATAACGGCAGTCAGGAGCTTTATAGGGAAGGGAGCACAGTGATTTGTGCACGTTTTAATGCCACAGCATTGGGCACAACTAATTTCACCTAGCCATGGACAGTTTAAACTCTTTTCTAATTAATAAAAGTTCAGGACCAACCTGTTTTAGACCATTCTTCTTTAATGTTTGTGTTACCATCTCCTTGGCTGTTTTTCACATCTCTCGTTTTTTAATGTAGCTCTAATTTTCTCTATGCATCTCACATGTGCAAACATTAGCAGAAGCTGAGCAGTGGGTAATGGGATATTTTCAAGGGATGAATATGCAAAGTTTACCATCTATTCTAAATGTATTTCCTTTGAGTTTGTGCTAGTTTTGTGTTCAGTCTTCTATGTGGCAATTCCCTATGAGGAACAGTGAAAAGCATTTTAGACAGAATTGTCTGTTTACTTGTTTGTCTTTGCCTTTGGTGCATATTTAGATGCTGTTGTTCTACCAAAGTTAAGGTGGCAAAAATGTCTATGTTGGAAAGATATACTCATGTAGTAAACGAATAAACAAACATTCATTGGATATTTTAGAGCTTGTCAAGGTGAGAGTGTTCCACCCTCTGATTTTTGTCAATATAGAATTTAGTTTTAATGATAATTAGGATTTGTGGTGTGTCAGTAAACCTCTGCTAGTTCCATGTCTGAAAAAAAGCCATCATAATATTAAGAGGTAAGATTGACAGAGTGATGTTAAGTAAGATGTATGCTGCATAACTTTTCACTGCCTAAGTGTAGGGTGTGTAACAGCCTAAATAATCAATTTAAAAAGAAGACAATTAAAAAAGATGTCCAGAAAATGTGCTTTGCTTATTGAAAGATACCTTGAAAGTGAAGTCTAATTTTTCCTCTCAGTGTCCAACACACATTATGAAATAAGAGCCTCTTGAGACGGAGAGGACTGTGTGGCTTTGTTAAAAGAAGGTAACTAACGTGCTTGGCAGGTATGGTTATACAACCTCAACAGCACGAGGCACGTTTCATCACTTTTAGTAGCTGAGCTGCTTCTCTGAAGATGGAAATTTGGCAGCAGAGTTTTTCATGATATATTCACACCCAACAACAATCCTTAAATGAGGTGCCTCCTCCCCAAACTCTTCCATGTACAGAAATACACACAGGCTGGAGCTGAGCAGCAGCTCTGACGTTGCAAATGGGCTGTGCCTGGGGAAGGCAGAGGCAGGTGGGTGACCCAGCTCCCATCTCCTCTTTTCTGCTCTGTGGTAGGGTGGCAGGATGCCAGTGGTGGGTAGTTACAGCCTTGGAATGCCTCTGCCCTCAGCATTTGTGATACAGAGAGTTTATGCATTAAAAAAAAGAGAAGCTCAGCCTGCCATGGTTTTCCAGCAGAGCTAATGACAAATCTGCCACTGGCGTGGGTGAGGGCAGCATCAGGCTTGCTATTTCAGGGCTTAACGAGCTGAGAGGTGGGGCTCTATTATGCTGCTGGAGTGGGGTGTATGCAGCACACCTCTTTCCTGAAAAATCAAATCTTTTGCTCTCATTACTGACTCTAAATGAGTTTGTACAGCAGGAATTAATCAATTACAGCCAATGTGTTTTGGAAATGAAATTCAGGATGAGTAGCACAGTTTGTGTTTGTCACAGTTAAAGAACCCCATTGTACTGAGAATTTGGAAACAACCAGTTTTAATACTCTCTAGCTCCTCTTTCTAGAGTCTGATGCAAGAGCAAATTGACTTGCTCTGCCTTTTGGTTCTGTAAAAGAACAAACCAAAAGACTCCCCTCCACTTTCTGTGTTGGAATCACTCTGCATTTCAGTGCACAAGCTATTAGGTGTTTTTGAATTTGAATCAAATCAGGCATTCTCCTCCCCACCCCACCCCCCACCCCAAGAAAATAGTTCTCTAGCATGCTTTATACATTTGATTTGAAGGAGTGTGTATTATTTGATGTTCTTAGGAGATAAACAATAAACTTTTGAATATGTTTTTTCCATTTGAATACAAGCCTAGGGATGCTTCACCCTGCATCCTAAAGCCTGATTTCCCCTGGGACTCATTATCATGCAGCTCACATGTTCAGTCACCTACACTGTTGAACTTACTATCAAATAACCTTCGAAACGTTACTAGTTATTACATGTCAGAGGGCAGATTTATGATAAACTAACTTTGAAACAAAATAATGAATTCTCAGTGTCCTGTTTCCAGCAGCATTTCTGGTAATTTTGCTGGATTTAAATTTTAAAACAGTAAGTTGCCTTTTTCTCTTATTCTATCATATAAAACAGCTCCCTCCCCTCGTGAAATTTCTCCCTCCTTAAATATGGTTTATGATGATTTGAGCACTGCCTGTAAAGAATAAAAATGAGAACATTTGTCTGTGAGCTACCAAACTGCCCACTGGAGTTCATTTGTGATTAAACTTTCATAGCTTTCTAACTTGGGGAAAGTTAAATTAACTTAACCCTTAGCACAGTCCACCCATGTTCAATAGGTGTTTGCAAACAGAGGTCTTTTCTCCTGGCACTTTTTACTCCCACTATTTTGAGGTTTCAAGTGAGATTCCTGCATAAAAGTGACAAAAATCAATAGCGTCGTCTTCTCGGAAATCAGAAATGTTGTTTAAGGCAGACCAGGAAGGCTGCCAAAAAAGGTTTCCCAGTGAATTTCAGCCTGCAAAGTCCATATTTAGGGATCTAAATAATTGGCCAGTTTTCAAGAAGGCTGAGCATGACTTTGGGGGATCTGTAGGCACTTGCCCTCTTTTAAACAGAAGCAGAGCGTTTAATGAGGTTGTATCAGAAGGATGAAATTCAGGTAGATAAATGCCATATCATCATTTTGGAGGTGATTAGAACAACAAACATCCACAGATGAAATTTAAAAGTACGCTACATCAAAAATTAAGTCTGGCTAATTTGGAGAAAAACCAGTGTAAGCTGTTCTTGGTATCAATGGAGATTTTTTTGGTTGCATTTCAGACTAGTATGGGGCAGATTATAGTCTATAAGATTTTCATCTCCTACTAGGCAAAGTCTAGGCTTTGAGATATTGCTCATCTGCGATACTGCACAGAAAGTGCCTGACCTACAGGAGCTCTGTGAAGCTGGAGGATAGAGCCACCATCTTCAGTGCACTCTCTCATCTCTTTTGCTCCACTTGCCGTGATTATGGTTCTCCAAGGGCATTACGGGCAAAAGTTCCATATCAGGCTGTCTATTAATATTTATGCAGCAATTCAGGAGGTAATGCATTGTTAAAATACAAGTTGGAAATGCACCAAATTTAATCACTTTTAGTACTAGAAATTATCTATTTGTACATCCGACAGAAGGGGAGAGGGGGGCTATTATGACAACATCCTTTTTTCTTTTAAAACCAAATTACTTGCCAATTCTAACATGGCTTGAACTAAAAGGGCAAGAAATGCTATTGTGTAGATAGAGTTTTTAAAAGGGACACAGGCTTTATACGTGAAATTTAATGTGAAGTGTTGAAAGAATTGAAAGTAAATACATACTGTGTCGGATGCCCACTGCTCAGCAGTGCCATGTCAGTCAGACCCTGTCCTCCTGTGGAAGGGCTGCTTGCATGCACGGAGGCCAGTGGGATTTGCCCTTTGCTATATGCAATTCCTCCTGCCTAAATGTAGAAAGAATATTTTTATCGCTGATATCTCTTCATTTTTGCAGCTGTCTGCTGGCATCAGGTTAGTAATATAAACTCTGTCAAAGACCAATCTCTCTGTTCAACAGGCTACAAAATCCACAATTACGATTTAGAGCAAATCTCCTAAGAAAGTGTTCCTTATTTAAACTGTTCAACCCCAAAAAGAATCATTAGCTATTGTTATCTGAGGGCCTCCTACAGTCTGCCCTTGGTCAAATAAGGCTCCTTTTGTTTTCAGTAGGATTTTTTTTTTCTAAGAACGAGCTCTGAGCTTTCATGCAAGCAAAACAAATCCAGTGAAAGTAAAACATTAATTAAAATGTATAAAAAAATTAAAAGGAAAGTGTTCAAGAAGAGAGAGTGGTGCTCAAACAGAGCACTTTTTTTTTTCAGGTCACTTGGCTTTCTGATGTCATTTCTGGCAGATTCGTTAGCCTGGCTCCATCACATTCTGTTCTGAACCATAACGTGATGGGAGATGATCAAAGTGAGAATGCTAAAGGCTCAGGACATTTAAAAAATGTTCTATTCTGGAAATTGTTCTAAAACTATAAACAGATTACATTAAAAATCTGTGTTACTGAACATGGTTGCTCATCATCCTTTTTTAGCAGGAGCTATTGAGAAGTTTGGGTAAACAGCCTTGAAGTCTTTGTGATGGCAGGCTGAAAATTTCTCCAGAATTTTAGGCAACCCAAGCCTCTCTGAAATGTAATATAACCCGTTTCTGCTGTTAGGCATGTTGTTTTAATCTTCATACTTGAAAGTGGTAAGCATATGGGTCAGATCACCCACTCCTACTAATGGACACAATTCCATGGACTTCGGTGTCCAATTATGCCAACTAAAGATCTGACTGTTGCCGGGTTTTATTTCCTTATTTTTCTTGTCTTCCTGATCTTTGACCCTTTATCAAAGGAATGCTTTCTGTAATATGATAATAATATGAAATTCTGAGCTCACTTTCTAACAATATATATATCCCAAAGAATTGTAAAGATGCTCACCTTCATAGGAAAAGCAGCTGATGAGAGGTTTCAGCTCTGGGCTCGTCTTTGCTTGGCACAGGGATGAGGCTCAGGTACCTCTGCCTGGCGTCGCAGTGGAATATTAAACATTTTTGCATCTCCATGAAGCAATTGCTCTGCGAGATGAGTAAATAAACTCATTGGCAAGTCAACACAATGACAGGAGGCCATTGTTGCTAATTTTAGATATGTTTCAGTGCTCAGAAAAGAGAGAATTTTTGGAGTTTTTAAGGGCTGTACACTCTGGTGCTCTCAATCAGTGCTAGGATGTGACTGGAGCTGGAGGCAGAAATATATAGGCAGTGTGACACCTTGGGTACATAATGGAGCTACACAAGAGTGTAAGAAGGATTTAGATCCATAAGCAGGATTTTACTATTTTGATTTATGGGCTGAATAAGTGTGTATTTTCAGGAGCCATTAGAGTTTGTGATTTGAAATATGCAGAGAGCAGGTTTCCCCTCTGCCTTGTGTAGGAAAGGGCAATTCAGGCTTCTTGTACATGAACGTGGACTTCTTTACAGTAGAGAAAAAGGAAGAAAATAGTCTGGAATGAGAAATCCCTTTACTGAGGTGCTGGCTGAGAAAGTAGGAAAGGAAAAAAAAAAAGGAGGAATACCTATGCTGTGCTTCACTGTAAAGCATGTATTCCAGGTGTATTTTTAATGTAAATTAGTGCTGCTGCTGTTGATAGAGACACGTAAATACTTGATAAGGACTGGAACTTGTAGGTGTACGTACAGCAGAGCATAGCAGGAATGAGTAGTAGCTGCTGAGGTACTTGACCAGAGCGTGGCTAGAAACTTGGATATACTAAATGTTGTGAGAGGCATAGCAGGGCAATTGCTTGAAAACTCTAACAAGAGATTTTGTCACCTCCTGGGTCTGCCATCCTGTTGCAGAGATGTAGCTCCTCTTCATGGGTGGCAACAGCAGTCGCAGCTGGTGACCCTCGTTCGGTGCCCTGTGGCTCTGCCTTTGCTACAGCTCTTATAATTTGAACCAATGCTGCTCTTGTTTACAATAATGTAAATTTGGAGCAACCCTTCTGCCATTCCTCCAGCTCAAATATTGCACTCTGTGCAGCTCCCATCTCCTCCTTCATGCAGATGGAGCCTGGGAGGTGAAGGGGGAAGGCTGCTCCTCCCAAATACCCACACATCGATCCTTCCTGCTGCAAGCCCCGGGTGACTGTGCTGGCTGTACATTCAATTTATGTAGATATGGGAGCTGCTGCTAGTCTGTTGGGTTTTTTTTCTGTTCTGTTTTTACCTTCCTCTCATCTAACAGCACTTCCCTTCCCAGCTCTAACCCCAGCTGTAACACAGGAACCACGGATGGAACCCACAGTTTCTTTACTGCACCTCATTACTGCTGCTTCAGCCCTGAGAAAAGGCTGCCTGGCCATGACAAACTGTGGGCTGGCTCTGTGATTTGTGTAAGCTCAAATTTTCCACTAATTCACTTATATATACTAGATGGAAAACACAGCCTCGGGGCTGCTATAAACCATGCTGCTGTAGCCACAAAGGGCCGTCCTGCCAGCTGGGGAAGCGCTGGAGCATGGCTGAGTGCCGGGGCCGGAGGAAGGAGTGGAATCGAGTTAATGCCTTCATGAGAGGGGCTGTTGGGTGGGAGTGGATCTGGCCCCTCCATGCAGCAGCACCCAGGAGGCTCAGCGCTGTCAGCTCAGGCGCTGGCACCTGAGCTGGCATGGGGACGTGCAGGCTGAAGCACGGGCAGGAGCGAATGTGGTGTTCTGGATACCACGCTGGCTCTGGATGGCACTTCACTGCCTAAAACCAGCCGCTGTTTGGGGCTGCTTGTCAGAAAATGTTGTGACTTTGGTCTCCTGCAGCCTCTATCCACCTCAGCGCTTTGTTTTGTGCTGTGGTACAATTCTGCAGCTTGAATTTTCTGGATAACCCACCGATAGATAATTTAAGAGCAGTTTTCTTTTAAGAACAGCAAGTGTGCCACACTGGCTGAGTCCCCAAACGATTGCTTGTCTTGTTACGGATAGCTGTTGACCTGTTCCTTTAATGTTACGAGTCTGCATCTAACTGCTCTCTTAAGCCAACCTACTTCTTTCTTTTTAATGAAATCGTCCCTTTAGCCTTTTTCCTGGGCTGTCTTTTCAACAAGAACATTAGAAACAGTCTGCTCAGTTCTTTCCTCTGCTAACACCTTGCCCAGAGCTAACTTGCAGCTTCACTCTGTCAGCTGTAAGATATAGATATACTGTTGTCTTAATTACTCATATTTCTCCTGCTGCTCATAATTCTGCTTGTTCCACCAAAGAGCTCTTCAGAGAGCTTTTCTGCTTCCCTTTCCCTTTCTTTGAGGGTTTAAAGGTTGTCAGATATATAAATGATCCTTGTTGCAGAGCTTTGGTGGTGACAGTGTCCTTTGTGGAGAAGATTTAGGGGGATGGGAGAACTAAATATGAATGCTTTTAGACTACATCTCTGTGGAAGGAGAGCATACATGTAGTGCTACCTTGCATAACAGCATCAGGGAGTGTGTTTGGCAAATCCCTTCTCTAATGAATAGCTAGGCAGCTGTTTCTTCTGCAGCTTAAAGTGTAGATGCTGTTTGTCAGGAGTAGGGTTTTCTTTACTCTCCCTCTTTCTCTCCATCACTGACTATCCGTGGCTGTATCTGGCAGACTGCTATTCCTCTAAAAATAGTGTTGAAAAAGGACTGAATACTTAAAAAAAATACTACTGTGCCATAGAGAAACTGTAGTCCTTTGTGATTTCTGCTCTCTCCTTTATGATTAAATGCCACCGTTTCTGTTATCTATATTAATTAATCTGTCTACTACCACAAGTACTGCACGTTGGGTAACCTGGAGCAGACTGACTACATGATGTGTATAGGTTTTATGGCAAAGATTTGAACATGTTTTATCAAAGAAGTGAGCTTTTTAGTGGGTTAGACCTTTGGCCAAATTCCTCACTCCTGGCTGTTTAGGATCTGCTCTCAATCTTAACAGACCTCAGCTCTACAGTTTGTGGGAGAATATATCTTAATATTCAGCTGGTTGTCTTAGTTCAGTTGGATGACAGTTTCAGGAAGCAGTACTGGGAGTTTATGTTAATTGCATAAATTACAAGCCTGTCAAACTGCTGTGATTGAGCCTGTTTCCATTATGAAGCTTGTTGAACTGGTGGAGTGGTTGGAGGTGAGACTGGGCAGAATATGCTTTCCACAAGTGAGGCTTAAGTCCTCCACTCCAAATTTTGTTGTGGTTGCTTTTTAATAACTATCTGGTGAAAATGCTGTGCAAGTATACAGGAAGAAACCTTTCAGCATCAGTGAGGGATGGCAACAGCAAAGATAACACACAACTCTTCAAGGTTTGAACTGACCTAATAGCAGTAATAGGCACATAAACAACAGGCTGCAGTAAGTAAAACCAAACTCTTCCAGTAGCACAGATGTGACTGAAGCATCTATTAGAGCAAGCAAATGAAAACAGATGAAATAATTCAGTGAGCAGAACTAGAAATAGAGAGTAATTCTGTTCTTCATAGAGGAATACCGTGGAGAGAATAGCTCTTCAAACTGGTGCTCTACTCTTCAACAGCTGAATGGTATCAGAGTAGCTGTCTTGGACACGTCAAGTTTCAGGCAAGGTCATGCGAGCTAGGACACATGGGAAATTCATGTGAGAGGTAGCTCATTTCAGACTGTCTGTAGAAAGCTCATAGAGAATACCATCTGAGTAACACCCAGTGCAACTCCAGCTCCAAGACTGGACAAGAGGACTGGGGAAGATGATCCTGTTCAGAATCCACGTTTCCTGATCATTGCCACAGAAATTTGCTTGTTGCAGAGCAAATGGACACACGATCTGTGATGCTCACCATGGGCAACCGCACCACCCCATCTGCAGAATAAGCTCTGCCTGAGAGCAGGTTGCCCAAACATTTCATTTGCCTTTGCAGAAGCTGGCACCAGGACTCCACAGAAAAGGACTCTGAGAAGCTATCATGGCCCTGGGGCCATCAGTTCAACCTGATGCTACTGCAAGGGCTGATGGCATAGCTGGGGGCTGCAGAGTGCTCGTGACAAGCAGGTCTTTTGCTTGTTTTGCTCAAAGTTTCCTCTTGGAGACTCATCGCTGTCTCTTGAGAGTGAGTCTGAGGGCATAGTGGCTAGTGAGGTAGGTAGGGGTCCAACACCACCGTGGAAGATTCATTGGGCAGGAAATGGCTCAAAGCAGAGCAGCTGCTTTGGCATCTAGTCCCTTTCTGGCAGCTACTCCGCTTTGAGCCATTTCCTGCCCAGTGAATCTTCCACAGTGGCGTTGAACAAATGACTTGACCTTGTGCCTCAGGTCTCCAAACTTAAGGATGTTTCCCTACTAAGTCCTCTCTACAAACCCAAAGGATGTTAAAAGAAGTAGATCTCATGACTGTGTGGTACTTGGATGCCATGGTAATGTAATTAGCTGCACAGCAATCTTACTAAAAACATCTTTGGTGAAGCAGAAGATGGGGTGGGGGGCTCATTTAGAGGGTGGATGTTAAAGAGGAGGAAGTTTCCAGACCTTTGGCTTCACCACGGCCTGAATGCACAACACAAGTCCTTCAATGCAGATATGAACCCAGAGGTTCAGAAGCAAATGTTTACTACATGTATCCAGTTGAGCTACAATGCAGCAGAAACTAAAGTGTTAATACATTATGCAACAGCTTTCCACCCCCAACAAGCCTTTTGTAAATTTTACGTGGTATCTTGAGCTAAAAATTTTTTTGAGCTGATGTATAACTTGCAGTAAACTCCAGGGAAGTATTCTTGTTACTGTTACTTTCCCCTTTTCTCCTTCTTTCTCTTAAATGTTATATATGGATCCAGGAACTTCTGGGCTGCTGAATCCAAAGGAGAGAGTCACAGAGTTCTGTGTGGAAATTGGAAAGCTTCGGTGTAGGAAAGCTGTGCTGCTGATTATGTCTGTTACTGTGCCAAACCCCCAGACTTTGGCAGCCTGGGCCCTTTTTTGCCTCTTTATATCCGTTAGGTCCTTTTCCTCCCTACCCTCGGAATGACCTGTGTAGCGCTGGTTGCCAAATGTTACCCACATTAAATATGAGGACGTGTATCAGCATTCACAAGGCACGTGCTCCTGCACTTTTAAAATCCCTTGCACTGGAGCAGCAGCCTGTGAATTGTCTCTGAAGCTTTTGGAGTTAACACTTTAGCTCTGGTTAGCTGGAGGTTATTGCAGCATTATGTCACCAAATTCTTTTCTCAGCTGTATCCACGCTGCTCCAGCAAGGAAGAAATTTGTTTCTGTCATTTATGGTTAACCTTACTGTACTTTTAAAGAGGAATAATAGGCTGTATTTGTGGGTTAAATGAAAAGTACCTGTAGTAATAAAAAGTAATGTTTCATGAGAATATTCAGAACATTCTTGAAAAATTAGGTGAGAGAATGCAGTGATGTAATGAAGGGCAAACTTGGGTTGGGTGGGATTTTGGTGGGTTTCTTTATTCAGATGTTTTTCTCCTTTCTCCAGATTTTCTTGCATGCTAGGACAAGGCACAGCCAGCCATATTTTCTATCCTTATGAAAGAAACAGAGCTCAAGGAGTTTAGCTGAGATTGGCCTCTCCTGCAAGAAAGATTACTCTTTGTTGCCTGAATCATAATTTTAAGGCATGAAAAGTATCCATCAGGAAAGCAGCATTTTAACTCCTTACATCTTGCAGCCTGATCTTTGCAGAGTGAAAAAAAAAATCCCTCACTCACTGAAGTTCATCAGAGTTTGCTCTGGGTTGTAATAAGTCTATAAGGTCACCTTGATCACTGTACATCAATGTGGACCTGACTATGTTCTTGATAAGACAGCCCATTGCTGTGATTTAATCCAAATCTGTTTAATCATATATAATCCACATTATTCAAATATACTCGCCAAGGATCCAGTTTTATAGCTGTACTGAGGGGAGGGAAATCTTGTGTTGTCACAAGTCATGCTGACATCAGTGGGGTTTCTTATTGATGTAGGACTTAGTGCTGGCACATGCAATTACAGCAAAATTTGGGGTTTAGCATATTTGCAATGTGATGTATTTTTAGGAGGCAGTTGCTTTGAGGTAAGTGAGTAAATGAACTCTGGGCCACGTCCAACAAAATCTCTGACTGAGAGTTGTACCCAGCGGTCATTCCAGGGAAACTATGTGATAATCTGAAATCATTTGTTGTGCAGTTAAAGAAGTTAGAGATGTTTCATTTATGTTTTTGTCTTAGAAATTTCACTTTATACGAACTGAATGAAATACAAAGCCCGTGCTCCCCCTGAAGCACACTATTGTTTCAGAAATGTTTCAACAAAAACAAAAGGTATTTGTCAGCATAAGTAACGCACAGACGTTGCAGCAGTGTTACTGGTTGCAATTTTCATGTTCAAGATACCAGTATCAAATCACACTCTGTTTGTTAATGTGATGCACATGCAGCTCTGTGCCTAATGCCTTATAGTCCTGAATCTAAAAAACCTGCTCCAATCCATGGGTAACTGTAAACATCTGAGTAATCCTGTTGAAGTCAGGCCATGCATCCGTTAACTGTGCCAACTGAGCCTTAAAAAAAATATGAAAAGGGCAGAAAGAAAACATCATGCTTTCCAAGCCAGTGAAACTTCATACATGCTTCAAGTTAAATACTGGAATAAATAAATAGTGCATGATGTGAAAGACTGGATCCATACTTGTAGCCATGGTGTATCAGTTATCCAGAGAAATCATAACAGAAGGTGAACTTTTTCCAGTTTGCATACAGTGTCACTTCTGGTGCGTTTCTGACTTGACTTTTTGTGTTTGGTTTTGGTTTTTTTTTCCTCTTTGTGACCATTTTGCAATTTTTCTGTGGATTTGTTTTGATTGTAAATAGGCACACACATTAGCTAAAGCCAGATAATTTCTTCTGGCCAGCTTTGCCAGTAAATCACTGAGCTATGTAATTGGATTGGTATAAAATTATGCATTGTAAATTTGGGAATAAGTAAAATGGAAACAAGAAGTTGTTTTTTGTAAAAAGCATCATTTTTGTGCAAAACTTCAGTTTTGACCGTGTTCTTCTTCTCCCTAACACGATGGTTTTGATCATCTGTTCAACGTTGAATGAAAAGCAAACTATAGAATAAACCCAAGCAAAACTGGTAATAATTTCTAGTTTGGCTTGTAGGTGGAGCTGAATACAATGCCCCCATTTGTGGTGGACGACAAGCAATGCATTATGAAGATGACGATATTCAGACACGGACCCAAACAATTTCATTCAGATAAATTGGATACAAGACTTTGACCAGCATGAGAAGAACAGGTGAGAACCCTTGAGAGTGGAGCTGAAATAATAAGTGTTTTGATGGTCAGGACAAATATTTCTCGAGTAACACAATAGATATTCTATGAGAAACTCAAAATACTAATTACAATCTGCCTAAAGACTTATTATAAATGAAGTGGAGATAGAGACATGTTTATATTATGGGGAGGCTTATTTGCAGATAAGCGGGGAACCAGTCACACATCTTCACAAACATAATTTTAGCTGTTTTAATTAGCAGGTTTGCTTTGATTTAATTCAATTCAGTGATTCCTTCTATCTTTACTGACACATGTGCAAATAAAATGTGCTGACCTGACTTCTGACATCCAGTTTCCTTTTTCATTTCTGTTTTTGTTGTTGTTGATTTCAGCAGTGTTTACAGTGAAATGATGGGGTCAACACTTTCTAACAGCATGGCCAACAGATGTAGCATGGGGATGACAACTGTACATTTGAGTGGTCTTTTGTTACCCTAGCACTGACTGATGGCTGAGGTGCTGGAAGCCAGAGTGTCAAAGGCCATCAGAAGTCTTAATAGCCTCTAGATCTCAGTTCTATTAATGGTTGGAATAACAAAAAAAAAAGCCTTTTTTTTGTAGTTGTGTGTAAAAGTGAGTGAGCTTTTTTGTTAGAGAATGAGACCCTAGAAAGAAGCCCCATGTGTGCCTTTAGCAACTTACTGTACCATGTGCATCAAGTTTGGATTGAAAAGCAAGGTTTAAAAGCTGTCAGATTTCATATATTTAGTGTTTTGAGATTTGGTGTTTTTATTTAACAGTGAAAGTGGTTATTGACAGAACAGAAAAGTGAAGTCTGGAATAAAAATTCCACCTTAATATACTGACAAAAAAAAAATCTATGTAGACTTTGCTGAGCTTTTTGTTGGTCTGAGTGCTTGGAAACTGTTTTTTCTTCTTTATGTCAGAAAAACAATTGCTAATACACCAGGTGGTGTTCTCCCTCCTCTTTCCACCCCTCCCTTGCGTGGTGTCTCACAGCTGTATGATAGGTAATTAAAACAATCACTGAAATGCTTCAAAGCTGTTGTAGCCTTTAGTTGACTTTTAAAACTCGTATTTGAAGAAGAATGGTAAAATTAATTTGTATCTGGCTCAGAAAAGTGCTCTTTACTTGAGCAACGGACTTTACAACATTGCCAACAAAAAGAATGAAATTAATATTACACTTGCCTTTATCTAGGGTTATTCTGTTAACTGTTTTATACTGGAAATTAATTTCAATATCATGCAGATGTCTGCAAGTCATGAATGCAGCAGTTCCAGCATGCAGTCAGATAGCTCTCCTACTCCATAATCGTGGTAAAAATAACGATTCAAAAGGAGTAAACTTGCCAGGCCAATTAAATGATTCTGTTCCTAGATAATGGAAAGACAAGTGTTATATTCTTGGACTGTAGTAAGATTGAAAACAAGTAAGATTGAAAAGTGTTATTAAGGAAGTATTATGTGGTTATTTTGAAAAGGACAGTAGTTTTACAGGTTCATCTTTCTCCTGAGATAAAATACTTTAAAGACTCTGAGGAACAGACTCTGGGATAGGCAGATTTTTGATTCTGAAAAACTCTTCTGTTTTTCTTCCCCATCTCTAGTTTTTTTTGTATGTGTGTTTGAGTTCCCTGCTTCAATAGCAGGCTTTAGGAAACTTGTAGCTCATTCATTATGGAATGCTTGATCTCTGGGACAGGATTTTATTCTTAAAATACACTTCCTCATAGTATATTCTCTTTGATCCTTAAAAAACCCCTTCATCTTTAAAAATGAGTATGTTAGGTCAGTGTAAAGTGGATCCTTTTTTCCCTTCTTCCCCTCTTTTTCTGGTTTGTCCCTCTTTGGAGGCTGGTACTTCCCTGGCACGGGCAGAAGTGGTAGCAACTGCTGCATGCAGAAAAGGCAAGTTGAGGAATTTTCAGTATGAATGGAATTGTTTCAGGCTTTGAAATTACTAATTAAAACAAACAAACAAAAAAGGCTGTGCAGGATGAGAGGTTTTCCCCTCATTGGTTTGTGTGGAATCCTTGCCTGATATGTATGGCAATGCACAATTTTGAAAGTCTGACAGATAGCAGGAACACAGCACAAGCCAAAAATCTCAATACCAACAAATTCAAATAACGACTCTTCCCTATTAATTTTAAACTAAGTACCAATTGCTATTTGTGCAAATATTTCCTGTTGATTAAAGACAGCATAATCTCTTCCTCTGTCTTTGCTCCTTTGTGAATGTTTCCAGCCACACACAGGTATTGCAAACGAATGTACAAATAAGAATAAGACTTAAATACTCATCTGCATCTTTGCGTCAACACAACTCAATTTGACAGTATATTTTTTCCAGGTGGAACAAAGAGCAATAAATTAGTTTTGAACGTTTATGATCTTGCATTATAAAGACTGCAACAGGCTGTGTTCAAAATCAATTGTCAGAGTGATGGGTGATTAATAACTCTGGTACTGTAACCTTTTACGTACCTGCAGACTGGGTAAGGGCACATTTCAGATCTGCTGCCATATTTCATTATTGCAACTTGTATTTGAAAGACCTTTTTGATGCTTAGAAAAAAAAACAGATTAGGTTTTAGTAGAGCTGGATGAATAACTCATAATTAATAACTCAGTCAGTGAATTTTGTCTTTTATTCTGTGGGAAGAATTAAAAAAAATAGTTGTCAAAATTTTTCATCTGTTCTGTTGACTGATGCTTTTTCAAGATCAAAACTAAAAATCAGAATTCAGGTGTGTTACTCGTTTGTAATTGATAAGCCACGAGGTATTGGTTTATTTCTCCAATTAATTGAGGAAATTGAACAAATACTAGAATAAATGTAATGATTAAATGTTGGAGGAGAGTGTATGTAAAAATCCCTTTTTTCATGCATGCAAGCTTAAAATCAGTTTATGCAAGTACTATTGAAAGTAAAAATCCAAGTGCATGAACATTGCTGGAAAGGAAATGCAAATGAGGCAGGAACGTGGCCAAGCCAAGTTCATTACAAGCCACAAATGAGTTTCTGTAGACTTCTACGGTATTTTCCAGCTGTAGATTCCCCCCGCCCTTAGCTTCACCATTCATTTTGGAAGAAGACTGCTAAATACTGGGGATAAATATGAGAGCAAGGTAAATGAGAGCTTTATTTCCCTAGGTCCCCAGCTATTATCTTGTGTTTTATGTCAGTGAAACTTTTTATAGTAGTGAAACCACATGAAGAGCTGTCATTTTCTGACTTTCTTCACCTCTTCGCTGGCAAGTTTGCATCCCTCCAATGTGAGCTCTACTGGGCTAAGAGGCATCGATGGATTCTTCTGAACTTTTTCCATACATGTATTTTATTTTGATTTATTCCTAAATGGAGGGAAAACAGTTAAGTATTTCCCAACAAAACACACACATGTAATCTCAAGGGCTGTGCATACCATTGAACTGTCATTTCCTTTGATTAACCTTCACCTGACCTCCCTCCCTAAGGCAGTTTCAGATCCTTTTGTTCCCCCATTTGAGTATTGCACTCTATCAGGTGAGTGCATCTGCCATTCAGGAGCTGGTCATTTTACTAGAGAACAGCAGAGATGTTGTAGGGGAAAACCACACAGAATGTATCACAGATTAGACAACCCAGTCTAATGTGCAGAGCTGGTATCAGTCTATGAATGTATCTAGAAATAGAAGGGAGCAGAGCTCACATAAGCACAGCTGAAGATGGCTGAATTTTAAAAGCGTGTATTAGTTGTTTTAGGAATTTATTAAATATTTAAGATCAGAGAAGGATCGTGACTGAGATCATCAGGACTTTGCTGCTGCAGTTCCTTCATGTTGTCAGAAAGTACAGAGAATTGATAACAGGAGAGGATCAGAGTTAATGAATTGCATCCTTTACAATGGTGGTTTGGAAATGGCCCCCATGCACCATTTTACCATTTTGAAATATAAGAGGTTTGTGTTTAATCTCACTTTAAAAAAGTAATCTAAGGATAGGAAGAAAATTAAAACTATCAGGAGAAAGAAAGCATTTCAAAGCATTCAGGATTACAAATTTCAGTCCATCCAAACTGGCCTTTTTGGATGGCACTTTGCAAGAAATGACCATGCTTTGTGTCACAGCCTAGGACAGTTTTACTTTTCTTTTTAAGTCATGAAAATGTATCTAGGGTGAATAATATGGAACTTAGATATTCTGAGTCCAGACAGTTCACACATTTGGCTGACAGCAATGATGAGCAAAGCCTCCATTGAATCCATAGCTTCTGCTTATACAATAGAATGGTTTTTTGGAATGGTAATAAAAGCTATGTGTGATGAAGCATCTCTTTCTCCCAAAGTGGGCTGGTACAGTAGCTTATGGTGCTTTGTAAGAGCTAAAACTATGCACCTTGATTCTAGGCTTTATTTGACTGTTGAATCTCTTATGTTTTCTTGAGAGATTAAAAATGTGCTATGAGAAGCCTGAGCACCACTTCCATTCTTATTGATGAGGATTGACTCATCCCTTAAGTCAGTCTCTGATGAACTAAAGTCAGGCTTCCTTAACATTTCATCATCAGGCATACTTTACAGGTCTTGTATGATTTTTGTAGATCTTTCTTTCCCTTTCCCTGTTTGTCCTTTTCAAAAAAATCGTTATACGGTTCAAAGTTTGAAGAACAAATTCTAAGTATGTAACATTTCATGACTTCTACTTAACCCCCAAGATCATGAGACTCATTGAAAAACAGCGAGTTTTAAAATGAGAAAGAATTGTGCTGTAAGATTTCCGTGCAAACATTGAACTCTGAATCCCTTCCTTCTGCAAAGAGTATATCATCTATTTTTTAAGCTTTTATTCATGCTGGCTTTTTTTCCCATTCCAGTGGGCAAGCCACATTTCATAACTCCTGTGGAAGCAGACTTCATTACAGATGCAGAGCATAGATGTTGCCAACATGATGGGGTTGGTGAGCCTGTAATGGCCAGAAGCACTGAGGTCCTGCTTTGGTATAAACTGGAGTGATTTGCACAACTATATTTTAACTAATGACCAGGAAAATCATTATAGAGTTCCACAGGGACTGTAAAAATCCCAGTTTTGGAGTAAATGTGACTTGTTGTCCCTGTTAAGGTTTTTGAAAATGGTTCTCCTGAGCAAAGATTATCTATGAAATCCTCCCCAAAACCAATCTGCTCCATGAAGGTTTTGTAGTGACAGAGAGGTACTCACCTGGTGCACTGAAGGATTTAAATAGAAGAACAAAAAGAAACTGAAATTGCCTTAGGGACTGAGGTCAGGTGAAGGTTAATCAAAGGAAATGACAGTAAAATGGCATTCGTGGCTCTTGGTACATTTTTAATCATTCTTCTCTCTCACAAAACAGAAAAGATGGACAACTTTATACTATTGCATGAAGTTAGGGATGATTTTAATTTTTGTTGAGATCATTTTAAAATATCTTTTATTTTTGAATTCTCTCGTAGATTTAGCTATGAAAACTCGCTTTGCAGTGCCTTAAAAATGTGTGTGGGAAATCAAGAATGTGTGTGTGGGGGGAAGAAGAATGTTAAGAAAAGAGTAATTTTCCCCAGAATATCTCTCATTTCATCTTCTCTTTCAAATATGATAGATTTTGAAGGATTTCTAGAAGTCATGAGTGCAGGGAATAAATAGTCAGAAAAGCTAAATATTCACTTATTACACAAATGTCAACCTAAATGAAGTCAATGAATGCAACTACTGGAAACAAGAATAGTTTCTTTCAGACTCAGCTAATTTACAAGTAATTACTCTGGTTTTAAGTATAGATGCATATTTTTTTTCTTAAAAAACCCCCTTACAAGTAACTTCATGATTCCAACAAAGTTTCAAAGTCATATCTTAGTTTGTGGGCTGTCAGTTGAATTCTGATTTTGTATATGTGAAAAGACCCCGTTTAGGAACCTTTATTTTCCAAGTTTGGAGTTGTCACTTGATGCTAGTCACCTTAGATAACTTTGGCATAACTACAACAGGAACAGGAGCAACTTCATGTAACTTATAACTGCCTGAGGCAACTTGGAAAAAATGTGAGCAATGCTTTTTTTTTCCCCTCTAACTCTGTTTGTATAGCTCCCTTCCCCCCATAATGCAGAGAATCTTAAAGGACATGTATTAAACCCAAACTACTCTCAGCTGGGATAACTTGGCCATAGCAAATGTATTCTCCCTGCTCTTCAGATCATACGCTACGAAGCATTCTGCACCGTGTACCTTCAGCAATGCAGCTGAGAGCTGAGTTGAGGTGATACTTTGTGGAGTTAAGCCTTTGGAGAGGAATGAGTGGCTTAAAGAAAACATATTACTACAGACCTATGTATATTATCACCACTGCAAGGTGCATGAAAAAAAGGGAAAGTTGTGTTTTATACATGTTCTTCCTCCCTGTCTCAGGTAAAAAAAATTAAACAGTCTGGAAGTCATTTCTTTGTGTGTCATTGTGCTGTTGTGGCTGTGATTGCTACTGGTAATGTGGCACTTTTCTGCCAGATCCCACGTAGCAAACACTGCCACATGGATGCCAGATGGGCTGTTTGCCAGGGGGCTGGAGGAAGAGGGAAAGCCTTGCTGCGTTCTGCATACACCACTGAGAAAAAGCCTGCCAGGCAGTTATTGGGAAAACAGAGAATTGGTGAAAAACATATACGAAGCCATTGGGTGGAGGCTGAGTTGAGTTTACCTCTCCAAACCTAAGACTTCTCAGCTATGCAGAGAAGGGAAAAGAAGTGTGACTGAGGAGACCAAACTGCAGTAACTGGTGTGTAGTACTGCACAGCAACAAGTGACTGGCTTTGCAGACACAGACAGATGAGTAACTTGAGTATTTTCATGTTTATGGGATTTGACTCTGTGGTTTTATGATGCTGTAACAATGTCAATGTTATGTTTATGGAGGGCATTTTTCAAAGGTAGTCAGCATCAGCCCGAGCAGTCAACTATCTCACCCATAACTTCCCTGTCTTGTAAAAGTTCCCTATTAGTAATAGAAATGCAAATAACTCTTTGATGTGTCTTTGGCAAAACATGTATATCTGTTAAAGGAAAAGAAGAGTAAAATGTGAGAGATAATTTTAAATGAAAATAGAATACTTGGGTTGAAGTCAGCATTAAGTGCTGACAACTGGAAAACTATCAGACTGAGAAAATATGACTTTTTTCATAAACAACAACATAACCTTAGAAGTTGTCTGAATTAAATACTAAAGAATCACAGCCCAATCATATATCTATTTTTAAAGCATCCAATAAAGATACACAGGCCATTATATGTCTGCATATCCAAATTATTCAAACAGAGCAACTATTGGTTTGGGCCTTTCTATCCCAACCATTCAGGCCAGCTTCCAAAACATAATTGTGAACTGTCTTTAAAGGTTTCTTTTTAAAAGTGGCTAGATCTTTTCAGTTTAATTTCCTTTTCCAAAACAGCAGAGTTGGAAAAAGTACCAAGCCAAATGTTCACTGGAGGACACTGAGGCTTGAAATGAAATCTCCTAAATGTGGTATCTAAAGAGGTTTAATGGCTGTGCATTTTTCCTGTCTGGGCTGGCAGTCAAAAGAATAGGGGCTAGGAATGGATTCACCCCTGTACTTCTGGTCTGAGCAGTCCAGGGAGCATCCTGTGCCACTGGGATGGGAGGACTACTGGGATCATTGCTCCCTCTCCTGCCCATGGAGTCTATCCTAGATCAGGGCTGCTTGTGAGGACAAGAGCTCTTATCTGAATGAAGGTGGATTCATGTTTTTGGATGTAGTTCATGTTGTAAAATGACTATGGGATAAAATATGAGTGTTTGCAGTTTCCCCTGTGGACAGAAAGCAGGGTTTTGTGTTCAGTCTTTGTGGTGAAGGCAAAGAGGTAGCTGGAGATCAGAAGGGAAGCTCTGCTCAGTGTCTCACAGCTTTGTAGGGTGTTTTTCACATTAGCAGTGTAGCTGTCGTGAGAGAGGTGTGTCTCAGAGTCAGGAAGCTCATTTGAACATCACAGTAATATCATAAAAAATGATGGAGAAACAGCAATCACTGATACTCTTGTGTTTCTCTGTTTTTGGAGAGAAACCTTCTGTGCAAATATTCTCAGATGATACGTTGGTTTCTGTTGAAATAAGCTGGTTATCTCAGTTTGATCCCCAAGTTTTCTGATAAAAGTAAGATTTTATGGTACCTTATTAGAAGTCTCATTGAGTTCAAACCTTGATAGATCTTTACTGCATGTGAGAGATCACTGCAGGTCAATGATATACTGAGTACAAAGGCTCCCATGACCATGGTTAAGTGTCCTGCTGATAAACAGAGGGGTTTGTTTCTGGTTCTCTCAGGTTTCTACCTTCATTTTTTACTCTTTCACAACGATGCAGTGATGCTTAGGAGAAAATTCACTCTATCTAATTTTAGGTATCCAATTTAAGTTGCTTCTGGCTGTAGTAAAGCACAAGTTCTGCTTGCTGCACATCCAGAGTGTTTCTCCAATTGCAGACTCAGCTTCTTGCTTAAGGCCAACTTTGAGTACGCAGAAAGCAAAGCAAGGAGCACAGCTCTGTGACATCTCAGCCAAGACTCTTCCCCTGCTCCTCCCAGGTGACTGGGCTTCAACCTCAGCACCTAAATCAGATCCCTTGTGGGTGCAGAACCAGTGACATCAGTGCAGTACTTTTTTTGTAGGGGTTTCTGTGATAAATCCTCAGTATAATCAAGGTTTGAAAAAGAAGTGAGCCAAAGTCTGTGAGAACATTTTTAAGAAGGCAAAGTTTGGATGCCAGGTCAGTTGGGAATAAACTGTATGATAACCTTCTGCCAACTGGGTCATTGCTTCCCCAGCCATTTTGTACCTTTGTTTCTCCCAGCATTAGAAAGAGAAGAAGAAAGCCAACTCTTTTGTCAAATCAGGTGAGATAGACATCCTTCCTGTGGTTATTTGTTGCATTCCACAAAGTTAGTTTAAGATTTAACTCATGTTAAAATGAAGGTTAACTGCTTTTGAGATATTTTAGCCTGAAAATGCACTTAAAGCAGTTATTTCCTTGCATTCTCTGCTGCAGAAGGATGGGTGTTATTCAAAAGAGGGCATTAAAATGGTGACATTGCCTTATGGGGTTAGTTTAGAAACATGAACCACAGCAAGTGCTGGCTGGAAGAGCAGATACCTTTGTGATCAGCGATGTTGTCTGTACCAAAATTATCAGAAATTCAGGAAAGTGGTGGCTACCTGGGCAGCCCTGAGAGGCTTTGGACCTTTTGCTCTGGCCACCTGTGGTTATTAGTTTAGAAAATGTGTCACTATTTTACTCTGGCATCTGTTCAAAGTACTAATTCTGAGGATCAGTGTCTTTCAGATGAAGAAAGTGAAATCCTTTCTTGCCCCTGGTGTCTGAGTAAATTGATATCAAATACTCTAATGAAAAGACAACTGTTGTCAGCAGAGGCAAGCAACAAGAAAATCTGGGACAGGAGGTAACTTCATGATGGATTCTACATCCTCAGGGACTTTTTGGGCTCTGAGGATTAATTTTCTATTACATCCACGTGTGGGGCTTTTCTTAAATACATTTTCACTAACAACTTAATACTTTTTTCAATTACAGTTTCATACAAGGCTATAACTTTTTGTCATTCTGCCACTTAGAGGCCAAAGACTTTCATTGCTGTGACCATTCTTGGACCACTTCTTCAATGAATCACTATTTTTGTGGTTCCACTGATGTCATGCTTTCAAAGAGAAAGGATACTCTGCACTGGGGAGAAAACCCTTAGGAACTGCTTTTCTGCAGTGATTTGTTAGTGAACCCTTATTTCCATGATAGCTGACTTGGTCTCCTGCAGGTACACCTTGAGAAGCTTTCATCAGAAGTGTGTCTCATTCTTTTTGTTCAATTGGTTCAGATTATTTTATTATATTTATTAATATATTATTTATTTTGTTATGCTTATTTCATGTGTAGTAACTCTGAGAATACATTCACAAAAAAAAGGGGCTTTTCAACCCACCAGAATGTCCACCCACTTGACTGTGACAGGAGATAGAGCACAAGCACCACAGAGCAAGATTTTGTTCCAGCAACCTTGTACTGCACTGAAAGTGAATTGTACAGGGTATGACAGCACACAAGCCAATGTTTTATAAGTAAGTTGGGTTTGAATTTGGGCAACAAATTTCAGTCTATTGTAGGAAAGTAGTCGGTAGCTCAAATAATTTGGAGTTCTCTATCCAGAAGTGGTGTGAGTTGGAGAAGGAAAAATAGATATCTTAAGAGGTCTGAAAATTACCTGTGCACTAAGGATGGTCTAAAGTGTCTGAGAGGCTGTCTTCCCCTTCTGGAAGATGAATCAGTGTCGCCAGTAACATAATATCACTTCTGTTACAACAAGGCTTTAGAGAGCTTCCTTGCCTGGGGACTTACTGAACTGTCTTATTTTACTGGCACCAACAAGGAAGAGATGCATTGATTTTTACAGGACAGCAGAGAATTTATTTGGGAAATACTAAGCTAGTTACCCCCCAAAACCAGTAACTTGGGTTGGATTTTTTTCTTTTGTTATGATTTTATAGCAAACTGTAGTTTTAAATCTAGAACAAGATGAATTGAGAAGTTGGAGACGGCGTCTGTAGAAAGAGCTTGGGCAGAATGGGGGTGCCTGTGGGAGAGCCTGCTGTTTCTCTGGGGAGAACAGAGGTTCCTAGTGCAGGCATAGAACAGGTTGGGAGCTGTGTCCCAAAGCCAGGATAAGGAGAAGTCAATGGAACTGTTGGTATCCACTGGAAAATGCGGCTGCCCAGCTGCTTTCCCACATATTTTAGATTTCCTTCCTTGTGGAAAACAGGTACAATCCTTTATGAGGCAATATTCTTAAGAAACAGTAGTGTACAGAACATAAACTGCTCTGAGTTAATCTTCTCTGTTTTATTCTGCACCTCCATTTTAGAAAATAAAATTAGAAGAAAATTATGGTCACAAAACCCGATTTTTGCCTCAATTCTGATCTTCAGTACAGATCTACCTGACAATTAATATTTGTGTATACCTTTTGAAATATCTGACCTTTGGGGAGCTGACAGAGCTATAATATTAGTCTTTGTATGCTAGCCTGGCTTTTAAACTCCCTGCCTACTGGATGTAAGTTCAGTGGATACAGATCTGAAACTTGATTTCCTCAGTATAGCTGCATTAGCATTCAGCTGTGGGTATGTAAGATAATAGTATTAAAAGCAACCTTCCATCCTGTTGTCATGGATGCAGCACAGCCCAATCCTGGTTGCAGTATACCACCAGTCTTTGTACAATCTCATTTTTATCTACAAATTTTAATTTAATTATACCAGAAATTCTGTAGTGGTATATAATATATGATTTTATTTTCTATTTTAAGCATTAAAATGTAAGAATTGAGCAGCTCCTGTTCTTTATCCAGTGCTCATTTTTTTTTTCTGCATTCCAAGTATCTGTCAGTATTAGTTATGAGACTGTGTGAAATAAGTAGCCATGAAAGATGCCTGCTTTTATGACAGAATGAGTGGTTTCATGAATTTTAAAGGAGCACATTTGTATTTTCCGTTCTTGAACTACATGGGCTACTCACAAATATGACAGAAGATAATTGTTTGAGGAATTATGATGCCTTTCAAGATTTTGCAGGATATTACTATTTTCATAATCTTTCATTTATCAGGTTATATGGCTTGATTTATTTATGTATGTAATTTGGAAATTAAAGCACTCCCATTCTGTCAGCATAGGTACATGTTTTCTTCATATAGCTCATACTCCTGTTAGCAAAAATAATGAATGTGCTAATTTTTTTGTCAGTTATTAAAGAAACGTGTCAGAATTGGAGGGTAGGCAGGTATTATTCTGGGCCACGTGAGACAGTATGGAACAGTACATATTGCTCCATCGATGCCTTCGGATGGAGGGAGGGCATGTCTCAATATATGGCACCAACTGTGCCATCAGGCAGTGAGTGGACTGCAGTTTGTTAAGATTTAAATGAGTGCATTGTTAGCACTGACTTCAACAGGGATTTTGTGCGAGTAAAAGCTTCAAGCCTTTAATTGACTAAGAAAACCTTTTTAGTTGTGATTAGAGGGACAGACACTCAGCTGGTGAGAACGGATGGTGCTCCACTGAATCAATTTTCATACCCTGTCTGAAGTCAGTGGAGCAGTGCTCATTTATAACTGATACCTGGTCCATTATTATAAAAAAAAATGTTTCAAGTAACATATTTGAGTGGTACCATAATCTTTTATTGGGGAGCTGCTTGACTTGATTTAAAAAATTTCATCAAAATCAGTGGTTTAATCCTTGGGCTAATAAATTCAGTGTCATGAGCTATTTTCATTTGATTGGGAGTTTGAGTGTAGGGACCCATGACTGTGTCCTATTTGCTTGAGAGCACGGTGATGTATCTGTCTTGCTTTCGTATTTACCATACGATTGTCTTTTTAAAGTCTAAAATGAAACACCTCTCTATATGAAGAGCCTCCATAGCTATATGAAGCGTTTTTTAAAGCATCTCTGCACCCTTTTCCAGTTTAGTCATGAAATATTTGGTTGCTTTTTTTTCCCTTTTGATAATTTTATTATACTTTCCATCCTGTGATCACTGCATAACAGCATTTTATTTAATGGTAAAACATTCTGAATATCTTTCCATGTTAAACTTGTTTCTAACATCAGAATTTTGTTGCTGAAAAATCCTCTCTCAAAATTCTGTGCATGCCCATAATTAAACTGTTCTGAAGGTGTAGTCAGGAAAACCAGGCACCAGCATTGCGGAGTGAAAATTAAAGAGGCAAAACATCAGAGTGTCTACTGTATGTGCCTGCTGTTAGACATTCAAGCATGGAGAACAGGATACACCTCTATGGATGGATAGCTTTCCTTATTAAAAAAACACAGTAGGATGCACAGTAGGGAAACACACTAAAACAAGGCTTTGTAGTAATTTCCTTGAAAGAAATTTCCCAAGATAGCAACTTGAAAAGCTTTTAATCTTATGACTAGCTATATAGTGAATTTTACTGTAGGTGGTATAAAAAAGACCATTAGAGTACAGCTGATCTGTTAGAGTTGGTCCAAAGCCTCTTTCCTTCCAACCTTCCTTCTCAAGAAGAGGATTAGACTTTCTTTGCACCAAAATGAGGGTTGAAGAAATTTATGTGGCTTCTGGCGTACTTGAGTTTAAATACATGTCTCAAAAGTTAAGTTGGTAGAAAGTAGAAACCTCACCTTCCCCACCTGAAATGCTTATCAAACATGCTGCTTTGCAACATTCAACCAATTCCATACATCAAGGTTTCTTCTGCATATCTAAACTTGAAACCACTGTCACATATTTTTGAGCTGATATTTTATTTTGGGTCTCTGAACAGTGTCCCTTACTACTTGGGAGGAACATGAAGTGTTTCCCATGAACTCCTGAACACGAGTATGCCCTGCAGCAGCTCAGCAAGCTGCAGTTACCAGCAGCTTTCTCTGGACTTTGCCTGATCTGTGCTATCTGTTCCACACAACTATTAAACCTCAAAGTGTATAAAAAAAGAAATATCTGGAGAAAATCCCATGCAAATACACTGGAAGACTGTCCCACGTGTTATGGTTACCTGTTTACTCTTAAACGAGTGTGACTGTGAACTCTGTGCCACATTCAGTGCCTTCTTATGTGCCAAGGATATTGCTCTGAAATCCTGCAGCTTTTTCTTAAATGTCCCTTCCCCCATTTTGGTGTTGGGATTATGAGGTGATGGCCCCAGAGGTTTGGTACAAGGAGCTGGAGGCTGTGGATACCAATGAGGACCAGGATACCCAGCACCTCTGTGTGTGAGCATCAGCAGAGGAGATTTAACATCTTGTACCTATCTTGTGTCAGCCACTGTGAGTTGAGAACAGGGAATGAACATATCTGATAATGTGTTTCACATTGAAATAATTAAAGAGAATTGTTGCTGGAGGGAAATGTGCCTTTAAAAATTAACCCTGACATCTCTCTGACAATTTGCCTTATTACAAGTGATTCTTTTTTTTCCCTCTTTTAGGTTTTTTTTTAGTTTTACTAAACTTGGTATGCATTTTTCAGCCTTAGCCTTTAAAAACTTCCTGTATGAGTATTCTACACTTACATGAGCAGCCCTATGTATTTTCCACTGAACTACTCATAGGACTGATGTTTAAAGGATCGGGTCGGAAGTAAATGACACATTCTGCTATGCCCTGGAGCCTGTGCGAGTTATTATTGTTCGAATCTATCTCTTGATGGCATATATTGCAATATTCTATCACATGGGGTGCCAGTTTTGAAATCTGAATGTTGTTCTTCCAATAGCCATCGAGCAGCTTGCTTTTTTATGTCTTCTTACAGCGAAACAAGTCCTTGGAAATGGAAAGTAGCAATTTCCACAAAGCACTAAAAGTCTAAAAGTGTTCTTTTTGATGAAGCATTTTGGAAACAAGTGCAAATGCCTATGAAAGTGGTATTATTTATTTCAAAATTCTAGACATGGCAACAACAATTTTATTCATGTTTTCATGATCTGTGGAAAGTTAACTCTATAACCACATACAGATACATGTATATATGGTGTTCAGAAGTTTGATTTCACTACATTGTAGCTGTAACTGTTGTTTACCAGTTCAAAAACTGTTCAACAAATTGGGACTGAAGTCCCATATTTTCAGCTCTCCATTTGATCAAAATTTGAGCTTTTGATCTAGGGATGAGAAATTTGGTGTTTCTCTCACTTTTAATATTTACAAACGAGTTTTAAGCTGCATTTAAAGAGTCCAAAAACATGTATGAGACGGCAGGACTGCATGTGATGCTCAGGATGCTTTTCGTCTGTTTGATGTCACTTAAGCTGTGTCAGACTGTGTGTGTTTAAAAGGCTCTCTTCCTCCTGTGTGGCTGCCAGTCAATGGGAGGAATTTGAGTGCATTATCCCAGCTGTGATGGCTTGGAACTGTGCAGTCCTTTGGCCTGAGGAACGGCTGAGGTGCTGCTAAGACACTTCTACAACTGAGAAAATAGACATGCAAATCTTCCTTTAGATGATTTTATTGGTGGTGATGGTGTTTCTTCTTTTCTTTTCTTTTGTATAACATCTGAGCTCATGAGAGGAAAACACAGTAAAATATAGAGAAGCATGCATATACTTTAATTTGCATTCTACAGTTCTCAATTCCTGGTTGACATGATCTGCATCCATTGGTACACCTCGACTTGGTGTAATGCTGATTTCACTGGTGGAGAATTCGATTGCAGGACTCAGACCCTCCTTCCTTCTTTAGTCAAGGGGAAGAGATTAAGACTTGTATTTCCTCTTCCACTGAACTTTTAACAATTTGATAATCTTGGGCACAATCCTTCAAGATGCTGAGTACCCCCATGGGTGCTTAAATCACGATAGCAGATGGCTCGTGATACTTCTTAGGACTGGGTGTTTCATTAACTAAAATTTAAAACACAAAATTCCTTAAAAACACTTTTAAAACCCATTTTCCTTGGCTTGGGAAGGTTTTTTTACCCTTTCTATAAAACAGTAACGAAAGAAGTATATGTTAGTTGCTGTGACATTTGCTATAAAACTAGCTGTACAAAACATTGCTCACACGTTCTTTCCAGCTATTAAAGGCTCATTAAAAAAATTAAAGTCCCCACAATTTACAATATTTTCCATTGAAATAGCATGTTAACACATTTCTTTAATCAGTGTGTGACTGTCAAGGGAAAGAACAATTCATCTAGTATATGCATACATTAGAAAAAAAATTATCAGATTTAATTTTATTTGTTTTATATTCAGGGCTTTTTTGAAGGAATTCCTGCAGGGAAATGGTTAATCTATTTTTAACTAAAGCTTACTTTTGTAATCTATCCAGTGCTTAGAGTTCTGTCATTGATCTATGATTTATGTGATTTAAACCACCTCTTGGCTGTAACATTGGTTTCTATCCAAGATGCTGAGCTGAATACTAATTACGAGATCAAATTTATGCTGTTGGGCTAAGCAGCTGAAGGAGCTTTCCATGCAGGACTCCCTTAAACCAAACCACCGTTGAGCAGTAGTGAAATATTTGGGGACAGGGGGAGGGGAAAAATGCTGGAAAAAGGGGAAAAGATATTGCAGAAAAACTGAAACGTCCTTTGAAAGCTTTATTTTTAGTTCTCTTGAATGACTGCACAGTGCTAAATGCAGATATTCAATGTGTATAAGCCTGTGAATATGCACATGGTTATGTTTTTACAGCAGAATCTCACTAATTCACCTTAACGATTGGGAAACCCACTGAGAAAAGCCAAATGGCATGAGTGAGCAAACAAGTAAATAGGATTGAGGATATTTTATTCTAAGATGTATTTTATGCCTCTATTTTGACAAGTATCGTGTTGTCAGAATGATTTATGGTATTTCATAGCATACCAGTAAATGCACTGTAGTATGGTTTCTTACAGTAAGTCTGAGTAGCAATAGCTCTGTGTTACCTCTCCTTAAAGCCTTTTTTTCTAAGAAAGAAGTCGAGCCTACCAATTTTACAGAAAACACAGGTCCTTACACTTTCCTTCAGTAAGAATGAGTGACACTCCTCCATTCACCTGCATCACCTTTGCAGAGGAGGGTGAGATGGCAGCAATTTTCTTGGGTATAGATAGTCAAAACATGTTCCAACAGCTCTGAGTCCAAAATTAAGTCAGAATAAAAATGAATTTTTTCTATAGGAATTTTATTGATAAGAATTAGTTTTGATAGAAAACGTGTTCTACTCTAATCATTTGACTTTCATCTCTGTTCTGATGTTAAAGTGTTTCCTTTTGATGATGCTGAAATGTTTTAACTTGTTTAGGTTTCTGGCTTTGGGGTTTTTAAGAAATGTTCCCTTTATTTATAGTGTAATTCTCATGCTTACTGTATGCTTTATCTTATATTTGGTTACATTTGGGTGCTTTTAGCATTTTGAGGCTACCACTGCATATGATGAAAATGTAACATTTCCATAAAATGTTTGCATATCTTCAATTTTGCAGGAATATTTTAAGATTTCATTTCCCTCCTGCACTCACGAAAACGTTGGAATTTCTCACAGATATAGAAATTCCAAATTGCAACTATTTTTCTTTTCAATTTCTCGTGGTATGTCACTCAGTGATCTGGAGGTGCAATCTTGGACAACAGATGAATGTTTAGGGTGCAGGTGGCATCATCAGGAGAAGGATTAGGATCCTCTTTGTTTTCCCTGTGACATCTGCAATGCCATGGGTGAGGATCATTGTCCTGGACCTCATCATATGGGATGTGTGTGCTGACATGCCTTCCCCCTTGCAAAGGTTGCAGTGTTGTGGCTGGAGTCAGCAAGCCATCCCGCTTGCTCTGTGGGAGGCCCTGTGGTCAGGAATTAGTTTCCTTTTATCCTTATTTTTGCTTGCTTCAAAAAACAAAACCTAAAATATACAAAACAACAGAAATAAAACAAACAGAAAACACTGAGAAACTTTCTCATTTAGACCAACTTTCTTTCTGATTTTTAGACTAACGATCTCTTGTGTATCTATTGCTTGCTATCTTACTCATTTTTTAGTTCTCTCATTCTCTAACGTGGAGAAACTCATATTTCAGTTAGATTTTTTTTTTTTCCCCCTTGTTATATTTATTTGTGCTCCACTTGATGCCATATTTGCTTTTCAATGTGCATTGTTACAATTTGCAATGCATATATTACACAGTGTCCACCTGGGTAAAAGTTTTTAAATGCATACACGTACATGTAATACTGCAGTGGGATGTGCTTGGGGACAGGTTTATTAAGCAGAGCCACGGCTCATAATCCTATTTGTGTATTTTCTTCTCTTGAGGTGCCATCCTTATTCGTTTCATCTATACATACAGTAAGTTACGTATATAAATGCTGCCAGTGGTGAAAACAACGAATTGCATTGCAGCCCTGTGTCTGCAAAATGCAGGTGATTAAAAAATTCTGCACGAGTCCAGGGACATTGCAGAAACCACATGTTGTGGCTGTGATTGCAATCAGCTCACTTTGCTAGCTGACTGTAACATTCTCTTACTGCCTATGTAGGGAAACAATTTGCACCACCAGTGATGTTGTTGATCCTGAGTAAGAGTAGGTGAAACAACAAAAGTGAAGATGGGTCTTGAGTTAATTGCTGTCATGGTCTGAGCGACTTCAAAGGAATTATTTTACTGGAAGCCTCATTAAATGTATTGGATATTTTACTATGCTGAACAGGTGGCTGAAGTGCACCAAAGGAAAAAGTTAGAAGACAGGAACCACCTCCTGGACTCTCCATACCCATGAAGCTGCCAGGGCGGAGGGGAGCTCAAAGGACATCCAAGGTGGGCCAAGGAGTCACTGTGTGGCAAGGAGGTTTGTGAGAGCTGCAGATCCTCAGCAACCCCAGTGGGATCCACATCCTGAGCAGGTGTTTCCTCATTTTGCTGTTTGTTTGAAGTATGGGCTTACAAGATTGATGCTGTGGATACCACATGGGGCTTGTGTGGCCTTGGGGTGGCTGTGTGGCATGGCCAGGGCTCTGGATGTGATGGGAGCCTTCCTCCCCTGCACTGGGGCTTGCTCTGATTTACACCGTGTCTCTTACATACATTTAACAGAGCAAAGAGTCAATGAGGAGTGCTACATAAAATCTAATAAAGTAACATTCTAGATGAATTACACAACATTTTGAATATATCTATATAGGCTAAACATTCTGCTTTTCCTTTCCTTTATTTACAGAAGAACTGTTAACAATTGTGGCTCTGAGAATAATGTGCAGGGATTTCCACTGAAAGTATAAAACCTGAAATCATTGATTTAACATGTGTGTGCACTTCCACATGTATATTTAAAATGTGATTTAGACATGCTTGATAAGTGGAAATGTTCTATACCTTTGTATATATATAAGTATATAAACAGTACACAACAGTTCAAGGGAAGGGAGAGCATTTTTGAAAATTGTTGCAGATGACAGTTAATTTCTGTTGTCTATCATCTTGGATGATGCTGGAAGGTTCTTCTGTACCCTTAGGAGAGCCCCATTATGTCCCTGCTAAAGACACTTCTCCCTACTTGAGAAGAGGAATGTGGCTGCAGCCATTTGGGGGATTCTTTCTCAGTTTTGTAGTTACACCACTGCTGTGCTGCTGCTGGGAAGTCTTTTGCTGACATCAAATGTCCCATGGGTTCACCCTCCCTCTGAAATTTCAGCCTCTTTCTCTCACAAGCCTCATGTACCTGAGCTCTAACATTTCTGCTGAAACCTTTGCTGCTCTTTGAAGCAAATAATGGATTTTATGCACAAAACTATCCAGTCTGTGGTGGCAGTCAAAGCTTTGTTGAGCTGCCACATTGCTGTATTAAAATACTGTCATTTTCTCTACCTCACTTCTGGAAAACTTTTGGAATGAGATTTCTGTTCACTAACAATCCCCCAGCTTGGGTTTCAATCACCTGCTGCTGGGTTGATTTGTTGGAGTGTGCTGCCTTCTCTGATGGCCACTTTTGTTGGTTCTTCCAAAAATATTCTGATTTATGGAAAAGAGGGCAAAAGCCCACTCTGGATGCTGACAGCAATATGCTGGCCACTGTTTTTCTCTCCTCTATTGTGACAAGGGCAGTTCAGATTTTCTCTGTCTTTGATTACATAGGAGTGCTTACTAATCCCACAGATGTAAAATTGTTTGAAGAGTAACAAGTTTGAAGTCAACTCTGGCTGCTGGACAAAAAAAGAGAAATACCAATTGTTTGCCCTTTGGAATGCAGTTATCAGCAACAACAACAAAATGGTTTTTCTTAAGTTTCAATTCCTGCAAACAGAAACACAGGGAAATCTAAGCTACAAGCAACAAGGCAAAGCTTGGAACACCTTTCTTATGAAAATACTAGCACCAGAAGACCTAATGTGTCACAGAAAATGGATATAAGTTAGGATCTAATTTATAAATATGCAGAAGAGCTCTGTAATTTCTGCAGACTAGTGAAAATTAATAAAACCTGGGGCTAGCTATTTGACAAAAGTGAGCAAAGTGTGTGTAGCTATCCGTAGAGTGGCTGACATGATGAATGATGATGGAACCAAACTCATCTGAAGTTCTTTAGGAATAATAGTAGCATAAAGTAATTTCTATAGGCTACTTAAATGTGCCTGAAACAGAACAGTATATTGAAGGTTGCATATTATCCCAAGAATGACAAGTATTATGACTGGATGTGTTGGGATCATCAGTTTTTGTATACTTTTTCTTGGTTCTTTAATCTTTTGACTTAAAGACCCACGTAGTGATAAAAGGGAAGGAGAAAAATACCCCCCAAAAAGCCTGATTCCTATATTTTTACTACAGAGATAAGAAATACCCTCCTACCTCAAGAAAATCATCAGTACCTGATAGTACACAGGTGTCTTTCTTCTGGTGAAATGAGCCTTCTCCTTGAGGAACAGCTTCCTATGACTAGGAAAGAAAACTCCTACCCAATGCAATTTCAGGTATAGCTGAGGATTTTTTTCCTTTTTAAACTTTGTTTTAAAAAAAAAATATAGTCACAGCCCTTGTTACTCAATGTGGCAGCTGCAGGAAAATATGAGTGTAAGTGTACTGAGTTGACAGGGTACAAGAAATCTGTGTAATCACGTGGGGCATGAGGAGGAGTTTTAGAAGTAAAATGCTCCTCCTGCAGAACTTGTGCCTTCCAGTTGTGTTTGTATCTCTGGAGCATTGTAGTGATGTTTAAAAAAGAGCGAGCAATTTTGGATTAAAGGTTTTTCTAAAAGCATGACAAATACAATCTGCATTTGTCTCAGGGTTGGAAAAGGAGAAACTTTTGTGCAATACACAGGTTGATTTGCAAGGCCTTAAGGTTTTCAGCCTTCCCTAACCTTTGCTAACATACTGCAGCAATCTTTGAATGTCTTGATCCTCCTAGGTCTGTAAGAGCCTTTGAGACAGAGCTAATTTTTTCAGCATTGACTATAGACTCTTGTGATTTTTAGATCTGAATGTGCCTTTTTCAACCCTGCTACCAGCGACCCAGTGCATACTTAAATGTCTCATTATAAAGTGGTTATTCACAGAGGTCTTTGACCAATGGTATCTGGAGGCTGGGAGATGCTTTCCTGGCACTGGGATGTGAACATCGTGGGGCAGATCTTTAGTCAGGCTAAAAATCCTGTTGGTCACTGCAGCTCAATGGATGCCTGTTAGTTCATGTGGAAAATCTGCGACCCCAGTGAGATCATAAAGTTCAGTGTCCTTCACTGAGTGCAGTACTTTGCAGCCAAGATTGAAGTGTCTTTCTTCCTATAATTCATTCTAATTTCAATTTTTCTACAAGTCCTGTATATTTTTTTATACCAAAACTTATGGTATTCTCCAAGAACCTTTGAAGAATTCCCTGCATGTTCTTACTTTTTCTTTTATTAGGGTATTGCATTTTCATACAAGTAGGAATACTGACCCCTGAAATCTCACTTGAATCTTCTGCTCATAGGCTGTACTCATCTTGTGCAGAGGTTAAACTTCACCGATTCTGGTATGGCCATTATTGCTGTAGCAACAAATCAGAACTTTATTCCCCTATTCTTGAAGAACCTCAGTCTTTTCTTTTTTATTATATTATATCAAGATTTTGAGGAAAGTCTCCTAGCTGGAGGAGTGTCCTCCAACAGCCACGTCTGGAGGTCAGACCTGGGGACTGCTTTGCCTGCCAAGGATGTGCTCTGTGCACTTTTCTCCTGTGCTTTGGTGGTAAATTGAAAGGTGGAATTGCCTTGTGCTGGAAAAAAATCCCTGAGCAGATTTGTAGGGCTCCTTTGCGTTGGTACAGTGCAGCCAAGTACTGTTCAGGTGGTGCAGCTTTCCTCTGCTCCTTTTTGAGAGCAAGCAAGGTATTTGGAAAGATAAACATCTGCACTTTGCAACCAGCCTGGTATAAAATCTTTCATCCTTTTCTACAAGAATATTTTTCTTCTCTTTGGAGCAGCAGATTGCAATTAACACTGTAGCTGTTGTACACCTCTCAAGGCAAAGGTAACTTGATTGGAATTGAAAAACCAAGAGAGTAAGATGCTGTTAAGGAGAGCATTAACCTGGCAACAGTAGTGATCATAAGCATCTCTTTGTGCTTGGTTTCATAGGAATTGTGCAGGTGTTTATGAAGCTTTGCTCTTGCACCAAAATGCCTGTTTTCAGTCAGCAAACGAACCCTTTGTCCATCAGTCAAGCGTGTCAGATGAGGATCTCTCTCTTGCTTTATAATCCTTGGTCCTGATCCTCTCAATGCTGGAGGCAAAGCTGCTGATGGTGTCGGTGATGGCAGTGTGGAGCACAGTCCCACGAGGCTCCCTGACTCCTGTCTCATTAACACCTGCATTACTTCACTCTTTAATCCAGTTGTCGGTACCTGAGCACAGACTTGTTTCATAGCTCACCACGTATGATTGATTCTGTTAGTTGTATGTGCAGCTGTAAAAAAGTCTTTTAATTCTTTTTTTTTCTTTCAATACATTGCACAGAGGCACAGAAGTGTACCTGAGATCTTCCCACTTCTCAGAAAACTTCTCATCATGCCTTCTGCTGGGCAGTCAGGCAAAGTTATCTTCATCACTGTGGGTTTTGTCCACTGGAAATCTAAATCATTAAAAAAAGAAAAGAGACAATTTCAGACAGAAAGGTGGCCCTTGAATGGCTCAGTCAGGTTTTGCATTTATCCACTGAATTTTTAATTTCTGTTTTACAGGGTTTTATTCTACTTTGTGAGTCCACATAAAAGATGAAACGGATTGTTGAGGAGGAAATGTGGGAGATGTTGGTGCACAAAATGCTGTCAAATGCAGAAAGCAAGTAAATGGACAGAAGTTTAGTGTTTCCCTGCCCATTCTTTCCAATCTCTTTTGTTAATGATGACTTTCCCTGTTAAAGCAATTGCAGACCTTAAAGCAACAGCAGCAAAACTTCAGAAATTTGATTGTTCAGTAGGTGAGTAAACTTGGCCCTTGAGAAGATCTGTCACTTTACACACAAAGGTTTGACTTACGAGTGATATCCATATGGAGTTCAATGATGGAAAGGCGTTGGGATCGTGTCATAGTCATGAGTGGCATGCATTAGGAATAGTCAAAAGTTTATTGATAAAAAGATTTGTGGGTGGTTGTTCATAAACAATCTATGGCTCTATTGGATCTCAGAAAAGAAGATTAAAATACAGATGTCTCTTTTTTTTTCAGTGTTCAACACTATCTTTCACCCATGGTGGCAGGACATTGGGCAGCTGTGACCAGGGCTCTCCTGCTCAGCTGTGGGCTGTGTGCCATCATGAAAATCCCTCCAAGCAGACAGTAAGCACCTGGCATGGGGAGAGGAACCTGCTCTCTGTTATTCACAGGCAAAAGATTATAGCTGGGGTAAAACCCAATCCCTGGTGTGTCGCTGAGTCGTTCCAATGTGTTTCCCTCCATCATCATGGTGAGTGATGTGGTACATCTGATGAGGCCATTTTTTCCACTGTGCTGCCCCTGTCTCAGCATCAGATCCCTGTCGTGGGTCAGGTTAAGAATCTGAAAAAAAAGATCTGTTCCTAGCATTAAGGCTATAAAATATAAACCTCCATACTTATTTGAGAGCTGTTTCTGTTATTAGCAGGATACTTAGATCTAACAATTTTAGCTGTAGGCACACAATCACATTTTCTCAAACAGGATCAGACAATCTCAAGGGCTGCAAGGGACCTTAAAAGATCATCTAGTGCAGAACATTCATTCTGTGTGGCAACGCTTTCTAGATCTTCCTCGTCTTCTCAAGCAAGAAGCCTTAACTTCATGCAAATGTCAACTCTGTTGCTCCTCCTCATTTACCTTGTACAATGTATTTTCTCTTTTGTGCTATTTTGACCTTCTCCAGTAGAAGGTGTGGTAGCCTTTTAGTGGAGCACTGTGGAAGTAGCCTTGGGTCTTTCTTTCTCAACTGATGAATACCCTGCTTGAGACATTGTCTTTACTGCTGGCCTAAAAATAAGAATTACATTGCTTTGTTGCAGTCATATCTCTTGGCCAGTGAGAAAAGCTTCCTGAAACCAGCATACTACACTGTATATTCAAGCTTCCTAGATTCCATTAACATTTTGTTAATGAAATAGTGCTTTGTCGAAGAGTCTTGAAAACTTAAAAGGGTATTTAAGCTTCTTCCATGAGTCAATACCATGTAATGTCAACATTACCACGAAGGGATAATTCAGAGATGTCACACAAAGCATGTGTTATGCCATTTGCAGTCTAGCAAAACAGCTCAGCATTTATGTTGTTTAATCCATCTTCAAAAATCTTTTGTTCTGAAAAAGTTTGAGATCAATCTTGTCAGTATTTACTGACACAAAGCTGATGTAAGTCACCGTGCTCCTAATGACTTCATCTGAGTTGTAATGATTTACCCCAGCCCAGAACTAAGCCCAAATCGAGCATATGAAGAACTCGATATAAAACTTTTAAGGAACACAGAACTGAATGGCACAGATCCTGCAAATGAAACTGTGGCTAAAAGTAGCATGAAGGAAATAGTTTTCAGTGATCCAGGATAGTACAGGCACAGTTTGAAGTGAGAGTTCAGATCTGATTTGTGGCAATGAAGCTAGGGTGTAGGGGCTACTTTCCATACTTTATGTATGGCAATGTCCTTGGTTTACGTCACTGCCACAGTGAGTCTGGTCCAAGTACATTAAATTCCTCTTTCCCTTCTTCCTTCCTTCCTATTTTTCAGCAGTTCTGTCATCATATCTACTGTGTAAGGAAATTGTTTCATCCTACTGGACATTGAGTAAAATTGTTTGTTTTACCTTCGTACTTTCTAACCTTATTCCATTAAAGCTCTATGTAATTGACATAGTTGAATGTAATGAAAGGTAACCTCAGCTTGCTTGAAGAAAATAGACTGCCTTACTTCATACTGGGCTGAATCCAAAATGCTTTCCCGTGAAAGCATTTCTCAGCTGCATTTAAATCTATTTCAGTTTCGTTTCCCAGATGTATGGGGTCAATTCTGCCATAAGTAAAAATGATGCAAAGCTCTTTAAAAAGAGTTCACACATTTTGGTGTCAAAGGTTTGCATTTTATTGACATTCAAGATTTTTCTTTGAAACCAGGCATTGTGGGGACTGGCAGTGTCACTCAGCTCCTGGAGGAGCTCAGCAGGAGAAGACACAGTGTTGAAGTGATGAGCTGAGTGGGGGAAAACAGTCCTAATGCTGTGTAACTGCTAGTGGATCAGGTATGCTGACATAATTTGCAGGTTCTTTCTGAGTAAGGGATACTTTCTGATTTGACTGCACACAGTAGGAAGAAGAATAGTATGAGGCTCTTCATTTTTTACTTTTACACTGTTTTACAACCTGGGAAACGTATGGGGCAAAAAACAATTGCTCTTTCTGTCAAGATCTATGGAGAGCTTGCAGCCTTGTTGCTCCAGGTGAGGTCATGGCAAGAGCAACAAAAGTGAGAATAAAATATGGAAAAAAGGGAAGCACATTGCAAATCCAGGCTTTGAAACCATCTGGAAACAGGTTGTGAAGCATAGTGTGTGTTCTAGCAGCCTTATGGTATGAAAGGGTCTCAGAATGGTTAGGTCTTCGTGAGAGATGCCTTCTAGAAAACTATGTTGCACATGGGTATATGTAGCACATGCATAATTTTACAATTAAATCTTGGAATTATGTCTGAGATCCTAATATATTTGATCAGGTGCTTTAACGGAATAATACACTTACCAAGTAGGAACATTTGAAACACCACAAATGTTACATAAGAAGCAGAATCAGACATAAAGTTTATGATGCACCTTGGCCTGCTGTTATAAACTGAACTCGGAGTAAGCACGCTGAATCCCAGATACTGCAGCCAGCACTGCAGCAAAATGAAACGTGGTGACATAGGCAATGTCTAAAATGAGTTTAAAAGAAAAACAAGCCAGGTACTTCTAATGAAAAAAATATAGGTAATAATATAACTGTGTATATGAAGTACTGTTGAGACAAAGAGTGTTGCAAAAGCTTTTAATGAGACTGCAATATGAATCAGACAAGTCTGAGAGAGGAGAGTAGAGACTGGAGTGTCAGATGATGTGTATTTTAACTTATTTAAAAAAAATAGGAAAAAATAAGTTCTTGAAGACATTAGATACTGAAAAACAATTACAGTTGATAGAAACTGGGTATATAGATGGGGTTTGTGTCTGCATCAGTGAATATCTGAAGGACAAGGAGATGGTTAACACTGCCTGTGTGATGGCACTGAGGTCAGGGATAGACCTCACTGACTTAGGACAGTGGGATTAAGTCCCATACATGCACTGTCCTCTCTCAATAGCCAATATGCAACTTCTTTGCAGATGCAGAGCTACTTACATCTTATAAAAAAAGCAAGTGTTGGGAGGATTTAATCTTTTCTTTTTTTAAAGTCAAGTGCCTGTTACAAAACCTCCACTGATAATTTGCAAGACTATTATACTTCTGCTTCCCTTAAAAATCCACTTCTGTTTTCCTTAACATCATCAATGACATTAAACATCTGTTGATCTGCTTGTATGTGAACCTGTTTCTCTCCTTGTTTCACTTCTCCATGTATAAAACAAGAACAATACTTTATTCTTTGGTTTTCTATACTTCCCATGTAAATGACAAATTCTGGGGAAAGCACATCTAAATGACTCTATGTATTTAGACAGTGCCCATCCTAGCAGAGCCCTTACGTTATCGAGGGACTTTCAGGTCTAACCACAAAACAGATGATTGTAATTTCTGAAGTGAGTATTTCCTCTATATGGCATTAAAATGGGTGACTTAATTAAATCAGTGTTCATACTCCATCATATATTAAACATCAGTTTATCCTACTTTCCTTGTTTCAGGTGACTTGAACAGAAGCCTGTGGTGGTCCAGCTCATTGGAAACTTTTGTTCTCAAATCAGGAGGATCCTATAGATGGAGATAATCTGTGAGTAAGTTTTCTGGAGGCTGTTATGTCTCCTACAGTTTTGGATTTTTTTCTAAAGGAGACATTGCTCTGTATGTGTCTGTGTGTGAGGGAGAGAGAGAAAGAGCATTGCCTGGAGGGTTTCAGTTATCACACTGTCTAAATATCCCTTATTTTTAGTTGGAGTCTTCTGAATATTAGATCCCACTACAGGTAGGTGAAGTGACCTCTTCGGTTTTGAATCTGCTCTTCTCTGGCAGATGCAAGGCTGCAGCTTTGAACAGGACCCCCCTCCTGCTCCATGCAAAGTTCTTTGAATTGCCCCTGATACGCTTCTAAGGCTCCCTGGTTGCGTGTGAGGCACTTTGAAGATGAATGTCCCAGCATAAGGAAAACATGAAACAAAACCTACTCCCTTATGTCAGAGTGTGCAGCAGATTTCTCAAAGATCTTCAGCACAATGGTTGCTCTTTGGTGGGTGAGAGGAAATAGGCTGCTTCAGTAGCTTGTAAAAGCAGAACAAAATTGCATAAAGCTCTCCGTTGGGTGGTAGATCAGGCAAAAGAAAGGCCTTTGGGTGTCCCCACGATTTTCAAGTCTGACAAAACTGATTCCAGGTTGACTTCATTGGTTCTTACCTGATGAAGGCAATTTGATTATTGTTATTATTCCTTCCCCTTGAAGTTTGCTGTATTTTCAACTTGATGGATAAGCCACATCCTTGTGAGGGGGAATATTTTTCTCTGTCTCCATGAAAATTAACACAGCCCAGCTCCTTAGGCTGTGTGTAACCATCATAATTTCTTGGTGTATTTTGGATGTGTCCTAGAGTTCCGTGAGGTGAAGGGCCCATGGGTCCTTGTGAATTTGCCAAAATGGAAGCTTTATCTTATCTATCCAATTCTGAATATTTCTGTGACAGTTGGCATGAGACTGTATGATAATGTGCTTTTTAAACCTGATGGAACAGTTCTTCTGGACCAGGTTGAGTGGTCATTTGTGATGCTAAAGCTCTCGTTACCATCAAATGAATGAACCCCTTTTCCTTGAGAGGTTAATGGGCTTAAAATGTAAGAATTGAACTAATGTCCCAGGAGAGACGAAGTGAGGAAACAAAAGGGAAGAGAAACAGTAAGAAGAGTTTTGTTTTTTTAAATAAAGATTTGTCAACAGAGATGGGTGATATTATTCTCATCTCTTCTGGCTGACTACTACAATGCAAATGTGTGAACTCCCTGTAAAATAAACGAGGAAAAGCAGAACCCTCTGGGCCACAATTCTTTTCCATATATAATAGATTCTTCTTCCTTCCAATCAATTAATTGCCTCCTAAAAACATCTATTTCTCACCATTGACTTTAAAGGGATTTTAGATGACTAGCTCAGACATAGCTGTCTACACAGTAAGTGATTAAAGTTGGGTTAGATGAGCTGGCAGACTACATGGATTTTTTTTTTCTTCCTTCATGCAAACCTTAAATCAAAAGACATCTCATCAGTGTATTATAAAATACAACCTTCAGAGAGATAGTCTTCTACTTCCATATTCTGGCATCTGAAGGGAGGAGGGAGACTCCCATCAATTTAGAGAGAGGTAAAGATTTCATCTCCCTCTAGAAATCATGGCCATAATGGAAAATTCAGACATTTATGAGATTTGCTTAGCCAAGGCATAACTGAGCGTGTGGATGTTTCTGTTTGTCTTTATAGTATTAGAGGAAGAGCAGAGTAAAAGGCTATTTTTAGGATTTCTTTTCTGCTCTTCCCCCCTCTTCATCTTTTTGTTATGCTAGTGGCCCAACACGTACCTGAGGGCTGCAGATACAGTATGTCTGATCTTATAAACTGAAACCCTTACCAGTCGTCTCCCTGTAACTGCAAAATAGGGACAAACTGCAGGTGTTTATTAATGAGAAATTTTCTAAAGAAGCATTTACCAAATCACCAGAGAGGAATTCTCATGAAAACATCCATGCAAGTTGTGCCTGCTTTATGTCTGAATTTTCAAATCAGGTAAAGCTGTAAGTGATTTAAGGGACTTTCTGGCAATTGGTGAGTATTTCAAAAGTTGGCAAAGCTGATACATAATTCTCTCAGTGTATGTTAAGTCACTAGAAATGGCAAGGACAAGAGAGAGTAAAGCAAAGGATGACTTATTTTAGTTCTAAACCAGAAAGGGGCTCACTGTGACACTGTGCATCTATTTGTTTCCTTTAAATGTTGATTTCTGGCATAATGGGTAAAGTATCAAATTGTTATTTAAATGTACAAATAAAGGAAGTGTCCCTTTTCCTATCTGTAAGTAATGTTCTTCTGTCAAATGATAGGCATGACTGTATTTTCTCCTAATTGAATCTGCATATCTTTTCCTCTGATAGTCCACTGCTGAATATTGATGATGGCAATAATTGGCTCTTTATTGGTATATTGTGATTTTTTTCTGGGACGTTTCAACTTTCTGCTGTAAATCCTTTTCAAATGTTACCTCTTTTATGGTCTGGTACAAAAGTTGATATTTCTGGTGGAACTGTAGGACTGTATATAAGACTCAGCATTTTGATTTGTTGTGCATGTCATGTATTGGTAGCTGCTATCTCTCATTTCATCTTTTCTGGTAGAAATATCTCAGCTGTTACTGACTGTATTTAGCAAGCGAAGTCAATCTATCTTCCCTATCTGGGTTTTATTTCCCCTCTTTTTCCCTAGCTTGAAGGGTTGGTGGCACTCAATGGTGGATAAATGCAGGAAAATCTAATAATGCCTTTCTAATATACCCATTTATCTGGTATCGTATTTTAACTCTTACTGCAGCTGTATAATCATTGCTCCATTGCTGTAATTGGATTCGGAAGTATATTTGTACCATTTAATTACATCTATGGCATTTATAAAAGCTTATTCAGAGTAATTAGTAATCTTATAATTTTTAGTGGAATCATATTTTATATCCACTGTGCTCATTTTTCTCTTCAAATTCTTCCACACATTCGCACCAATTCTGCTTTTACACGGGGAATTTCTGGCATAAATAATCATTACGATTTTTTTTCCCCACTGTGAATGTGAGCAGAGTCTAATCCAGCTTTCATTGAAGGCAATGGTAATCTTTTCATTTACTTCAGTGGAAACTGGAGCAAGCTAATAGGTTGCAAATTGCATTCAAAGGCAAAGTCACATCTTATCATGGAAATCGTTGTGTAGCAAAGCACGGTGTATTGATGGAAGATACAAAATAGCTGATTGTTCCTAGATTTTCTTAGCAGATTATTTGTAGATTCTCTTATCCAGCTTTATTAATCTTTAGTTCATGAGTTATGGCATTGCTGCAATTTTTAAAATATAAATTTTATCCTGAGCCTTCTGACAAATGAAAACCTCTCCACTTAGAGATATTCAGGAAAGGGTCTAGGACTCTACTTTCCAGACACCAAGTTAGCTACCTATTTATCTCAATTAGGATGCCTTGAAATTGGGTATTTTTCTTAGTTTAAAAACTATATTTTCCTTTTTTACCAGTTCTCTGTTGTGTCACTTCAGAGCTGTGTCAGGTTGTTAATATAATTGTTCCTCTTGCTGCTGAATATGAAAACCTGTAAGCACTTCCATCTAAAAGTGTAATTCTAGCAAATGACATTCCAAAGTAGACATGAATTTATGATGTTCACTTTTCCAAGATTTTAATTTTGCAACTGAGGGGTGCTAACTGTATGTGCTAAAGCAGATTTCTTTTTTTTTTTCCTTAACCCCACCCCCCACCATTGCAACTTGCTTGTTAAGGAGTTATTTTCTCTTCCACACAGCTCCCATTCTGTTGATTAGAGGTTTGCTGCTTTGGTAATGTGTCTCTCTCCTTCAGGCAGTTAATGATTAGAGACAACTCTCTAACCTGTAATTTGGGGGGAAGGTTATTCAGAAGGTGATATGGCAACAACTGTATTTGTTTCTGTAGCTGAGAAAAGTCCTTAATCTTTGCTGGCCAGGTATCAAGTCCTAGGGTTTGGGGTGGAAGTGGTGCTGGTGAGAAAATATGTTGTGAAAGATGATAAACTGCAATTTAATTCTTAGTAAAATGTTAGTGCAAATGGTGCCAATTTCACCACAGGCAGAAGGTGACCTTTGCAGGTTTGAGGACCTCCAAGGAGGGATGCTCAGCCAGGGGAAGGGTGGCCCATAACCCCTGGCATGACTTTAGTGCCACATGAGCCTTTGCAAGCTGGAGCACCTTTGGTTTCAAATGTCAAGATAAGAATCATTCCTTCATGCAGCCTTGTGATTGAAAATAGATAGATTAAGAATTTGTATTGGAGAGTTAGTTCTCCTTCCAGCATAAAGAGTGTTTTTTTAAAATGAATCTTAAATAGGAAAATCCCTTAACTTTGATAACTTCCTTATTAATAGTTTGACTAGAGCAATAAGAGGACGCACACCCCTGAAATTCATATCCTAAATAGTGCAGTTATTTGCACCCTGTATGTAGATACCTCACCACTAACAGTAAAGGGAGCTGTGTTGCCACAGCACAAGGACATTCCACATCAAAGGTTGGATTTTTTCAGTTGATGCATGTGAGTAATTTGTACTGAAATTTTGTCAAAAAATGACTAGTGTTTTGCTACTTTAAAACCATGGAAACATCACAATGTTCTTTTAGAAATGACTCTACGAATTAATTGCAAATTACTTATTAATGAAACAAATATTCAGCTGTCACTTGAACTAAACCACACGATATGCTTAATGATTATTTTTTGAGAAAACACTTTTGTGTTTGTTTGATCTGCCTAGTGTTAACAGCAGTAGATAAAGAGGAAAGCATTTGGTGTCGGAGGGGAAACTTGAAACTGGGAAAAAGGAGAGGAGGAACTCCATCAGCTAGGAACTGCAAAGTAGGTGAAAAACCTAAAGAAATAGCAGGTCTCTAACAATTGTGTTGGAAATCTGCTCCCCCAGGCAGCTCTAGTTAGGTAATAAGGGTAAAATATGGTGGCACAGGTAGGGAAATCTGAAAGTGAAGGTTTCCGCAGTAATATTAGTTCAGTTGGATTCCCTGTCTGTAAAATGAGCAGGAAAGAATTCGCCTCATATGGGGTGAGTAAATGTTTGCAAACTGCAGAGAGACTCTCAAACGAATGTAAAATATCATCTGCAGTTCTGCAAATTGTAATAAAAATAAATGCTTCTAATTAGGGAATGTGCATTCCTTATGGCTCTGGCATTATTCTGGGACAACAGCACTAAGCTTCTGTGCCCAGATCTGCATTCCACCTGAACCACTGAGCTCAATGGGACCTTCATGGGTGACCATGGTGAGCTTGGGGGTGATATTTCCACTGGCAGCTTACTCAATTCATGCATTTTTCCTATGTGTTCTCCACTGTGAGGGGCAGATATAAATAGGTAATAAAGCCTTTACACTCTTTGCTGTGCTGCTGATGTTGTTTACAAGCACGGGAACATGGGTCAGTACATGAGTGAGGCAGGTATGCCTGCATTTTGAACACATCTCAGGTGTCCTTCTGCTGATGCTGCTAAATTATTTACCACTCAGTAAGCATGTGCTTGCGTGAGATATTTAAAGGAGGGAATCTGAGGTGAAACCCCATCCGTTTACCCAGAGCTGACACTGGAATATTCATATCACATTAAATCTAACCGCAGCGAAAATGAAGGCTTCCGTTGATTATGTACTTGCATAAAAGACTTCTTTAGTGGCAAGCTTGTATGCCAGAGATCTGAATATAAAATCTAGTAAGAGGAAACCATTCTTTTTATGGTAAATTTGCCTTCTTGGAAGCTATGAGACTTGGCAGGTTTAAATTATGTTTTAAACCTGTGGTGGATTAAATGATTTTTCTAACTGGCCACAAGCAATACTAGATGAGCCACATCACACATGCTCAATCCCAGCCACAGGCATGAGCTGGGATTTCCCATGGAAAGAAAAAATAAATGCAGATTTGCTGTCAAGAGAATGCTACATATTTATTTCTGTATAGTGTCAATTTTGCAAATTTGGTGCAAAGTCTTCTGTTTTCTGGGGCAAACCTTGCCTGTACACACCTACCTCTCCTTCTCCCCCTCCATCTAGAATTTGTGGTGGAGCAGGGTTTGGAGAGGTGTTTGAGGAGTCCTTTGGAGTTATGATTCCAGAAAAGTTCAGTAAAATGCATGGGCCTGGCCCCAAAAGAAACACAAGGCATTCCCTCTCCATCCATCTCTCACTACCTCCCTGTTTTTCCCCTCCTCCAGGGATCTTGTTGAATTTAAAGACTGAATTAAATCTTCTTTGAAGGGGGAGAGAAGATAATAGAAATGATGAGATGAAACACCTTGAAAAGTGTTCTCTTGAGCAGGTTGTCCCATTGGGAAGCGGGAGGGCTGTTTGCTCTAGTCTGCCGAGGTCTGTAAAGGAACATCAAACAAAAATGGCATAGCGAGGGCTGGGTTTGATGGAGGTGGACACATACCGAAACGGGCGAATAAAACCTGTTTCTGTTAATGGTAAGAGTGATGATTCACCCGCAACTAGTAATTTGTTGAAATATGTGTGAGCACATATTTGTATCAGCACAAAGATTGTTTTTAAAAAAAAACCAAACCAAAACAGAGTTCCTCCATCCCATAGTACTTACAGCATACTTTATACTTTGGCAGATAATGTAAGGAACAGCATGACCAAAAGCTGGGCTTGACTGGTCAAAGCTTGGTTTAGAGCACAGTTCGTCTTCCAGAAAACCGTGAGCTTTTTATTCTCAGAATGCTGGAGGTACTTGTGACACACTCTTTATGCCTCCCAGTCTCATCTTTTTCATAAATGTGCTTAATGAGTGAGAGTAAAACATATACAGTAGATCCAAAAGTGCCAAGAACCCCTAGCTTTCACAGATGCTTGTGGAGAACAGAGACAGAAACAAAATTGTAACTAGAATTGGGAGGCAAAAAAATCTATGTTTAATCAACATTTCAAGGAGGAATTACATGTGCCACATATCTCCTTTTATATTGCATTTAAAATCCCATTACCTGCCCTTTAGTTTTCATGGGTTTCCTTATCTTCAGTGTCACTTAATCATATTTCAACAGGATTTACTTTCCTCACTGCCCATCTGCTCTTCCTTTCCAGTGCCAGAACAACATCCCAATGGTTTCCTTCTACCACACTTTGATGTCAGATACCCATGGATTTGGACTTTTAATTCAGATTCAAACAGAAAAGAAAAATACCTGTTTTGTGAAGTAACAGATACTGTTTTCAAATGGATATATCTAGAGCTAGGGAATAATGGGAAGCAAATGTAACTCTTGTTTGTCTCCTGTTGATGTTGAGTACTGGTTCTGGGGAAGAAGCATCACTTGGACCTGATGGTCAAAATCTGCCCTGCTGCTGGCCATGGCAATGCTTCTTCCAGCCCCAGGGGAGCATGCAGGCAGTCTGCTTTGTGTCAAGTCTCTGCTAGCAGGAGGGAGTTTCTCTGAGGATATTAAAAAGATTGATGAATGAGTAGAGAGGGTGAGGCTGTGTTCCCCCCTGGACCAGTCCAGTTAAACCTGCGATTACTGATTTAGACATCATCATTTTGAAGTCGTCATGTGTTTAATTGATCTTTAAAGTATAGAATTGGTAAACTTTGTATAGATATTTGTCATATTTTCAGAGGTAAGGAAGCCTATAGTATTGTGTCTTACTACTTCAGGAGCCTAAGGATGTGGATAGGTCTACTTTTGAAGAGTTTTAGATTTTTTTCTTCCAGTGTTGACAGGAACTGTCCCAAAGCAGTTACGTGCTATCTTCTGCACTTAACAAATATAGTTTAAGTTTGTTCTTAGATCACTAATTGGAAGAAGTCTGTGATTATAGTTAGGGATATTATAATCTCTCACATTATTATTTTTTCCTGGGCATTAAGCTCTCAAAATAATTAATAAGAAAATGTATTTTGAAAATACATGCAGTGTCTGCAGTGGCTGAGATTTGAGCCTCTGTTCTTGAATTATTTTTCAATTAAACACAAAGAGTTTTGTTGTTTGGGTTTTTTTTAATGTAAAAAAAATTCCCTAAAGTGCAGTTAATCTGAATTCTGAGAAGTTTGTGCCAGCAGAAGTCAGTCTCCCTATTCCAAAATAATATTTGCATCAGATCTCGCAAAGCAGAGACTGGAGGTGCCTTGTTACCAGAATCCAGAAATGCTCTGTACTGCAGTGGTGGGAGTCATAAACTCAGAAGATGTTCATTCATGCTCAATGCTGTAATGGCAAAATACAACAGAAATCAGATCCACTAAAGCAGCACCAGAGCCTTGTCTCTCAGCAGGGCTCTGCTCTGCCCCTCCTTGAGGATGGCTTCTGATTTCCTTCAGTCTGTTGCCGTGTGAGCTGCTTTTGATGGGAATGAACCAAAGAGTCAGGTACCACTAAAGTATAGGCAAGGGAAATTGAACAGGGGGTAAGCCAGAGACAGAGCAGAGGAAGCCTGGGACAGACTCTTAAAGAACAAGTTTAGAAAGAAATGTTTCCTCGGGGAAAGATTGAAGAGGTCTTCAAGACACGGATATGACAGCAAGAGGGAAGACATGAATGGAGGCTGGGAAGGAGATAGACCCACGTGGAAGGAGTTAAATCAGAGGTTGTTGCTAAGGCTGACAGCTTTAACAATGAGAAGAATGATCTTGTTAGACTTTGATTTGGTTAGTAAATATGTGACAAAGACAGAAACATGTGCTAATTAATTGCAGGGGAAGAGGCTTGAAGAGGAAGCATGGGGCAGATGTCTGAAGCAGAAGAGAAGCCACCACAAGGTTGGTCATGGGACCAACAGAGATGAAAGAGTCAGAAAAGGATGGCTTTAGCAGTTGAAGAAGGATTTAACAAGAAAATGGAATATGAAGGATAATATGAGCTCTGTTGAAAGCATTAATCTTGTTGTTATTATTTGCTAAGGACTGGCTTGTTTTGAATTGAATAAATAGCTTCCGTCAGAAAGATACAAAAGTTTTAATTGTGGGGTTTTACTTCTACTTTGTTTATTAGAGCAAAGACTATTAGTTCTGTTTTACTAATATCTTGTAAGCAAACAGAATGAGAATGTTCAGTGTGATAGAGATGAAGATGAAATTGAAATTTAGTTCATCACTGAGTACATAAGGAAGAAAAGGATGGTAAATAATAAATTATAATAGAAACACTACTAATAGGTAGTAATAACGCTTCTGTATTATTTATGGTTGATTTTAGAAGTGACAGAGTTCTTTTTTGGCCCAAAGCAGTAGACACGAGCGTGGAAAGACAGGAAAAACATTTTAATGGAGTAGAAATTTCAATCATGAGCTGTAAAAGGAAGTTGAGATGGATACTGAGAAAAATTCAAAAAGATAAAAACGATTTCAGTTTGGTAGTTCTTCACTGGTTCTACAGTTTGGCAGCTGTCAACATCTCAAAATATCATCTCACCCAAACTGTTGAAAGAAAGAAACCCTTTGATTTTTCCCTTGAGACTCCTAAGCTGAAAATGGACTCTTTGTAGTCTCAGCCTCATTTCAGACAGTTTTTTTTTTTTAAAACATTCTTGCTGGCAGAAACAACTAATTCATAAATAGAGTCTCTGTTAATTAAATAAGTTTTATCGTTTTAACTTGCCTTTTAAAATGAAAAAGAAAGTAAATCTCCTAACATTTTCTTCTTTATTACAAATCTTAAGGGACTAAGCATCACATTTCTTGCATCATTAATAATGCAAATTAGTTTTTGTTTGAGTCTCATATAAGTTTATAGTTAGAAGTAAATATTTAATGCACAGATCTGGGAAATCAAATCATGTATGGCAGAAATGTTACTTTATAGTTCTTGAAAGTTAATGTAAGAAAGATGGGAGGCACTGTGGTTTCTGTTTATTTAACCTTTCTTGCTCTTGCTTTTCTTTCAGTAGAGCTCTTTGTAACTTGTCATTAAACACTGTTATATTCCTGCAGTATCTGTTTTTCCTATCTTTACAGTAGCCACAGCGTTCAGCATTTAATACCATTTTAAAGTGAAGGTTAAACACATAACTCATATTTAGGGCTATAAGGATTATATTTTTGGTCCTGATTATTGGCAGGAAAACCAGGTGATTATTTACAATAATATCTAAAAATTTGTTGACTTTGCAGCAGTTTTGCTTAGTTTGCTTAATGATGCAATAGTCAGATAGCCAAACCAGATTAAACTTCACTCGGGGCCTCTATATCGTGCATAGTAATGCATTGTAAGCGGGAACATAAAATACTTTTACTTGTTTATTTGTTAGCACAGGAGGAGTCTGCAGTTAGTGTATATGTCCTGTAGTAGGTTTTTCTGCCTTGTATTTTCACACATTATTCCTTAATATACTGTACCTCTCTCCAAATGAAATATCAATAGGAATGATACCACTGCAGACAAATTACAGATATTTCACCATGACATCTGTGCTTTTCTGTGGTGACTTTTTTTTGGTGAGTGTGGTGGATAACAAAAAATAATAAATATCCTGCTATTTTGTGTGTGAAATCTGATAGTGAAAAACACACTAGAGAGAATTCTCCACCGATAAAAATGTAAATAGACCCATTTATCAATATGACAGAGATTTTACCTGAAAGTTAAAATGTTTCTAAGCAGGCTTGTGCAAAGAAAGTTGAGGCTGAGCTACGGATAGACCGCAGCTTTTGTAAGTTATTGTATCAAAAGAAAAGGTATTGATAAAACAATAAATTGCCTGTATCACTCCATCTAATAGCTTCTGGGAGTACTAAATACATTCTCCACACTAAGGATGTGTGAAGCCTTTCCCTTTCTCATACTTTTGTGCAGCTTGAAAACATTTGCACCATGGTTGGCTTTATAACAGACTTGGCACCAAATCGTGCTTATGACTGCTTCGTCAGAGAACTTGTTCGGAACAGCATGGTGGGGAGCAGGCGTGGTGGCATTGCCCTGCTGTCAGCAGGGTTATTGAACGTTACAGGTGGGATCTGAACCACTCTCTTGGGAATTAAAAAAAAGTAATAAGAATGTCCCGAATATCTTTCCTGGGAGAGGGGAGAGCACGCTGCTGTGCTCTTTGTTCTCTTCAGGAGTCCTCAGCACTATTTCCGTGCTGGAAAATCCATGGGATGTGGAGGAGGAGCGGTGTCTGCAACTCCCCTCAAACAGGGATACTTTGGTAGGGGAGCAGCCATGTGGTAGTTAATGCTACCTGATTAATGATGCCACGTCAACCTTTCACAGTAACCGCCACCTTACTCAGAGAAGGGCTGGGTTTGCTCAGGGTGGGGGAAGGCAAATGATTGTGGGACCTGTTGAGACCAGGAGGTTGAGGAGTGGGAGGGGACACCTCTTCAACCCAGACTCATTAGCTGGGACCTGCTTTTCCCTCTAGCTCCTCTGATTCCATGGGATTGGAGGGGCATACCCCCTACCTACAGCTTCCCCACTGAGGAGAGAATGAGGCTGGCTCTCTTTGGCTTGAAAACTACACAGATTTGAGACTATTTCCCCTCCTGCAGGTTTTTCCATGGAGAGGAGCATAGAAGACATTACTATTTATAGTGCACAGTACGTGTACCCAGCGTGATATCCACTGGCTTTTGAAGCAAACATCCTACCAGTTTGGAGGGGGGAGGCTTTCCATCTCTGTGTCCCCGAGATGCCCCATCCGTTCTCCTGGGGAGGTGGGAAATTGTGCAGGGGTAGCACCCATCTCCCCTTGTATATAGATTTATTTTGCTTCTTTTTAGATGGAGATACTTGCCCCCCTGCAGTGGAGCTGATCACGGGTCTCAAAGTCAAAGCAAGTTGTCAGCACAAATAATGGGAGTTTTAAGGGGAGGGTGAGAGACCCAAAGCGATGAAGGTTCAAGGGAGTCACAGAGCATCTGCAGAATTTGATTTGGTGATGGACCATTTGGGGTGTGTGTGGGGGAAACGAAGATGGAATAGTGCATGGATTTAACTAGAGTTTTTTGATAGTTTTCAAGAGGATGAGGGTCAGTGCTGGGACCTGAGTTTCCTTGCTGCCTGCTCTCTGCCTGACTGCCAAGTGCCACGGAGAATCTTTGGTTTTGTGTATGGGTTTGGGAAATCAGAACATCTTCATATAAGCTTGATTCTCAATACAGAAAAGATAACTGACAATGGCAATAAAAATAACAGTAAGCAGTAGGAAAGGCCCAGCTCAAATCATGCTCTGTCAACAGCTTTGCAGTCTGTATAAATACGAGCGGAAAGACAAACAACACTGATTTCTCTTTAAGAATGTGAGTATCCATTGTTGTAGATTTAAATTAGGGTGTTTCACTTGTACTGTATGTAAATTCCTTCTTGGCAAATAACCCATGTCCACTAATATATGTGTATTTTGGGTCTGTATAGCTTTGGTCTCTGCAAAATACAATGAAATTTGATAGCACATAGAAATACTTGCATGGAATGTCAAATTTTTGGTGTGTGCTTCTCACATATCCATAAAAGAGTTTACACATTTCTAATTACTCATTCAAAAAGAGACTTTACAGCACTTTTAAAAGAGAGCCAATTTTTTCCCTACTGTGTTCTGTTTTTACAGCTTGTGGAAAGCTTATTTAACGAAAGTTTAAGTAATCAGCAAAAGTCATTTCTGAGAAAAGACTGACAGATACGAAGCCTCTTTTCACACTTCATAAGAGGTGGAGATAGTAGCCATAAAATTTACAACTGAATAGTACTCCGTTTAGCTTAAGTGATAGAGTTACTAGTGTTTCAGATGTGTGATAGATTTTAAGGAGTTTAAGTATTTTAAATTATTATATATGCTTTGTGAAGCTGAGCTATAAATGTGTACTAATAGCAACCTACCCCTCCAAACCCAGCAACCTGCACAGTCCCATGGGGCTGATGTTGTGCTAAAAATACGTTTGCAGTTAACTTCATGGTATGTTAATAAAATAGTAGAGACGTTCCCTTTACAGATGCCCACCTCTGGCTATGAAAGTATGAATTCTAAGGCTATGGAAACAAACTGATGGAGTATATTGGTAAGAGAGGAGTCAGGAGGGAAGTCAGGCCCACCAGCAACTGTCCCAGCTCCTGCACAGCATAAACACACAAGTTTTACTGAGAGACTTGACTAGAGAGTGGTTGAGAACAAGTGTGTTCTTCTGCAAGTCACGATCAATTAGATATGTTTAAAAGAGCTGAATAGAAAGAGGAAGAATTTGGCTGTATTGTGAGACTGAGAAATGAGATCTCTCCGATTCAGTTCATACAAGTGGGCAAGGCTTTTAGAGATCGTAGTAGGCATTTGAGTGTGAATTTTTCCTAAATATTATGAGATGCCCAGATGTTACAGCAATGGGTAGCACATACAAATACTTACAGCAAGATATAAATAAGCAAATTAAAGGAATAACTAAAGACATTTAAATGTTATGCTCTCTGTGTCATCTTTTTTGACACAGGGCGTTTTTTTTAATAGTGCATTAGGTGTAGCTGCTTAGCCAAGAACAAACAGCAGAAAGGCTTTTATTGTTCTTTAACATAAATTGTGTGGAGTCTAATCTCATTGTAGTTACTTTGAGCTTTGTCATTGGTTTCAACAGAAGAACCAATTCCTTTCTCCTCATTGTGGTAGCCATGGTATACCATTAACACAATGGCCATCCATACAACTTGCATCGGTACCTGTTTTAAATATGTGTAGTGTAATACTGACATTTTTTTCATTCACTTTTCTGTGAGCCTAATACAGCCAACTCTTAAAGCTCCCTCTTGCACAGACACAGGCATTGTCTTTATAATATTTACTGGTTGTTTGCAAATCATGGTGGCACTTTGTTACTGTCCACGAGCTGGTTTTCAAGCTGAAAGTTTCAATCATTAAGATGAACAGTATTTTCTCAGGCATAGTTTGAGTCCTAGAGAAATTGCTCTGAAGTATGCCTGGCATTTGTGGAAAATGCATGTGTGCAGTGTGCCATTTGAAAGCTGATGTACATGGTGCCATTAGCTGCTGTGGTAACAAGCACTTTAACTGAATACACAGAAAACTCTCATGTGTATTTATGCAACGCAGGAAAAGTTTGCAGATTCCCAGTGCTTACCTCCAACATATATTTCAACTCAACGTGAGGTTTTCTGGGTGACTAAGGCTTAGATTTCAGGTAAGAATCTCAGTTACAGGAAAAGTGCTTCAATTTGTCAGACCCTATGGGTTTTCAGCTCTGGTTGTTAATACCACAATTTGTGAATGTTACCCAGTTGACTCTGAGAGCTGTATTCGGGAGGCGTTCAGTGATCCTGCATTCAAACAGTTAATTTGCACTATGTTCTGTTAAAGAAAAGGAAAACTGTCACCCTGTCATTTTAGAGTCTGACACTAAGCTTGTCAAAAGAGACAGCTGTTAAACTGAATTACTGTTGACATGCAGAGAAACGGCCCTTGCCAGATGTAAAGGACATCTGCGGCAATGAAGTGGTACAGGGTGGCTTTTAAAATGTGGTCATACTGGTATTTGAATAGAGTGTCTGTGGCATTAAAACGTGGCCTTGACTCAGACAGTTTAAGGCAGCGAACCAGAGCCATTGAGAAGCACAAAGAAGTGCTGATCTGTTGCTGTATCCATAACTTATGCATGAATATGAAAACAGTGCAGTGTCAAAGCTATTAAGCTCTTATCTTGTATCCAGGAGGATGTGGGTTTAAAACACAGTAGGAAATATTTTTGTATTTCTGGGTCCTTGAATGTGTGGGTAGGTGAGGTGTAAATTCATAAGGTGGATTACGCAGGGAATGAATAGAAATAAGTCTTCTTGTCCTCAGCGAACAACTGCTCAGACAAGAATTGCAAAGGGCATTAAGCTTAGGAAGTGAGGGCTGGATGTGCCTCACCAGTGCTTCCGATAAGGCTGCTGGTGTGCCGAGAGAGTGGGTGGTGCTGGGGAGGCTGGCTTCAGGGAGGAGAGCAAACCAAAATGGAAAGAGCTGCACAGAGAGGTCTGGAAAATTTTCTCTGTGTATCTTCACTTGATTTTCATGAAAAAGTCAGGGTAACCAAATCCATTTTGTAAAAAAGAAAAACCCCAAACCATATTATGAGTATGTTAATATTTAGCAATGGAATCAGGAGGAGGGAATTCTGCTCGTTATATAAATGCACCAGTCTTTGAGTCACATGTTTTTAGGGTGGGAATAAAGCTGTCTTGGAAAAAAAAAATCAGTTAAGCAATTTTGCTAAATGTATGAAAAATGAAATGTTATGAGATGAAGCATGTATTCATTATGAAATGAAATTGGTGTTTGAAGCTAAAAAAAATAGTCAGGCCAAACATCATTTTGAATATGTTAGCAGATCATATCTTGATTTATTTGTACGTTTAGTGGTGGCAGAAACCAAAGAGTTTGCCATCTGTGGGGAAAAAGGCAAATGATATTTCTAAATCATGAAGGTTAACACACTCCTTTCTGCAGGAAAGCAACAACAATGACAGCAATTTGCACCAGTCAGCAAAACGCTGGAAGAGATGAGTGTGAGAGGTATTTGGTTCTTTGTAAGAGGAAATTTTGCTTTGCAAGCACCTGGGTTTCTCTATGCAGGAAGGCTAATGTCAGTCAAGGTGGACTCATACATTTATGTTTCCTCTAAGTATGATGGAAAGACCAGGGCTCATTTAGGTCTTGAGATGACTTGAGTTGGTGTGCTGCCTTGCTCTGAGAGCATCACTGTTACTACAGAGAGCATTTAGCATCTTGTGTTTCCCAAACTGCATTGCTACTTTTACCCATTGCCACAACGCCAAGAGGTGGAGGTCTGTGCCCATGGTCCAGCTTATGAGAAGATGTGTGGTAGTGGGTGATTTATGAGGGGAACTCTATGCAATGTGGAGATCTGCTGGGTAGTGCTGCTGCCAGATCTGACCAAAAGTCCTCCTGCTCATGGAACCAGTGGTGCTCCCACTGGGCCACATGGTCATGGTTAGACGGGTCACAGCGGGATGTGGCCTTACAAGCACAAATATCTGTGATCTAACAGGGCCCATCCTGAAACTACATTTATCAACAGCTTCCAGAGGTCTGCTGTGTGTAGGGGAGCCACTGAATGGGGTCAACCTTCAACCACCATGGCATGAGCAGCAGGCAGAGACTAGCGGTTGTGTTTGAGCCGTCCCCAGGAGACAGGAACATGTGCTTTGTCCCAATCTGTGCTGAGAGGCATTTGAAAGGAGCAGTCAGGATGATTGCACTCCCTGGGGTTGAAGCACATGGGTATGTTTTTGGGTTCACAATGTGTTGGGGAGTTAGTTCCACGAGAATAACTTTTATATGGAGATGACATAGCTGCTTGACAGCAGCTCCTTTCTCCCCCTGTGGGGTTTGGTAAGATCTTGGTGACAAATAAGGAAAAGCAAATGTAACAAAAAATGTTTAACTAAAAAGAGTTTTGAATGTATTTTAGCTTGTGGGAGACAAGAGAGCAGGTGGCTGCCTAGCAGGACCACCACCATCTCATGTGTGTGCTTTGAGGACCCGTGGAAGACACTGGAGCTTCCAGCCTGGAGGGGTAAGGGCAAGACAGACCCAGAAGGAAATTACTTGACAGTGATTTTCTGCCATCCTGCTTGGCTGCCATGTGTGCTGTTGTCTGTGCTGACCCAGCACCATCAGTACTGAAGTGTCTGCAAAGTCAGTGCTGGCTCATTGTGGCTGTGCCCAGATGGGGCTTGGGTGATTGTCTTCACCTTGCCAGTCTTACAGGTGTGTTTTAGGAAAAACATCAAATACCTCTTCAGAGGATGTTGTATAATGCAATAAAAAAGGCTGAAATCTCAATGCACACTCTTCAATGATTAGGTAGAGCTAGGGCTCAGTGTTGGAGGTTTAATCCAGAGCAGACTCACTTATTTACATAAGTTTAACTATGCTGTAATTATAAAGTTTTTACAAACAAGCCCAAAGTGGAATATTGAAATAAACAGGAACCAGCTTGTTATTAGATGGCAGGTTTTTCTGTCATAGCTCTTACAATATTATCATTAGTTTATTAAAGCTTACCACAAAAACTCTCTTTCTCCTAATCTCAGCTCTTTCATACAGATTCTAATTTTGATTGACATCAAAATATAATAACTAACCTATACATTATAATTTATGATTCAAATGATATACAAATACATTATTTGTAACTCGTTGAAAGGATCACCAGTGTACAACATATGCAATTTTAAGAAAAAATATTATCAAGATAATAATAAGGGAGAATGCAGCTCTTTTTGTGAATGTTCTCACCAGATGCTTATGTGCATTGTAACAATCAAACAAACCTGTGTCAAAAAGCCCTGTGTCAACAGCCATTTGAACTTCATCGTGTAATCATCCCCAGGTGAAAAATTAAAACCCATGCATCTGCCTCAGAAATGCCCCCCAACTTTGTGAGCTGTCAAACAAGTTTTCACTGAAATTTCTGTCATTGAAATTCAGGTTTGCAAATATGTTCCTACTCACCTGTTTTGTTGGTGTTGGAAAGGCATCTTGTTTTATTCTAGCTGAGAATTGAAACTTCCCGAGTTCTGTGTGTTGACTGGGAGATGCTCTGCCTGCTGTGTACTGACACAGTGAGTGGGAATGAATTCCTCCAGCTGAAGATCTACCCCAAGCTTTAGTTTCTCTTTTCAGTATCACAGACAGCATGGGAACTAGGTCACTGATGAACAGAAAATAATGCACAATGGTTTGTTATAATCCATCTGTTTGCGTGGGGAACCAGTGATCTCCAGGGAGGGAAAGGCTTCCTTGATACATTTGAAATACTGTATTTCAAATGGGGGTTTCTAATTCAGCTTTAGCCTGTTCATTACTGTAAGAAGGATCTCACACAAATGGAAATGATTCTGTCCAAGACCATCAGTGTTCTCAGCTCAGAGCTTGCTCAGTAAGGCCACCCAATAGCAGTGGTGTTTGGTGAGTATCATTAATGTGTTTTAATTTGACTGTGCAAGACCCATAAGTGGAAGATGTGGCTCTTACCCCTGGAGGTTTACAGTTAATAGAACATTTTGGAATGGATCTGAGTGTATATTATAAATGACTAATTTATTTCTTGAATTTAGCAATTCTCTCTGCTTAGATTGTGATTTCTATGAATATTTTCATGCATAAAGGTATCCTTTTTTTTCCTCTTTCTCTGAATGGAAGAAACAAATCTGCAAACTGAAGTGATTGCTACCCTTCCTTGCTTGGATGTTCATGGCATGTTTCTGGCAAATATCTAAAGTGCAGTTTCCAAGGCTCTGGACAGCAAAGGATATATCTCTCAGATATAAAATGAGACCAATGCAAATAGATATCCTCACAGCATGATGGGAACCCTTCTCAACGTTGAAAACCATCAAAGGAGCTAAGACATGCATTTATGCCATAACTACATGTACAGTCAAAATAAGGGATAATTTACTCTGGATTTGTACAGTTTAACACTGCAGAGAGTTTGGGATCTTCATAAACTATAACCTCACCATCTCCTAAATATTTTTAGTGGTGCAAAATCTTTTGTGATCCAAGCTAGTTTGCAATGTGACTGGTCTCGAGGTAGGTTCATGAAGAATTTTATTGTTTCTTTAGTGTAGTTTTCCTCTGTGTGTAATTCTTGAAGGCCAGCTGCAAACTTGTTCTTTGCTAGCTGACTTGGTAAACCACCTTCTGGATAAATATACTGATATATATACACCTGATATGACTAGAGCTAAAGAAGAACTAGAAAACAAGGAGGAAGGTGGCTCCTTTTTCATCTTTTCATTGTTCATTTTTCTTGTTTCAATGTCTTTCACTAGCATTTAATCTTATTGGAAGCACTGTGAAAAGCCAGGTAATATATTTAGACCTGGCCCATGCCCATAAAAGTATTTTAAGATTAATTTCATGGATATAATTAGCTTCTCTAACCATCAGCCTCTTTTCAACCATAAACACAAGTATTCTACTCCTCCTGCTTTGTTTTCTTTTTAGAAACGGCTTTTATTATGCTGAACTGAGTGACCATGCACTAAACAGACTTCTCTATACAAAAAAGCCTCTTTTTTTGCATATATTTTCTCATATAAGAACATATAACAAAATGATTGTTAGTCTAAGTTCTGGTAGAGGAGCAGAGTTTTGCTTTTTTTGGGGGGGAATTTTTCCTATTTTATCAAAGGTGTAGGTATAGGTAAGGATGAAGAAAGAGGAGTGCAAGTCTTGGTAATGTTCACTGAATAGTTGATTTACAGATATGGGAGTCCCCTGGGACTGGCTTGCAACCAGATGATCACCACACTTTCCATTTTATTTATTCATCTGAATACTTAGCACTTCTTACTGGTTCTATTATATGAATTAATTTACCCTATAAAGCACTCCCTGCAATAATCAATGGCTCGTTACACTGAAAACTTGCAGGAAAGTTTAATTAAATGAGAAGTGTCCATGAGGAACATTCAACTTCTGGAGTAGTAGAGACCCATATATTTAGTGCTTTCTTTATTCCAGGTTCTCATGAGTTACAGAAAAGGTTTTTGCCTTGAGCCACAGGAGTTCAGATGGCGATATTTCCCAGACACACCAAATCCAGTTCATTTATCATCAATATCCACAGGAAATAATAATCTGTTTATACATCACATTTCTCTGAGCTCTGCAAGGTTCTTGTTATGAATTCCTTCCAGCTGCTTTTCTCATTCCCAGAGAAGAATTGCATGTGAAGGGTTACTGCTTACCCATCAGTTACTCTAACAATTATTGACTGATAACCACTGGTAATTCCAACTCTCTGACAATCTTTGATAAGGATTTTGTGTAGTTATTATCCTCAAAAATGTCACCTCACCCAAAAAGGTCTTGAATTTCAGGTTGGGTACCTGACACAGCCACCTTTTATGGATCTTTGAATAGAAAGAGATTAATAATATGGACCACAGGGCTTTTCCAGCTGTAGAAATGCCGTGTAAAACTGAGAGTCACTCCTGCTTTCTACCCCATGGGAGTGATTGTGTCCCGTTACTTCGTGAGAAGCGATGCCCGCCTCTCAGGTGCAGCTCAGCAGACAGCAATTGAGGACTCTTTTATTGTGGACAAAGATTTTTGGTGAAAGTAAGTGAATAAAGCCATAAATTACAGCAATAGGAACAAGGTTAAAAAAAGAAAAAGTTATGGATAAGCTCATTTCCTTGACAACTTTTGCACTGCTACCTTTGCAGTATGCTGGCTTTCAGTTCAAGTTTGTTCCCTCCAAATCACTGTTAACCTCTATTAATTTTCTTGCATCTGCTGTGGATTGATGGTTTCTTTAAGATGAGTATATACCTCTGTTCAGACGGCGTAGCACCACAGCAGAGCTGATGAACTGCTCCCATTCTAGTTTAGCAAGCGATCAAGTGCAAGCCTGGGAGATTTCCCATTGTGGGAAGGCTCAAGTCACACACACCAGCAAAAATTACTGTTAAAGTAGTCCGGGAAAAGAAGGAATATAAGAGAGAGGAAGGAAATGTCTATTCAGTTTTAAGGCAGCAAGAATTTAAGGCAATTTAACTCAACATGCTAACATATATCCAAGGAGCTGCAAAGTGTAATAATGAATCATTTGAAGTGTAGGTGACCAACAGAAATCTGGATGAATACTTGACACTGCCTCTGTTTTGTTTGTCAGGTAATAAATTGCATTAACAATGGTGGCAACGCATTAAAGATTTTTTTAATAGCTTGTTCTCAGCTGCAGGTGGTTGTACTTGTTGTGAGGATGTTATATTGTACTGTAGGACAGGGAAGGCAGTACTGTAAGGGTATGATGCCATGAAGAAGCCAGTCAGGACTCAATAGCCAATTGTGAATTTTAATAAGTAAGCTTCCATAACCTAAACTTACCTACCTACCTATGAATCAGGTAAGTAAGGAAAAAAAGGTTTCAAGTCCAAGTGACTGAAACCCGAGATAGAAATGCATGTCTTAACCCTTAACTGTAGGTTTTGAGAGAGAAAGCAAACTCAATGGTATTAGTATTGTGCTGACTCTCTTTGCTCTGTGAATCAAAAGTTGAGTCTATTCCTACATAGTTTGTAATTTTATGCAAATAAAATTATGAAAAGTTTTTGCCTTAATGATTTGGTCCAATCATCTCAGTGCTTTAGGGGACTGATGTAGAGTACATAGGTGGCTCTCATTCTAGTTTCTCTCTCACCAGCTTTTGGGATCCAGTGGGACTGATGGACTACAGCACTTTGGAAATCAGTCCCTAAATTCAGATGTCTACAAAACATAACAGTTTGAATTGGGTATATTTTGCCCTCATTTGACATTAAATTCCTTGAAGACAATAACAAAAAAAACCTCCAAAAAACCAAACTCCCACAAAAGTTTCTCTTTATTTTGATGTACTTTGATATTAGAGGAGACTTGCTTCTAGCTAAGAACACATTTGTTATGAAGCTAAAAGTGTTTGATATGCAGTGGTATCAGATATACTTTGTTAGTGCACATTATCTCTGTGCTCACAGGATTTTTAGCACTAAAAGATCGCTAATGAGTGCTAAGCTCAATGGGAATATACAGTACACAAATCCACAGCAAGAGGAGTGAAACAGAGGAAGAGCAGTTCTATGTTCAACTTTGGTAACCCCAAACTGCTTGTGAAGGACATTAGAGAGAAACAACTGTGAAGAGATAATATCTTGGGCCATAAATGTTAATCTCAAGGAATTTTCATGTTAAATATAATGTTAGGCAAGACTCCATCTGGAAATCCTCAACTCACTGGAGACTCCTGCTGTCGATTGGCATAGGGGGAGAGAATCTGTTCAAGTGGAGAAATCAGCCTCTAAATGCTACATGGTCCCAAAGAGCATTCTGCAACACACTATTGTGCCTTCCAGTTAGGAGAAGTGGTCACTGGAGGTATCAAGATGGTGAAAGGTGAAGACAAGAAAAGCATGGCCAAAGTTGATGGATAAACAGATTTAATGTGGTAGAATGAAGAACATCAACTTATAAAGACTAACTGATGCTTAAGATGAAGGGTCAGCCAGCCCTGCATGATTTCAGAAATAATTAAAAAAAGGAGTCTGTGAAGCTCCAGAGAGGGAACAGCAGAGCCACCAGAGAAAGGCAGCAGAGGAATTTGACAACAAACTAGAGAGAAATCACAGTGCCGTGAAGGGGGAGGATGCTCAGGCACCTGTTGTGACAGCTGTGGCTAAGCATGCAATGACCAGATCAGGGTGAATAATGAGAGAATTTGCTCATGTAAGAGTGTATATACAAACCCAGCAGGGACATGAAACTGTTTTGCTTTGTTTTACTGATAATGTGTTATTGGAGTCATGTCTCTGACTGTGTCCTAGAGTGGGTTCAAAACAATTACTTATATAACACAGGATATACTTAAGTCAGGGAAGACTGGGAAGGGTGAAATGTGTGTATCTCAATTTCTGGTTAGGAAGCAAAATGAAATTATGTTTCTCTGAATAGATTTATTGATTTCTGTTTCTCCAACACAGGGATATCCATCTCAAGCAATGGATGCCCCTTGCAAAATCTGAACTGTAAAGTAATCAGTGGATGAGATTAAGCCCTGTATACCTCTCTCCCCAGCTGCTGGTTCATACTTTAACCTGAACTGCATTACTCTAAAAAGTTTAAAAAAGCAGCTCAGCCATTGCCACCTTCAAAAGCCAGAGCCCATTTCTGGATGGCTTCAGACTGGTTCATGGGGATGAAGGCTTGCTGGTGTCTGGGACAGACAGGTAGTCCATGGCACAGCACCTACCCTGCCACTTTAATGCTCTGCTTTAGAAGTAGGCAAGATTTTCTGAATCAGCTTGGGGCTTAATGTGATGTGATAAATGCATGGCTCTAACAAAATTTTATCCATATGTGAGTGCAAATTACATTTACTGCTCACTTACAGAGCAGAGTTATATGCAGGACAGTATTAGGGAAAACAAAAGGAAAAATAATACTCAACAGAGCAATTCTTTGGGCACCAAGAAATACCACAGTCCAGTGCAACTGCCCTCACTGCAAACCTGATTCACAAATCATGGTGTTCTATGCAAGAATAACCACTGCAGCTTTAATTTAAAATGAAAACCATATTGAGAAACTTTGAATACAAAGACAAGATTTGTGGAATGTAAATATCTGGTAGGTGCAGTCAACCAGCACAAAATGTATTTCAAGAGAGCTGGAGCTTAATCCCTACTAGAGTGCAATGTGCTTACAGATCATCATGTACAAGGAATAAATTACAGCAGAGTTTGTCAACTAATTTGGTGGAGGTATGAATTCTTTATCTATTAATCAATGTAGGGAAGCATGAAGCACCTAGAAACCATTCATCTCACTTTAGCTTGTTGTTTAAATTTAATTAGAGTTGTTCTGATTTGATTGGGAAAAATTGGAGGTACCTTTGAATATTGAGGTGTCAAATGCAGAGTCGTGGGCTGATCTCGCTGCAGTGAGATCCTCAGGACACTGGGTCAAGAGGTTCAAATGTGTTTTGGTGTGGGGTTTTTTTTTTTCCAAAATGAACAGCCATAAAAATTGCTTACAGGGTAAGCCCCCTCATTCACAGGTAAATAAAAAGATGCTCACGGTGCCAGCACCTCGCCGATGTGAATGATGTCTGTAACTGTGAATTAGTTAATTTCTCGTTCATGCCTGCAGCAGTTTTCCCATCTTTCACTGGTTTCATCCTTCCTTTATTGTTATGTATGTGTACAAGGAGCATGTTTAATAGGGAAACTTCATTTCTTCACCTTTTATCCTTATCCTAAGCTTTTCCACCGCTATCAATGCTAAAAATTTCATCAGCTGCAGTAGGAGCAGCATTAGATCAATGTCTTTTTATTTTTAAATCCCTCACAAAATTGTTTACTTTTTCTTCCTGTAATTTCCATGGGGATTATAGATAAAGTGGTTACACCCATACATAGTTATGGTATGTTTTGCACTGCACATGGAGTATGTAGTACAGATAGTTGCAACCACAGGATCCAGTTGGTCACTTGCATTTAATTTTAGTTTGATTTTAAATCAATGACATTTGCTAATTTTTTGTTTTTAAAATGCTTTTATAAAATGAAAAGTCACTGCTAAGCCTTAGACTCCTACACACAAGACTTGAAAACTGCAGCCTCACTAAAAACCATGCACAAATGTGATATACATCGATGCATGCTTATTATGGATAAATATTGTTCTCTAGGTAGTGCCTAGAAATTTTAATTAACTTCAGATACTCCCTATTTTTGTCCACGTATGCAGATTTGAAATCTGTGCCTTCGCTGATTTTGACACTGTGCAATGATGTATCCGAGCTTTCAGATGTCTGGCTCTTAGAGTTGTGAAGTGATAAAACAAAGAAACCCAACCGTTTCAGCCTTGTCAATCTAGTTCTCAGTGGACAGATGCCCCGGTGCTAGAAAAGCATCATCCCATGCAATACCTCTTGGCAGTGTCCAAAAAAAGGCAGAGATCTTCTAGACACAAAAGACAGGCTTCTTATTGCAAAATAAATTTTGCTTGTGGCCACACTGAAGCTCGTGGGTGAGGCTGCAAAGGGGAAATGTGCATAAAGGCTGCATGTGCTGTGCCTTGTTTGTGCATGAGTAAGTGATTTCTGCTCTCACAGATAATCAATCTGATCTGCTTCTGGAGCAACTTGCCTCTGGACAGTGATGGATTAATGGGTGAAAGTCCAGGTTGGTGTATTGAGGTTTCTGGAATGAGCTGGGTTCATTATTAGAGTTTGTGGGTTACATCATTAAATAATTAAATGGTGTAATTAATTATGGATTTAAATATTTCATTGGATGCTTATCCAGTGGGAATTGACTAAAGTTTCTGAGAAAATGGGAGATTTTGGTTTATATGTTGGCACACCATCAAGGACAGCCCTGTCCTACTGGTATGTGGCCATGGCTCTATAGACTTGAAGGTCACTGCTGGAGGTCCCAGTACAACTCTCTTCTTGAGCAGTGCAGGGGAGGGGGGTGAGGCTTCAGGCTGGTCTGCTGCCCACATAGTCAGCCTGGGTTCAGCTGAGCACCTGGGAACACACAGCCCTAGAGGCACAGCTCCCACACAGCTCAGCCTGGTGAGCCAACACCTGCTGGGGTGGACAAAACCGTCCTGAAAGTCTTGCAAGATGGATTTAAAACCATGCAAAAAACCACTGAATTTATCACACGGAAAACAGAGTCCAAGTGAGAAAGACAGTGAATTGTTTTGATGCAGATGAGGTTTTATTTTTGGCTAATGATTTGTTTTTAATGTCACACATGGTATCATGAGAAGTTGCAGCATTCGGGCATTTTTAATGAACTCATATTGCCTGCATATCAGTAGGGATATTTCCACTGCTGCAAACACCATAAACAGTTTCCACACTGGGGTATGTTATACTGCAACCAGAATTGGTTCTTCTGATGGTTCATTTCTTTTATGCTGAGAATTCAGGACCAATTCAGCTTGGTTTTATGCATCATTAGAGATTTACAATTACTTTGCTATAGTTTCTTTCTGGAAGCCTATCTCTCATGGTTAATGCTACGGGAGTCCTGTTGTGTAGAGGCTGGTATTAGCCACCTTATGCAATAAAGTGTTTGAGAAGGATTTAGAGTTATGAGTGGCTAAATTCTCTGTGCTGTAACTGTAATACTGTTATCCCTTGCTGAGCTTGGGTTGAAACATTTTGCTGCTTCTCCTCAAATTAGAAAAAGTGCTGTTTCTTCCAGAGGTTTTGAATCATTTACATGTAATTTTTTTATTGGACTGCTGCAGTCAGAAATGAGGAATTGTGAGAAATTCCATTTGGATTTCATGATACTTAAAATACACTTATATTGTATTAGTATATAATGAAATGAAGGCCTCCTCATTTTTTATCTCACTTTTAAAAAGTGTAACCATTATTTGTGACTTTCTTTTGATTTTTGGATTTTATGTGTGTTGCTAAAGTCAATAAATTTCACAAGCTTTGCCTTTGGACAACAAGCAGTGGATCTGTATGTGTTATAATCTACATAATTCACCACTTAGATAAATACACTATTGCACTGAAACAAACATGTTATGCAGCGAATAATATGGACTCAATCTAAAGGCCATTAAAATCAATGAAAAAAATTCAAATTAACTTTTATAGCCCTTAGATCAGGCTCTAAATGGGCAAATTACAGTTATGGAGTTTCCCATTTACATACCTGTGTGCTGCATTTAATATATTTTATGGAATTGAAATTACTTGGTGCTCTTTTTCATGCTTTTTTAGGATAAGAATTTGCCAAGGGCATCAACAGCAGTTTTCCCAGGCTTCAGCACAAGGATTATATAGTCAATCCACAAATGACTCAAATATTTGAAAGAAGGGACGTGGTTATCATAGAGGCTTTGACGAAGCAAGGACAGGAGGGCTATCTGGTTTGTTCCATCAGAGATTCTCGTTCCCTCTCATTAACATACTCAGGACATCAGCACCAGCCATCAGTCCCAGGGGAATCACTTTAAACTTTTAAGAGAGTATACACAAAAATTCAGCCTTGCATTGTTTGAAATAGATCAAATCAGATTTGTCTTGTGTGAAGTTAGAAGAAAGGCGAGGGCACGGTAGCATTAGGGGAGCGATTCAAAGGTTGGAGAGAATTTTCAAATCCATTGTTATCACTTGGTAATCTTTCTTTTTTTTTACAGGGTTCTTGAATCCCACCAAGGATGCACTGAGCCAATTGCTATGTCTGTGATATCTGCTGCTGCTGTAAGTGTGAAAAAGAGATGCCTCTACCTGCTCTTTCTCTATGAAAAACGCTTTTGTTGCAACGCTGGAAATAAGCCATCAAAATATTTGATTAAACCTCTTAGGAAATTGTCACTAATCACCTTCTCTGCTCTTGATGGGATATATTTATGCATTATAAATATACTTACTATGTGTGTGTGCTCCATAAATCACATTCAGCACTTGTATGTGATGTATAAGCATATTCTATAGGATACACACAAATACAGATGCCAAACTCCCACAGAGTTCATCACTGGAAAATGTTTGAAGGATCTGATCCTTAATATTTAATGAGCAAGATGCTATTTCCTTCCTCAGCTTTTATCTCTGGTTTGGCATAGTCATTAAATTTGTTGTTTCCTTGAAAGATTATATAATTTATGACCTAATTTTAGGCTGTTGTGTAACCATGCTAAAATACTCATGGAGCATCCAGATTTCCTCATACAGAGTGTTTCAGCACTAGAACATGACCACTCAGCTCTGAGCTTCCCATCAGTAAAGAGTTACAAGTACTAAAGGAAAACAGCCCAAAAATATTCAGATAGCATTACAGGATTAGATTATGAGGGTTTTCATTTTTTTCCCTGTAAAAATACAATTTAGCTGCGTTACCAAAGGCTGCCACGTGCAGCGGTTGTCAGGAATCCCCAGGTAATGCACTAATCACCCAGCAACTCCTATTACTTAAAATCTTTTCCTGTAGCGGCTTCTGACTCTCAGACTTCTCTGGGACAAATTCATGCAGCCTTCATCGCAGGGAGGGATGTAAGGAGCTGGGGAAAAAAAGGTAAAGAGTGCCACAGTGCTTTAAAGCGACTCTCAGCGCCCTTGCCCTCTGGAAGGAAACACCACTTGCTCTGCAGCACCAGGCTGGCTGGGTTTTTTGCTGCACAAGGTGTTGCCAGATAACTCCTAAATGAATTACAGCCACATTTTTTGTGTGTGTGTCTTCCTTGTGTCCAGGGTAATTCAGTGGTGTCATAAATAGTGTCATGAGTTTCAGCTATTTTGTCAATTTAAACCATATTGTTTGGACCGGTCTTTCATCAATTTTAATCTATCAGCTATTGTATTAATGCATGTTGAGAGCACTTTATTCTGGTGTTTAAGAGAGGGAAGTGGTTGAGGACAAGGTTAGGTGCTTGCTTTGTGGCTGCAGCACAGTTATGAAGCTTTTTTTCCTCTTTTCCTGCCTTATCCCAAGGCATCTCATACAAATGCCAGCAGAGGGGTGCTGCATCCTCGGAGCAATAGACAACACAAACCTTCAGCTCGATGCACCCCTCGACCACGGCAACTGGATGAGGTGTACAGACCAAGGTGGGTGCCTACAGGAAAGAAAAATAATCCTTATGAGAAGATGACATTATTTCTTGGCATAAGAAATATTGGAGACTGTATCTACTTGGCGTTAATGGAGTAGTTCCAGGAAAGCAGCAGTGACCAAAGTGTTTTCAGTATCACATAATTCAAGAGTAAAATCATAATTCCAATTATCATTTCAGCCATTTCTGGCCTTGGGAAACCTATGCTAATATTTATTATTGTATGATTGACCTATGATTTCTTCATCATTTACATTAACAACTATGATATTCATAGTAACATCCTTTAAATCATATAAGCAGATGTCAACAGTGCATGATGAAGTCACATCCTGCAGACTTTTTATTTACTTAGTCCATTTTTTTTCTTGTAAAATAACTTTATGAGATGCATAATCTCACCTCCATGAGGCCTCTAGGGGCATATATAATCACCGAATGCATTTTCTATACTCTCACAAAATGAGACAATTCTGTCTGAGGTACAAAGTTACACAAAGTCAGTATTTCACTTCCACCACTGCCTGACATCATCTTCCTCACTGTGCAAGAAAATAGTTACTTAGCTCTTTGACAGGAATGACCAAAAAGGCTTTGAAACAAAAAAATTGGTAGGAAACTTAGGAATGAAAATGGAATAGCTTGATTTAAAGAATTTAGCCTCTTTGCTGGGTGCAGAATTTGGCTTTTTGACTTTGTCAAATGCTTTGTCAAATGGCTGGCCTGAACATAGACACCTCTAACCTCTGTTTTTCAAGTACAAATCAGAGAATTGCCCAGAATACCCAAAGCTAGAAGCTGATCCTTTTTTTTTTAGCATCTAAATATTTCCTTTGCCCGAGTAAGCATATATCTGGGTAAATTAAACTGTTGCATTTATTTTCCAGGCAGCTTCCTGAAGCATGTTGCTTCTGCTACTTTTCCTTGAAAATAGATTATTGTTCCAAACAGGCATTACCAGCTGTAATCCTTGTCAGCTCTGAAATCACCTTTTATTCTTTCTGTCCCTCCCAGTACAGGAGAGAGTACTGACAGATTCCTTGGGGCTGGAGCACTGAATTCTCAGCTGAGGAGGACAGCCACCTCTGCACCTTGCAGGTGAGGAGCCAAAGGCAGCCTAAGGCTTCTTGTTGCCTCCAAGTAAAGTTGATATACATTTATCCACAAAGAGACAGTGAATTCTTTTTCAGAGTGTTCTGGTGATGTGCTGAAAGGTTTCAGTTCTGTTTGTGTTCCATACCCTATACTCATCTTCCTGCTTTTGTCCACCTCCGGAGAGCACAGCGAGGTGCTTTTCAGCATCTCCTTGTGAAATGTGCCCCATCTGTTAACCTCAGGAGACTGGGACCCATCAGTGCTGTCTTTCATTGTCTTCATCTCATCTATCACTTTTTATACTGAGTTTACAACATCTTAAAGTGTTTAGGATGTTTCAGAGACTCTTTTTTAATCATTTTGAACACATTTTGAAGGCTTTTGGGCCCAGGACAGCCTGTCAGGCAGGTGGACTCTTCTGCTTCCTGGGCATTTAGCCCTGAAAATGCCCTCGCATTTCTAGATGTAAGGGAAGGTAAAAAGGTCTGAACAGTCCTAGATCATGTTTCTGAAGATTGGCAGTGTATTATAATTATTAACAGTTTCTGTAATGGTGCAGGTTACAGACATGGGACGAAACACCTGCAGTAAACCTCCTCAGGCGAAATTCTCCTCAGCTTCAATCACGTTTTTTCCGGAGAAGAGACCGCTGGCTGTGCTCAGGGCGATCCGCCTGTTCCTGGCTGAAGAGGCACTTATAATCTACTGCTGAGAGACTTATTAGCAATGTAAAAAAGAATTTCAAGCAAGAAAAATATTCTTCCTGGAAGAAATATCTTTTTTTGTAAAATTAGCTTTGCTGACAGAAATAATTGGGCTGACTCCTTGTGACTATGGATGTTATTTGTTGCTCCTTATCTTACCAAAGCAAAGGATACTACATACTTTGAACCTTGTAAATAATTGTTTCCAATGTGGTTTTTTGGCTTTTTTTTCTCTATGTATAAATTCTTTAGAGAAAAGCTGGTTTCTAACTGTTTCTCTTCCAAAGCTTGTACAGCCCAGCTTTTTCCCACTCTAGATATATTTCCCTTCTTTGGGATTTATTATTTCTTAAATGTTATAAAAGTATCTTTAAGGGTAAATCTAGAGCTTTTACTCAGATTGGAAAAGTCATTCCTCAAGTTTTAAGAAACTGGAAAGAGAGAAAAAGAATCAAATCAAACTATACTCTGAATGGTTGGTGGAGGGGTTGGCTGTTGGCTGGTGGTTCATTTCCTCTGGGCTGGACAGAAGCAGGGAGTTGCTCTTCCCCCTCCACCCCACCAGCACTCACTACTCCCTCCTGTGCCAAGGAGAGGGGCTTGGTTTTCTTGCAAACAATTTTTCTTCCTTTCATTTCACTTTTGCAGCCACAGCAACAAATACTAACCTAGAAACAGGGCAGAAAGCTCTCCCAGCATGTGTGTTATTAAAGCAGTGTCAGAGGCCTGCAGGAAATCCACGCTTATTATTTGCATAAAACCAAGCAAACTCACAGATGTGGGAAAACTGAAATGCTGGAAAAGCAAGGCATGACTTACTCCATCATCCTGGAAAGTTGAATGGGAATGGTTTTTTGTTATCTATCTGCTACCTGTCTATTTGTTTACTTATGTTGGCAAAAGATGCAAATAAGTGTAAGTCTGTACCTGGAACAGTTACCTTGCCTTGTGTTCACAGAGGTGATAAGGCTGGATATGATTTGGACAGGCCTGAATAGCCCAGCTATTGGGCAGCTGCCCATGCTCGTGTTGCCACTGGAACAGGGCTTAGGGTTAAGTCCTGGTCTTCAGCCTAAGACAGGAACCTAAATCAGGTAGCAGCAAAGCCCAAGGTGTCTGTGGGCAATGTCTGGAGTTGCAGGAGCTTCACAGTAGTTCCCAAAGAAAGGATGTTTGCTGAGACACCTTGTTGCATTGCTCTCAAATCAAGCACACAAAACCCCCATGACCAGTGCAGGGCTTGTCAGCCTTTCTTCTAGTCATGATCCGGCTGCTGTTGAGGGAGGCTGATGTGTTTGTGCCACGGTGTCATCCCCCAGCTGTCTTCGAACACCAAGCAGATGAAAGTAATTCCTGTGAAGCCCAGCTGCAAGACTGTTTTTTCAGGTCTTTAAGTAAGAACCTGATGGTAGGAGGCTCTCACTGAGACCGATCTCTCCTTCCCCTCCTCCAAAGGCAGTGTGTTCAGCCTCAGATCCCACCAGTAGCTTCTCAGGTCCTCAGTCAATCCTTTTCTCCCTGACCCAACTGAAGTGGGAAGGAATTGAGAATTTCCAGGGTTTCTTTTCCTACTAACAGGGAAAAAAAGTTTGTGATTCTTAAGAAAGCACCTTACAGCAGATCCTGAATGGGAACATTGGTGTTTGATGCCATCCATCAACAGTGTTGTGGCTCCTCCAGCTCCTCTCGTGGTGGTGGACAGGAGCTGTCAGGGAGCGGCGTGTGGCCTCTGTGCCTTAGTGGAGTGGGGTGGGAGCCATGCTGGCAGAGATCCTTTCTGCAGAGGGGATTTCTGCACTGACAATTCTTGGCTCCTCTAGGTTACTTTGGAGCTGCACAGAATATATAATGTTCTTTGCACTCACGGAGGGACTGACAGGGAACTTCAATACAGACTGCAAAGATAGATCATATCCCAGCAACACTGTTTGCTGCTGCTCCAAAATCATTTTACTTGTTCCTGCAGCTACTATAAAGCCAGAAGAGCTCTCTATATTTGCTTCCCGGATGCCTTTTTCTCCTCTGCTTACAACTATAAAAGCAGCTTTTCATGCTCCAAATCAGAGATAAATTGAAATCGCTGCTGAAGAAATAAAACACAAGGCTAATCAAATTGTAGCACAGGAAGCAGCCTTCAGCCAGTGCATTTTTTCAGAGCTATTTTTAGAATATATTTTTATTTGTCACTCCATATGGGAAGTCAAACCCATATGGTTTAGGAGAATGGAAGGTTGTGCTTTTATAGAGATCTCACAAACCATCCCTGCTCAGCCATGTACTTAAACATGTGCTTAAATCCAATTGTCTGTGATGGGACTGAAGCACATAAACTCCTCATGACTTGGGCCCTGTCTGAGGTTGTAACAGTGTTACTCCCTCCTGAGGTGTAAAACTGTTCTATATTAGTTAAACCAGACTCCAGTTAACTTGGCTCTTCTTAATCACAACGTCTCATCTATACACTTGCCTTTTTCTTTCTCACTTTTTCATCACCTTTTCCATCATTTGGATACCCTGATGAGTGCAGTTTGATCTAGCACCAGGCAGGATGCAAAGCTGAACATCCATAACAATTGATCTCCTGTTTGTCACAGTATCTTCTGCTCATCACAGATGTTGCAACCCCACAAATTTCAAGAGTAATGTTGGCTGATGAATTCCCAAATCTATAACAAAAATCATCTTTGAAACTCAAAGAAATCTTGAGGTTCTCTGTAGGCAGACTTTTGCTACCTGAGCTCACCCTAAGCAGGCAGGAGAAATGTGAATTGGGAAGGGTTTTATCCTGTGGTTCACCCCAGCTGTATGCACAGAAAGCCAAGCAGCACCATGTGAGAGGTGAGGGGCAGGGTTAAATGGCACACCAGTACATATGAAATGCTTAAATAACTCTATTAATGTATCTGGGAGTATAGCTGACTTTGTCTACCAGTGATCTGCAAGACACAGAAAAATGTAGCTGGGTGTTTTTATATGCAATATCATGAGCAGAGGCTCAGAAATCAGGGTGGTGGGAATTATGTGGCTTCAGCATCACAGACACCCTGCAGAACCTCTTTCTGACTAAAGGAGAAGTACTTTTCTGTGTTACTTTGGATTCATAAGTTGTATTTGGCCTCAACCTGAGAGCAGAGTGAAAACAAGAGCAGGACATAAAGGCATTGACAGTTAATATTTTTATACTTCTTAGGAAACGTTTCTCTAACCTAAAGTGCAGGTAAAGTACAATGGGAACAGGACAGCACAGTGAAGGATTCAGTGTGGCAGAAGGATGGGAAACGAGATTTCTGAGTTTGTTTTGATGCTGCTTCCACCAAGTAGAAAAGATGTTATACTAAAATTGTTCATGGAAACTGAGACTTATGGATTATTTTGTTGGAAAGTCAGGAAGACAATCACTGATCTATTTTCTCCACAAATATGAAACAGAGATCTTGTGTACAAAGGGACAGTGTTAAAATAACCAATGATCAGAAGGGACTAAAAGGAAAAGCCTGGGGTTAGAGCAGAGATAAACTGTGAAAAGTTTTAAAAGAAATGTTATGAAGCCATATTTGTATTCAAAATCTGTTATCATTTTGAAATCAAAATAACTACTGTTAAATTATTTGTTCGAAGTAGCTTTGTAGCCAGAAAACCCCCATTGCTTGTATCCCACTTGAAAAAAAGTTGTTCTATACCATTACAAAATCCCAAAAGACAAGAGAAATCATCTGGATTTATAATGTTTCAGCGTATTGGAATCAGATGCAAGCAACTGGGTTTTCCCAGAAACGTTATTCTGGAGTACTTGGATAGCACAACTTTTGGGCCAGGTGCTTGGGTTGAGTGTGTGACGTGGGTACATGAGTACTATGAGGTGGACTTGTGATGTTGCTGTGCTTCCTGAACATTGCTCAGCACAGCTGAGCATCATGGCCCCAGCAAAGCCAAACAAGAGTTTGCTCATGACTTCAGCTGAGCCAGAATTTCATCCCAGGCTGGGAGTAGCTGATGGAGAGTACCACAGGCTGGTGACCTGGAGCAATTTCAAGTCAGTGATATAGAAGTCACATAACCAGTCTCCCAAATTTCACCTTGGGTTTTCCACTGAGTTTCCATTCATCTTGCAACCCTGTAGATAATGTGTTAAGACATTATTCTTAAAAAAGTAAAGAATTAATTTCTTTAAGAGATGGGCAATTTGTAGAAGATATTCATGTAATTTTGCATTCTAAATGTGATTTATATTTATAAATAAATTTGCATAAAATCTCCAGCACTCGATGTCATAGTTCTATTTTATCTTTAACTCAGATGCTCAAGAAATGTAAATTATTTTTACAGCTAAATAAAAGCTATACAAAGCTGCCAGGAAAGAATAATGAGATACACATTGTCCCATGCAGCCATGATAAATCCAGCAGCACCATGGTTACAGTCAAAATGTGAGGCCATCAGCAACTAGGGAATATCAACACATATAGATTCCTCTGACTAGATTTAGCAAACTAATCTTAACTGGAAAAGCTCCTGACACTAGGTCAGCAAGTGAAAATATTTACCTGAAAGACAGGCACCGAAAATGAGGAGGAACATGTGGTTTATATGGCAAGGGTTTATTACAGATTAAAAACATCAGCCATGGTTGAGCCAGGCTCTGCATATGAGCTGTGCAGAAATAAGGATATCAGTATTCTTGTAACATGGTGAGGTTTGAAACTTACTGGTAGATTTGCTAATCACAGTATGGGCTTATAAAATATGGCTTGGTCATGAGGATGGCAGTGTTGAGAAGGTGTATTTGCACCTGCTTAGTCATTGTGATAAAAGGCTCCAGTGCCATGGCTCTTGATTGACTAATGGATTAAGAAATGGGTTCTCCTCCTTAGAATTTAACTCAAACATAAGGAGACAATTATACCAAATGAGGGTGTGAAGAGCTTCAGCTGATGCTAATCAAAGGAAAGTGATTAAAGGTGCACTCAGGACAGCTGCCCTTCTTCTGGTGAGACAGCTTAAGGGACAAGTTGCCTGGATTTTCAAGAGGGCAGTCCTTTCTTTCCTGACTTGCTGTGAGGGATGCAGGTAGGTCTCATCATTTTTGGGTTTTATCTTGTGTCTGACTACATTTCTCAGTAACAGCTGGGGTTTTTTGTGTGTTTTTGCTGGTTGGTTGTTTCTGGAAGTGTCATTATCCACCCTGCTCTCTAAAGTTTGCATAAAATGAACTGAAGCTGATAGGCACAGCGCTGCTAACAGGTTGCTATTGCCTATTTGCTGAACTACAGTAGACTTTCTTTAACTAAACTCCCTAGTGAGGCCAGACTGCAAGGTGCTGAGCACTTTGTCATGAAGGTGCTGAGCAGTTTAAGGACTGCTGGGTCCTCATCATCCTGAAGAGCTGAACCCTGTGATGATCAGTTTTCCCAAGCGTGTGGACAAGAGTTTGCGGTGAATAGGGACAGCCTAAAACTTGTCAAAAGAAATGCTTTGTTTTGCTGAATCCAGGCAGTGAATGCATGTGCATCTTGGAGAGCATGGACAGGCCTGTTAACTCCTAAGGACCACTCATGTACCTTAATTGAGTATGTACATGAATAGTTAACTGGCTGGGATCAGCATAAACATCCCTGAATGTCAAGCTCTCTTCTGTGTTTATTTTGTAAAGCTAATGACCACCAGGCATTCAAAACCTGGTTCTGGACTTTGGAGATGCTGAGGCACCTGATTTTGTATTTTTAAAGGTGAATGCCTTCACCTTAAATGTCTTTGTTTCAGAGACATTGGTGCAATGAGGAGCAGTAAACTTGACTTCCTTGGAAGTTTAAGATTGTTTATAAAATGTCCATAACTTAAAAAAGGAACCAAATAATTCTGCTTAGAAACATTTAAAAACAAAACATCATGCTCAGCAGACAGCTCTTATGACAAGGCTCTACCCAGACTGAGTTTTTATGCTTGAGTTATAAACCCTTGAAAAATGGGGATCCTAATGCAAAAGCTGACGCAGCTTTAAATAAAGCAGCTCTAGTAAGTGCTGCTATAATTATTTGCTCATTAATTACAAATTTTGCAAGACATGAGAGTAACACAAATTGGAAAATAGGAATAATTATCAGTAATAATGCCACAGAAGCTGGACACATTGAAAGTATCTTCCTCTTTAAATTTAATAATAGCAAGACAGCTAGGAAACTAATAAGAAATACATAATTGAAAATTAACCTTGCAAATCTGCTGTTAATAAACCATGGTACTCTTGCATTACAATGATTTTACAGAGTCCTTAATTTGCATTTGAAGTGTTATTCCAGGTAATACTTGGTGTATTCACAACAATTAGTATGTCTTAGAATTAAAACAAAAAGATGCAAAGTAGGATTTAGTATGGGCTGAAGAGTGCAGAACAGTGTATGCTGTAGTTTTTGGTAGCTTGGAGCTCAAATGATTGGAAATCAAAAGTACAATGGTGATTTTAGTGCTGGCTGTTCTGCCTGAATGCTGGTTTTGTTGTTGAATTTGAGTGTTATGATACCTTCGCTTGTGTGAATGCACCAGGTGAGCTGTTGGTTCCCTCGTGCTTCCTTATCCTCTGAGGTGTGAGGCTGGTTTGCCTAGGGATGGTAACAGGTAGCCTGTGCTCTTTGGAATACCCTCCATACTTCCTTCGTTGTGTCTGAGTAATTGTAATTTCTTTAAAGAGGCAAGCTGCTGGAGGCACTGGGGTTTGTTGAGCAGGGTGAGTCCGTGCAGCCTGAGGTTTAGTGTAAAGGTGCTGTTTGGCTGCAGATTGGCACCCTGTGCCTGAGGTTTGCCTGTGGTTTTGCATCCAGAGAGAAATGGTACTTCTTTATGGATGTTTTATATCTGTTGACAGTCAACAGAAGTCTAAAAATCTGTTAATCAATTTGCAAGTAAGGATGAAGAGAGTTGTGTATTCAAAATTCAGGCTGAGTCAACTGCTCTTGCTAAATATCTCCCACTCATATAATAAACCTGATGTATATTGCTGCCTTACATTCAGTAACAGAAAACTTGAATGTTTGTAGCCAAGAAGTTTTACAATTGTTTTACAATTTTTGGGACTTATATCTATCAAGCTCTGAGTGCTTAGTTAAAAAAAAAAAATGGACTATAAGACAGACTAATGTCCCTGACCACAGGATTGTACTTCTGGCAATGCTAATGCCAGTAGAGGCGTATAGAAGGTTCAAAGTTGTGTATGACCAAGGAGCTTAAAAAACAAAAAGAGAAAAAATAACCCAGAGCCCTCCAGTGTTTGGCATCAGAGAGGAGGAACATTGTACACAAACAATTAGGTTAAGAGTGTGTGCTCCAAACAGTGTTTCTGCACAATTCCAAACTCCATCGAGGGCTGCATGTAAAATATTGGCTTCTTTGTGCAAACTCACAAATCCTAGGGAAAAGGCCATTAGGGGTCAGCAATTCAGCTGTTTGTCTGCTCACTTTATGTAAGAGGTTAGCAGCAGTATGCTTTTCGTCCAAAGCCAGCAATAGCAGTTCTGAAAGAGCTGTGGCTCCCCTAGTAGTGATAGAAGAAGGGGTCCTGAAATAAACCTCAAATGTGGATAGTCTTTGATTTGACCTTTTGTCCATTTGTTTGGCTATAAGCGTATGCTTAGCGCAGCACATGAGTCCTGTCACTCCATTCCCTAACAGCCTATACAGCTCAAACACCACCAGAGCAGACATTTTTTCCTCTGTTTCAGTGTGATTTGGGGAATTTGGAAAATGTTTTCATGTGGGACAATGAGGCATTTCAGCTGTCTGAGCTCCTCTTTGTTATATGGTAAGCAAACCTCCCATCTCCTCACAGACTCCTGGTGAAATCCCAACAGCATTGTACATCTCAGTGGCTTCAGCCCATGGGAGGAGAGCACAATGAAGTCCCCTTCCAAATGCCTTTGAAATTGATTTATATGTTCAATACAAAAATGAAATATGACTCTAAAGTATCTTCTGCTTTGTGAGCAGACCATGGGAAACTCTCTAAGCAGTGTAGACCTTATTTATGTGTCATCATGGCCATGTGAGACTTGAAATGAGGTGATATGAGGAGAGTTTCACTTTGTCCATGAAGCTTTGTCAAAGTGGAGCAGAGTGGGAATGGATGTTCCTCAGCTGAATCCCAGTCAGGATGCAGCCAGTGCACTTGTGAATGTGAGAGTTAAGAGCATGGAGTTAAGATAATCCAGAGAAGAACTACTGAAGACAGCTCAGATGCATCTTCCCTTCCATGTGTATTTGTTGGTCTTTTTAGCAGTTCCTCAGAGCAAGAGCTGGGGTTGTGCTGAATTTTGTGTGGGAGCTCAGAAGCTCAGCCAGGCTCCCAGCCTGAGAGACGGTGAGCAAAGGCATGTCTTGGGTAGAGAAGGCTTTGAGAGCTGAATGGATGAAGAGGAGCAGGGAGCAGGCAATCACTGCTCCAACCTTGAGAAAAAAAGAGATAGAAAATACTCTCCCCTCCATCTGAAAAACAGGAGGCTCTGAGAGAAATGTGTCTCTTAATGGTGCTCCTGAGGCAGCTTCTGCTAGTGATTCCCAATCAGTATTCTGTTCATCACCACTTTCTCAAGGCAAGACATAAAGGAACAACTTAGCCAAAAGGAAGTTATTTTTAGAAGATAGAGAGATGATTTTTTTTCCCCTAACATTCTGCTGTTATTTATGTTGCATAGTTCTTGAGTTATTTATTTCAGTGGGAGTTGATGCAAAGTGGGACGGTGTTTAATGTGTGGAAGGATGGTGAAATCCATCCTACAGCTGTCCTTGCTATTTCAGGGCTGGGCTGTGATAGTCTTTCCAACCTGCAAATTGGATGGCACTTTTTGGATACTATCAAAGTGTTTGCTGTTTGTGAGGGGTGTTTGTCATCTAAAGTCCCCTTGGCTTCCAGCAGACTGACCATGTTGCTGCAGTATGTTTTAAGCTGCCATTTCACTCAGCCATACTCATTTTTAAAATGCTGAAAAGCAACTGGTAATTCACAGTGTGCTTCAAGGTAAAAATAAGATGTTTATACTTTTCATCGATCAAAGCTAATTTATGCAAACTGGGCTCTGCTCACAACTGCAGCAAGGTATAAATGGTGACATCATTGAGCATGAGCTCTGCCAACCTGAGTTAGTGTTGGAATGACAATGGAGTGATTTAACTGTTATGATCTCACTTGATATTGCATACTTAAAATGTAGCCTAACCTGTAATTCAGGGTTATATGAAGTACACATTGTGGAACTGTTTCAGAGCAGATTTTGACACAAACTTTGCAGTTAAAAGAAATGGCTGAGGTGACACATACACTGCATTTGCTGTTACTCTGTAAGGCTGGTATAAATTCTTTCAAAAAGGAAAAAATTACTGTGGAATATTTTCTGTTAGATGTGTGTGTATATAGAGACATGCATGCAAAAAGGGGGAAAATCTGGAATGTTATCTTATGCTTTCTGATATGAAATCATTGCAGGAGAAGAAAATAACTTGATTCAAACAAATACAGTTACATTTTTAAATCCCAAACCCTGTCCTCCTTGCAACAATGACAATAAGAAAATGTAGATCAGGACCATGAGTTAGAACTTAAAATAACAATTTTAGTTTCCAGCCTCTTTTACAGAAACACTGTTAAAGTGATCTCATATTCAGTGAGGGAGGTATTGCAGCTGGTCTGAAAAACCATCATTTAAAGCAGCAGGAAAAGAAAAGCTTGTTTTACTTGATGTTTTGGCTCCCCAGGTGTGTGACTGATGGGGGAGGATGTGCTGCTTTCTCCTATCCATGTCTCAGTGCCAGCCTCTGCAGGTGGAAGCCTTCAGTTGGTTTGCTCATCTTGTACTTATTTGTATGAGAATTAGAATAACAAGCTTTACCTACTATTGTGCAGTGATGAGAGGCAGAGCTTAGGCTGTGTTGATGGAGCAAAATATCTAAGCTAACTAAACCTGAGCTATGGGACAGTCTGACAAAAGAGCAAATTGTGACTAGTAGCATCCCAATCAAAACTGTGCAGGCAAGCTACTTAAATATCTTTAGGATGAAACTCAGTGAACACAGGAGGGATCAGCTGTGAACTTCATCATAGAACAGTAGAGGTTGGAAGGGACCTTCAGAGATCACCTAGTCCAACCTCTCTGCCAAAACAGGTCCACTTAGATCAGGTCACAAGATTAGTCACAGCAGTAGGAGGTTGGGATAGATGAACCAGGAAAAGCTTTTCTAACTTGTGTGGGTTTAACCACTCCACTGGCCTCCAGCACTGTACCTAAAGGGTCTATGGGTTGTGGAAAGGAGATTGCTGTGAGGATGACACCAAAGTGGAGGAAGTAGCCTCTAAGTCAAAGGACAGGACTCCAACACAGTCTTGTTAGGCTGCAGAAATGAGTTGGTGACCCTCATGCAGAGCTTTGCATCATCTGTGATGGCCTTCAGTGGGTTTGCAGTAACTCCATGCAGCCAACCATACAGGCTGCAAACTGAGAAGCATCTCTTCAGCTGAACATAAGTCACTAGATTGTCCTTGCAGTGAGGAAGTCAATCCTCAAAGCTTGGATGAAGAGTCTCTGCCTTTGAAGTTGTCCCTTGTTGTTGTCAGTGAGGGATTCAGTCAGAGGGAGTTCAGCAATGCATTCAAATGAAATTATTCTGTGTTTAATTATCACACTCCTTTTGCAACTGCCTTTAAATTCTAGGAAGGAATGATTTGGGGCTCAATTTTTTTGTAGAAATGTGACATTGTTTGCACCTGCAGTTCCATTAAGCCTGAGATTTGCAAAGGTCCATTCTTCATGACCTTAAGGGTCGGTGTTGTTTTTCATTTTTGGATGAAAAAAGACAACCAGTATCCCAGAAAAGATGTGGTCAAACCTTGAGCCTGCAAACTGAGTTGTCAGAGGAAAATGACCTTTTTTCACTCTGTCATATTCTATGTTATAAAGCCAGGTCTGGTTGCTCTTCAGTGGCCACCAGCAGCTCAAAGCTGAAAGCATGTTTTGATGGCTACTCAGCATGTCTCAGGCTGAGACACTTCATACTGAGGCAGGGAGAGTGGATTTCGTTGGTGAAGCTTTTTGCACCCATGTTTGAAAATGTTTTGCAGGGACCTTTTTCCATACTAGTGGAATGACCTTGCCATTGCTATAAATACTTATCAAAAGCAATGATTATTAGTTCAAATGTTTAAAATATAGGGACATGAGAAGTATTTACCAAATATGACTTTCAGTTGAATTAGATAACAAAATGAAAGGGAGGGGTGTGCAAATCCAGAATTCTAGGATTTTTAGTTTATTTAAATGCTAAAATAGGATTTTTTTTGGTCCTAGTGTTCCTAACAGCTAATAGAAAATTTTGTGTTTTCAATCAGAATCAGTTTAAGCCACTAGAAAACAGGCTTTGTTCTTATATTGATAGAAACCCAGTATTCTTCTTTCTTCCTGTTTGCCCTCCCCTGCCCTGGATGCAATGGAAGTAAACACAGTAGAAGGATTTGTATTACCAGCAAAGAACAATTGCAGCAGTGTTTAAATCCACAAGGTTTCAGGACTGTAACTGAAGTTTATTTGAGGGTGGGGGGGAAAACATTTATCCTACTTCTTTTTTTTTTAAAGGCTTTCAGTTTGCATTATCCATTCTTATCGTACATGAACAAATATTTTTCCACAGAAAAGGAATAATTCTGATTCTGTTCCTAAAATAGCTTGGAAGCCATGAGATCCTAGGAATAGGTTTCTCCCTCTAGTGGCAGGAGAAAGGAAGATACAGAGCTTTCAGAACAGGTAGCTTCTTTTTTATTTTTGAGAAGTATATGAGAGAAAAGACCTGCTGAGCTTTTTTTATACGACTTCAAAGAAGATTTCCTATGGCACGAAATATCTGCAACTTCTTTATGTGTCTACTTAGTCATTTAAATGCTTGTAAAACTTAGATACTGGAACAAGGATGTTTCTCTAAGTTTTAAAATGACCTTGGGGCTCAAAGTACAACTTGAGGCAACTTGATAAACACAAATACTAATGGGTTTGGTGTCCTGCTCTCTCCTGTTGGGAGAATCACAGAGCAGGTGCTGTACTTGGGGGTAAAGGCTGGAATCAGCTCAGCATCTGTATATAATGCCTAGCACTAGGTAGCCTGCAGAGAGAGAGGGATGAACAATCTTCAGAGAAATGCTTTGGTGAACATTTGAGTTACATTTGAGGCTAATGTGCTAATTTGACATGTGTTCTCAATGACTAAATGATCCTGTGTGCCTTTACAGAGTATCTAAACAGTATCTATACTTTATCTATGGGCAGAAGAGTCTGATCACCACCCATAAGTCAAATAACAAACACAACGAATCAAATCTACACTTTCTGTCCTATTTCTGCTTTCCATTGCTGGTTGATGCCTTTTACTACCTGAGAAGAGCATCAGACCACTAGTACTTGTTTCGGCTTGGTCAGAAAGGTTGATCTGAGGAGGGAGGCTGTCTGAAATGCTTGATTTTTTTCCCCCCTTGGGTTCTGAAACTGTTGTCAGTGTTTTAACCCCCATGGCTCAGCTGCTGCTTCTTGTGAGACTATTTCAGTGAAGTGTTACTGTAATAGAAGAGATTATGTGAATGAAAAGTTGAAAAAAACATCTCAACAATAGGTATAATATGTCCTTTAAGCTCTATAGCACTGAAAATACTGCTCAACTGAAGGATGTGAGTTTTTACCAAAAGAAAGCACAATAAGACAACTTCAATTCTGATGTGGCTGAGGAGCTGCTGATGGTAGACCCCAGCCAGGTGTTGGAAGTTACCTTTGTCTTACCAGGTTGGGAGTAGCCCCTGTGGAACTTGTCTATGTGGAGCTTTGCCTTGAGAATGCCTAAAGAGGAAAATATGGGCAACATCTGTAGTGTACCTTATTACATGCATGGTGTCCCTTGGGAAACAGGAAATGTCTACCTGACCTGTAAGGTCAAGTGCAGTAGTCCATGAATTTGAAAGCCTTCCAATCAGGAGGAACTTGGTGACTTCAGAGTGAAATGTAAACTCTGTTCCTTCCAGGTGAGATGGTGAATTGGCAAGACAGTCTAATTGCAGCTTCTTGATGTGAAAGAACATTTTTTTTTGCCCTTTGAGGGCTACTGCTTTGTAACCTGTTTCATGTTGGGACTCTTTGAGGAAAGAATCTGCCACAGGAAGATTTGATTCTGGCAGACCTGAGTGTGCCTGCTGTGTAGGTCTGTAGCTGCCTGAGCTCAATGAAGCTAGAAAACCCCTTGGCAAAGGGTCGCATTGGCCTGTCACCTTGTTCTCATGACTGGGTCAGTTTGCTGCAGATGTTTGCCCAGCAGCCATCACCATGCTTCCTGGAAAAAGGTTATTTCAGTATAGAAAACATATCAGGACTTGTTTCATTCATACTGTTATCCTCTTAAACCTTAGTTACTTTCTAAACCATAAAGCGGTACTTTAACAAGGTCACTTTGGACAGTATCTTGCCCAAGCTCTGGCAGACACTTGGGCTGCTTTTCCAGCCTCTTGTTTCTGCACAGTGCCTTAAAACTGTTCTAATTTTATTTTACCTCCCTGTGAAATTTCCTTTCATTCAGTGCCTCTGCTTTTCTTATCACTTTTTACGTTTTCAGCCTCATTATGCAATTGCTCCAATCCTGCTCTGTATTTGATGTTTTCTAACTTGTGTCTGCCTTTTTTCCACTGTTGATTACTTTTACATTTCTCTGTTCCTTCTCACTGGCTTTAAAAATCAAATAGAAAAAAAAAAAGCTTGAACATTCCCTATGCAATTACTGTGAGGTGTTACATATAACCCCTGGGCATACATTGATTTATCTTTGAACACTTTCCTCTGTGTCCTTTCTCTTCCTAGCTTTATCATGTTGAATTTCACCCTGCACTTAGTCTCCCAACTTTGCTCTGCTAAAATCTAATCTACTTGTTTCTAACTTTAAGTTGAACATTAATCCTAGTGAAATCCTGAAAGACTGCAGCACTGATTCTCCCCCACACTTGCATCACCACTCATAGTTGCTGTTATGAAAGGATTGCTCAGGAAATGCTCCTTCCAAAAAGCCATCATCTTTCCATACATACTTCAGGTGATGAAACTAACACTTGCACCCAAGACCCACTGTAGGGCTGCTCACAGGAAAGAAAATATTTCTTCAAAACATTCAGGAGTCTAGCTCACATCTCTATCCAAATTTTAGCCTTTCACTTTCATGTGGTCTCAGCTGAACACTTAAGCATTTGCTTAAATTTGAGCAACTAAGAAATTGGTTACAACTAATTTTCCTTCTATTAAGAGTGTTGCTCTTATTCTTTGGGCTACAGATGCACTCTTTGTCTGAGCTGGTGTCCAGTGGATGAAATCAATGTAAAAATTCTGGTGGTGAGAGCAGAGCAGGTGCATCACTGGTGCTCTCTTGCCAGGTGTGGGAGAGACATGCAACAAGAACACTGGGAAGAGTTCTGCTACCATCCCTGCCCCTGAGGCACGGTGCTTCCTGTGAAAGGTCTTTGTAGCTCATGCCATGGGAGTAGATATGATTGTGGGCCAGTTTCCTTGGAAAGGAGTGGAGCATTTAGTTGAGTCATGCTAGAGGTGAATTTAAAGAAAGAAAATTGCGTTATCCTAAGTCATTGTTATAGGAACCCATTGGACCAGGATTTGACTTTGTAACAGAGTTGCACAGAAAATATTTTAATAGATAAATTAACAATAAAGGCTCATTTACACCCTACAAACACAGACTCCTTGTCTGCCAGGCAATGTGCGGCTCAGTTAAAACACTAAAAATCTGATGGGTCCAGTGAGAGTTGAATTAATGAGAAGGGATGCTCAGTTGCTGGTGAGAGTGCTCAGTGATGTGCTCTGCAGAATGGATGAAGCATCCAGCTTTTCTTCACTGCAGAGAAGGGAGTATATAAGTATTCTGTAGCACTGCATGCTACAGACTTGAGAAAACAGCCTTTTGCATAAGTCTTCAGATTTACCAGTAGAACAGTCTTCTGCAGAGTGGTTTCAGTCAATAGCTGTGGTCTAAGAAATGTCTTTAAGCAGTGAGAAGAGACAGCCTGATCATGGCAATGTCCATAACAAGTCTCTGGTGAAACGTACCTACATTGAATCATGCCAAGGTTGCTCACGGCTGCAGCTGGGACAGAATGATGAAAGCTGTCATTGGGATCCAACAAGAGGGACTGTGCAGAGAAAGTCACACCAGTAGAGAAGCAAACTGCCAAGAAATGAGAGTGCATGAAAGGAAGAGGATTTTATGTCCATGAGATGTAGCTGTAAATGGAAGAAAGGCAGTAGCATCTCCTGCAAGCTGAAACAGCAGCTGGTGTGGGGGGATGAGATGCTGTGACTTCCTTGCACCCAAAGTCTTTCAGGGAGTAGCCAAGCACTTTGCTTATGGGATTTTAACCAAGCCATGGGTGAGGTGTCTTCAGGCACCTCAGGCAAGAGAAGACAGCTCTGGCCCAGCAGCAGTGATCAGCAGAAATATCACATTTTGAAGACTTTTTCCTATCCACATCTGTGGGCTGGCAAGAGAGGACAGTGGCTTGTTGCAGGCTGGTCACTGCTGGTCAGCTACATTTGTGGACCTGACAGCAGGTGAGCAGCAACATAGCAGGCACCCATGGCAGGGGAAAGACAGACCTTGCCAAAGGCTCTGGGACACTGGTCTCGATGCAAATACTGCTCTTTGACACTGCCACAAGTTTCCTTAGAACTGACAGGGATTGATCAGCATCCAATCCACATGTTAACACAAAGGTCTGGAAATAATCTCCAGTTAGAGACCTGGACTTTTTTAGATCTGTAAAACTATTTCCTCAAAACTCACAATGGCTCCTTCTACTAAATGTACATAATCACATAAAATCAAATGCCGACTCATATACTTGTCTTGTTTTTCCACATCTTTATCTTGTTCTTCCTGTACTTGTCTTGTTCTTCCACATCTCTATCCAGTCCTTGTGATGTTATGTGTAATTAATACATCTAATAAAGTATTGACTTTTAAGTGATCTCATCAATGTCATGGCTTACTAAGTTTTGTTTTTTCATGTAGTGTTCCTTTTCCTCTATTGAACGGTTACATACCTTTGTTTACCATAATTTCTGAGTGCATATATTTTGGAAAATAAAGTTGAAATGCCAACTGATTTCAAAAAACACTTTCAAGCACAGTAAATGATTTATCTGAGTGTAATTATTTTTTTATAAAGTGCAACATGAAAACATGTCTTTACCTTAATTTCTTTTTCTTTTTATTCCTCCACCTGTTGCATTTTTTTCCCAGAAAAGCAGCAGACAAAACAAATGAAGGTTTCTTGTGTTAAAGGAAAACAACTTAAAACTTTGTTAATTTTTTTTCTTTTGGCATTCAATTGTAAATGAAAACTTGTAATCAGAACTCATACTTTCTGTTCAAACCAAAAACTATTCTTCAGAAATAAATGTTTGGAGGGGGGGAAAACTCTAATTGTAAATGCTGATTCACACAATAAATATTTCTATAGGGTTTTGGGTTGTTTTTAATCGATTGATCTGTCACTTTTTTCAGTAGAGTATAAAATCAGATTGAGCAATGTCTTGCTTATTTACATGTTCAGCTTTAACTTATCATTAGTTATATTGAGTACCTAAAGCTTTTAGTGCAAAAGATCTCTCTTTTGCTTAATGGATAACCATTTAGTGCAATATAACTTAAAAAAATTTATATGGTATCTTTGCCATGACTGTAATTTAACCTCAACATGATAAAACTTCTCCAGTAGCAGTATTAGCACTTTCTGATGACTTTTGCCTGGGTATTTGTTAAATTCAACATACAACTTAGCCCAAGTATGCTGTGATCTGAAGCCAAGTACTGGATGTAGTATAAGTATTTTTGGTTTTGGTTGTACTTTTCATTAGATGACTGTTAGGCAATTCAACAGGATTTCCATTCAGATCAGTGCATCTTTTTAATTAGAAGATAAGAACAACCAATTCAAGGTACCATCTGAGGGAATTGGAGAGGCACTCTTTAGTCCTTCCTGCAAGCTGTACATGGAAAAAAGATGAAATGTAAACATATTCTTGAGCAAATTCTGATGAGAGACTGGACAGATAATGATAAACTTTATTTTGGAGTGGCTGGGCCATGGGTTTTTCTCTGCAGTTGCTGTTCTGAGGACTACAGTTGTATGTCCCCAGCCTCTGATACACAGAGGAATGGGAATGTCAGTCTTTGCACAAAGAACAAATTGGAATTTGGGATGCAAGTTTGCTGCAATTTCTTTTTATGCTCAGATAGTCTCAAAATTGACTCAAAATCTGACTTTTCCTTTCCCAAGTCCTTACACTGTGAAGCTTCAACCATCTTGCAAGGTGGTGATTGTGGCATCATAACGCTCTATGTGCTGAAATGAGAGTAATCAATCTTGAGGGCACTCCAGCACAGGGTAGTGTAGGTGGTGTGATAGGTTGAGCTTACATTAAAGAGTAAGGGCTTCCCCTAGGAAGGAGCAAAGAGAAGTGAGAGTTCAAATGTGTACCAAAGCCCTTTTTTGTCAGGATATGCATGAGGATATTTTCAATGATGTCTGGACTGAGATGCTTGAACAGTGACTCTCAGCTCTTTAGTGACAAAGACTATGCTGAAAGCTGGACCTCACAAGCTCCACTTTAAGGGCAAAAAATTTTTCCAAAGTGAAGAAATGCATCTTCAGTTACTGTTGAGCATGGCCAAGGTTTATCATGGAGATGACAGGAGGGCTTTGATTTTTTTTTTTGAACTGCTGCTTTCCTCTAACTCTTCTTTCCAAAGCCCACAATGTATTTCCTGCCTGTACTCTCCAGCTCTGATGTTGCTGTTGATTTCATTCTTGACATGGAGAGGTATACTGCATGTTTTATGGATCTTCCTCTCTCTGTTGCAAGAGAACACTTAAAAACCCTAAATAGAAAGCCCAAACACCCACAAAATGCCTTCAAAACTACAGGTTCTGTTTTTAAATGACTTCTTGTGTCTCAAGGCAATATCTAGAAGTTTCATTTTTGGAAGGTGTTAAAAAGACCACTTTATTGGGGTTTTTTGTAACATAGGAACAGCTGGAAAGAAGAAGTAGCATCCAGAGGCAGGTATGTTTTCACTGATGCCTGGAACTGAAATACTGGTTAATTTTTTTTTGGCAACTTTTCTTGAGGAAAGAACTTCTGAATGTAATCAATTAAAGAAAGGATCTGATTTGCTTTGTAATTGTTTTTCTGTCTGTATGAATGATGTAAGGGCATATTGGAAGAATTTACTTCACTACTCTGTCTTTTCTAAAATAACAGGTTTACTGGTTGATTTATGGGTTGTTTGTTTTGTTTTTGTTGTTCTGTCTGTAGGTGAGAAAAAGGTTAATTTGCTTGAGAAATCATGTCTATGCCAGAGAAGGTCAACTTGTTCCATCATCGTGTACTGCCATTGGAGGCTGACCTGAACCTAAGCACAGTGGTTTAAGGGAAGAATTAGGCATCCTGTTTATCTGCATGCTTTTCCCAGCATTTGTTTTCTCCCCTTTTTTTTTTCATGGTTTCTCAGAAAAGACAGGAGGGTGTGACTCAGTGGTTAGTTGTTTATATCCTCCCCAGAGCTGATCTTGTTCCCTGTAAAGTCATATTTTTGATGTTCTGCTTCAAAAACTTCAAACTTTTCTGTGGCTGCACTAAGCTCATGGCAACTCTCACCCTCTGACCAAAAGCTAAAATACCAAGAAGTGAAATGTGTTGAAAACAGAGAAGAAATGTGTTAAGTATAAAGATTGGTCAAGACAGTGAATGTTAAATGTTTCAGAGCTGTCTGTAAACGTGATTCCTGGAAATGTCCTCAGTTCCCTCTTCTTCTTCAGCTTCTTCACTGAACTATTTCTGTGACTTGCAGGATGTGGATCTGGACTGATGGACCAGGCATTGTTGGAGTTCAAACCTTTTGCAAGGCTGTAAAAACTAATTAAAATAAAGAGTTTTCATGTTGTAGGGGTGTTTTTCTAGTAGAACAAACTTAATATCAATGTAACAGAACTAGGTGTCTGGTTCCCTGCTCTATCACCCATCACTCACCACAGCTGAACATGAAATATCAAAGTATTTGAGTGTCTTCTGTTTTATTTGAGGTTTTTCTGCTCCATTTTTCTTTCTTGTCACATGTTTAAGTTCACATACATAAAACCTGTTTTCAATATGCCTGTTCATCATGTGTTGTAAAGCAGAGTGGTGTTGATGGAATGTTTTAGGGTGATAATTTCAGTGAAATGTTAAGTCTTATAGAAACAATTTTGTTTCTATTTTCTAGGTATATGGTGAGATTAAAATCTGGTTATTGGACTTGTTCTGCATATTTTGCCCATGTGTGTTTTATAATGTTATTTAGGTATTATTACTATGCTTTGATTTCTATGTGCTTTCTCCTCCTCGTTTTATATAGCTAATTGCAATAATCCTGTAACTTTATTTTTTGTAGAGTAGTAGCTTACTTCAGCTCTTTATAACTGTGCTCCTGGTTTAAATGGAGTAAATAAACTCTCAGGGCACACGGAAAGTACATGTCAGTTTGCAAGACTGTCCTTGAAGAGCCTAACTTAGGAAAGACAAAATCTGCAATATTGTTAAAATAGGTTTGACACAGTATCTATTGTTTTTGGGTATATTAGACTATAGCTCATGTGGATTTGGGTTATTAGCCTGTGTTAAGTGCTGCTTGTTTAGATCCTCCAGGCCAAAGTGGATTCAAGCAGACTCCACATGCTGCATCTCTGCTGCACCCATACTGCAGCCACAGAGAAATCCTGGGAGCATCTGGCTCCTGCTCCTTGGAGCAGTGAGGCTGCAGAGCCTGTATTCACCTTCCACCAAAGAGAGATGCTCTGGGAGGTGATTAAAAAAGATGAAGCAATCTCCTGATAGTGTTTTAGCTACAGCATTTAGTGGAGATGGCGAAGGAAATGTTTAATTAGTTTGTAGATTTCACTTGCACTCTTGTTTGGATGTATCAGAATTCATGTTGGCTTCTGCCTCTATCTGTCTTGTTCACAAGTTAGTGTTTAACTTAAAGTACTTGAAATGCAACTTGGAGATTGTACACCTTGTTCTGATGGGCTAAATTTCACTGTCTAGGGGAAGTTACTTAGTTCTTGATTCTGTGATGTAGTTAACTGGTTAGATTTTAGGGAGAGGAAAAGGGTAATACAGGTGATGAGAGACAAGCATGTGATTGGACCCAGTTGGGAAGAGGATGGAGACAGGATACTGTCAGAGGGGAGCAAAGAAAAGCAGTACCATCCCTTAAGTCAGAAGAAAGATGCAAGAGATGCAGGTAAGGGAGAGATAAGTCTGCTGCTGCCTCTGAGTTTTTGCAGTGGCTGCTGTTTTTCTGAGTTTTTTGGGGGTTCCTAGGGAAATCCTCTCTGACCAGAAGTCAGGTTTCTTGGCCAGCCAGTCTGTACAGGTGTGAGAGTGGAAATTGTGTAAAGCTTCCATCTGTATAGAGCCTCAAAAAGGGCTCCTTTGCTCCTCATCCTCTAGCTGGCTTTGTACTCCAAGGCTGAGAGAAGGCAGACCTACATGAGCTTGTCAAGAAAAGCTGTTGCCTCTCTTGCTGCTGCCTTTGCAAGGTCTGGAAGACGAGCCAAAAGTTCTTCTGTTGGTGCTGTCCCTTCTGCTGTTGACCTGCAAAAGCCAGGGAAGAGTTTGCTGGTGGCAGATTTTGACTTGAGTGGAGATGCTTTGTGGTGGAGTTACAGAGACGAACAGGAGGATGGTGATTCTGTGGGGAGCTGGATGTACAGAGTCAGAAGCAAAAGAGGATTAGGAGAGGCACATTTGATTTTAGGTGGTTCTGCTAGTAATTGTGAAAAACAGAATTATTGGGGCAGAACATAAATTGGCAAACAAGTCATAGGTGTAAGTTATGACTGAAGGGGAACATGGACTATTTGTAAGGGACTTGTAGTTTGGGCTACAAGCTGAAAGAGGCTGAATGTAGTGGTTTTAGGGAAACAGTAATCTCAACTAATTTAGTGGCAACTGAATAATGAGAATTCCATGGTGGTGGGGGTATATTGGTAATGTATGAACTTGAAATGCAAGTCAGTAGGAGTTCTTTTTCTGTATATTTTTGGTGTGTTCTGTGTGTTTCCTTCAAGTCTCATTCTGGGGGTCCTGCTCTGTGTTTTTGTTGATGTGCAATTGGTATTAAGGTACAAGAGATGCTACAGTGGAGATGGGAAGAAAATAAGGATTCTATTTTTTTAAATCCTATTACTGGAAAAGTATGTAAAATATGCTTGGAGTTTGTCAGTGTGGAAACAAATGTCTTAATTTACTTGCAAGGACTCTCAAGACTTGAGGATCTTCAACCTTTTTGGGTATAAAACCCCCTGCAGTAAGAAGTGCTTTTACAGGATTTAACATAATTCACTTTTTTTTGATGGGAAAAAAGCATCAAAGTGACACCTGAGGCATCACATCCATTACCCTTTGATAAAAGATGGAAGTTGGTCCATCCTGTTCTTTTCATTTATTAGTACAAATTCACAGGGTGAAAAAAAGACAGTTAGGAAGTGTTAGTTATAGAGTAACTACTGGCATAGCTGGTATAAAAGAATCTCTGATTTTCTTCAGGCTTTCTCTGCATCAATACACAACTGGGGGGAAGTCTTTTCACAAACTTGCAAGTTAAAACACTTCCCGTTTGTTTAATTTTTTTAAGTAGTTCTTAAAATGTTTTTCAGACTAGATGATTAAAAAATATTTACATTTCCACATCTATTTCAAATGCTGGGGGTAAAGAGCACAGTACACAAGAGTTCCTGTTACAGCTTTTAACAGGCTGCAGAGTTGTTTGGTGCTTTCCCCTTCTCCAGGCAGATCGTGCATCGCTCCCTGTTTTACTCCAAGATGCATATGAAGAAATTTCATGTATGCAGAGGCAATCTGACCCCCCCCTCCACTCCAGTGTCCTTGAGCCTTCACAGAAAGGATGTACGAGTTGGAATTTTCAACTATGTATTATGGAGTTTATTACCAGTGGAGTATGCATAGATCAATGTTCAATATAGCTGTAAACATACGTCCTTCAGACAGATGCCAGACGCCCTTTGTTGCATGCAGCCTGTCCAGCAGCTCACTGAAGTACTAGCTCACAGCAGCCCAGCAATAATAATATCTTGCTGGCTGCCTCAGCCCCAGTTTATCAAAGCAAATGATTAGTGAGATTTTGCACTTCTGAGCAGTAAAGTTCTACCTGCTATTTGAATTTTTGGGGTGAATGATTTAGGGCAGGACAGGGTCCTTCCTCAGTATTTCACAGAGCTTTTAGATTACTGACATTTATTAACAATTGGGGTTTTTATATGTTGGAGGATAAAGCCAGATAGGGTGCTACGTGCAGATCTTTTGCTTTGCTAACAGAGACAGCCCACAGATAACCAGCATGCAAGGTCAGCTGGGGCCACTGATATCATTCTTTTAATTAGCATCTTCTGAGAAAATTATCAGAAGTCTGAACTTTTGTATTTAAAAACTTGTAATTAAATAACACTAAATCTTTGGAAGATTTCTCCCAAGCAAGAAAAGGTCTTTATCTTGCCTTCAAGTGGAGGGTTACAAATACCTTCAATATAAAAATGAGAGGGAAAAATTGTGGTTGGTTATTAAAACTGTTGAAGTTAAACTGCTGTGTATGGATATTTTTGGTGTTGCTGTATGATCTCTTGTTCCATTTAAGACTCCTTTAGATTGGACAGGGAGTGTGTGTAGGGGTCTGAGGGCTGTCAGTGCTGTGAATGTTTTTCTTATTATGGCGAAAAGGCTTTATCCAATTGCTTATCTTGCACTAGAAGGGTTGTGCATGAGAAATAACTGCCAGGGAATAAAACTGCTGGCAGTTCTCATTTAACCCACTTCCATTGCACGTACTTCAAGTGCCATGCAAGCCTAAACAAGCCCCAAAATAAAACAGGGATTTGTTTCCTTCTGTGTGAATTTCCCGGTTTGAGATGTCTTGTCAGGCAGGCAGAAATAATTATTACTGGGAGAAGATGGGAATTCTTCCCTCAAAGATACTCATTCATTCATTCACCAGGAGAACAATTAATGACAACTCACTAATGGCTGCAACATTTTATTTTCTATCTGCAGTGGTATGTGCAGACCCAGGCTTCCAAGTGCCTGGCTTCTCCCTGCCTGGCCCCAATTACTTTGGCAGGGAGGCACAGTATGCTGCAGGGACCGGTGCTTCCCCTGGCAAGCCGATTCCCAGCCAAGAATAGATTTGAGCTTTTGGCATTGAAGTAATGCACATGAGTAGCATTGGGTAGTAGAAATCACTGATTGTTTCCAGCAAAGGAATGGCAGTTGTGTTTTAAGTATCTAATTAATTACTGCACGTTTGGGAAGGGGGAGAGTATTTGGGTTTTGGGACTGAGCAGGAGTATGGGAGAATTCCTAAGCAAGCAAATATTTCCCTAAAGGTTAAAACCAAAATGAAACATGCAAGGAAACAGAGGATCTTCAAAACAAATAAGTTTTATTTTTATTGCATAAATTTCTCAGTCTAGATTCCTTTTGCCCCTAAACCTTGGGCAGATCATGGGTTGTTGGTTATCCATTTCCCAGTATTTAGCTTTTACTGCTTTTTGGAGTAAAGTTTGTGACTTTACACAGCTGTAAATGTACACATGAAATGTTTGGTCAAGCAAAGGGACAGGGAAGGCTGCCTGAGGAGGGATAGAATGGGAATCTGAAACTATGCATATTGTGCCTATGCAAAAGAGAAAATGTAGGTAGTGCTTTAATACACAGTAGCAGTCTGTAACTTGTGCTTGGGAGAGATGCTAGCATCTCTTGGTCTGTTTTACTGACTTTGAGGCCCAAAGAGGCTGCAGACCTGTGCTTGAAAACAACTGTTTCATCAGCCTGGAGCCTTTTTTCCCTGGGACACCTACCCTATCACCAGCAAAGAAGGAATTGAGCAACACAACCCTGAGCATGCCTCTATACTGCTGGTCTGGTGCAGCAGTGAGAAACCCAGTGACTCACAGACAGCCCTAAATGTGTTCAAACCTTTCTGATCACTGGGTTGTTAAAAAAGTGGCTAAGAATCATGTCCAAGCTGTTTAAAATAAAATCCTGTTGGATAAATTCAGTAGCTTAATATCAGAGATGTCAAGGGAGGCTGGGAGCTTGTCTTTCACATTCACTGAAAATGTTACTTTTAAAGCATTCCCTCTTCAGACTTGAAAGGAGAAAAAAACAACTCTAGCTAATAATTAAGTGATTAACTGTAATATGCTGCACATTTTGAAGTGAGCAGTATAGGTGCAGACAAATCAGAAATTAATTTATACATTAATACCTACACAAAAGTATGTTTTGTAACTTAATTACAGTTCTAAAAGCATCAATGCAGAGAAGGATCATAATGTCCTGATGTTTGCATTACTCTTGCATATGGAAACATTTAAAATTGGCTTGTAACTGACATTAATTAATGGCTTTTGTGTAATTTATTTGTTTCTGTGCTGCCTTTTTGATTATACTGCTATGGCTGATCCTCGGAAGCAGAGGAGAAAGTCTGAGTTCAGGAAGGAATCGTTCCTCATCCAAAAAGTGCTGCTGAAGCAGAAACAGCCTTTGATCCCACAAAGATGGTTGTGAGATTTAGGACTTGCAGCGTTCCCATTGCTGAATATGTAATTTAGGTCACTGAACTATGTTTTGGTGGAAGATACTTATCTATTCCACTTCTTGCTGATGTCATGTGCTGGGAAATCAGATGTTAGAGTGCAAAAATACATGAGAGTTCAGACTTCAAATGGCATAAAATATAAATGGCTTGGTGACTGCAGTTTTTGATAGTAGTTGTAGGGGATGAGGGTCATATCCCTTTTCTACTTCATTGTCATACTCTATCCAAATTCTGATTTAGGGAAAAAAAAAGACTTATCTGTGCCTTTGATTTTTAATCTCTATATGTGCAGAGTGTGAGCAGAAGACTCTGGGGAAACATTGTCTCCTACTTGCCATGTAGAACTTTTCCTTCTGTTATAACATGTGTGCTCAGTTTAGGTGAGAGGGTGTTAAATTCATGTGTTTTCCCATGTCTTCTACAGAGATGTTCACTAACAGCACAAAAAGTTCAACCCAAGATAGTTCTTCTAAAGAGAAAAGACTTCTAGACACATGCTAGTGGGATTTCACCAAGAAAGCAATGGAAGAGACCAATATTGCTCAGGTAGCTGCTTGCTTAAGTCAGGTTTCCTTAAGCTTCATGATATCTTCCTCTGGAAAGCATTAGTTAAATTATGTGCTCACTTAACACAGTCATCTGCTGTTGGCAAATGCTTAACAGCATGAAGAAGCACCTTTCAGTATCAGTCTGTAGCTGAGCTCTCCTCTTCCATGCTTTGCTGGGTCAGCTGTAAAGAAGCTGGAGGCTGAGTGACTTGCCAGAAAAACCCACCTGGATTTATGTAGTTTTCTGAACTTTTTAACTTTTTATTTCCACTCTGTCAGGACGTTGTTTTTACTTAGGGGAAACTGTTAACAGGGAGCAAACTTACAGGAAGATACAAAGGTGTTTATCTTAGTTGCAAAAGTACTCAGAAGTTAAGCTCCAAATAGTATTGCAAATTTAAATAAGTAATGAAAAAATATCCCTGAATCTTACCCTCAGCTAACAAATGGAAAATATCCCTCCTAAATAATTCATCAGATAATGCTCAGAAAACAGGTTTTTTGGGGATTTTTTTTTTCCCCAATTCTCTCATGGTAGGAGAGAAAAACAGGTAGTTTTCCTTTTCCCTCCACAAAATTTCAACAAATAGTGATCAGTAATGCAGCTGTGAGAAGTGTCAAGGACTTTTGCTACCTGGTATTAGAAAACCCCTAACTGACAGCAGCAGCAAATGCTAAGATAGCAATCTGGGTTTTGCAAATCGATCTTTAGTTGCTGACATCCTGAGTATCAGAATTAAGTTCACAATTTCTGCAGGTCTTCTTTTTTGTCACATTCCAACCTAAATGTATCTGTAAAAGCAACCACTTTTCTAATAGTGTGGCTTCAGATTATATAGTGGACAATGTTATTCAATATACCTCCCAATAAATAATCTGGAGCCTTAAAATCGGGAGCAAGGTTTGCATTTCTAGTGATCTTCACCCCCATTGAAAGATTTACATACTGTAAGAATGTTTGTATAAATAATTATATATCTACAAGCATCATATAGAAATGTACATATTTATATTGCTTCAATGTATTTATTTGTACTTCCTAATCACTTATTAATTTGGCAAAAGCTCACAAAGCTAATGATGTATAGTGCATTGCACGCTAAGTCAGACATATCACCCTAGAATTTACTGGGAGATGTTAATTGCTGAGGTTACCATCAAGTAAAAGGTATATACAGCTTGACATAATTTGTCATTTATAGCAACTCTTCTCTTAGTAAAAGTCACAGGATTTACAGATGAGTTGATCCAGATCACCTTTGTACAGCAGTTAATTATTAGCTCCTGTGCTACCAGCTTTCCCTTTAAAATTACCTCCTTGCTCGTTCAGCCTTGCTTTTAAAAACAGTTTAAGATTATGGAATGTATTTGCCACCGAGGCTGCTGCGTTTATCTAAGGCACTGGTGGCTCAAACTCTACACTAAAGACTTTCAACATACCTCAGAGTGAAGCTGTCGCTCTGAATTTGTCTCAAGAATTGATTCAAGTGATAATTCTTTAGCAGTTGTGGCATAAATGCTGCCGGTAATCTCCCTAACAGACAAAAGACACAAATAACAACTGATTTAAAATAAATTTGCAGAGTTTCCCTTTTCTTCATGAGCTTGCCTTTCTGAAATAAAAAAAGAAATCATGTCCAAAACAATTAGCAGCTGTCAGGAAGATCCCCCATCTCTGTAAGGACACGGCAGAATTCAAACAGCAACTCAAAATGTTCCCGCGACTCTTCAAACGCTAATCTGGCTGTGTACAGCCTTTCTGCACAAACCCTGGTACAGTGTGGTGGAATATAAACATTGGAGATTTCACTTCCCCCCCTTCCCTCCTCAAATAAATTGAAGCTCATATTCAATGAGATGAGGATATAATTTTCCTGCCAGGATGGGAGGAGGTGAGGAGGGAGAGCAAAGCTTTTCTGTCTAGCACCATGACTATTTTCTGAAGTTGAACATGTATTTGGTATCTTGCAAAGAAAATACATTTTGGAATACCTTATCTCAAAATCATTTTGTGTTGGTTTTCCCAGATTATAGTAACTTTTTGTTTGCTGGTAGTTAGTTGCTTTAACAGTAAGATATATTGAGACATAATTCAAAATGACAGGAAAGGAGTAACCAATATATGGTGCACAAATGACTCCCTGTTAACATGTCACGTATTACATCCTTTATTAAAACCAGCCCCTGCTCCATGTCAGCAAACAGTGCTTACAACCATGTGATGGAGTCTCTTAAAGCTTACTAGTATGAGGGGTAAAATATGAACTTCAATAGAAACATAGCATATTGTTGATATCTTTTCTTTGTGTTGTCTTTGTAGGGATTTCCATTTGAACAATCTTTTTAATCACAGCTCATAGTTTTAAATAGGATTCCCAGGGCAGCTTGGATTCCAAACCTTTGAGTATTTCAGCATCCATCTTATGCATAATCAATTAATTTGAGGATTGTGGCATACCTGAGGAACTGGTGTCTTTCTGTCTGCCTCAGGTTTGCAATTTCCTTGTATTGCTCTGGCTACCCAAAGCCTTCATACAGCTTCCCTTGTACCTGGAATAGTAAACTTTCAAATAACTTTTTTTCATTATTATGACATTAATAACCCAACTTTTCATTCTTTAACAAAACAAAAACAAAATGTAAGGTGTGCATATATCCTGAGCTGATACAGGAAGGATTTAGAATTTGCCCATGCTCTGCTCAGTTTGTCCCTCTGTACTTGACTCTCTTTTCCTCTGTACTGACACTAGAAAATCCTTCGTCTTTATTCCGGTGTTAGAGCAACAGATGTCTCCTGTCCTCGGTGAACTTTTTGAAGCAGCCAGCAAACAGATGTACTGTTACTGCTGAATAATGGAGAACTCATACCATGATTTGTTAAATTTTTTTAACCCAATATATGTATTTTTGATGTCTGTGTTGTTTATACACAGATGCCAGGCAACATTTTAAAACTGGCTGCTAGTATAAGCAAGTGTGTGTGTTGTTATTTATTGATTATGATAATACCCCTTAACGTATCACAAAAGCTTTCATCAGAAAATAGGTTTTGTAAGGCATAAGCTTTACAAACATCTAACACTCAAAACCCACTCTGAAGGCTCTGGAAGTGTGGGGAAGAGCAGAGCAAGCAGTGCAGACTGGCTGTGAGCAGGGATGCTGGCAGTGCCCGCAAGGGAAGCCCACCCAAGGGTACATGGCTGGCAGCTTTCCATTGCTTGGCAATACCAGCACACTGAAAGAATGCCATGCTCTCTTAGTGAGGAAGGTGATGGGATGTTTATCATGCAGTGAAGAATTAAATGGTAGCCATTACAAAGGTGTATAATTCAGCAATTACAGTTATTTGGGTTTTTTCTGACACCCCCTGCAAACAGTTATCACTTCAGTCAAATGTAATTTGATTATCTCTCTTGGTTTTTTTTTCTTTCCTGGTACTGTACATTAACAGGGCAAATAAAAGGGAAAATAGTGCAGTCCCTTGTAATAAAGAAAACAGCAGCAAACTATTAATGCTCTTTGAAAAGAGTAGTTTTAACAAAGTAAGCAAGAATCATTTTCTTTGGTTGAGTGTTGATTCCCTAGTGTGCTCTCAGTAAGTAATTAGAATGGCCCAGTGAATGTCAGCATCAGCTTGTTTATTCTCATTATTTTATCATTTTAAAAACCCTCTAGGTGATGAGACATGCAGTATAGAACATAATTACCATTATTAGCATACTAATTGGACACAAAAATAGGCCAACTACAAGGTAGCCAACTGAATAATTTCACGTTAATCAAACACCATAGTGAATAAGCCTATTGTTAAATTGACAGCTACAATAATTGGCAATATTTCGCTGCGAAATATAAGAAATTCCTTGTAATATCTCTGCAATGTTATATAATTTAGTAATTTCCCATCTTTCTAGCCTTAACTTTGTATGCCTAGTTCAAGTTCAAGAAAACATCATGATAAGATTATTAGTCTATTATCAAGTGGACAAAGTATATAAAGACCTGCTTGTTAGCATTCAGGAATAGATTCACACGATAAGAAAATAAAAAGGCTACCAATTTAGTTACTTGTTGCTTCAGCATTGAATATGTATAAAGGTTCACGATAAGATTTTTTTTAACTGTATATTAAAGTCCAACTCCCCTCTTCAAGGAGAGCAGAAAATGGTTAGGAAATTTTAAACAGCAAGCACTAAAATGAAAGGAAAAAAAAACATTGGGAACTGTGACTTTCATCCTCTGGGACAATTTCCTGGGTGAGACCGTCTGGCTTTTAGTTGTGCTGTCCCTGTTATGTTTAACAGCGAGCTAGAAAGTTGCAAAGCCGCCACCAGAAGTGAGAACTCATGAAATGCTCAATTAATATCAGGCAGGAAGGGAAAACTAGCCCTAGATGTGTTTCACTTTGAAAACCTTGGGGGAAATGGAACAGGAAAAGAGCGAGTGGAAAGGCGAGGAGAGACAAAGATGGGGAAGGTGTAAGCGGGGGAAAATGAGAGTTGTGGCAGAGGGAAGGAGACCGATAAGGAGAACAGAACCAGATGGTGAAACAAGAGGAGCAGAGCTAGGAAAAGATGAGAAGAAAGAAAAACAGTGAGGAAGAAAGAAAATAGTCATCAAGAAAAAGGGAGGAAGAGAAGGTAAGGTGAGAGTCGGGGAAGGGAGAGCAGATTTGGAAGAGTATGAAACAATATTCTTCTTTAAAGAATTCAAAGGCGAGGGGAAACAAATATCTCACTGAAAGAAATGTTTCCTTCCCAGTCCCCAGGCTTTCAGAGATGTGGAGACTGGGAAGATAGACAGAAAGGATTCACTTTTAAGTTTCTGTTTATTTCAATAAGGAAAATGTTTTTGAGAAATTGATGTAAAAATTCTATTTCATAAGGTTGCTGACATGGGCATTGGACACTCATTGAGGATGGGGCACACGCAACAGGACAGGTTCTGAGACCCCCAAGGATTTTCATTATACATGCACTGCTGAAAGCCAAAGCCATGTGGGCAAACTTGACTGATGATATATAACTTTAAAGAAAGTAAAGGAAAAGAGAATCAGAAAGAGAAATAACACGTTGGGGTGACTGTTACGAAGGGTCTGTTTTTGTAGAACCGGAGCTGGCACCCACCGCAGTTGCTCCAAAACTCTCTATGAACACCAGGTCTTTCCTTGCTTGCAGCATTTGGAGAAGGGAAATTGCATTGAGCATGGGCCAGAAACTGTTTGAAATAGCCTTATTTCAGTTAAATAATTGAATTCTTTCCATTTCAGTTGCCAAAGAACCGATTTTGACCAGTGAGTTATTTCAGTAGGGATGACTCTTAAGACTCTGCTACTTTAAAGGAAGATGAAACTTTCAGTAAGAAGTGACCTCTAAGTTTATGTTGAAATTTGGCTGCCTTATTTTGAATGAAGCTGTAGGTAAAAAGCACTGCCTCCTTACAAGCAATAAAAATGGATTCCTTTTTTCCCCAGTTGTTCTTTGCTTATTAATCTGATAATGGGTAATTCTCTGCTAATGATTGGGGATGCCTGTTAATATATCACAATCCCAGCTTATTGATTACCTGTTTTATTTCTCCTTGTATAGACAGTCTCTTCAGTAGCAAACCCAGGGTAAATAAATACATAAGACTGTACTTCAGCTATCTCTTGGTACGAGAGCAACTGCCATGGGAAATGTCACAGAGTCAGCTAATATGTGCAGCATGTTCTGAGACTTTGTTTTAATCTTAAGTGTATGAGGTACAGTTTTGATTTACTCAGTGAACTTAAGAAACAGATCTCTGGGCATTCATTGCTGACAAGTCTCTTTGCTTTTGCTAATTCTGTGTCTGAAAATGACTGTAATACCTGAGCTGGGGGGTCCTGAAAGATCTCTGAGTGATATAATCTACCTTTTATAAAGGAAAACTTACAGCAGGAGAAGGAGGTGTCCTGTGGATGGTTTATAGCAGAGTTAAGGACAGCAGCAAAGGCCATATTATTGCTAATACATTAGGATGGCTACAAAATGTGCCAACCCCATTGCTTGGAAGAAAGAAAATGACAAACCTGAAAATATCCTTGACAAGACATCTCTCTTAACACATTAAGAGGCTGTCCAAACTGTGAAAAAATCCTCAGCAGTTACTCTCCTTCTGTCACAGAGTCTGCGCTTCGGTGGTTGAAGTCGCAGGGCTTTGCCATAGTGCTGTGTGTCAGATTATATGTGGGTAACAGCTCGTGGACAGCATGTTTAGCATACATTGTGTCTCACCTGCTCCTTTATATGCCAGCCACCAAAGGCACTGCAAAATCCCCCAAAACACTCTGGTTAACACACCAGCTAGGTCGGGCAGGGTGTTTGTCATAGGCACACACATCCATTCTACATCATTAACTGTATCTGTTATAAAGACATTGCAAATCTGATGTTTTCTCATCCATTAAATACATGATGATTAATGAAAACAGTTCCCTACCATCCATCCCCCCAAAAAATCCAAACAATCCCACCGCAGCTGAAAGCGAAAGGAAAGAAGGATACTGTGCACATTCAGGCACAATAAACATAGAAGAAAAACACTGCTAAGGATAGTTATTGAATACATTTGAATAACAAATACATTTGAGGAAATCCCAGACTGCTTGGGGACAGAGAAAAAGAAAATAAATTCACCACATTATTCATTGGAAATTATTTGTTCAGCTCTGCTCCTTAATGTGTCAGCTAAAGATGATTTCTAAGAGTGAAGATTTTCTTTTCTTCCTCAAAATGACTCAAAAAGAAATGAATATTCCAGCCACCAAGTGAGGTTAATATATGAGCTTCATAGCCATTTACTCAACAGTGCTGTTCCCTGCAGAGTAATGGCACTGAGATGCATTCTGGGATTGCCAGGGGTGAAACCATAGTAGATGTTCTTGAATAATTTAGCAATGTATGAAAGCTTATTTCATCATCATCAACACAGTAATACCTTGCACCAATGGAGTGCTTTACATTTCCAGTCTCCAAAGCCGTGCAAATATTCTCATTCTCATTTATCTGCTGTGGAAACTTGAGAATAGAGACAAAAATAATTTTCCAAAGGGAGTGAAGGCTGTGACAGACCCAGGATAAAGATTCGGGTCCCTAGGAAGTGGCATCCATAACGTTTGGGTTGAACAGGCTGTGAGTGAAAGATACGCTGAATTTTAGACCTGTTTATGGTTAGTGAAGGAAAACAGATATTGAAACACAAGGGTTTTTTTCCTCTTCCTTTTCCAGTAAAGTAAGAATTAAATTCCCAAAGTAAATTCCATTTAAATGTCTTGCTGGTACGTGTGTACCGGTTGTCCTAAAGTGGCAGAGCAGATTGACATTCAGTTCTTGCAGTGACAGGAGGCTGTACCCACATTGCAGAGTGGTTCTTGTTATTAGGCTAAAGGAGCAGAGAAACTCTCGTGCCTCTTTTTGGGCTGTTTACAAATGCATGTAATCCCTAACTTTTTGTGTGTGTGTGTTTAAAGACTCTAACAGCTCATCAATCTCATTCTTCCCTGAATGTAGATTGGTCTTTAATGAGATCAATGAATAGTGCTGGTACTTTGCTGGCCAAAATTGTAAATGTGCTGTTGCATTTCCTATTTACCCTGTAGCACAGGGATTTCAGCATGTTACTACTAATGTGTTTTGCATTCTATTGCTCTCCTACAAAATTTATGGCTAGAGAGGGACTGCAGGAATACTATGGGCAGCCAGAGCTAGACTGTATTTTCTGTGCTACATTCAGGTTCTTTAGAACTACATGTTTTTGAAATAATGGAAGGAAGGGAATGGGAGATGCAGAGCAAAGGGGGAGGTAGGAACAGGAAATAATTTCAGATCCATTTCATAAAAACAAAACTTTAGTTTCTGAGCTCTATCAGAAATGGAAAAAAGAAGAAAGCTTAAAACACCTTGAGAAAAGTGAGTTAGAGAGATACAATGGAAGTGCCTTTCGTTAAGCTGGCTAAAAGGTAGGAGGAGAGAGTAGGCTTTTGGGCAGGGAAATAAGTGATGGAACACAATATGTTGTTAATTACAGCTCTGGAGTAGCCTGAAATGACTAGTGCTCTTCCAACCTAGTCCCTTCTCTTTGGTATCCTTGTTAGCACTGTATTTGGTCCCGTTCCAGCTGTGCATTAACCTCTCTTACCAACACCCTGCACACTGTAGGTTTTGTTTCACTAATGTGACTCCTATGGTGGGAGCTGTGCTTACACCTCTGAGGCCTAACGTGGTGGGTTTTTCTCTGTGCATGGTGATATAGATCGATGTTGAAAATGGTATGTATTTGGTACTTGGACTATAAAGTGGTGAGTTCTGTATTTTATTTCCTTTTTTGGAGCTTTCATCCCAACCTGACTCCATAGTGTATGAGAAATCAGTGCAGAGAAGTTGAGGCAAGCTTTTGGTCCATTTGGGACAAGTTGCACACTGAATCAAATTTTCTGTAGACTTACAGCTTCTCTCTGAGTGTGTACAGGGATGACAAGCATAAAGAGTAGGAAACGTTCAGGATTTAATTCAAGCTGATGACTTGAACTATTCAGAAGGAATCTTAAAGGTCTGAAGCAAGTTGTGGATAAGAGCCTCAAAATCCCAAACGAAGCAGAAGCTGTATGCCTGGCAAAACCTTAGAATCATGAGAAATCTAACATGAGCAACGAGAATTGTATGTGTCAAAGATGGAGATCTTGTGTGCAGATGTATAGGTCAGTGCTGCCTGTGTGGCTGTGGGATTCGAGTGAGTAGTCCATCACCTTGTAGCTCTGGTATTTTCCAGCTCATTGCTGTTTCTAAGTATCATTAGCTGTTACTGTACTATTCCCAGCAACACTGGCTGTGAAACAGTAACTGGATAGGTGGTAGTAAGGCTAGATAAGTTGTTTAATCAACTCAGAGATGCTTTTTGGAACTCCTGAATCCCAGACAAAATGCAGCAGGGGCCCTGCAAATGTAAAGGTGGCAAGTATGGTATTTTACCCCAACTAAACATTGCAATTCTTGGCACATTTTGTGTATCAAATCTAAAAGGAGCAGAGGACCCTCTCTCCTTGGAAGGCAGATAAATACTCAACTACTTAAAAATTAACGTAGGATATTTATGAGAGTGTTATTGTACATATTATCTGGCACAGAAGTTATTTCATTCTGAAAAAGACAAAACTGCGGAGCAAAAAGGACTCTGCATGTCCTGAAGCCTGGACTCATTAGTTGCATGCAGCCACAGAAATCAAAGAGCCTGTTGAAGTCCTTCAACTGTGCTTGGTAGTGCTAAGCCTCTATAAAGTCAGTAAAGATGAGTTTTTGATAAATCCCTTAGAAAGGAGGATTCCTTGGTGGAAGAGTAGACTGGTATTTGTTCCTCTGTCAAAGAGTTAAGTGGCTCGGATGTAAAGGACAAAGTACAGAGCTGGGGCATAAATAAGAGCTTCTGCCTCCTGTTCACTAAATGTGGTACAATAGCACAAGGATGTTACATGTGAGAGGACCTTATTTATGGAAGTTTTGACTTACTCCCTTAGACCAAAATGTGGCCTAAACTCACTATTTGCTTTGCCTCGTGCAAACTTGCCAGGTCAGCAAAGTTGTGCTTCAGACCATGTCATTTAATGAGTGGAATAATATAGATGGTGATAAGAGAGAGAAGGCAGATAAAAATGGGAACAGATCTTTCAGGGAGGTGGCCCAAGTTCTGTTCCTTTTTGCTGTGACCATAAACATGGAATAACTCCCTTCAGATCAATGGTTTCCCCAGAGCTCATATTATTCTTAACTCATTGTGGTATTTAGCTTTCATCTTCTGAGTAATATGACTTTCCATGCACTTCTTCCATGTTAGACATCTATGTTGTATCTGATGCTTTTAATCAAGTTCCCTCTGCAAAGAGCACATTTTCTCTTCATTGCTTTATCCAGGACTTAAGGGCACATACCCCCTTTAATTCTACTCACTTCTTCTTTTAACAGTCTATCTTTCTGTCCTTAAGTATCACTGAGTTGCCAGATGAAACAGTTATTGTTCCTATTACAAGAAGATTGTAATGGATTTATATAAAACTCAGACAGTGCCATTGTTCTTGAAGTCCATTTTATTGTAATGAAGTTCCACTCTTAATATTCCATGATCTTCAATGTCCTTTACAAGTAACTTTTTATAAATTAATCTATAATAATCTAATTCAAGTCAGTTAAAGTGGATAACTATGCTCCAATTACGATATTGGGAAGAGTTTTTACATAATGGGGGCTTTATATAGACGGTTAACACTAATACTGTAGTTTACAACATACTGTATGAATCACTAATTAAATGCCTAAGTAGCAATAATGGAAGCGGAACTATCAATACAGAGAAGATATCAATGATGTAAAGCATTAATAAAACTTTATGGTACCATTTAATCTTTTTTAATAGGTACTCCATTATGTCAGTGAAAAGAAAAGGCAGAGAAAACACCAAAAAAGTGAGAAAGAGTGGAGCTTAAAGGGACTGGGAGATGGAAACTAAAATGTACTTCCCTTGTATTTTCCCCTCAGAATAGGTCAGACAGAAAAGTAATGAGAAATCTACCTAGTGGGAATAAATGTATCCCATTTCCAAAAATACGGCTGTTCACTGCAGTTGAATGGTTTAAATGCTACTTAAAAATCTATATTCTATGACATAAATGAAGGGCAGCATAAATAGCATCTTCAAAAGAGGAATATGAGTTTAGTAAGGCACAGACCAAAAAGGAACAGCTAAACTGTTTTCTTGCTATTGGCCAGCAGAGATATGACTAGCAGGGTAAATATATAAACATTTATATTGGAAGGAAAAGCTATTAACAAAGGTATTTTATTTTTAAGCCAAAACACAAGCTTGGCTCTTGGTGCTGCCCAAGGAGTGTTGGAGGCGGCCGGGCTGCTCTCCGAACAGGACATCTCCTCTGTGTTCCTTGGACGCAGGCCAGTGTCCCCTGCAGGAAAGCAAGCTGCCCATTTGCATATCAAAGCAGAGGAATAAGCCAACCCCAGCAGACCTCTAAAGGGAAGTGAGAGTATATGGGAATTTTTAGTTTTAACAACTCTCAATAAAAAAAAAGACCACCTCCATTCCTTTCATGCAACAATCGCTCCAAATGCTTTTGCAACACATTTGAGCAGAAACAAGTATTTAACCCTTCACATCCCCTTGCAGGGTGTTTCAGTCCTGGCTGTATTTTGACTAATAAAGGGGAGAGATTTCTTTTCCTGAAAAAAATGAGCTTGATATCAGCTCTACGAGGCACTCAGAAAATTATTGCACTGAGACCTCCTACACACCTTGATGTGTATTAGGAGTGTGAAGTAGTCATGTGTTTCATACTCACTGTTGTTGAGATGGTGTGTTTATTTAGCACAAGATTTTTAGCTTTGTGTCTTTCTGTGCCTCGGAGGGAGGTATTTGACATTGTCTGCCTGGGATATCATTGCTGAGGTTTCCTCCACCTTTCCTGGACGTCCATTGCTGGGCAAACTGAAGCTGACAACCTACCTCACAGCTTCTCATAAAAATAAATCTATCTGTATTATTTTAAAACTGTGACTTCAGTATGAGTAAATGAAGAGGCTATGAAAATTCTTTGCCAATATCAGTGAAGATTAGATCCGAGAAATAATGTCTCTCTGTGATAAGAAATTCATTACTCCTCTTGCCCATCAAAGGCAGCTGTTGGCAGCCCTCTGCCTCGAGTACGTGGGTGCCGAGAACATCAATAATCTTGCAAATTCAAGAGTGAAACTAAACCTTTCTGCAGACTCCCCTTTCCTCCCTGTGTGTTGCTTCATTTCACAGCCACCACATCTGCCCTCTCCAAACACTTTTGAAGAGCTGCTGGAGTTTAGCTGAGCTGTTTCATTTCTGGTGTTTGAGCTTAACCCTGCTTCTACTGAAAGAGGTTTGAGGTACTTTGCCAAATGACAAATTTAGCTGAAATACAGCAACAAGTACAACTCTGTCCTTTGTACAACCAAACACATCCTAGCCATGTCATTAGTAATATGATCAAACCTAAACAGTAATTAAAAGCATCTAGAAAAGGATGTAAGGTTATACATAAACTGAACCATGCTCTGTTATCAGGGTTATTGTGTGAGTAGAGCTCATCCATAGTTCCTTGCTTTTCTTTCTGATGCTTATCTTATTTATCAGCAGTTAATACAGAGCTATGGGTTGTCACTAACAATTGACTGTGGACTAAACTTTATTAGAGAAATAAACATAATTCAAGTGTTTTGGAGTCACCATAGGTTTTTCTAGACTCACACAGGAGGCTGTGACTGTCCACCTTGTTCTAGAGTTCAATGAAAGATGTTCTGTCACGAAGCTTTAAGCCTTCAACCTTTACCAGTCTTTCAATAGCTCTTATTTTTCATGGATCTATTGATAGAATGTGAAGAAAAATGAGAAAAGATCAATGAAAGTGTGCTGTGCTTTAACAGGTTTATCCATAGAGTCCTCTTCTAATATTCTGTGCTTCATGACAGCCGAGCACTGTGCCATAAAACCTGGGACCCATTGTAACCTGCTTCAGAAATCTACAAATAGCACTAATGGACAAAAAAAATAAAATCACTGAGACACATCAAGGCGTAGCTGTGTCAGCAAGAAGGGCTGGAGACTCTGAGCTGAGTAGGGGGACTGCAGCAGGACCTGGGCTGCTTCCCTCTGTACAAATTTGTGTGGAAGAAAAAATGGCATGCAGCTACACTGAAGTGAGAAAGAAAACCGAGGCTGTCATCTAGCTCTTCTCTACAGTTTCGATGTTATTTTTTTTTCTGGTGTTGTGTGAGGATTTTCATTCTTCCTTTTGTAGGAATCTGAGTTCAGTTGGATCAGAAACTTTTTTCCTTGTTTTAAAGGATGCTTGGATATATGTTGAGACTTTCAACACTACTTGTTATGCTGCATCCCCGTTTCCTTCAAACACACCTACACATTTAGTCTCACCTCCATTTGGTTTATTGTGCAATTAGATGTCATGTTTAATTTTATTTATGGGCTTAATATTCAAGTTTTTCCAGAATAAATTTTTCCCACATGGGCCTTTAGAAATATGTTAGAAAAATCATTATGTAGTGCTGTTAGGAGTAATACATTAATAGCATCCTGCTGATGGGCAAAAATCTGGATTTAGCATCTCATGAAGATATTTGGTCCAAAATGAGCCACAAACCAAAGAGTTTACATGTGATAGATGGCTGGAGCATTATAATACTTTGTGCAATATTGAGTTTAGGGCTCCCTCCTGTTTTAAAATTAAAACATCCTTTTAAATGCGCATTATTGAGTCTCCATGTTACCCAGAGTAGTTATTTGCTCTTTGGAAACCTTGCTTGGCTTGTCTACAGGCAGGGAGGTCCCTCTGGTCAAAGGACTCCTTGAACTTTAGCCTCTGGGTTGAAGCAGGAGCCTTCTGGCTTTTGAGCAATCTCTTTGTACAAGTATGAATGAAGCTTGCCTGATACTGTATTTTTTTTGTACAATTAATTAAGAAACAAAATTGGTGCTTGCAAACCCGATGACAAAAAACAGTTTTCTGGGCTGGTCCCTTCACTGTCAGCCTGTGAGATCTCTGTTGTCTGGTAGAGTAGGTGCTGTTCTTGAAGGGATGCTGTTGAACTTCTCTGCTTGTATGTGGCCATGCATGTAGAAAGCACTGCTTTTGGAGCACTTTAGGCTCTTCCTAAAGGAAACTTGTTGCATTGGGTTGAGACTGAGATTGACAGGGTAAGGGGAACAGCTGTGATGTTCCTCTAAAGCTAAATGTTGCCGATTTTGCATAATCTGCAAAAATATGTTGTCAGGATGAGAGATCCAGCTGGCTCTCTGCCACCTTTCCCCTCCACAGTGTGTGCTGCGGGAGCGGGTGTATCATCTGGAGAGCTGAAGGTTTATCTCTGACACCGAGGTGTCAAACTAATATATTATATATATATATATATATATATGTATGTATGTTTGACTAACTTGCAATTCTTGCACAACGGTTGCTAAAACAGGCACAAAAGCTCTGTGATGCTACAGGGTTGGATGTAGCTGCAATGGGAACAGAGGGGCTGCACGCTCGCTGTGTGCCACGGTGTTAGCACATGCACACCACAATCTTCTTAATACCCATGGTAAATCCTGCTGGCTGCTACAAGCTCTGTTTTGAATGTTAGGCTTGTTTGCCTTCTGTTTTTTAAGCTTATAAACACTTTGGGGCTGAAATTCCCACAGAAGGTAACAAGAGCTGTGTTAACCCTCTGCAATGGTCTATTTAAATGAGATTATCCCAGGCAAGTGGGGCAAAAGGACTGATTGAGCAGGCTGGCAGCTGAGAAGTGGATCAGGTTTGGGGCTGCAGTTACTCCAGGTTCACATTTCCAGCAGCACATCTGCATTGAATTCCATGGGGGTTTAGAGCCAAGCATGTGAGTAGATGACAAAAACTGAGTGATTGATAGGTTGATGTTGCTCATCTGCTTAGACCCATGGGTCAAGAACTGTTGTTTACACCTGAGCTCTTATTTGAAGCATGCTGCTGCTACCACTTGCGGAGGCTGACAGAGGGTTTGATGTGAGTTTGCTATGATTACGCTTGCTACTGTCCACATATAATGTTTTAAAATGCTCTTGTGCTCTGCAAAAAGAAATTCTGATGGAGGTTGCAACCGAAGAGGTGACTCGATGTGTCTCGTTGTTCCTGGTGTTGTACCAGAAATCTTCTGGATTTGGAGGAATGAACAAGAAACAAAAAAAAAAATCCACTTTGAAACTTTTGCTACAGTTTTCTTAACAGCCTCTGTGAAGGTAGCACTTGGTTATTGTTTTTAGCTAACATAAAAAGATTATGCCAATATCCACATCTAATTTACACGCTAGACCAAAATGCTATTGGCTTCTAAAGACTTTAGATAAAATGTGGGAGGAGTGTGAGAAAGTAGGTATGCTGATCCAGCCAGGGTTTGCCTTTTGGCAGGTTTGCCTTTTGTGGTGAGATTCAGGGAGAATATAAATCCTGTAGGATGGATTTAGAAGTGGTTGAGATCAATAAAAAGATTAGTCCAAAATTCATTTTACTGTTGCTAATCTTTATTAATAAACAAAATTCCTGAAATGGAGTAAATTTAATGGCTGGTGGTGGGTAGAAACTACAACTTTCTTTTTTATGTATGTGTCTGTGCAAATACCAAGTCTATGGCTTGAAAAAGAGGAGGACAGGTATAACCAGCCATAGCAGGAAAATGCCTTTCCCTGCTCTCTGGGCACCTCAGCAAAGTGTTGCCAGCTCTGTTTTCCCAATCCATTTAGGTGGACATGTTCCTGCAGACAGGACTGGGCTTCATTTCCCCACACATACACACCTGCAGGAGCAGCAGTTCCCAGTCTCTCAGCACTACTCTGAGAAAACCTGTTAAGTGCTAAAATATTGTGAGACTATATAGATATCAAAGGTAGGGTTCACTTTCCTTACTTAAGATACTAGCAAATCCCTTATTTTCATTATGACCATTTATATATAGAATCATACATATCTATCCTGGAGTCTAGCAAGGAGAATGCTTAAAGATCACTTGCTCTGTGCTGTGAGCAGACTAATAACAATATCTGCTGCAGATTTGTGCATTTTTTCCATGTTTTTTTTCTTTCATTAGACTAATTTCCCTCTTTTTGTGTTGTTTATCCTTCAAACGTGTATTAAAGGGACAAGGAAAATACTGATCTGTTAAAGAATGGGCCATAATCAGGAAAAAGGTAAATCTGCCACCCTCCCTTGGCAGTGCATTTCAAAGTATCTCCTAATAAATCACCTGTATGAATTGAAGGTGTGGAGAGCACCTGCTTATGCAGTCCAGGGTGATAAGAAAGTAATACTGTCAGAAGTAGGGTTTGAAACAGCTGGACTTTCAGTTACACAGGTGAAGTTTGCAGAGTGATTTTTTTTCTATCCAGGAATTTTAGTTTGCATTTATTATACTATTACATAATTGCATAATCTTGCTATATTGCTATCATTTTATTATTATTAACTTGCAATTATTATAGTATTACACCTAGTATAACAATGCCTCAGTGACTGATTTATAGAATGTGTTTAAATCTAAGAGCAAATGGGTCCACCAAAGTTTGAGAGTTTTCCTGAGTTGTACTGGAGGGTGGCCACCACTCTTTTGGAAAACAAAGAAGTAAGAAAGCAAGCAATACTTTCAGAAACACTACAGCTCCAAATCCATGTCAATGCCATGATACAGAAAATAATCTAGACATCTGACATTATATAGCTTTTGGACATATTTTAAGCTCAGGTATCTCATGTCTCAAATAGTGAGATTGGTTTTTTCTTTCTTTCAGCGAGAAATTTAATTACATGCCTATGCTGAGCAATTTCTGTTTGGATTAGCAATTTCTGTTCTGCCTGTTCTACAGTCCCTGAATGAAGATGATGATTCTCATTTGCAAATAATTTCAGCATTTCTTCCGATCTGCAAGGCTGAGAAGGATGGATCAAAACAAAATGTGCTTTCAAACAGATGCACGCAAAACAATCAGCTTGTAAACAAAATGACTTGGAAAATGCAGTTCCCTTAAAAAATTCTTGTTATCTGTACTCCTTGCTAAGTGTTTATCAAAAGCTGGTAATGTAACATTTTGAATGTGAAGTCCAACAGTATCTCAAAACACTTGTGGAATACACGCCCTCCGATCATTTAGTATAGTGATCTGAAAAACAAGAGATTTTTAAAGCATCCTTTGCCATCTCCAAGTAAAATAGAACTTTTTTCTTTATTGTTTTGCCTACCAACTAAATTGCCCTCAAAGTCATTATTAAATTAAATAATGAAGGATTGAAATGTTAAGAGGAAGAAAAGGCTGCATCCACTATTGTTCCTTACAATGTACAGAGCTTGGTTAAGTAACTTCAGCTTTTTCATTTATTTAATATATCTCAGATTGGTATCTGCTTAAATCATAACAGCTTACCCCTGCCAACAGGCAAGCTCTGCAGAATTTACTACAGTAAAATGCAGGCATGCTTCACGTAGCCTTAATTTGTTTTGAGATCCCATCTTTTATCTATGGAAACCTGCTCTCTCAGCAGGATGAACTTTCCCTGTGAAAAAGTAAATTGGTTGTAACGTGGCGTGGATCCCAGCATGCAACGCTTATTACAGCTCTCTCTTCTCATGCCTTGTAGAAACGGGTGGAAGAAAGAGTTAAATCAGCCTTTAGCATCTCACATAATTATTCCTGGCCAATTGTCTCCAACTGGAAACTCACAATTTGTTACCACTTAGTTGGTTTCGGTGAATGAAGAGGATTCATTGCTTTTTTTCTGGCATTCAGATCTTTTGTTCACAGTTTCAAGAAAATTGCAATCTCTTTCTTGCTACTGTTCCAGCTTTAGCCATGCTTGGTTAAGTTAACGCTCAGGTTTCTCTGGATTCACATGTGCTAATCTGGTAGCACGCAGGGATTTTTCTTTACTGATTTTCCTCAAGTGTTTTATTTCCCAAATGGACACTTGCAGAGCATTTATTTTTACAGTGTCAATATTGTTGTGGTGACTCCACTTTCTAAAAGTTCTCTGTCTTTATGAGGTGGCCGTTTACCTGAATCATATGTTAATGTTTTCTGAGCTTCACGAGAGACTAAATAAATGAAAAATAAACCAGTCATATAGGCATAGGGCAATAAAATTGATGTAGGAATGTTATATGAGCCAGAATCCGTGCGCTTGTTTATAGGTTAGTTAACTTTTGTGAGTGATGTCAGTAGCTCCTATGGGATAAAAACGGCTTGTGCCTTCATGAAAAAGATCCCAGAAAATTTAGTAACTGAAGGGTTATTATTTTAATAAAAAGTGAATGACTTGTAGTACACTGATCCTGACTAACCAGCTGTGACAGATGGTAATTCTTCTTCTTATACGTGGCTTAGAGAAATTAAATTCAAGGTGATTTAAGAACTGTTGAAGCCAACTTAAAGAAAAAAAAACACAACACCACCACAAACCCCAAAAGCAACGTAAAACCACAGGAAGCAGAGCAGAACACCTTGAAGTTAGCTTTGTTTGCTCTTGCAAAGGCATCTCTAGAGATGGGGAGCCAGCTGTGTTTCCAAGGTGTCACAGGAACCTTTCTGCTCAAGTGTAGTTTCTAGAGTCTTTTTCAGTGTTCAGTGCAGCATCTGCTCAGTCATGCCACCCTCTTTTAACTTAAAGAATAGGAATTTTTTATTATCCTGGGAAGTCATGTTGCTTAAGACAAATGTTTTGGGGCCAGTAGAGTGAATTCTGACATGTTTGCTAGGAGGCTGGTTAAACAAGTTCTGCAAAACTTGTGTCATATATCTTTTGAAAGCTTATTTGTGGGACTCAGATCAATAAAGGAGGACAGACACCTTCACATTGTAATTCTTCAAGCACCAATTTGTATTTGAGGTTTAAAGGGATCTCAATTTACCAAGGTAAAACCAGTGTTTTTTTCTGGTTTCATACTATCTACGAATAGCTATAGGCTCTTCTTCACCAAGATGAATCATTAGAGGTATAAATGCGTTATCTCAAAACTGGGCTCAATGTCATTCTAAAGATATCTGAATCCCTCTGTACAGCCTAACTTAAGACAAGGCATGAAATCTCAAACTGAGTAAAGTTTCAATTTCTTTTTGTGATGGGTATATGCTTATATGATTTACACAAGAAATGAAATTATAAACCTAATTTATGGCATTGTCATTAATCGTGGTTTTGAAAATAGCCCAGAAATACAAATCACAGGCTTCATAAGTCTGATTTTTGAAATCATGAGAAAGCAATCTGGAGAGACGTAGGAGTGATCTGAACCTAGCTGGTAGGACAGGAAGGCTGAGGGGACTGGGACTGTTTAATCTGGATAAGAGGAGATTGTGTGGGGATTTCATTTAAAATTTCCAAATACCTAAATGGTGGATGTCAGGATGTTGGGGCTTCCTTTTTTTCTATTGTATCTGGTGATGAGGGGTAATGGGGTGAAGCTGGAACACAGAAACCTCCATTTGAACATAAGAAAAAACTATGTCACTGTTGAGGTGGGGGAGCCCTGGCACAGGCTGCACAGAGGGGTTGTGGAGGCTCCTTCTTGGGAAGTCTTCTAAGCCTGGCTGTGCGCCTTCCTGTGTGACCTGATCGAGGTGGACCTGCTTTGACAGGAAGATTTGACTAGATGATCTCTAAAAGTCCCTTCCAACCTCTATCATTCTATGATTTTATGATTCTATGATCAAATACAAGATTGTACCTGGGAAGGATCACTGCTTGTGGCAAGAGTGAGCCTTAATGTCAACTCTTGCATGAGAAGATGCATCTTGGTGGGAGCAGAGCAATGCATGTCTCTGCTACAGCAGAAAGAGTTTGAACTCCTGCATGTACTCCTATCCCAGCCCTTTAGTTGCCATGCATATGAATAAGAAAGCCAACTGCAAGTGTGACATTAAAATTTGTGAGGCTTTCCAAGAAACATAAGTCTCTTTATTTATAAAACACAGTGTTTCAGCTATTTTGTGTTATCTTGGTGTCATTGGTTTCAATACAATCTTTTGAAATTGCTTTTGTCAGCTGTGGAGTAACTGTGAGAGAGAAATACATGTCTATTTACATGCATACCTTTATATTTTGCTCTACATATGTGTACATGCACATAAATATTTAGAACAGATACTGTTTTCAATCAAGTTCCAATTCTTGCACTGATTCTATTAATTATTAGAAAATTGTATTCTATGCAAAAGTGTCCATGGACACAGTTTTTAAGCATTATTTTTTACCTCATTGCAAGTTATGGAATTTGAAGCACAGGTTGCTTTGCTTGGACACAAATTATGTGTACATTTTGCCTTTTCTGGGCAGATGAGTTTATTCCTCTGGAGAGGTTTCTAGGATGCATGTTCACAGGTATTAGTTGAAAATATTAATTTTCTGTATGTGTTCTCTAATATGTACATAGAATACTGATTGTTTAAACAATCTTGTCACTAGAGGTAGCCTCATGGGAAAAGAAGGAGTTACCTTTGCTTTCAGATAGTAACTTTTTTTTTTTCTGTAAGACTTATGCATGGGCAGCCTGTCAGAGTGATCCCAAATTGCCTTTTCTTGGACATAGGGCTGTTTATTAGCAGTGCTTTGTATTTTAGGTAGTCCCTAGTACTCACGAATCTGAGCTCCTGGCAGATGTTGATCTAGCTTGACTCTGTCTCAGGGTGAAAGATAGACATATTAAGACTGGCAAGTTGAGCCTTAACATGGGTAGGTGTTATATCCACCTCTGTTTAAATCTGAGTTGTGGCAGTACAACCTTAGCTGGATAACAAGCACTGAACCATTGATGCATCCTCTCCTTACTGCACCCCAATGAGTGGGTTTGCATTATCTCCTGCTCTGCAACTGCTGAAGGAAATGTGACACAGGCTCACCAGCACCCATCCTTATCCTGGTGGTCTGGATGCCAGCACTAACCATCCTCTTCCTCCACTTATTGGCAAGGACCTCCCTTGCAGCAAGTCAGAAGTATCCTCCCTTTGTCCAGCCTGGGCAATCGATGTGCTCTGTCAGATTTGAAGCATCATGTTCTGATCGACTGCATGGTTCAGGGTGGCATCCTGTAACCTAGTAACAGCAAAGCTGGGTGCCTTTCATTAGTTTTAATGCTTGCAGAATGATTTATTAATGCGTATTTTATACATTCTAACATCTCATGTGCGTCACAGAAGAGTATTACAACTGTTATCAGGCAAATCAAACAACCAGTGCTGAGTGCATTTAAAGTAGTACAGCACAATGTAATGGTTACATTAATGGCAAGAGATGGCATTTGTAGTCTGAGATTGAAATATATTACTGTTTCAATGAAATGGTTATATTCTGCATTTTGAGGTTTTTAGGAAGAAGTTACAGACTTAAATTAACACTTGGCCATTATTCTATTGTGTGCTCTCATTACTTCACGAGGATTAGTGAGGTGATGATCATTTATTTGTCTTCATGTGTATCGATTCAACATTATCAGTATTTGTTCTGATTATCGTGCTGGAAAAAATAATTTACAATATCACAAAATGGTCTTAAGTGGGGAAAATTTTGCAACAAAGCCCAGTAGTGTTAATCTGATGAGATGTTGTGAAGAGTTAATATGTTCAATAATCAATATTTAATAAGAATTATGGAAATAGCTGTTCTTCATCAAGGGTATTTAGGGATTGTATTTGATTTTGATAATTGTTTGCTAAGTGTGTTGGATTGTTTTCTGTTCTGCACTGAATTCAGTTTCCAAGGGAGAGTAAAAAAACACTAAACCTCAAATCTTGATGAATACTTCTTCTAATTAAAACAGCCTTTCTGTTCTCTGTTAGCTCTGAGGCTTATACATTTCTTAAAAAATATTCTCTACTTTTTGCACTTCTATATTTGCTGTAGAAAAAAGAAGTTTAAAGTCATGTTTCCCACCTTTAGAGTGGCATTTATTGGTGATGAGTGACTGAAGGAGATGGCTGTATAATAAAGTTCAGCTTTATTTGTCTTGTACCTGTAAAGCAAGTGATAAGTGCTACTGAGAGATGGAAAAGTTCATTCTCTCTAGCAAAGTTACTCTTCTTGATGAGCATTAAAAGATAGCTTTAAGCCATTCACAATTATGACCTTGACTAGGAAAATGTAAGTTAATAAGGCTTCAACAAATTATGGTCTTTTTGGTCGATTTGCCTAGTGAACTGTTAATTGTAAAACTGAAAGACATTATGTTCAGCTTTCTCTATCACATCTTTTGTGTTTTAACAGTGACACTTCATTGAGTGCAATTAACAAAGCCTAGGAGATTTATTAACACACTTCTTCATGGCCAATGATCCATTCCACTTAAGACATAACACTGTAAAATGCACATTATCTCCTTTTGGCACTTACAATAATGTTTCATGAACTAGGAAGGCATATGTTAAAGCAGATAAAATAGCATTATTAGCTGACAAATCTTACAATTTATTAGACAGTTAATTTATCAGCTTAAAAGACACTTAAAACAGCTGTGCATTTAATGTCTTTTTAATGTATCCAGTAAAACTTGCATAATTGCCTGTAGTGCAATTTATTTTTAGCCATGTTGCAAAATGTCTGCATTTACTGTTTACATCTTCTTTAATTTTTCCTGCAAGGCTCATCACATCTAGGCACAAGCCCTAACAATGAGGGCAGATCATCAGATAAAAAGACTTCTTGTACAAATGGCTACCCATGAATGAACTATTCAAAAGTACATGCTGAGCCTGACCAAAGAATTCTTGCATTTTACCTCCACCCCAAGGGCAAGAGGGAGCAAAAAAAACCAGGGGTGCCTGGTAGGCAGCACGGTCATGGACTGCCAAGCACGGCACATCAGAGACCAACGATGTCTGCCTTTACTGGCATTAGCATTTGGAGCCCATTCGGAGCCACATGTCTGGGGTGTAAACTAACAAGGCTCCAAGACTGCATTAGCAGAGGTGTTTCATTTTATAATTAAGGTAACTGCTCCCTGCAGATCAATTGTAGCAGACCTAAGTACTATCTGTGAAGAAAGTGGTGGAGAGGATACACATTTAATGATGCCGATGCATAAATTGGCTGTGTTTGTTTATTGCTCTCTAATTTAATGGAACCTTTTGTTAAATCTTTCTGGCTTCTTCTCTTTTTTTTAGCCATACAGCTAGTAATGATTTCTGTGGGAACAAAGGGTGTTACTTATTAAAATAAAAAGTCAAACATTGCCGTTTCTATTAATTAAATGTCAGATTAGCTTAATCTTTTTATAAATATTGGATATAATCTATTTACAGAGTGAAATCAGATCTGCAGATGCTGGCATGTGGAATAGAAGTGTAGAAGTGCAATTCTCCTTGCTTTGCAGAAATCAGGTAGGAGTGGGGGCTAAGGCAGGGTAGACCTTAAGATTCTGTGAGCTGTGTCTACAGCTAGACTCCTGAAACAAAGCAGGCAAGAGATTTACAAAAGGTGAGGAGTACAGGGATGATGTAGGTAACTTTTCTGCAGTAATGTATGATCCCTCTGGGAGGGGAAAAAACAAAGCTCTTCTGGAGAGTTTCCAGATTCAGGATTCTATGAGAGTAGCAGGATCTCCAAATATCCAAAGACTGAACATGTGTAGAATCCACCAGTGAGGGCTATGCACCAAAAATAAAACAATGAGTGAAAGGAACAAAACATCCTTTTAGGAAGGGGCAAAAGAAAAAGAGGTAGGATTTTCATCATGCAGGGAAATCCTAATGATATAAGAATCAGAGAATCCAAGGCTAAATCATCCTAAAATCCCTTCATCATGTCAGGATGCCTATTGTCTTTCCTACAGAATGTAGTTATCCGTTCATGATTGCTGCATTCAATACGAATTTGCAGAGGTGCTGAATATCTATGGTGACAGCATTATAATCCTAGTTAGCCTGCAAATTACTATCGAAAAGTTTTCCCATAAATGACTTGTATCAGCAATGTGATAAATTGTCTGAATGAGTAGATGTGAGAAATATGGGTAAATTATTGAAGTCGAGTAAAACAGGGGCATATGGATACCTATGTTTATTAAAAGGAGTGTTTATGTATTAAATTTAATTAAACCTAAACATGTAGTAGTGTATTGTTAATGCAGAGATAGTCATCTAATGAGAGCTTCTCCACAGTTTGATGAATGCAGAGTTATTGACTGTTTTATTGCTTTATAGAAAATTGTTGAAGAGTTGCCTTTGTCCCAATCATAGCTAAATTCAGATTACATCAGGTTTCTGGTGAGGAGTAACCTAGTTGGTAGATGGTAATTTTTCAATTTTAAAGGCTACCACCAAATAAGTAAGGTGCTCTTCAAGTTCTCTCTCATCTCTGCTTTCTAGCAGGACATCATCATCCAGTTTGTAGTCTCTCAATTTGTCCTTAAGAATTTAATTTCCATTTATTTAGAGGTAAAATACATTGAGCAGTAAACTACAGGAACGATCTGTTCTTACTTAAGCTAGATCAAAGTGAGGCAATGCTATACCTGAAGAATAGTTTCAGATTTAAAGTAGCATTTTCTTGTGAAAAGTAAAATCTAACCTTTGAAATCTTGCTTAGGCATAATCCACCTTGTTACAGTAATAATTATTTTATAGGCTAGTGAAATTGTCATTTTGTGAGTAGTTAAAAAATAAGCTCATCTATAATCACAAACACTTGAGAACCTTTTCATATTCTGTGTTAGAGAGCTTTCAGACACAGAAAGAGGAGGATTCATTACAAAATGATGAGTTGAAAGTACAGCTCTGCTTCTCTGAAATAGTTTTGTTACTTAATAAACAATGACTTTAGAAAAAAATAAAAGGTTACAGAACCAGAAGTCTAAAGAAGTGATACATTTTTTTGTCCAAACTTTGAGAGCCCTTCTCTGCAAACCTGATGGGTCCTTAAGAAGCTGGTTTGTAAATGAGTCTGGCTGTGGGGTCAAACTCCCCAGATCCTCAACACAAAGCCCTTGGCTTGAGATGTAATCTCCTTTCAATGCCTTATTTCTGTCTCATGAACTACAAATGTGTGTGGGAAAAGTATGTGTTTTCTCTGAAATTCATCATTTTCTACAGAACTGTGTTTTGTCATTTGGGAGGTAAAAAGTCAAAATATTTTGCAGAAAGCTCATCTTAACATGAGAGTTCATAAAAGCTTGACAATGTGCTTCTGACCAGTTGGGCAACTGAAGGAAGTGAGGAGCTGAAGGCAACAAGCCTTTACCCTCTCCCGCAAGACTACTCTTTCTTTCTTGTCTTTCCTACTTGGGACCATGAAACTAGGAGAGTTTAAGAAAAAAATAATAGTAATCTGGAAATAGAATATTAATTCATCCCTGAGACTGTCAGTATATTAAAGCAGCAAACTTTAGTTCCTTTTTAAATGGGGCAGTTTGCTGCTCTAAGCTAATTTAGAAAGACCTTGTGTCAGAGCCTGAAGGTAGTTGGTTTCACTGCCTTCTAATACCATTTCATTTGAGATTACTTATATAGGAAAATATTGTTTAATTTCAAGGCTATTATGCTGTATCTCCCTGTCTTATTAGGTGGGATTTGTCTTCCCCCATGTGTGAAATACCTCTCCCTGATGCTGTTCTTTTTTGCAGGATTCTTTATAAAAGTCTATTTTTAAGAACCTACATTTGAGCAGACATTTTTAGTTTGATAAGAAACACGTTTGATGTTGTGAGGAATGTTCTGAGGGAAGCAGGAGTGTGTATGAGTCCCTGAGGGTGCTGGAGTTTAACAGGGACAGGATCATATCATTGGGGACCAGTGATGCTCTGAGCCCACCATGTGGGATTCTCCAAAGTGTTACTTACTCATACAGATCTGCTTGCACCAGAGACCTGAGGAAAGAAAAAGAGACAGCATTTCCAATGGGTTTTACAGAGAGCAATTAGAAAACCATATCCAGCGAGCTTCCCTTACAAAAATATCTTAAAAACAAGTTACGTGGAAGAGTGACTATCTCGTTCCATCCTCTAAAATAGCAAATAATCTTCTGTCCCTTTTTATACTTGGTTATGAATTAAACCTGCCCCTGTAGAAGATGAACCTATAGTTAAAACTGGTTTTGGATCATGCTTTTTCCCCCTGAGCATCAGAAGCCAGATGTTTTCAGTGGAAAGGAAATGAATGGCCTAAGTAACTAATATATTGAAGTACTGTAGCCACGGTCCATCTGCTTTAGGCACTGCTGTTAATGGATCAGGATCAGACTGTATTGTTTAATCCTTTGGATTTTGTTTATATGGTTTGCAAATATGAATAAAAGAAAGATTAGCCTACTCAGTGGGTAGCTGTTGACTTCCACTTTAACAGGAACACGGAATGACCTAGAAGGGGTTGAACCAGCTGGGAATAGCTGGAGAAGCTGTAGAGACCACGGTCATCTATAGCAGCTCCTTAGTGTCCCGACCCATTCCTCCAGCCAAGAGGGACCTACACAGGTCCCTCATCATATCATGTCTGCTAGCCTGTGCTCCACTCATGTCCACTCAGAGAATGCTGCAATCCCTCAGACTTCATTTCTAGTGACTCAACGTGAAGCCTTAATGACCATTGTAAAGCATTCCAACAATAGTACTTTTTATACAAAGCTATGTGGACAGAAAACTAGGGAGGGAGAAATAGAAAATGAGCACAAAGTCTTCATTTGCTTTTCTGGAAGCTTTTTCTAAATTTAAAAAAAATATAAATGATTATGTCTGGAGATTCTCACAGAAGGGAAGGACCTTCCCAAAGTTTGAAGATGATGATGCCTTGACAAGTAATAGTCTTTCTGGTTGATCTTATATTCTGACAACTTGGGTGCTTCACTGAAGTCTGGGTGTTTCAAACGTCCTACACCCATGACTTGATTCAATTCCTTTGTTTTCAAGTCCAGAGGAAGTTTGCACTTTAATCCTCAGAATTCAACTCTTTACAGTTCCTCTTCTGTTCTTCATTTTACAGTGTGCTACAATCTCTGCCACCAAAATAACTAGTTGAGTTCTATCTCCCCACTACCTTTTTATCACAACCAGATGCATAACTTGCCTTGTCTTAACTAATGCCAACTTAAATAATAACCAGGCTTTGAGATCATGCAGCTGGTTATAGGAGTGCTTGGTTTCAAAAGAGAAAAAAAACAACAGTGTCTGTACTTTTTCCTCATGATTATATTACTGCTTCTGTGATGCTGTGGTACTGCTTCACTTTGGAATAAAGTTGCTAGAGGAATAATACAAGTAGTGAGCTCTATTCACTTCTATTCTGTACTCTGAATGTCTAAGTATAACTGCATTTCTAAAACATGGAGCTTCTCTGTTCAATTTGGCATGTACAAGTACAATGAGGGCTATACCGTCATTAATATATGGTAATAGCCCATGGTAACTCTGACACCAGCCCTTCTACCAGCCCATGCAGTTTTTGAGGAAGCTACAGCTTGCTGAATAACCACTCTGACACCAGCCCTTCTACCAGCCCATGCAGTTTTTGAGGAAGCTACAGCTTGCTGAATAACCAAAGGACAGTATGTTGGAAAGGGCTTTTATTAAGGATCACTGTAGTCTTTGGTAAGGAAGTATTTGCCCATTCTTTCTAAACTAGTCACCTGAAGAATCTCTGTGCATCTTGTCCCTTGAATTCCTTTGTTACAAGTTCTTAATGAAGGTCTCTCACATTTCGTCCCTTTGTGCTATTTCATTGATGTCCTAATGTTTTACTATGGTAAAGAATATCAAAGCATGGGAAAAAATACTACAGAGAATGGTGAAGTTTGACCCAAGAAAAACATCTGAATGAGATAATATCTCCTAAGAAAAATACTCATTTGAAACTGCAATCTCTGCAGCAGAGTATTTTCAGCATTTTTTTTCTTGGTGTAAAATATTTAACCTGTGTATAATGTGCTGAAAAGATACCTACATCTAGAAATATAAAGTTTGCAGCCTGTGATCTGCAAGCTCAGGACTGATACCAATCCATACACAGTGCACTGGGGATTTTGGGCCATTTAATTATACCTATGTCCAACTTTTTCTTTGAAGCAACAAGGAAGATTGTGTTTTAGGATGTAAATAAGCAATTTATTAAAATTAAAAACCAATCCAGCTATTTGCATCTGATGTATGGGTTTGCATTTTACATTCTTTTCCAGCATTTGTATATGACAGACAAAACAGCTTGTTACTTTGTATTATCATTAATAATGAAATGTCACATCAAACTTGACATCAGTGGCATACAATTTGAGATTGTCAGGTCTGTACCAGGTCCTAAATATCTACATAATGGTGTAAAAACCCTTCCAAGTTGCAGCACTTCAACTAAATGTGGATCAGACGAATCATCAGGTCTAGTTTTGGCCATTCTGTGACAAACATAGAAATGAGCTTTTGCATTCTGTAAGTGTGTGAGAACTTCACACAAATACAGTATTAAAGGAGCAGCAGAATCGAGGATAAATTTGTTTTTGTTCATTTTAATCCTGTGAGCTAAAGGTTGTTGATTATAAAAGTCAGTAAAAATAAATACTTTTAGTGGTTTGGGAGACAAATGTGTGAAACACACACAGGTATAAACGTGAATTGAGAATTTTAATGTATATAATGTTTATTTGTAGTTTGTTAACAGGGGGCCTTCCTGGGTAAGGGGTTGGGTGCTCCAGAGAGTGAGAAAAGAGGTACAGTAATTCTTCAAAGTTTTGGTGGTTTGAAAGTCACAGGAAGGGAAGAGCTCTGCCTCCTACAGAAAGAAAATATTTTCTTGCACCAGGTCAGTGATCTTCAAATGAAGAAAAAAAAGAATCTTTAAGTAGGTTTAGAGATATTAGAGTGTAATATCTTCTAAGACATTGTTTCAGAGAATTGGCTCAGTGGTCTGAGTCAACAACATGCTTTCTATATAGCCATGGATGTGGTGATGATGCTGGAAAATCTGGTTGGACTGCTGAATAAGGCTCTAAACATGGATATATTAATCTACAGACTTGTAATTGTGAATGTTTCTGAAATCTGCAGAAAATAGACATGAAATCAAGGTGATACAATGACATAAGCCAGTGGAGTATTATAAAAAGTGGGAACTTAAGCTGGATAACTTAAGCTCTCATTCTTGCTCTTGTACCTTTCCCCTGACCCCAGTTTTGTTCAATTGGTAGTAGTATGTCAGCCTGGATTTTCAGTCCATTTAATCATCTGCCTCTACTTTTCCCCTTGTTTGTTTCTATCTCCACACTAAAAAGACTGCTTCTAACGTGTTATTGAATAAGGCAGTTCTCTGTATGCTGCAGAGCACCTTCCCTTAGTGGTGATAAAATGGTGATAAAAACAAAAAGTGACACTTCAAAAGCAAGCCTGCTTTTGAGCTTCAGTGCATATTGCTTTTTCTCTCCCAAACACAACTCTCTGTTTTTTCCTCTCAACAGCTGATCATTTTGAAAGAGAATAAGGATGCCCATATTGTAGGGCAAGTCTTCCTAATATCTAGCAGTATAATCTGCAAAAATGATGTTACCCATTTGAGTCTATGGTACTGCAGGAACTACTAGTATTTAAAGAAAGTATTTTCTCTGCTAGAAAAGTTTCCATCTCTGCTATTTCTGTGGGTTGGACCCACCAGTATCCTACAGCTGCTTTGTGAGAATGCAGAGCAATGCTAAATTTGGTTTGACTTACCTCTTTATTGGGTTTGCAGCAGCTTTGCATCACCAAAAGAGTTTGGTTTCAGGTGCATCTGCCCCCTGCCTCCCCTCCCACCCTCTCCCTGATGGTCTAAACCAGAATAAGAGTTGCTTCATTAATTATTCTCTCCTTTTAAGTAATTAAAGAGTCTTAGAATGTGGATGTACCGAAGTCTGGCTGCAGGGATGGTTGAGAGAGAGCTCTCTTGGGAGGCTCAGCAGAGCTGCCCTGCTGCAATACCACTGAAACAGCCACAGTGCCTGAGAGCTGGGGGCTTTTTGCACTGACTTGGCTCTGTTTTCTTTACAGAGCCTCTGCAAAATCTGATTTTAGCCTTGCTTATCCTCTCTTTTCCTCTGCATGCTAAGCTTTTTGATTCTCTGATAGTTTGTATTTGAAAGGAGAAAACACTACTTTGTTCCCCATTCTCTGCCCTCCACTCCTAAACTTGGCAATCATAAAGCAATGCTGGGAGGTGATGAAAAAAGCACTGTCCCCTGTAATTTATTTCTGAGCTATCCCTCTTACTCATTTCTGTTCACACTTAAAATACTTTTCCAAGATGCCTCTACTGTTTCCCTGAAGCCTGGGGGCAGGGCAGGCTGTTAATGCTGCTGTGGGCCTGGCAGCATTCATTTTTAAATACTGTTCTTTAAGGATGCTGTGCAGGAATCAAAGCTCTGAAGAGGACCATAAAATGATAAAAGATTCAGAAACAGTGGGTTGGAGACAGGGCTGAATGACATGGGTTTGTTCGGTGGAAAAGTCAATATCTCTTTCTCCTTGTTGGTCTACAAAAAAAAGAGGAATTAGCTTATTTGCAGCAAAGATTTTGGAGAAAAATGTCTAGTTACACATTAAGACAGCTCTGGAAGGAAGGTTAGGGATCCTCTTTTTGGCAAGTTTTGTAAGCAGGCTTGTCAAAATCCTACTGGGAATAATGTAGGTGAACTCCATCCCCCTAGGAGAACAAGGATGTCAACTCAGGTTTCCTAACACCTTTCTCTGCTTCTAATGCTATGTAAACATTGAGACACAAAAATATTGCCTTTTTCCTCACAGGGCTGTGGGGGGGAAAAAAAAGTCTGACATGATTAATATTTTATCTGTTCCAAGCTATAAAAAAAAATGACATTGCTTCTAAAGTTGTTGCAGAAAGGATGGATACATTTATAAGAAAATTGTGGGGACCATTCCATCTCCTCATTTTAAAATTTGTCAGGTTGAAATCATGATACAGGGACAAAAAGTGCCCATTTTTATTTATGGAGGGGTAAAGTTGATGAGTATGGGTACAATTGTCTCAATAACCTTGCAGAAAACTTCATTAACACGTAAATCCCATTGAAATGTCCAAAGATTTCCTTCTTGTGCATTTGGCACTTATTGCACTGGCAGCCCAGGGCAAGTAAAAATGCAAATAATTCTTTAGAGTGCTAAATGACATTTGTTAAGTGTGGTGATTGATACCTAGCTACGTGGAAGTCTTATAATAAATGCCCAGGTGTTCTTTGAAATGTTAACATTGAGTGCTGTATTTGCCATGGTTTATTGCAGCTGGCCTCTGTTTCCACTGGACGCCTCTGTACACGTCCCCTCTCTAACTTTCAGCTACAACAACCCTCTTTATGCTCACCCCACTGTATCAACCTGAATATCCCAGTAGCTTGAGATGAGTAAAAAAAGAGTAGTTTTTAATTTCTTTTGGTTCTGTCATAACCTTAATGCAGATTTTAAACTGAATTTTTCGTTTCATGACTTGTACTTCCCACACACACGCACATATTCCCACTCCCCCTCAATGAGGTAATTGCATGACAACTAGATTAATATCTTTTACATACTTATTAAACTCAATAAGTGGTCCTGCGCAAACAATTGATATTTAATTACCGTATTATCATCCTACTAAATTTTAATTACTATTCATTTAAAATACCTCATACGTTATCATTCACGTTAATGCGGTTTTGTTTCTCTGTAAATGTTTCTCTGTAAATCCTAACTTTAAGTTGAACTAACCTGCAAAGTAGTTTGAATTTCTCAAGCTAATAGTACGTTTAATGCAGGTCCAAGGCATTGCAAAACACTGTAAAAAGGGAAAATGTAACCTTCAGCCAATATTGGTAGGATTAGAGAACATACGCCTTTGAACCAGAATTGGAAAAGGCTGAATGACTTACCTTTCAAATCACCTTGCAATGTCATTTCAGCTTAAAAGATCTTAAACCAGGAGAAATTAATATTTAGCAGGTGACAACTGATTGTCAAGAACCAGAGCAGTTCTAAACTCAGCAAGGAACATGAAAAAAAGATGAAAATCACAATCCTATGGTAAACTTGGCTCTTACACTGATCATTGTTTTTACCTGTGACAAGTATCAATTTTCTAGATCTCATCCATGAGTCACTTAATTACTCTTCAGAGAAAGCAAAATACATGATAATTTCTGTAGTGAAAAAAACAACCACCTCTGATGGTTAAAATCATCACACCTTGTCAGTTCTTGCAGCAGGAGGCAGAGATCGGGGTCTCATGATCCGATTCTGTTAGATCTCTCTGGTTTTGTAACTTATTGATCAAGGATATTTAAAATGAAAGGGGATTCTTTTCTATATATGAGATCTGATGCAGTTGTTGATGACTCTGCCAAGGAAGGTCATATGCGTTGAATCGGAGCACTCTGTTCAGTTCCTTCTTGCTGTCTATTGCATTCATTGAAATTAAATCTCTTCAGATAGCTCTTCAAATCCATTGTGCTTTTCATTACCAGTCTTGTGAAACTATTAATATCTGTACTCTGGCAGCATGGATTCCCAAATTTCTGCAGAATCTCTATTCTTATTTTTGCCGCTTCCGTAGGTGATACATGATTCCATCTACTTCTTTTCATTGTGAAAAACTGAGATTCATTTCAGTTCTTATAAAAATTATAAATTTATAAGAATAAAGTTTAGGAACAACTTGAAATAAGCTTTTTCCACATGATTTTTTAATCTGAGGGGATTCGGTTCTGTGGGGTTATTTTTGTTGTTGCTTAGTTATCTTCCAGAAAAGCTCATGTTCAAAAGGTTGTCCTTCTTGGATCAAAAAACTAAAAATACTGGGGTTTTTGCTTCAGGAGATTTTTCTTTGGCAATTAATTGTGTGACTCAGTCCTATAAGCTCCTGTAATGACTTTATACTCTGTCAGTGATATATCACCTATTGACTTTCTTTTGGTTATAGGACTACTACTTTCCTGATTGATTTAATCATTCCATGCTACCTTTATCTGTCTCCCTGCTTTTATGAAACCCTATTGACTAGCTGATCTTGTAGGGACTAATCCAAGGGCAAGTGAAATCTATGAGGTGAATTCTATGATTCAAAGGGGAAAATATAGTAGCCCTCAGACCCGTCCTTGCTCCTGCAAGAGGTGGACTTTTACTCATGGATCAATTCCAGAACAGACCTCTCAGTATGATAAAATAATAATTATATATGTTTCTATTGGTATATTTATGATAATGGAGAATTGGCAATTTTCCCTGTTCAGAAAAAGGCAGAATTGAATTCCTGTGGGAATGAATGCTTTACTAATTACACCAGGTTTTGTTCATATTTTACTTAGGCAAATAGCCTCATTCCTTTCAGGTGAGTTTCTCTGGATGAATTGAGATGTCTCTGGATTGGCATTTCTATAAATCAGTGAGAAATACTGAGTTGTTTCTAGCCTGTCTATAAGGGGAATAATAGAGGCTTAATTTTGTTAGAAATACTTAGCATGCAAACACTTTCATGAGGCCAATTTACTTATTGGAATGAAATTTGTACAATATATTAGTGGTAGGAACTATTGAACTAAAACCTTTAAACTAGCACTGGACTTTAGAGGAAATTAATCACATGGGAATGAAGATATCTGCTGGGCAGAGCCTCGGCAGGCTGGGGAGGCACAGCAAAATCCAAACCACGTTGCTGTTGTGTTCACTTGCCCTAAATGACAGAAAAGACAAATTTACTGACCTGGGCTCCACTGTGCTTAGATGGCACATATTGTAATTTTTCTAACACATATTCACTATAACACTTTAACTAAGAGAGTTTGTGTATTAAATGATGTTAGATTATGATATTTAATGGCTTATAGGATATAGCTAGTACCCGGGAGGCTAATTTGTTTGCATTAGTTGGACGGGTCAACTGCTTCAAACATGCAGATTATAGAACTACTGGTAGATTGCATTACACAATTTAAATAAATAGTAGCAATTTGTCAATGTCATCTTAGCTTCAACATTTTCCTTTTAAACCCCAGGAAATAGTAGTTCCAATTAAATTGACCTTTTCTTCTCTGCATCTTCGTGTTATTAGTAGATAATGCTTAGTCTTTAAGCAAGTTAAAAAAAATAAAAGAAGGAAAGAAAAGAAATAAAAATACTTCCAAAGCAACAATGCACTAGTAGCAAACTTTCCAGACAAAATTACCTTCTTTATAAACAGATGAATCAAATCTAACCATCTAGTAAATTTTACAGGTCAGATATATATATGTATGCGTCACTAATAGATTAAGACACGTGAATTGCTGTATCTTAATGGTAAGGTCTTTGGTTTCAGGGGACAATTGCAGGTTCTTGTCATTCACTGTAAAGCTTTGAGTTGTGCTATTCATTTTGGAGACAAGGCAGCAAAAAATACATAGTAGCTGAACTATCCATACATAGCAAACCCTAGACATCTGGAATGCTAACTTACTTTGGGAATCAGATGTAGAAATCTACTTAATCTTGTAATACTAAATGAACTGGACTTGAAAACTTGGAGCTGATTGTCTTAAAGTAAAAAGGAAATGCTGAGATACTCAAATTATCATGCAGTAATGCAGTGCAATGAGTGTTTGTCTATGTGCATCAAAATTGTCTTACTTTCTTGATGTCCTCCTGCCAAATACCATCAGTAAGCCTGATAACATTAGAATTAGTATTTGCACCAGTTTTAATAATGTAAATAGTTTTGAAGACATGGAACCCTGAGGTTCCTGTGCAAAATTTGGCCAGAGGAAGATACCTAAACCTTTCTCAGTGTCTGAAATGAAATACTGGGACCAGAAGTCTAGCATAGCTGTGTCTCAGTGGTCCTTAGTGCTCTGTAAACTAGAGCATCTCAGACTTCAGGTTTTCTTTAAGAAGGTTGGATTATTTTTAGTTGTTAAAGCTTAAAAGTGGTTTTCTGCTACTTTTCTCACATGAGCAGTTTGTGACTAAAGCACAAATAACCAAAATATGGAATCATGAAAAGAATATTGTTTTTGAAGGGAGATGTAAATCATCTCTGGAATCCTTGAAAAACCCAAATAAAAACAAACAAAAAAAACCCCACACCCAAAAAATAACTGCACTGTTCTTTGCCCATTTTCAGTGACCTGGGCAGAATGGCAATTGTCAGATTCCAGTTTATCTCCATTATAATTTTTATTCATCTGCTTTATTGGAAAATAAACCTGTTTTCTAATACTTTCCTTTGGGCACTGTGGTAATCATCTCTAGCTTCCTCTGTTGCTTTACTTCATGCTGCATCAGTTAGCTTTGTAAATCTTAACATTTGGGTTGTTAGGTTTCCATCCATTTTTCTTACCACATAACAATAGATCCTAAAATAAAAACGAGCCAATTTCTTGTGCTACCCTTTATCACATGTTCTGTTTATGTGATACTTTCTTTTCATGGTGTCAGGAGTACCCAGTAAAGTTCCCTCTTACACATCAACAGCTTTTCTAAGGTTACAATAGCATTGACTTTATATACTCACCTACTAATTAAAAGGGCTTTTTTATCTTCTGATCATGTAGAATTAGCACATTGTGAGGCTGAATGGTACAGGCATAGAGTACAGGATATTTAAAGTTTCACTTTATTTAGTATTCAGTGTACATCATTCAGCAACCACCATTTGAAAAGAGGCCAGAAAACAATTTTAACGATATCACATGTGAGAAAATGATTCCAGGTTTTGGAGAGAGATAAAATTCTGTAATCTCAGATCTAAAACCAAACAAAGGATATGACATAACATGTTAAATACGAGAAAACCAAATTCCTGTTACTTCCATTTCTGACTTCTCCGAAAGCAGATACAGTAGGCATGGATCAAAACTCATCGTATTAACTGAGTAGCTGATCCTCAGCAACGCTAAATAACTCAGCAAAATGGGTGCAAGTAAAGGGTCTGATGTCCCACTTCCCACTTTGGACTTGAGGGACACCCTGTTTGGCTGCTCCCCAGGCAGAAGGTAGAAGTGTAATTACTGTTGCGGCTTCTGATGTACTCTTGTGTCTTCAAGATGTCCAAAGGTCAGTTGGCTGTTGCTAGGAGAAGAAAAAGTAGAGAGCTGAAAGGCAATCACTTCTGGATTTTTTTTCTTTAATGCAAATCAAGGCAAATATTGACAATTTAAAAAAAATGCAAATTTGCAGTTTGAGAAGAGAACTGCCAACAAATATTCCAAGGTTATTGGGAGAATTTTTACTTGCATGTTCTTAATGTACCATTTAATATTGGAGATAATACTGCACCCCTTGTACCTTGATATATGCTGTTTCATTCACTCTTTTTACTTGAATCCAGATAGCAACCTTAGAAGTAAATTATCTTTTTTTGTTTGATTTTGCATTTTTTGGGAGGATGGCACAAACTTCTAATTTGTGATCCAAATTTTTTTTTGAGTAGTGGCCAAATAATTTTTTCCTAAGACAAGAAGAGGCTAATAACTTTTAGGTTAGCAATGCTGTCTGCTTCTGACTACTGTCAGCCTTTGGTTGGTGAGTGCTTCATAGGGGAAGGTTCAAGGATTCCACAAACAGAAGGTGGCAAAAATGTGTCTCGTTGAAGAATTGTTATCTTTTTATTTTTCTTTTTCTTTCTTTTCCAACTACTTGACGTGTTTCACATGAAAAGCTTGTTCATTTCTACTGTTATCTGAAAAATCTGAGTCAAGAGCATGAGCGTGCAGCTGACAGATAATCAATGCCACATCCCTTTAAGTGGCTGCTATGGCTGGTGGGTATCAACAGCAGACTTTTTGGGCTGACACTTTCTTCGTTTACATGTGTAGTGTATGGACCTCATCTGTTCCTGGGTACAACACGCTTTGCATCGGTGCAAACTCTGACTTCAGCAGAGACAGATCTGATTTGCAGTGGAATTAGTTAGCAGAGAACCAGGTCTTGTGTATACAACAGTGGTTTCGTGCCACTCCACTACTGTCACTATTCATTGCCAAAGAACTAGAAACTTTTATTATCAGCTGGCAACAAAATAGGAGAAATGTGTATTACAGAGCAAAATAAGTCAGAACCAATTATCTTTTGTACTGTTTGCTGTTCTCTAAGAATTGTGTATGGATAGTTCTGGAAGTTCCATGGTTGCAGGTTCTGTGGTGTGTTCTCCCTTCTTAACCATAGACAACTCAAACTGGAGCAAATTTGTAACCGAAATGGAATAGCAAATACAAAAAGTTTAGCCAGAAAATCGACTAAATATGCATAATTAATCATTTCCTTCAAGTGAAGGAAATATGTGCATTCCTTTAATAGTTAGGTAAAGAAATTATCTTTTTTCCCCATTTCTGTATTTCCCACGTTTCCAGATGAAGCAGCATGGCATTGTGTTAGTTGGTTACTGAATCCACATAAACCAGAGGTTTTGATCTCTCTAAAGCTGTTTGAAAAGGAGTTTTTTTGTGTGTTGAGTATGCATGCATATAACAATTATAATTTCAGTTTAAAGTTTAGCCCTGCTGCCAAAGGGAAAGCTCCTCAGTGTAGGGAGTGAGTAAACAGTAGTTTTTGGTTGCTACATCATTCAATATAAATGAATTACTTTATTCTAAATGCATTTAAATACAATTATCTATAAATTGGCAACCATATCCATGCCAACAAATAAAAATTGAGCTTTTTTTCTTGAACAGACTTTCTTCTGTCTGATAAATATTATCATGTCACAGCCTTTGATTTTTGACTAATATATGAAGCACATCCTTCCAGATCAAGACAGATCTTCAGTCACATCAGAACCTTTCTACCTTCTGTTTCAGTGAACTATACTCATACTGGAATATGTGTAAGGATTTTTAGGAAACCTATATATATGCATTCCTTAAATACTGTTGAGAAAATGTGTGTGTTCACCAGAGGTCTGCAAATAGGCTGTGATAAAGTGAACTTAAAGTGTATATGGAAATACAAGAAACTTCTTGTGTTTGGAGGGGTCAGATGTTGCAGTGAGTTACTTGAAAACTTACAAATTGAGATACTGGTTTTAATTGGTACAATCTAGTCAGAGCTCAGGTGAAAACGATCCTAGCACTCTTGCATCTCTACTGGCTTGAGCTCTCCAACTCAGCAACACTGGTTTCAGTCTTGAGGAAGCGAGCTGGAGAAGGCAGGTTGGAAGACCTGTAGAAGAGGTTCTTGTTAAGATGGGAGACTCTAGGAGTTTTTATACAAAGAATTAGGTTCTTCTGTTAAGTTTTGCAATGCAGAATTTCTGAAGTGTGCACTAAGAATTACTCCTAGGTGATACATATGTCTGTACACTGTATGAAGGCAGTTAATGTCTCTTTGCCTGAGAAGGGTCTGAAGTACAGATTAGGAAGTAGTCAAGCTCAGGGCAGCTGCTGCTGACATGGGGTTAGACAATAGCTCAAGGGGCAAGAAGCCTGAATACAAATTTATTGTGTTCATAGTGCTCACTGGTAACCTGGCATTGTATTCCTACAATTCATATTTCTTTTCGTGCTGATAGTCATGGACAAGGCTTGGTTCTGGTCATGTAGGTTTTGTTCCTGTCCTTCCTCTGTATCAAGATGCACTGTAGGGGGTTTTATTATTATTATTTAAAGTTTATATTGATTTTTTTTTAAGAATGCCTTTAAAAGAATTACCTCTCATCAACCATGCTGGTATAAAAGCATAGTTACTATAATAATGGCCTTTGAATACTGTCCATTAAACTTTGACATTTAAAGTGTTTACTGTGAATACATATTAAGTTTCTCATTAAAGACAAGGTCTGGCTCTAAGATTAAATCAATCTAATCCAAAATAAATACAAAGATGGAGAATTCATAACAAGCTGTCTTGTAGATTCCCTGTGTAAAACAGCAACTGCTTTTGTGACAGAAAGATTTGAGTGTCTCCTCTCTGGCCCTCGAGGAAAAAAAAATCTGTTCATTGTGTATAAAACCTTTTGCACTTTGACATAAGTCCTTCCAGCAGAATCCTTTTTTTTTTCATTGAAACAAACTTGAACCATATTCCATTTCACAAAAGCGAAATGTGCTGAACATGTGCTTTTTAAAATAGAAGCATGTGCATCAACTCTTCTACAAGAAGATACTTTCTGAGAGTAGTCTCCTGGGAAGGTCTATTACCCAAAATCCAGCGAGCACAGGAAAAGGGTGAAACAGTATTAGATCAAGCTTTACTAAGCTGGATGGCCCAGGCTGTGGAATAAGTGATATTTAATATGTGCACTTTGAGGCTCCTGTTGAGTGCCCTGTTTGGTAACCCGGATCAGGATGCTTGTTTAGTGGATAAAAGTGTAACTTTAGAAATTGGCAGGAACTTTCTGTGCTTGGCCACCTGTACTCTCAGCCAGATATGGTGTAAGGAGACTCAGCCAAGCACACTTTTCAAAGTTTGCTCTGTTTCACTTCCTTACAACTGCCAGGTTCAAAGAAACATTTATTTCACAAAAAAAAAAAGCCAACCAAAAAAAAAAAAAACCCAAAACCCACCTTTGCTCAGTTCAACGATGCATTTATAAAGCTTACTAATCTTTATAGTCAAGCTCCTACTTTGTCTTCCCATTACTGACATAATACTTTTATCTTGCCCTTTTTTTACCCTCAATGTCCGTTTTGTTATGAAAACATAACTGTACTGAAGGTCTCAGACACTGCATTTTCCAGACAGCATGATACAGTAACATAAAATGGGATTCTTTTTTTGTGGAGTTTTTGCTGTCAATAATAATTGTATCAAAAATAATGTGAACTCCCACCGAAGCCTGCATAGTCAATCAGCATAAAGTATTAGCACTTCAGGGACACAAAGGCTCTGAGCCTGATAAAAGAGATTGGAGTGAGAATTTTGACCTAAGAATATAATAATGTCTTCCAAGATCTCATTATGCCCGTGCCCATTTGAAACCATCTGGGGCCCGGAATAATAAAAGGAGTGGTGTGAATTTATGAACCCGTAGTTCTAGCCATGCCCCCTTGGATATTGTGTTGGATTAGTAGATTTACTGCTAATCCAAACACTATGGGTAAAATTATGTCTTTACATCTGCACTGCGGATCTTCAAGAACTGCAGTAAGTTAAATGTTTGAAGGGTTGACAGCAGCTCCCCTGCTTCAGGCACAGTCTTCTGGCACCCTGCCACCTTCCCAAAAGTGCAGCTCCTCAGATGCACGTCTTCCACGTCTTGCTGTGGCAGTTCTCCAAAGGGAGATGAAGCCTAGCAAATGAAAGGGGGCTAGTGAGCAAAAAGTCACAGCTACTGCCTGTAACAGGTGGGAGCAGTGTCAGCCCGGTGCAAATAAGGCACAGTTGGCACAGCAAAGATTGATCTGTCTTCTTCAAGTTGCCTCAGGTGCAGAGCCCAAAGAGAAGAGTCTCTACGTTTAATTGGGGGTGTCTTCAGCTAAATAAAATAGTCAGATGCAAATCCTTCTCCTGAGGGGCAGCCATGTGGACTTGTGACCTTTCTTTGAATGGTTTGGAGCCCAGAAATCAATGATTACACTAAATCCATAATTATATTCTTTTCATCTGTGGCAGGGTACTGATGGCGTGACAGATGTGAGACCATGAAAGCATGGAAACTTCAAAGACCATTAGATGTGTTAGACAACATGGACATGTGGAGCAGTAAAAATTAAAAATACAGAAGGACTGCTCTACCAATGCTTTAGGTGATCTCTCCCCTTTGCACGTGTACACACGCATGTGCACACACACACGAGCACGCATTTATTGCACACAACTTGAGCCTCTGGAGTCCCCAGGGAAGAGGAGGGAAAGAAACTGCCGAGAATCAGCAAGCTTTGTCCAACTAGAAGAACTAGAGATTTTAATAGCTGTCATGTTTTGTATCAAGAGGCTTACCAGATTGAGAAGGAGATGGGCTGGGTCAGGAGACATGCAGTTAAATGCTACCTGGAATTAAGAAAGGAGAATGTGTACCTGTATCCCTTGTGCTGTTGCTCGATAACAGGGCCAAGACAGTTTATTCTTTCAAGAGATGTTTCTCAAAAATATATATTTTACCTTTAAAGAAGTAGAACTATACATTGTGGTTACTTTTGTGTCTTGTAATAAATGCTGCAAGAAGAAATACTGGGTCAGTGTGAAGAGGGTTGTTTGCAGAGGACTTTAAGGAAAGCTCAGCCTCCACACCATTGTCCCCAGGCAGAGTGATGCAGGCTCCCATCTGGGAAAGATGATGTTTGGGGATCCTATGACTCCAGACATGCTCCCTGGAGGAGACTGATGTGAAAGGTGGAGTTAATCATGACACTGTAATTGTTTCTAATTTTGTTCCTCTTTTAAAGCATGAGGAAACTGGAAGGGTTCTGGTTTGCTTAGGTACCATGTGGGAGGGAAGGAGGGTGTTTACTAACATGAGACAAATATTTCAGAGACTCAAAATGACTACTTCTACATTAGAAAACCAGACTATTGGGTGAGTACAGGACCTTCACACCTCAGTAACATACTGAACTGTATATTCTAAACTGAGAACATCACCTGGCTTTCAGTGCTGCCTTGATAGATCTTTAATTCCACTGAAGTGGCATGCCATGTTCCTATAGATGGTGTGGGTTTTTTTGCTGTAACCGTATGAAATGAGAGATGTTGGCTAGGGAGGATTGTGTTATTTGCACAAGAAAACAAGAATAGAATGACAAAGGTCATTTCAAAAAGCCTTATTCCATCTTTTCTGTTGCTGCTTACAGTTTAGGTACTTATGAGCAGAACCACAGGCAAAGCGGTTGGGGAGTGAATAAGTGACATGTTATCTATCTGGCTCCAGTGGGTCCCTGGGTCCAGGTCTTCTGTGTAACTGAGAGGAAGTAAAATTCAGCAAGTATAGGAACCTGTAGAAAAGAAGTAGTGTTTCCTGTTTATCACAAATTCAAAATATTCATTTAAAAAAAGAGAAATGATGTAGTGCCTTCCAGGCGTTGCAGGTAGAGAACAAATGCTTTAGCAAGGAACAGGAAATGATGTTCCCAACATTTCTTTGGTATTTGCAGCTGTGAATGTAAATGAGTATCTTACCACTGATCATACTGGAGCAGTTGAAGGGAACAACATGGATATTTTTTATTTATCATAACTTCAATAAATAATAAAACTATTTAATATTAATCTGTATTATTTATTAATAATGTTTACTTCTTGGAAATTTCTGCATGGATTAGAAATTTTAGGAGTTATGCTAGAAATTAATTTGCCTGAAGTCTGCATGGTAATGTGTCAAAAACATACTGTAAATGCAATTCTTTGTATGTTCCTGGCATTACATGTTAAACAGATACTTGTAACAGTAAATGGCAGATCAGGAAATGATGTATATGGATGAGACAAACTGAAAATCTGTGGTGGCTGCTGTCAATACAAGAAACTTTATAGCCATATCATTATAATTTAATCTCACATGCAATTTCTGAACATTAATAAGGTAGAAGTGTAAGTTGAAAGTGATAGGATTTTGATTTTTCTGTAAAGTTTGGAAATGTAACATTAAGGTATTTTTTTGAGTTCCAGTGTAGCAGCATTAGAAATTTTAAAAAGTACATAAAATTACAAAATCTTCCCAATAATACAAAGAAACATTCAGTTTCTAAGGCAAGATCAGAGTATTTATCTGTAGCCTTATCCTGTGTTCAAGGAATACTGTTCACGGAATACTGAGTCTGAAGTGCCTGAATGGTAACCTGACTCTAGTGCTCTCTTTTGGATAAAAGCTCAGATTTGGAGGAAATATCCCATAAGAAGATGTTTTTTTAATAAATAGTTATTGTTTAAAGTTGGTCAAGTGTCTCTCAGATCAGAAATGTCTCATCGGAGATGCATTTAACAGGCAGAGTGCAGCACAAGTAGCCAAGTGCACATGGAGTTTACCTCATTCCTGTACAATTTATGGGTAACCAGTGAATCTTTCAAAAAACATGGAAATTTCCACACACCAGTAACTCCAGCAGTTTCTTTTTGCTCTCCCTGTGTAATCCTCAACCTGGGACAAGCCATTCCCATCATCTTTCTCTCTGCTACACTTACAATTCACTTTCCAAATGATCTTTCATTAGTTCCTCTCCTTGTTTCTTTCCTTTAGTTCTTTTTCTTGACCATACAGCACTGCTTAGCAGATACACTGAGCATTTCTTTCCTGGTCACCAAAGAAGCAGCTTCCAGAAGGCCACTCACATAAAGTCAGCCAAATACTTGTGGAGAATTTAAAGAGAGCCAGTTTCTTGTAGCTCTTAGGTCTGCTTCTTCAAGCCAAATGAATTGTTAAAGTGATGCACTAGTCGTGTGTATATATATATTATATAGTCATTTTATCACTTCTGTAGACTCCTGTGAAAGAAGCATCATACCCACTCCTCAAAGTATTCAAACCTTACCTTCTCTGACTAACACAGGGGGCATCAAGATGAACAAACTAGTTATACATGCATGGAAAGTAGCAAGCTGAAAGTAATTGTGTATTCAGTTTTAATGGAGCTGAATCTCCTGCTGAGATTTCAATATCTGACAGCATTGCTTTCATTGCCCCAAATGCCCAACCTTTTTCTAATGTTTGACCTTGGGTATGATTATATTTCTGTATGTATCTCAAATGATGCAAAATCATTTGCCTATATCAGTCATCTCTTGCTGACAGTCCTGTTCCAGTTCATGGCAGAGGAGAACAAGTCTGATGGCAGTAACAATAGCTAAAATGAGCTTTGATAGATGTTTCTCTCCTTTCAATAAATACATAAAGCATCTCTATAATATCATTTTGTTAACTGATAAACAACAAAAGGATGAAGGCATTCACTTTTAACTCCATTGCATGTCATTATTTTCTCATTGCCTTATTTAGTGTGTATATAAGTAATGTGACCCGTGGAACAGAGGACAGGGCTGTTGCTTTCAGTGCTGGTTATTTATGTTTTCTATCCAGAGGCCAGCCCATTAAATGAGAACTCTACAGGTGTATGACAGGCTTTACCATGGCAGTTTTGCCCCAACATACTGACCCACAAATCTGGGTCTGTTCTTACTGTGCTCTCAGTGCAACTTCACAGAACCCACAACACCAGTATTACATCTCTCCATGCTTGAGCTCAGGTTCTTCTCAGAAATGCAGTCCTTTGTGCTTCTCTCTTGTCTGTAGTTTGTTGGGGTTTTTTTTCTCCAGCCAGTCTAACTTTATCCCAATATTGGCCTTGTAATCCTTACTATAGAGATGGTCCTGTATAAGGCACCATGCTGGGCAGGGCAGAGCGTGGTGATAATATTTGCAGATGTGCACAGTGGTTTGGGGGTGATATAATGGCCAAATTACTGGGGTTAAGAAGTTGTATCCCACTACTTGCATCCCCATGATGAAGTGGCCATAGGAGAGGAGCTGGGAGATGGCAGTGACGAGTGTGATGAAGAGATGCTTCCAGATAGATAGGGACAAAGTGACCATTTTTTAAGTGCAACTTCAACAGGCAGTCTTAGCATGATTAATGTTCCTGTACTGGTAATAAAAGCATATCCCTAAAGAGAGAAAATTTGATAGTGGCCTCTTTTTTTAGGTCTGTGTAAGCTGGGCACATTATTTTACTAGTACATCATTAAGATATTTTTCTTAATTCAAAAAGATAATATTTCCCTTGTTGTTTGCAATTGCCCACTAGAAGTGAAATCCCTTTCCTGCCTGAGTATCCTTTGCAATCCTCCACTGGTAGTTATTGCAGGTTGCCTCGGGAATACCAAATTACTGAGCTTCAGACTTTCTTCAGAAATAGTGAGGGGAGTTTAACAGCATTTGAAAACAGAGATAAAGAAATACACGGACCATGCAAGTGAAAGTAAATGGGATAAAGAGATGTGTTTACCAGAGTGGTGCAGAAATAAAAAAGAGAAAAGATCCACTAAGAAGCCCCTTGTTCTGATTAAAAGATTTGTTAGAGATGCAGAGCACTGACCACTGGAGTCTGAAATCCCAAGGGTGGTTTGGGGTTTCTTTCTGCAGCCTCCAGAAGATGATTTAATAATTCATTTGAAACCGTGCAAAACTTTATGTTGCCTTACTTTATTCAATCTTCAAGCAGATTTTTAGTTTTGCTTGATTTTAACCCAGTATAGTGGAAATATAAACAGATGGATATCTAAACCCCCAGACTAAATAGTTTCACACAGGTCTAGATGAATGTGGACAATCTGACAATTGGTTTGCCTGAATTTGTGGAGAGCACAGGCAGACTTGGTGTTAAATCTGCTATTGCTGTACATCAGTCTGCCTTAATGCAGCCTCTCTGCTTCCCAAGAGTGAGGACAAAGTGAAATTAAGGCAGATACAGACACTGGCATATAGAAGAGGATAGAGATTTAGTGCTGTGAGCTACAGTAAAACTAGTGGGGTGAGCTCCTGCTAGACAACAAAGCATAAACAGACCAAAAAATTCATCAGACACAGTAGGTAGCTGATGTGTGCATCTCCTGTGAGGCTACTCAGAAACCGGTGTGTTGGAGTGTTTTCTGTTGCACTATTAATGCCTCCCATTCTCCTGATTTCCTTTTGGAGCATTGACCATGTTCATCCCTTGCAACCTCCAGGATGGCCTTGGCCAAGCACCACTCTGTGCTGACCTCCATCAAAAAGGCATTGCCAAAAAGAGGTGTGATAAGTTGCTTTCCCTCAGGAATGAGGCCAAGCCCGATGCTGAGGTGTTAACTGTCTCCCTGTAACCACTCCATGGGATGTAATGCCTCTTTGCCAGCTGGACTGAGCCACACATCTCTGCTACCACGGCTATGGCACAGGACTACAGCCAAAACCAGGCATATGCAGCCCAAATACTGCACAATGTGAGGATTCCTTTTGCTAGCTGTGGAAATGAGGAATTGCAACCTCTACATTTATCTAAGGCTACAAGAAAAAAAAAAGTGTGCTGCTTGAACTTAACAGCACCAAGTACAATGTGTGCTTCAGGGATGGTAGTGTTTAATATTCTGTCCAAGGATGCTGGCCCTAATACCGATATATTAATAGCTGCATCATTCCAGGAAAAAATGTGTTGTTTAAATGTAAGCAAAGTGTTAGCAGTCAAACAGATACAATGATAAAGTGTTAACTCTGACTTCATAATTAAATGTATAAAAATAGTGTAAGAGCAAAGCAGGGGACTGTGTAAACAGGTAAAGGAAGAAATATGGCCCAGATCTCTTCTTAACAGCTTTGGTTGGGCTGTAATGGTAAGCAAGAATAAAAGAAGCTTCCATAAAGAACTGATGAATTTATGCATTTTACACAAATGCAAGATACTGCCTTCAATACCTTTCTGCTTTTACTTTTAATAAATTTCCCTGGTAAACTTACATTTACTTCTCACAAGCATTAGAATGCTTCATTAGTTATTGTTGCCTGGGTTTTTAATATTAACAATCTCTTTTCCTAAGTGTCTTTTATTGTGGCATACAATCTTAAGAATTTGTGGAAAAGATGACACTTCCAAAGAGAACAAAATGCTCATTGGCCCTTTTACTCCATTCTTGTGCCTGCCTTGATCCTCCTCAGTCCTCTGCCTTGTCTCTTAATGTATTAAGGAATCACAAGCATCTGTAGTATGCAGAATTATTCTGCATTAAGCAAAGTGGTAGATGATTGTCCTCAGTTTTTCTTCTCTCCAGGATGTGAACCTGGATTCCAGTAGGCAAAAGTTCCATAAATTTCTGCAAAATATGTCAAAAAGTGAATCCACTTACAACTACATCTTGGAAATAGCCTTTAAAATAGAAACCTTTCCCAAAAATAAAGGGTCTTTGTTTTAGGGAGGATAAATCTGTTTATAGGTGATATCTCAGGAAAAGACATTATGAGCAGCTGTCTAAAAATGAAATGCAATCTGTGGCAATTCTGCTGCTGCACACGTGTGTTTCTTGTGAAAAACTGAAGTTCCTACTCAAAGTCAGAACAACATGCACAAGTGGCTCAACCTGTTTTTTATTAACACAGTTTTCTGCCTGGAAGTGACTTTGTCTTCATCCCATTAGCTGGACTCAACAAAACAAACCAGAGACATTCCAAATCCACCTGGATGAGTTCCTGTGTGACCTACTTTAGGTGGTCCTGCTCTGGCAGGGGAGTTGCACTGGATGATCTTTCATGATCAACCCTTGAGATTCTGTGATTAGGCTGAAACATACTCTTGCTGTGTTGAACACAAAGCAAAAAACTCTCAAGAGCCGTGCAATCATCTTATACGTGTAAAGTTGTTTTCAGCTTAAATGTAAATCTAATAACATATAATAATTAATATTCCCCTTTGAGTTTATATGAAGAAAATGCAAAGTTTTCTGCCTACTTTCACTACAAACTCATATTTATACCTGTGTCTGTTATTCTCAGGTATGGTTCATGCAATGTGAATAATTGGCTGGTGTGATGGAACTTTGGGCCCTTTCAGCACCTATTCCATACAAGTTTTGTAGGTACTCATCCTTTCGAAGGATAAAGGTACTTATCTTTTTAAATTCTGGATTCTATTGTTGGAAAGGGTCATAGAAAGGTGATATTTTTTGCCACGGGATCAAAAAATAGGAAATTTTGCTGTGGAAAAAAATATCTGCATGCCATGAGGACCACCTCCCACCTCATGTCCTGATCGAAACAGATAATTCCCTTCTACATCTTAGGCTGAAGGAAGTTTATTTTTCCTTAAGTATTATTTCAAGTTGTGTGCTTAGAAAGTCAAGTATAGTACAGTTTTTGTTAGTCGTGCAAAAGGATGCATGGTTCTGTGCCTGTTCAGATACATTCTCAATATCCAATTTCCAAATTAATCACTTGTTGTGTTTCCATAACTATTCCAAACCATCTCTTCTCTAGCCTATTAATAGCTGAAATGAGGAGAGAGAAGTTGAGTATTATCAGAATGCTTCAAAGCATTTTGTCCTCTAATTCTGTTCTATCCTCAATGTATCTACTATACAAAATGTATTTAGATTTAAAGTTATCTCGGGAACCATTAACATGTGCACTTGAATTCATCTGGTGCTCTGTGCAAGTAAATATGGATATCCAGAGACTATGATCATGTACCCTAAATGAGATCTATTCTTGATTACATAAACCCTGATGATGAAAAAATGTATTCTTTTACCTCTCTGAGCATTGAGATGCATAACTTGGTGTCATTCTACAGCTACAGCTAGAAAATAGCAATTATATAGGACTCTTCTAAGTGAACAGTGATATCTCTTACCAGCAACAGACAAACTGAGCTCTTAACCAAAGTGCAGTGTCTTAACTGGAAACCTAGTGGGAGTGCTAGTGCTTTTCCTGGTTTTACTTCAGTATATTATCTAAGCCAAACAGACAAGAGAATCAATTTGCACATAATATGTGTTTCCTTGGTGTTCATTATCTTGTTACTTAAAAATTGCCTGTGAAAAAGTGAACACATTTGTAGAAACATGACTAAAATATTCTCAATAGAAAATCTACGAAAACAAAGTGTTATTCAAATTAAACAAAATATACAATTGCAACTGGCGCTGTTGTGTTCAGCTTCAGTAGGCACATTGAATTGTCTTCTTTTCCAAATGGATAATTTATTTAATTAACCAAGATGCAATGAATTTTAAATTGTATATAAAAATGGAAAAATTAGGTAGTTAGGGAAAAATATGATGTGGTTTACACTCTTACTCGCTGCTGTGACATTTTTATTGCATAATTAAAAATGGAACATGGCAGTTTACCTCAACATGAGTTTTGCCCACAAAATATGTTTCCTTTGACCACATGAACCCAATGGGTTTGAATAATTTTAAAAGATTTTTTCAATTTAAATTAATACACCTGTAAAAAATTATGCTTGCTTGTGTGTAAGTTTTCACAATGGATAGCCAAGCTTTTCTTTTTTGGTCATTGTTTTTCACCTGGGAATACACTGTATGCTTCATGTTAAGAAATCTAAATTGTTTTTCTGTATATCCAGTCCTTTGCACTTAGAGCCTGCACATAAAAACTCTCTTTTTTTCCCAGCAATCTTTGTATAAAGCTTTTTCTGCAGTTTCTGTCAGGGATTGTGCTTCACCACATTACACTGCTTGAACCTGTTTATCTGCATAATTCAAACGCAGCCCTGAAGGACATAAACACAGTGACAGTTTTTAAACACACTTTGTGATAATCAGCACAAACTAGTACTTGAACCTATCCAATAACATAACACTGACAGACGGAATGCAATGACCCTCAATAACAGCAAATACAATCTCATTGTATAAAATTGTATCATGACATGATTGTGTTGTCTTGAGCTATGACTTAGGTTGACTGCAATATGGCATGCTGCTTCTCTAGGAAAAGGTGATACTTACTGACATTGAGATAATGCAGGGTCTAAATTGTGCAGCCCAAGTTTCTGTAATTAAACAAAACAATCCCAAAAAATAGAGAGATGTGTGCATGCCACAAGGAGAAAAACAAAATAACTATGTTTTGCTAGCAAAAATATAACTTTTACTTTACACAAATTTCTTTACTGGGGCGGATTCTTTGGTAACTCACCTTGACTTTCAGTGGCTTGGTTTGGTCCCCAGTACATTCAGGAAAATTGATCAGGGCAGAGGAGATCAGCATTGTAAATCTCAGTGAATGGCTGTCAGCAAGAATTCTCTTGCCATGAGATCTGGCAAACCCAGCAGGTTCCCAGGCTGTGTTCAAATAGATACTTAGTGGTCAAAAAAGCCAAAGTGACTTAAGAGTGTCAAATTCCCTGAGCTAGTGGATGAGTTCATATTGCTAACTTTGATAACAGTACCGGCCAGGAAAGCAAATATCCTCACATGCTGTTCCTCGTTCTTGATCTGAGCTCCCAACTCCAGAGAAGGTGGAACATTGCAAAGTCAGTGTACTTTATAGGGTGTCTGGTGAAGTAAAATTGCTGAAAGGGAGAATAGCACTAAGGATGTCTAATTTTTTATGTTTACTCATCATTGCAAGTGCCTGGTGAGCCTCCAGATGATGTGCAAATGAGTAGTGTAAATTCCAGAAGGGATTGCTGTTCGGGCTGCTGATGGGTGTTAGCTGACAGCAAGGCAGCACTCGTCTTGAAGGTTTGTGGATAGAGATGTGATTCTTGTGTGGGACGCCCTCAAAAACAAACCACCAAAACAAAACACAAAAAACACCCCAAAGCAACCAAAATAAACCTAAACATAATATTTTTGCATCTTTAAGAGAGGTATTATGGTACCTCATGATAAACTTCCCAATGTCTTCAATAGTAATGAGGTAAAATAACCATTAAAATGTGTCCAGCAGGGTAATGTTCTTTCTCTTTTCATTTGAGAGCAATAAAGATTTTTGTCAAAAAGCCAATGCTTCTGAACATTGAGATTCCCAGTGCTTTCAGACGGTGAGGGTTTTGGGTTTGTTTGCCCACATCATGCAGTATAGCCAATGATTGTATAAAACTTCATTATTACAAGCAGGTTAGAAACACAGTGCTTGTTTATGAATAAATAATTGTGTCTGTTCTGCAAGGTAAGAAGGGCACTTAGGACATTCAACATTTCTGCCGTGAGCAGAAAGTATATGTGGCAGGAAAACAGATTTATGGTCAGGTAAATAAAAGGAATAAAACCACCTGCACAATGTATAGCATGGCTTGAGTTTATGTACAAACACAGAAGCCGTAGCTATTGCATATGTTCACAGGTTAAACTTTAGCATTGATAGAAGAGTGCAATATCTTGAGTCATCTCTGTTACTAGTGAGAGAAAAAACAATGTCCAAATACTCCTTACTGGCGAAAAAAACCCCACTGAAAATACTAATGTGCTGTGTAATACATAAATCCAATGCCATTAACCAAAGAAAGGATGTAAAACAATATAATGTCTTTAAATAAGTGCTTTTGCTGTTTCCTTAAACTTGGTTTCCACAAAACTGTTTCTTGGTGAAACACCGATTTTGGCTGTGTTTGCTCTGATGAACTGGAAGCGCCCAGACTCTCTTGTGGCCCGCTATCAATTCGGGGAGCTCATAGGGATGTTCAGCTCTCTGCTGCCACCCTGTTATCAGAGAGGAATTGCTGGGAGGAGGGTGGCATGTTATATCATAAATGCCATGGTCTAGAACTGCCTGCCCCGAGCAACACAGGAATAATGCTGTTAACTACAAGTTTTCTGGAGTGGCGGCACCCACATCTGTGCATGCACAGGTTTATCACAGCAGTGAAATGCAGGGATGCTGTTAAAGCCCTGCCTACCCTCCACGGGGTTTCTGTGCTGAGGCACTGCCCAGCTGGGGGCTGCTCTGCTTTTGCATAAATAGTCTCTCTTACCTCTGAAGTTTTTCCTCCTCTCCTACAGCAGTGCTAGGGGTCAGACACACAAAGGTGCTGTCCCCTGATTGCAGCAAACACCGCCATGTGTTGTATGTTTGATGAATTAAAAGGATGCTGCCAACTTAATTACACTGTAACCCTTCAATAAAGGAAGGGCAGAGCTGATTAACTAGTGAATAATTGGGGCCTGATTGATGGCTTTCTCCCTCACTGCTAAAGGCTGTATATATAATTATTTTGCCTGTGGGCCTAATTTTGCCACTGTTAGCTTCCACTTTTGTCATCAGCTGTAATTTATGGATGAGGCCTGAAGCCTTAAAAAAGGCTGGAAAATGAAATAGCCCCAAATCCCCAGATATGTCACCTGGAAATGGCCAGCAGGCAGCCTTTAACGTCAACATTTGCAGCCATTTAGCAGCATTAACACCTCATGCTTAGCCAGAAAATAATATTATCATTTGTCAACAACTATCATAATATAGATTTTTTTTCTTCTGACATGTAATAATATTGCATCACTCACACCGATGATTTAATATATGTTTTAAGTGCAAGATCAATTTATTGTAACTGAACAGAAAATTCTTCTAGTAATGCACTTAAAGAAAAAAAGAGCAAGAGAAGGAAGAACCATATCTCTTAATTGCATTGGCAGGTTGATTGCAGAATTAGTATGTAAGTCTCTAATGAATCCCCAAAATCACTGCAAACTAAGACGGTTTGTGTAAAAATACCTTTTCTTTTTCTTTGAACTTTGAAAGCTACAGTAGTGGTTTCAAAGAAAATATAGTTAATAAACTTCTCTCCACTGTGTTATAAAACATTGTGAGACAATTTTCCATCTCCTGTCAATCAGCAGAGCTGCACATGAGCCCACACAGCTACGCTGGTTTGCACGGGATGTGGATCTGGTCCTTTGTATTTTAAATTGAAATAAGATTTCTTATTATTTTCAGAGAGACAAAAGCTAACCATTGGTACTGCAAAATAATAGTAAAAGCCAATCTGTTTTGATTCTGTGATTCTGTGATTGAATTGCTTCAGTGGCAAAGAGGAGAGATGCCCCCCCAAAGGAAAGTCTATTTTAGGAAAACACACCATCCTGATTAGAGCTGCTCCAGTGGCCGTGCATGAAGAAGTGCTGCCTATTTTATATTCCACAAAGATTTTTCTTCAATAAAGTAATAACAGCTTCAATTCACTTTTTTTTTTTTTTGGTAACCCATATTTAAACATTGCAGAGAGGAGGCTTCTAATTTATAAGCCAAGATATACAAATCCTCTCTCTCAAATTTCCTTTGTTGTTTTGTCCTCACGGAGCTCTCCCTTGCCTATGAATCACATAAAGATTTGAAGAACTTTCAGTCAAAGCTCAGTAGTGTGCCAGTGGGCACTGGCCAGGAAGAAGGAAAAAAAAAAAAGATTGATATTTGCCCTCTCTTCTTATCTGCACTTGATTTATAAGTCAGTGCGAGTATGCAAGAGAAATAAAGGCAAAGACCTTGATGCCTCCCTGTGGAGAATATGCACCATTTGGATTGAAGGCATGAAAGAGGAGAAATTAATGGTAAGCTGTTCATCTGTCACTACTGCCAGCCTGATGGTTTTGCAGAGAAGGAGAGGACTAGATGACATGCCCTCCAGTCAAGGGCATGACTGCCCGCTGTTCTCATATTATAAACACAGTGCTTTGGGTTTCTGAGGGATTTAAATTTAAATTATACTGTACTTTGGATAGGCAAATCTTTACACAAGTTTATTTTCTTGAAGTATTAACATGCAGGATTTCACTGGCTTTATGTGGAAGGAAAATAAAAATTAAGTCCCCCTATTTGATAAAAATGTGTAGCAGACTCTTAAAATGTAGCCGTGTTTTTAAAGCAGTGTGTTATAGTGTAATGAGATTTAAATTTATATATGCATTGAAGATTTAGGCACATGCATAAATAGATAAGCTGGAGTTATTCTACTTTCTGGCACATAGGAAAAGATTAAAAAGTTCAAAATAGGAGTTGAATGTGAGGTTTTTTCTATTAAAATGGCGTAACACTAACTGCTGCTCTCTGACAATATTAGGAACACATTTGGAGGATAAAAACTGACACAAAACTTTCATGTTGCGCTAAACGACAAGAAAAATGTACTTATTGCCAGATGACTTATTTTCAGTGGTGAGTATTTCTGTATCCTCTTGCTGCTGTGGAAATATTTTTGCACAGGACATGGCACAAAGTCTTGCTGGTCTGCTCGGGATGCTTCTGCAACACTGATGAACTACACTGTGGGTCACACAAGGTATCAGTGCTAGGAAGAGCGATTTCTGGTGCCTGGCATGGTTTGAAGAAATGCATAAGGGCCTGAGAACTAGCTTGCACTGTGCATAAGTTCAGGGTTCAGCCTGTGTGATGTTACTGCCACCCACATCCACCAGCTATTTCAAGCCATCTTTGCTGAGCCCCAACAGTGGGATGGGAATTTCTGTCTTCCATTTAAAAAAAAAAAGGGTTTCTGGTCCACAGGTTTCAAATTACTTTGGGCTTTATATGCCAGAAGCCAAAAAAACCCTCTGCCACATACTTTTGTTTAAAATCTCTTGAGTTTGGAGCTAATGTCATTGTTTCCAGAGACTTGAGTCATGATTCCTGAAATCGTGTCTTGGGCAAGAGATTTCAACAAAATAATCATGCTCAAGTAAACTAATGTTTGCTCTTAGTAAAGCAATTCAGTGACTTGCATATCACTTCTGAAAGAACTGTAAACCTTCCACCAACCTGACAAAGATAAATCAGAGGAGATCAAGGTTGGTCAGGTATGAGAGAGTCATCCAAGACCTTCAGGAAAGAAGGAGAATCATCCTTCCAACACAATTGGCATCACCAAAGTATTATGTCTTGATTTTTAATCTTTTCAACCTTCTTCCAAAACGGCTGCAGGAGGGATTACCCTGTGTCCCACTCTGGTGTTGGGGCACTGTGGCTCTGCTTTCCTGGGCTCCTTGTTCTCCTGAGCCCGTTCATGCTACTCCTGAAGGCTTCACTTTCCTGGGTGCTTTAACCAAGCTTCTCCATTACCTGTTGGGAAACCAACAGGGTCATTTCTAACACTGAGTGATGAGGACCAAGATATTCATAGTCCTAATCAAAATTAGTTGGCCAGAGATATCATACAGTCACCACGGTTGAGAACAACTCACCTTCAGAAATTTACCATTCCTCTCATCTCCTTTCTCCTGAAGCATTTCCTCTGCAGTGGCTACAGGCTCCATGCTTGTGACGGCTGCTTGGCACTCTGCATTTTAACTCCCTGCTTGAATCTGCCTAGATTTTTGGCAGACTTCAAACATTAGAGATAATATTTTCTGTGCCAGCTGTGTGGGTTTGTTTTTTTTCAGAAGTTTCTGCTAAAATGATTTTTTTTTTCCTTTAAAAAAAGAGAGATTGTGGGAAAGTATATTATTTAATCAACTTCCACATGGTAACAATTTTTCTGAACAGCTTCAGTTCCTCCAGGCTCTGGAGCAGGTAGGTAGTTGCTTCAGGACTCTTTTTGTTGTTGTCAAAAAACCTACTTTGTAAGTATGTTAAAAATCTGTTTGCACTTGCTGTGTCCATCTGCACTGAGGCTGATCCTCACGGCTCCATGCTGACCACGGTGGGGATGCAGCACCCGCACAGAGCCACGCTTCCTGCTGTGGATGGGAGCCACGGATGCTCCATGACATGCATTTGCAGTGCTGGAGGAGGCAAGGAAGGGACACTTTCTCCTCTTCTCTCAGGTCACCTCTTGCTGATCCAGGGACAGTATGACACCCACTGAACTGATTATTTTACTCTCTGTGCTGAATGTTTACGTCAACACTGGCAAAATTATTTTCCATGTCTGTAGTAGTGAATGCTGTACAAAAGGTTTTTTGCTCCCACTGTCCTGGTTTCAGCTGGGATAGGGTTAATTTTCTTCCTAGTAGCTGCTACAGGATTGTATTTTGGGTTTACACTGAAGAGGATGTTGATAACCGCAGGGATATTTTGGTTATTGCTGAGCAGTGCTTGCACAGCATCAAGGCTGTTTCTGCTCCTCACCTTGCCCTGACAATGTATGGACTGGAGGTGGGAGGAGACTGCTGTGTGCACAAGGAGCCAGGAGGGAATGTGGCCAGGACAGTTGACCCCAACTAGCTAAATGGTTATTCCATACCATAGGACATCATGCCCAGTATATAAACTGGGAGGCTGGCAGGGAGGGACTGATTACCGCTCAGGCATCAGCCAATGAGTAGGGAGTTATTGGATTGGACATCACTTGTCTTTTTCTTTAGGCTTTGTTTCTCTTAATTACTATTATTATACTTTATTTCTTCTTGCTGCTTTATTGTGATTTAGTTATTATGCTTGTTCTTTTCTTAACTCACGAGTTTTGATTTTCTTTTGCAATTCCCCTTCCCATGCTATGGGAACTGTGGGGAGGGGGAGTGAGAGAGCAGCTGTGTGGGGCTTCATTGCTGTCTGGGCTGGAGCCATGACAATTACGGTGTGACCCAGGGCACAGGGGGTTATACAAGCCTAGAGGACCCAGTTTTGCTGTTGAAGTGAGGGAAGGTTATATGGTCCTGCAGGCTAAATGCTTTTAAATCTTGATTTGTTAGTTGGTTGGTAACTTGCATATGAAAGACAGCAAAAATAAAGCAAAAGGTTTAGGATTAAATCCTGAAAAGTAACAAAATGCTAATGCAGCCATATTTACATACATATTTATATGTACACATAATACAGTATTGGCTTTTGTCATGTAGTGCTCACTAAAATGTGTCTAAATGACCTCTCCTCTTTCAGTGAGTATGTTCTCACACTTATCAGTTTTTTCCTAATTACCATTCAAACATTGGGCTTTTCCTCATGGATTTTCCTCTGATATTCTCACCATGTTTTTTTAGAACTGAACTTTGCTACTTGTGTCAATAGTATTAGAGAAGTAGCCCATTACTGTGGAAGGAGGAGGTTGTCTCCATTTTACACATCCACAAGCAGACACTGGCATTAAAGGTATTTTGAAAGCATCAACAGATTGACAGGATGCAGACTCTGAGGTACCTCAGATTTGCTTTTTGGGGACCCAAATGGACTTGTTCCATGCTGGTGATGGGATTCAAATTACAATGCATATATATAGTCTTAAATAGTGACAGAGTGGCTTCTTTCACTCCTTCACTGCACATACACCAACTACAGACAGCAGCAAAACAAAACCTCTGATATATTTCCATGCACAGTCGTTCCCATGCACTTATGAGACTGGGTTTCTCTGGAAAAGAGAAACTTGTGTGCGAGCAAGTAACGACTACTTCATAGCAAAGACAGGCAGGGGCCAAATTAAAGTTGCAGAGGGACCTTTAAGTCTAGCTCTTCCTAGCTATTGAGTGCTTTGCTATGCGGTATTAGCAGTCTTTTAGCCTGGATTTCGATAGAAATAAGTATCCATAGGGAAGGAAAAGCTGTGTTTTCGATGGGCAGGCATTAGGCCAGGCAGGCAGGAAGGTTGCTGATACTCCCACTTTGCCTGATCAGCCGTGCTCAGTAGCAGGCTGTGGTTGGGGAGCATCACGTGCACCATGCTGCTTGATGGATGCCTGAATTCCGAGATATAAGGACAGGGAAAGCACAGAAACTGCTGAGGGGAGTCATGTACCACGGCAGGAAACTGGTTCAAACCCAAATTAGCTAGGAGGTGATGTGGAGGTCGAGAGTGGAGCAGCACTGCTGGTTGAGCTGAGCTTACTGCTGGCTGACCAAAATCCCACTGGTTTAAGGGAGGCATACCAACGTCTTTAAAACCCTATATTTGGAGATTTTTACACTCATTTTAAAAAGTCTTTCTTATAACTCTTTTTATTTTACAAGTTGCTCAATGTTATCTTTAAAAAACCTCTCAGACTATCAACAGAAATGAAATATCATTATAAAGGCAAATAAAAGCTAAGTTTATTTCCTGATCAACTTCACATAGAAATCCTTCACTTCTTTACCTAGGATGGCCTAGTTATGAAAATATTTAGGAATTTTTTGTTAATCTGGAATGAAAAATAAGTTTCACCAGAAATCCTTTTTTTTTAATATGAGAAAGAAAAGAGTTTAATAAGGAAATGTTAAAGCTATTTAAATACTTTGAATGTTTTTAGGAAATTCTTCCAATTAAACTACTGATGTTCTCTCTCAGCCTCCTGAGCAAGGGGATATTCCCCTATATAACTAATAGCAAAATGACACTGTGCCTATGCTTGTGGGAGACCTTCTGTCACTGCCATCACCTCGTGCATCAGGATTCAGGGATTTACTGTCATTCTATATGGCTACAAATCCACCTAAAACTAATCACCAGGCTAACTGCAGGTCTAAATGAGAGCAAAATTGTACCCCAAAAATTCAGTTCTAGATTTGAAAAACATTAAGGGGCTACTGATATTTTCTCTGAGTATTTTACTCTGTTTGGACTATATTGCTCAATGTTCAGCTGCTTGTTTTAGTGTAGTTTTTTTTCTGGGCACTTGATTAAAACTTAGGAAATAAATGCTTTTTTAAATTTTTTTTATCTCTGAAATATGATTATAAATGACCTTTGATAAAAAGTTAACAGAGAATATGTCAGGAAGCAGCTCAGAAGGAAAAGATTAAAAGCAGGCAGTCTAGAGAGGTGTTTAATTTCAATTTTCTTTGTGGTATAAGAAATCTGTAGATTTTAAAGCCATCATGCCATAGTTACTTTTATCAGTAGGGCTCTTTTGTTTTGTTCTGCCACCTAATTCTTTTGATGACAATGAGTCCACAGTTTTCCAATGACTGATTTCGATTTGCATGTTATTGTCAGCCTTTTATATTTTATCATATCTCCACTTTGGTTTTTATGCAGATCCTCACATCAGAAGGCAAGGGCAGCCTGAGCTAAACAGCTGGCTGGATTTGCATGAAAATGGACTGCCCTTTTTCATTTGTTTGTTCTTTGGAAATTACAGTAGGTGAGTATCTGACTCAAATTTCCCAAACAAATAAAGATAAAACTTCACAGATATTAAACCGTGGAGCATTAAACTGTATCATTTTACATATAAAAAGAAAAGGATTAAATAGAATTAGTCTGTTGAGCTGACTGAGGAGGAACAATGTGAGTGACGGTCTGAAGACTAAAGATACAAAAGAACGGTGGTATCTTCAAGAGATTTTTCTCTCAAATATTTTCCTTTCCCATGTTTAAAGGATAAACACTAATATAAATATTTTCCTCGTGCATTCAAGATATTATAATCTGGTTTAAGTCATTATATATTTGATAGTATTCATGTATATTGTGTCTAGGTTTTATATACGTAGCAGTTTACAGAAGCCTCCTAGCAGTGGGTATTCTTCCCATCTCAGAGTGATGGTGTAAACCAGCCAAGGTGTAAATGTGACCTGAGGCAGATGACATTAAGAAGCCCATATTGTTTCCCAGAGGCCATATCTGTAGGGTGAGGTAAGACCTTTTGTTGGACTGGCTGATACAGATGGAAAAAATGAACAAGCTTTGGAGCACACAAGAGCTTGATAGTTGACAGATATGAGCTTTATAGGTTTGAACAGTAAGGTATCAAAATAACACATGGCATGACTTGGAGTTGTCAACAGACTTATAAATTATTTAGAGCATGTGTGCCCTTGTGTGCCTGCAAGCTTGTCCGTCTCTTTTCACTTAGTCTGCTTGAGCTTGTAAAAGACATAACTGCTCCCTGCAAACCTCCTCCTCTCTTCTGTCTTTAGACCATCTCAGAAATAAAGGCACCACTATAACTTTTAGTTTAAACAAAGGTTTGGAAAGAGTGAATTTTATGACACCTAGCTGTAGTATGGGATTTAACTGTTTCATGGGTAGGCTTTTCTGCTTTCCACTTATGGTAGGAGCTTGGATTAACGGTAATGCTATTCACTTGCTGGAGTTAGCAAGGAGCTATCATCTCTGAGTTTCCTGGAAAAGTGGTAACTGTTAGTCTTGCGTGAGATAGAAGTTCATTCCTTCCTCTGATATGGTTGGAATTGGGTATGTAGAGTCACAGCCACTCAGTGCTGGGAGAGAACTAGTGTCCCCAGGGAGCAGAGCAGAGCCAGGTAACAAAATGTGTAGGGCAATATTATTCTTACCTTTAAACATTCTTTTTTTTTTTACTTTTCAGATTTCTTCCTTAATCTTTCCTGACCACACACGGGAAACTTGGAAGAGTGTTTCAAATCCTTTTTCTTTTAAATGCAGTCAAACCCTGCATAGCTTTCATTACACCTATGCATTGGAACTTATTAGCAAAAAGTGCTCTAAATAATTCATAAGCCTAGTGACATCTCTAGGCTTTTCTTTGTGGTGGATGAAACCTCCCTGCTCAAATCCACAAAGCCTGTGCCTGTCAGCTACCAGGTGTTGACACGGTTGGTGTAAAGCCCTCTAAGGTCAGTGGAAAAGACAGTACGGATGGATTCTTGCTGGTTTGGATGTTGAATCTTTCATATGACTGTAGGGGATGCAGATCTGCCATGATATAAGTATATTAGTAGTGCTTTAACAGATAAAACAACCTCACTGTTGTAGAGCAGCATCACTGTAGTTTGAGGCAGCAGAAGTGGCTAGTTGCAGGTAAGTGCAGAAGGTCCCAAATTTACCTCCTGCAAAGCTGAAATGGTTGTTTTGTGAATGCTGGGACTCAGGAGATGACAGAATTACAAATAATTAAAGGGAGACCTAGTCCTGGAAGACTAAGGCTATTCAGGAGCACACTCTGTCAGATAAGGCAGAAGCCTTTCTGGAAGGCAGCAGGCTACTGCTGGGAACCTGACAGTCTTGGGACAGCTGAGGACACTTTCAGCTTTTGGGAAGCTGTGTGTAATGGACATTAGGCCTCCTGGACTGGGCTTGGCTTGTCCTTTTGTAGTTTTCAGCTATTTAAAAAGCTGTTTTTTCTCAGGAAAGTCACATAGGGAAATGCTCCCACTTTGCTCAGGTCCCAGGGAGCTGAAGGTGCTGTTGTGAGACTGCCCTTGCTTAAGGACTCATCAGGAATATTTCTCATCTATAATTCAAACCTCCATCTGAAGGTAAGAAACTTCTGTGGCTTGGTTTTGAAAGTGGCAATGGCTTATGGTCTAGAAGCTAAGAAAGAATGCTCTTGGATAAAATAGATGAACCTTTCACTTGGCTTTTGAGCCAAGAATATCAAGGACAAGTGTTTGCTGTCATTTGCACTTCACAGGAGTTGTATAGAGTGTTATACAGACATGTGCATGTTTGTACCTGTGCACAGAGCTCCCCACAATACCTACTAAACTCCCTCAGAAAGTACCATTATAAAGTCCTACCTGTTAAAGTCACTGTACTGCTATAGAAATGTGATGTACACAAAGCAGAGGCTATGCACAGTCTTATGACAGTTCGGTATTTATAGAGGCATCACAGAAGTAGAAATAGGCTTTGGCTTATTATTTATTTCCTGATGATTTTATTTTGTGATGATTTTTTTCTGGACTTTTTCCTGAAACTGTTGCATTTCCCAGTTCTTTAATAAATATTGCAAATAGATATCAAAAGTTGTGTTGGCATTTTTGAAAGTTTTCCAAGGTTTTGTTGTTGTTACAGTAGCAGCAACCGTAGCACTCATATAGCTGTGAATGACTTGAATTCACGGGCATCCATCCTGACAATGACTCAAATTACTTTTATGTTATAATATCTAAAAAATAATGCAGAAAACGAGACTTTTTGGCTTTGGAATCTGACCTGGAAATGGATTGCTGGAGGAAATGGAGTATTCAACTTGCTTTTCATTTTAATGAAAAGGAACAAACCGTCTCAGATTTGGCTAAATCTAGCACTTTGGGTTTGGGTTTTTTTTTTGTTGGGTTTTAGTCTGGATTTGCCTGAGATTTCCTTCAGTGCTTGGATCTGCTTGAGTGAGCTTGTCCTGATTATTGCTGTTTTAATCAAACTGGGCTGGCATGCCCACACAAAACTCAGTAACACAAGGGGAAAGACCTGGTATATCAAGGGCCAGTTCACCTTATTTAGCTATGATTTTTCTGTTATTTAGCTATGATTTTTCTATTATTTAGCTATGATCTTTCTATGTACTGCTTCATTTTTGCAGGCCATTGGTGAATGCATATTGTGGCTTCAGTGTGATAAAGAGAAATGGTGTGCAAGTGTGAAGGGTTAGATCTTCACGTGATATCAAATGGTTGCCCAAACTATGTGATTTTACACTTGGTGAAAGTCAGGAGTGATATGTGGGTCTATGTTTTGCAGGAAATATTCTGAATCTATATTTAAAACCTATATTTACAATGACTTTGTAACTTCACTTCTTGCATAAATCCATGGCTATAAGTAACAGTGAAGAACTACTGTGGTCCTTATAGAGTCTAGTGTAATTTGGACAATCAGCACTTTTTTGGTACAAAAAACTTGAAAACTTCCAAGGTGGCAAAGCCTGTGCATCCACAGTGGTGCCTGCAGCAGTCATTCTGGTGGCAGGAGACAGATTAGACTCAGCTCAAATCCCCATTCCTGTACGGACAAGCTCAGTTCAAGTAATCTTTCATCCTTCTTGGTGTTGGTGCAACTAGTTATCTCCTGTGGCTCTGTTGACCTAAGGGTAGTGCCAGGACTCCTCTGAGCTCACCACCATTTTTTCCCCAAATAGCCAGAATAGGATTGTGGGTTGGGCTGGCTGTCTCCAGCATCACCCATGCAGCAAGTAGATGATGTGCATGGAGGTCACACATTCCCACCCTTGGGCAAGAAAGGGAATAGTTGAAGTGCAGATTACTTTGGATTACTCTTGGAAAAAAAAGGTCAATCTTTAGAGTTCATTCTGCTGTGGTCACTTCCAGTTTTCTCCTGTATTATGGGTGCACACACAGAGCTCATCAGGCAAGTCCCCAAATAATGGGAATGCAAGAGATTCCATAACCCTGGGCCTCTAAGAAGTTGGATTAATTGCATTTGTTTGTGAAACAGTGCTTTGCTTTTAAAGCCTTTCACAATACAGAAGGGACACAGAGAATGTTTTTGCATGTTTCTTAAATTTTAACCAAGACAAACAAAATGTGGCTCATTTGTATCAATATTTTATGTCTTCATAGGTTCTGTGCTAAACTCCTGTACAGTTACTGACTGTTATTGATAACATAGAACTGGACTTGGTGGATTTTAACATCTTTTTTCATGTTTATATGGAACATTTTGAAGCAGCAATTAAAATAATTAAGGAGGGTGAAGAAATCTTTAGCATGCAACAAAGATTTCTGCAAAATGTTAATTTCTGTCAAATAAGTGAATATATGCACAGATGCCTCCTGACAGAGGCTGTGATTTCTGAGTGCTTTGCATGCCAAATAACTTGTTTACCCCCTCAATGTTTGCCAAGTTTACTGTCAATTTACAAAAAATTTCCATTTTGCTGTTTATTCTGCTGCCTTTTGATGGATATGTCTTCCAGACTTTTATCTTGCATGTAGACAAACTAATTAATATTTTCCCTTCAGGCAAATATTTTTTTCTTAGATCTAAATGTGGGTTAGATTCTTCTTCGTTTCCATATGCTTTGTTCTGTCAATCATTTCTCTTCTATGTTACTAAAAATGTACCTTTGTGGATGTCATTTCTCATGTTTTACAGATTTATTTCACCTAAATCTATATGGGAATGTGTGTATGTAGAGAGACATATTTGTTATATGTGTGTTCATATATGTTTAAGCAGAGAGAGAGAAAATACTAAGTTTGTGTTAAGATTTAGGGATTTTAGGAGTGAATGAAAATGCATTTTGTCTCGCCTGTTGCTGCCATTTCCCAGGCTTGACCTCACAGTTTGTGGTTACTGCTGCCCATATGGCACTCACAACACTGAGTACACCTCTTCTGCAGTGTCAGCCCTGATTCCTGCATATCTTTTTGACCCAGTCCAGCCCTACTAGCCATACATAAAATATTCAGTGTATCCCATTTCCATCCTCCTGCTATCATCCCATCACAGACCCCAGCAGGATGACCCTTCTGTGATAAGCAGGCTGATGCAGAAGTGATCCGGAGTTGTAGTGACCCCAAGGAAGGGATGGTTCAGCCTGGAACAATTTGGCCAAGCTCTGTCAGCCTCAGTGTCAAGAATTCCCCAAACACATCAACGCAGCCCCAGGGACATCTCTGCTTTTTATCAACATCTCAGTATGTTTAAAGATCTCCAATAGCTAAATACTGTCATATTCAAGGAATAAGATTTCCCCATAATCTCTGCATCTTCCACACCACTTTTAGGAGGTATCGGAAGACACAGTGTGGGATGACAAAAAAAAGAGAGAGATATGTTATCGGAAGGCTTCATGTTCACGACGTTCTGCTGAGGAAAACACAGGTGGTAACCAAGAGCACAGATATTGAGAACAGATTCTTGCAACTTACCAGTCATAAAAATATCTCTGCAGAAAATACTCCCAATGACTCTGTTTACAGAATGCTTGGTATTTCCTATATCTGGAAATATTCTCGTTGTAGCTCCATATGTTGCAGCTAGTCTGACAAGCTTGCTTTTGAACTGTTTGCAGGTTGCAGTCTGTCTGGAGGGCTGGGTGCTGATGCCTTCAGGTTTTTAGGCCGTGCATTATGGGCATGATTATCTTGTTCACTTTGCAGGCATAGAAAAATGGAGCTAGGATTTAACAGGATTTGAAGAAACTTCCTAATTATGCCAAGTAGAGAACTGCCTGAGTAAAATCCCAGCCAGATCCCCAGGTTTTTTATTACGGGTTATGTTTTAAATGTGTCTCTATAATTTTCTGTGTTTCTGCTTTTGTTGATATCATCGTAGTCAGCGGGACCGAGACGTTACAAACTGAACTATATTATCTTCGCACATCCTCAAAACCTGTCGAGAAAGGAGGAGAAATTAAACAAGGACAAAAACTCGCAGTGAAGTGAAGCTGCTTCCTTTGAGCTGCCTTATTAACCAGTCAAGTACTTGACTGCCACTGTCAGCTAGATTTCTTTAGAGGAAGAGTGGCATTTTGAAAAATACAAATTCACCGCCTGCACAAGTTAATGAGGCCCTTCAGCAATGTTCATTGATAGTGTAAATTCATCATAATACAGTGCTACAAACCATAAATGGGATATGCACACAGGAAATCATCCACTATTAGAAATTTGCCAGACACGAAAAGAAAAAGAAGCCATTGATAAGCAGAAAACTCATCTCAACTGCTTCGTGCTGATGGGTGTGCAGCACATTAGTAATGCCAGATAGTGCCATGATGAGAACTTATTAAGGAGAATTGAGGTAGCTCGTCAAGTATATTTTGCTCCCCTTTGTTCGTGTTTTATGGATGCCCTCAGCTGCCTCCCTTCCATTTGCCAGTGTCGGGTTAGATAAAGTTTGCTGCGTAAGGACTACCATCAACATAAAGGGACAAATGTCTCCATGTGCATGCATAAATGTGCTTATGCATTTAATAGCTTTGCAGTTACATTTGCAAGTGAGAGCTTTACAGACACCAAATTTTCTTAAGGGCACTACAGTGCACCAGGAGTAGAGAGTAGTAAAAATTGGCAATGGCCCAGAAAAAAATACATCAAGGTGACTTTCTGATCTTTTAAATTATTATTGAGCAGTGCTATTTTGCCATTCATATCAATCAATATACCTCTCTACAACGCAATACCTTCAGTATTCCTAACCTGTTTGAATAGTATCAGTTTGAAAATCTCTGGGACCATTAGGCCAATACTTTAGTGTGATTTGTCTCTTGGCTGATTTCCATCATCCTGCTTCAGGATATGAATAGAAAAATTAATGCCTTGCATTGTGGTCATAAAACAGTCAACTTCTTGAAGATAAGAGGAGTACAAACTTGTTGAAGTCTGAAGGACCATGGTTCCTGATGTGTGGGATGCCCCTAAATCATGTGAAGGAGCTCTATGGAATAAAACAAACTGGTATCTACATTCTACACTCATCTGCCATGGTCTTGATCCCAAATATGTGGAGATGTGAGGAAAGAATACACTGTGTTAGTCTCTGAAGTGTATATGGGAAAAGACAATCACTGCCCCAACTCCCTACTGCCCTGACTCCTCACTAATGAACAAAACTGCTTGTTTTGGAGCCACAGATCCCTGGGGACCAACAAAGGACCATCAATAGAGGAACTTGAGCAGATGCAAATTCTGATATCCCTCTTCCTGCAGTGTCTTTGGCTTCACACATGAAGACAAGGTAGAGAGCATGCACTCTGGTCTTTTCTCCCGGGGGTTCTGTTTCCAGGTAGTATCTGTAGCCTTTCCACAGAGATCAGTTCAGACCACATTCCAATCCATGGAAATTCTGAAGCCCAAGTGCCCTTCTTCCAATGTCACCTGTTTCATTTAGCTGACATATTTGTGTCATCAGCTCCACAAGGCATTGGGTAGAGTTAGCAGTAGCCTAAGTAAACATGTCTTCCTTTTGTAAACAGGAATAATGATGCTGACTGGAAGATAAGTAGGAATAACTGAGCAAAAACTGTGGATATAGATGTCTACTTTCCTTCTGCTTTTCAAACTGCTTTGATAGCTCCTCTGCACTGCTCTTGTCCCCTCTCCTTGAGGAAAACTCCATAGGAGCTGTTTTTGCAAGTCCCTCCAGCGAGTTTTTCTGTGTCTTCCCCACGTTGCACACTATTTCAAAGCTGACAGACCAGAGGTATGCTCCTTGGTCCTCTCTGACTTCCTGTGTTCCATCTCTCCTTTCCTCTGCTCCAACAACCCCTCTTTTCCTCGTCCCTTGCCCCATCTGACTCTCCCCTGGCCCTGGTCACCCCATTCTTCTGAACCAGTTTTTTCTCAACTCTTGCCAAAGTCCAAATGATGATCTCCAAAGAGATCTCACTGTTTGGCTTCTAAAAGGATGGTTTTCAAATAAATCTAGAGTGTATGTTGTTTAATGCACTGTGGACTGCAAGAGATGAAACAGAGTTAGATGCTTTTGTTCCTTTTGCCTGCTGCTCAAATCCCCAGTTGATAATTACAAACAATAGATGAAAATGTGTTTGGTATATATCATAAGCAGAAATCTTATGGAAGCATTAGGCAGCCTATTATTATAAGGCTCTTGTAAATACTGTTTTGTAAGAAGAAACTATCTAAGATGATGTAAAACTTAATATTCCTATTAACAAGATGTACTATATTATTTCCTATTCATATCTGTGAAAATTCATTTTAAATTGCAAAGTACTCATATTTTATCTGAGCCAATGTTCAGGTTCATATGTCTCCTCTTTAATCCTATTTTCATTCAAAGTTTCACAACTCACATCTTCTTTTTCCTATTTTATGTAATATTTTCTATGTTTTTAAAATGTAATCAAAGCTTGTTAGCCTCTACCCAACCATGTTTGGTTGAATGGGAATATTAATAATACCAGCTATTGATGTCTTTATGTTAAAATTTGATTTATTGAGCAAGTGGCACATAATCTGTGGGGAAAATACCTAGAGATAACACCTTGAGATGATTAATTGTGTTTACAGTGCATTCCTGTAATAATTGTTTACAAGGAAATTTATGCATGAGTTGCTGCCCCAGTTCAAAAGAATAACTCATCAGATTGTCAAGCTCTCTGCTCCTGAGTATTCTAGCTAATTGCTATCTTTGCTAGTTGAGCATCATAAATCCTTCCACAGAGCTGAGAGCAGGCTTTTTGGATCATGCTTTTTCATGCAATGAAAACCTTTTCATCCCTGGCACCAGCAGTTTCTTCATGCAGGAAGAAAAAAAAAAGAAAACTCCCATGTGAGAGGATGATATCTATAGAAAACTGTGAAAAGTTGCCCAGTGGCATTGGATGTAACTTCTGAAATGAGCTTATACAGTCATGTGTTAAAATCTATGTTGGGTAACTTTGCCAGTAATGTTATTGATAATGAAGAACATATGAGGGTATAGACTTAGTCTTCTATATTTAAAAAACATTAACTTGTCTATTCTGCTGCTCCCTGCTTTGGTATTGCTCTCTCCTTTGCAAGTGCTGCAGGGTAGAGATGGTAGGATGTGTTGGAGAATGGCTCCTTTGCAGCCATCTGTGCTTATTACTGATCTAATAACAATTGCACAATTCTCTCTTTTGGAGTTAAATCCACCCTTATAAATTCACAGAGATAAAAACCACTTTTCTTTTGTGTAGCTTCATGTTTGGAGGGACTTTTTTTTGTTCTGTTTCCAACTTTTGGGTTTAATTATTTCATAACTAACTTTGCTGTGGTTACAGGAGTATTATCCAAGTAATATGTTGCCAGGAAGTAGTTGATAATGTTTAATAATTCCTGATTACATTCCTGTTCCAGTCCATGATCATGATTATACAAATGTTTCTGGTGGTATTTTTCAGTACAAATCCTTCTTTTCATTTTTTTCCCTTCCTTGTTGACAGTGTATTGGTCAGAATACAAGAGAAACCAACCTATTTGCTAGTTTAATTAAAGATGTCAGTAAAATCCTTAAGGTTTGCCTGGGAAGGAGCAGATTTACTTGCTGCTTTTATGCACACTGTGGGATTTAAACATTTTGAGAATTGCTTTGGTGATTTTTCCCAGGAGATAAAGGAATGGATTAAGTGAAGTAGTTTCTGACTATAATTGGTCTGGTTTAAACACTTAAAAATAACTTTAAGAAATAAGAAAACACAAAACAGGTTTTCAAATAGGGATTTAACTTTTTTTTTTCCCCCTCCCAGCTATGTGTTTATTTCAGCTTTGGTGTCTCATTGTGAACTATCAAAGTGTGCTGTACGTAAGGTGGTATATATGTACTTTAGCTGCTCTGAACAGCAGTCCAGGCAGAGGACAGATGTCTGAAGGAGAAGAAACAAAAGGGCTAAATCTGAAGAAACAGCAGGGGAAGAGAAAGAGGAGATTGGGGAGGGAGGAGGCTTTCAGCCTTTGGATAGGTTATTTGCTCTTTTCAAACAAAGTGGGCTGTGTGTGCTTTAAACTTTCCCAATGTTTCCAGGCAGCCTGGCAAAGCCGGCTCCATCAAAGGCAGCTCCCACCACCTGTTGCTGAGGTGTTCCTGGCACAGCAGCTTGGCGGCTGGCACGCTGCTGCTGCTCCTCATGGCTGCTAAATTCAATCAGCTATACACACGGGGCATCACGCAAAAGCTGTTCTGTCTATTTTTCTAGTCAAACACATGGGTTCTTCTTTCTACCTCCCTTTGTCTCAGGTAGGTGAGCGGCCAATAACAAGGAATTGCTGCCAAATGATTCATATCGTCGTCATTTAGAAAGACAGAGGTACCTCTGGCATAAATCAAAATCTTCAGATGACTAAACGAAGCCTAACGCTGTAACCCCCTAACACCATCAGGTCTTAGATAGCAGCTGTGCTGGGTGAAGGCAATAAAATGCACTGCTGAGCAATCTGAAAATAGAAATTTAGCAGCTAAACCGAGGCTTATGGTCTAAATAAGTGTGGATCACTGCTGCAGTTACAGTAACTGTAGCTCATCAAAAGTTTGGTGATAGGGGACAATATTTTAAAAAGCCAAGACTTTACAAGCAGGTTTTGATCAAAAGTAGACACAATAACACAACACACGAAGCAGATTCTGTAGGAAATACTAGGCTCTTACAAAATATTCCAGCTGTGCCTATCAAGAAACATTAATAACAGTGTTATTGACAGAGTATTCATTTAAAGTCTTTCTGTTGGATGCAATTAACATTCAGATGAGAGACAGTTATAGGTACTCAGATGATATATAGGAAGGAAACAATGACTCATCTCTCCAGCAGTAGTGGTACCAAACGTCTCAGCAAGGAAATTGCATTTCTTCTGGCTTAAAAAAAATATATATTCCATGGACCTCATTGAAAAAAAAAATAGCTATTCTTATCAGGATTGCTGCATACTATTTCCCTATTCAAAGAGGAAATTCGTATGTAGTTTGCCAAGTGCAGCGACTGAGTGCATCTAAGGCAAGTGTAGGTAATATAGCAGAAAGGGCTGAGATGCACAACTCAGGTGTGGGGTCAAGAGGAGACTGCTGTGCACATCTACTGGGTTTTTATTCTAGAAGATCTTTCTGTAATTAGGTTAATCTTTACATCACCCACATGAATGTCAGAAAAGGATGAACCTCAGTTCATCAAGGATGACAGTAGGGGTAGTGTTCACATCTCCTGTATCTGTGCTTGAAACGTAAACTAGAAGACACAGTGTCTCCCTAATATCAAACCAAACTATTTAGATCTGGATGCTGGAAGCATACATTCAAACAACAATTTCCTTATGGTGCCTCAAGCCAGACAACAGATAAACCTGGGAGTTTGGGATTAATCTCACCTGCTTTTATTTCTTTAAAAGTTAGACTAGGCTTGCTCTGAGATTGACAGAACTGTTTGGCCTAAAGGCCCTTCACCCCAGTTAGCTTAAAATCCCTCATTTCTAGAAGGCTGAAGTGCTATCTGAATGCAATAGAACAAAAGCATCAATGGCTGTCATTAGTCTAAATCTCTTTGAACATAGTCATGGTGAGCTGGCTCAGGAGCTCTTGTATTAGTGAGCCACTACTTTCTTCTCTGCATCTGCACCTGTCTGGAAGTCTCTCCATCAAACTGGGTTTTGCACAGTTTTAGGAGATGCTTGATCAGACAGAAGCTAAAACAAAACCAAACAAAAACGTCTGAGATTCAGAAAATCTAGAATTGCAACAAAATTTTTCAACTTGAACACTCTTTGCATCAGCAGTCACTGTTTTGGTAACTAAGGACATCACAAATGGGTCTAGAGAAAGTGGTATGAAATCATTCATTGAAAAATTGCCTTATATGCCAAACAAAAATTTTAGATGAAATGATGCCACAATAAGACTTGTAAGTCTTAAGACAGAGTTTTCTCCAACCATGCTACTTTAAATCTGATCTATAATAGCCTGGTAGTAGTTTATTTATATTAATTCAGTATTGTATAGTTTATATGTGGTAGAAGTGCCTAGAGCATGCATGTTAAGCAGTTAAGAAGATTAATCTTCTTGAGCAGTGATAACATTTGTAGAATGAAATCCTCACAATTAGAAAGACATTTGAAGAAACCATGTTAAAAGGTGCTGAAATGTTCTTGAAGAAATGCCACATGTTGCTGCGGGCAGTAATGAAACATTTCCATATAAAGTACTACATAAACACATATAAAATGTAGACATATGTTAGCAGATTATGGAGTGTGAGAGTGATACAGTAGTGATGATTATTTGCAAGTGTTAATGTTACCAAAGCTTAAGGTTATCTCCCAGTCTTGGACCTATATGTAAATAATTATATCTGAAAATATGCATCTCCAAAGCTATCAAATGTAATATACATTCAGCACTTCTGAAATACTGTAGAGTTTATTGATCTGCAGTATATGATAGTAAATTTCAGTAGATTTATGCTCAGATATACGTGAACATATGGCTTAAGACATGCAAGTTTGAAATAAAGTTATCTGTATTACATACACTTCCACATGGTTAAGTATTTGCAACTCGCAGAGCCATCAATATGCAAAAGGTGAAATAAAATACACATTATCTACATGGAGGTAATTTTCTATGCATGGCACATAGCAATTCTATCAGCAAACTAGAGAAATTTTATCTCAGTGTTCATCTATTGAACGTTTCTTGTGCATATGTCCATCACTATGTAAATAAGCCTGTTTTTCTGTTTGTCTAAATGAGAACAACCTACATAGTTCATCAGCCTGCTGGACCCTCAATAGTATCTTTAAAAAAAAAGAACTTATACAAATCTGAGAAACAGCAGTAAGAACTTCAGCTTTGGGAATATGATCTTAGAGAGCCTTTGATTGGGGGATTGCTCCAAACCTGTTCCAAAGCCTTTAACACCTTATATTTTGATGACTTTTGCTCCTATATTAAAAAATACTGTACATGCTCCAGGATCTAAAAACCAAATTATGAAATGAAATAAGTTGGCTGAATGTTTCTGAGGAAATTCTTAGTGTTTTTCCTTAATGAGTTTTTCTTCACTTTTTTAAAAAAGGAAAATTATTAGAATTAGAAATGATCTCTGCTCCCAAAAAGTGACAAATCACTTGAGACTCCTTCTGAATGGGAATTGGTAACTTTAAAACCTTCATCAGTCCTGTAGATTTGAAATAACTCAGTACTTATCAGTCTAGGCTTTCTAGTTTTTGTGCAGTGAAGATACAAAAATTCAAGCAAAACAGGCTTGATGATCTATTTCATAGAGTGTTTGTCTGTGTCACAGAATTACACCACCATTTTCCCTTCTGTAAAGACTAGAAATAGAAAAAACAGAGAAGATAACAATATCACCCTGTTGCAGAAAGCCTTGTAACCTTCCTGGTTGCTCCTATTCATTATAGTTTTTATTTTGTTTCTTACTCTAGGCCAGGGTTGTACAGTACATTCCTGAGAAACCTACTGTCTGTTCTATTGATATTGGTCAAAAAGAGCCCTTTAGTCATTGCCTTGGGTTCTGGATCAGGCCTATTCTTGCACAAATAGGAAAAAGGTGTAAACTAGTGCAGGGTAAATTAATTATAATTATTAAATGATAGTATTAATTTGCCTTTCATAGCCTGATGCTGTTTAGTTATCAATCCAACGATTGTACATTGATGGTTTTTGCTATTAAGATACTGTATGTAAGTTGTTGTATTGAAGACTTGCAGACCTTAAAAACAAAGTGGTATTTCCACTGCAGCGCTATTGAAAACCACATCCCACAAGCTGTCTGTGGGGTACAGCCTATGCCTACCATTTGGGGGAAAGGAATCGATGTCAACAGCATTGGTTGATCTAAATTTCAAAGGGAAAGTTGAAACCATACTTGAGGTGCAAAGAGGTTCTGTAAACAGAATAATCCACACTCTCTCATTCTCCTCCAAACCCAGTTCCTGTGTGAGATGATAAGCCCAGCTCGCACGTTTGATGACTCAGTGAGTGAGTTATCTCCTGTCAGCGCTGCAGGACTTTCTGGGATGGGATCTTGCTCCCAGACACCAGCAGATCTCCAGCTGCAGCCCTCCTTGCCCTTCAGAGCAGCAAGGTCAATGCCAGATTTCATCTTGCCAGAGACAAAAGGAGAAGGGGTATTTCTTTTCATCGGATACGTGACTTGCCCCTCGATGATGGGATGTGAACAGTATGTTACATGTTGAAATCTTACTCAATATGGTGTCTAGAAGGATTTTTGCTAAGTGCTGCCATGCAGTGCATCAATAAACGTTGAAAGGGAGTGCATGAAGATTTGCAAAGGATTAGGCAAATCTGTTTTCCAGGTATGTATGTTTTCAGAAACCCAGCTATCTCCTTTCCAGAAAGGAGTTAACTTTCAGGATGAGACTTTTCCTTTGTCCATTAGCTCTTTATTAGAATTGGGCTAATCAGGTCAGGTGGAACAAAAATTCATCACAATCTTCAGGTAAAGACAAGAGGAAGCCATTTTTCCTTTTGAAAATTACATTTATTAATATTTCTACTCCTCCTGTCATCATACAGGATCAGATGTGATGAATTCCCTAAAGAAAATTTGTTCTTATAGCATTTTGGTTCAATTTCTTCATCCATACCAATGCCAAAATATAGTGAACATATATATCATTTATAGGAAGATTTTATGATCTGAGTGTTTTATGTCCTTTTAATATATTTTTTTTTTAAAGTGAAGAAACCTGCCTAAATGATAAAACTTCAGCTGGAGTGCCATTTTCAGTCTGAGCATTCAGTAAATATGCACTAGCACTGCTAGTGAGAAAAGATGGCAAATTTCAGAACATTTAAAATCATTCTCATAATAGCCCAACAGAGCAGATAATCATAGTTATCATAAAAGCTGTTTTAATTAATGTTTCTAATAACAAATACAAAACATATATTATCAGCACAACTCTGTCATGGCCACACAGGCCTTACAGTGGTTTAAAATGCTGATTCTCAGCTTATGGATTTGAATTCTTGTTGGGTGAGTGATACCACACTGGATCCCCACTCTGCAGTTCACAGTGTGATCATTTCAGCTTCAAAGGTAGTAGCTATAGATATCAATCTGGGGCTGGGTTATCAATACCCTGCCAGAAGCTTCAAAAGTGTGTGGGATGTATTTTTTGAAGGATAGACATGCATTTAAATGTTTTTTTCTGGTTTTGGTCAGAAATGATCTACTATAAGCAGTAAAAGGCTTGAAGCTTTCTGAATGAAAGCTACTGGCTTTTTGGCAGAACACATCCTAGTGCTGAAGCAGTTTATCAGTGGTACTTCATCACAGTCAGCAGTACTGAAATAGCCAAAATTGTCAGTTTTGTCAGCTTAAACAACATGCATGAGAAAACATGTAGTTGTTTTGTAGCAGTCACACAAAGCTCTGCAACCAATATCAGTGTAACAGGGATATGGGATGCTCCTTGCAATGCTGAAAGGGTTTGGAGGTGCATCCTAATCCGTCTCAGTCAACAGCTCCTGTTCCACCCATCCTCCCTCATTACTTTGTCCTCTTGGATTCTTCTCCCTGGAATCCTGCCTTCAGTTAAGATCTGTCACTTACGTGGCAGCAAAAGCAAACCTGCTCTTATCCTGTCCTATTAAAACTACCATCCAACAGTGCCTCCTTGCCTCCTGTTTCCTCCTGCTCACCAGCTTTGGTTCTCAGCTCTCTGTTTCCTTGTTCACATTTCCCTTCTATTGTCCATTTTTACATCTTTGTTTTTAACCTAGTTTATTTAATTAATTGATGCAATCTCTTATGTTTTACTCCTTGACCAGCCCTGCAGATTATTAGTTATGATAGCAAAATATGATCTGTACTTGAGAGACTCATTCTCTGAGTAAATGCCCTACTTTGTATGTATTTTTACAAATAGTTCATGAATATTGTCCATCATCTGTGACATGGGGACACTCATACTATCCTGGGCTACAGATGATCCCTGAGAAGAAAGAGGCACTGTGGGCAAAGACATGGTGTTCAGGGGCTACCCTACATGTCCTGGCACTTCTTGCAGGTGTCATCTCTGAGGGAATCTTCTGGAGGCCTTTCCAGCTCAAGAGCCACTCTTTCAGGCTGAGCAACGCAACTACACAGAACATGAGTACTATCAGCATCAGCACAGCATCCAAGGCTGGCCAGGTTAGCCATAGATGAAAATGCAGTATAGTTTCAAAAATACTTCAATATTAATTCAGGTGAAATTACATTTCAAAATCAGGGTTTTTTTTCCTCATTTTCACAGTACCTGCTGACATCCACAGCTGCAATCAGACATTTTTAAGTAGTTTAACTCATTGAATATTACGGGGTGTTCTGAGAAGTGCAACAAGTGTTCTTAAATATTATACTCTTACATTCAACGACTGTTAGCACATCTTATAGCAAAACAAAATGCACTGGCAGACTAAATACCATGGTAGAGAGGAAAATCTCAGTGAAAGTTAACTTAAATCAACCTTCAGATGTGAGCTGAGGCCTCCAAGCTCTGATTTTAAAAGCCTCAAACATTGGCCTCATAGCATCCTTTAAGCAGTCGATTTTAAGAACTAACAGTATCTGTACAATAAAAGAATTTTCAAAAACCTGAATGAGATTTTTGAAGATCTTAGGGAAAAAAAAACAACTCATTTTTGGAAGATTTAAAAGAGGCTTTAACCCTTTAGCAGGCAGTGGGCTGCATTTGTAAGAAAGACTCTTAAGCACAAAGAACACAGCAAAGTCAGAGAAACCCTTTACATTCTCTTTTAAATAGAAAAGGATCTTTATCGTTGTTCTTTGTGGGGACTCACAGAATCTGAATATTCAAGTTAAAAAGGATACACATGCTAGCTAACTTTTAGCCCTCAGTGAGTAAAGGATGGTGTGGTTTTTAAAAGAGACTTCTACATCCTCATGGTATTTCATTCTAAAATCTTATTATCAGATTAAAGTAGCAAAAGGATAAAACTTAAAGGAGCTCCTTATTAGGGGATGTCATCTGGTTGACTTAATAATGAACTTGTGTGGTTCTAGAGGGATTTTTCTGATTGAGTTTGGAAGGGTTGTTGGCTGAAGTGCCGGTTAATAGGATTCTGGTAAAATGTTCATCATCCTCTTCTCCAAAAGCAGCACAAAGATGACCACTTTGTAGTTTAGGAGTTTATGCTTTTCCAGTTATAGAGTTCCTCTGCTGTGTGAGATTGCTTAAAGATTGTGTCGTTTGTGAATGGCTTAGCCTTATCTGCACACACACTTTCTTTCAAAAAGCTCTATATTTCAAAAACGGTCTGTACTACAAACAACAAACTCTCTTCTAAGTCACCTGGCAGCTTAGAAAAACGAGTTGAGTCTCAGAGTTTGCAGGATGTCCCAAGAAACTGCAGACCTGATCTCAGTTACTCCAATAACTACTGAGCTCTTGGATGAGGACTGAGGGAAGGTCAGTCTCACAATCCAAGAACATGGCCAAAAACCAGAAGGAAATGACTTAGTCTTTTGCTCCACTATAGCTTTCAGACCTTACTCACTTTGCATAGCTCTGGTTACCTGAAACTATAGCACAAAAATTGAGCTTTTTGGTTGTTGTGGTCTTTCTTGATTTTAATACAATAAATCTGAATCCAGCTAGCTCTATTTAAAAGGTGTTGAGCTACCAGAGTGTGTCATGGTTGCCCATAGGCTAGAAAATAAGACGACTGGGGTTGTTTTCAGCTTTGATGTTTAGCTTTCAGTGCTTACGGGAAAGTATTTTAATGTTTCTCAAAGGATAGCTCAAATTTATGGTCTTATAGCAGTGACAAGAATTCACATTTCTTAAAGTTGGAGACATTTCTAGGTCTTTAAGCAGTGTAAACAGCCTACAGGAAAATAATGTCTCTTTATCCCTTTTTGCAACATGCCTTGAAGCAAAGCAGCAGCCCTGGTAAAAGGACAAGCTAGTGGGAGACTTCTGTGTACTTTGGTTTCTGTGTTAGATTTTTAGACTCATTTATCCCATTTTAAAAACATCTTTTTTTTCTCTTTCCACCATGTTAATTATACAGTGTTAAATCTCTTGAAACATATACTCCAACTGCCAAAATTAAAGTACAGTAGTGAGAAGGCTGTAAGAGTGCTCTGTTTTGGAAATGAAATAATAGATTTTCACAAATGCTTATGGACCTTCTAGAAACTCCACTCTAGTACTTTTCAGCAGGCATTGATGTGGAGCAGACACTTTGCTATTTGACTACACCCTAGTAGGGTTTCCATCCTCAGCACTCAGTGGAGCAGGAGACCTGATACGCAGAACTGTGTACTCCAGTACATCACTTTAAACCAAGCCTTTACCATCTGTTTCAACCTCTAATTACAAATGCAAAATAACACAATTCACAATTGCATCATAAAAAAGTAAAATATAAGTGATTTAAACGCATGTGTGTGTTCCTTATGCAAGGCAACATTCATCTGTTACCTTTTACCATCTTTTAGAAACCACTCCAGGATGAAATCCCTCTTTGTGGAGGAAAGAAAAATTATTTGGTTGTGAGGAGGCATTTTTTTAAGGTATGTGTCCAGGTTATTATTGTGCTTTATATATTTCTCTCTTTCTTCTGCCAAAATAGCAGTATTTATGTCTTATGGTTAATCCAGAGCAGTATGCTGTCGGCAAATGCACAGGTTGGAGACTCTTCCAGTCGACTGTTTTCTCTCCTGGCTTCCCAAAACGTCAGCCATGTGCTGCTGCTGCTTTTACTCCTCTTACAGATCTGTATTTATACCTATCATTATGTTCTATAGGCTTTTTTAATCTGTAGATGGAAATGTCTTCTAGTTCCAACTAGTTCATCTCCTTCACAGGGCAAAGGCATTAGTTGATTTTAAAGGCAGCCTTTAGTTATCCCCCATTGTGGAGCTTTTCTGCTGTTTGCCATCCTGGGACATGATGTTGCAAAGCTGTGCTGAAAAAATTACATTAGTTGTGGAGTTTTCTGTTTAAAGTATTTGTAAAATTCCATTGTCACTAACATATGCATGCTTAACATTTAATTCCCATCGGAATTCACGCTTTCCATTCACTAGCCATGTTTCTTGATGTCAAATAATCATCTTGTGATTTCTCTAAACCAGTTTTTTTGGAACTGTGATAACCCAACCAAGGCTTCTGTGCTCCCCAAAACTCTCACTTGCCTCCATCCACACCTCTGCCTTGAACAGAGATGACACTTCTATTTGAGAGAAGAACAAATGATTCACTGGAAGCAGCTACTGGGGAGCACCAGCACGACTTTCTGAGCTCTCAGGTCTGCTGGTAAGCAATGAGTGTTTTAAATGTAGCATACTGTAAACTTCTGAACCCTGTAACATTTGGAACTTTTCTGGATAGTCAAATCCAAAACCCAGGCCAGGGGATGAACCAAGCCTTCCCCCATGGGGTCTATAGCACACATACTTGCAGCCTATGCACAGACCTCTGTCCTGGCTTTTGTCTTCGCCTTCCCTTCCTCACGTCATCAGTGTACTTAAAGTAAGGGTCCAATATATTAAGGGATTGAACTTCATGGATTTAAAATGAAAGCTGAAGAATTTGTTTTCACTCTGATGTGAAAGGAACAATTAGTGAGGGCACACGCCCCTTCCCATCAATAGGAGACTTTTCAATTACTTTGAAAGGCTTTGGATTGGGATCTAAAAGAGCAAAGACTTACTCCCAACAAAGATGCTTGAATAGGGATGGAAAGCTGTTAACCAGACACTCCTAGCACACTGGATGCTAAAACAAAATGATCAGCACGCTTGGTGCCTTCACTGCCCTAGGAAAAGCGATGATTTTCTGTCTAAAGAATCCTAACTAGTACTTGTTCTAATTCTCTCTACCTACTTCTAATGCATGTTAAAGAGTTACAAATGCAGCTCATTTATTCAATCTCATGGCAAACACCTGGGAGAGGCTTTGTTTCAACTGCAGACAGCTGTGAGAATGGCGAGAGGAAAAATGTTTGCTGCTGGGGGACAAGAGAGGGATTCGAGGAATTATGCTGAGCACAGCCTGGGTGAGTGTGGGGTTATTGGGTTATATTGGCCTTTACATGGGGGTTGTGGATGGAGGGCAAGGTTGTGGGTGGTCAGTGCTGTTGAAGAACATTCCAGCTGACAGAGACTCTCCTACCATCTCTTTTCCTTGTCTTGGTATTTTGTTTGGTAAGAGTGGATGTGAAAGTACTTGTTATACCATGGGATTGCAACCACAGCTTGAATCCTGGTGAAGCTATGAGACAGCAAGGAGTTAAGGAGTTACTTTTTGGGGGATGTTTTGAGGATTTTGACCTTGCCTTCTCTAACATTTGCTAGCATTTGCCAACCTGATTATTCAGAAATATTTTGGAGTTGTCTGTTTCTGTTTTCCTTTCTTCCCAGTCAGCTGTGGTTCTGTTTTTCTCAGCAAGCTGCTCTATGCTGTTACAGCTCTCTAGATTTTTATAAAGCTCTGTAACTGAACGTTTGATTTTATTTTTGGTTTTGAGGTTGTCAGGGAACATTTTTGTTAAGAGAACCAACAAATACACCCACATTGTGAATTAGTTTTATTTGAAGAAAATATAGTTCCAGATGCACCAAGATTAAGTTATTTGGCAATAAGAAGTTTTGAGTCCATTTCCTCTGGAATTACAGAGTTCTGATGAAACAATTGCTGAAAGAAATTTACTTTAAAATAACATGAACTGTGCTTAAAAGAAGTTGGCCTCAGCTCAGTAAGTTACATTTTTTTTCCCAGACTTGTTTATTGTTTTATTTAAAAGTTCATTCAGAATAGACCCATTAACTGATCGTATTCACTGATTGTGAGCTTGTCTTTTCTTTGGCTTATAAAGACTTTGAGGTTAAAAAGAAAAGAGATATAGCAGGCAATTTTAGATTGCCAGATTTTCTCCTTTTAATATTAGTTTTGTTTGGCTTGTTTGCATTATGCAGATGAAACTGTGGTATCCACACACCACTTTGGGCTGCTGAGATCCCAGTATCCAGCCCAGAAGGATCTCTTGTGGCTTGAGGGCAGGACCTTGAAGTTTATTCTTCATCGTTTCACTCTTTTTCCATTACTCTGGTTTGCCTGTGAGAACACGATCTCCTGCATGTCGATGCTGCTGCTTTATTTTATGCCATAGACAAATGTCACCAATGTTTTCTTACTTTTTGTGCCATATAATGCAAATACCGAACAAGTTATTTGTAGCGAGTTCCTTTCCAACTGGGTGGGGGTTTAAAATTCTTTTTTCTTGGACCTAAAGGGAAAATCTAGGGGAGAAAAGTTATTTTCCTATAGGAACACGTGTGGGGTTTTATTGCTGTTGCTCTTTTGGGGTTATAGATTGTCTGGTGGGGTGAGGGTATGGGAATCACAACAAAGTAATTGTCAGTATCTTTCAATTCCATCTATTAGGCTTGAATCTCCCAGAGTGTTGTATATTATAAATTAAGCTGTGAGTTGAAGTTTCCTTGGTGTGTTTATCTACATATTTATCATAAGAGAGTCAAACATTACAGATTTTATTTTAATACATGATGAAGATGAAATAATGGTAGTTTACTGAGCATGTTTCTACCAAAATATATCACACAAGTTTGGCTTGTGTAAACCAACTCAGGTGGGATAATGCCTTGAGAAGGAAACCACAGGTGATTGTAGCATAATGTGATGCAGATTTTAAACCAAATTTTGATGCAGTTTTATGTTTTTTTCTGAAGGAAGGCTGGCAAAACCCTAGGCAGCTGCACAGAAGAAATTATCTTTACAAAAGTTTATAAAATGATTTTTAATAGCTAGGCTGTCTGGTCTCAGTGTGCAGCTAAGACACCTCTGTCATGGTGTTTTTAAATGATCCCCCATGTTA